>NC_064626.1:974795208-976130625 GCF_023864275.1 Schistocerca cancellata | reverse complement strand
AAGAGGAGAAAGGAGGAAATGAACAGCGTGATGTAGACAGAGAGAGCGCGAAGAGAAGATGGATAAACCGAAAGGGAAGAGAAGAGGGAATGAGTTGGCTGGAGGAGATTGACAGAAAGGGAAGGAGCAGACGCAGAATAAACTTCTTTTATTCCAGCCAACGATTAGCAAACTTTTGGGCCTTAGACTATCGGTTTCAGACAGCAATGACCATTCATTCTGCACTTCGTGGACCACTGTTTTAATATGTGACATGATGCAATTTGTGAAAGAAACAGACGGAGAGTGAGCGGTGAGAGGATGGAATGGGTAATGACGCAATAATAGGAGATGGACAGAGAGAGCCGCAGGATGGAATGGACCAAGAGTTGAAGTGGTGGAGATGCACAAGTAGAGGAGGTAGATGAGTTGGAGAGAGAGAGAAAGGGGGAAGTGGACTGAGAGAGGGGGAAGGTGGAAATGGACTAGTAGCCGATCGGAATAGATGCATACCCGGGCAACTCAGGTTACTACAGTAGTATATCATGTAATTATTGACTCAATTCAAAAATTTTAAAATTCACTGACTTTCAACAAGCTTTATACTAAAGTTCAAACCATTATGAAATATCTTGTCGCCGACACACCTCATAAAATGTTCAAAGCAAAAAAGTTAATCGCTTACTACGTTTTCGCTGCTCTTGCAGTAACACTTCTGCACCAGGCATGGCTTTTTAATTTATTACTTCTTTATTACTAACTCTATTCGCAACATACTTTGAGGATAAATTCCACATATACCACTGAATGTTACAGCAAAATTATATCATTGCACGACACTTAATTAAAGAGATACAATAAACGTTGAGATGCATGAAAAACTAGCTTTTGCTTAAAATGCAGCGCAAATTACCCAGACGACATTCATCCAGTATTTCAGGAAGAGAGCATTTAGCACCTCCAAGGAAATGTGTATGTACGAGTATAAACGGCAACGACCTGACCAACTGGCTCACTGACTCATCATCGCCCAGCCCAATCTATAAACGATCAAGATTTTAACTCTGCAGATGGTTTTGATCTTATACTAAAAACATCGTTTAAGGAGATATGTCTGGAAATTCGTCTCCTAAGTGGGTGAAATAGGAGATGAAAGGTTCTTGAAAATATGTCACTGTTAATGTAATTTTGAATCCAGCGCTACGAAAATTGGCATTTGGTCCTTGAATTAGAAGTAAAGAAACACATAGCAACATTTTTGGAAATGTAGCCCCTATGGAGACGAAATAATTGGTGAATTTTTTTAAAAACAATCATTATCAAAGAACTTTTAAAGCATTATTAAAGCTACATCTATGAAAATTTGTATTTGACTTCTCGGTCAACAATTAAAAAATTTGGTGTTTCAGTTTTTTGTTTTGTTTTACATCATCTTTCTAGGACCAACTTGAGGAGCAAATCTCCAAGGTCATGAAACGTGCAAGTACATGAAATTACAACGTAAAAGTAAAAACAGATAAAATAAAATGTTTATGAGCCCAAAAAGAGAGAAACCTTAAGTTTCAGTAAACGCAGTCAACAACATAACATAGGAACCAGCTTAATTTTTCAAGGAAATGCTCTGCAGAATAGAAGGAGTGACCCATGAGTAAACTCTTCAGTTTCGATTTCAAAGCGCGTCGATAGCTGCTAAGATTTTTGAATTCGTGTGGTAGCTTATTGAAAATGGATGTAACAGTATACTGCACACCTTTCTGCACAAGAGTCAAGGAAGCAGATTGAACTTCTGCTTAATATTAACTGAATGAACACAGCTAATTCTTGGGTATAAGTTGATATTGTTAACAAGAAACGACAGTAAAGAATATATATATTGGGTGGCCAATGTCAGAATACTCAGACTCGTGAACATGGTCGACAAGAGATTCGCGAACTTATACTACTTACGGCCCGAATTGCCTGTTTCTGGGCCAAAAATATCCTTTTAGAGTAGGGAGAGCTACCCCACAATATAATATCTTAAGACATAAGAGAATGAAAATAAGCAAAGTAAACTAACTGTAGTGTCGAACGATCAATTCTTCTGATATCGTTCGAATAGTTAAAATGGCAGCATTAATTCTTTGAACAAGATCCTTAATGTGGGTTTTCCACCGAAGTTCACTATCTATCTGAGCACCTAGAAATTTGAACTGTTCATTTTCATTACAGTATGTCCATTCAGTGAAATTAAAACGTCGGTTTTTGTTGAACTGTGTGTTAGAGACTGTAAAAACTGAGTCTTACTGTGATTTTGTGTTAGTTTATTTTCTACAAGCCGTGAATTTACGTCATGAACTGCACTATTTGAAACATAGCCAATCTTGCATACAACATCCTTTATTACCAAGCTAGTGTCAGCAGCAAACAGAAATATTTTAGAATTGTCTGTAGTACTAGAGGGCATATCATTTATATGAATAAGGAACAGGAGTGGCCCCCAACACTGTGCCCTGGGCACCCCCATTTGACTGTGCCCCACGCAGACCCCACATCACAGCAATTTTCAGTACTGTGAATTATGACTTTTTGTGTCTGTTGTTAAGGTAAGAGGTGAAACAATTGTGCTCTACTCCCGTATTCCATAATGATCTAACTTCTGGTGCAATATTTTGTGATCGACACAGTCAAACGCTTTAACTGAATCGCTTTAACTGAATCAATATATATATATGCCTAGCCTTCGAAACCTTTTGTTTAATCCATCTAGTACCTCACAGGGAAAAGCTAATACAGCATTTTCAGTTGTCAAACCTCTTCTAATGCCTAACTGTACATTTGATAGCAAATTATGTAATATTAAATGATCAGTTGTCCTTACATACACGGCCTTTTCAACATCCTTAGCAAACATTGGTGACATAGTAATAGATCTCAAATTTTCAACATTATCCCTTTATCCCTTTTTATAAAGCGGCGTTACTACTGAGTACTTTAATCGTTCAGGAAAGTGACCATTCTTAAAGGAAAATTTACAAATATTGCTAAGTACAGGGCTAGCACGTGCAGCACAGTACTTTAATACTCTGTTAGACACTCCATCACATCCAGTAGCGTCCTTAGTCTTCAGTGATTTAATTACTAATTATTTAATTATTATCACAGAAGAGTATTTCAGACATCAATCTCGTAAAGGTATTTACCAAGAGAGAGATTATTCCCTGTAGAAACTAAGTTTTTATACAATTCACCAGAAATTCTCAGACAATGATTGCTAAATACTGTACATATATCTGACTTACCAATTACAGAAATATTTTTACTACGAACTGACTTTATATTGTCGACCTAGTGCTGCTGACCAGATACTTCCTTCACAACTGACCATATGGTTTTAATTTTATCCTGAAAATTAGCTATTCTATTTGCAAACCACATACGCTTTGCCTTCTTAATAACATTTTTAAACACCTTACGATACTGTTTCTGATGGGCTACTGTAGCTAGATTGTGAATACTTCTAACATTTTAATATAATTCCCACTTTGTTCTGCATGTTATCCTTATCCCACTAGTCAGCCACCCAGGCTGCCTTCTACTGATAGCACCCCATTTAGAACGTTCTAATGGAAAGCAACTATTAAAGAGTATGAGAAATGTGTTATGGAAAGCATTATATTTGTCATCTATGTTATCGGCGCTATGACCATCCTACCACTGTTGTTCCTTAACGAAGTTTAAAAAACTCTCTATTGCCGTTGGATTAGTTTTCCTACGTACTTTGTAATTATATATAATGTTTGTTTGAGTACAAAAACATTTTATTTTTAAAATTTCTGCAGCATTGTTTGAAATGCCATTCACCCTTTTTACTAACAGAAGGCCCATCTAATAATGAAGTATGAATAAAAACATAGTCTATGGCTGTGCTAATGTTCCCTGCACCCTGGTTGGAAAAAGCACAATCTGCTTTAGATCATATGAGTTTAGAAGATCTACCAACATCCTTTTTCTTGCGCAATCACAAACAAAATTAATACTGAAGTCACCACATATAACTAATTTTGGGTACTGCCTATAAAGTGAACCAAGAATCCTCTCTAGCTTGAGCAGAAATGCTCTCAAGTCAGAGTTAGGGGGGCTATGAACAACAACACTTAGAAGTTTAGTTTCACTACATTCAACTGCCCCTGCACAACATTCAAATGCCTGTTCAGTGCAGTGCCATGGTACGTCTACCGACTCAAATGGAATACTGCTTTTTACTTACATGGCCATTCCCCCACTCTGCAAAGAAGTACTTGGAGAACAGTGAACTAATCTGTATCCTGCTAGGGGAAGCCTCTGAATTTGCAAATGATTTAAGTGGTGCTCCGACAGACCAATAATGTCAGACCAACATCTATAAGCAATTCACTAACTTTATCTCTAATAGTTCTTATATTTTAATGAAATATGCTAATTCCTTCTCTACTTGGATACCTGACTGCCTCTGAATGTGATTCCTTTGTTTGAGGGACTTCCTTTAAGCTGGTATACCTATCAGCTGACTTCATCCTTAAACAGGTGCAGCTCTAATACCAAGAACTACAGGAATTTTTTCATGAGTGATCCCACTACCATCCACGCCACTGTCACCTATAAGTTTTGCCAACTTCCTCTTCCCATACCTACTGAGGTTCACGCCATGCCTAGTGAAACCCAGTCTATTGATAGACCCAACTGGCACTACTGCAATGTGAGCCATAAGCTTCGCCATCAGTGCCTTCCCCAGCCCCATGTTAACACGCCAAGAAGCAGTATTAATAACAGGTCGATAATGACGCTGAAACAGTTGCATGAAGTGCACGTTAATGCAACCAGGTTGAGTAGCTGTTTTTACCAGGTCACCACCTACATCATACGTACATCCCGTCCCTATCAAGACTATTCCCTTCTCAACCCACAATTGCTACCCGATTGCTACATAACTCCCCTGTGCTTTCAGTCACCTGAGAACTGCACTAAGCTTCACAATGCTGGTGACCAGCAACTCACTCCCCAACATTTCCTGCAACTGCTGGCCCACACCTCTACTGTGCGAACTACCTAGCAGCAGAACCTTCATCTTTCAGTCAGAATTTGCAACTGACTTAGGGTTCCTAACTGGTGAGGACTGCTGCCCGTTTCCTATACCTACATCTACAACAGGCTCCTTTTCACTCAACTCTGACAGTTTGAAACATGTATGTCTGAAGTAACGTAACTGACAGTAACCAGCAGCACATCTGTTAGAATGGGAATTGCACACGAACGTGTATCTTATCTCGTCGCTTATGCGGTTTGCCCTGTGCTGAATTTTTCTGACAGCGAGAATGTAAACTGTCAATAACTTTAAACAATAACAAAACAGCATGAAATTACGTAACACAGAAACTCAATCTGATGCAACACTAATTACTTGAAATTGTCCCTGGTAATAAAACAAAACTTGATCAATTCGAAAGTAATGGTCCCTTTGGTTAGTGAATGCTATCCCTGAAATAATAAAATTTCTTACCTTTATCTGTGGAATGGTAACGCTCTTTGCACTGCTCTCTGTTAGTATTTCAAATTTGTGTAGTTAGCATACAGCTGTTGTGCAAGCCTGTTGCTTAGCATACATTTTAGTTAAATCGAGTAGAATAGTTAATTAAAAAATGACATGGATCTTGGAACTGGTATTGACGTGTGGCAAGTAACAACATGGTACTAACTTTAAAACTTATATTCTGACTCTTGAAAATTAATAATGCTCACAACTAACACACAATAAACTGATTATACATTAACAATTTCCTTTACAAAATCATTGGATGTGGGTGCTATACAGTGTCTCTATCATCACTTATGAATTTGCGCACTGCATTGGTAACAAAACAACTTTCTTTACCTTAATTATTTCCAGTATAGTATCTTACAAATTAAAAAAAAATCGCTGGGTGTAGCGATTAAGTATATATCCAGCACACAGCGGATACAACACGTCTTTACACTTGAGAGTTCTCCATTCATCTCCCTAACTAAATTTACTCTAAACATTACCAATAACACCTTGATCGCTTTTGAGGAACGACGCTACTACACAATCGATACTGTGTTTGCCAATGTCTCGTTCAATATGAAATTTTGTTACAAAATTTTACCCTTTGTATATACCTTTCAAGTTGGTAAAGTGTATTGCATATATGCAAAGTACACCTGTCTGAATAACTCCTCCTAGCTACCTTCTTACGAACTGCCAGTGTTTTTGGAAATTCAGTTCCTACGGTAAGAGGGGGGAGGGGGTTAAATAGGGGATGAAAATTCTTATGAAATATTTCATTATGAAAGCATCTTCGAAGTTAATTCCACGAAAATTTGTACTTGGGTTCTCGGATAGAAATTAAATATAATTTGTTTCAGTGTTTTTGGAAATTCAACCCCTAAAGGGTGAAACAAAGCCTGAGTGATAAATTGATTCATCATCGCCCAACCCAAACCGCTAAGGATAGAAACTTAAAATTTGATATCTTGTAGGTAATGTTTAGTAAGGGAATGCTCGAAATTCCACCAACAAGGAGGTAAAGTAGGGAATGTAAGTTTTTTTCTGAAAACATGTCGCTATTAAGACAATTTTAAAGGTAGAACTGCAAAATTTGGTTCTCGAATCCTCTGCCAGTAATTAAAGTTCATGCTTCAGCATATTTGGAAATTCAATAACAATGGGAAACAATAGCGGGTCACACCTTTTTTTAAAAATAAGTCATTACTAAAAGTATTAATAAAGCATTTTTAAAGCTACATTTATGATAATTACTTTTTTAATTTCTGTTTGGAAAAAAAGAAATCGTCTTTGTTCCAGTCTTTTCGGGAATTCAGTTTTTTTATTTATTTTTTTTATTTGTGAATTCATTCCCTAAAGTGTGAAATAGGATATACATTTTTTATGATAATATTTCACTATATTAAAACATTTTTATAACTAAACCTGTAAATATTTGTTTTTGTCTCTTAAAAAAAAGTCAGGATGGAAAGTTTCTGTGGAAATATCACCCAAAGAAGTTAAAAATCTGCTGCCAGAATCGCTTGTTGATTAGAAATAAATTTGGAAAAGATCATGCTTCTATGGCCTTACTTAGCGTGAAAAGTTTAAAAAATATTGCAGTTTGTGAACAACATAAATATTCGACTAAGGGAAAACAAGGAAACAGACGAACGAAAGCATCTGTTCAGACCATACAGTCTACGCCAGCGAAGCTGCGGGCCCTAAGCTAGTTTGAGATATAATTTCAAACCTCTTCTAAACTTTTCTTCTCTTACACATTTAGCGGCATATCCTTAACCCATTCACTCAATTGCAAATAAATTAGATGTTTGAAGTAGTGTTGTATATGGGAGTCCGAGTCTTTTCAGAAATGGGGGTTTTCTGATGTGCTGCTGTTTCAATGGGCCGATAACACTGTTCTTTTACTAGCGTGGAACCTCCCTCTTACTTGGTTTTGGTTTCTGTCCTCTGTGTCTTGTTCAAAATATGACACGATGTGTCCCTGAGTTCACTCTTCTTCTGGCTGTCTTTCTTCGCATGCATTTGGGTGGTCATAGTATTACCAAATGAACCACAGGTTTTTTGTGACAGAGTGACTCCACGTACTGATTTTTTTTTTTCTGCTCGTTCTTTCATTCGTCCGTAGCCAAGAACATCGTTTTGTATTCAACGTAATTTATTTTATCTTTCTCTAAGAGCGTGCCCCATTTTCAACTTTGGCATACAAGCATTTAGTGGCAAGTAAAATCTTTTGTCTATTTGACGCCATGTCTGGCAATATAATATTAAAATTACGCAAAATAGTCGTTGAACGCAATATTTGTTTATGGCTCTATTTACTGAATTAGTGTCCATTAATAAAATCTATTTGTAGGTCCTACTCAACCATCTGTTATACTACGCATGTCACGCCTTCTTTTTGACTTTAGCGCTTATGTTTTTAATACCTTCATGATTGGTTACAAAATTTTCTCTCCAATAAATCCATGCGATATCGGATGCTTCCATAACCTCGGACTACTTATGTAGCATTTCATCTTTCAGCCAGTGCAGATTCCTTTCTGTCCCTTCTTGTCTGTTAACTATCTTAGTATGTTTACGTTTTGTTTCTTAATTTACAATTCTGTTTGAGAAATCGCCTTGCTCTCGTAATGAACAATCTGTTTGTATTTTTTGCCACTTTTCTGATTTGTATGTTGATGTTTCTACATTTTATTTTAAATCTCTTACGGTTTCTTCCTGAAACTTTAAACATTTAAATAATCTTCCGCATACAGCAATACAGTATGTTTCGCGGACCTCCGAGCCGATTCTCCCAGCGTATAAAACTGCCGAGTGCAATCCCGCATTATCGATGTCCCTGAAAATGTCCCAATCCGAAAAAATATCCAAATCATCGCAAAAATTAATATGAAATACCTCGTCTCCGTAAGAGCTTCATGGAGAGGCTGTATTCGTTGAAACAAATATCAGTTTCTGTAGGGACTCGTACTAGACAAGATGCAGCGGTTGATGATGTACCGACTGGTCGAATACCAACAGCTTCAAACTTCAGTCCTGTAATCCAGATTTACTTCTTCCTGATTTCTCTAAATCGACGAACGAAGGGCCATGTTGAAGGTGACGTGTCCCTTTCGTTACCCTCCCTCCCCATATTCTCCCCTACCAAATATCCCCCTTCCCCTTCCAATTGGTGGGAACTTTTGGACTGGAAGGATCTCATGACATGAAATTCAAACTAATGTCAGTTACATTGCATAGAATATACTGATTAAAGATTAATTTTGTATATTCTTTAATTAAATAGTTTTTGGGATGTGATGCCATAGTGGAGGTAGGGTGACATTACCACTGATTCAGGTAATTTATGTACCTGTCTTTACTTTCTATGTAGCGCATAAAAACAGTTTTCTTACTTTCTTTCTTTGCTGCAGCAGCAGGCTAGTTTATAATGTGTGTACTTATTTTTCATTATACTTTCTCTGTGGTCATCAAGCCAACACTGCCAATAGTGGTATCTTCTCCACCACCCTCACAGCACACTATGCCAAAGGTGCCAGGGCAGGTGAAGACAGCATCGCCAAAATGCAGTCCCGTGTGACAATGGCTTGCCCACCAGAACAAGGTTCATAGCCACAAAAGCCACAGCCATCTCAGCCACCGCTATCCCTGCTGTCATCATACACAAGAACGTCTGGCTACCATTACCACTGGCGCCATACCACTCAGTGGCCATGGGCTTACATCCATCCAGCTGCTATATCATCACAACCATTGACAACTGGGTTTGGGGCTGGGAATTGCAAGTGTATCACAACAGCCACCCCTGCAGTCTGTATGCTGATCCCTGCCTGACGCAACATCTACACCTCATCATCCAAACTGGCGTTCTCATAGAAATGTGACACCACACCCCATACCACATCACTCCACCCTTCAGCTGGCTTCTCTCACAATCCTTAGCTGCTAGTCATAGTGGTAATAATGGTAATCCTGTGCCTAGTGGCAGGTCCCTCTCCCATCCTATTACAGATGGACGCCAACTAAGTGATGTGATACCACTCCTAAACTACAAAGTGATCCATGATGTATTTGAGGAGCACTTCTCATTTCCTTGTATAGAGAACTCAGCAAGAGGGCACAGAGACCCAACAGGTTTTATGAAAGCATGTCTTCCAGTTTTGAAAGCAGAGCTCCTCAGAATCATTAATTGTGTGTGATACCCCACTATTAAGTGCAGTGCTGTGCTGTCTTATGATCTCAGGCATCCCCCAAATAGGACTCAGGTGTTGCAGAGATAAGCATTGTGTACATTTGGGGGCAAAATCGCGTGGTATCACAGAGCACCTCAATCGTTAAGTGATTTGATGACGCCATCTTAAGTGCTATACAGGACAAGCTTTCGATGATGGAAGTTAGAGGCTCAGGTAAGGCACTCAGCCAAATGCTACACTTCAACATCTATACACAAGTCTTTGATCTGGTAAATAGGGAGTCCAGTTATATCGAGCTTCCTAAGGATAAAGCTGATAAGAAGGATTGTATTAATGTCCAGAATAGAAAAGACAACTATTGTTTTGCTTGGTCAGTCCTGGTTTTGTGGAAAATTACAATTGCAAGGATCATCCACATAAAACATATTGACATGATAGAAATATTGACATTTCTAGGTGTTATAACTTTGGCGGTATCGAGTTCCTCATTAAGTTCAAGGACATTACTAAATTTGGGGCACAAAATACCGTTATATCGGTTCATGTCTATAGTCTGGAGAAGTAGCCCCATATAGATCGTAAAGTTACATACGACATTACTGGATTTCTTCATTTCTCTGAATTTACCAGTCAGTGTAAAATGCATGTTAACTTGGTGCTATTATCAAAAGGAGATGATTGTCACTATGTGTGAATCAGAGATTTATCCCAACTCCTTTCATTCCCATTGAGGAAGCGTTAGGGTAAAGAGCATATTTGCCTAAGATGCATCAATGCGTTTTTCACAAGCGATATATTAGCAAAGCATACTGTGGATTGCTCTATCAGGAAACTGGTACATGTTGTAATGCCCTTGTAGGAAAATAACATCTTATAGTTTAAGAATGCCCACCATCAGAAGCTCTGCCATTCTGTAGTGCATGCTGACTCTGAGTACCTCCTCACTCCTGTGACACACTGTGAAGGCGACCCTAGGCCACACTCACAGAAAAACATGTACCATATGTGGCAGTGTATCAATTTATATGTACATATGATTCGAATCTTAGTTGTTACAAAAAAGACCTCTGGGATAATCCTGTAAGTCGGTTGCTCACTGTGCTGGAAAAACTTTCACAGGTGGTTGATAAGCCTTACAGCACCAATAGTCACATGAACAAGTCAAAGGGCAATGACGCTTTATTCAAGGAGGCGGTTGACTGTCATATCTGTCGGCAGCCGTTAAATTGGAAAGCACCATGTCCTCTGAAGTATAAATTAGCATGGCACATATACGCCTTTTTTCCAAATTTTGAGTGGTTATAAAGCTCAGTTTATCATTGTGCACTTTTCTGATTTCGGTATGGAGAATGATCAGCTCAATATCTTTCCAGAAAATGAATGCAAGGGTTTAGGTGAAAGTATCCATAGGAGGGACAGCTGATTCTGGCGTAGGCCACATTGTGGAGGTAGATCTCAAATACCCTAATAGTTCCCATGATGCACACAACAATTTGCTGCTATGTCTGGAGCAACTAGATCTGCAAGGAGACATCATCTCAAAACTAATGTCAATGCTGGTGGAGAAGCAAAGACACATCATGCATTACAGAACTCTTCATCAGTGTTTCTGCTTAGGGATGGAGTTGGTTAGAATCATCTGCACTAGCTCTTTCAAACAGTCACCCTGGTTAAAGGAGTACACTGATTTAGTTAACAAGATGACTTTGAGAAAGATTTTTAAAGTAATGAGTTACGCGATTTTTGGCAAGGCAAATGAAAACTGGAGAAAATTCTGCGAAGTTCTTATCAGAACACCATGCGATAAGCGTTTAGGTGTAAGAACTTAGCAGTTGTGGAGGTGGCGAAGACTGCAGCTCAGTTCTTGAAACCTGTCTATGTGGGGATGTGCATATTAGATCTGCCCAGACTCCACATGTACCGATTTCATTATGAGATTAAGAAAATCCATTTTGCTCATCCAAAGTGACTTTACATAGGTACAGTTAGCTTCGTCTACTCGCTGAAGGAAACTAGTATTGATCATAAGGACACGAGGTGTACACTGTGCTTTAATTCAAATTTGATCTGTGATCTCATGACAAGATGATCTTTTGTGAGGATAGAACTGAAACTAACTCATATTAACAATATTAACTTGATGAGAGTGATCTGAATGGTAGAGAGTGAGAGTGCATGTGAGTAGTGGTTTTATGTGAAATCGTATGATCCAGTTATCATAGTGTAAATATTTTCAGCGTAAATATATAAGCATTCCATGTGTGCTGACATAGTCAAGCACTTGTAAATGTATGCACACCATGTTTTCAGTCATATTATAAATAGACTAGAAATCTTGCAAAATATATGTTCACCATGTGTGCCAACATAGCTGAGCACCTGGAAACTTATGCACACTATGTGTGAAGTGATAGTGTAACTAGACCAAAAATTTTTAAACTAATGTCGACAACATGTGTGCTTACAAAATACATACTTGTAAATAGCCGTTACAGATGTGTCCACTTGTAACTAGTCCCTGTGTGTCATGAGGTAAAAGACTTTTTAGATTTCACTTGCTGCTAGTGTTCCAAGTCTTATTAGTTTTTAGTGTAGATATATTTAATCCACAGTACATTGGAAAAAAATTGTGAATATTTTCAATCAGTGCAAACCATCGAAAAAATAGTGAATATTTTGAGCCAGTGCTTGTGTGCCCTGGAAATTGTAAATGAGCCAGCGCTACTGTTGGATGGACTGTGGTGTTTTTTCGAGTAATAGATTTTAGTAATAGTGTGTAAATAAAAAGTATCTATGCAATGTAGAATGTTATGTTCGATAAAAGCAATTTGGATCTTAAGAACCAAATTGTGTCAGTTTTGTGAAAAAAAGTCAATTGGGTCTGAAGAGCCAAATTGTACCTATATATCTCTGAAAACTGAAGAAATGAAATTTGTTTCCATACGCCTTTGTTGTTACCATTTTCTGAAAATTACCCTCCCTATACCATTTTATATACATTGAAGAGCCAAGGAAACTGGTACACCTGCCAAATAACGTGTAGGGCCCTCGCGAGCACGCAGAAGTGCCGCAACTCGACGGGGCATCGACTTCATAATGTCTTAAATAGTGCTGTAGGGAACTGACACCACGAATCCTGCAAGGCGGTCCATAAATCCTTAAGAGTACCAGGGGTTGGAGATCTCTTCTGAACAGGAAGTAGATAGGCATCTCAAATATACTCAATAACATTCATGTCTGGCGAGTTTGGTTGCCAGCGTAAGTGTTTAAACTCAGAACAATGTTCCTGGAGCCATCCTGTACCAATTCGGACGTGGGGGGTGTCGCATTGTCTTGCTGGAATTGCCCAAGTCCGTCGGAAAACGCAATGGATATGATTTGATGCAGGTGGCTCAAATGGCTCTGAGCACTATGGGACTTAACATCTGTGGTCATCAGTCCCCTAGAACTCAGAACTACTTAAACCTAACTAACCTAAAGACATCACACACATCCATGCCCGAGGCAGGATTCGAACCTGCGACCGTAGCAGTCCCGCGGTTCCGGACTGAGCGCCTAGAACCGCTAGACCACCGCGGCCGGCAATACAGGTGATCAGACACGATACTTTCGTACATGTCACCTGTCAGAGTCGTATTCAGACGTATCAGGGGTCCCTCATCACTCCAACTCCACACTACCCATACCATTATAGAGCCTCCACCAGCTTGAACTGTCCCCTGCTGACATGCTGGGCCTAAGGCATCGTGAGGTGGTCGCCATACCCATACACGTCCATCCGTTCGATACAATTTGAAACGAGACTCGTCCGACCAGGCAACATGCTTCCAGTCATCAACAGTCCAGTGTCGGTATTGACAGGCCCAGGCGAAGCGTAAAGCTTTGTGTCATGCAGTCATCAAGGGTACACGAGCAGGTTTTCGGCTCCGAAAACCCATATCGATGATGTTTCGTTGAATGGTTCGCACCCTGACATTTGTCGATTGATCAGCACTGAAATCTGAAGCGATTTGCGGAAAGGTTGCACTTCAGCCACGTTGAACGATTCTGTTCAGTTGTCGTTGGTCCTATTCTAGCAGGATCTTTTTCCGGCCTCAGCGGTGTCAGAGATTTGATGTTTTACCGGATTCCTGATATTCACGATGCACTCGTTAAATGGTCGTATGGGAAAATCACCACTTCATCGGTACCTCGGAGGTGCTGTGTGCATCGCTCGTGCGCCGACTGTAACACCACGTTGAAACTCCCTTAAATCTTGATAACCTGCCATTGTAGTAGTAACCACGGTAACAACTGAGCCAGACACTTGTTGTCTCCTATAGGCGTTCGCTGTATGAAGGGTATGCAAAAGAAGCACATGATGTTAGTTCAAAGCAAGAGCGCTATTAAGAATGTGAAATTTAAGATAGTGACTAACTAATCATATCGAGTGTTTCACAATTTATGCTACACACTTCCAAAGGTTGTAGAACAGACATAGTAAATGAACTTTTACACAGGATCCCATGTTTGGAAACGTCATCCAACAATGCTACAGAGCGTCAAAGTTATTGGTACCGGCACAAGTGAATGTAAATATATACAGGGTGATTTCGTGATGATCTTACAAGGTTTCAAGGATGATGGACTAGGATACATGTATCAATTTGACATAAAGGTCACTTGAAACGAACGTGTGTAAAGTTATATGTGGAAATGGTTCCGATGCCTCTGCGAGTGGAGTACATGTATTGGTGCTGTTGTTGCTAATATCGTATGGCAGACAACTGTCAGGGGTGATATTTTGGACCAAAACAAAAAAGAATATCTAGTAGACACGGGTTCTAAACGGCATTTTTAAGGACTATGAGCATTTGTCGAATGAAGGAGATTTGCTTCATACTAGCAAAAATGAAAAAGTGCTCATAGCTCTTCAGCTATGCTTTTTAGAGCCCATGTTAACCGGATATTTTTTCTTGTCTTGGTCCATCTACCACCTGTGAAAGTTAAATACCCTATATTCTTAGCGACAATAGCACTGGTACATGTATTCCGCTGTGAGAGGTATCAGAACTGTTTTCACTTCTAGCTTTCAATATGTTCGATTCCGAACGAGAGACCCTTACTTCAAACTGACACATTTATCCGTCTCCATCATCCTTAACAGTTTGTAACATCGTCACGGGATTACCCTGTATATAAATAAATTTACAAGTTGCGTGCTGTAAATAAATGGGTTAGTCTCCAGATTTCATCCAGAAGCATCATTGTACAAACATATAATAGCATCATCAGGACAGCACAATAAACATTCGGGAAAGACAGAGATGGGTTATAATTCTTAGTCATCTGAGCATTGATGTAGGATATTCCACGACATAATTCTCCCCATTTCAGTTCAGTAAATCACACTTCGACACCCTTCGTTGCATTTTCGACCTCCATCACTATGCACTAGTCAGTGTCTTCTGTTTTTATTCCTACATTAAGTTGCTTTAGTCAACTAGTAGCTAAATTATATGTGGAAGTGAATCGCGCACAGTGTCTGCTGTTTCTATTCCTACACTCACATACTCTGATGTACTAGCAGTTAAACTGTATGTGGAAGTGAACAGCACACAGTGAACAGTTGGTACCTTCTCTTCCATTACATCCACACTCTGTACTTGCAGTGTCACTGGAACGTACCGTGGTTCACTTGATGGTGCACATGCTGGAGCCAGTACCAACCTGCGCCATGCTGTTTGAAACCCCCGGTGCACTTCTGCATGCTGGGGACGTGCGGGGTATCTTCATAAATGAGTGTAACAGACAACAGCAGATCCTTACCCCTCTACAACATGCCAAACAGGTACGCTACAGGGTCCCACAGCCTGGCTACTGCTACAGGTCCCGATACACTGGAGACTGCTGCCACCTGTGCAAGTCCTGACAAGCTGGAAGTCCCAATAAGCTGAAGGCTGTTGCTGCTGCTGCAGGTCCCAAAACACTGGAAGTCATCTCAGCTGTTGAACAAAGAAGAAGAGCCATAACATATGGGACGAAGAAGAAGTGATAGGAATAACAAAGACTTGTAATTACCGGTTGTTCCTATTCTAACGGGGTTTGCTGAATGATCTCAGCTGCTGTTGCTATTGATACCTCATGATTCTTCCACTAACTGATGCCAGTGACCTACCGTCCTCGCCTTATAATCTCGACGTCGTGATAACATGACTTTATGCAGCCTTGTCATTGATTCCTGCTAATTTTTTCACTAATAACGTCACAATTTCGAGCGCCCTCTGGTAGCCTTAATTTGAACTAGGTCAGTTGGTATCCACACGTCAGGATGAGTAAATGCACAAGAAAAAATTTGAAGAGGTAATTTCAAAGAGGAAAAAACCCCAAAATAAAGAGAATATTATCCAATGTCCTTCCACACCAACAGCTTTGCACAGGCTGAGCTGTTCCCGACAATTTTTTCTAAGAGTGGGGAGACAGAAAAGTGGAGAGTCAGGGGAGGGGAGGTGGAGGGGCTGGGCGAGCGTAATTAAATGATCAATTTAATTAATTAATTTCATATCAAGTGAGATATTGCCATATGTACACCAGGGGCAGATGGCAGGTGTGAGGGGAGGACCCGCCATCTTAGATAAATTAGAAGTGTTATTAGCTCTCTTTATTCCCACTTCCTCCATCTATGGGGATAATGTCACTGGGCTGGGCATGGCAGGAAAATCAATTTCTTGTGTTGACATTAGTGACTCTCCATGTTCAGGAAGATCTTCGAGGTTTGATCAATATCGTTCCAAAGGATTAATCCACAGTTATCAACGTCACTGTAGTCGAGAGCTAGCAAATATGAACTGGGATCATTTTACCATCGTGGGACTTTTCATGCAGTTGGGAAGGTTCAAAAATTGGGTGTATGGGTACCGCATGCTCTAAGCCAACATCATAAACATCATTGACTGGCCGTATGTGCATCTCAGCTTGCTCGCCATCATTAGGCTCGTCAACAACGCCGAGTATTGCTGTCCTGTATCGTTACTGCTGACGAGAAATGGTGTCTTTTTGCTAAAAGAAGGAAACTAAAGGAATGTCTGAGCCCAAATAAAGCAGATACTGCCAGTACAAAGACTTGTGCTCATCCACAAGAGATAGCGTTATGTATATGATGGAACAACAACAATGTGGTGCACTATTAATTTCTTCTCAGAGGTGTAACAATCCCCGTTGACATTTATTTTCAACAACTGAGACGTGTTGCAGACGCAGTCCAAGAACAATGCCGAGGAAGACTGCGTAAAGTGATGCTACATCACGGTAACCCTTGGCCGCATCCTGCTAGACTGACAAAAAATGCTATGCAGGAGTTGGGTTGGGAAGTCATTCCGCACCCACCTTATTCACCTAATCTTACGCCCTCAGATTTTCATCTTTTCCTCTCTCTTCCGAACAACCATCGAGGAATTTCCTTTCCGGATGGAAATGCGCTCCGAACGTGACTCAGCGAGTTTTTCGCCTGGTAACCACGTGATTTCTACAGACGCGGACTCGAGAAGTTGCCCCAACGTTGGCAGACTGTCGTAAACAGTGAAGGTGGATACATCATTGATGACGTAATTGTCTGTTATGTGTCTCTATTGTCAGTTATGGGAAAACGCTACAACTTATACATCAACCCATTAATATTTATGTAAAATTAGCTCTTTGCTTTTCTAATGAACTGCTTTTTAAACTAACTGTGGGGGGTGAAGAATAATGATTAAGATTCTGAACACATGACTGATAATTCGTCCTGGATATCAAATCTTAGGTATTATTAAACAGAATGTAATCTTTCCACTAGAATATTTACTCGGCTACTGCTTACAGAAAAAATTCATTGCATACTACCTTTATCCAAAAGTGTAGTCTTTCTATAAAATCGTCTAAAATTTTATCCTCTATATTCAGTCACACCAGGGTGATGTCAAATTTCTGTACTACACATACACCATCACAACTCCTCACTCAGGAGCGACTCACACTCTCCCTCCGCAGTCGATTCACTAGCTCGCACGTACTCTACTAACAAGATGGACTCTGGTAGCCGAAGAACATATGCCACTCATGTGTTCAGGCATTCAAAGACGCTCGCAGTGCTAAAAATTTCAAACTGCCATTTTTCAAGATATATAAACCTTTCACTATACACTGTAATTGCATGCAATCTTTCTGTAACTTGCGTGAAGGGAGAATCCCAGAACGACGCATTGTCTGAGGATCTTGATTTCCTCAGCTGAGCGAGTCCCAGTTCTGTACTGTTATAAAATTTTTGTGGCTTAAGGCCACGTAGTGGAAGGTTCAGTTCGGCCGAGTGTATAATCCGCCTGTCACAGCATTGTCCGAATTTTACGTACCGCCACCAGTGAGACCCCGAGCAGTCGCCGTGCCGTATTCGGCACTAGGTGTTGTCCAGCGCGTTCTCAGTACATCATATAACGTGGTGGACGACTCGATGAGCTTAGGGGGTCTGCGCAGTGAAGCGAAACAGTTCCACAAAAGATTTTTTTTTTTTTGAGTTGCAAAGTCTTTCCCAGAAGTAAGTGGCACCCTGTGGCGCTGTGTGAACCAGAAGTCCCAAGTCTTCACAGAGGACAATCGTTAATACGTTGGACAGTGTACACCAACAAATCGGACAGCTTCAATCACGGTATGGTCATGAGTTCATTCGAACAGGATATCTAGTTTCTGCTATTCTGTGTTGTCTACAAGTCGAGCCAGCTTATTGCCCTTATTTTATACAACCGATTGGCTCTTACACACCACTTCACTGCCATGACTTGTCGAACAGGATATCTAGTTTCTGCCATTCTGTGTCGTCTGCATGTCGAGCCATCTTATTGCCCTTCTTCTATACAACCGATTGGCGCTTACACACCACTTCACTATCACGACCTGTGGTGGAGGCTCACACGACCGCCTCGTAACAGTTCTGCGCCTTCTACAGCGCTACAAAGCGACCAGCGTGTTCTTTTACGAAGGTGACTAATACTTCATCCGATGAGCTTATGCATAAGTAACTGAGTTACATACGTCTAGGGTGTACTGTGCAATACTCTCTTTAGCTCCGATCACAGCAGAGTCATGTGATGCCACTAACTCCAAGAGATACTGAAAGCGGATCCATCCCAACATATGATCGTTTGTAAGTAGCCTGTTTAGGTTTTCATGTTGGTAACACCACGTTGTGCACTGCATGAAAATCGCTGACTGCGCTGTGTGCAGTATGTGACTGGTTGGATCGATTGTTGGAATATTCGCTAGTGTAGCGTTGGGCAGTAGGATGTGAACAGCGTGTAGCGTTGGGCGGTTGGAGGTGAGCCGCCAGCAGTGGTGAATGCCGGGAGAGAGAAGCCATAGTTTTGAGAGGTTACTATGTATCCGTCAGAAAAAGGAAATTTGTTTAATTGGATATCACAAAATTATATATATACAGGGTTATTACAAATGATTGAGGCGGTTTCACAGCTCTACAATAACTTTATTATTTGAGATATTTTCACAATGCTTTGCACACACATACAAAAACTCAAAAAGTTTTTAGGCATTCACAAATGTTCGCTATGTGCCCCTTTAGTGATTCGGCAGACATCAAGCCGATAATCAAGTTCCTCCCACACTCGGCGCAGCATGTCCCCATCAATAAGTTCGAAAGCATTGTTGATGCGAGCTCGCAGTTCTGGCACGTTTCTTGGTAGAGGAGGTTTAAACACTGAATCTTTCACATAACCCGACAGAAAGAAATCGAATGGGGTTAAGTCGGGAGAGCGTGGAGGTCATGACATGAATTGCTGATCATGATCTCCACCACGACCGATCCGTATATACACTCCTGGAAATGGAAAAAAGAACACATTGCCACCGGTGTGTCAGACCCACCATACTTGCTCCAGACACTGCGAGAAGGCTGTACAAGCAATGATCACACGCACGGCACAGCGGACACACCAGGAACCGCGGTGTTGGCCGTCGAATGGCGCTAGCTGCGCAGCATTTGTGCACCGCCGCCGTCAGTGTCAGCCAGTTTGCCGTGGCATACGGAGCTCCATCGCAGTCTTCAACACTGGTAGCATGCCGCGACAGCGTGGACGTGAACCGTATGTGCAGTTGACGGACTTTGAGCGAGGGCGTATAGTGGGCATGCGGGAGGCCGGGTGGACGTACCGCCGAATTGCTCAACACGTGGGGCGTGAGGTCTCCACAGTACATCGATGTTGTCGCCAGTGGTCGGCGGAAGGTGCACGTGCCCGTCGACCTGGGACCGGACCGCAGCGACGCACGGATGCACGCCAAGACCGAAGGATCCTACGCAGTGCCGTAGGGGACCGCACCGCCACTTCCCAGCAAATTAGGGACACTGTTGCTCCTGGGGTATCGGCGAGGACCATTCGCAGCCGTCTCCATGAAGCTGGGCTACGGTCCCGCACACCGTTAGGCCGTCTTCCGCTCACGCCCCAACATCGTGCAGCCCGCCTCCAGTGGTGTCGCGACAGGCGTGAATGGAGGGACGAATGGAGACGTGTCGTCTTCAGCGATGAGAGTCGCTTCTGCCTTGGTGCCAATGATGGTCGTATGCGTGTTTGGCGCCGTGCAGGTGAGCGCCACAATCAGGACTGCATAGGACCGAGGCACACAGGGCCAACACCCGGCATCATGGTGTGGGGAGCGATCTCCTACACTGGCCGTGCACCATTGGTGATCGTCGAGGGGACACTGAATAGTGCACTGTACATCCAAACCGTCATCGAACCCATCGTTCTACCATTCCTAGACCGGCAAGGGAACTTGCTGTTCCAACAGGACAATGCACGTCCGCATGTATCCCGTGCCACCCAACGTGCTCTAGAAGGTGTAAGTCAACTACCCTGGCCAGCAAGATCTCCGGATCTGTCCCCCATTGAGCATGTTTGGGACTGGATGAAGCGTCGTCTCACGCGGTCTGCACGTCCAGCAGGAACGCTGGTCCAACTGAGGCGCCAGGTGGAAATGGCATGGCAAGCCGTTCCACAGGACTACATCCAGCATCTCTACGATCGTCTCCATGGGAGAATAGCAGCCTGCATTGCTACGAAAGGTGGATATACACTGTTCTAGTGCCGACATTGTGCATGCTCTGTTGCCTGTGTCTATGTGCCTGTGGTTCTGTCAGTGTGATCATGTGATGTATCTGACCCCAGGAATGTGTCAATAAAGTTTCCCCTTCCTGGGACAATGATTTCACGGTGTTCTTATTTCAATTTCCAGGAGTGTATATATATAATGACTTTTGAACGCTATTAAGGTAAATGCATTGTTTGTTCTTTATCAAAATCTTTCATTTGCAAACTGTGGCTATCAATAGTTAGAGACTTCAGTCGTTAGGAACTTTTATTCAGCTGGCAGTTTTGACGCACGCTGTATTGCTGTAGTTCGAGTCACGATTTTTGTGAGGTAAGTGATTCTTGAAAGGTATAAGTTATTGTTAGTCAGGGCCTTTCTTTTGTGGGGATTATTGAAAGTCAGATTGCGTTTCGTTAAAATATTGTGTGTCAGTTTAGTGATGATCAGAATACGTAAAGAGAAAACTGTCAGAGTACATTGAGTTTTGCTCAGCTGTTTGAAAATCAAATACCGTAAGCGTTTTTCCAGCACTGACATTCTTAACATTCAAAGGAGAAGTTTCACGTTCAACAACCATCCATAACTCATGAGGATTTTTCAAGGCTACGTACAAAGCACGCATGTGTCCTTTGATGGTGTCCCAGACGTGTTCGCTTCGACTATAGTAAGGTGATCCGGCACAATAGCCTTCACGTACCTCAAATGTTCCTCAGATCATTCTGTTAGAACAATGAGGATACGATGATCCAACGTCACACTCAAGACGGTGATCCCATGTCATGCTGAAATTACCGGTCACGTGCAGGGGTACCGAAAACAAGCAAACGAATGCACATGCTTCAAAAACAGGCTGCTGTGTATAATTCAGTGACATCGTTCGACGGTGAGATACCGGGGCTGTGACATAAGGGTTCTATTTCATTCCATACAAACAATTTTCACTAAAACGGTTCAAATGGTTCAAATGGCTCTGAGCACTATGGAATTTAACTTCTGAGATCATCAGTCCCCTAGAACTTAGAACTACTTAAACCTAACTAACCTAAGGACATCACACACATCCATGCCCGAGGCAGGATTCCAACCTGCGACCGTAGCGGTCGCGCGGTTCCAGACTGTAGCGCCTAGAACCGCTCGGCCACACCGGCCGGCCAAAAACGGTTCAACGACTTCCTTTAACCACAGCAGACGCATTTTTTCATATAGTTTTCGAAGGACTTGTAGCCTACTATCGGTGTGCGCGAGTGTCTAGCGTAACCCGTCAGTCCCGACAATCTTTTTCCACGGTTCGAGAGCCCTTTTCCTGCTCGTCTTCCTGTTCCTGGGAACCAAAGGGAGGAAGTGTTTGGTGTATCTGAACGATGTGGCTGCTCACCGGTAACTGCTATCCTGCATTGAATGGACGTTTGACGTGCTGCAACGAGGCCCATATGTTCACGACAGCGAACCGCGAGAGTTGTCAGCGATCACCGTCATGACATTCCTCTCCAAGGCAGTGACTCTGTGTCTTCTAGTTCCCTCAATCGGGGTACTTACGGAACACCATTCTCGTGAATTAATTGTGGGCACAGTCACGGAGTTAGAGTGCTCATGCTTTGAACACCGACAATGTGGATGACACTGAAGATATTGAAATCGGTTTTGTTCATCCTCAACTCGAATGTCACATGAGATGACGACACTGAACTTTTCCATTAACCATGGTGATAAGAGCGCTCTTACAACTTCACAGTAGCTACGTTGTTCATGGATGTGTTGCTCAACGGCATTTGACTTTCCTCCGATTTACATCGACATCTACACTCCGCAGTCCACCTTTCAGTGTGTGGTGGAGAGTACTTTCTGCACCACTGTCACATCCCCTCTTCTCTTTCCCAGTTGTGAATGTTTTTGCTGCAAGAACGATTGACGGTAAGCCTTACGTGTGCGCTCGAATCTCTGTATTTTATCTTCATGGTCTTTTCGTGAGGTGTACTAGGAAGGAGCAATATATTTGTCAACTCTTCTAGAAATGTACACTCTTGAAACTTAAACAGTAAGCTACAACAAGCTGCAGATGGTCTGTGTTGCAGCGTCTCCTGCTAGTCTTGGTTGACGATATCTTTGACTTTTTCGTGATCACTAAATGAACCTGTAACCAGACTTGCAGCTTATCTTTCAATCTTCTGTATTTCCTCTATCAGTCCTATCTGACACATTTCCCATACTGACGAGCGATATTCACGTATTTGTCGAATGATAGTTTTGTAAGCTACTTTCTCTGTTGACGGACTACATCTGCTAAGGATTCTTCCAGCGAGTCATTGTTTGGAATCTGCCTTTCCTGCTATTGGTTTTATGTGATCACTCCACTTTAAATAGCCCCATACGCATACTCCTGAGTATATTATGGAAGTAGCTGCTTCCTCTGATTATTCCGTAATATGTAACAATACAATACTGGGTCTTTGTATGTGTACGCAATAATTTATAAGTTTTATGTTTATGGGCAGTTGCTGCTCCCTGTACCAAGCGGCGATCTTCTGCAGGTTGCGTCTTTGAACATAATAGTATCACCCAGGAAAAGCTTAATTTTATTTATACACTCTGTGAAAAGTAGTGGACCTGTACCACTCACTTGCCATAAGCCCAAAGTTACTTTTACAAGACTTCTCTCCGTTGAGAATGACGTACTGTATTCCGTTTGCTAGAAGCTCTTTATTCAGTGCGAGCCTTTCCGATTACGTATTGATGTCCACCTATATTTATTTTTAATGACATTAGTACGGGCCCCACTAATGACGCAGAATCCCAAATCTAAAGGTCTTGTGACTATACTCATCTTGTGGTCGCTGACTGTGCAGGGTTGCAGGTTGGTGGATGCAATTTATATTTAACGTGTTATATATAGACAAGAAAAAGAAGGTATAATATAATTTTAAATTATTCTAATAGTAAATTGTACGGATAATTCATTGCATCTAAGTTGGATTCGGAGTCTCCCACTAATTGCAGGTTCTCCTCGCATGCTAGTCTCGTTTTTATAATAAGTTGATCCATCCTGGTGGAAAGGGGACTGGTGGGGCTATAAACATACAAAAACAAAAACCATAAGGAAAATACAAGAAAAAAATCAAGGAGGATGTTATTGGCGTATGTATTAAATAATTTCGCTTGAGGATAGGGTTACGAAACTCATACAGAATTTTGCCTACGTAGTGTAATACAACATCAATCGATGTACCTTTATCGATCTTATAATTAAAAATAATTGAAGCATCGTCTTTTAAGTAAAGCTAACTATCAGAATCGAGGTATTTTGACCTCGAATTTCGATTGAAATACCTCAAATGCATCAAAAGACTGTTCTAAAAAAAGTGTTAAAATTAAGATAGGCACCCTTTAAGCATCAGGATTTTCGGGATTATTTCATGAAAACTAATAAGCGCAAAGTCGACTGGATGTTTCACTCCTATCTCCCTTTCTTAACGGAAGCTATCACTGACAAAACTTATTATTTCAGTGGCAATAAGAAATGTTTTTTGAAAATTTGTGGTGAGTTCCTACGGGACCACACAGCTAAGGTCATCGGTCTCTACGCTTACACACTACTTAATCTAGCTTAAACTCATTTCACTAACGACAACACGCACACCCATGCCCCAGGGAGGACTCGAACCTCCGACGGGGTAGCCGCGCGAACCGTGACAAGGCTGCCAATAAGAGAGGGTTTCAGCTTCCAGTATGTGTTAGTAGTATACATGGGGATAAGTGAAGCCAAAAACCAAAGCTTGAACTACACGGAAAAAGTGGATGAAATAAATACGGTTAAAAAGATCGATATGGAAAAGTAGGTCACATAGTGGTCTAAAATACCATTTATGTTGGATTACGACCAACTTGGAAAATGAAACTTCAGGTTATAGTTTACAGAGCAGTTTCCACCCAAAGTAGTCCATATGACGCATGTCGCGTAGTCGCAATCAGTTTCAGATTTATGAAAATAGCGACAGGTTCACAATACGCAGTGGCTAATAGGCATCCAGTATTTTTAAAACTACACGGTATTACAGTTCTTTGTCAATCTGGCCAGTTATCAGCCGATCATAGGGATAAACAGGAGACTCTGACACTTTCCCATTGCTAAAAATGAGACGTCGTCGGAATCGGATTTTTATATTTCTTCTATCTATAGTACACGAAGTTCAGAACTTAAAATATCAATTACCGCAGCAGTTCGATACAACTCATAATAATTCTCGAGAAAGTGACTTTCAAGTTTTCCGAGCATCTTTCATATCCTAAAAGAGGGCGTTTTATCGATATGCCTTTTGGCTCTGAGATCAATTCCCAGCTGCAGTAACATTTAAAAAAAAAATGCTTGTTCTAACAGCATTTCCGTGATACGTAAAATACAAAGATGAAAAAAATTAATTTGTACTTTTTTGTTTAAATACTCTTTGTTAACAATTTTTATAAAAGATTTGGTAATAAAGAATTTATATTTCCAACGAAAACTGGACTTTGTGTTATGTAATTAAAAGTCATAAGAAGTTCATTTTTCATAAATATAACAATCAGGTATGTGTTAATAAGCATAAGTTTGTTGAATCTTAGATGTGAACGAAGTAGGTATTCGAACGAAATAGGACAAAATAAAAAAAAATGGAACGAAACGAGACACAAATCAGCGATCGAGCTATTACTAGTATGGGGCGGTACTGACTTTTTTCCATGTTTGTGTGTTTGGCTGGTACCGGAAATACTTACTGAACAGGCACCTTTTGTAAGATTTTCATAGGTCTTCTGCAGCTGTAAATAATTGACCTTCACTGTGCTGAAATAATTCACCTTTACTGTACTGGGATAAAACTGAAGGAGCACGCTGCCACTTGCTTACCAGTCTGGTCCCTTCAAAAAGGATATTCAGTATTTTCATTTATTGATGAATTTTTATGGAAAGCTCACACTTTGTCCAAAATTTGCGTCAGTCATGGATCGATCCCAGGACCCGAAAGAATTCTACCATAGAGCCATGCTGTCTGATAAAAAATCGACTTTGCCTTAAGTGTGCTAATGACGATCCGAAAACTAAAGTTGATTATCTCGAGAATTATTGAGAGTTGCGACGTACTGCGTTTAGTAACTGATATTTAATTTCTAAATCTAACGTACCATAAATATAGAAAATTACAAAAATCCGATTGCTGTATGGTCTTCTTGTAAGACAAAATCGGATTCATGGGAGAATTATCTGACAGTCAAAACTTTGTGCTGTAGAGATAGCATAGAGTCAATTCTAAACTTGCCCATGCCAGTGCCTTTTCGAACATAATTACTGCTACTTTATTGAATGCTAAGGATTATTTATAACTTTTGAAACCGGAAAGAATAACAGGAAAGTCCCGTGCAGGTTTTCTAAGCCAAAAATGATGCAAAAATACGTGATAAGGCGAACGAAAATTAAAATCATGATTAATCAGCACAACATACCTGAATACAAAAGCGGTTTGTAAAAGTGAAAACTGACGTACCTCAAGCACAAATAGTTGCAGCGGATCTGTCGCCCCATTTCCTTCTGTTTCCGACAACTAAGAGTTAAGGCAGCCGTAGCAGATATTTTGCAGCTGGCCTTCCATATACGCATATGCGCATATGCGCACTACAGCGATGGAGTCTGCTTGCTTGAAAACTTAATTGACCTGAAAGAGGGGTGCCACGAAACTAGTGCGTCTTTGACCTACTAAATAGTATGTCACTGCCAGATCGAGAAATTTGTACCTGAAGAGATACCTCAGGCTATTTCTGAAACGTTGTTGGCTAGTCTTACACTACAATCTTCTGAGTTAAGTAAGAGCAGCAGGAGATGTTGAGATGGCAAGAGAAACTTATTCTCTGAATAAGTAATAATAATACTAGAAGGCAATTGCCATCCGAAAATGAAGCCATTAAACTTGGAGAGCACTTTATGTAAAGGTATATTACAAAATCTACATTTCATAACGAAGAAGGCAGATATCCGTCTGCTTTTGCGAATGACTTACTGGAAGTACCAGCTGTCACGCGTATTTTAAGTAATTAGACAACTACGGACGTCGTAGAAGGAAAAGACGAGCGCGGGCGTCATAAATATTGAGCGGCTTGAAGGGACTTCTTTCTTACCGAACGAATTTGATGGAAAAGATAAGAAATTTTCCTTGCTCTGTCGAGTTTGAAAGAAATAGGTTTTCTCTGATGTACGTCATTACGAAGGAGAGAGAAGAAAGTAAACAAGAGTTTTAGGGAAAGAAGTGCTGTCTTGTTTCTTTATATGGCTGTAGACTTATCTTCGTTCAGCGGCTAAAAGATTTTCTACTAAGACCGTGAAAGTGACTTTACAGATACAAATTCTTGTTCTTAGGTTAAGTCTTTCACAAATGGAGAGACAACAAAAGACGTTTTTGTTTGCTAGTGTGAAAAGTAGATTCTTGGTCTATTCTTTTCACTACGAGTATAAAGCGTTTTCGTACTTTGCTAGAGTTCACTATATCATTTTTGTTGCTGTAAGCATTATTCTCCTTCTAAGTTTAATTGCTGTATCTGGCGCGAATGTCGTTTTAAAAGCTCTAATTCATGCATTAGTCAATGTCAAAAAATTCAATGTCTCATGGGTCGTTAATAGATCAAATTTTCTGTTTTCATCTGACAGCCAAATTTCAGTTCGTGATCGTAGAGTTATCCCAGAATACCGGTGGCTCGGCATGTATGTAGCTGCTAATATTTATTTCTCCGTGATCTCTGCATCCACCACGCCTTCATCCACTACTAAAACTATCATGACACTTACAGTCCAAAGAAGAGAAGCACATCAACTCAGCTGTTGGACTCTCGTAGCACTGGCTGAATATCCAAGAAGAAACTATAACGATTACACTACTAATTTTTGAGTTTTTAATGGGCAAACGCTTTACACAGTATGTTTGTATTCATATCATAAAGTACAGGTGCAAAATTAATCAAGAGATGGATCTGGCTTGCGAGAAGCTGACAGCGTCATAAGAGCGAGGCAATTAGTATTTCCTCTATGTCAAATTGCATCATCTAAGCAAGGATTTGAAAGGCAGTTACCTACAAATTGCAGATCAAAAATATGTGTTAAGAAAGGACCAACAAAGGCAAGAGTACATCTGTGGCTTGTACAACAGAAAGCGACTGTGCCGACGTGTGACAGAAATAGCAGAACCAGTAACGTAGCCAAAGTTTGAGCAGAATAATGAATGAAATGAAGTGAAACAAGTGAGCTGGAAATAATGGTACTCCTTAAAAGTTACAGAAATCTGCGAGATATATAGCAACAAGGTTATTTGAGTTGCTGACAAAAAACTTATATATCGTGTGGTTCACATTTCAGGGAAAGCATGACGTTATCAAATAACGTATGTGCAGATTAATGAAAAAATTACGGGTTTATTTTTCTGTCAAGTCATGATATAAACCGCCAAAATAGAGAAAACAAGAAAAGAAAAAGAAAATGGAGGATTTACTACATTCAGATTAATTAGATTTCAGGAAAGAGATTCTATTCCACCCTCTTCCCTATGGGACGGGAAACTGCCCCTGAAAGGAGGAGACCTGCAATTATCAAAGGCATGAGGATGCAGAAGGAAGTGGAAACCACATTAAATAGACACATAATGTATCCCACAGGACATGTGGCTTGTAACGGAAAAGTGTAGTGATCATATCTCCATTGGCAAACTATTTCGCCTATTTCGCATTATTTCCGCATTCGCGTCTCCGGGAGGAAACTACCAAAAAGGAGCTACTCCTAACTATGAGAAAGTTAATGAACTACGAAAAAGTTACATTCTATGAGTTGGAGCATGGACTATCAGAACTCCGAGCGTGGCACGGAACCTATAAATTCTGAGGAGTGGAATGGAAAGGCTCAATCTCAATGTACTTGGGGCCAGTGAAGTGAAATGGAAAGAAGATAAGGACTTCTTGCCAGGAGAATACCAAATAATATCAACAGTGGCAGAAAATGGTTTACATGAGTTGGGTTCGTTATCAACAAGAAGGTAGGGTAGAGAGTGAGTTACTATGAGCAATTCAGTGACAGGGTTGTTCTCATCAGACTCGACAGCAACCTATCGCCAACATAATACTTCATGTATACATGCTAATATCATAAGCATATACGGATAGAGAACGTATAAGATAATACTGAATATGAAATGCAGCACGTACAAGAGATGAATGTCATAATAATGGAGGACTGAAACGCGGTAGTAGGGGAAGGATTGGAAGAATGTGGGCTTCGTAGTAGGAAAAAGATAAGAGGAAGAATAATTGATTTCTGCAATACGTTTTAATAAGAAATGTGATATACACTGTTAAAAATCACAAGACCAGGAGGTATAATGGAAAAACGCTTGGATATATGCTTAGATACCAGCTGGATTACATCAGGAACAGAGGGAGATACCGAAATCAGATATTGGATTATGAGAAATGCCCAAGAGCAGCCTCTCAGTGTAATAATGTTGAAGAGTGGGTTGAAGTTTAAGAGATTGGTCCAGAAGAATCACTGCATAAGGAAGTGGTACACTAAGGTGCTGCGGACTAATGAGGTGCGTTAGAAATTATCAGAGGCTATAGATAGTGTGATAATGAATACTACAGTAACTATTTCAGCTAAACAGTACTGCAGTTAGAAATGAACGAAGGAAGTACGAAAATTTCTGTGGACAGACAGGAATACATGAACAAACATACATACATATATTTATCCTTGTTCCGTAGATCATGAATATGACATTTCATAATGATGTGGAACGTGTCACTTTAACATAAGTTTTCTTTACACAAAATAATTAATTAATTTTTTATTTTTATTCTTTTTAATTAATTAATTCCTTTTTTTAATTTTTTTACAGTTACTATTTCATATCTAAGAATGCATCTGTTGAGTAGGAGTTGCCATTCAGAAATTCTTTTAATTTGCTTTTAAATGTTGGTTGGCTGTCAGAATTTTAATATCATTTGGAAAATGACCGAAGACCTTTGTGGCAGCATAGCTCACCCCTTTCGGTGCCAAAGGGAGATTTAATCCAGAAGAGTGAAGATCATCCTTTCTTCTATTGTTGTAGCTACGCACTTCGCTGTTATTTTTGAAATGGGATGGGTTATTAATGGTAAATTTCATGAGTGAATGTATGAACTGAGACGGTACTGTGAATATCTCGAGTTCTTTAAATAAATGTTTGCAACGTGACTTGGGTGGGCTCCAGGTATTATTCTGATTATACGCTTTTCTGCAATGAATGCTTTCTTTCTTTTTTAATGGCGAATTGCCCCAAAATATGACCCCGTATGAAAGCAGTGAATGAAAACAGGCTTAATAGGCTAATTTACTGGTATGTTTATCACCTAAATTTGCAATAACCCTAATAGCATAAGTAGCTGCACCTAACCGTTTTAGCAGATCATCGATGTTTTCTTCCAATTTAATTTCTCATCAATGCACACTCCCAGAAATTTAGAGTATTCTGCCTTAGCAACAGACTTCTGTTCATAGTCTATATTTATCAGTGGTGTTGTGCCATTTACTGTACAGACTTGTATAAACTGTGTTTTCTCAAAATTCAGTGAGAGTCCATTTACAGAGAATTTTCTGAAAAACATTATTTACAATTTCTTAAGCTGCTTCTTGTTTGTTGGGTTTGATTACTGTACTTGTATCATCAGCAAAAAGAACTAGCTTTGCATATTCATGAATATGGAACGGCAAGTCGTTAATATATATTAAGAACAATAAAGGACTTTTGGGACACCATTCTTGATAGCTCCCCTGTAAGAGAACTCGACTGATTTTTGCAGACTATCTGTACTGCTAATTTCAAGCTTTTGTGTTTTTCCAGTTAAGTATTAATTAAACCATTTGCGAACTGTCCCACTCATAGCACAATACTAAAGCATCTCTAGAAGAATTTCATGATTGACACAATCAAAAGACGTTGAGAGATCACAAAATATCCCAATAGGTAATGTTCGGTTATTCAATGAATTTAATATTTGATCAATGGAAGCATATATCGAATTTTCTGTTGGAAAGCCTTCTGAAAAACAAACTGACATTGTGTTAGTACTTCATTTTCACAAATATGTGATGCTATTGTAGGCATTGCTTTTCAAGAATTTTGGATAAAGCTGTCAGAAGTGAGATTGGGAGGTAGTTGTTAGCATCAGACTTATCCCCTTTTTTATGCAATGATTTAACAATGGCGTATTTCAGTCTGTCTGAAGAAATGCCCTGTTTCAGTAAGCTACCACATATATGGCTGAGAATCCTATTTACTTCTGGGGAACAAGCTTTTAGTAATCTGCCGTGAAATCTATGTGAGGGTTTACTTTTGAGTGAATTTATTATTTCCCTAATTTCAGTAGGAGACGTGGGTTGAGATTCAACTTGATCAAACTGCATAGGTCCTGCCTCTTCCATATACTGCCTTGCATTTTCTAATGAATAACTATTTTCTCAACAACACTTAAAAATGATTATTAAAAATATTTTCTAATTCTGACTTCTTGTTAACAAACTTTTCATTGTGTTTGATAGAAATACAGTCTTCCGGAGCTCTCAGTTGCACTGTTTACCTTTTAACAATATTACTAATTGTTTTAATTTTATTATCAGGTTCGCTAATCTCAGACATAACGCACATAGTTCTGGACTTTTTAATAACTTTTCTTAATACAGTGCAGTGACTTATAAGTCACACAGGAATGAAATAAATATGAGTAAATATGACACGGGGAGTGAACAGCAGGAAATGTGGGAATAATTCAGAAAAGAAATGGTAGTTGTAAGAGAGTGATTCATTATATAGACAAGTCAAAACAAATTTCGTTGAACTAAAAGGGAGGGTGTCGATATTAAGAGTGCTATCGGAGTAGTACTATTAAACGCAGAGCATAGAGTTGGTACGTGGAAAGAGTACATTTGAGGCCTGTGCGAGGGGCAGGACTTGATTGATGACGTAATGGAAGAAGAAATAAGCGTTCATATGGAAGCTGTGGGGTACCCAGCATCAGAGTTTGAAAGAGTGTTGGAAGACTTGCGATAAAATTTCACAGGAATTTCTGAAATAATTGGGGCAAATGGCAACCGAACTGTTCACGTTGGTGTGTAGTGCCTATGAGGCTGGAGACAAATTGCCAGACTTTCAAAAAAATCGAAAAAAAAACACAAAATCCTTAGAAAAGCAACAGCAGACCTATCACACAATCTCATTAATGTCTCATGCATGCAAGTTACTAACAAGGACAAAATACAGAAATAGAAAATTGAAGATATATTACATGAGGATCAGTGTGGTTTTCGAAAAGGTAAAGGCAACACAGGGGCAATCCTGACGTTGCGGTTGATAATCGAACCGAGATTCAGTAAAAATCAAGACACCCAGAATAAGATTTCGTCAGTGTAAAATGGAAAAAGATGTTCCAAATTCTGAAAAAAATGGGAGTAAGCTGTGGGGAAACACGGGTTGTATACAATGTGTAGAAAAGTCAAGAGGGAAGAGAAGTGGTGCACGCACAGCGACGGTAATAAAAGAAGGGTTCAGAAGGAGGATTAAAATTCAGGATGAAAGAATATCAACGACGAGATTCGCCGATTGCATTGCTATCCTCACTGCAAGAGGGAAAGAAGTGGATGATCTACGGAAGGTAATGAAATGCCAAACGAGTACATACTACGGACGGAGCGTGAACCCAAAAAAGAGGAAATGGGGGAAGGAAGAGAGATTAGAGTTCAGCGTCCCATCGACAACGAGGTTATTAGAGACGAAATAGAATCTGGAATAAGGGAGGGATGGGGAAGGAAATAAGGTGTGCTCTTTCAAAGGAACCGTTCCGGCACTTGGCTTAAGTGAAAGTCGTGGAAAACTTAAATCTGGATGGCTGTGGAGGGATCTGGACCTCCTGAATGCGAGTCCAGTGTGCTAACCACTGAGCCACCTCACTCGCTAAAACTGGTGTTGATGAGTATCGGAAATGAGTTTAGCATTAAAGTTAACATCTAAGCTGTGACAGCAAGTTTGAAAATTCTACTACCTTTGAAGCAAAATAGTACATGAAGAACAAAGCTAGGACGGATAGAAAGCAGACTGGCACAGTCAAAAAGAAATTTCTCGGCAAAAAGAAGTCTGGTAATATCAAACATAGACCTTAATTTGTCGAAGACATTTCCGAGAATCTACATTTATACCTACAGAACGGGTATATCATGGACCAGAAGAGAATTGAAGTGCCTGAGTTGTGATGATACAGTAGGATGATAAAAATGAAGTACACTGGTAAGGAATGAGAGGGTTCTCCGAAAAATCGGCAAGAAAGGAAGATATTAAAAAAGCTGACAAGAAGTCAGGGCAGGACGCTAGGATATGTATTAAGACAGGGAATAACTTCCATGGTTCTAGAGGGACCTGTAGAAAGTAAAAACTGTATGGGAAGTCAGAGACTGTAATATATCCAGTAAACGACAGAGGACCTAGGGTGCAAGGGCTACTTTGAGATGAAGTCGGCACAATAGAGGAATTCATGGCTGGCCGCATCAAACCAGTCACAAGCTTGATGATTCAAAAGTTTCGCGAATTAAGGAGGAGCTAGAGATGCAATTCTGAGTTTGAGCTTACTAACATAAAAATATTGAAGAAATATCAGGACGTAACCTTAGCACCAGCAGAACGAAAGGAAGCATTAGAGATTGCAAGGTGAAAGAACACATGAAAGAAAAATTCGGAATGAGGGGAATAGCTACATACTGCAAAGGTTCCGCGACTCCGTACACTTCCTTTTCGGATGTAAGGAAAAGTTTGAAGGCATGCTGAAAGCAATGTACGACATACTTATCATGAAATATGGTTCATATATAAACCATCAAAGACATCAGTAATGAGAAACATTGGAAAGGAAAATAACGACTCAATAATAACTCAAAATTGTAAACGACACATTACGAAATAAATAAAAGAATTTCCCTGTTAAGTAAGCAGATATATAAAATGTGGAAGTGTTGGTAAAAGAATACGTGACAAGAGTATTGTACAGACGACCCTGACAAAGAAAGAAGAAGGTACAGGCAAGTAAGCATTCTATTACGCCATCTGCGAATAGTAGTCGCAGACAAAGACTAGACTATGCAGACCAGATTATAGATGATGACGGGCGTAACAGTTAACATGGAGATTGAAGGTGTAGTATCAGGTAGGTAGAGCTGTGGCACAGAAACAAATCAGACTGACGACTTAAAACAGAAGCCCTTCTCCATTTAAGTTTCCAATTGGCGTCCAAGAGCAGTGCAGTCTCTGACGTACCTCAGCGAAGGTTTCTGGTTTCAGTTCTCTTTAACGTCTACAGGAATGATTAACAGCAAAAGTCTAAGTTTAAGAAGCTTCCCATATGGCAGATTACACAACCGTTTCTACATAGTGCTCAAACTTTGTACTTATAGAAGGAATTCTAAGAGTTCTCTTCGCAAATAAAATAAATCTTAGATGTAATACAATTTATATACAACAAATGTAATAGTAATCATCTAACAAAAATCCTTGAAAGACCGAAATTTGTGCCTTTCACCTACAGAAGTGGGAAGCACGACATGAATAACGTGGAGAAAGCAAACATGTCTACGGTCTCAAAAAAATGGCTCAAATGGCTCTGAGCACTATGGGACATAACATCTGAGGTCATCAGTCAACTAGACTTAGAACTACTTAAACCTAACTAACATAAGGACATCACACACACCCATGCCCAAGGCAGGATTCGAACCTGCGACCGTAGCAGCAGCGCGGTTCCGGCCTGAAACGCCTAGAACCGCTCGGCTACAGCGGCCGGCTTCTACGATCTCGTCAGCTTCCAAAATACCTGGAATTAATGCTTGTCAAAGCTCTTATTATGCTTAAGAACCGCTGTAAAGGTAATACAGTGAAAATCTAGATTCGATACGAACTGGCAGGTTCACAATCGTCGAATGCAATGGGAACCCTAATGGTACTGATTACGTTTCTTCTTACCATCCATATAACGACCAAGTGATTGATTCTGTACTACATATTTCTATTGAAATTATTTCTATATTATTCAATTTCGAGTGGCACTTACATGATATAGTTCTGCTGGTTGAAAAATTTGACACGATTATCTCAGATACCCGTAAGAAATCGTAAGATGCGAAGAGCTAGTACCGTTCCTCATTATTTCCGTCGTAACACTTAAGAGCCAAAGAATATATCTGCAGTGTCAATAAAGCGAACAATTAGTAAGCACAGTACGCACGAAGCTCCCGCTGACAGGCAACCAGTCAGGGTGGTCGAGCCTTGGTTGAGAGACAGGAGTAGGATGACGTACGCAGATAGACGGAATGCAAATGGCGATCGACGACCGTTGCTGCTGCTAAAGAGAACGTATCGCCGTGAAAGACGAGCGTGCTGAATTCCCTTTCCAACCCCTTTAAAATGTAATAATTCGCAGGAAAATAAAAATTAAATAAAAACTTTGTCAGTTGACCTAGACTTCAGATAGAGTCTTGCAACATCTTTCCAGGCTCACTTCCTTCTAGACATAACCTCACATGGCTAAAATTGTACAATAAAGGCTGACTTCAGCCTCACATTTAGAACAAATTCTTTGCTCTCTGTTTTTCGCTACTCGGTGCTCCTTGTATCCTGACTAGCTGCTTCCCCTTCAGATATTTTATTTATTTTCATAATTTTAATTCAGGTGTATTTAAATTACGATGTATATTCTAACGACCACTCACTAAAAAATGCTAGCAGGACTGCAGGTGAGAGGCAGCGAACAGCCATTCCCATAGAGTGTGGCACTGCAGTCATCACCAGATATTGTGGTAGACGGTCCTGTAACATGAGATTGTGGGTTGAGTCTAGGCCAGTGGCGGGCAAACGTTGCACGCGGCTCATGAGCGCACAGCGCTGCACGTATGCTGCTCGCGTGCAGGCGTCGACCGGGGCTGTGGCGACAGCCGGCAGGTTGCGGCAGTGTAGTGCCAGGCTAAACTGCGGACGTTGATGCGAAGCGAGCACTATGTAGTGAACGTTGTATTTCAAGAAACGGAGAAGTGGAGATTTGCTATCTTTTAAAAAGTAATGGGAGAATCATTTTTTCTTTGTGCAAAAACGTGAAAATTCGAAATGTTTAATATGTGGCAGTATTCCCGATGGTCAACGGAAGTTTAGTATTGAAGGCCATTATAATAAATTTCACAAGGACGAGTACAATTTATTGTCGGATTCTGAGCGGATGGGGAATTGACTGAGCTTAAGAAGAGCGATCTGACGATACCAGATGAATCTGTCGAAGTTGGCCGGCCGAAGTGGCCGAGCGGTTCTAGGCACTACAGTCTGGAACCGCGCGACCGCTATGGTCGCAGGTTCGAATCCTGCCTCGGGCATGGATGTGTGTGATGTCCTTATGTTAGTTAGGTTTAAGTAGTTCTAAGTTCTAGGAGACTGATGACCACGGCAGTTAAGTCCCATAGTGCTCAGAGCCATTTGAATTTGTCGTAGTTGCTGTTGTCACGAGAGATCTGCGACTTTCTCTCGTCATGTCTCTCATCTAACTGATCTAACATTTTATGGAGCACCGTTTTCAAGTTTTCAGGACGACAACAGTAAGAGCCCAGCGGTATGTGCAAGTTATAAGACTGCGCTTAATATAGCGAGAGCTGGAAAACCATTTGCTGAATTAATAAGTCTCGGTGTAGAGCAAACATCAGTGATGAAAATTTACGTAACTGTTTGTGTTTGTCTGTACGTAGAAATTTTTTCCAGATATTAAACGTATTGTCAACTCCACCTGTGATAATTAAATAAAACGTATCGTAGGTAATAGGTACTCTTTCAAACCATGATTTCTTTCAAGCACTCCTACTAACCTTATTCATTCACTCAATAAAGCAAGCTAGGAAACAAAACGCATTACAGAGGAAGGAGCGGACAGAAGGTATGGTGAGGATGGGAGATAGGCGGGGGCCAGCTTGCCCCTGTGTGCACGCGGAACACCTGTTAACTGCACGCGTGCAAGTGCACCGCACATGTGCAGGATTCCTGCCCGCCCCTGGTGTAGGCCGAGCTCGTGGGATGAGCAACTTGCTGATTTGCTATATGGCGGGAGCTGCTCGCCGTATAGGGACCAAAATGAAACACGCCAAACCATGGGAAAAATATCTTAAAACTTTTTCTGTTCCAGTTCCAACTTCAATGAAACGTACATTTTGTAAGAAAAAATCGGCCTCTGTTTAGGATGGGGACTGTCCCTTCAAGAATCCATACTGACTAAAGTGATTCTAAGGCCAAATTCGCAAATATTTATATATTTAAAAGCGCCGGTTTCGGTAGACTTTTTTGCCATCTTCAGGTCTTAAAAAATCTTTTTGCTATGAAAGGTGTACATATTAAGTTGGACCCCACGCCAAGTTTTCATATGGATAAAAACAAAACAATACATTATAAAAAATTTCTCATAAACCAGATATTTAGAAACGTGAAGGACAGTGTGCAAATGGCCATATATATATATATATATATATATATATAATGTCGGATGATGCTGAGGGAATTAGATTAGGAAATGAGACACTTAAAGTAGTAAAGGAGTTTTGCTATTTGGGGAGCAAAGTAACTGATGATGGTCGAAGTAGGGAGGATATATTAAATGTAGACTGGCAATGGCAAGGAAAGCGTTTCTGAAGAAGAGAAATTTGTTAACATCGAGTATAGAATTAAGTGTTAGGAAGTCGTTTCCGAAAGTATTTATATGGAGTGTAGCCATGTATGGAAGTGAAATATGGACGATAAATAGTTTGGACAAGAAGAGAACAGAAGCTTTCGAAATGTGGAGCTACAGAAGAATGCTGAAGATTAGATGGGTAGATCACATAATTAACGAGGAGGTACTGAATAGAATTGGACAGAAGAGGAGTTTGTGGCACAACTTGACAAGAAAAAGGGACCGGTTGGTAGGACATGTTCTGAGGCATCAAGGGATCACAAATTTAGCATTGGAGGGCAGCGTGGAGGGTAAAAATCGTAGAGGGAGAGCAAGAGATGAATACACTAAGCAGATTTAGAAGGATGTAGGTTGCAGTAAGTACTGGGAGATGAAGAAGCTTGCACAGGATAGAGTAGCATGGAGAGCTGCATCAAACCAGTCTCAGGACTGAAGAAAACAATATATATATATATATATATATATATATATATATATATATATATATATATATACTCCTGGAAATTGAAATAAGAACACCGTGAATTCCTTGTCCCAGGAAGGGGAAACTTTATTGACACATTCCTGGGGTCAGATACATCACATGATCACACTGACAGAACCACAGGCACATAGACACAGGCAACAGAGCATGCACAATGTCGGCACTAGTACAGTGTATATCCACCTTTCGCAGCAATGCAGGCTGCTATTCTCCCATGGAGACGATCGTAGAGATGCTGGATGTAGTCCTGTGGAACGGCTTGCCATGCCATTTCCACCTGGCGCCTCAGTTGGACCAGCGTTCGTGCTAGACGTGCAGACCGCGTGAGACGACGCTTCATCCAGTCCCAAACATGCTCAATGGGGGACAGATCCGGAGATCTTGCTGGCCACGGTAGTTGACTTACACCTTCTAGAGCACGTTGGGTGGCACGGGATACATGCGGACGTGCATTGTCCTGTTGGAACAGCAAGTTCCCTTGCCGGTCTAGGAATGGTAGAACGATGGGTTCGATGACGGTTTGGATGTACCGTGCACTATTCAGTGTCCCCTCGACGATCACCAGTGGTGTACGGCCAGTGTAGGACATCGCTCCCCACACCATGATGCCGGGTGTTGGCCCTGTGTGCCTCGGTCGTATGCAGTCCTGATTGTGGCGCTCAGCTGCACGGCGCCAAACACGCATACGACCATCATTGGCACCAATGCAGAAGCGACTCTCATCGCTGAAGACGACACGTCTCCATTCGTCCCTCCATTCACGCCTGTCGCGACACCACTGGAGGCGGGCTGCACGATGTTGGGGCGTGAGCGGAAAACGACCTAACGGTGTGCGGGACCGTAGCCCAGCTTCATGGAGACGGTTGCGAATGGTCCTCGCCGATACCCCGGAGCAACAGTGTCCCTAATTTGCTGGGAAGTGGCGGTGCGGCCCCCTACGGCACTGCGTAGGATCCTACGGTCTTGGCGTGCATCCGTTCGTCGCTGCGGTCTGGTCCCAGGTCGACGGGCAAGTGCACCTTCCGCCGACCACTGGCGACAACATCGATGTACTGTGGAGACCACACGCCCCACGTGTTCAGCAATTCGGCGGTACGTCCACCCGGCCTCCCGCATGCCCACTATACGCCCTCGCTCAAAGTCCGTCAACTGCACATACGGTTCACGTCCACGCTGTCGCGGCATGCTACCAGTGTTAAAGACTGCGATGGAGCTCCGTATGCCACGGCAAACTGGCTGACACTGACGGCGGCGGTGCACAAATGCTGCGCAGCTAGCGCCATTCGACGGCCAACACCGCGGTTCCTGGTGTGTCCGCTGTGCTGTGCGTGTGATCATTGCTTGTACAGCCCTCTCGCAGCGTCCGGAGCAAGTATGGCGGGTCTGACACACCGGTGTCAATGTGTTCTTTTTTCCATTTCCAGGAGTGTATATATATCCTGGAAATGGAAAAAAGAACACAATGACACCGGTGTTCAGACCCATCATACTTGCTCCGGACGCTGCGAGAGGGCTGTACAAGCAATGATCACACGCACGGCACAGCGGACACGCCAGGAACCGCGGTGTTGGCCGTCGAATGGCGCTAGCTGCGCAGCATTTGTGCACCGCCGCCGTCAATGTCAGCCAGTTTGCCGTGACATACGGAGCTCCATCGCAGTCTTTAACACTGGTAGCATGCCGCGACAGCGTGGACGTGAACCGTGTGTGCAGTTGACGGACTTTGAGCGAGGGCGTATAGTGGGCATGCGGGAGGCCGGGTGGACGTACCGCCGAATTGCTCAACACGTGGGGCGTGAGGTCTCCACAGTACATCGATGTTGTCGCCAGTGGTCGGTGGAAGGTGCACGTGCCCGTCGACCTGGGACGCACGGATGCACGCCAAGACCGTAGGATCCTACGCAGTGCCGTAGGGGACCGCACCGCCACTTCCCAGCAAATTAGGGACACTGTTTCTCCTGGGGTATCGGCGAGGACCATTCGCAACCGTCTCCATGAAGCTGGGCTACGGTCCCGCACACCGTTAGGCCGTCTTCCGCTCACGCCCCAACATCGTGCAGCCCGCCTCCAGTGGTGTCGCGACAGGCGTGAATGGAGGGACGAATGGAGACGTGTCGTCTTCAGCGATGAGAGTCGCTTCTGCCTTGGTGCCAATGATGGTCGTATGCGTGTTTGGCGCCGTGCAGGTGAGCGCCACAATCAGGACTGCATACGACCGAGGCACACAGGGCCAACACCCGGCATCATGGTGTGGGGAGCGATCTCCTACACTGGCCGTACACCACTGGTGATCGTCGAGGGGACACTGAATAGTGCACGGTACATCCAAACCGTCATCGAACCCATCGTTCTACCATTCCTAGACCGGCAAGGGAACTTGCTGTTCCAACAGGACAATGCACGTCCGCATGTATCCCGTGCCACCCAAAGTGCTCTAGAAGGTGTAAGTCAACTACCCTGGCTAGCAAGATCTCCGGATCTGTCCCCCATTGAGCATGTTTGGGACTGGATGAAGCGTCGTCTCACGCGGTCTGCACGTCCAGCACGAACGCTGGTCCAACTGAGGCGCCAGGTGGAAATGGCATGGCAAGCCGTTCCACAGGACTACATCCAGCATCTCTACGATCGTCTCCATGGGAGAATAGCAGCCTGCATTGCTGCGAAAGGTGGATATACACTGTACCAGTGCAGACATTGTGCATGCTCTGTTGCCTGTGTCTATGTGCCTGTGGTTCTGTCAGTGTGATCATGTGATGTATCTGACCCCAGGCATGTGTCAATAAAGTTTCCCCTTCCTGGGACAATGAATTCACGGTGTTCTTATTTCAATTCCCAGGAGTATATATATATATATATATATATATATATATATATATATATATATATATATATATATATACAAGGTGTTTCAAAAATGACCGGTATATTTGAAACGGCAATAAAAACTAAAGGAGCAGCGATAGAATTACACCGTTTGTTGCAATATGCTTGGGACAACAGTACATTTTCAGGCGGACAAACATTCGAAATTACATTAGTTACAATTTTCAATAACAGATGGCGCTGCAAGTGATGTGAAAGATATAGAAGACAACGCAGTCTGTGGGTGCGCCATTCTGTACGTCGTCTTTCTGCTGTAAGCGTGTGCTGTTCACAATGTGCAAGTGTGCTGTAGACAACATGGTTTATTCCTTAGAACAGAGGATTTTTCTGGTGTTGGAATTCCACCGCCTAGAACACAGTGTTGTTGCAACAAGACGAAGTTTTCAACGGAGGTTTAATGTAACCAAAGGACCGAAAAGCGATACAATAAAGGATCTGTTTGAAAAATTTCAACAGACTGGGAACGTGACGGATGAACGTGCTGGAAAGGTAGGGCGACCGTGTACGGCAACCACAGAGGGCAACGTGCAGCTAGTGCAGCAGGTGATCCAAGAGCGGCCTCGGGTTTCCGTTCGCCGTGTTGCAGCTGTGTCCCAAATGACGCCAACGTCCACGTATCGTCTCATGCGCCAGAGGTTACACCTCTATCCATACAAAATTCAAACGCGGCAACCCCTCAGCGCCGCTACCATTGCTGCACGAGAGACATTCGCTAACGATATATGGTTCAAATGGCTCTGAGCACTATGGGACTTAACATCTTAGGTCATCAGTCCCATAGAACATAGAACTACTTAAACCTAACTAACCTAAGGACATCACACAACACCCAGCCATCACGAGGCAGAGAAAATCCCTGACCGCGCCGGGAATCGAACCCGGGAACTCGGGCGTGGGAAGCGAGAACGCTACCGCACGACCACGAGATGCGGGCTACTAACGATATAGTGCACAGGATTGATGACGGCGATATGCATGTGGGCAGCATTTGGTTTACTGACGAAGCTTATTTATACCTGGACGGCTTCGTCAATAAACAGAACTGGCGCATATGGGGAACCGAAAAGCCCCATGTTGCAGTCCCATCGTCCCTGCATCCTCAAAAAGTACTGGTCTGGGCCGCCATTTTTTCCAAAGGAATCATTGGCCCATTTTTCAGATCCGAAACGATTACTGCATCACGCTATCTGGACATTCTTCGTGAATTTGTGGCGGTACAAACTGCCTTAGACGACACTGCGAACACCTCGTGGTTTATGCAAGATGGTGCCCGGCCACATCGCACGGCCGACGTCTTTAATTTCCTGAATGAATATTTCGATGATCGTGTTATTGCTTTGGGCTATCCGAAACATACAGGAGGCGGCGTGGATTGGCCTCCCTATTCGCCAGACATGAACCCCTGTGACTTCTTTCTGTGGGGACACTTGAAAGACCAGGTGTACCGCCAGAATCCAGAAACAATTGAACAGCTGAAGCAGTACATCTCATCTGCATGTGAAGCCATTCCGCCAGACACGTTGTCAAAGGTTTCGGGTAATTTCATTCAGAGACTACGCCATATTATTGCTACGCATGGTGGATATGTGGAAAATATCGTACTATAGAGTTTCCCAGACCGCAGCGCCATCTGTTGTTGAAAATTGTAACTACTGTAATTTCGAAAGTTTGTCTGCCTGAAAATGTACTGTTGTCCCAAGCATATTGCAACAAACGGTGTATTTCTATCGCTGCTCGTTTCGTTTTTATTGCCGTTTCAAATATACCGGTTATTTTTGAAACACCCTGTACATATCACAGATGATTTTTTAGGTCACAAAGCCACAGAACACCGCAGCACATCTGTTTACATAAGCTGGACCTATTCTAAACGTTAAACATCAATCTCAAACGGCACATAAATTTGTTTTAAATTAAGAAGTATTTTTTACGCGATCTTGGCTTTAGAATGCTTTTAGCAAGTAAAACAGATCGCTTGTTCTGCCTTTTCAAAACGAGGAAATTCAGTCCATACTGAGTTGACAGAAGTGTATGGTATAAATGTTCCACCATTTGACATAGTGGTTCATGACGCAGCGCTTCCACAAGTGTCAAACAAGTGTACCAGACGAAACACGAAGTGGCCCACCATCTCTCTGTGAACAAACAGGAATCTTAAGAGATCACAATAGGAGCGATGACGGATATTGTGGAAATCAGTCAGCTATCAGTTTACAACATACTGCACGGTATTTTAGATACGAAAAAGGCCGCCGCCCGCTTGATGCCGTGACTGCTCAACCATTCGAAACGCTCGCCGACGCGGAATAGCAATGTCTTAAGTTCTGACCGTAGTGTTCGGTCTGACACCGCCGTTTCTTCGGTTATCATCATCAGGTAAATATTATTGTTCCAGCTGTTGTCGTTCGATTTCTTGCGTCCTCTTGAATGACGTCCAAGGAATCGATTACTGACAGGAAATTCTCCAGGTCAGTATCAGGAACATTGACTAATTTCTCTCGTACATTTATGGGACGACGAGCCTTTAATATTCTGAGAGCGTCTCCATGAGAGATCGGTTCATCCCAGTGCCTGGTCATGTCAATATACTTCTCGAAGTATTTTCTGAGGTTTGCCGCTTTGGGATTGTATAATTCTGGCCTGTATGCAAGCTTCCTAAAACGTTCCTGTACGTACATAGACCAGAACCGTGTAAAAAAGCATTTCTCAAAATCCAGAAGTGTGTTGCAGGTCTCTTCAACTTGGAGTGCCCATAGTGATGCATCTCGTATTATGTGTGAGATGAAGAACTGAATTTTCTGCCTTTCGGCGCATGATCTTGGCGGAACACTTCGGGAAATCTTTATGAATACCACAAGGTGGATATTCTTTTTATCACCACTGAAAGTTTGGAAGTCGCGATGTTTGATCAAACTTTCCTCTTGCATTAAGCTTGTCAATGTTGGTACGCCCGGTTCCGTTTAAGTCATACTTCGGTTTGTCTCATAGACGGTGTTATTACATGTGACTCTTTCACCCCCAGTCACGGTCAATACATAGGTGGTGCCGTTAGTGTATTATCATACTGACACTGTAACTTATGTCATTTTGCTCTGCGTTGTTTTCATTACGCGTTTGCCTTTCGGGTTCTCTGATCTGCATCTGTCCGTTACATTGCCACATGGCGAAAGTAGACTGTATAATTTCCCTAATACTATTTAGCACCTCACGTAAGCCTTGGCGAGCCTCACCTTCGCCAAAGCTACCTCTATTGTAGCATTTTCTACTCCTTTCTTCACCTCCCTCTGGATAGTCTCCCTCATCTGTGTACTCGTTTCGTCTACAGTTGAAGGGACTATTTTCACTTGACCTTCTAAAGTGTCATGAGATCCTCTCATTTCCTCAAGATCTTCCGTTAGTTTTTTCACTTCACCCACCAATTCTTTGCAGTGAGTCTCTAAAGTAGTGATGTCTTCGCGAATAGTGCCTAGATCATCCTTAATATTCTACACGACAGCATTATCGCGAGCATCGAAGACTACATTCAGTTTTGATACTAACCTCTCATCTCGAGTAATTAGCGAATGCTTCAGTTGTTTGATCTCGAACTATCAGTGCTTGCTTAAGTTATTTAACCGTTTCCTTCTCCCTGAGCTCCTATTTAGCGTCTCGCTCTTTTTCTAATGTAGCCTGTTTGGCTTCACGTTCTTTTGCTAATAAAGCATCTTTCTATCTCATTCCTTTTCAAACTCGATCAGGAGTTGTTTCTCTCCAAGAGCCTGTTGCTCTTCTCGCTCTTTTTCTCTTACATCCTGTTCTTGTAACAAGATAGTAAATAAATCCATGTCTTGTACGTTTTGTCTTAGAGGATCAGATGACGCTGCCCGCTGCACAGAAATATCGACAACATTTTCACTACTGGATGTGTTCAACACATTTCCTTTGTCCACTACGTCCTGTTCCGAATCCGGAGTACTTTTATTACATTTTGAGTTTCTGCTTCCCATGTGGGAATTTCAGCTGTCGATAAAGCCTGAATCATTGTCCTATCTGCTTCCTGCACACTGTCATTCTGCTTAGCGTCAGGTATTTACTTTCGGTTTGGCCCAACCATTGTGCTGAACTATTATTAAACTTCACACACATTACACAAAATACGAAAAGGAACTTATAACTGAACACACCAATATTTGAACAAAATTGGGTTGACCGCTCCTCTTATAGTCGCTGCAACAGTTGAAGACTGTCTCGCAGCTGGTATTCCGCACGTAACTAGTGCTGTGTTTATCTACGCGCATGCAGCATAAGCTTATTGTCAAACGACCTGAAACGACTTGTATATACATACTCACCTGTGATAGCTTCTCTGAATAGTGCTGTGATACAGTTTACCATAAGTGCACCACTCCAGCTTTTTAGATAATTTGATTTTGTTTCCTTTGCTTTTCTTCCTCTCAGTTCACTTAAATGTCGAAGTACATGAAACGAAAAAAACATATTCGTTAGTATGACGAAACGTGTGTCTATATACGTACAAAATCGAGATAAATTTTGCTTACCTCGCCCAACGTTGTGGCGCCAGTGTAGCGCAATTGTGATAATGGTTAATTATTTTTATCGCAGATCTTCTTACACTTTTTTAATCTCTAAAAATGTTAAAGCAAATTTACTAAAACTCTAAGACTTACTACACCCAACACTTCGACATCCTAAATAATTAATTATAATTATTTCTTTTTATTGAAGTTACGTTAACGTACTGATACGTTACTGCACACCACTGCAATAACGACATTTGAACATGATCTCTTTTGGTCTCAAGGTTTGGTACTGTATGTATATTTATTTGTAACACATCGGTTCGTTAATTTTAATTGCATGAAACATATTTAGTTATAGCTTTTTTCTGTAATAGCGCCTACATGAAAAATAACAAGCTTGACATTACTGGACCAGTGCTGAAAAATTTGTGTCAGAAAACGTAAAATAGGATGGAAATGCTTTACTGCTTTCATGAAAGCATAAAAAATCAGTAAGTATTATCAATAACATCTGGGCTTGGAGAGCCGTAATTACCAAAAATAGGTGTTCCGACCGTAAAGGCGGACAACAATAGGGTAAGATCGTAACTAATAAAACATTCAATAACTGCTGTAAAGAACACAAATTGTTTTGATAGTAACAAATAACATTTTGTATTTCGAAAACGATTTAGATAAATTAACAATTATTACACTTATTACACACATCTTAATGTGGAACGTAGGAAGAGTGCGTCTTGCTAGGGTCAGTGGCACAACTCGAAAACGTACTATGTCTTCTCTTTTATGAGACAAATGAAAGTTAACAAAGTATACATTGTCTTCTTTAATCATTGTCGAGACAGGTGATATTGTCTTTGTTCTTTTCACACGACGCTATTCGCATGAAAAATTGTTGATGTTTTACACATGTTACGGGAAAATATTAATTTCTTTTATCAAGTACATTCACAGAGAAAAATACGCCACGAGAGGGCACACGTGTCAGGTCGAGCCAAATAACTTCTTTAGCCTCCAAATAAGTTCTTTAGCTGCCAAATAACTTCTTTAGCCGCCTAGTCACCAAGAACGTGCTCTGGGTGTGCCGCTGAGACCCTGAGACAAAGGACCAAAGCCGTCAGCGGAGACATGTTGATTCACGACCGCCGAAAGCAGTGTAGATCCAACCATTATCAGGCGTTACGATGTTGAGTGTTCCTTGGGATTACCACAGTATGCTAACAGATTATATTGGTAAGGAGCAAACCATTACAGAAACTTACTACCGAAACCTACAGACGAGTTCACTTGAGACTGCCAAAACGCACATACACGGCAACTCCCCAGTACGTTTTGCATAGGACGCAAGCACACGTCCTGCTTCCTTGGGTATTTCAGATTTTGATTAAGGCAAAGGACCAAAGCCGTCAGCGGAGACATGTTGATTCACGACCGCCGAAAACAGTGAAGATCCAACCATTATCAGGCGTTACGATGTTGAGTGTTTCTTGGGATTACCATAGTATGCTAACAGATTATATTGGTAAGGAGCAAACCATTACAGAACCTTACTACCGAAACCTACAGACGAGTTCACTTGAGACTGCCAAAACGCACATACACGGCAACTCCCCAGTACGTTTTGCATAAGACGCAAGCACACATCCTGCTTCCTCGGGTATTTCAGATTTTGATTAATGCTCCGTATTCTCCTTACATGGCACCCAGTGACGCCAGAATTTTTCCTCAGATGAAGTAACCGCTACCTGGCAACCATTTCTAGAAAGACGAAGAGATGATTTTCGAGGTGGGCCGTTTCCTGAACAACCAACGTGCAGATTCCTGAAACGAAGGTATCCACCAAGTCATCAATTATTGAGAAAAATATGAGGGGCATTCCAGTTATTGCACCTCTTACTTCTTTCCTCATAAGCTGATCACATTAAAATTGTGAACTCCGTGTCACCTCTGGACGTAATCTTCTTGCAGCCGTACACATTTTTCACAATGTCGTTACGGTGATTCCGCTGTCGCTGCCAACGCTTCTTAACGAGCCTGGTTTCTATGTCCCATACCCAGGCAGAATCAATTTAGAAAAGGTCTCATCCATGCCGTCCTCACACGTCAACGTTGCCTGGCAACATGGCACATGCGCAGTCTTGTGATCGTTCCGTGAAATACATGGCACCCACCTGAGAGCCCCTTTTGTCATGTTAAGTATCAAAAACAGTCTTCACTGACGCCACTGCTACCAGAATTCTATGTGCTCCACAGTGCTGCCATCTGCCACGCATTCACAACGAGCGTAAGCTTATTTTACAATAAATTGCTTGTGTCTATCTTTTTCCAGGCTTGAAACAAAAATCGGATTCACCTCGTACGTGTTGTGTTAGACCATACGTTCGTAGCGTTTTTCCATAGGTTTAATAAACACAACAAACACACATAACATAGACTTTCATCATCAAAAGCATATTCTCTTTCACTGTTAGCAACAGATTGCCTACGCTGGGGTAACTTTTCGATTTCGAAAGTGTAGAAATCACGTGATATCCGGGCGAAGAACTCGTCGAGTCACGTTCGGATTGTATTTTCATCCGGAAAGGAAGTTCCCTGAAGGTTGCTCGATAGAGAACTGGAAGGTCCGAGATATTGTGGGTGTGGAATGACTTCTCAACCCAACTCCTGTGTATTATTTTTTGTCTGTCTATCAGGATGCGAGCTGGTGATATCGTGGAGAAGCATAACTTCACGCAGTCTTCCTGCTCGATGTTCTTGGACTGCGCTTGCAAGACATCCCAGTTGTCGATAACAACTGTCAGCAGTGATGGTTACTCCACGGGCAAGCAACTCGTAGTACACCACACTGTCGGTGTTCCACCAGCTGTGCAACACTATCTTTCGCGGATGGGGGCAGGCCTTTGTACAGGGAGTTGCAGCGTTGTTTCGGCTTAATCATTCCTTTCTTTCCCTTACGTTAGTATAAAGACACCATTTCTCGTCACAACTAACAATACAGGATAGCAATGGTCGATGTTCTTCACGAGCCAATTGATGACGAGCAAGCATAGATGCACATATGGCCATCGGCAGATTTTTGTGATTTTGGATTAGAGCACGCGGTACCCACACGACCGATTTTGAACCTTCCCCAATGCATGCAGATGTCGCACAGTAACGAAACCATCATACACTCCTGGAAATTGAAATAAGAGCACCGTGAATTCATTGTCCCAGGAAGGGGAAACTTTATTGACAAATTCCTGGGGTCAGATACATCACATGATCACACTGACAGAACCGCAGGCACATAGACACAGGCAACAGAGCATGCACAATGTCGGCACTAGTACAGTGTATATCCACCTTTCGCAGCAATGCAGGCTGCTATTCTCCCATGGAGACGATCGTAGAGATGCTGGATGTAGTCCTGTGGAACGGCTTGCCATGCCATTTCCACCTGGCGCCTCAGTTGGACCAGCGTTCGTGCTGGACGTGCAGACCGCGTGAGACGATGCTTCATCCAGTCCCAAACATGCTCAATGGGGGACAGATCCGGAGATCTTGCTGGCCAGGGTAGTTGACTTACACCTTCTAGAGCACGTTGGGTGGCACGGGATACATGCGGACGTGCATTGTACTGTTGGAACAGCAAGTTCCCTTGCCGGTCTAGGAATGGTAGAACGATGGGTTCGATGACGGTTTGGATGTACCGTGCACTATTCAGTGTCCCCTCGACGATCACCGGTGGTGTACGGCCAGTGTAGGAGATCGCTCCCCACACCATGATGCCGGGTGTTGGCCCTGTGTGCCTCGGTCGTATGCAGTCCTGATCGTGGCGCTCACCTGCACGGCGCCAAACACGCATACGACCATCATTGGCACCAAGGCAGAAGCGACTCTCATCGCTGAAGACGACACGTCTCCATTCGTCCCTCCATTCACGCCTGTCGCGACACCACTGGAGGCGGGCTGCACGATGTTGGGGCGTGAGCGGAAGACGGCCTAACGGTGTGCGGGACCGCAGCCCAGCTTCATGGAGACGGTTGCGAATGGTCCTCGCCCATACCCCAGGAGCAACAGTGTCCCTAATTTGCTGGGAAGTGGCGGTGCGGTCCCCTACGGCACTGCGTAGGATCCTACGGTCTTGGCGTGCATCCGTGCGTCGCTGCGATCCGGTCCCAGGTCGACGGGCACGTGCACCTTCCGCCGACCACTGGCGACAACATCGATGTACTGTGGAGACCTCACGCCCCACGTGTTGAGCAATTCGGCGGTACGTCCACCCGGCCTCCCGCATGCCCACTATACGCCCTCGCTCAAAGTCCGTCAACTGCACATACGGTTCACGTCCACGCTGTCGCGGCATGCTACCAGTGTTAAAGACTGCGATGGAGCTCCGTATGCCACGGCAAACTGGCTGACACTGTCGGCGACGGTGAACAAATGCTGCGCAGCTAGCGCCATTCGACGGCCAACACCGCGGTTCCTGGTGTGTCCGCTGTGCCGTGCGTGTGATCATTGCTTGTACAGCCCTCTCGCAGTGTCCGGAGCAAGTATTGTGGGTCTGACACACCGGTGTCAATGTGTTCTTTTTTCCATTTCCAGGAGTGTAGTTCATCACGTTTGCCAGTTATCGAATACAATGATGTTGATCGTTGTGGATTAATGCATTTAAACGATCTGCATCAAACCCGGAAAATCTTCCTGAACATGGAAAGTTACTAATGTCAGAACGATCATCCTTAAAATGACAAAACCATTTTTTGCCATTCTCGTTCAAAGGCATTATCCCCATACACAGTGCAAATGTGTCTGACTGCCTCCACCCCTGTCACCTCCCTACTGATTTCAAACAGAAAACATGTCGGAAATGTTCCGATTTCCCTACTTGGCAAACCATCTTACAGCGTCCACCCTGCACCGCTGACGTATATGATGGCAGTGAAGTGTGACAGACGTTGTATATAATCAGCGCTGTATGATGAGTCGACATGGAGATAAGTCAGAATGGCAGAGGGTGGTATCGTGTTTGGACGTGGCCATAATCGTACGCTCAAGAAAGCTGCCCAGTTTGTTGGGGTATCAACGCGGACTGTCAGTAGTGTCTACAATGAATGCGGTATCACTCGCAACCGTGTAATACGGCGTAAGAACAATGGCCGTAAAAGTGTCCCAAACGACACGGATCGCATACAACTATCAGACCTTGTTACTGACACTCAGTTTCCAACATTCCAGCAAATTCTGCTGTCAGTGAATTCAGGTCCATTCAGACAAGTTTCCAAGAGAACACCACAAAGGAAATGAGATATAATGTACATGTGGAGTCGAGCACCTCGAAAAAGTTATTGCTCACAGCGCCGCATAATGTTAGATGTCTTCAATGGACGAAACAATACAGGAGGCAGACAGTAGCTGATTGGAGACGAGTAATGTGGTCAAACGAATCATTATATGTCCTATTTTGAAATGAGGCAAAGCTTTTCGTGCACTGAAGGTCCAGTGAGGTGTGTATACAAGAATGTATGGAGGGTATAGTTCAAGTCGGAGGTGTTTTTATGCCATATGAAGCCGCATACGATTTTGTATAGTGTTATTTACCCAGACCCCTTCTTTCAACAAGTAAAACCAGTAATGAATAGTAGTTGTCTTGTGAGTTACATGGTTCGTACTGTTTACTGGCTGCCCCGGCTTTTATGAGCAGAATTATACACACGATACAGGATCCTAAACTGTTTAGTTTGAGAGTAACCTTACGGTCGGATGAGAATATGAAATAAGCAATGCATGTGAGGAGAGTACTGGTAAACTGCTTATGTTTCTATATAGATATTGCCGTCCCTGTTTTGAATATCGATACACAGTCATCGGCGATTCGGCAATTCATATGGTAGAAATATCCCACAGTCATTCAGTGTCAGTCTCTGCATTACTATCACTTTGGAGCAGACTGGTTTCCATCAGCTTGAGGTGTTCGAGGAAGGCCACTGAATGTTTTGAATTGAATGATTCGAGGTGTCGGTTCGAAATAAGCAGATATTAGCAGGACAAACAGTTTGTTTTTCACTTTCGAATATTAATGTTCATTTGTATTTGTACCTGGAAACGTGACTCTTGGTAGTCAGTATCGCTTGGCAACGATGGGACTCAATAAAATAAAAAATTAAAAAAGTTCCATTCAGCTTCTTGCTGTAGTATTGCTTATAACACGAGAAGAGCATAAAACTAGGTATAAAGATGAAAGTCTCGGTTAGGGATCCTGAGTTAGAGTCGTTGTCCAGCTGTTCATTATTACTGGTTGGTTCTCCTTTATTGCGCTTCATTGATTTGAAGTAGTTTCTCAAATCATACAACGCCGATTGATACGTCCTCATATTGTTTCCATCTAGTTCAACCTAACTAAATATATTGTTCCGGCTCTCTAACTCTACCCATCTTGTATCTGGAGAAAGGGCGTTGCTTGAATCCAATAAAACAAACTATAGCACACCCCATTGAGCTTCTCGCCAAGCTGTATCCAGACAGAATAATGAAAGTGTTTCATCAAATGTTCTTCATCACTCTTCCATCCACTCTATCGGCTCACCTTCGTGTGTTATTATTTCAAGCACAGGAATTTTACTGCAGGTTGACAGAAATGACACTTGAAACAGCGATAGACATTAAATTCATGTGGACACTGAACGTGACAGTTTTGTTCCTTGTGATCTAGTAAGTCGCTCACTACTTCTCAGTATGATGTATACCATTAAATAGTAAATAATGATAATAATAATACCAATAGTAATAGTAAGAATAAGTTGGGGCAGAAGAAGAAGGAGGGCGATAATAACGATAATAATATCAGTTGATACGCTGGCTGCACTGTTAAAATAATCAAAACTAAATTTCTCGTGATACATCGTGATACATCATTAACGTAACTACCAGTAAGGAGAACTGACTAGGGCTGTAACAGCAAGTCTTGATTGAAAACATAGTCGTGAAGAGAAAAACAAAGGCAAAATCATCAGAGGAGAAGATGAAGTCAGAGGCACTAAGAAAAAAAGATCCAGTGGCAATAAAAGTAGAATTAGGAAGGACAGAAGTAAACTGGGAGAGGAACGTTGATGATGGAGTACATATGACGCAGAAAAAATAGAAAACAGTCGATGGTTGTTTATACAGATTAAGTTTTTGTGATGACATTGTTTGGAGTTTATGAATAACTTGACTCGTTCCACATCCCTGAAGATTCTCCTTCTTGTAAGGATTTCTGGAACACGGTGGATGTATGAATGAATATGGACAACGTTTTTGGGCCACGCGTTCAGTTAGTTTTCTGCTACGGAGTCGCTACGTTGTACGTTTTCGCGATCGATGTGTGTGTTGCCTTCAGAATGGTGTTCAAACTCTGAGGCAGAGAGGGGCTATATTCATATTAATTTCGGTATGAATGGTGAAATACATTACGAGAAAAATGAAGCGCAAAGAAGACACCATCGGAAATCAATGTAACTTTGTACACACACACAGCCAGCCCGGGTGGCGGAGCGGTTCTAGGCGCTTCAGTCTGGAACCGCGCGACCCCTACGGTCGCAGGTTCGAATCCTACCTAGGGCATGGATGAGTGTGATGTCCTTAGGTTAGTTAGGTTTAAGTAGTTCTAAGTTCTAGGGGACTCATGACCTCAGATGTTAAGTCCCATAGTGTTCAGTGCCATTTTGAACACACACACACACACACACACGCGCGCGCGCGCGCGCGCACGCACGCATGCACACGCACTGGTGGGTATGTAGATAATTTGTGTTACAACTCTCTCTAAGAGGTAGAACAACCACCAGAGTGCGTTAGTGTTCTTCGTGATTAGTGCTATATAAGGGGCGTCAAAGGCGTCAAATGCTCAATGATCACTGAACGACACGGAAAAGATTGCTCGTACTCGTGTGAGGAACCGATATAAGCACCTGGCAGGATATCGAAGGGGCCTAATTGTGGGTCTCCATCTGACTAGCTGGTCGAACCGTGCAATGTCCGAATTTCTGAGGCATTCGAATGTGACTGTGACCCGAAGTTGTAGTGTATGAGAACATCAGGGGTGGAATACTCACCGTCCCGGTTCTGGTCGACCACTTTTCATCACTGTTAGAGAAAATTGCTGTTGTTGTACATCAAGTACATCGTAATCCCTTTATATCTACGCTTGCCATTCTAAAACAAGAACTCTCGGCAGTGTTTTGTGTCATCCCGCACCGTTGGTCGGAGACTAATAGCAGCCACAGTAGGAAATCACTATCCCATTCATAGGCTACCATTAACATCACAACGGAAACGGCTACATTTGAGTAGTTCGTACCGTGACCAATAAGCATGGAGTGCTGATGAATGGCGTTCTACTGTGTTCAGCGATGAATCTCTGTTCTGCAGTACCCCGGATGATCATCGTCGGTAAATGTGATGGCGATCAGGGGAGAGGTCCTATTCATCGAGGGTTTTAGAAAGGCTCTGTCGTGTTACTCCTGGTGTAGTAGAGTGGGGAACCATCGGGTATGACTGAAGACCACAGATGTCAGTGATTGATTGATGGAACGTTTACGGCTCAACAGTACGTCACTGGCGTCCTGCGTCCTAGTGTTCTGCTTCTCAAGCGATGGTACTGTGGCGTCATTTTCAATAGGACAATGTTCTTCCACACATGGAACGTGTCTCTGTGAGCAGGTGGGTGATGTTGAAGTACTCCTGCGACCAGCAGGGACCCCAGATCTGCCCCGATTGAACGTGTGTGGACCAGCTCGTTTACGAACTGTCACAATGTCAAGGACAAGTTACAACTGATGTGGACCATCGTGCCTCAGGAGAGGATACAACGGTTTTCTGACACCTTTACCAACCACATCAGTGCGTGTATCAAGACCAGACGGGTGCCACGTCGCACTCATAAGCGGGTGCATGCTGCCAAATTCTTTGTAAATTCGACTCGATGTAGCACTCAGTGAAGTAACACATACCTCCTCCAAATGTGTTTCCTCCTTCCTTTCTTTCACCAGTCATTAACTCAAAAGACATTCTGTGTTATGCTGCATTTCCTTATGTAGTATTTAGCCTTGTGTAGTTGAGTTGTTCTTTAGCATAGAAATTGACTGTCTCACTTATTCAGTGTGATTTTCTGTGTCTGTTCGTAAAATTATTACGGGCTGATAAAAGCATCGTTTGAGTTGGATTATTGTCTAAGAAATATTTGGATTTGTTCAAAATAAGTTTTTTTTATTATTATATTGTTCGTAATATATCGGCCTAGGGGTGGAATATTGTTTATTTATGGTATTATCGGCTTTAAGAGTTTTTTGCTATCAAGCCCAAAGGTTATAATTGGATTGCGCTTTTCTGTTATTACATATGATCTATATAAATAAAAACGAATATTTATTTGTATGTTTGTCCTCTATCCGTTCATAAACAGTCCATCCGATTGCGATGAAACTGTCGTGAGCTGTTCTACATAAGCCCGCTACAGTTCTTGCACCGTCCTACTTCTCTCTCCCCCCGCCCAAAGAAAACAATAATAATAATAAAATAAAAAAGAGTACGACACATAGTTCAGGAGGTATGGCATTATAAGGAGATGCCATTGCGCAAAAACACCCAGATTCATGCATTCATCCACTATATGAGAATAAGAGCACTTAGTGGTTCGAAAATGGTTCAAATGGCTCTGAGCACTATGGGACTTAACATCTGTGGTCATCAGTCCGCTAGAACTTAGAACTACTTAAAACTAACTAACCTAAGGACACCACACACATCCATACCCGAGGCAGGATTCGAACCTGCGACCGTAGCAGTCCCGCGGTTCTGGACTGAGCACTTAGAACCGCTAGACCACCGCGGCCGGCAGCACTTAGTGACTGGCAGCAAACTTCAGAAACTATCTCAAACCTGTAAGACAAATTTTCACCACCACAAAGGTATTAACGGAAAAAAAGTTATCGCTTGCTATATTTTCTCTGTTACTGCAGCAAGACTGCCGCAGCCGGCGTGACGTTTCAATTTATTACTTCTTTACCACTAACTGTGTTGACTACAAATTTTGCAAACAGTACCATGTATGCCACTGAATGTATCTGCAATATTATATCATTGTACAACACACAGTTCCGGATATATGACGTCAAAAAAACGCTGAGATGGCTGAAAAACTACGACTTAAGTTTCCTTTTGTTAACTGTCTACTACTAGCTCTATTTGTAAAAACTTTCGTAGGCAGTATACACATACCTGCTGAATGCACCCACAAATTATATTACAGGTATTTTCAGGTAATTTTCATCGGTCGATATACGTTTCAAAAACCTCATGACTCGGGACTGCATTAACTGGGTTTCACTAGTACTACCGGTTTCGCTGTAAGCCATCATCTGGTACGAAAATCGCTTAGAACATTTCATTTGTCATGAATATTAAAACACAAAGCATTGAATATATTAATGAACATGAAACACGTAAAAAAGACCCATTGAAAGCATTTACGAGTGCAGCAGTCGATCTTTTCATATGAGATGACAGCAACATCTCACGTGAATAGGACGAGTGCTGCACTCGTAAATGCTGTGAATCGTTTTTGTCACCTGTTTCATGTAGCTTAAAATATTCTATGCTTTCTGTTTCAATATTCGTGACAAATGAAATGTTTTAAGTTGTTTTCATACCAGATAACGGCTTACTGCCGAAACCGGTAGCATTAATAAAATCCAGTTAATGACTGTTTTGATACAAATTATATCATTCTACAACCCACAGCGCAGGAGATATGACGTCATAGAGATTGATGTGCGTGAAAAAGAAAATGTAGGGCGAGATTCGTTAGAGATGCAGGTGAAGTAGGTGTACAAATACATGCCAAATATACGTAAAATATATGTGACATGAGTACCCTGGATTGATTTTAACCAAACTTGGATGCGGAAAGAGATACTGTGGGGTGTGAGTGATAACGTGGAAACAGAAAAGGGGGGGGGGGAAGAGAGAGAGAAGAGATAGACAAACACTGAGGGCTTCGGAGGATATGGACACAGATGTGAGGATGGAGGAGATGGATACAACGAGGAGGAGGGGGAATTATACAGGGAAAGGTAGAAGAGAAGATGGACAGAGAGGCGGAGGAGAAGGTGTACAGAAGAAGGAAAGAGGAGGAGACAGACAGCCAAGGGGGGGAGGAGGAGATAGATAGAGGAGAGAGGAAGAGATCGACAGAGGATGGAAAGAGGTAAAGATGTATAGAGAGAGGGGAAGGAGGGGATAAATGATGGAGGGTGAAGGAGGAGATGAATGGAGAGACAGCGAGAAGGAAATAAACTGAGAAAGGTAAGAGGAGACAGGCAGAGAGAGATGGGAGAAGAATATGGACAGGGAGGGAAGGATCAGATGGACAGAACGGGAAGGAGCAAATGGACAGAGAGTCGGGAAGAGCAGACAGACAAAGAGGTAGGGGTAGGTGGGGAGTAGTATACGGATAGGGACAGAGGGACAGGAGGAGACAGAGTGTGAGAGGTGGAGGAGGTGGACAGTAAGAGGGGGAGAGGGAGAGGAACAGATAGGAAGATGGAGAAGATGGACACAGAGAGGTAGAAGGAGGAGATGGATGAATGGCATAAATACAAACCCAGGCAACGGCAGGTACTAAGCTAGTTGCTTTCAAAAATCCCATTCAACTCATAGCCTGCATTCCACTGAGTGTCACGAAGAAAGCCCAGCTGATAATTAAAACGGAAAACTGCCGAAAAATGATAATTCAAGCTACAGAAAAATGCGTTTTGCAATACGAAATGTTTAAAGTTTGGAGATATGATCAAATGCACAGCTGTCTTGTAATGCCGAACACCGGGTAAAGTTAACGGTGCCGCCAACGCCACACCTATAAAGCGTTTATTTACGCGTTTCATTTCAGGTCGACTTCGAACTTTCAAGTGAAAGAGTTAGGAAGAGAAGCTGGATAGAAGGGCAGAGCAGCATGGAGAGAGATGTGGCTGGGAGGGAGAGGAATGCATACAGCAAACTAACGTCCGGCCCGGGAGGACCTCTACGGCGCCGACTCATTCAATTATTTTTACGGCGCGGCTGCGGCCGCAGCGCGTTCTGCGGCATTAACCTAACGGCCGTTAATTTCCTCCGCGAGACTGCTCAGGCTCTCCCTCTGCAGGACCACTGAGGCGCGTGGCCGCCGGCGCCGAAACGCGACCTGACACCCAACCCCATAGACCCGGACCAGCATCTAAAAGCATACCTCTGTCTGCCCGGTGTCTTCACATTAATTAGCCCGTTCCCACCTAAGACGCGTCTGTGTTGATCCGACAAAAACGGCAGTCGTCGCCGTCTTGTTGTTTGGAATCTCCCTTCTTTTATATATCCCTGCAGAAACGGACTTAGGCTGAAAGCAGTGCATTAAATCTTTTCCCTTTCCGTCGTCGCTCACAACCTTCTACCACGCACGATGTGAAGCATGGAGAACTTTTATCTTTCTAATCTCGTGTCAGCTAGATCATCAGCGTATTGGCGCCCTAAGTTCTTTGATGTGAGAGTTGTTCGCGAATGTGAATCTTTGGCCGTGGTCTTAGTGTACTAATGTCCATGAAGTTAGCATAGCGTTCTTTGCATGTCGCGCGACATCAAACCAGAATTGTCATGTGAAGCGGTTCCTGCCTTTCAGCAAAACGTTGTGTAATTAGTTTATGTTAATAACAAGGCATGTTGTTTGTGTATGAATGGGCGAAACCGATAACCACTGCAGTAAAATTGTATGTTCATGTAAATAAGACGGACAAAGTAACCATTGATCAAATTTTCCATTTTGATCGTATTGGTTGTAAGATCTCCAGCTTAGATTCCTGATAGCGTTGCCTAGGGTAGGCCCGATCATCTGAAATCTCGTTTTGTTCATTAAGAGTAATTCTCTACGCATCATCTTCGTGCAGGCTTCTTTCTTGCACACTGAGATGACCAAAGTCATGGGATAGCTATACTAACATATACAGATGGTGGTATTATCGCTTACACAAGATATAAAAGAGCAGTGCCTTGCGGAGCTATTATTTGTACTTAGATAATTCATGTGAAAAGGTTTCCGACGTGATTATAGCTGTACGATGGAATTAACAGACTTTGAACGCGGAATAGTAGTTGGAACAGACTCATGGGACATACCATTTTTGAATTCAATATTTCGCGATCGTCATTCTCAAGACTTAGCCGAGAATTCCATATTTCAGCCATTACCTCCCACCATGGGCAACGCAGCGGCGACGACCTTCACTTGACGACCAAGAGCAGAAGCGTTTCCATAGAACTGTCAGTGCTGACTGACAAGCAACCGCAGAAATCAATGTGGGACGTACTCCTTAGGATAATAAGGCGGAATTTGGCGTTAATGGGCTATGTGAAAAGATGACGAGGCGAGTGCCTTTCCTAAAAGCACGACGTTGTCTGCAGCACCTCAACTTGGGCTCATGTGGACTACTGGAAAACCGTGGAATGGTCAGAAGAGCCCCGATTTCAGTTGGTATGAGCTGACGGCAGCGTTCAATTGTGGCGCAGATCCACGAAGCTAAGGATCTAAGTTATCAAGGTACTGTGGTAGCTGATACAGAACTTCTAAACTGGAATAGTTGGATATACAATACCACATATCCAAAAAGAGCAGAGAATTAATAAATCTTCGAGAATTACATTCCATACACTCAGTTGGACAGTAACTATGCCTAATGTACAAAGATGTCAGCATTTAAGACAGGAATTGTAGTCGGGCTCAAAAAAGCTGGCTGGAGTACACGGAAAATCGCTCGACATTTGAATAGAAGCAGTGTAGCCCTTCGAACTACATTGGCAGGAATGTGTCAACTATGGCCGAACACAGAGTCAAGAAGGAAGCGGTCAACTTGGAGAGATGACAAAATGGAGGATCGAGCAGTCGCCAGAGAATCACTCAGAGCCCTGAATTCATCATTATCATGGAACCGACGTGCTTCTGGTTCTTCAGTGACCACAGGGATAGTAACAGGCAGCCCACGTAAAGGAGGATGAGTTCATAGCATCCCCCGTGCTGATTACCATTGATGACTGTGCATCAGCAAGCTCGTTTGCAGTGGTGTTGGGCACATTAGGTCTGGAGACTCATTGACTGGAGTAGACGTCAGTGATAAGGCCCGCTTCGAAATGAGCCGTAATGATCAGAGAAGACGTGTCGGGAGTCGCCCCAGAGAATGGTAGGATACCAACCTGACTGTCGATCGCCATACGGCCCGACTAGCAGAAGTGGTGGTTAGTTGTCATCAGCGGCACTCCCTTACGGCACAGTGGCACGTCAACGATGTGCTACGCCCCGTTTTGTTGCCTTTCGTTGCAAGCCTACCTGGGCTTACATTTCAGCGAGATAATGCTCCCGCGCACACGGCAAGAGTTCATACGGCTTGTTTTGATGCTTGCCTGGACTACTGTATCTCTCCCAATTGAGAACATTTGGAGCATTATGGGCAGAGCTCTTCATCCAGGTAGGAATTTTAACGTTCTAAGGCGCTAATTGGACGTAATTTGGCACGAGATTCCTGCCGACGACATACAACAACTCTTATCAATCAGTACCAAGCGGAATAACTGTCTGCATGACGACCAGTGGTGGACGAACGCGTTATTGACTTGCTCAGTTTCTGAAGCTCTTTCTCTTGAATAAATCATCCATTCTTATCTGTAATGATATTCATTTGTTTTGTCTGTACATGTACATTACATCTTCCTATTTCCGTCCTTAGCGGTGCGTCGCTTTCTCTCTCTCTCTCTCTCTTAGAGTGCTCTCATTTCCCCGACATACTGCTTAGTGAGTGGAAAAATATGAAACTCACTAAATCTCCATGGATGAATGAAACGACCAATAATGATCCTTGCATATTAAAAGCCACGATCGGTACCAAGCGAAGGAAGGAAATGTGTAGAAACTCTCGCTACCCTTTCTATCCGAACGAAACTCGGTGGCAAACCATCTGATTGGTTGACAAGGCTCTGCGATCAAAGTAATGATTGCTGATATGCTACATAATCAAAGCTCAGATTTCGTTATCAGATTAACGCTTCTACTTTGCGGACTTTGCGACATGCAAGTGACACTCCATTCACGGACTAATCCATATGAAAAACATTTCTAAAAGACAGCTTTCTTGCTGAAGGCAGAACCGTTTGTCGTGAAATCTCAAAATAATTTCGCTATTCATTGTGAAACTAGCGTGAGTTACCCCTACCTAAGCCTCGGTACGCTCTTTGAAGCAACACGCACCGCGATCACGAGAGTGTACCTCTTAGCAACTCCGTATTAGCAACTGAACTTCACCTGACCCACACAAGAATTACCTCACACAAACTATTGTCGCCTGTCATATCGAAACTTTATTATAGCGATAGTCTGCCTGCCTATAAAAAAACTGATAAACACTTGGATCGGAGAACACATATATATTTGTAAATACAAATGTCTCAGGATTGATCTGTCTTACATGACTTTTTTCTGGGCCCTTTTTGATCCTCTACAAGGATCCGCTGGCCTCTTGTTCATCTTGAGTATCGCGTAAAAAATGTAAATGTCGTGTATTAGCAATTATTTATTGCTAAAATGCTTCTAGCTTACTCCAACTGTCCACTGAGTACTTAATGCTATCCTAGTGTTATGCCCACGTGGCTCAGACAACTGCATAATAAGGACCCAAGATCCTTAACATCTCTGCATAAAGTACCTAAAAATAATTACAATAAGAGAATATTATCATTTTAAAGGTAATCATTTCGAAATTTTTTCATGTGCTGAAAACAAAACAGCAGGGTAGACATGAATACAAACCGACCAACAGCAGGGACGAATTCCTGACTGGAAATGTAGGAAAAAATGTGCTATGAGCATGTGTCCAGAAACGCATCCTGGCCATGGTAGATCGCGCTGACGAATGAAAGTTCCTCTGACCATGTTCCGTGTGTTCCTTGTGTGTTGAAGACTATGGGATTGACGCAGTGTAGTGTAAGTTCATCAAATTGGTCCGGTGTTCATGTTGAGAGCAATCCGAGATGGTGTTCGTGTACGCCAGGCAGCTGGAAACGGTCGAATGGCAGCAAGCCTATACAAAAACAAATACCCTCCTGACACCAACCACGTCGCACAATATTTCAATCAATTTTTAGGCGTCTTTGTGATCATGAGTCTTTTCAGACAGATGAACGTGCTGCGAGGCAGAGGATTGTGCGTACATCAGTTTCGAAGATGGTTCAAATGGCTCTGAGCACTATGAGACTCAACATCTGTGGTCATCAGTCCCCTAGAACTTAGAACTACTTAAACCTAACCAACCTAATGACATCACACACATCCATGCCCGAGGCAGGATTCGAACCTGCGACCGTAGCGGTCACGCGGTTCCAGACTGAAGCGCTTAGAACGGCACGGCCACATCGACCGGCAGATTTCGGAGACTGGGTTCTACAAGGTACTGAGACGAACCCTCGTACAAGTTCCAGGTAAGTAGCCTGCCAACATGGTATAAGCCAAAGTAGAATTATGCATATCCTACGTTACAACCGATACTATCCCTGTCACCTGCAACGAGTGTAAGCAAGGGATTTCCCTCTACAGGAACACCGAGCGAGGTGGCGCAGTGGTTAGCACATTGGACTCGCTCTCGGGAGGACGACGATTCAGACCCGCCTCCAGCCATCCTGACTTAGATATTCTGTAATTTCCAGATAATAGCTTCTGGCAAATTCCGGGATGATTCCTTTGAAAATAAATACGATGGGACCGATGACCTCACTGTTTCGTTTCTTCCCCATATCACCCAATGAACTACACATCTGCAGAAAGGATTTTGTCTGTGGCTTTTGCACCAGACGGTCACAGTTGTGGAATTTTTGTTATGCGTCCTCTGTAACGACTTGTGAATGCGTGTTTTTCATCTCATGGAGGCCATTTTTAACACCTGTTGCGACATGGATTCGATGCAGCCCTGTGCGGAGTTCTGAGGTGGTTTGTTGTCGTCACTCGTACACCATACATTTCCGGACTCGTGTTCATAGGACCTTTCTTCCTACATTGGCAGTCGGAATCTGTCCCTGCAGTTTGTCGGTTTTATTAATGTTCACTCTCTACACTACAGTACACGTAATATATGGTTGGCGAATGTGTGTGCGTATGGTATATAAAGGAAAGAGGAAATGCTACAGGTCAACATAAAGTACGCAGGGAGTGCATTAGAGGTGGAACACTCCCTTAGTTAGAGGAACGAGAATGGGGAAGAGAACTGATGTATCTTTCGTGCAAAAATCTTCCTGGGATTATATCAAGTCTTTTCAGGAAGGCACAAACACCTTATTCAAAATGTGGAAACAGATTTCTGAATCCACTGATGAATCTCATTTGGTATTTATGAAAATTATGAAATAAGATTCCAAGCAGAAACAAGCCGGAGGAAATGTAAAGTTTTCTTAAAATGGATAGAAGATAATATAATGAACCATTGACGAATGGATGCTTGTTTCTTTGGGTGTTTACTCGGGAAGGAAACAATTATCTTGAAAGCTGGATCTTTAAACTCCTCTACATTTAAGAGAGGGATTTCATCTGCGCTCTTAATGGCGCCACCCTTGATTTTAATTTCATGGAAGGTAGTTTTGACTTTTCTGTATGCTGAGTCGATCCCTCAGGCAATCATTTCTTTTTAGATTTCTTCATATTTTTCCTGCAGCCTTTTTGTCTTAGCTTCCCTGCACTTCCTATTTACTTAATTCCCAAGTGACTTACATTTATGTATATCTGATTTTCCCTGGACATTTTTGTACTTCCTTCTATCATCGATTAAGTGAAGTATTTCATATGTTGCCCATGCTTTCTTCGCTGTTCCTTCTTTGTGCCTATATTTTTATATTAACTTCTGTGATTGCCCTTTTTAGCAATGTCCATTCCACTTCAACAGTTCTCCCGAACGAGCTATGTCTTATTGCAGTGTCTTTAGCCTTAGAGAACTTCAAGCGTATCTCATTCCCTAGCACTTCCATAACCCAGTTTTTTTCCGTATTGATTTTTCCTGACTAGTCTCTTAATCTTCAGCCTACACTTCATCACTTCTAAATCGTGATCTGAGTCTATATCTACTAACTGGTATGCTTTACAATCCAGTATCTGATTTCGAAATCTTTGCCTGCTTATGATGATGTAATCTAACTGAAATCTGGCCGTATGTCCTTGTCTTTTCGAAGCATACTTCCTTCTGCTGTGAATCTTGAACAGAATATTCGCTGTTACTAGCTGCAGTTCATTGCAGAAGCCAGTTAATGTTTCTACTCACTCAGTGTTAGTACGAAGCCCGTATTCTCTCATAGCCCTTTCTTCTACTCCTTCATCTACATTCCTCTCTTAAATGTGGAAGAGAGTGAATAAGTGGAAAGATTACATTGAAGGCCTCTCTGAGAAGGAAGATTTGTCTGATGAAGTTATAGGAGAGGAACCAGTAGTCGATATAGAAGAGGGGATCCTATATTCATATCAGAATTTAGAAGAGCTTTGGAAATCTTACGTTTGCATAAGTCAGAAACGATGGAGAACATTCTATCAGAATTTCTAAAATCATGAAGCGAAGTGCAACAAAAACACTTTTCATCTTGTTCTTTTGGATGTACGCGTCTGGCGATATACCATCCAACATTCCGAAAAACATCATCTTCACAAGTTCGAAGACTGCAAGAGAAGAGAAGTACGAATATTATCTCGCAATCAGCTTAACAGCTCATGCATCTAAGTAGCTAAAAAGAATATTATACAGAGGAAGAGAAAAGAAAATTAAGAGACTCTTAGATAATTATTTGGCTTTAGGAAAAGTAAAGTTGCCAGAGAGGCAATTCTGTCGTTGCAGCTGATGAAGAAGGCAAAATTGAAGAAAAATCAAGACACTTTCATTGGATTTTCGCACCTGGAGAAAAGGTTCGACAATGTTGAATGGTGCAAGGTGTTAGGTATTCTTAGGAAAATAGGGATAAGCTATACACGGGGACAGATAATACACAATATATACATGAGCCAAGAGGGAACAAATAGAGTGGGAGACGAAGAACTAAGTGCTATTATCAAAAAGTGTGTAGCCTTTCACCCCTACTGTTCAATCTGTACATCGAAGAAGCAATTACGGAAATAAAAGAAAGGTTCAGCAGAGGAATAACAAGTCAAGGTGGAAAGATATAAATGATAAGACTCTCTGGTGACATTGCTATCCTCAGTGAAAGTGAATGAGAATTACAGGATGTGCTCGTGTGGAATGAAGAGTCTATTCAAAGTAAGACGAAATTAGTGAGAAGTCGCACAAATAAGGACAACGAAAAACTTACTATCAGAATTGGTGATCACAAAGCAAAATAACCCATGACGGTCGCAACAAGGAGGACGTAAAAAGGAGACTAGCATTTGCAAAAAAAAGAATTCACGGCCAAGAGAAATCTACTAGTATCAAACACAAGCGTTAATTTATGGAAAAAATTTATGAAAATGAGCGCTTGGAGGACAGGATTATATGGTTGTGAAACGTGGATTGTGCGAAAACCAGAAAAGAAGAAAATCGAAGCATTTGAAATGTGGTGATGCAGGCAAATGTTGAAAATTAGGTGGAGGAGGTTCTCCGCAGTAAGGCTCCTGGACAAAGAAAGACAAATGACGGGAACCCCGAATGTAACTTGTTCATATAAAATGTAGCCGTGCCGCGCGGCTGCATCGCGCAGACCCCAGGCCGAACCACAGCTGTCTCAGGCGAACACACACACTAGACCTGCCCCCATCCACAACCACATGATGTTCTGTGATGAAGAACACTTTTATTTAACATCAAAGCACCTCCTATAAGCGGGCATTTATTAAAAAAGTACAGTCGCTCCGATAATAAATGTCCTCTTTCCATAAAAATAGGCGCAGTTCGTTTTCTTTTAGTTTTATGAGCAAAATAGGTATACTTTTTACGTTCGTCTGCAGGATACAATTCGCATCTCTCTTTCACCAAACCTTCCATTATTTTGCAACATTCAACGAAGTGAGAAAAAACGCTGCACTGCCCCTGATTACAGATGACTGGACTGCCAAGGTCAGAGTGTTTTCTTTCAGTTTGATGGATGGAATTACGTGGCTTGGGAGCATCCTTCTTGATCAAATCAGTGTCTGTAAATAGACTGTCATGCATGTGTGTATTATAAACATTTCAAACACGTGAAATAACTATTACAGAATACAGACTTTCACACAATTTGCTCATATGTAGGAAAAAGAGATTCATTTTACGTTCGACAACAGCAAGCTATAATTCAAGAGGACATTGCTATTTTGAACACTATGGCAAGTTTTGTTTCACGATTGTGATGCTCTATCACACTGGCATTTACAAAACAATTCGTGCGAGCATGTCATGTGAGAGAACCACCTAACAGCACCTAGTAGAGAACTCAATAAGATTCCTCTGATGTATCGAAAACAAATACCGTATATAATGACACCTGACATTTTTTGTTCCATAATTCGCCTCTAGCGACCTCTGTGAAAAGTTTCTGTCATCCAGCAGCCGTCATTCACAATAGCAGCAGATTCCTGCATTCTAGTTTCGTAGGCAATTCGATAATCACACAACAGCCTGTTTCATACACTTTACTCAAATGTCGGGAACAACACCATCATTTCTAGGTTCCACAATGAGCTATTATTAGAGTGATGTCTACTTTACAATTAGAGGTTGTCAAGTATGAAATAACACAGGACTTGGAATTACATCTATTTTTAAACGTTCTATCATCACGATAATAATAAAAACGGTCATGATTCGTGAGAATAGACATAGTCCATGTCTGTTAGTTTTACGAGCAAAATTGGTGTAGTCTGAGAGCACTCCAAGTGTTCAAATTACAAATTCTCAGGCTCAAGGTCATTACAATCGATTCATATCTATGAAATACCAATTCAGATCACCATCTATACAGTGATTTAGTATGTTTGAGAGCACTCCTCACCGTTATTTTGTAACATCCAGAGTAAGTAAAAAACTGTGAAGTACCTGTAACGGAGCTTCAACCAGTCATATCATACTTTGTAATAGAACTTCCTATAAGATTATACCGGTCTCTTTTCTGATGTATCGAAAAAAATACAATCAGTGTGCAGACATCATCCATAATTTCTCCACAGCTCGCTCTCTCGGACCTACATATAACTGCAAAGTTTTGTCACCTCTCTGCCTACAAATTCTAACTAGTCTTATCACTCCTTCTAAAAGAACCTCCTACAAGATTTTATCGTGACTCTCTCTTGCGATATATCGAAAAACAAATACCATCTCTATGTTGACATTGGGCATATTACATATACTCACACAGGTCCATTTGAGCATACAACTGTGTAAGTTTTGTCACCTGTATTGAAGGAGACCATATCCAAGAGGGTATTAATCACAAGAGATGGTCTCTGTGTTGTTCTTTCATGAACAGTTTAATACATTGTTCTTCAGCTGTAACACATCCAAACAGTGAATAATTATAGCATTGTATGACACTATACACTTTGTTTTTCTAGCAACACTTCGAGTTCTGTGTCACGTGCTAAACCGACATTAACACTTGAGTCACACAGAAAGCTTAACGTCACATGGTGGAAACTATGCTGCTCCCACAACATTTAGGATGGTAGAAATAAAACGCAGAGATGATGTTTCTGATCGACAAAAAATGTGGAAGATATCGAATTATATGTAAATTGGATGAGTTTGCGCCATTGTAGAGTGTTTCCAAACAGCTACACGAAGTTGTTGACCCATACAGTTAATCTTACCTTCCACAGCGATTTCGTAGCAGTTCTCTTGGTGTTTCTTTCAAAGATCTTTGTTTCCTCATTTTGCAGTCATGTACATGATTACTGCTTGTGTGTTGGCCATCACCAGAGGGTGTTGTTCGAAACACGTGCAAGGCAGTGGAAACAAAAGAGGTACTGTTATCTTAATGGTGAAAAACGAAACGTGGAGTGCATCACATCATATGGAAATAGGACGAGTCCCCTGTATTGAAGAACACTTCTAAACAACTGTCTGATGGTACTCACCTCTACATTTGAGCCCGTGCTCGACAGTGACAAGTTGCAGACGTCCAGTGCTGCGCCAAGGCTCTCTCCATCTCAAACAAGTGGTGTCAGTCAATTATTATGTTGTAATCAACAGCATACTAGTGGATGGATGGGATGAGGAAGACACCTTGGATATAGTATGATGTACAATAATCAGATCCACGGGTGATTGTGTGATGAATTTTAGCAATTTTTCCAGTTCTTCCGCAATTTCAGCACCAGCCAATGACACTGCAAAATGCTTCCCAGTTTCAGTATCTTCGCCAAGCCACCCCTCCACTACTTTGCAAGTACCATGTACTAGATTGTTAACGTAGGTACATGACTGTGCAGTATGCCCATTCGGTCATATACACCAAACTATACCAGACAGCAACCTACAGTGATGTAGTTAGGTTATCTACATATTTCTAGCATATTGATCATGGTGTAGAAATTACGATTATGACTGGCCTCCTTTCTCTTTGTGGATGGGAGTCACAGACATTCTCACATTTGTAGGATAAAGTTGGAGAGAGACAGATGCTCCTGCATTGTCCTTGACAAATTCTCCCTACAACACATTCGCCAATTTAATCTGCTACTGTCCAGAAGTTTGAGGGTGCTATACACACTACAGTTCACATCTCTATGTTTTATTTCTACCGTCCTGAGTGTTGTGAGAGCAGCGTAGTTTCCACCAAGTGATGTTGAGGTTTCTGTGTGAGCCAATGTATCAAAACGTGTTAATGTCAGTTTAGCGCTTGCAGACCTGTAAGTCATGGTAGAAACATATTGTGTATGTTTGTGTACAAACCTGTAGTCATGCACTATTTGGATGTGTTACAGCTGAAAAACGATATGTTAAACTGCTTGTGAAAGAACAAAACAGGAACCTCTCTTTCGATAGAAGTCTGTTGGATAAGGTCTTCCTCAGGTACAGGCGACAAAAGCTTGGCACAGGTCTGTGCTAGTGACTTCGACTACTGGGAACTTGCCCAGTGAAGCGATATGTGTACATGTAATATGCTCGATGCTGACACACAGACGATATTTGTTTTTCGATATATCAGAAGAGAGAGACGCAGTAAAATCTTGTTGCAGGGTTTATTACAAGGCGTGGTATGACTGGTTAGAGTTTGGATGCAGGTAGTTCACAGTTTTCCACTTACTTTTGATGTTAGAAAGTTTACAAAGTATTGATGAGGATATGTACTGAATGACTATATATATGCTGACCTCTATCGGTATTTCATATCTCTGAAATGAATTTAATGCTATCGTGTATGACAATCCGTAGTTTGACCATGTGGCATGCTCTCAAACTACAGTTATTTTGCTCATAAAAGTAATAGAAATGGACAGTACCTATTCTTGTGAATCATGAGTGTTTTTATTATTATCGTCATGGTTGCGTGTTGGAAAACAGGTGTAACCGCAAGTGCTGTGTTATTTCATACTTCATAACCTCTAATTGCAAATTAGGCAGTACTTGATTTATTGCATGTTGTGTAACATGGAAAAAAATAGTGTTTTTGCCGACATGTGAGTTGATTCCGTGAAACAGTCTGTTTTTTGATGATCAAATTGCGTACGAAACTAGAGTGCACGACTCTGTTCTTTGTGAATGATTGTCTCCTGGATGACAGAAACTCTATACGCATGTTGGTGGAGGGTAGCTATGGAGTAAAAATGTAAAATATAAGCAGGCAAACGATGTTTGTTTTTTATTGTATTAGAAGAGAGACACGCGGTAAAAACTTATAGCAGGTTCTATTAAAGGAGTGGTATGACGGGCTAACGTTTGGATGCAGGTACTTCGTAGTTTTTTACTTTCTCTGGATGTTACAAAACAACTATGAGGAGTGCTCTCATACATACTAAATAATTGTATAGATGCTGATTAGTATCGGTGTTTCTTATGCCTGAAATGAATATAATGTCCTCATGCATGACAATTTGTAATTTGAATACGTGGAATGCTCTCAAACTACATTTATTTTGCTCTTATAGCTAACAGAAATCGACTGTGTTTATTCTTGTGGAACTGTGACTGTTTTTATTATTATCATCACAACTGCTTGTTTAACAATAGCTGTAGCTGCAAGTACTGCGTTATTTGATACATCGTAACCCCTAATTATAAAGTAGACACCACTTGATTTATAGCTTGTTGTCGAAACTAGAAATGATAGTGTCTGACCCAACATGTGAGTAGATTGTGTGAAACAAGTAGTTGCGTGATGATCAAATTGCTTACACAAGTAGAAAGCAAGAATATGATGCTATGGTGAATGATCGTCTGCTGGATGACAGGATCTTTGCAGAGAAGTCGCTAGAGGCGACTTATGGAGGCAAAAAATGTCATATTTCATTAGCCATACGGTGTTTGCTTTCTATGTATCGGAGGAATCTTATAGGGTTCTCCACTAGCTGACGTTAGGTGATTCTCTTACAAGACATGCTTTCACGATTTTTTTCTTGTAAAATCCAGTGCAATATAGCATTGCATTGGTAAAACGAGATCTTCCACAGTGAACAAAACAGCAATGTTCTGTTGGATTACAACTTGTTGTTGTAGAATGTAAAATGAATCTCTTTTTACGACATGTGAGCAAATGGCCTGAAAGGCTGTATTATGTAATGTTATTTCACGTATCTAAAATGTTTGTAACACACTTGTGTTTGACAGGTTGTTTTCAGATACTAATTTGAACGTGAGGGATGGTCTCAGGTCACGTAATTTCGTCCATCAGAATGAAAGAAATCACTCTGCCCTTTACACCTCCGTGATCTGCAAATTGCTGCAGTGCTGTAGTTTCTTTTTTACTTCGCTGAATGTCACAAAGCAACGGGAGGTGGGAGAAGAGAGAAATACGAACAGTATCTTGCAATTGAAAATAGAATCAATACGAATTTTGCTCATAAAACTATACGAAAATGCACTATGTCTATATTTGTAGAAAGAGGACATTCATTATCGTTGCAATTGTGTGTTTTTTTTCTCTTTTAAATAGGTGCTCCAATATAGAAAGCGCATTGACGTTAAATGAAAGTGTTCTCCATTGCAGAAAGTCGTAGAGTTGTGGACGGGGACAGGTCCAGTGTGTGTGGTAGCTGAGGCAGCTGTTGTCCCCCTGGAGGCGGCCTGGGGGCGCGTTGAAGTGCAGCTACACTTTATATGAACAAGTTAACTTGGTGTGCCCGTTATTTATCTCGCTTTGTTCGGGGGGGGGGGGGGGGACATTACGGCCTTTTGTCCATGCAGACATCATTAACATAGATTCCATTACCCGGACCGTGGAGCCGCCGTCGCCCGAAGGCAGGCGGCGGTGTCCAGTCGGGAATGGACTGCGTGTGCGTGTGTTTGAAGTTTACGGGCGCTAAACAGCGTGGTCATCAGCGCCCAGAATGGACTGCGAGTTACCACTTGTTCCCTGGTGGGAGCCCGGTAACCTACAAACCAGAGAGTGGCATGCGGAAGCAGTAGCAGCTAGCCATTTTAAAAAGCCTGTGTCGTGATCTGTGGTGGGAAGATGGAGGGAGAGGGGGCATGAGGCTAGGTAAAAATGGCTTTAAGTTCAGTAGTTCATGACAGGACAATGAGGAGAACGCACATTCCACTGCCATCCCTCTCTCCTGGTGCAATCTTTTGGGAGGACGATTTTCACCAGTCCAAGTACATGCGTTGTACTATGGGCTTTTGATTACAATAGCTGGATGTTTAGTGAAAATTTCGATGTTTAACTAGAACATTGTACATTTTCCAGTAGTTGTAGTAACATGTATGGGCTTTCCTGAATTTCGATTATCTGAGCTGCGGGGTGATTTTCGAACTTGTTCGCTGTTTGTCTTAGTCCCTTCACTGCATGTGTTCCTGTTTTTATGCGTTTGGGCGCTGATGACCACGCTGTTTAGCGCCCGTAAACTTCAAACACACACACACACACACACATTTTCGAACAATGCAGCAGGAGGCAACTGTAGCGAACTCTGACGTCAAACAGCAATAGATACAGTCCTGAAATGTATGTTTACAGATAATATACATATTAAACTCTGTAAGTAGGCTGTTTATGTTTTCTTATTGGCAACGTTACGTAGCGCTCTGTATGAAAATCACTGGCTGTGCTGTGTGCAGTCTGTGGCTAGTTTGCATTGTTGTCTGCCATTGTAGTGTTGGGCAGCTGGATGTGAACAGCGCGTAGCGTTGCGCAGTTAGAGGTGATCCGCCAGCAGTGGTGGATGTGAGGAGAGAGATGGCGGAGTTTTGAAATTACGTATATTATGACTTGTGATGATATTAAGGTAAATACATTGTTTGTTCTCCATTAAAATCTTTCATTTGCTAACTATCCCTATCAGTAGTTAGTGCCTTCCGTAGTTTGAATCTTTTATTTAGCTGGCAGTAGTGGCGCTCGCTGTATTGCAGTAGTTCGAGTAAGGAAGATTTTTGGTGAGGTAAGTGATTTGTGAAACGTATAGGTTAATGTTAGTCAGGGCCATTCTTTTGTAGGGATTTTTGAAAGTCAGATTGCGTTGCGCTAAAAATATTGTGTCAGTTTAAGCACAGTCTCGTATACAATTGTTCTAAGGGGACGTTACATATGTAACTCCTCTCTGTCCATCACTTGCGCCTCGTAAGTTGAACGTATTTCCAGCCGAAAAATAAAGGTAGTACCTCCCACTCCAGCCTTTTTCCCGTCAGCTTGTAGATGAAGGTTAGAGTCTGATCGCATCTGGCAATAGTTTTGAGAATTATTGTGAATTTTTTTCTCAGTGGAATAACATCAGTTGTAAGCATTCTCTATTTCTGAGCTGTATTGCGATTTTAGGCACTCCTTGTGTAGTGCTGTGCATATAGGACTGATACTTATAATTAATTAAGTAATTAGGACCAATCTTTACTTCAGTTTCCCAAATAAAATAAATAAAGTACACTAACCTAATCTTCTTCTCCAGATTACAGACAGTTTCCATGTGCTGTGGGGATAGCACTTGGACTCTCCATCCAGAAGGGCTAGGGTTCGAGTCTTGGAATGGGAACCTGTAATTTTTTATTTAACGCCAGTTCCTGGGTGAGATGTGGACTGGGGTGTCAGCACAGTGAAATTCCCGCCCAAATTCGAAATCGCCACCTAAATTAGAAATTGCCGACAATATCAAAATTGCCCTTATCCCTCTATTGACTGGAATTAAAATTAATGGTATTCATATAAACTGCAAGAGATTTGCTGATGACATTGCAAAGGAACGAAACTAAAAGAAAGACCAAATAAAATGCTTAAAAATAGGCAATTAGTAACTCGAGGAGGTAACCGAATTTCACTATCTCAGTACCATTGTGGACGATGACAGTAAATTTTTGCAAGGAAATCAAGAGAAGAACAACAATGGCCTAGAGTGTCTTCCAAAACAAAACTTTCTATTGAACAAGCACATCAGGGACCACACGAAGAATAGATTTATAAATACTTTTTTATGAAGTGTCCTGATGTGTGGATGTGACTTCTGGCAACTTGCAAAACAGGAGAAAGCGCATCTCTAAGATGCAGAAATGTTGTTATATACTAGGATTACAAAACCTGTCTACACTGGCAGAGAAACGAATGAGATGGTTCTACACGAAATAGGAGAGAAGAAGTAACTACGGAAAGTTATAGGCCAACGCAAAGCAAAACCCGTTGGAGACTTATTTAGGCATGATATTCTGCTACAAAACATTTTCGAAGGTAAGATCATAGGGAAGAAAATTAGGGGACAACCAAGAATATCCCATTTAAAAAATATGACAAGTGACACGGGGACTCATGATGAGAGGAATCTGTGGCTGCAGAGATGGGACTTAGCCTTTTGAAAAAAGAAATTGTTTTAAACTGGACTTGATGTAACTGTGCATCTTGACATGTTCTTGTTATTGTTGTTGCTGTTGTATTCTTCAGTCTAAAGATTGGTTTGGTGCAGTTCTCCATGCTGCTCTACCTTGCCCTAGTCTCTGTCGTCGACTTACTACTTTACTACTGCGACCTATGGATCCCTCTGACTATGTTTACTGTATTAGTTTCCTGAGCTCCCTCTACCAATTTAATCCCCCCCCCCCCCCCTGGAGGTCCCTTGTCTCAGAATGTGTCCTATCAATCGACCTCTTCTTTTAGTCAAGTTGCTCCATAAATTTCCTTTTTCCACAATTATTTCATGATCTATCAATCTAACCTTCAGCATTCATCTCTAATACCACATTTTAAACACTTATATTCTATTCTTGTCAAAACTGTTTATCGTCCATGTTTCACTTCCATACGTGGTTACACTTCATACAAATACCTTCAGCAAAGACTTCCCATTTATATTTGATGTTAACAAATTTCTCTTCGTCAGAAACACTTTGCTGCCGAAGTCGCAAAACTCATCTACTAATTGAAGTGTCTCGTTTCCTCTAATTTCCATATCTTCACCCGAATTCTGTGACATTCCATTACCTTTGCTTTGCTTTTGTTGCTGTTCATCTTATATCCTCCTTTCAAGACACTGCCCATTCCAATCAACTGCTCTTTCAAGTCCTGCGATGTCTGTGATAGCATTACAATCTCATCAGCAGCCCTTGGAGATCAATTCCTACTCCAAATTTTTCTTTGGCTTCCTTTCCTTCTTGCTCAGTATACAGACTTTATAACATCGGGGATAGCTTCAAGCCTGTCTCACGCCCTTCTCGACCATTACTTTGCCTTTCTTGTCCATTAATTCGTATGACTGCCGTGTGGTAGCTGTACAAGTTGTAAATAGATTTTCGCTCGCTGTATTTTACCTGTGCTACCTTCAGAATTTCAAATAGGGTATTCGAGTCAATATCGTCAAAAGGTTTTTTCTAAGTTTACTGATGCTATACACGTAGGTTTGCCTTTACCCAACGTATGTTCTAAAGTAAGTCGTAGGGGTAGTATTGCCTCTCGCTGTACTACATTTCTCCGAAATCCAAACTCATCGTCACAGAGGTCATCTCCTAACAGCCTCTCCATTATTCGGTAAGGAATTCATGTTAATATTTTGCAACCAAGATTTATTAAACAGGTAGTTCGGTAATTTTCATATCTGTCAGCAACTGCTTACTTTTGAATTAGAATTATTGCATTCTTCTTCAAGTATGAGGATATTTCGCCTGTCTGATACATTTGTCATACCAGATGGGGCAGCTTTTTCATGTCTGGCTCTCCCGGGGCCTTGTTTTCTACTCACGTCTTTCAGTGTTCTGTCAAATTCCTCTCGCAGTATCGTATCACCCATTTCATCTTCACTTACGCCCTCTTCCATTTCTATAATATTGGCTTCATGTTCGTCTGCGTTGTACAGATACCCTACATACTCTTTCCATCTTACAGCTTTCACTTCTTTGCTTAAGATAGGCTTCCCTTCTGAGCTCTTCATAATCATACATCTGCTTCTCTTTTCTCCGAAGGCATGCTCCATTTTCTGCATTTATATATTTTCTCCTCCCCCCAATTAATTTCAGTATCTCCTCTGACATCCAAGGATGTCTACTAGCCTTTGTCTTTTATATATTTCATTCTCTGTGGCCTTCACTTTTTCATCTCTCGTTGTTGTTGTGGTCTTCAGTCCTGAGACTGGTTTGATGCAGGTCTCCATGCTACTCTGTCCTGTGCAAGCTTCTTCATCTCCCAGTACTTACTGCAACCTACATCCTTCTTTATCTGCTTAATGCACTCATCTCTTGGTCTCCCTATTCGCTTTTACCCTCCACGTTGCCCTCCACTGCTAAATTTGTGATCCCTTGATGCCTCAGGACATGCCCCACTAACCAGTCTCTTCTTCTTGTCAAGTTGTGCCACAAACTCCTCTTCTCCCCAGTTCTATTCAATATATCCTCATTAGTTACGTGATCTATCTATCTAATCTTCAGCATTCTTCTGTAGCACCACATTTCGAAAGCTTCTATTCTCTCCCTGTCCAAACTATTTATCGTCCATGTTTCACTCCCATACATGGCTACACTCCATACAAATACTTTCAGAAACGACTTCCTGACACTTAAATCTATACTCGATGTTAACAAATTTCTCTTCTTCAGAAACGCTTTCCTTGCCATTGCCAGTCTACATTTAATATCCTCTCTACTTCGACCGTCATCAGTTATTTTGCTCCCCAAATAGCAAAACTCATTTACTACTTTAAGCGTCTCATTTCCTAATCTTATTCCCGGAGCATCACCTGACTTAATTCAACTACATTCCATGATCCTCGTTTTGCTTTTGTTGATGTTCATTTTATATCCTCCTTTCAAGACACTGTCCATTCAGTTCAAATGCTCTTCCAATTCCTTTGCTGTGTCTGACAAAATTACAATGTCATCGGCGAACCTCAAAATTTTTATTTCTTCTCCATGGATTTTAATACCTACTCCGAACTTTTCTTTTGTTTCCTTTAATGCTTGCTCAATATACAGATTGAATAACATCGGGCAGAGGCTACAACCCTGTCTCACTCGCTTCCCAACCACTGATTCCCTTTCATGCCCCTCGACTCTTATAACTGCCATCTGGTTTCTGCACAAATTGTAAATAGCCGTTCGCTACCTGGATTTTACCCCTGCCACCTCTAAAATTTGAAAAAGAGTATTCCAGTCAACATTGTCAAAAACTTTCTTTAAGTCTACACATGCTAGAAACGTAGTTTTGCCTTAATCTTTCTTCTAAGATAAGTCGTAGGATCAGTATTGCCTCACGTATTCCAACATTTCTACGGAATCCAAACTGATCTTCCCCGAGGTCGGCTTCTACCAGTTTTTCCATTCGTCTATAAAGAATTCGCGTTAGTATTTTGCAGCTGTGACTTATTAAACTGATAGTTCGGTAATTTTCACATCTGTCGACACCTGCTTTCTTTGGAATTGGAATTATTATATTGTTCTTGAAGTCTGAGGGTATTTCGCCCGTCTCATACATCGTGCTCACCAGATGGTAGAGTTTTGTCATGACTGGCTCTCCCAAGGCCGTCAGTAGTTCTAATGGAATGTTGTCTACTCCCGGAGCCTTGTTTTGACTCAGGTCTTTCAGTGCTCTGTCAAACTCTTCACGCAGTATCGTATCTCCCATTTCATCTTCATCTACATCCTCTTCCATTTCCATAATATTGTCCTCAAGTACATCGCCCTCGTATAGACCCTCTATATACTCCTTCCACCTTTCTGCTTTTCCTTCTTTGCTTAGAACTGGGTTTCGATCTGAGCTCTTGATATTCTTACAAGTGGTTCTCTTTTCTCCAAAAGTCTCTTTAATTTTCCTGTAGGCAGTATCTATCTTACCCCTAGAGAGATAAGCCTCTACATTCTTACATTTGTCCTCTAGCCATGCCTGCTTAGCAGTTTTTTTATCGCTTCCTGTCGATCTCATTTTTGAGACGTTTGTATGCCTTTTTGTCTGCTTGATTCACTTCATTTTTATTTTTTCTCCTTTCATCAATTAAATTCAATATTTCTTCTGTTACCAAAGGAATTCTACGAGCCCTCGTCTTTTTACCTACTTGATCATCTGCTGCCTTCACTACTTCATCCCTCAGACCTACCCATTCTTCTTCTACTTAGTTCTTTCCCCCATTCCTATCAATTGTTCCCTTATGCTCTCCCTGAAACTCTCTTCAACCTCTGGTTAGTCAGTTTATCCAGGTCCCTTCTTCTTAAATTCCCACCTTTTTGCATTTTCTTCAGTTTTAATCTACAGTTCATAACCAATAGATTGTGGTTACAGTCCACATCTGCCCCTGGAAATGTCTTACAATTTAAAACCTGGTTCCTAAACCTGTGTCTCACCATTATATAATCTATCTGATACCTTTTAGTATCTCCAGGTTTCTTCCATGTATACCAGCTTCTTTCATGATTCTTGAACCAAGTGTTAGCTATGATTAGTTTATGCTCTGTGCAAAATTCTACCAGACGACTTCCTCTTTAATTTCTTAGCCCCAATCCATATTCACCTACTACGTTTTCTTCTCTCCATTTTCCGACTCTCAAATTCCAGTCACCCATGACTATTAAATTTTCGTCTCCCTTCACTACCTGAATAATTTATTATATCTCATCATACATTTCATCAATGTCGTCATCTGCAGAGCTACTTGGCATATAAACTTGTACTACTGTAGTAGGCGCGGGCTTCATGTCTATCTTGGCCACAATAATACGTTCACTATGCTGTTTGTAGTAGCTTACCAGCGCTCCTACTTTTTTATTCATTATTAAACCTACTCCTGCATTACCCCTATTTGATTTTGCATTTTTAACCCTGTATTAACTTGACCAAAAGTCTTGTTCCTCCTGCCACCGAACTTCACTATTTCCCACTATATCTAACTTTAACCTATCCATTTCCCTTTTTAAATTTTCTAACCTACCTGCCCGATTAATGGATCTGACATTCCACGCTCCGATCCATAGAACGCCAGTTTTCTTTCTCCTGATAACGACGTCCTCCTGAGTAGTCCCCGCCCTGAGATCTGAATGGGGGACTATTTTACCTCCGGAATATTTTACCCAAGAGGACGCCATCATCATTTAACCATACAGTAAAGCTGCATGCCCTCGGGAAAAATTACGGCTGCAGTTTCCTCTTGCTTTCAGCCGTTCGCAGTACCAGCACAGCACGCTCGTTTTGGTTAGTGTTCCAAGGCCAGATCAGTCAACCATCCAGACTGTTGTCCCTGCAACTACTGAAAAGGCTGCTGCCCCTCTTCAGGAACCACACGTTTGTCTGACCTCTCAACAGATACTCCTCCGTTGTGGTTGCACCTACGATACGGCCATCTGTATCGCTGAGGCACGCAAGCCTCCCCACCAACGGCAAGGTCCACGGTTCATCTCTTAAAGCTACCCATTCGCCTTCTACTGTATTTCTTTGCGCTGTTCTTGTAAACCATTGCCCAATGCTCCTTCTAATGGAAGAAATGTATAACACGATAAAAGCAATGGCTCAATGCTCCAAAAAAGCAGTTTTTCAGATAGTTAAGAGAGACGAAAATTTAATTGTGACCGGGGGTCTGGAATTCGACAGTAGGAAAAGGAAGAGAAGAGAAAATGTTATGTGAATGTGGACTGTGGAAAAGGAATGAAAGAGGAAGTCACTTGGTAAAATTTTACACAGAGCATAATGTAATCGTCGCAGATACTCTGGTTAAGAATCGTGAGAGAAGGTGGTATACGTTGAAGAGACCTGAAGACGCTGTATGTTTTCAGAATGATTATGTAATGGTAAGACAGAGATTTAGGAATCAGATATTAAATTTTGTTTCTTGGGGCAGATGAGACTTTGAGCGTAATTTACTGGTTATGTGCAATTTGACATATTTTTCATAAAAGAAATCATCCCCAGACAGAAGAAAATGTCTAAGAACCGACTGAGAGTGTAATTTCGGGCCCGCATCTCGTGGTCGTGCGGTAGCGTTCTCGCTTCCCACGCCCGGGTTCCCGGGTTCGATTCCCGGCGGGGTCAGGGATTTTCTCTGCCTCGTGATGGCTGGGTGTTGTGTGCTGTCCTTAGGTTAGTTAGGTTTAAGTAGTTCTAAGTTCTAGGGGACTTATGACCACAGCAGTTGAGTCCCATAGTGCTCAGGGCCATTTGAACCATTTTTTTGTAATTTCGGGCCTTATGTTAACAGTCCAACACCGCTTAGTCATCAAGTCATCATTCCATTCTCGGGGTACAGAAATGACAGGCTGAACTTATGTGGTAGTATCCTGCCCCATATAGCGTAAATTCCGTGTGTGGGTGCCTGTAAGAAGCCATTGTAAGCGAGTAATTAGTAATCTGTTTTCAGAATTTTGAGAAATAACTCGAAAAGATTTCCTGGTCTTTACTTTTTGCTTGCTTCTTAACTTTTGTACTGACTCTCCTTTACATCAAAACGCCTTCGGTCAGTGGACATGATGAAAAGACCGGCTGAAAAACGAAATGCAACAAACGTATTTCCAGTAGTAGTTCAGACTGAACATACAGCCTACACAGTTACACAAAGCCCTGATGAGGAAGGGAGGCAATTTAGGATGAGTAACATGAAAAGCCGAACACCATTTGAAAATTTCATCGCAATGAAATTATGTTTGGCGTCCGTCGTTTGTGTAATCAAGTGACAGCACGGTGGTGGAGCGACTATGTATATACACAAACGAATCGTCACGAAAAGCTACAGCAAAGTGACGGCGGCAGAGCAGAGACTCAGTTCGTCTAAAAAAAAACAGAACGCCGATATTTATCGTCATTTCACCGGGCAGCACAAGAGCGTTTGGCCTCCGGCGTGGAGGCGCGAAGGATCAAAGCTGTCGGCGAGACATTATTTCCAAAATCATATCGCTTGCCACGGAGCGGCGTGTTCTTTGAGCAGTGAGCACGACTGTGGCGATACACAGGACCTGGCAAACGAAACACGTCTTAGTCGTTCCGTAAACGTAGAAAGCTGTGAAGTGAAGAGCACGCTACTACAGAAAGGCCACACGCTGCTACAATACTGGTGAAGGCGCAAAATCTGTAACCACCAAAGACAATTTACGTGTTTGTACATGTTTTCTCGCAATAATACGATGTACCAAAATGAAAAATTGTACCATAATGTAGAGGTCACAAGTAGATGAATATCTATTCACACGTCGTAGAAGTTGTGCACTGTCCTTGGAATATTACAGAATATGTTCAGTTAAACTAAAATACTCGTCAATATCTTCGAAAGGGCTTAGGAAAGTGACATGAAAATATGGCATGAGAAAAACCTGTAAAAGAAAAGCAGTCAAGAAAAGAAAACAAACTTACGTTGGTTAGACACCCCATTTCATCACTCACGTTGACATGTGCACTGTGTCACTAACAAACCAGAGAAAATTTTACGTACATTCAGAAGCTTCTTTGAAGTTTGTATCGTTAGAGAAATGAAACAGAAACAAAACACATGCTAAAGTAAACAATCCATTCCAGTTCTGTAAAGGTATTCGAGGAGAAGATGAAATGCTTATGTAATTGATTAAAGCTGAAGGAAAAGCTGTGTTATAGGTATTTGCTAGTTATTTATAAAATGTTTGTGAATGAAGATTATTAGCGAAAACTAGAATAACGCTATAATTACTTTCGTTCGCAAGACAAGAGGCGGACAACGCCCAAAAAGCCGATGACCAGTGAGCGAGCCTCCACTCCATGATGTGCTAAATAGTCGGAAAAATTTATCACACAGAAAAATCAGTAGACTATACTGGACTTCCAAAGAAGAACGGCCAGCATTCACGGATGTGGCAGGAACAATCATTCTCCTAGCACACATGGACTCTAGCGAACATGTTCTCTAAATTGCACACCGAAACACCTATAAGCACTTCTTCATTTTCGATGCTGTGAAACAAATCTCTTCTACTGCAAGCTCTTTGCTATCCATATTTTGAGAGCTGGTAGCATTGATCAAAACAAGGGAAAAAATGTCCAGTAGACATAAGCTCTAAAGTGCACACCTTAAGAAGTACGATCATTTGTTCATAATCACTACTGTGAAACATGTCTCCTCTACTTCACAAGTGCTCAAATCTCCGAAGGTATGGCTTTTGGAGCACATGTTTATTAGACTTTTTCCGTTAGGATAATCATTTTATGATTACTGACCTTTCCTCCTGGGACACCCTGTATAATACCGCAAAATACAAAGGTGACTCTTAGAAGTGGATACATACATATGTTAATACTTGTTCCACAGATCATGAACACCACATTTCGTAATGATGCGAAACATGTCGCTGTAACATAAGTTTTCTTTACACAAAATAATATTTTTTTATTTTATGGTTACTACTTCATATCTAAAAATTCATCTACGGGGTGGAAGGAGTCATCATTTAGAAGTTCTTGAAATTTCTTTTTAATTGTTCGTTGGCTATATCTCATACTTTTAATGCGATTTGGCAAATGATCAAAGATTTTTGTGGCAGCATAATTCACCAATTTCTATGCAAAAGTCAGATTTAACACAGAATAGTGAAGAACATCTTTTCTTTTAGTGCTGTAGTTATACAGTTTGCTATTATTTTCGAATTGGCATGGTCTGTTAATAACAGATTTCATAAGCGAATATATGTATTGCGAAGGTCCTCTAATTATCATTCTGATTAAACACTTTTGTGCAGTGAATATTTTTTTTTCTTGATGATGAATTAACCCAAAACACGATGCCATATGAAAGCAACCGAATGAAAATAGACGTCATAGTCTAGTTTACCGATATGTTTATCACCAAAATTTGCAATAACCCTAATAGTGTAAGTAGCTGATCCTAACCATTTTAGCAGTTCACTGACGTGCTTAATCCAGTTAATTTCTCATTATTCCATGCATTTTGTATATTCTGCATTAGCAACAGACTTCTGTTCATAGCCTATATTTATCGATGGTGTTATGCCATTTACTGTACAGAATTGTAGCTCTGTGTTTTTCAAAATTTAGTGAGAGTCCATTTGCAGAGAACCATTTAATAATTTTCTGAAAAACATTATTTACAATTTCCTCAGCTGCTTCTTGTTTGTTTGGTGTGATTACTATACTTTTGTCATCAGCAAAAAGAACTGGGTTTGCATATCGCTGAATATGGATTGTCAAGTCATTCATATAAATTAACAACAAAGGACTCAAGACTGAACCCTGTGGGACACCATTCTTGATAATTCCCCAGTTAGAGGACTCTGCATTCCTCTAGTTAAATATGAATTAAATCATTTGTGCACTACCCCACTCATACCACAATACTTAAGCTTATCTAGAAGAATTTCATGATTCACACAATCAAAAGCCTTTGAGAGATCACAAAATATCCCAATGGGTGATGTTCAGCTATTCAATGCATTTAATATTTGATCAGTGAAAGCATATATAGCGTTTTCTGTTGAAAAGCCTTTCTGAAAACCAAACTGACATTTAGTTAGTACTTCATTTTTACAAATATGTGATACTACTCTTGAACACATTACTTTTTCAAGAATCTCTTATAAAGCTGTGAGAAGTGAGATTGTGTGGTGGTTGCTAGCATCAGACTTATCCTATTTTTATGCAATGGTTTAGCAATAGTGTATTTTAGTCTATCATGAAAAATTCCCTGTTTCAATCAGCTACTACATATTTGGCTGAGAATCCCACTTTTTGGTTGGGATCAAGCTTTTAGAACACTATTGGAAATGCTATCACTTCCATGTGAGCTTTTACTTTTGAGTAAATCTATTATTTTTACTAATTTCAGTAGGAGAGATGGGTTGAATTTCAATTTTATCAAATTTCGTAGGTATGGCCTCTTCAATATACTGCCTTGCATTTTCTAATTAATAGCTGGATCCTATTTTCTCTACAACACTCTAAAATGACTTTTAAAATGTTTTCTGCTTGTGACCTCTTGTTAACAAAATTTTCATTGAGTTTGATAGAAATACAGTCTCCTTTGCTGTCAGTTGCTCTGTTTCTCTTTTAACAATATTCCATATTGTTTTAATCTAATTATCAGTTATGCTAATCTCAGACATAATGCACATACTTCTGTAGTTATCAATAACTTTTCTTAATACAGTGTAGTTGTTTTTAAATGTTTCACTGTTCCTGGCTCACTATTCCTCCCAGCTATAAGATAAATTTCCTTTTCTGTTTACGAGATATTTTTATCTGTTTAGTAAGCCATATCTGTTCAGATGGTTTCTTACAATCATATTTCACTGTTTTCTTAGGGAAACTGTTTTCAAATATACTCACAAAAGTATAATGAATTAGTTGCATTTTAAATTAGCACCAGGATCCCCATACATCTCATCGCAGTCTAAGTGTTGGAAGCTTTCCCTAAAATTTTCAATTGTCAAATCGTTAACTGACCACTCTATTTTGGAGAAATGTTTTGCATTACTGTATCGAGCTATGCTGTAACTAGCTGTGCATCATGATCAGACAAACCATTCTTAACATTAAAATTTTTAATTTGATTAAATTTATATGACAGTCTATAAAAACATTATCTGTCAGTGTGCTACTTTCCTATACCTCCTTAGTAGGAAAATCAATAACTGATGTCAAATTGAAAGAACCAAGTAATATTTTATGGTTAAGCTTTCAAGCTTTCTACCGGATTCTTTCAGAAAATCTACACTGACATCCCAACAAACAATGATTTGTTACCCTCTGTCTGACAGATACACAACAAATAACTCAAGTGTTTCACAAATAGCTGAAAATTTCCCAATGGGGACCTATAGACAGCTACAATTATAAAAGCACCAATATTCAGTTGTACTACACAAAATTTTTTTGTTTCCAAATTTTTCATGCCATGACTGATTTTAAGATATATGGCAACTTCTCCTCTCTCTCCATAGTGTCTTTACTTACATGTGCTGAAAGCTTATATCCACCCACATTTACCATTCCCATATCTGTGACTATATGATGTTAAGACAAGCATAGTACATCTATTCCACCCTCAGTTTCTAAATCTTCTAAGCAAACAAGAAGCTCATCAACTTTGTTGTTTAATCCTCTTGTATTCAGAACCAATATACTAACATTATTTTTCACTGTGCTTTTATGAGAATCTTGTGACATACTAACATTATTTTTCACCGTACTATTGTGAGAATCATGTGATATTTTAACATGTGTAGTACCTGTCTGAGCTTTTCATTAACCTTAACTTCAATCAATGTTAAATGATTGGACACTGATATTAGCCTAAAAAAGAAGCACACCCTCAGATGCATAGGTAGGTTAGAAAACTTCAGGAAAGAAATACATAATTTAGAATTAATTGCGGTGGGTTCAGTGAAAAGAAGACCTGGATGTTTGGCTAAGAGAGTAGAGGGTTATCAACGTAAAATCTAATATGGGAAATGCGGGAGTAGGCATAATAATGAACAAGAAAGTAATAAATGTTATGGACAGAATAGCAAATAGATTATTATCGTACCCAAGAAAGTCATGAAGCCATAACTCGTTACAGTAGTACAAGTATATGTGCCTACTAGGTCCACAGATGATGAAGATATTGAAAATTATGCAATGAGATAAATGAAATTATTCTTTACGTTAAGGGGAACTGAAATTAACTTTTTGGGATGGGTGAGGGTGATGTAGTCGTTGAAAGCACGTCACATCCTATACTTATGCTGTGTAGTTCTTCGGTTGAACCATAAAGTTACCGCAAACCCATGGAAAGACCTCTCTGAAATTCCTCTAACTACATAATTTTTGCTAGTCGGAGTCTTCTTGACACATCTATAGCGGTTAACAACTGAACAAGATGCTCAAAACAACAGTATGATGTATCTGTAAGTCAGCGGCAGTTTCTGGGGGATCAGTAAATCTGTGCTCATTGTGTGGCTTTCACTGCGGCCACAGCGTAGTGCCTCGCGTTGCACCTTTTATCATTTTCTTTCAATACCTCAACTAGTGTAGTGCGTACGAGTCACAACGTGAGTTGTTTTCATTCAGCTCTGCTTCTTTTTACATAAAAGAGGTCTCTGACATTTTTACTACTGAAAAAAATTCCTTTTGTTGTAATGGCTCGCCAAACCCACGCAGTTACAGACGAACATATTAGACAGGCATATGGCTTTCCTGCCATTTCAGAATAATTCAGTCCTTCTTTTCTTGACAGGTTTCAGATCGCTTGTGAGGCTAGAGGATTATATTTACGTATTTCTTCTACTTAAATGAATAAACCAGATTACTCGCTTGGTATTCCAATATTCGTTTTGATTTTTACTGAACATCATGTGACTTGTCTCGTTCTTGAATGGCAAGGACGCTCCCTTCTAAACCACTCTAGTCACCAACATAAGTGCTCCACATATCAAAAACCAATATATTTACAATATTATGATCATCGCAATAGGGAATTTGTGGAAAATGTGGTATCTCATCTCGTTACCATAATATGTTTGAGGACTTGTATAATATTTAGAGATAATAATCGATATTATTTACCAGTAATTTTGCTACGTTCATGGAGTCATCAATCGTAACACTCGTTTCCTGCAGCTTTCCACACTAATCGTATTGTTAAACTTATTTCGTATCTACGTAACTACAGGGTTATTACAAATGATTGAAGCGATTTCACAGCTCTACAATAACTTTATTATTTGAGGTATTTTCACAATGCTTTGCACACACATACAAAAACTCAAAAAGTTTTTTTAGGCATTCACAAATGTTCGATATGTGCCCCTTTAGTGATTCGGCAGACATCAAGCCGATAATCATGTTCCTCCCACACTCGGCACAGCATGTCCCCATCAATGAGTTCGAAAGCATTGTTGATGCGAGCTCACAGTTCTGGCACGTTTCTTGGTAGAGGAGGTTTAAACACTGAATCTTTCACGTCACTATGCGTGAAACTTGCCCGCACGCGTTCAACCGTTTCTTCGCTCACTACAGGCCGACCCGTTGATTTCCCCTTACAGAGGCATCCAGAAGCTTTAAACTGCACATACCATCGCCAAATGGAGTTAGCAGTTGGAGGATCTTTGTTGAACTTCGTCCTGAAGTGTCGTTGCACTGTTATGACTGACTGATGTGAGTGCATTTCAAGCACGACATACGCTTACTCGGCTCCTGTCGCCATTTTGTCTCACTGCGCTCTCGAGCGCTCTGGCGGCAGAAACCTGAAGTGCGGCTTCAGCCGAACAAAACTTTATGAGTTTTTCTACGTATCTGTAGTGTGTCGTGACCATATGTCAATGAATGGAGCTACAGTGAATTTATGAAATCGCTTCAATCATTTGTAATAGCCCTGTATTGCGCCCTACATCCATTCCTACTTGTGTAGGGTATACATGTCTAGCCTTCCATCTACCCACCCCCCAGACCCAGTTAAACTTCCTTCAGTTACCACATTAACTCGTTTTTCATACTCAGCGTGTTTCCTACCCTCTTAGCTTTCCTACTAGTCAAGTTGCACATAAAGCAATTTTCTCTCAAATTCTGTACAACACACCTCCATCATTTAACTGACACACCAATGTGATTTTCAGCATTCCTCTGTGAACCACATTTACTAATTCTAACTACCCATCTAACCCTCAATGTTCTTCCGTAGCACCACAATCTTAAATCTCCTCTTCTAGTCCAAACTGTTTGTTTCTTACTAGCCGCTTCCATTCAGAGATACATTCGAGGCAAGTACCTTCTGAAAAAACGTTGTAACATCTACGTTTACATTTGATGTTAGCATACCTTGATGAGACAATATCACCACCAACTTAAGAGTGTGTTGGTGCATTTCGGAATGCAATAAAGCGACGACACTGCGTGTCTATGGTTCTTGTCCTATTTATAGAGGTATCAGCCCTCTCCTTTTTAATCACCAACAACTCTACAAAACTTCTCTTCCTATCAATACTAATTATAGGAACGATCCTGTCCATTTCATCAAATTCCTCATTTGGGGCAGGTTCGAAAAGTCTTTGGTAGGTTTCAAGGGGCCTCAGGCTTCAAATATATTTCCATAGGTCATGCAAATCCGGTAATTGTACGCTGGTGGTTTGTGAGCGCGATACTGGTACCAAATATCGTCCTGCATGAGTTTCATAAGGTTCATATCAAGTGAATTTGATGGTCATGATATCAATAAGAGCTCAATCATAGGCTCCTCAAACCATTGCAGCATGATTCTGGCTTTCTGGCAAGGATAGTTAATATGGAAGATGTCATCATTATTGAGGAAGACATCAAGCACGAGGAGATACATATGGTCCTCAATAACGTTCTAATAGTCCACAACTGACATGCCACTATCGATTCCTACCACATGTCCCATGGAAGGCAAGTTGATCCACACCGGACTGCGCCCATAGTGCCAGCGTATTTTGAACAGCCATTCACAATTAGATTAGATATACTTTCATTCCAATTGATCCGTAGTGAAGAGGTCCTCCAGGATGTAGAACATCTCAGCAAAACAATAATACATGAAAAAATGTACAACTAGAACAAACAAGCAATATATATATATATATATATATATATATATATATATATGTATGTATATATATATATATATATATATATATATATATATATATATATATATCAGGTGGTTCTACTGAGAAATTCATCAATGGAGTAGGCTTCTCTTAAACTGAATTTCATTGGTTGTTAAGCTTTTTATGGCTGCAGGCAAGTTATTGAAAATGTAAGTTCCTGAATAATGCTCACATTTTTGTAGAAGAGTAAGTGACTTTAAATCCTTGTGAAGATTATTCTTATACCTAGTATTGATTCCATGAATTGAGCTATTGGTTTGAAAAAGTGATATATTATTTAGTGACAATTTCATTAAGGAGTAAATATATTGAGAAACATTAGTTAGTATCCCCAGTTCCCTTCTGCAGAATGTTCTTGAGGTCTCACCACATATAACTCTTATTGCACGTTTTTGTGTCCAGAAAGCTTTATTTTGGCTTGATGAATTATGGCAAAAAAATAATCCCATATGACATTATGCAATGAAAGTAAGGATAGTATGCCAGCTTTTTCATTTTTATATTTCCTTTTTCTGACACAATTCGCATTGCAAATAGAGATTTGTTAAGACTCTTCAGCAGTTCTGTGACGTGCTCCTCCCAGTTGAATTTATTATCAAGCTGTAATCCCAAGAATTTAACACTTCCCACTTGTTCCATCTGCTTCTCATCATATGTTAGGGATATACTTGTGGGACACCCCATACAAGTTATGAACTGCATGTAGTGTGTTATTTCAAAGTTTAGTGACAAAGAATTGGCTAGGAATCAGTGATTAATATCCACAAAAATGTTATCAGTTAATCTTTCTAAGATCACATTTGATTTTTCATTTATTGCCATGTTTGTATCATCTGCAACCTAAACATAATGGCATCTGGTAACGTTTCCAACGAAAGTTCATTGATATACACAAGAAACTGTAAGGGCCCTAAGATGGAACCTTGTGGGACCCCACATGTAATTAGTTCCCAGTTGGATGATGCCTGACAGCTTAATACATGAATCTTTCCTAATAACACCCATTGTTTCCTGCCAGAGATAGAAGATTTCAACCATTTTGCAGCATTTCCTGTTACACCACAATATTCTGATTTCCGTAAAAGGATATTGTGATTTACATGGTCAAATGCCTTTGACAGATCACAAAATGAACCAGTTGCCTGCAATTTTTTGTCTAATGAATTAAGTACAGTTTCACTGTAGGTGTAGAAAGCCTTCTCAATATCAGAACCCTTTAGAAATCCGATCTTCGACTTCGACGGAATGTTATTTCTGATAAGATGGTTCTAAAGCCGATTGTACATTACGTTTTCTAAAATTTTAGAGAATGCAGGTAAAAGTGAAATTGGACAGAAATTTAATGCTATTTATTTCTCTCCATTCTTAAACAGTGGTTTAACTTCAGCAGATTTTAACCATTCAGGACTTTTTTGATATTTCATCATACCCGCTACATGTTTTTGATTTTCATGATTTTATGATGGACATTACTTCTACTGGGGTGGTGAGGGTCAAATTCATATTACGGTAGTTACTTGAAATGTCTGGTCTGAGGTATTCCATAGCAGTATCTACAGAACCTGACAACACATCTTTCCAGTGACAGTTATAAAATGTTAGTTAAAAAGTTCTGCAACACTTTACACATCTGTCTCCAATGTATCATTTACTCTTAATGCTATTTGGCCCTCTTCATGTCTGGTTCTCACCGGTCCCTAATTCATTGTATCCCATATTGCCTTTATTTTGTTATCTGATATCATAATCTTTTCCTTGTAATATATTTGCTTTGATGTCTGTATTACAGTCTTGAATATTTTGCAGGATTTCTTGTAATGTGCTATAGCATCAACATCAGAACTGTTTCGGATTGACACATACAGTTTTCTTTTTGTTTTACAAGATACCTCTATTTCTTGAGTAATTCATGACTTCTTTGTTGACATTGTTTTAACCTTGGTTAGTTTTGGGAGAAAACAGTGATCAAATAAGGTAAGTACTTTATTAGCAAAAGTCTTATATTTTTCATTCATGCCTTGAGGGTAGTAAACATCGCTCCAGTAAATGTCTCTGACGATTGTCCTAAAAAAAACAATTTTTGGCTTATTCATTACCCTCTTGAGCTCAGATTTAACGTATTTTATATCCTGTTCAGTATTAACATTTGACAGAAGGAACTGCATGTCATGATCTGAGAGGCCGTTGACTATTGGTTTTGTAATATAATTCTGTTCATCGGACTTTTCAATAAGGATATTATCAATGGCTGTTTGTGGGCAGATGGCTACCCTAGTGGGCCCTTTACAGTGGAAATTAAGTTCAATGAAAGCGTTACTAACTCAAAAAAGGTCGTATTGGGAGAGTCTTTAAGGAAATCTACATTGAAGTCACCAGCAAACACTATTTCTTTGTTTTTGGTTGTTAAATGGGCCAGTACAGCTGCAAAGTTGTTTATGAAGAGATTAAAGTTACCTGCAGGTGCTCGATGTACAATTAATTTTATGAAGCGTTTTTTGTGAAAATCTACTTCCGTGACATATGCCTCAATATGCTGTTCTAGGCAAAATTTTATGAATGTCTTTGTTCTTAAATTTATGACAGTTCCTTACTACAAAACCGAGATACTAACTTAAATCCTGTAACATTTAAAATTTCTATATCAGTGGTCACATGATGTTCAGAGAGACAGATTATGTCAGCTGGGTTTGAGGACTCTAATTCATCTATGCAGATAATTAATTAATTAATTTGACTTATCAGTTCTTGAATATTTTGATGCAATAAAGGTAGCTGACATTTCACACTGACTTAGTTAAAATAGGGTAGAGTTGAAATTTCTGTTGATTGTTGAAAATTCTTAACCAATAGTTGTTTACACTGATGTAAGAAGCTAGAATTAAGTTTTTTGGTTTCTTTCTCAAAGTAAAAGTTTGTCTCAATCCTAACCCCTTTTAAAACTTTGTTTCTTTCTGTCCTCCCTACCATAAAAAATGATTTTTATGAACCCTATAACCACTGGTATTTTATCACTCACGACAGTGCCTCCCTCCTTGAACTTTCTTGCTATTTTCCCAGCCAGTTTACTCTTCCCTCTCCTGTTGAGGCCATGCTAGTAAAATCCCACCTAGTGAGAGAATCAACTGGAACCACACCAATGTGTGACCCTGATCCTGACATAAACAGCCGTTCCAACTTCAAATTAACTCTCTTGACGTTCAAATGAGGTTGGTCATGGTGCCCAAAAACAAATACAATGTCAACACTAGTGTGCTTCAATGCTGATGCAATCTTTTCCAGGTCGCTCTCTATACTGCTCCCACGATCTCTGTCAGTAGTATTATCTGGCCCACCCACCCTTAACCACAGTGTCTTCCTTAGTGAAATCTTTGCAAAGTGATCCTAAATCCTCTGTCACCTGTACCACACCAGCACTAGGTTTAAAAAAATTGGTGACCTGGTATTCTGATCGTAGTTCTTCCTGCAAAAGGTGGCCATCACTTCTTCCTTGGGAGCTACCAAACAACAACACTTTCTTTCTCTTTACTGATTTCGCGACATCCTTACTTTTTAATGTGCTGTTGAAAGTTTGTTGTGCCCTGTCTACACCTGCAACTGCTTGAGGCTCACCAGCTTCTAACTGGAGCAACAGGTCAAATCTATTTTCCACATTCACCATGAAGCTCTCAGACAAAGTTCTCGGACTGTTCCTCCTGTTGCCTGTTGCCCCTTGCCACTTCCCATCTCTCTTTACCCTTCTCCGTCCTTAACCCGTCATGATCTCCCCTGGAGTTGTCTAAGTCAGTCTGAGGGGCGGCAATGATAGCAGCATGTCGAGACACAATTATCGACAAGGTATTGCAAGAAAACCGATTCATCCGATCAACGGACGCGTATCCATTGACTGATGATATCACTTAGTGAACTTGGGAACACGTGTGAGTTACTTGTAGTGGAGCTCATTTGCAAGAACGTGCTCAGATCGCCGCCCATCCTGTTTTCACCCTCTTTCAACCACTTTGCATAGATGTCGTAGTATGCCGACAGTTGAGTAGCTTCGTGTTTCCGAGATGATCGTTAGTAATCTGTCCTTTGTTGTGGTTACTTCTGACAATGAATTTTCCAATCTGCAGCCAATATCGCCTCCAGAATAGTTCCCCATTCGTCATTACTCCGCTTATACCAATTTCCTATCGCTCCATGTTCCCACAATACCACCAGCCAGCATTCAGTGTCGCAGGTGGGTAGTAACCAACGTTTCTCTCTACAGTATATTTATCTACTTCAATGGAGCTTTCCACGCACTTCTTAATCTGCATTTCTTTTCAATATACGTTTCACATAAATTTCATTTATTGTTAGTAATTTATTTTACTGCCTAAGTAGTAGCACTTGTCGTCTATGTCAGCATCAATCACTAGATATTACTACTTTTTATTAATTTCTTTTAGAAACAGTACCAGTTTTGTTGAAATGATAATCCAAGTCCTTTACGTTCTTCTACCGAGTTACAATGTCGTCAGAACTCTCAAACCTTTTATTTCTGCTGCCTGATCATTAATTCTCTCTCCAAATATCTCCTCAATTTCCTTTGTCCTTATAGTACGTCGAGATTGAGTAACATGGAGGATACTGCACAATTTCATCGGGGTCACTTCTCCATTACTCGCTTCCCACTGTGCCATTCCAAGTGATAGAGTAACTTTCCTTCACTGTAATTCAACCTTGATCTGCTACACATGGAAATATGTTGATATATTGCGCAGATGTGAACTCGGGTGAGATTGAGTTTATTAACGACCTCCGGCTGCACTCTGACAGCTGACGTACAGGCACGTAATGACAGGTGGCTGGTTAGCGGTATGTGTTGTGGCGTGGCGCCTGCTCCTAAAGGAAGGAAGGTTCTCTCATTTCGCGAGCCCTGGACGGCACCTGCTGCGCTGTCTTGCGGCTGACAGCAGGCTTCCTGGAAGTTATTAATACGGCGGCGGCAGCAGCGAGCGCAGTGGGCATCTCCGCCCTGCCCAACGTCTGATTACGCGCTGTTCACCAGCCTCACCACTACAATGAATTCGCCGTCAGACTACTTCCATGCAGGGGGTGAAAATTTCAGGTTAAAACGCCACATACTTGTTTCATAGACCACGTACCTCGTTTTTACATCCATGGAAGCTGGACGTTGAAGAAGAGAGAAAAAAAATAGCCATTAGATACGTGAGTTTGCATAATGATAGAATAAATTAAATGGGTGGATTAGGTGAAGAATAATGAAGTACTGGAAACGATAAAGGGACAAAGAAGTCTGTTAAATCTTGTTAAGAACGGGAAATTAAGACTGGGCGGAACATGGAGTGTAAGGAAATCAAATTCTGACAACAGCTGTAGTAGGTACGAAGGAAGGATAGAAGGCAATAAAAAGAAGAAGAATAAAAACGCTGGATGAAGCGAAAAGAAAAATACAGCAAGCTATGAAGCGGCCTCAAACTAATCAGACGGAGACAGCATTGGTACCAGGCACCTGCCACTTAAAGATAACTCTCGTAGGCGGGAAGTGGGAAAGGAATACATTATTGGCTATACCTACAACATAGCAGACTATTTAGATTAGACGATGTGTATCTTCATTAACACCAATATTCACTTTACTCAGATTTTCAAAAAAATGGTTCAAATGGCTCTGAGCACTATGGGACTTAACATCTGAGGTCATCAGTCCCCTAGAACTTAGAACTACTTAAACCTAACTAATCTAAGGACATCATACACATCCATGCCCGAGGCAGGATTCCAACCTGCGGCCGTAACGGTCGCCCGATTCCAGACTGCAGCGCCTAGAAGCGCTCGGCCACCCCGGCCGGCTCGGATTTTCAGTTTTCATCTTAACAGACAGCTGAAACTTCCTGGGCGATTTAAGCTATGTGCAGGACCGGGTGTGCAACCTGGGACCTTTGCTTTTCGAGCAAGAGCTGTACCGCCTTCGAGCATGACACACGATTCACACTCACCACTTTACTCCAGCTTTTATCTCTTATTCTACATTCCAAACCACACAAGTTCTGTATATCTTTCGGCACTATCAGTCGTGGAAGAAAGGATATTGCAGAGACATGACTTAGCCACAGCCTGATAAATTGTTTCCGGAATAAATTTTCACTCTCCAGCGGAAACTGATCTGAAACGTACTGTCACTTTAAAATTGTGGGACCAGTCAGGGCTCGAATCCGGGATCTTGGACAATATTGGCGGAAGTAGAGCTGTGAATGCGGGTCACGAGTCGTGCTTGCTCGGTCGGTAGAGCACTTGCTCGAAGGGCAAAGTTTCCAGATCCGAGTCCCGGTCTGGAACACAGTTTTGATCTGCCAGGAAGTTTTAAGTGAGCGCACACACTGCTGCAGAGTGAAAATTCGTTCTGGTAATAGATATCGCATATTTTTCTTTGAAATCGCTATAGTTACATCATAGCAGTAGATATAAATAGTAGCCGGTACAACAGGATGAGCAGTGGTTTGCTTCGTGGGAAATGTTTTGCTACTAACATACACAATATACTGACTAATTATACATTAAAAAAGTAAGCTATAACTAATTCCCATAATTATTAGTATTATTGGACTAGCAATAATTGCAGAGTGTCTGACTAGTCGACATCGAATAATTAGCTCTAATGTTGAAGATGGGGAGCAAAAATCTATCAGTTTAAAAAGCACTGTACAAAGCTGTTTCTGTAAGTATGCACTGAGAAACATTTTAGGGAATTAAAAGACTTACCGTGGTCCTACAGAAACAAGACAATTTCATCATAGATTTAGCCGGCCGCGGTGGTCTAGCGGTTCTGGCGCTGCCGTCCGGAATCGCGGGACTGCTACGGTCGCAGGTTCGAATCCTGCCTCGGGCATGGGTGTGTGTGATGTCCTTAGGTTAGTTAGGTTTAAGTAGTTCTAAGTTCTAGGGGGACTTATGACCTAAGATGTTGAGTCCCATAGTGCTCAGAGCCATTTGAACCATCATAGATTTAAGCGAAGTGTAACTGAAAATCAGAAACATAACGGAGCAAAAATGACCTTTTATTTGAGGCGGGGGCGGAGGGGGGTGTTAAATAAACCATCTATTTAGCAACTGACTCGCTGCTTATTATTTCTTCACCAAGATTACATCCTACGGTTGCTACTACAACCTTGTAGAAAACTTTATAAAACGGAAGTTTTGCTAACCATCTCACCAGAAATTCTAAATCTCGTAATTTGGTGTTACATGAAATCAGTTACCGGATCATAATAATTTATTCAATCACTAAGTGGCTATACTGACTCCGAAACGGATGATCATAGAGAGGAGGCCAAAATCTTGAAGCCGGTATTTCGAAAATGTTTCGCCGCGCTAGATTCTAATAAGGTTGCCCCATCCAATTATCGCGCAAAAGTCGAAATAACGGGTAAGTGATAGAATAGGATGGCATTTAAAATCGCTCAACAGTATAAAGGCATCTGCACGAGATGGTGTACGTGTAATATTCTGCACGTATTATGCAAATTAATTTCCTCTCCACTTAGTAGCAGTTTATCGTAGGTCAATGAAGCAATGACAGATACCCAAAGACTGGAAAAATACTACAGTTCATACGTTTCTGTGAAGCGTAGTTGGACATGAGCTTAGAAAACCAACGTCCATCTGTAGGAGAATTATTAAATACAATTTGCTTTCACAAATAATGACGTTTTTGGGGACTGTAATCTGTGCTTACTTACCAACTCGCTCCGTCCATTTACGAAATCCAGACGCCATAGACAAATGCGCCAAAGTTGATGCAGTATTCCTTGATTTGATATTCTATATAGTTCCGCACTATAGATGAATGAACGAAATACGAGCAAACAGTGCATCGGAGAAGATGTGTGCTTGGATTCAGGATTTTCTTGCATATATAGTTTTTAACCTTCTTTAATTAATATTTGAGATACTTATGTGACTGCCTGTGCACATAACGCATCTGTAACTTTCCTTAAAATAATATTCTTCTCTTTTGTAATACATATTATTTTTGCTTATTGGCAGTGTAACCTTGTATTCTGATCTCCCATTATATATATGTTAGCTACACGCTCAGCGGTGTGCAGTAATGGATATAATACTTTGAAATGCACATGAAATTATTTTGACTGATAAATGAAAACATTTAAGTAATATCCAAAGTCTATGAAAAGCATAGCTTTGAGGGATGAAGTGGTGAAGGCAGCAGAGGATCAAGTAGGTAAAAAGACGAGGGCTAGTAGAAATCCTTGGGTGACAGAAGAAATACTGAATTTAACTGATGAAAGGAGAAAATATAAAAATGCAGTAAATCAAGCAGGGAAAAAGGAATACAAATGTCTCAAAAATGAGATCGACAGGAAGTGCAAAATGGCTAAGCTAGAGGACAAATGTAAGGATGTAGAGGCTTACCTCACTAGGGGTAAGATAAATACCACCTACAGGAAAATTAAACAGACCTTTGGAGAAAAGAGAACCACTTGTATGAATATCAAGGGCTCAGATGGAAACCCAGTTCTAAGCATAGAATGGAAAGCACAAAGGTGGAAGGAGTATATAGACTGACTATACAAGGGCGATGTTTTTGCGGACAATATTATGGAAATGGAAGAGGATGTAGATGAAGATGAAATGGGAGATATGGTACTGCGTCGAGAATTTCATAGAGCACTGAAAGACCTAAGTCGAAACAAGTCCCCGGGAGTATACAACATTCCATTAGAACTACAGACAGCCTTGGGAGAGCTAGTCCTGTCAATACTCTACCATCTGGTGAGCAAAATGTATGAGACAGGCGAAATACCCTCAGACTTCAAGAAGAATATAATAATTCCAAACCCAAAGAAAGCATGCGTTGGCAGATGTGAAAATTACCGAACTGTCAGTTAAATAAGTCACGGCTGCAAAACACTAACGCGAATTCTTTACAGACGAATGGAAAAACTGGTAGAAGCCGACCTCGGGCAAGATCAGTATGGATTCCGTAGAAATATGGGAACACGTGAGGCAATACTAATCCTACGACTTATCTTAGAAGCTAGATTAAGAAAAGGCAAACCTACGTTTCTAGCATTTGTAGACTTAGAGAAAGCATTTGACAATGTTGACTGGAATACTCTTTTTTCAAATTCTGAAGGTGGCAGGGGTAAAATACAGGGAGCGAAAGGCTATTTACAATTTGTACAGAAACCAGATGGCAGTTATAATAGTCGAGGGATATGAAAGGGAAGCAGTGGTTGGGAAGGGAGTGAGACAGGGTTGTAGCCTCTCCCCGATGTTATTCAAAATGGCTCAAATGGCTCTGAGCCCTATGGGACTCAACATCTTAGGTCATCAGTCCCCTAGAACTTAGAACTACTTAAACCTAACTAACCTAAGGACATCACACACACCCATGCCCGAGGCAGGATTCGAACCTGCGACCGTAGCAGTCCCGCGGTTCCGGACTGCAGCGCCAGAACCGCTAGACCACCGCGGCCGGCCGATGTTATTCAATCTGTATATTGAGCAAGCAGTAAAGGAAACAAAAGAAAAATTCGGAGTAGGTATTCAAATCCATGGAGAAGAAATTAAAACTTTGAGGTTCGCCGATGACATTGTAATTCTGTCAGACACAGAAAAGGACTTGGAAGAGCAGTTGAACGGAATGGACAGTGTCTTGAAGGGAGGATATAAGATGAACATCAACAAAAGCAAAACGAGAATAATGGAATGTAGCCGAATTAAGTCGGTCGATGCTGACGGAATTACATTAGGAAATGAGACGCTTAAAGTGGTAAATGAGTTTTGCTATTTGGGGAGCCAAGTAACTTATGATGGTCGAAGTAGAGAGAATATAAATTGTAGACTGGCAATGACAAGGAAAGCGTTTCTTAAGAAGAGAAATTTGTTAACATCGAGTACAGATTTAAATGTCAGGAAGTCGTTTCTGAAAGTATTTGTATGGAGTGTAGCCATGTATGGAAGTGAAACATGGACGATAAATAGTTTGGACAAGAAGAGAATAGAAGCCTTTGGAATGTGGTGCTACAGAAGAATGCTGAAGATTAGATGGATAGATCACGTAACTAATGAGGCAGTATTGAATAGGATTGGGGAGAAGTGGAGTTTGTGGCACAACTTGACAAGAAGAAGGGATCGGTTGGTGGGACATGTTCTGAGGCATCAAGGGGTCACCAATTTAGTATTGGAGGGCAGCGTGGAGGGTAAAAATCGTAGAGGGAGACCAAGAGATGAATACACTAAGCAGATTCAGAAGGATGTAGGCTGCAGTAGGTGCTGGGAAATGAAGAATGTTGCACAGAATAGAGTAGCATGGAGAGCTGCATCAAACCAGTCTCCGGACTGAAGACCACAACAACATATATTTAACATCTTTACCTTGCTTGCGTGAAGACTTCTGCTTCCACATTCATACTTCCAATAATACATGTACTCATATTTGGTACATTATAATCTAACATTTGCTTTCTTCACAGAGCACACCACAAAAACTGACTACTCCATTCTCTTTCGCTCGCAGACGTCTACTCACAACTGTGCGCCAAGCTGCTTCTACGTTTCTATTTCCGGTAATACATGTACTCATAATTCCTATATTATAATCTAACACTTGGGGGCTTGACGCAGCACACCGCAAAAACTGCCTAATCCATCCTTTTTCGCTCACAGACAGCTACCTACAACTGTAAGCCAAGCACTCTCTTATTCCAACCCTACAATCTCAGACCAGACCCAGTATCTTTGGCTCTGCGGTCGTGCACAGTCAGCGATCCATCTTATAAAACCTATCAGACACACACCTCGTTTATAGCATTCTAGTTTCATTTTAGTTTACGTTAATGTTATTATCATATTCGTGGTGCCACATACAGGTGTGCCTCAGTAGATTCCTCTCAAATTCAACACGTTTTCCTTAGAAGGACCAAATCGATAGATCAACTGACGAAAAAACCGCAACACTAAAACATGGTTAATGTAGAGCAACGAAGTTTCGGGAATACATTTGTCTAGATAAAATATTTAAGTAATTAACATTGCAAGATCAGAGATCAATGACAGCGCGAGGTAAGGCATTGCAAATGTGAAATGCTAGTACATAAATAATCGGTGAAGGGAAGTATGAAAACGTGCGTGCATTGTGTTGCATAGGTGCCGGACATCAGCTTATGGGATGGAGTCCCAGGCCTGTCGCACTCGGTCTATGAGTACAGGGATGATTAAGTCTGTTTTTGGATGGCGCTAGAGTTGTCTCCGATGATGTCCTATATGTGCTCGATTGGAAACAGATCTGCTGATCGTGCTTGTCAAGGCATGTCGACACTGTGAAGGACATGATAGCTTACAACAGCGGTATGTGGCCGAGAGTTCACCAGTTGGAAAACACCCCTGGAATGCTGTTCGTGAGTTGCAACGCAACAGGTCGAATCACCAGACTGACGTACAGATTTGCAGTCAGGTTGCGTGGGATAACTACGAAAGTGCTCCTACAGTCGCATGAAATTGCACCCCAGACCATAACTCCAGGTGTAGGACCAGTATGTTTAGCATGCAGACAGGTTGGTTGCAGGCTCTCAGTTGGTCTCCTAACACACAGCCATCACTGATTGTAAGGCAGAAGCCTTTTAACAGAAAACGAAGCAGACTTCCACCCTGAAATCTAATGAGCACTGCCTTCACTCCACTGAAGTCGTAAATGTCGCTGGTGTGGGGTCAGTGAAAGGCACACTACAGGATTCGGAACTGTCCTTGAAACAGCCACTTAGTACCAGTTCACTGTGTCACTGCAGTGCCAATAGCTGCTTATATTGCTGCTACAGATGCAGTACGATACGCCAGAGCCATACCCCGATCACGATGCTCTACGCTCTCAGTACTGCCACGCGCCCGTCCCGAGCCCGATCTTCTTGCTGCCGTACAGTCTCGTGACTACTGTTGTGAGCGTGTGGTTGCTATTCTGTCATTCTGCGCAACGGATTAATCTGAGATGTACCCTTTACCCCGTGGCTCCTGCAAGATGCAATTTCCACCCACACACTACTACAGAAGTCAGACAGACGCTCCTAACGTTGTAAAGAGAAATGCATGAAAACTTTCAGCAATAAATATCTTCTGGAGTCGTCCGCTGTAAGGAAATGACACAAAAATTCACAAAATTTCTTAGGTAACTAGTGGGATACTTGGTTACTGGAGTAGTGCTAGTTAGTGTAAGAAAAACATAAAACTAACGAAAATTATTATTTATTTTGCAAAATTTTTTAGTAATCACAATGGCACATTTAGTTATGAACTGAACAAGTTATATCTGGGTTCTTTTCGGAACGTGAAGTTACCTCTTAAGGATAGGATTCGCCATCGAAATTTCTATACAGAGTTTAAGATTGTTATTGACTTGGAAGAATGGCTGAGAGCTGCGCCTACTCAACTTGAATAATTATCCGTTAGAATGTTGCTAGGTACGGTCGAGGCTGTTGCGTGTGAAATGCTGTTAAGTGTACTGTTGTGGAGGAAATATGGGGCTCGCAAGAGCTGTAGCGCACAATACCATAAGTTGCGATGACTGCTGTCTGCGCCGCTCGCTGCTGACAAATAAGATAACTCTCGTCTTACCTGAACTGACCTTCGCCAATCAAACTCTCCCTACACCTTGATGAAGGCAAGGACACCTATTCGCCCCTAGTCTAATTATTGGTGTGGTACACCAGTTGGATAACCTGTCCACCGCAATGACACTGCAAAATTCGTTCACAGGCGATTAACTATAACTCTGTCCATTCACAGCGCACAATAAGTCTAGTGGCCTACACAGTGAACAATGCTTAATTGCAAGGACTCAATATAGAGTCACACTCTGATTCGCCCTTGATAGAGGTGTTCTCCCAGTGAAGTACTGAGGAGAGACTTGTTCCTTGCTCTTTGAGTACACAACGAGCGCGCACGCTCTCGTTATGTGTTCTCGCTCCAAGAGCGACAAAAGAATGGCCCTCTCCACGCCACATGTGAAGGGGTATATCTTTCGGTATCTTCCATTACTCCTTCAGCTCAAGGTGTCAGGAATATCGTCTGCCAATCAGCATTGCTCTTCTAAAACGGGAGAATGACGTTTCGTTTAATACGACCAATCTGGAAATCTGTAGCATTGGCGGTTGGCGTTTGCTGCCTCCCTGTGAAGACCTCTGAAACTGACTGCTATGTTTGAAAGAATGGATAGTCTGGGCGCTCCCACACAATGTAGCGGAATTTGCTTTTAAGCTGAACATGGGGTCATTTTCCCTTTCACTTGGGCAAACGCTGTCTGCTCTACAGGCGGTCGCCGGCTGACGTAAATAAGTTGTCTCTGAAGGGACCGTCGCCCCAGCGTGCGGTTTACACATCTCTGTGTTTTAATACGTATGCTCGTCCCAGTTTCTTTGGCGCTTCAGTGTAAGACCATGTTGATTCGTGTACATCAGGTGCTCGGTCTCACGAAAATTTATGATATTGGATCGGAAAATACGTTTAAGGATTCTGCAACGAACCAAAGTTAGGAATATTGGTCTGTAATTTTGACCTTCTTATACACCTGGTCGTTTTTCCAGTCGTTTGGGACTTTGCTTTGGATGAGAGATTCGCGATTAATGCAAGCTAGGCAATTGGCCAATGCCGTAGAGAACTCTTTGTGAAACTGAATTGGGATTCCGTCCTGACCTGCTGACCTGTTGACTTATTTGCTTTTAACTCTTTCAGTTGCTTCTCTACGCCAGTGATGCTTACTGCTACGTTTTCCATTTGGGAGTCTGTTAGATGGTCAAATGGCGGTACCTTCGTATTACTTTCCAGGGTGAACGATTTCTTGAATGCGAAATTTAAAACTTCAGCTATCCTTAACTGCCATACTAGACTCGTTAACAAATGGCTGGATGGAAGCGTTACACCGCTTAGCGATTTTACATGGGGACAGAATTTTCTAGGATTCTCTGCAGGATCTTTTGCTAAAGTATGAATGTGGTAGTTGTATGCTTCAAATGTAGATCTTTTCACAGGCGCACGAATCTCCACTGACCTTTGTTTGTCGTCATTTCCACATGACTTCTAAACCGAGTGTGTGACAGCCTCTGCTTCTCAAGCATTTTCCGAATTTCGTTATTAAACCATGGGGAGTCTTTTCCATTCCTAATCCACTTGCGAGGCACATACTTCTGCAGACCACAGCATACAATCTGCTTAAACGTTGTCCATAATTCCTCTACTTCCATCTTACTTAAACTAAGTGATGTCAGTTCACTGTGTACATGAGATGCTAACAGATGCTTATCTACTCTTTCTATCAGAAATACTCTTCTATCCTTCTTGACTTTCGTAACCATAGTTACTAAAATGACATCATGATGGCTAATCCCAGTTTCTATAAACATGTCGTCGATAACGTCCGGCCTTTTTGTGGCTACAAGGTCTAAGATATTTCCATTGCATGTGGGCTACCTAACTAGCTGCTCAACATCTCGGCTGAGCGCCCCCCCCCCCCCCCCCCCCACACCAAGTGCACCTAGCTTTCTTGCTATCCTTGAACGCTACCTGTCTAAGTGGCTCCATATCGCACCTAACGTTGGAGCTCCCAATAACGTAAGCCCAATGATCCTACTCGGACCCTGATGAAGCAGTGGTCACTTTTCTACTCACACAGAATAAATGGGCGACGCTAGACGTCCATATTCCACCCTGACCCTCCATCACGAGCGACGCGAACGCGTTACCACCCGCCACTCACCCTTGCATGGGATGCATTATTAGGTGCCACGGCAGCAGAGCCTGTGAGCGAAACAAGTGATGCCTAAGATAGCCCACGCTACGTGCCAGATTCTCCGCCAGTGCTACAAACCACGAGGTAGCAGCCTCAAGGTAAAAAAGGTTTCAGCTGCTGGTGAACTGCAGGCAGCTGCTCCAGGGTCCGCACACAGCATGCATACGTCCTATCCATCATAGTTAAAGTAAACTACAAAAGCAGATAGAGTCCTAATATGCAACTGGCTAATCTTCTGATGCATCACCAATGGACGCTGATGTCTTAATGAGTTATGTACCTGGCTGTTCGGAAGAAATGAAAAATGTGCTATAGACTAGGTGTGACTGACTGACTTCGGCGCAAATGAGCAACTACTGCGCTACAGACTGAATGAATTTACACTTACAGAATTGGAGAGTAAAGCTCCTCAACAGAAAAACAAGCTTGAAATTTCAGAAAAATACTACGGTGAAAACACAGAAAAAGATAAATTCCTAACATGTGCTCTATAAATGTGTGTCAGCCGAGATCTGGGCCTTGGACCTCGAGCTGCGAAGTGTGTTGTAGTTTCAACTCAGCAACGAGTCATTTTCAAGTGTCTTATAAGCTTCAGGAATTATATTAGTATTTAAGCTAAGGACAGCTCTGTGACATAATAAATCGTCTAGGTTAGGGCGAGATACGTCGTTTTCAGCTGCCTAAAGACGACGCATGTAGTATACAATTTGTTATAGAGCGTGCTGTCCTCAGCATAAACATTTAATGCATCTGAAAATTATCCGTAAACAAATCCAAGCTAACGAGTAAATAAAAATAAAATACAATTTTCAACTGGAGACTTTGATTTAAATTAGCGTGGTACCTACATCTATGGAGCAGCTCCGGCGTTTTAAGGAATTGTCACTCCAGCACCCCCTCATGAGCAGGAGAATTAAACACAACACGCCAAATAAACTGAGATAATGGATTGTACAAAAAAACAATAAGCAAAGAAAAGAGGCAAAATTAAAAAGCAAGTGAGGGAATTAAAAGCCATGAGCCAACAACGGACCATTAGAACTAGCAGACGTGAAATATAGAGGCAGCAACAGAACAAAACGTTATCAAAATTCATATATATACGAGACATCTGATTCCGTTTGCGAAGATTGTTGACGAGTCAACACAAGACGTACATGTAGTACGTAGAAAATACCTTCGTTACACGGACGTGCAACCGTATCAGAAATCCCGGAGATGGACCTGTAACCGACTAATGTGTCTCTGCAAACGTACGTCAAGATTAACGTTACTGTAGTCCATATATCATTAAGCTCAAAGTAAGTTTCCTAGTTACATTTTCTCACAGTCCATAAAGACAGTCCTGATCGTTCATCACAGTAAAATAGCAGTGTTTTTCTCAAAGTCTGAGCAGTAAAAGAAAATGCACACGGAAGTAGTGGATTTCCATGCAGTCTTGTAGAAGTATTGTTGTCCTTCCAACGGAAAGACAGTGCTGACTCTTGACATGCAGACAGGTAATGGGCCATAACAGAGCAAACTCACCGCAGAGTCAGTCGAAGTTTTGAAGAATGTTGGAAGGTAGGTCATCACAGAGCAGACCCACTGTAGCCTTGGTAAAGATTACGGTATTGGTGGGCCACCAGAAGTGCAGACCCACTGCAGTCCTTGTAGAAATAATGGTATTGGTGGGCCATCAAAGATGCAGACCCACTGTAGTCCTTGTAGAGACGGCCAGCAGTCATCTGTTGCGACTGTGCAGGTGCACAATCACCATCGAAGAGTCTTGTGGAGAATATAGCAAGTCCATAAACAACCACTTGGGCACTCACAAAGTTTTTGGAATTGTCCTTAGAACCAGCAATGCTGTTAACCAGTCCCTTGCTGAATTATTAACACACGTCCAAACACTAACAGTCCTCTTTTTTTTCACATACTATGACCAACAGAAATATGTGCAGTGAAATGAATGCTTACAAGTTACTTAATTTGATGAACTGGTGTCATTACAATTTTATAACATGAGAATACAATAACAAAGGTACAAAATACATCATTAAATAACATAACAATACAGATAATATTTGTAGTAATACTGGCTTTACAAAAGAATCGAAATAACATATACATCAGTGTTACAGGAATTATGACATAAGTACATACATAAAAAATCAGAATAACTTTTGAAACATCAACTTCACACATGAGCAACAAAACAGAACAGATAAATAATGTCTAAACATCTTTACAAAGTAAATAACATAATATTAGAAAAATTCTACAACATAACTCTCATGAGCTAAACACATAAAGACAGGAAAAACACAAATAAACAAGGGTACACAAACACATAGCAGAATAACACAAGAGGAAAGTGCAGGGTTTGTTTTCAGTGTAACATTTGGTACTGCAGTCCAACCCAAAACTTCATTCCATAGATCTTTCGTCTTATTTCAACATTTGTTTCCACCAAAAAATCCTATCCAAGCATGCTTTCTGTATTTATATGTTCACATATTTCTTAGCTCATTATTTATTTTCCATTATCTTTCCTCATCATTTATTTCCAAGAAAATCCAACCTAAACCTGTTGTTTCTAAACCCTACTTTTTTGTTCATATCCACTTTCAAAATACTTTTTTGGCCAAACCATTTTCTTATAGCTTCTCAATGCATTTCTTCCAATTCATCACAACTCGTTCTCTTATGTAGCCTACCCCATCTTAAGCTAACTTAAATCTACTGAGCTCAGATGCTAAACTAAGGGACGAGGCAATGCAGCAGCACAAAACAATTAACACAAACGGCAATGACAAATAAATGCAAATTGGCAAAGAAAGCAGCAATATATATAAGTTAGAAAAGCAAATGCAACATTATCACTAATATGAGCCAATGTGCAGCAAAAAGAAAAATAAATCAGTAGTAAAACTGGCTTAACAGAGTACTAAAAAGTGAAATTTAATAGCACTATACCTGGCAAACAGCAGCAGCAAATGCAATAACTTATATCTAATCATGACAAACCCACAAGCAAGAGAAAATAGTACACTAAAGACAACAATGCAGATAAGGGAAATGTATATTCACATCTTAATGTCTATGTAATTAAATGGTGCAACAAAACTTATTCTACAAAAGAAATTACCAAGTACTTGAAAAGGAAATTATGTATGCAGTAACTGTTATTAATCCCTTCTTATTGTTCTTTCCTTTCCAAGTGCTCCTTTTTCGAAGAACGTGGATCATAAAATTATTATTTAATAGATCTGTTGACAGAAGGCAGGGTCGCCATATGAAACGTCCCCTTAGAAAAATTATACATGACTGTGTTTTGTCTCTGTTTTTGTTTCATTTGTTGCATTAATTGCAATAATAATGTATTAGTGTCTGGAATCTGGTCCTCTATGCTTTTCAACAGTGCATTTGCACCGGCAACATTCACATTTTGACAAGCAGAAAATGTGTCTTGACTTATGTGAGAAAACGGTGAGGACGCAAAACCTGAATCTACAGTATTTGCAAGATTGTATCCTGTCATTTCGGATTCCTGAGGCGAGCTGTTGCCAACCGATCGATCGATAATGCTTCCCTGTTCACTAATTGTTTCACTGCCTACACCATTACTTGCAGCCTGCTCCATTTCCCTATGCACAATTACCAAATTACTACTTTGAGCATTAATTAATTCATTACTCGGCGGAGATAACACACTGCCTTCGTCTTCACTGTCATTTTTCAGTTTACTTTGGAGCCTAGTATTACGTTTATCACACGCCATTATTGTCCCAATATTTCACACGACAACACAGAAAAGTACAATTTGAACAGCAAAATAAGAAAACACATTAACATAGCATTGAAAATAACATCTCGTTAATTGCGAGCGCAGCTGCAAAATACTTGGTGCAAATCTACATGCATGCCACAACTGTTTTACTGTACAAGAATGAAAAACTACAACTACAAAGGAAATTTTCTCTACAATTACGCACTAGCAATAAACAAAGGCTATACTAATTACACAAACTACAAGAAAAAATCTGAAGTTTCCAGGTTCTAATCCTGGCAGTGTCGCCATATGAAACGTCCCCTTAGAAAAGTTATACATGACTGTGTTTAAACTGACACAAAATATTTTTAGCGCAACAGAATCTGACTTTCAAAAAACTCTACAAAAGAATGGTCCTGACTAACATTAACCTATACCTTTCACAAATCACTTACCTCGCAAAAATCTTCGTTACTCAAGCCGGTGCAATACAGCGAGCGCGACTACTGCCAGCTAAATAAAAGATTCAAACTACTGAAGGCACTAACTACTGATAGGCATAGTTAGCAAATGAAAGATTTAGATAGAGAACAAGCAATGTATTTACCTTAATAGTGTTCAAAGTTCGTAATATATATAGCAGTTCATGACATCCAGTCTTACAAATTTACTATCTCTGTCCACATCATCCGCTCTCAAAAATCCGCCATCTCACTTCCCCACATCCACCAGTGCTGGCGGCTCACCTCCAACTGGGCAACGCTACGCGCTGTTAACAGCCAACAGCCCAACACTACAATAGTACAACAATGCCACCCAGCCACAGACTGCACACCACGGTAACGTAAACCGGAATAATATGCACTATTGGGCCACGGAAAATCCACGAAGCCTGCGACAAGTGGAAAATCAACTACCTTGGCGGGTTAATGCATGGTGCGGCATTATGGGAGGAAGGATAATAGGCCCCCATTTAATTATGGCAATCTAAATGGTGCAGTGTATGCTGATTTCCTACGTAGTGGTTCAAATGGGTCTGAGCACTATGGGACTCAACATCTTAGGTCATAAGTCCCCTAGAACTTAGAACTACTTAAACCTAACTAACCTAAGGACATCACACACACCCATGCCCGAGGCAGGATTCGAGCCTGCGACCGTAGCAGTCCCGCGGTTCCGGAGTGCAGCGCCAGAACCGCTAGACCACCGCGGCCGGCTCCTACGTAATGTCCTAAGGATGTTACTACAAGATGTTTCACTGCTTGACAGAATGGCGATGTACTTCCAACATAATGGATGTCCGGCACATAGCTCGAAAGCGGTTGAAGCGGTATTGAATAGCATATTTCATGATAGGTGGATTGGTCGTCGAAGCATCATACCATGGCCTGCACGTTCACCGGATCTGACGTCCCCGGATTTCTTTCCTTGGGGAAAGTTGAAGTATATTTGCTATCGTGATCCACCAACCACGCCTGACAACATGCGTCAGTGCATTGTCAATGCATGTGTGAACATTACGGAAGGCTATTTACTCGCTGTTGAGAGGAATGTCGTTACACGTATTGCCAAATGCATTGAGGTTGACGGACATCATTTTGAGCATTTATTGCATTAATGTGATATTTACAGGTAATCACGCTGTAACAGCATGCGTTGTCAGAAATGATAAGTTCACAAAGGTACATGTATCACATTGGTACAACCGAAATAAAATGTTCAAACGTACTTACGTTCTGTATTTTAATTTAAAAAACCTACCTGTTACCAACTGTTCGTCTAAAATTGTGAGCCATATATTTGTGGCTATTGCAGCGCCATCTATCACAAAGCGAAAAGATTGGTCCAACTAAAACATTTATATTTCTTTACGTACTACACGAATATGTAATAAAAATGGGGTTTGCTATTGTTAACAAAAACCCTGTTGATATCCGTTTGACCTATGGCAGCGCCATCTAGCGGGCGATTCATAGCGCTATCTGGTTCCCCTCTTCTAGCTAGACAAGTTCCATTCTTACGTTTGACGCTTAGTGAGATATTTGGCCCGGCCACGATCAGTGGACTACCCTGTATAATTTCCTGAACGATGTCTCTAAAAACACAACCATCGTTTCTTACCTTGCTCCTAATATTTACCATATATTCCACCTCTTTTGAGGTGGGATTGACAGCTAACATAAAATTTTCAGGAGACTCACGAAACGCTGTAAACCAAGTACACAGTTCCATCAAAAGTGTCATGGTTACTTCAGTACAGCTAGAAACATTTCATCAACCTCGAAGTGAAACAAAATGGACGATCAGAAGTTTTCGTTTGAGGGTGTCGCTGCAGCGCATGTGCAAGATAGCGCCAATCTGGTGCGGGTATATAAGCAACGACATGTAGGCAAAGGATTAGGGTGACATTCACCTTTTCGAAGGGCATGAGGTAAACGCGAAAAACATGAACTATGGCGAAGTTATTATCAAAAGTGTCCAGACAGAACCAATGTGCTGCAATTCTTTTCTTGGCTGCCGAAGGGCAAATACCGCTAGACATACATAGGAAAACGAAGAATGTGATTTACGGTGTGTACTTAGGGCGACAAATCTGGGAAAACTACGACAAGGGGTGCTAATGCTTCTCGATAACGCACATCCCCATGTCGCAAATGCCGTAACGCAAAAGTTACACCAACTCAAGTGGGAAACACTCTAACAACCGCACCATAGTCTTTCTACCTCCCCGTGCTATTATCACACCCTCTATACCTTAGAAAAGCCTCGAAGGCTCGGTGATTCCTGTCGCGCGAGGATGTGCAGAAGACCGTTACGGACTTCTTCACGCAACAGGACAGTGAGTTTTACCAGACGAGCGTCTTCAACTTAGTGCTTCGGTGCGATGATTGTCTCAATGCTCAATGTGATATTGCCCAATTGACATACCGATTCTGAACTGTACTGCCTTCGAACGGTAACATTTTGATCAGCCCTTATACATGCCGATCATTATTCATGTTTCTCATTGGTTCAAGGTGAGCTGTGGCAGTTCGTATCGGTCCTGTTTTTGATAGGAGTCCAACTCTTTGGTTTCCGGTTGTTCGAGTCGGCTAGCGGCGGTAGGTGTCCTGGCGAGTACCCTCGACTAATGAGAAAGTTGACGAGAAGTGAGTAGAGATACGGAGGACTTCTCCATACGTCAGAGCACAGGAATTTGGCATTTGCTTGACCGTAATATGATGTGAATGGACTCGTCGTGGTCCTGCCGTGGCTTCTTCTAGAGCGTTGGCAGATTGAGGGAGATGATCCGGTTCCACCTTCGCCTTGGTGAATAATGTACTTCTTGGCTAGCTGGAGTGAAGTGTTTCATATTTGGAAGTTGGCGGATTGTATGTGACTAATCTCTCACTCCATGCTTTGCAAAATCTTCTGCTTTTACTTGCGGCGGTGTTCACTGCGTACTTCTTAAAATGCCTTTTAATGTCTTATATGACGACTGAATCTCGATATATTGTATGGTAGCTCCGTTCTTTTTCTTTCCTTTTATTTTTTTAAGACAAGGAAATAATACAACTGATTTATTTGTGGCTGTTTCTTAAGCTGATGATTGGAGCAAACTTTGTGCGACCATTTTCTTGTTTTATTATTATTATTATTATTATTATTATTATAACTTCAGCGTGTTTTAATAATTTTCCTTCGAGAGACGCCAGGAGTCGTTGCGTGCTGGGGCACGGACAAATTACGTCGTCGGACAAGTGTTGTTTGTACCACGCCATGTGTAGAGTGAAGGAAAACATATAGAAAACTGTAAGCGGTTTTGATATTAAAAATAGCATGCGGTTGGCTATTTCAGTACATGTTATTTCTATGTCGATGTCTTATTACCTCTGAAGGCTAATATTAGTTCGTAGCACTAATATTATTAGAGGTGTTTGCTTTGAGTATCTAGCATTTTGATTAACAAGCCCTCACGTGGTGCATAGTTATCTACTATATGAAACTGCTCTTATTGGTTTATTGTGCCGCTAAGGCTACAAATGTTTAAACTGCGCTGCTGTTATGTATGTTATCCAATGATAAATGTCATTAATAGCTCATTCAAAGTGCAGCTAGTACATAAGCCAATTCTAACTGATGCAGTTTCTCTTATTTTCACCATAAAGGTTGTTAATAAACTATTGTCACAATAATGAATAAAGTTTGGGAGTAAACTTTAAAGCTGCTTTATTTCCATTATTTGTAGGTTGCTATGACTTGACCTTGAAACCCATCCATTCCACTCTCCATTTCGTATCGAATCTGCTTATGAATAGTTATAATATCTGAACTAAATTTTTTTGCCTGTCCACTCGTCACGAGCAAAGAAGGATTTCAATATCTCTCCAGTTTTAATCTCTTGTAAATTTACGATTGTTTCTGTGGATTATTAATTTATTTCAATCTTAAATGCCGCTTTTCTCCATGGGTTAGTACTTTGATTGTTTGATACTGTTAATTTATTTTACTACCCTCCGTCCTTAGTCACAGTTACTTTTTATGTAATTTCGAGTTGTTGAAAATTTTGGGTCATCAGTTGTTCACTTGGAGAGTTAAAAAAGGCTGCTCATGTAATTTCAAGCTACTAAAATTTGAGTCCACTCACCGTTTCCTTGGAGAGTAAACAAAAAAGTAAATTTTACCTTTGTTGAAGTCCGAAATGGTAATTGCCAATCTTTTTAAATTCTGAGAGTTAAGTAAAGATATTGATCGCTTTAATTGTGAATGAAGCTTTATGTTACCTGAGGTACAGTCCTTCCACTCAACAGTTTTTTCTGGCGCTGACTTAGGCGCAGTTGCCAGGCTCACCAGTGATTATAAGTTTAATAATAAGCGTACTAATTCCTATGGGTTCCAAACATCAATGAGCGAGATTTACGAATCACACATACCTCAAGACGACCTGCAAGCCAGTTTGAGAGCATTGTCCTTATAGCTTGAGATTACTCACCTAAGAACACATCAGCGAATCTTAACACTATCGTAATGCGTAATCGACCACCTAATGTCTTATCGATGAGAATCTGATGCCTCAGTGTTTCGCATATCCGCCAAAGAATGCCCTGCCTGTTGACGTGGGAATCCGATGTCAGTCTTCGACGGCGGCTCACCTGAAGATATCTGACAGGTGCCCATCCTGAAACGTGACCGTGATCTAAGGTTGTAACAAAGAGACGACTTGCAATTGGGGCATTACGAACCGAATCAAGATATCACAACTTTATAGCAATGAGGCAGAAGGTAACTTAGGCGAGGAAGCTAATATATCAAGCAAAGGAGGCAGGTTGCATCAGATTTTATTTGCAAATAGGAGTGAATATTTCCTCTCAGGAGTTTCTGAGAAAAGTTAAACTTTTATAAGCTCAAGGCTGGATGAGAAGGCTGGGTTCGAGAAAGTGGAGACCATTGAGTCATTCACGGATTTACAAGTATTAACGTCAGACCACGTTCCACGCATAATCAATTTCCAACTGTAAAGTTAATTTCGGGCAATGTTCACATAAATTGCATAATGGCTAAGGCTATTTCGATTGACTGGTCACAATCAGTGACCATAGCTGTTTCTTGAAGGGAATTCTGGAAATGTTGTCTACTACTGCGCGTACTCTATGCTTTGGCGCAGCTATCGGCCGGGAAATATTTAGGGGCTTTTGATCAGGAGTATCCAATCGAAATCGGATAGCTCTTAAACAATTTATCTGAAAGCTGATTGAAATTAACTACATAGTTAAGAATAATGTGCTCATTGATACACTCAGTCATGAACTTGGTAAATTTGAACAAACACCTTCCAGGAGCACTTTGTTCACAGCTCTATTTTACAACCAGATAAATCCATTAGTGTTAATCAGCTACATCGTTGTCCGAAAACGAAAGACGCAGCCATTAAAATGGATAAGAGTACGTTGTGTATGCTCTTCAGTCTTCATTGCCAAGTGAAAGCTATGGGCTACTTCCAGGAGCCCATTGCTGTACATTACAACATGTTCACCTGCCCCCAATTGCTAACGCGGGCCCCTCGTTCTGATGCTACCGTAGCCCCACGCATTTGAGCATCCCATAGTGGCTTGCCTTTCATGTATTCTGTTGTACATATTTTGTGATTAAAGCTTGATGGCTTGATTTTTGGCTTAATACGTGACATGCCAATTTGAGAGTTTTACTTCTGACGAAGGCACTCATAGCAGTGCCGAAATATAGGCAAAAAGACTCTCTTTTTTGCGACCGAGGGCTGCTGTAGCTGTTAATTTCAACAGCCCATATCTTTAATCGACAACGCTAATGACTGAGACACTGCATTTTCATCAATCATTGTCTTTGATTCTTTCTCAGATGATATAAGTAGTAGTACATTTAACTTACGACAGTTCGCTTAGTTCAGCTAGCAACATCTGTCGCTATTTTCTGTTTACTTGTTTCCACAGTCGTGCAATATTTTAGAAAGGACATTTTCCAATGGGACTCTTATTAAATTTATTTACTCATCACGATCGCAATTTCGGATTATTATTCCATTTGGTGGTAGCTCACTACGAATTGCATCAATGCATCGTTCCTTTTAAGGCGACACTATGCCCTTGTTATCCTTGTTTAAATATTCCACCCGCATGGTAAGAAAGGAGTCTTCATCATTTTATAAAGGAGCCTAGCACTTTGTGCAATAAATCCGTCGAATACATATCATTTGCGGACATCTTACTATGCCAATGGAATAATTAAGCACGTATAACTCTAGAACACTACCCTACCGAAAATAAAGACCCATCGTCGCACTTAATAGTAAGCTATCACTTGAAAGTAGCATAATAAGCCAAAATTGCGAGCCTGATGAACAAATAAATTTGGTAACAACCACTCAGGAAATTTAATTCTAAGCTATTGCAGAACTGGGGATGGTTAGTGTCTGGTGTGGAATGCATGGTACTATAATCGTGGGATCCTATTTCATCAATGGTAACCTAAACAGCGGAGAAAATGCCATCCGTCTCACACGAGTTCTCTCTCGTCTTCTGAATGAGGTGCCAAGTATTAGAACGCTTAACTGATAGAAATTCGATGCATGTCCTGCACAAAACTCCTTGTGTGCATGTGATATCCTGAACAGAACATATCCTGCCAGATTGATTGGTCGTGTGGAAACAGTGGATTAGTCTGGTCAGTTTCCTAACTATTGTGGACCTTTTCTTTAGGGACACATAAAAGACGTTGTCTATAACGATATATATGAATATACGAAGATGGTATCTGTTCTTTCGGACATGTCCGACTCTTACGGGACTCGGTAAGATTGTCTGCCGCGGCCAATGAGTGTAATGGGCAGGGGCACTGGGAATGTAGTGTGTGGACATTAAGTTGGAAATGTGGGTCATACAGGGAGCGTGTAAGGGATGTGTCCCTGGAGTCGCAGTATCCTCTGTGCTTTCGGTGGCTCAGATGGCTAGAGCGTTTGCCATCCACGCAGGAGATCCCGGGTTCAAATCCCGGTTGGGGCACACTTTTTGAACTGTCCCCGTTGATGTATATCAACGGCTGTCGACAACGTATGGTCTCCATTTAATTATCTGTTCAGAACGTTATATTTGCAGCTTTAGGAATGCGTAGGAACGCATCCTGCTCATTTGTAATCCACTTCAGCAGCCAAAACTGGAAGCAGCTACAAATTCTTTCATCCAATATCAGGACCACTGCATCACTGTCCAGGGTCACCACTTTTAGCAGTTTTGAATGGTCTGCACCTGTTTGTGCCCACAGTGAATTGCACTACTACAAATTAGTCCGCAGTGTCTGTTTTTTATTAAGTTGAGTGAAAACTTGTGCCTGCTTACTAAGCAGTTGCATTACCCATTGCGCCACCCAGAGGCACTGCTTATCACAATTGTCCAGACTATCGCAGAGTCTCAGAGCCCCTCTCCCCTCTGCCCACCCCCACCCACCCCCGTCCCACCCGAACGATCTACACTCCCTCCGTACCGCCACTTATCTGCTGTCTCCATCCATGTCCTCCATGCTCGGTATTTTGAGGTTACTGCAGGACGTCGAAAGAAACTGTGCTTCCGCACTGAAGCTTGTGGGTCTACTGCCCATTAACATGAATCAATTATATGAATGTGCAGTGTCTGTTGTTTCAGGTGCAGTGTCCCTGTCATTTGCAGACTACTGATTCCAGCTATTACAAGTCGTATGTTTTTAATTTGGATAATGCGTCCACGTACACAACGCTCAAGCAAACCGTTAATGTCTATTTGCCCCTGGGAAGCGAGTAATGTGATCAAGTGTGCATGCCTGTAGGCAAAATGGTTAGAGCGCCCTTCGAGGCGTCGTGCATTTCGCAGCCCAGGTATGGCCAAGTAAAAAACATCTGACTGTAATATGTGTAGCCGCGCGGGATTAGCCGAGCGGTCTGAGGCGCAGCAGTCATGGACTGTGCGGCTGGTCCCGGCGGAGGTTCGAATCGTCCCTCGGGCATGGGTGTGTGTGTTTGTCCTTAGGATAGTTTAGGTTAAGTAGTGTGTAAGCTTAGGGACTGATGACCTTTATGTTAAGTCCCATAAGACTTCACACACATTTGAACTTTTTTTTGTAATATGTGTGAGATGTTTATGTGAAGACCTAATAGATAGTGTCTTAAGTTCCATGCGGCTTTTCGCGGATGATGCTGCAGTATACAGAGAGGTTACAGCGTTAGAAAATTGCTGTGAAATGCAGGAAGATCTGTAGCGGATAGGCACTTGGTGCAGGGAGTGGCAACTGACCCTTAACATAGACAAATGTATTGCGAATACATAGAAAGAAGGATCCTTTATTTTATGATTATATGATAGCAGAACAAACACTGGTAGCAGTTACTTCTGCAAAATATCTGGGACTATGTGTACGGAACGATTTGAAGTGGAATGATCATATAAAATTAATTGTTGGTAAGGCGGGTGTCAGATTGAGATTCGTTGGGAGAGCTCTTAGAAAATGTAGTCCATCAACAAAGGAGGTGGCTTACAAAACACTCCTTCGACCTATACTTGAGCACTGCTCATCAGTGTGGGATCAGTACCAGGTCGGGTTGACAGAGGAGATAGAGAAGATCCAAAGAAGAGCGGCGCGTTTCGTCACAGGGTTATTTGGTAAGCGCGATAGCGTTACGGTGATGTTTAGCAAACTTAAGTGGCAGACTCTGCAAGAGAGGCGCTCTGCATCGAGGTGTAGCTTGCTGTCCAGGTTTCGAGAGGGTGCGTTTCTGGATGAGGTATCGAATACATTACTTCCCCCTACATATACCTCCCGAGGAGATCACGAATGTAAAATTAGAGAGATTCTAGCGCCCACGGAGGCTTTCCGGCAGTCGTTCTTCCCGCGAACCATACGCGACAGGAACAGGAAAGGGAGGTAGTGACAGTGGCACGTAAAGCGCCCTCCGCCACACACCGTTGGGTGGCTTGCGGAGTATAAATGTAGATGTAGATGTAGACTGTTCGACGCAGAGAAACAATAGCCATCACACTGAATGTGTACATGTAACGCTACCGAATATAAAAATATCTCCACTTATATCAGTCACATCCTGCACACTGTACCGTACACATTCCATTTTCGCTCTAGGGCACAGTTTTGCGTTATACGAAAGCAACCCAAATTCCTGCAGCGGACAGTAATTAATCGCAGAGCACGCCACAGGGGCTGTAAGTGGGCACCGCCGCCGTCGCCGGTATTAATCACGACTGCGAGCACAGTGCGCCACTTTGTGCCCTCTGTTGGGAATTAAACACCGCCCTCCAGACCCCCACCCTCCGCCCCCCATCATCGCCACGGAAGGGCGAGGGCTGCCTCCTCCTGCCACGACCGAGACGCTGGGCAGCGGCTCGATTCGGACGACAGCCGCAGTCCTTTGTAGTCAGGGCGGGGGCGTCTCTGGGAAGACAACAAAAGGAGCGGCCGCTCAGCTGCAGAAGCCTCAGCTGTCACGTCACGGCTGTGGGACGCTAATGCCGCCCCGCGTAACGAGAAGAGAGCGAAAAGACGGGCGAAGCCAGCCGTCAAATCGCGGTCCGCATTTTTAAGTGATTGGGCTTTTTCCTCTAAAACGAAACACATGAAAGGGATTACTACGCCATGAGCCATCAGTAATAAATTTACTCCATTGCTCGTAACGTTTTAGCTTCAACTTTGACTCCATATTCCTCCAAGGTACGGGCATTCCATAAGAGACGTAATGCGGATCATAATAAGCTCGTATACAGAAAAATTTGGAACAAATTAATAGCATAAACAAACACAGGTCTTGGAGAAAATAGCGTCCAATGGAAAATACAGTCATATCAGGGTGTTCAAAAATTCAGTGACCAAACCAACATGGATGACGACAGAGACAGCGCGAAGTATGTTTCGTATAGCAGCCATGGGTCGGAAACCTATATTGTTCGAATATAGAATATGCAGGAGGTTACAGTGTGTAATTGAGAATAAAATGGTGTTAAATGTTTTTCATTGCTATAATGCTGTCGTCACCTTTACATTTCAATAAATGTAGAAAATCAGCACCATTAACCTGAACGCGGTTGTAGGGAATCTCATGTTCTGTGAAAATGTGTGGTATGTCCTGCATATGTTTGGTTGCTGCAAGTATTCTTGCAATCAATTCCGACTCCGAGTCAACAGGTGTGGAATACACGTCGGCTTCCTGGTAGCCACAGAGAAAGAAGTGTAGCTGATTGAGGCCCCACGATTTTGCAGGTCAATGTACAGGCCCTCCATGGTCCATCCACCGATTGCCGAAATTGATGGTTATTACTGCTCAGACAGGTTCTCCAAAGTGTACTGGGGCCCCATCATGTTGACGTCGCATCCTCCTTCTGCTATCTAGGGATAAGTCCTGCAAAAACGTCAGTAGGTGAACTTCCAATTACACTCAGTACATTGGCCACGTGAATCGAGCAGGCAACATGTGAGGCACAAGTAAGTAGCCGACCACGATACTGGCCCACATGTTTATTGCAAAACGTCTCTGAAGACCTCGCGCAACTGTAAAACGTTGGTTTTCACCCGACCATAAATGAAATTTGTGACTATTGTAGATACCTTCCTGAGTAAACTGAGCCTCAGCTGTAAACATACCAATTTCAGGAAAACGAAGGTGTTCATTAAACTGTTGCAGGAAGCAGCGTATGTAGGTACTGAAGACGAGCCGAATAGTCTCCTGGTCCCGTGGCGTGTACTCTCAAAGCACGGTAAAGATGAAGCAGCTGTTCATGCAGCTCATCCCATGCTAAACTATGGTGAATACTGAGAACACCAGCAATTGCTTGTGTACTTGCCTCTGGATAGTTCCGAAAGTACTCGTAAACGAAGTGCATGCCTCGATTGGATTTTTTCTCAAAACATGACTGAGAATACAGTTAGATCTTCTCCTGGGTTGCATCCTTATCCTGACCTCTGTCTCGCACGATGTGTCTTCACTGGAAATGTGTCCACAAGGAGTAAAATTCTCTGATCCTTTCGTAGAACAGGCGACCAAATACGATTCCCGCGCAGGATTTTAACGTATTCATTATCGCAGTTGTTACGGGATGATGGACCTACAGGGCGCTCAAAAATACAGTGCCCAACAGGGATGATACGGGAGGGAAAAAGCAAATACATTTTGTAAGGCAACCATGTGTCGGAATCCCATATTGCGTGAGCGCTGAGCATGCGGTAGTACTACATGAGTGGAGCAGATAAAAATCGTTACGTCTAACGTTGTGACACCAAATGTTACTTCGTGACACGTGGTAGATTGCTGTGTCATGCTCTTGGACACTGAATCAGAAAACAGTGCATGATAGTTGCAGTGTCGGCATGGAACACTACACATGTGTAGACAACATACTAAGAGAAAGACTAAATGCATACAGCATGCGAAGAATACTCAAAAGATACCTGTAGAGCATACGTTATACACCTGATCGAAGTAAAATGTATGGCTTGGTGTCCCTTATGTTACTTCACGGGCGGGCAGTACAGCAGTGGAACAAACAAAGATCTCAATTCCAGTTTAACTAAGGGAAGACCCCCAAATTCTCAACCGACAACGTCAGACTATTTCCCCGGGAGTATAAGGTATCACCCTAACGGCGTATCTATAAAATGACGGGGCCAAATAAATAGTAACTGACACATAGCAAGTTTTATCGCGATAGGTAATGTGGATATGGATAGAGCTTAATGTTAGGTAAGTGCGCGAAGACCAACACAACACCAGAGTTTAAGCCCAATAATTAACATACTTGTGCACCAAAGGGGGGCAACTACTGTGCGTGAAAAAGAATTTTTCAACTGCAATCATCTTATAAAGTAATGATGGAGTGAACAATATTACTGGAAACATATATGGTTACACGATTGCTGAAAATGTGCTAGAAACTGTCATAACCACAAAACATGTGGATGTAAGCGTTCAGGCCGATTGAAAGTGTAACGAGGACTTGAAACTACTGGTAGAAAGGCAGGTGCTATATTGATTTATTGGAAGACTCTTCGGGGAATGTAGTCAGCTCACGAAGGTGGTAGCTTGCACGGCACTCTCCTTCGACCGCCTGTCAATCAGAGATCGGCACCAGATAGGATTGACAGATGTAATACATAATGTCCAAAGAACAATAGGACGTCCCGCCATAGGTTCGTACACGAAGGGCAAAAGCGCCACTTAGACGCTCAACCAACTGCAGTTGAAAATGCTACAAGACAGTCGTTATTGTGAGATTGTGGTGTGTTTTGCTCTTAAAGTTCCGACAGCGTGCGTTCCTAGAGGAGGGAAGCAATATACTGGTTTGTCCTACATACAGCGTTTCTACTGAAGTTCTAGCTTCAAAATGCTGAGAAAAGAGGAAACTCTGCTCAGAATGACGTCAAATTTGAAGAGCGAATTGTTGACGCAGGGAGAAGGTCACGGAAAACAAAAAAAGATGACCAACAGACGGCACTGTAAGCGTCAGATTATGCATACCAAGAGATGCGCAGCATACGTCTGTTTCTCATTTTGCGCCCGAGGCACCCAACATGACTGTTTCCATGAAGGATCAGGCATTGCTGTGAAAGCATTTTTATAAGAAACGGTGACTGCACGCCGGTGGCCCTGCAAAAGGTCAGGGCACTCGAATGTATGGATATAGGCAATGGTTTGATGTCTGCTAAGGGTCGGGAGAAAATTGTTACAAAATACGAAAAGACAAGTTCTTTCGAAGTGCAGTGTGGCAGAGAGGGAAACAGTTGTTCAACTTCTGTCGTAGACGTGGCCACAGCACTGCTGGAGGGGTCGAGCGGTGTAGTGCAAATATGCAGTGTACGTGGAATTACCCGAACGTTGGATACGCCTGCGTGCGCGGTGCACAAAATCACCTACAGGGTGGCGCACGAAAAGTGTTACCAATTGTTTCTTTCACAATTTAAAATGCACATTAGATATCCCGCTGGGATCTCTACAGCAGAGCTTGGAAAAGCATATGAATTACGAAATGACGTGTAATTCACGGTACTGCCGCTAAGAGACTAGTAAGCAGCAATGGCAGACTATGGAAGACTGACGACACAGCAACGATTGGCAATTGTGTTACTTTTTCATGAAATGAAAAGCCTTGTTGAGACTCAGAGGCGTTTTCGACAACAGTTTAACACACGATGGGTCACTTGCAAGTAGACCATCCACAGGTTGTACGATAAATTTGTACAGGAAGGAACAGTATTGGAAGCGAAGCGACCTCGGCCTAAGCCTGTTTGTTCGCCGGAAATTATTGGCTCTGAGCACTATGGGACTTAACAGCTATGGTCATCAGTCCCCTAGAACTTAGAACTACTTACACCTAACTAACCTAAGGACAGCACACAACACCCAGCCATCACGAGGCAGAGAAAATCCCTGACCCCGCCGGGAATCGAACCCGGGAACCCGGGCGTGGGAAGCGAGAACGCTACCGCACGACCACGAGATGCGGGCGGAAATTATTGAAGCGGTACGAGTTGCTGTACAGAGAAGTCCCGGGAAATCGTGTAGAAAGGCAGCAGTGAAACTGGGAATATCCAGACGATCCGTTCAACGCATTCTTAAAAGTGACCTCCATATGTACCCATAGAATATGGCCTGTGCACGGAAGCTCACTGAAGAACACAAGTAGCAGAGACAACTGTTTGCTCAGTGGGTGGAGGATAGGGAAGAAACTCTCAACAACGTTTGCTTTTCAGACGAGGCGCATTTTCATTTAGACGGTGTGGTTAACAAACAAAATGTACGCTTTTGGGCCACTGAAAACCCACAAGGGCTTCATGGACGACAACATTATGCTCCGAGGATTAGAGCGTGGGGAGAAATTTCCAGTCACGGACTTGGTGGACCCTTTTTCTTTGAAGAAACTGTGAACGGGGAGTGTTATTTGAGCATGCTTCGCAATAGCTTCCTTCCAGAGCTTCTTGCTACTTCCTTTCCCTTCAACACGCAGTGGTTCGTGCAAGATGGAGCAAGACCACATACTGCAAACACTGTGTTGGAGTTTTTACGCGAGCATTTCGACATGCGGGTCATTTCACTCAGGTTTCCAGGTCGCTTCAATGACAGACAAAATTGGCCCTCCAATAGCCCAGACCTCAATCCATGTGACTTTTTTCTTTGGAGGTAGCTAAAGGAAAAAAATTTTCCCGAAACGTCCACGTGATTCAATGGAGCTCAGAAGACTTATTCTTCAAGCTTGCAGTGAAATTACGGAAGACATGTGCCGTAGAGCAATCACTAACATCAGTATTCGTTTGAATGAAGTTAGGAAACGAAATGGTGGACATATTGAGCATGTGCTGAGTTAGAACAAATCTCCATGGACGACTCTTCATTGTAGTATATGTTCCTTTCAGATTGTACTGACAAAGTTTATATTCAAAAACAAAATGGTAACACATTTCGTGCGCCACCCTGTATATCCAAGAGTTGATTCCTGCTGACGTAGAAAGACAAACGTTCGCTCTGAAATTTTTTGCTCGCATAGAAATGGACAATGAATGGCCATGGAGCATTCTGTGGACTGGAAGCCCGTTTCCATCTCCAAGGGCAGGTCAGTACACAGCATTTCCTAACTAACAGTGCCACAGCTGTTGGCTGCCGAACTTGTGCAGTCATGCGCATTGAACTGCACGGATTGTGAGCAGTGGTTTTCGTTTTGCAGCATTTTGAAACTAGAACTTCAATCATTTCAATTGAATCAACTGTGGGTTCTTAGTGAAACATCGCAAACACCGTTTTTTTCCTCGTTTCACGAATTTTATTATGATTACTGCAAATGCAGGTTTCGCGTTATAAGCTCATTTTCAAGTACATTATTGATTCCAAAGATTACAAAGCATAGTTAAACATGACAATAACGGAAAGGTAAAAGTCTCAAATGTTTAATGTGTCGATCGATGGATTGGTATAAATTTACTACGGTGACTATTTTTTTTGACAAATTTTATATGGAATTACACAATTCAGCAGTTACGCTAACATGACTAAAGACTAAAGAAATAAAGTTATGCATCAGCCTAGAACTTTTTGTCTACTCATCGATTGAGGCCCAAGTTTTACTTCTAACTAGGAGCTGTGATATGATCTAAACGACGTGAACAATTGAAACGAGTCTTCTCATTTAATAATAAGCGACGGGAAATACACATCTGTTCCTTAATTTCTAGAATTTCTAACTGCGCTCAGTTTGTTCTCTATTCCTCTGCGTGTAAGACTACTAGATCTACTGTGTATTTGTGATTTTTGTTAAGGCAGTATTCCGCAAAGGCTGAATCAGGTTTTTTTAAGCTCCAGCTTCTATGATGTTCTTTAATCCTGCTGCAATTGACCTGCTAGTCTGTCCAATGTAGCAAAATTTACAGTATGGCATATGATCTTAATATCTCACTTTTTGTAATGGCTTATTGTTGTTTTTTGCATTGTACAAGCGACTACCTATTGTCTGAGGGACATAGAAAAGCACAGAGAAACCATTTGCCTTCAAAATGTTTTCCCTATAAACTGGACTTTAATTGTGAACACGCTGTATACATCGCAAAAGACTACGGAGTTATAATTGGAGACGTTCGAATTCATACGAAGGTTTGCCAACAGCCGTTTATCCTGGGCACCATCCGCAACTGGAAACAAGGAAGCGGAAAACCACAGGTATTCAAAAAGTGATATTGAACACACATCATAAAGTGGCTTCCAGGGGATTGAAACTGTCAAAATCAGTTGTCTCCTGGAACGGCTCACAGATTTAAGTCTGTTAGGAAAGTTCACTGAGGTACTCTTCTGGACCGTCTTGTCATTGGATCGTGTCAGAGATTGTTACTGTCCGAAAAACTTTTTGTACGCACTACACACCAATTGGCATCTCACCAGAAAGCGTCCCACTGTGTAGACTGGAATATCACCGATAATGCCAATTTATTTTGGACATTACACTCATTTTGGAAATTATATTTCATGCTTCTGGTACAATTTGAGAGGAGCAGTTCCATAATCCGTCGAATGGTCAGATTAGAACAGTATCCGGACCGGTGTCACAGCTCGAAGCCGACTTAGCTACTTAGGAAAGTCTCCCGACTCCTTTCACAGATTCTAGTACTCTCTTAGCTTGGTATGTAGCAGCTCTTCTACATATCTTGTTGAGCTATCGTACCTGAAAGAAAGGATATCGAGGATATAGTGCGGCGACGCGGGTACGTTAGTCCATTACCTACACCTACCTGTGAACTCTTTGTAGTAGATCGCCGGTAGGAAAGCCGAGCAGAAACCTCCGTACTGAAACTCGAACCAGGCTGCATACAACGTACCTATTCTAAGAATCGGGAAAAGGTCTTAATTTAGAACGAAAGGTGGAAATACTTCGGTATATTCTGAACCTTGAGATGCACACATTCACTGCCAAGCCCGTTATAATCTTAACGCAGTCATGCACTAACCCTTTCATTCACGTCAGCAAATTTACGGTAACGTAATTCCCGAAATACAAACAGCTACTAAGCACGCATTGTTCTTACATGAAAATGCTCGCCACACTATTAAGTTTAACGGTGTCTCATGCACTCAAGTTTTTAGTCACCGATCTGCTCAATATGCCACGCGGAATTACTGTATTTCTCACACACAAAATTACATAAAAAATCCGTACTTCCTAAAAAACACACAGGAATAAATATGCCTTCACTTTAAAACACTTTTGAAACATGTAGCACAACTAAAGCCGGCAAATTATAACTTCCTTCGAAGCTCATACTACACACGACAGTACCATTGAAAGGCTGAGCTCCGACTCCTTTAGACTGCTGTAAGTATTATATATCTCCAAGATGACGTGCGAAGAATACTCCGTTCTGATTGGTCAGTTTTGTTTAAGGCCAATAGAAAAATATTATTCTCCCGCGTTAGGCCGCGCTTTTCATGACTAACCAATCAACAAATAACACATTTTCAACTGCACTTTTTCCCGAAATAAATATTTAGCATTGTGATATTTTGTTTATACTTTACGTTATTAGCTATTTTCGTTTGCACTCCAATTAGCTTTCCTTTTACCATAAACGTACTTAAAATATTATGATACAAAAGTAGCCGTCATCTGTACTAACGCTGTCTTAAAACTTTCTCACACAAGTTCGTACAGCTTTCATCAGTAGAACAATAATCTACATATTTACTTTAGACCACATTCACACATCTTTCACACTACTAAAAGCATACACAAAACTATACAAACGTAAATAAACAAATAAGCCTTCAAGAAATAAACAGAACCATCCACAAAAACATTCGCTTGACCTGTTTCTTGAAAGTCTCTGTGCAGTACTGGACTCTGGTGGTCAAAATTTCTAACTACATTATATTTCTTTCTGTTTAGTCCTGTTCGCTACTGTCCACTAGTAGATGAAAATTAGAACTACGTACTCGAATGAACCCACTTCAAACCATCTATCACTGCGCACGCATGAGTCACTCTTCCGATACACAGCCTCAGATACGAGCGATATAAGGCTCCACTCCTCAATAAGCTTGTATAGTGCAACTTGATACATGATTGGACAACGTAGACAGTGTGAGCAACACTGACGAATGGGAAAAATCTGGATTCGCATTCCGGGTCGGCAAATAACTTTTTATAATTCAGGAAGTTTCACTACAACACGTAATCCTTATGTAAGTAAACGTCTATTCCGAAACAACTTTGGAAAATAGTTGGAGCGCCCGTCGTTTTCTGAAATCAACCTGTACTAGGAAACATCTATACCTTCCCATCTCACGTAAGAGTCTTGGTTTTCTTCCACACCGTATATTAAGTGTTACTCTCGTACCTTTCTTGGATTCAGCGTAGGGAGATTGACTTGTATGATTCAACGAGTAAGTCAGAAAAATTAGATTAAAAGTTAGGGAAATATTGCTACTTCATAACTGAACAAAAATAAATAACTACAGTAGCAAAAATGCACTTCATTCGCACAACGCTACAGCCTCTAACATTTCTTTGACGTTAACTAGCAATAGCGGTACTGCAGCTTATTCACATTCACGTTACAACCAATCAGACATGGTAGTGCACGTAAATGACCATTAAGATCTTGAAGTAATTGATAATGGTATTCGGTGCTTCTCGTGTTGATGTAAGTACTTAGAATTTTCCATCAATAGTGACAGAACACCTAGAAATATTTAAATCACTGTTGCAATAATAGGAATTGCGGGCCAGCTTACTGAGATCAATATTTCATCATATAACGACTTTCTCAAATATGGTTACGGCGTCAATGATAGTTTCATACGAACTACTGGTGATCCTGCAGCGTAAACAGGCCAAAAATATTTTATTTTGTTCGAAAAATTAGGCGATAGAAGAAATAAAAATTCTGAAGTTACACAAATATTCATTTGAATAGTTAAAAGTGTCATTTTGTAGCTTCCGTTAACAGAAATGATATTTTCGTTTCCTTCCCTCTTACGAAATTTGATTGAAAAGTGTAAGACTACTGTAGTACAAAGTATTACTCGAAATGAAATTTACGATAACGTACTGTTGACTTTTTTCGGAGAAAGTTGTTTTCGAACGGTATCAACACAATCTCTTAATATGATGTATATAGCTACTTTGATTAAAGAAACAAGAATAGTAATATGCAGGGGACCACATCACACTGCAAGTTTCACTAGGTTTTGTTTTGCTTTTATTCAAACACGAGTATGTCTGTATTGGGAAACTACACATTGGGCATGCTTTTAGTACACTCAACTTGATTCTGCTTGTCTTGTTAGGAAACTATATTGACAGTTGGCCTTGCACTAGTAGAGAACAGGTCAAGGGACGTCTTTGTTCTTCTGATAACAACACAGCTGAGTGTGCGTCACCGCAGCGTTACACTGACAGCTGGCAGGCGCCGGGACCGCGAGACGCGTTCCTCCAAAGATATTCCGGTCCTGGAAATGCGTATGAATCACACAGTAAAGCTGGCCTCGTCATCAGCACTGCGCGTTACTTCAGACATTAAAATAGATTTATCGCTAAACGACAGGGAACATCAGGTTAGAAGACCCTGATTCGAGGTTTCTTTATATCAAAAGGCTATTGGGTACTTTAATAAAAATAATCTAAAACCACATGGTCATTGCCCCAGAGCACAATAAATTTTTACTTTTCAGGTGCCGTGGAACAAATAATAGAAAGATCTATATTCGCATCTACATTCCGCAAGATGCTGTGCAGCTGATATCGATGCTGAAGGAATTACGTTAGGAAAAGTATTAGATGGGGTTTGCTTTTTGGATGACAAAAAATAATTAATGATGGCCGAAATAGAGAGTATATAAAATGCATCCTGGCTAGAGCACGGAAAGTATTTCCGAAAAAGAGGAATTTGTTAACATCCATATGCATACAAAAGGCTGTGTCCCGACTAACTGGATCATCATCGCCCGGCCCAAAGAACAGAAACTTGAAATTCGGAAACGGTGTCGAATTCACTCTACAGGCACCGCTTAAGAATGAATTTTTCGAAATTCCATTCCTAAGGGGATGAAATAGAATCTGAACGGTAATTAGGAAATATGTTGCTATAAAGGCAGTTTTCAAGGCGGAAGTAAAAAATTTGTGTTTGTTTTCTAGGTCAGAAACAAAGAAATACGAGGTTCAGCATTTTTGGAAATACAATCACTAAGGTGGTGTAGTAGCGGGTGGAAGTATTTTCCCCCCAATAAACAATTTTTCAACAACTACCAAAGTATTTTTAAAACTACTTGTATGGAAACTGATATTTAACTTCTCGGTTAGCAATAAAACAATGCTTTTCAGCGTCTTCAACCTCTGAGGAAGAGTAATAACGGATGAATATTTTTAAGAAAATATTTCGCTATACTAAAACATTTCTAGAGCTAAGTCTACGGAAGTTGATCATTCACTTCTTGATTAGGAATAAAGAAATGTGTTAAGGGATGAAAATATCTGTACAAATATTATGACAAGAACTCAAACGGGAGGAATAACGAAAACCTACGAATCGATTGACCAGAATCGCTTTTGGGTCAAAAGTACATTCGGAAAAGTCCATGCTTTTATCGTCTTAATTAGTGGAAATAGTTAAGAAGGTGCTGCAAGTTGTGGATAGCAAAGATTTCCAATACAGATTTTTTTAAAATATATTGTGCTCACCATACAGTTTATCCGAGGAAAGTAGCAGGCGCTGAGCTACTCTAATAAAATATTAAGTGTTGAGAAGTCTTTTCTGATGGTATTCGTCTGGAGTATAGCTTCAAAGTAATGTGTAAAAACTTCTGACTAGTGTTTGCATGTGTCTGATAGGCATCTGAGAAATTCGTGAAACATATTTTGATATGAAAATACGTAAATCTCAATGCAGGGCAACGCAGCTGTGTTAAAATTAAATTTTGAAAGGAAATATGCGGAGCTCATGTTACATGAAGCGAAATCCTAGCTGGCCAGTACATCAAACAATTCGCCTGTCAGAAAGCAATCCGTTTCCAATAAAGTTTATCTATGCTATCTGACTGCAAAACAATATGATTCAGATTAAAATGTTGGTCCTGAACGTTGTTAATCTTTATCTTAGTCTTGTGAAAAATCACTCCACCAGAACTGTTACTGTAATTGCATAGCAAATGAACATATAAATTAACACGTCAGATTTTTTTGGATAAAACTCTTCGAAAACTTACTTTTCTGAAACCTTTAACTGATTTGAAATGTCTCAAATATGATATTTTCACAAACACTTTCCGACAGTCACTGCTCCTTACAGTGAACAAAAATACTGACGGTAATTAAATTTGTTGGCCTCGTCTGTTCTGCACTCTGTTACCATTAAGATAACGATGAAACTGTCAAAAATGAAATTTCATTTAGCATACTTGCAATGTGTAATGCGGACGGTATCTTATCACTTTTCGTAAAAATGCTTCTGCAGCACACAGCTCGCGATGCGCAAAGCGAGTATACAAACACGCTCATAAAAATGAAGACTGAAAAATGAGGAACTAAACCTAACGACTGATAAATCAGAACAAAGACTCGAAGTATAACTATGCTCCAATTAGAACAAAACACCCTTTCACCAAGTTCTCACAAGCAGACAAGTTAGTAAAAACCTTTCTTAATAATTTTCCTGTATACTGTTAATTTCCTTGTCACTTATTTCTATTATGAGACAATTCCATGTGCTTCAATATAAAACTTCTTACATCAAATTTTAACCACACACAATGTTCTAACAGTATGAAATCACACAATTTCGAAAGTGTGAAAAAACTAGAGTAGCTTAGAAAATTTCCCTTCTGACATTCTTGTATTCGTATCATCTCAGTTCCACCAACAGCAAAATCATTTTCAAATAACACTCATTCCACCACAAGGCGGGCCAGCTTCCATCCTTCTCAAAGCAAGTACATAGCCAGACTGTCTAACAGACGCTGACTCACTGCTACTCTCTACAAAATCAAGTAACCCTCCCTGACCAACATCCGTGATATCAAGAACAGACTTAGAAAGAATATGGTTATATCGATACTACCGAGGTTGAGTACATTTATCATATTCACAATTTCATTCACATTTGTGAGAAGAACTTCTGAAAAATCGACATGGCAAATAAGACACTTACCTTTCAAAAAAGTCTTGTTCAGAAGCGAAACGTGAACGATAAGCAGTTCAGGCAAGAAGAGAATACAAGCTTTTGGTGTAATGCTACAGAATAATGCTGAAGATTAGAAGAGTAGTTAGAGGAACTAACGAGGACTTAATGAATCGATCTGAAAAAAAAACCGTGTTTGGCATAACTTGACTAAAAGGAGAGAGAGGTTGTTCAGTGACATGCCAAGGCATCAGGTAATTGCCAGTGTAGTTATGGATGGAAGTGGATGGGGGGGGGGGAGGGGGTAAAATTGTAGACGGGGACCAGGGATCAATACAGTAAGCAGGATCAAACGGATGTAGGGTGCAGTAGTTACTTGTTAGTAGTTACTTACTAGTTAGATGAAGAGGCTTGCATAGGTTAGAGTAGGGTGAAGAGCTGCATTAAACCGGTCTTCGGGTTGAAGGCCACAACAGCAGCAGCAGGAACATCATCAACAACAGTGAGCGAGGTACAAATGAATATTTGTATGCCTCAGTTCGTATCCCAATCTCTCTTATCTCGTTCTCACGATCCCTACGCGAAATGTACGATACTGGTCGCTCAATCTTTTTCGAAATCAGGCACACGCTAGAAGTCATTAAATAAGCCCACTGTTTCCTGGATTTGTGGCTTCAGCTATGAAATAAATATCTCTGGACTCGCTATCTGTTGTCAAAGCGACCACGTTAGTGGGGGAGAGCTGCCTTCTTATTATCTGCGCAGCATTCGTTGGTAAAACCTGGTTGTTAAATTTTCTTGAAATGAGAGACTAACATTCGTTTTCGGTGGCTCTTTCTTTTAATTTATGGTGTTTAGAAATGCTTCATTTGACCATAGTTTGGTTTCAACAAGTATTTTGTTCGTTCAGTCTTACCGTGCCGGTGATGAGGAACGAAGTTGTGAATGTTTTGTTGGATGCTGTCAAGATACACCCCGGCGCCAACTAAAGCCATCAACAAAAAATACCCGTGAAAATAATGTGGAGTGCGGAAGATTGGTTAAACTTCTAGATGGACGTTTAAATAGTAGAGAAGAATGTTGCACCTTAAGGATAGTGTAGCTAGGAACATGTCGTTTTTTCAATCTAGTGACTGATTTTAGAATTATGTGCAGACATGCGCACTAGAGACTATCATAAGCGGTTTCCGCCATTTTTTGGTACTGTTTTCGTTGTTGTCGTTTGTGCAGCATTTGCAAATTTTTGAGTTCTACACATTTAAGAGGTGTGTAACACTTTAAACTATTTGGAAGATATTGTTAATTCCTCAGTTACAGAATTTGGTGGTGAGCAGAATTAAAATTAGTATTATAACCTGTGGCGGGTTTTCAGTTGTACTTGAATGATCGCACACCATCTTGTACCGTGAAACGGACGACTATCTTCTACCATATAAATCGTCATATTTCCAAATGAACTGAACGCATTTAACTTCTTAATAGTTTTTTCTGTCTTGAAAATGGAAACTAGAGTTAGTTTCCAACAGGATATATTTTAATTTCAAATGTCAATACGCACAGTTCCAGATACATCGAACAAGTACGACGGATGATTGGGGATTATCGGTTGCTGTCTTTGAGAATGATAGCAGAAGAGTTGAGGATAGCGGAAACAATGTAAGCACTATTGTTCAGTAAAATTCGAAAATGTGGGAGATTTTTGCTTGGTTTGCAACACACGCACTGACACACGAGGAGAAACAGACCTGGATGGAAACGTCTTGGGATTTCATCGACACGTCTGACAGGAATCGACCGTTTGGAAACTATCACTTTAGGAGATGAGAACAAGTGACAATCATTGGCATGGTGTTTATCGTCTTCGCCGCCTCCCAAAAAAAAGTTGCCGAACAACATCCAAAAACAAAACAATATTGATCGCCTTTTGCGACAGCAAGGCCTTGAACCATCATGGTACTCTACTCAGGAATCAAACTGTCAACGCGGAAAATTACGAGGGAGTTCTGAATGGCAACGCATTCGGCTGGTTCGGCCTAACTGCACCTGCGTGATCAATGGACTTCCCCTCCACAACAATGCCCCTCCGCACACTGCTGTCTGCATCCGTAACATCCTCGTTCAACACAGGTTACCGTTTTTCAACAGCCCCCTTGTTTCTAGATCTGGCACAGGTAATTTCTTTTTATATGAAATGTATTCACTTTCGCGAATATGGACAGTCATCAGCTGTTTAATGTAATGACAATAATGAGAACTTGTGCTGGACCAGGACTCCAACTCAGATTTCTTGCTTATCACGAGCGGTCACCTTACCACTAGGCTAGTCTAGGCTAGACCCAAACTTCCATACTTCATCAACCCTGTTATGTCTACAACCTTCACTCGTAAATTCTTTTTGTATATTCCCTTACAGGTGAGCCACTTAGAGGGAAAGTCGCTTGCCTGTTATCTGTGGATAAATACGATTCTGCTGTGCCTTTGGTGTTCAGAAGTACGATGGAAAGTGCAAAGGAACTTCGCACAGTGGCTTTGAACAACACAGCCACTGTCATACCGTAGACTCCCTTTTGCTTACCCAGCTTAAACTGGTCCTGAAAAGCTTAATATTAGGCAGACGTTGCATGTATCCAACAACGCGTGACCACGAGGCATTGAGCGTTTCCACACGAAGCTTTTGCTGACAGTTTTCAACAGTTTTTGAATCGATGTCATGAGGTGTGTTGTAGCTATTAGCGATTACTTTGAAGGTCAGCAAAGTTATTTTGTTTGTAACTTTTGTTTCCTTTATTCTCTCAAACCATTCACGGAACTTTTCATGCGCAGCTTGTACATTTCTGTTAAGAAACAAGTCGAGTCCGTGAAATAATATTGGTCCATTGTTCAGATGGCTCGTCACTGCAGCGTCGTCGGCGTTAGAAAGAGGAAGCAAGACTGAGAGAGAAGGATTCATTTGATAAAGAGGAAGCAAGACTGAGAGAGAAGGTAACATTTGATTAACAGATAAGGGCAGAGGTAGATATTTCCCGGCATTACGAAATATTCTTCGCCCTTGGTGCAAAACACCAGCACCACCTGGGCAGTACGTCGGCGACCACCTGCAACAGCCTGATCCATCAGCAATATTTCCCGTCCATACCGCGATACTGCCGTGCTTCGCAGCCAATTGCAGCAATGTTGACTGCAACACTATTGGGGCCGGACACTGCCGTAAAATACAGTCCATGTAAACGCACTTTAAGGCGACGGAACTGAATTCCTGCCGCTGCAAAGGAAGCAGGTAAACATCTCGCCGAAGCTCGCTGACAGGAACGGCCCAGCTACACCTCGGCGGAACATTAGACGACGCCAAACCGTGTGTCTCAAAGAGACGGCGAGGGGACGCCTGTTGGTCTCTTTTCCTGTTTCCTTAGGGCCCGAATGTAACCACACTGGACGGAAGAGGGCTCGCATTTCCCTCCACAGACAGGCGGTAGGTAAGTCAGCCGCAGGATGTCGGTTAGTGGGCGACGGCGTGTTTGTTTGGCGTGGGCGTCTCCCAGCAGGCGGAGGCAGGAAGCAGCGCCAGACGGGTAGGGTGGGGTGGCATCTTATCTGCCAGCGGGCTCGCCGCCCTCTTATCGCGCCGCGCGCTGTGTGCTGTGCCCGGCACGGGGTTGACACTGTTTACTCAACAATCGCGCTGACAGTTGTCTTCCGTCGCCCGCGCTGCACCGAGCGGGACACTGCGCCGGCGCGAGTAGCAAGCGACCGGGGAAAAATATACAGCGGTCGCGACGCGGCGTCGCGTTGGGTGCCGGCAGCCCCCGCTGTAACAACACACAAATCTCCCGGGCAGCCGACTGAGCGAGCCGGCTCCGTCACACTGGGACATTCCACTGCTCTCTCACCGGGCTTTGAGGTCGGTTCACAAGGACCCTCTCTTGTGCCTCACCAGTAGAACTACCGTAAATGCGATTAGCAATATTTACGGCAACAGAGCTCTACGTGCCGGACAATGAAATCGATGATCAAAGGTTGCCGTCGTAAAGCTTGTAGACTCTCGCAGCGAGTGTCTGTCTCAGTGACGGCTCGTTCACTCGGGAAGGCAGTGAATGGTGCGATTCCCTTTACAGAATCTTGCTCCACCTTCCACAGATTAGGCCCAGAACTTCATCTTCGGTACACTGTCATTAGCAACACATTTGCTACTAGCAACCATCTATCTGATGCTTTTTAGTAAAAGACAAGAGCGTACCCAGGATCTCGGCTAGGGGCTGGGAGACACATATTTGTTTTCCGTTCAATGGCCAAATAATTCAGTGAACTAATGGTTTTGTACATCAGTTTATGGTGAGGTCACTAAAGTCATGGAACAGCGATTGGCACATGCACAGATGGCGGTAATATCGCGTATAAAAGGACACTGCATTGGTGGAGACGCCTTTTGTGCTCAGGTGATTCATATGAAAAGGTTTCCTACGTGATTATGTCCGCACGGTGGGAATTAACAGACTGCGAAGTAGTAGTTGGAGCTATACGTATGGGACATTCCATTTCGGACCTGGTTAGGGAATTCAGTAATCCGAGATCCACAGTGTCAAGAGTGTGCTGAGAAGACCAAACTGTAGGTATCACCTCTCACCACGGACGACGTGGTGCGTAGTGGCCGACAGCCTTCACTTAACGACCGAGAGCAGCGGCGTTTACGTAGAGTTGTCAGTGCTAACAGACACTCAACACTGCCAGAAATAACCCCACAAATCAATGTGGGACGTATGACGAACGACAGTGCGGCGGAATTTGGCAGCATACGACCAACTAGAAGGCCTTTGCTAACAGCACGTCGCCTGCAGCGCCTCTCCTGGGCTCGTGGCCATGTCGGTATACCTTAGACGACTGGAAAACCTTGGCCTTGTCAAATGAGTTCCGACTTCAGTTGGTAAGAGCTAATCGTTGGTTTTCGAGTGTGGCGCAGACCCAACGAAGCCGTGGATCCAAGTTTTCAATAAGGCCCTATGCAAGGTGGTGGTGACTTCGTAATGGCGTGGACTGTTTTTACATAAGATATGAGTTATGTTTGGCTACTTGGAAACCATTTGCAACCATTCATGGATTTCACCTTTGCAAACAGTGATGGAAGTTTTACGGATGCCAATAAGCTATGCCATTGGGCTACAACTGTTCGCGATTGGTTTTAAGAGCATTCTGGACAGTTCGAGCGAATGATTTGCCCACCCAGGGCCTCATGAATACCATCGAACATTTGTGAGGCATAATTGACAGGTCAGTTCGTGCACAAAATCCGGCACCGGCAGCCCTTACGCAATTATGGACGGCTACAGACGCAGCATAGCACAATATTTCTGCAGGCGACCTCCAAAGACTTGTTGATGTCATGCTATGTCGAGTTGCTGCACTATGCCCGACAAAAGAAGGTCCGACACGATATTGGCAAGTGTGCCACGACTTTTGTCACCTCAATTTTTGTCACCTCATTGTCTGTGTATAAATTACACACAATAATGTTGAATACTGAATTGATGTGTCTATCTGTCTGGTGAAGCTGGATTCCAGTTCGGTATGCGAATATCGCTTTTTGCAAGGCGGGGGGGTGGGGGGGGAGGATGGGGATCTGCCCTCCTCCTGCTCAGGGTAGAGGGGTAAGGGGGAGGGGGGAGTTGATGTGGCCTCCTCCTGCTGGGTACGTCCATGAGTGTAGAATAGAGGAAAAATAGTCTGCGAGTGTCTGACGGTTGCAAAAATAGTGACTATATTCGACGTAATGAGTTTCATTTGGGAAGCAGAGAATAGCCGAGTATAATGAGACCTCCACACCTGATCATTCAAAACAAAAAGAAGAAAAGATATTGGGAACAGCGCTTTATACACGACTTTTCTCACAGCCCAGATTAGAAACCGGGAACACACCGGATTAATAGTAACTTCTGAGGCTTTGAAAAAAATTATCCTTTGTTATTTACAGATGCAGTATCTCGCTAGCTATAAATTCCAAAAATTAGTTTTGGAATGACTTTGTTTATTAACGGAAATAGTTGTATTTATAACCAATAATTTCGTCAATTCTAATCAAATGTTCAAGGTTTCTTTGTTTTGTACTCGCCTCATAATCATGACCATCTACCCTCACACAGTTAGCCCTACATGTTTCATCGTGTAGGTGTCAATCAACATATGACGTTACTGACTAATTACAAGAGCCAAAGTAAATCCACCCACCATATTATTTATGTAGCATTACCACCCTCCTGCTCTCTCCGTTGCTCTGAAAGCAGTTCACGACATACATAATACAAACCGGTTATCACTTTACGTAATTATTTTTAATGTATGTTAACAATTCTTTTGCTATTTGAATAAGTGCTGGATATCGTGCATAGTCTATGTTTAATTTCTCTAAAGTACAATGTACATTTTGGTATAAGTGACACTATTACTTGTCCTTCCTCATGATGGTTTCTCGATGATTGATGTATACTACTTGTTCGCACCTTACATTTGCACGGCATTTTAATTATTAAGTAACGGCAGTTTCGTACTGTGATTATTTTTTATATATTTGACTCCTTGGTATTAACGTTATTTTTTTTTTTATATTTTGACTCCTTGGTATTAACGTTTGTTACATAAATTACGAACGTTGTACTTTTGACTTCCCACGCCAGATGGTGGGTGCTACGTTTTTTAAGAAAGACCTGTGTTACGCCTCTTTTTATGTTGTTCATTTATTATTCTGTGGCATTATCTTTTGCTTTGTACATGTTCTGCACTCTGACAACTTATCATCGATCTATTTTATGTTTTATAGTTTATAAAAAACAATATGCCAATGTATTTTAGATGTTCTCCTGCGTCTGCTATGTGTTGTACGCACATTTTAAATTTGAATTACTACACCATTCACAAAAGTACAAGATTTATTTAGTGTTAATAATTCGTAAAACCAATAACACTATGTCTTCACGTGACACATGTCACATAGAGGGCGTGTCAAGCCCCGTCACACCGAGGTCTGCTGAACAAGTGCAGGTAAACAGCGACCTCAGTCTATGTGATTGCCGTAAGCCTAGTAACAACAGTGCATCCCAATTTGTTATACAACATAGGTTTGTTTTAACAAGTGTTATGTTCATATGCAGATGTAATTGTGATTTCTATGTTGTACTCTCTGATCGTAATGTGAAAAAATTTTAACTTCTAGCACTGAAGATGGTCACTCAGTGACAGAAAATCGATTTTGCAATAGAAAAATATACGACCAATGCTGTCTCTTTTTTCAAGTATACCTGTTACCTGGTCGTAGTGCACAAGACAACATGGAGTCGCCAATCAATACTTTCAATTCTGTTTGCAGCCAATGACCTGGTTTTTTCTCCGTAACAGCCTACACTCAGGAAAATCGAAATATTACCGATACACCCCCCCCCCCCAAACCATCCTGTCCAACTTGCCCACGTTGTACTGATACATGGTACACATGGTAGGCGTTCCCCACTCCAGACAAATGTTGACTATTATGAATCGTGTATGTGTATACACACACGTATAATGCAAAGATTCCAGTTCAGCTGTATAGTTTGGTGTTAAAGCGATGTTACTGTTTGCCAGTATCTATCATTTGACCAGCAGCAGGTCTCAGCCTGTTTATACCAGCATAGTGTCTGACATAGACATAATACAATTAGAAAATGTACATCGAGATACGATGAGAAGACTCGTTCAAATAGAGTGGGAGCAATATTGGAGCAAACAGGCGCTTGTCGAGGGTAGGTAGACAACCAGGTGCAGCCTATTCCATCTCAACATTCACAACTGTGGCAGCAGCGGTAACAGGAGTGCCAATGTATCAATAGTCACTGGGTTTGATGGAGCTATATTACAGTCAACAGCTCAAATTTAAATGGGCGGTCCAAGTTGATACGCTTCTTGGCGACATTTTAAAGCGTGTATTGGAACGTAAAATTGGCAATGTTGATGTCTGGTCAGCTATTTGCATGCCGGACGTCTATCGTTCCGGCGATTTGAATTCGCTCGTCTGCTTGGAGGATGCAGGACTTGGGGAACGCTGATCCGCACTTATACTCTAGATTGTCGTGCGAGCGACCGCTGTAGCGGAGAGGCGCATGGTGGAAACGAGGAGCTTTCTGTTGGCTCTGTGACTCCGTTGGAATTCTTGTTTTGATCGCGGAAGTAGCATTGTGGAGCTAGGACATATTACGGCAAGGTGTTAATCGTTGGTATGTGTGGCCACATCGCTGATCTGTGGCTTTTCCAACCGTGAATTCCGAAAGACTTGTCTGAGTTATCACTTTGGAAGGTCTGTGTGACAACAGTGTGCGGGGTCGTTGATGCAAAATGCAGATACCCCATGATAATGATGCTGCTGGCGGTTGTCAAGCTGATTATGAAATAAAATAAATCTCTTTGGAAAACCATTGTTAGAATGAGGGTCACAATCAAATGTGGAATGTGGTCATTAGCACGGGATTGTAAGTAATTTCTCAGCCAACTGAATAGCAAAGTGTGCAGGGATGAAGAATCTGTCATACACTGAAGTTAAAATCTTCTGGGTTGTTAGGCCGCATCATATTTCCTTCTACAATAATCGATGTTTCGACCCATTTGCTGGGATCTCCTTCAGGATGTTTCGGTGTCCACTATTGTTTTATCAGTAGTGGACACTGGAACGTCCCGAAGAAGAGGAGGAGGAGGAGGAGGATATTGGTGTTTAACGTCCCGTCGACAACGAGGTCATTAGAGACGGAGCGCAAGCTCGGGTGAGGGAAGGATGGGGAAGGAAATCGGCCGTGCCCTTTCAAAGGAACCATCCCGGCATTTGCCTGAAGCGATTTAGGGAAATCACGGAAAACCTAAATCAGGATGGCCGGAGACAGGATTGAACCGCCGAAGAAGATCCCAGCAAAGGGGTCGAACCGTCGATTATTTTAGAAAGAAATTTGACGAGGCCTAACAGCACAGAAAATTTTAACTTCAGTGACAATGGCCATGAAAGCCTGCAGACTTACATGTCACATACTGATAATATATGGACCACAAGATAAGTGAACATAAAAACTAAATTCACTGGTTTGACAGTGTTGTGGTGTTGCATCTATTTAGAGAGATTTGTATCTTGAAGGTAGAACATTAGTTTACTGTTTCAGCCACCTTTCCTTCTCTTAAGGTCCACTGCTTGAATTCTGTGATATCTCTCTGGATTTCCAGACATAATTTTGGCGTATTTCAATTGGAACATTATACTTAAGATTTAATTGTGATGCATCATTGTTTGTCTGGCAGCTAAAAGCTGTTTGATTATTCAAATTCAAATGTTGAGTTGAGTTCGATTAAGTTTTGGCTGATTTTATAGAAACAGAACATTTACTTACTAAGTAATTTGTGGTGAATTGTATTGCTCTCTTTCAAGGAGAAATTCACAATGAACTTGTGTGAGCAAGAGAGCCAAGCCAGCAAAGATTTCGAGATCTCTATAACGCACACGAAATTAAAGCAACACCAATCGTAGCACTTATATGCTGAATATTCTAATGTCTGCCATTAAGCACATAAAGGAAGAGAGCCAGTCACAATGACAGAGTAAAGATTTTCTGACATATCTGATATGTTCAGAAGGAGCAATGAAAGGTAAGGTTAAGCTGTGTGTAGACGTGAGACTTCGGTTGCCTGGAAGAACCTGACACTCTCTGAAATTGCTTGCAATTGTGATTATAAGAGGGATGATTATTTTAGTAGTTGTTGCTATCTGTTAGTAGCTGCGAGTAAATCAAAAAAGTCTGAAATCAGTTTGAGGAATCTTGTAACCATTATAGATACGGACCTGAGAGCTCACTCTCGGAGAGATGACGGTTCCTATTCGACGAACCACTAAAGTTAAGAATACGAGTGAGAATGCCTTTAATTTCAGAGATCCTGGTGCCATTTCATGTTGAGAGTATTCACAACTGAACCAACAATGCTGTACTAGTTCCTTCATTGTACCGTAGTGGCTAAACCCTCACTGTAGTCTAAAATGTTGTTGAGGCGTTCGTAGCCATTTGATGCACATATTGCATATCATAAGTAGTAGGGCTAACTTCGCTCAGGGGCGTTCTGTTAGTGCAGGTTACCTACATCAGGGACAAAGTAAATATTGAAGGGCAAACCTACTGTTCTCTTTTGATTGACAGGTCGTTAACCTGTTGTTCTGCTAAGATGATTATGTCCCCCTGGAGAATATCCTTCCTTTTGATTGACCGGTCCTTAAGCTATTATCTCCCGCTGCTTCCTTTTTCCAACCACTCAGGAAACCTCCTACCCATCCTTCTCCTCCTCGCTGACACAGTCACACTTTCAGCCCTAGGTTATTCTCACTCTGTCAGTTTGTCTCTCACTCTATCAGTTTGATTGATTACTAAATCAAATTGATCAATTAATTAACCCTTCTACCTGTGGTAAACTCCCAACCGTCCTTTCCCACCCCTCCCTGGCCTACCTGGAAACGTAGCATCTCATGTGGGAAAATCAATGACAAAGCAGATGGTATATTGTTTATTTATAAAAAAATTCATTTTCCAGAGGTTGGACTTCTCTTGCTCATCATTCTCTGCCGCTTGGGAAGCTGCAGGTCTTGTAACTTACAACAAAAAGAAGCAATTAAACTGACCACCTTTTTTTAATTCCTATCGCGCAAGGAATACAATCATGAAACACCTATCAAATGTAATTACACTGCTAAAAATCTTCCACTTGCGAAGCACGCAACGTCCATCATCCCGCACACAGTGCCAGCTCACGCTACCCATGCAGGCTATCCAGATTCTGAGTCTCTTGAGGCCCAACAAAGCAATGTGTTTGTCAGCAGCAGCGCCATGCTCTGGTGTCCAAGAGATATCCGCTTGAGCCCCGCAACTAACAAACCGGATCTCGCACTAATCATCAAACTAAAACATCTGAGAAATTCCTGTCAAAACATGCTCTCTCTCTCTCTCTCTCTCTCTCTCTCTCTCTCTCTCTCTCTCATTCTCTCTCCCTCTCTCGTCCCGTAGCGTACTACTGCAGGGTCTGCACATGCCGTTGCTCATAGTTAGAGCAAACTGAATTCAAAGCAGCGTTTACCTGGTAAGCCTCTATGGAATACTGATGCACACAAAAACTCCTTCCAAGACAAATGCCTGACAGGGAATCGATGCAGAAATACTGCTGAAGTCAAAAAAATAATTTCTGGTTACGTAATCGTGATGAAGGGGATATAAGGCGAGCGTGATAGCTCACTGCTCCCAGTCACAGTCAGCTTCTGGAACAATAAGAACCACGAAGTGTCGACAGCAGTCGAAATCGTCATCTACCTCTCCATTGCAGAAGAAGCATAACAGTGAGTACCCATTACATGTCGTTGCTACTATTACTGCATGTAGCAGTTCCTCCTCCTTTGTCAAGTTCCATTTCTTTTTTCAACTCTATATCATTGCCTATGGGTCCGTATTGTTTATTCTTCTTCTTTCAGCGACCTCTGTGTGGTCTAGAGCAGCAGCAGCTACTGTTGCCTCATCGGCACTTGCAGCAAATTCTCGCCTTTCAAGGTTGGCACTGGTAGCAGCACTGTGGGATCCTGTAGAGCACTTGACCAGCAAGATGGAGTAGGACAACGAGCTGCTATTATCCATTATGCTCATTTCAAGCAAGTCCCCGACCCTCAGAATAATCGTGCTGGGGGCCCCTCACCACACATTGTGCGTCAGTACTGGTCTCCAATGTATGCACCATCCACAAACATTCTGGTGTTACTGAAAGGACAGAGTGTTGATGAGGTGGATGTGAAGCTGCATATTCCTCCCAGAGCTCTACTGCTTTTCACTTCAACTTACAGTTTAACAGCTAGTGGTTCAAAGCGCTTAAATACTCGTATAGAAGCACCAGTGGATAGTAACTGGCATGTTGTGTTAAGAGATTGAAAACGCGTTGAAAAGTGTTAAAGTGTGGTTTACAGAGCCAGAGCGGGATGAACTGTGTCATGCAGAACACTACATCAACCACAGATGACCTCTGAGTATTCTCCATCCCCAGACATCTACTGTACAGGTCTGACTCTTTCTATAGCAACACTGTACGATGGCGTAACACACGTGGTGAGATGTGGAGGTCGATCCATTTATCTACAGTACTCTACCATTAGAAACTTCTTCGGGCTACAGATGGTGCTATGCGCTATACTGGAAAGACTGAACTGTGTTCTCCTGTATGTTCAAACTCTCTATAAAGACATCGTTAACTATCATTGTATGTATAGTGTGCATGCAGATGATATAGATAACTGCATCAATACGGTGTCAAAAGGAGAAGCTAAAGGAATGCCCATCAGTTTGAGAGAAATGCATGCTGTATTTACTCCATACGAGAAACACTTATTCAGGAAATACAGTAAAAAGTGAATCGGTTATTTTTGTTGCTGTTGATCTAATGCAACCCAAATATCATTGCAGAAATGTAAATAAAATAGATATCATTGCCAATCTTTCTTGTTTTTCTTATTTAACTAACCTGTCATTACATAAAGTGAGATGCAGCCATTGTAGCTCACTCAGTAAGATGATTATGCTTTAGTGGCTACAAATATTATTATTATTACAAGTGTTCATTTTTTTTCTATAAAAGCCCATTTCACAAGATAACCTGAAGTACCCGCTATCATGGCTGGGTGGGTGAAGTGTCAGGACTTTGTTGTTTGTGACTTGTCTTCTGAAGATCTGAAGAAGAAGAAGAAGAAGGAGAATGGAATACTCCTTCTTGATAAAATATGAGCAATTATTGTGGGTTAACCCAATTTCCCAAATGCATGCAGCTTTACTGTATGGTTTAATGATGATGGCCTCCTCTTGGGTAAAATATTCCGGAGGTAAAATAGTCCCCCATTCCGATCTCCGGGCGGGGACTACTTAGGAGGACGTCGTTATCAGGAGAAAGAAAATTGGCGTTCTCCGGATCAGAGTGTGGAATGTCAGATCCCTTAATCGGGCAGGCAGGTTAGAAAACTTAATAAGAGAAATGGATAGGTTAAAGTTAGATATAGTGGAAATTAGTGAAGTTCAGTGGCAGGAAGAACAAGATTTCTGGTCAGGTGAATACAGGGTTATAAATACAAAATCAAATAGGGGTAGTGCAGAAGTAGGTTTAATAATGAATAGGAATGTAGGAATGCGGGTTAGCTACTACAAATAGCATAGTGAACGCATTGTTATGGCCAAGATAGACACGAAGCCCACGCCTACCACAGTAGTACAAGTTTATATGGCAACTAGGTCCGCAGTTGACGAAGAGATTGGTGAAATGTATGATGAGATAAATAAGTTATTCAGATAGTGAAGGGAGGCGAAAATTTAATAGTCATGGGAGAATGGAACTCGATAGTAGGAAAAGGAAGAGAAAGAAAGGTAGTAGGTGAATATGGAATTGGGTTAAGGAACGAAAGACGAAGCCGCCTGGTACAATTATGCACAGAGCATAACTTAATCATAACTAACACTTGGTTCAAGAATCATAAACGAAGTGTCTCGTGATGACTGGGTGTTGTGTGATGTCCTTAGGTTAGGTAGATTTAAATAGTTCTAAGTTCTAGGTGACTGATGACCATAGATGTTACGTTCCATAGTGCTCAGAGCCATTGAACCATTTGAACCATAAACGAAGGTTGTGTACATGGAAGAAGCCTGGAGATACTGGAAGGTCTCAGATAGATTATATAATGCTAAGACAGATATTCAATAACCGGGTTTTAAATTCTAAGAGATTTCCCGTGGCAGATGTGGACTCGGACCACAATCAATTGGTAGATTAAAACTGAATAAACTGCAGAAAAGTAGGAGTTGGAGGAGATGGGACCTGGATAAACTGAAAGATTCAGAGGTTGTACACAGCTTCAGGGAGAGCATTAGGGAACGATAGACAAGAATGGTGGAAATAAATACAGTAGAAGAAGAATGGGTAGCTTTGAGAGATGAAATAGTGAATTTAGCAGAGGATCAAGTAAGTAAAAATACGAGGGCTAGTAGAAATCCCTGGGTAACAGAAGAGATACTGAATTTAATTGATGAAAGGAGAAAATATAGAAATTACTTAAATGAAGCAGGCAAAAAGGAATACAAACGTCTCAAAAATGAGATCCACAGGAAGTGCAAAATGGCTAACCAGGGATGGTTACAAATGTAAGGATGTAGATGCGCATATCATTAGGGGTAAGATAGATCCTGCCTACAGGAAAATTAAAGATACCTTTGAAGAAAAGAGAACCACTTGCATGAATACCAAAAGCTCAGATGGAAAGCCAGTTCTGAGCCAAGAAGAGAAAGCGAAAAGGTGGAAGGAGTATATTAAGTCCGATGTACTTGAGGACAATATTATGGAAATGGATGACGATGTAGATGAAGATGAAATGGGAGATACGATATTGCGTGAAGATTTTGACAGAGCACTGAAAGTCCTGAGTCAAAATAAGGCCCCGGGAGTAGACAACATTCCATTAGAACTACTAACGACATTTGGAGAGCCAGTCCTGACAAAACTCTACCATATGGTGGGCAAGATGTATGAGACAGGCAAAATACACCCAGACTTCAAGAAAAATATAATAATTCCAGTCCCAAAGAAATCAGCTGTTGACAGATGTGAAAATTACCGAACTATCAGTTTAATAAGTCACAGCTGCAAAATACTAACACGAATTATTTACGGACGAATGGGAAAACTGGTAGAAACCAACCTAGCGGAAGGTCAGTTTGGATTCCGTAGAAATGTTGGAACACGTGAGGCAATACTGATCCTACGACTTATCTTAGAAGAAAGATTAAGGAAAGGCAAACCTGCATTTCTAGCATTTGTAGACTTAAAGAAAGCTTTTGACAATATTGAATGGAATACTCTCTTTCAAATTCTAAAGGAGGCAGGGGTAAAATACACGGAGCGAAAGACTTTGCAATTTGTACAGAAACCAGATGGCAGTTATAAGAGTGGAGGGGCACGAAACGGAAGCAGTGGTTGGGAAGGGAGTGTGGCAGGTTTGTAGTCTCTCCCCGATGTTATTCAATCTCTATATTGAGTACGCAGTAAAGGAAACAAAAGAAAAATTCGGAGAAGGTATTAAAATCGGTGGAGAAGAAATAATAACTTTTAGGTTCTCCGATGACATTGTAATTCTGTCAGAGACAGCAAAATACCTAGAAGAGCAGCTGAACGGAATGGACAGTGTTTTGAAAGGAGGATATAAGATGTATTTCAACAAAAGCAAAACGAGGATAATGGAAAGTAGTCGTATTAAATGGGGTGATGCTGCGGGAATTAGATTAGGAAATGAGGCGTTTAAAGTAGTAGATGAATTTTGCTATTTTGGGAGAAAAATAACTTTTGATGGTTGAAGTAGAGAGGATATAACTGTAGACTGGCAATGGCTAGGAAAGCGTTTCGGAAGAAGAAAAATTTGTTAACATCAAGTATAGATTTAAGTGTCAGGTAGTCGTTTCTGAAAGTATTTGTATGGAGTGTAGCAATGTATGGAAGTGAAACGTGGACGATAAATAGTTTAGACAAGAAGAGAATAGAAGCTTTCGAAATGTGGTGCCACAGAAGAATGCTGAAGATTAGATGGGTAGATCTTATAACTAATGAGGAGATATTGAACAGAATTGGAGAGAAGAGGAATTTGTGGCACAACTTGACTAGAAGAAGGGATCGGTTGGTAGGACATGTTCGGAGGCATCAGGGGATCACCAATTTAGAATTGGAGGGCAGCAATAAGGGTAAAAATCGTAGAGGGAGACCAAGAGATGAATACACTAAACAGATGCAGAAGGATGTAGGTTGCAGTAGGTACTGGGAGATGAAGAAGCTTGCACCGGATAGAGTAGCATGGGGAGATGCATCAAACCAGTCTCTGGGCTGAAGACCACACAGACACAATCCAATTGTGGCAAGACTAATGTTCTCATGACACTGCAAACACATGTAGATGGATTCCGATCTGAAAATGTTTGTGTGTTTTCAAAAATACTGTTTCGGTCTAAGAATCAGCTACTGCAGGAGATACAGCGCGTTGTAAAAGGCGTTACATACACGACATTCACTGCAAGTGGTGGTATCCCCCCCCCCCCTGGTACCCCCCCCCCCCCTACCCTACCTGAAAAAGTAGAGCCAAACACGGAGTTTATATTTGACCGTGTTTCTGAGGAAAACCAAGACCAAATCCGAAAATATCCATGTTTCGTTCATCGTATGGGTTATGATAGATTTTATCTAAGCCAAACATACTCCAAAATCCCGAAACAGTTGGTTAGGGATAATACGAACCTCCTTATAGACTTCAAACAACCCAGTTTGAATTTAAAACACATTAATAGTGCACGTATAGGAGCTGACATGTCATTCGATTATTTTGTAAAGATTCGTGCCGATTACGGGAATCATTCGCAGTATGGGTTTCTCGTTATTGAAAAATCAAGGAGGCGAGACTTTTGTTTAGCCCGGTAAGAGAGGAGAGTATATCAGTATACGCTGCACCACAGACAAATTTGCTCGCATGTCTCGCTCTCAACCTGAGGGAATGAGTGTACATCTACAGAACATTCACTTGTACATGGATGCGAAAATTCAGGGTACCGTGCATAAAGTTGGAGCTCGGCACAGAGCTCTGGAGACATATTACCAGAATCTTTTAAGAATGATCAGCGCATTGAATGGACTACTGAATGAACTCAGTAAGAAAGTAAACGACTTAACTAAATAGGTTGAGGCTATTGAGCAGAAAATACACACGTAAAAAAAGGTTTTACATCACCCCAGTTCACAGAACCGCTGAGGACAGACGTTGACTGTGGATATTGTATCGCAGACACAGTCCCTTTGACTGTTCAGAGATGTCACTAAACCAGACCAAAGATGTAAACAACCATGCATGAGCAGCGCCTGTTAGACGGAGAGGTTCCGACAACTGATCAGCTCCAGTTATTCCACCTGGAATGAGGTACATAGCAAGTGTTGTGTGTAGTTCAAACATGCATATACGGTCAATACCGCGGTTTGATCGCGTCTGCATTGTTACTTTGGGCCAGGAAAGGCTCTCAGCAATGGAAGTGTCCAGACGTTTCGGTGTGAACCAGAACGATGTTGTTCAGACATGGAGGAGATACAGAGAGAGACAGGAACTGGTGATGACATTCCTCGCTCAGGCCGCCCAAGGGCTACTGCTGCAGTGGATGACCGCTACCTGCAGATTATGGCTCGGAGGAACCACGACAGCAACGCCACCATGTTGAATAACGCTTTTCGTGCAGTCACAGGACGTCATGTTACGACTCAAACTGTGAGCAGTAGGATGCGTGATGCGGAACTTCCCTTCCGACGTCCATGGCGAGGTCCATCTTTGCAACCGCGACACCATGCAGCGCGATACAGATGGGCCCAACAACATGCCAAATGGACCGCTCAGGATTGGCCTTACGTTCTCTTCATCGACGAGTGTCGCATATACCTTGATTCGAACAATTGTCGGAGACGTGTTTGGAGGCAGGCGGTCAGGCTGAACGCCTTAGACAGCAAGGTGGAGGCTCCCTGCAGTTTTGGGGTGGCATTATGTGGGCCCTAATTACGCCGCTGGTGCTCATGGATCGCGCCGTAACGGCTATACGTCACTTGAATGCCATCCTCCAACCGATAGTGCAACCATATCGGCTGCATATTGACGAGGTATTCGCCTTCATCGACGTCAGTTCGCGCCCCCATCGTGCACATCTTCTGAAAGACTTCCTTCAGGATAACGACATCGCTCGACGAGAGTGGCCAGCATGTTCTCCAGACACGAACCCTATGAAACAAGCCTTGGATACACTGAAAAGGGCTGTTTATGGACGACTCTGAGGGATCCACGCGGAATCGAGGTTGAGGAATGGGACAATCTGGACCAGCAATGCCTTGATGAACTTGTGGATAGTATGCGACGACGAATACAGACATGCATCAATGCAAGAGGACGTGCTACTTGGTATTAGAGTTACCGGTATGTACAACACTCTGGAGCGCCACCTCTGAAGGTCTCGCTGTATGGTGATACAACATGTAACGTGTGGTTTTCATGAGCAATAAATAGGGCGAAAATGATGTTTATGTTGATCTCTATTCCAATTTTCTGTACAGGTACCGGAACTCTTTGAATCGAGGTGATGCAAATCTTCTTTTGATGTGTGTAGATGCAGAGGTCGGGGCGCAGGGTCATAATAATAAGAAGAAGAGTGGATATACACTGAAGTGCCAGAGGAACTGGTATAGCCAAGCGTATTCAGTTACAGAGCTGTGTAAGAAGGCAGGATGCGGCACTGCGGTCGGCAAGGCCTGTGTAAGGCAAGTGTCTGGTGCAGTTGTTAGTTCGTTTACTGCTGCTACAGTGGCGGGTTATCAAGATTTAAGTGAATTTGAATGTGGTGTTATGGTCAGCACACGAGCGATGGGATACAGCATTTCCGAGATAGCGATGAAGTTGGGATTTTCCCGTACGACCATTACACGAATGTACCGTGAATATCAGGAATCCGGTAAAATATCAAAACTCCGACATCGCTGCTGCCGGAAAAATATCCTGCAAGAACTGGACGAGCGACGACTGAAGAGAATCGTTCAACCCGACAGAATTGCAACCCTTTCGCAAATTGCTGCAGATTTCAGTGTTGGGGTATCTGCAAGTGTCAGCGTGCAAACCATTCAAAGAAACATTATCGATATGGGGTTTAGGAGCCGGAGGCCCACTCATATACCCTTGATGACTGAGCAACACAAAGCTTTACGCCTCGAATGGGACAGTCAATATCGACATTGGACTGTTGACGACTGAAAACGTGTTGCCTGGTCGGACTAGTCTCGTTTCAAATTGTATCGAGCGGAAGACGTGGACGGGTATGGAGACAGCCTCATGAATCCATGGACGCTGCTTGTCAGCAGGGGAACGTTCAAGCTGGTAGAGACTCTGTAATGGTGTGAGTCGTGTGCAGTTGGAGTCATATGGGACCCCTGATACGTATGTAAGCATCCCGTATGGTCACGGCATCCATTCATGTCAATTGTGAATTCCGACGGACTTAGGTAATTCCTGCAGGACAATGCGTACCCCACACGACCAGAATTGCTACAGAGTGGCCCCAGGAACGCTCATCTGAGTTTAAACGCTTCGTCACTAAACTCCTCAGACATGAACTTTATTGAGCATATCTGGAATGCCTTGCAACGTGTTGTTCAGATCTCCACCACCGCGTACTCCTACGGATTTATTGACACCCCTACAGGATTCATGGCGTCATTTCCCTTCAGTACTGCTTACGACGTTATTCGAGTGCATGCCACACGTGTTACGGCACTTCTGCGAACTCTCTGGGCTTCTAAGCGATATTAGCCAGGTATATCAGTTTCTTTGGCCCTTCAGTGCTCAAAGTCTCACGCTGCCGATACGTCTCATTAGTATACAACGAGATGTCAACGAAGCTGAAAGTCGTTCAGGCAAGAAAAGCCGTTCGAGAGAAATAATGGCTGCGAAGGTTATGGAATATGGATCACCAGGAAACACTGAGAGAGACCTTCGAAGTCTGTGGCCGAACTTCTCAGGCAGCTCTCAATAAAAGCATAACCACACAATAACGGCGGTTTTCCCATTGACGAATTCATTATCCGTCACGCCCTGGCCAGATAGATAGGATATTCGTCGTCAGCAGCGAAGCCCGTACATGCTGGGTACGCAGCCTATAAAACTAACTGATGACGCAATACTGATTGGTGACATGTTGTTTGCGAGCCAAGTGGCTTAATGAATTTTCCTAAGGCCCATAAATTACACAGTTAATAATGGGGCATTGCACCATGAAATACTGCATTTGACTGATGTACATAAGATCGCAAAAAGCCAGAGAAACAAGAAATATAAAACCAATATTTGATGTTAAGAAGAACAACACCAACAACAGCAGTAGCCGTGATGGTATTGACACTGAATGTAAAACAGTGAACAATAGAATATCAAGGGAATCCCGCAGAGCTAATAGATCGACTACGTCTGCTCATGTAGGTACGAAAAAGGGGTTACCATAACACCAACTACCTACTTTCAACTACTTTTGAAGGTCATCCGACTACACAGTTCCCCTCCGAAATACATGCACATGGGTCAATGTGTATAGGATATACCTTAGGATTTTTGGTAGAGTAGCGAGACAAAGGTTTAGGAACCAGATTTTAATTGTAAGACATTTCCCGGGGCAGATGTGGACTCTGAGCTGTAGATTACAACTGAAGAAACTGGAAAAAGGTGGGAATTTGAGGAGATGGGACCTGGATTAACTGACTATACAAAAGGTTGTACAGAGTTTCAGGGAGACCATACTGGAACAGTTGACAGGAATGGGGGAAAGAAATACAGTAGAAGATGAATGGGTAGCTCTGAGGGAAGAAAATAGTGAACGCAGCAGAGGATCAAGTAGCTAAAAAGACGAGGGCTAGTTGAAATCCTTGGGTAACCGAGGAAATATTGAATTTAATTGCTGAAAGGAGAAAATATAAAAATGCAGTAAATGAAGCAGGCAAAAAGGAATACAAACGTCTCAAAAATGAGATCGACAGGAAGTGCAAAATGGCTAAGCACGGATGGCTCGAGGCAAATGTAAGGATGTAGAGGCTTATCTCGCTAGGGGCAAGATAGATACTGCCAACAGGAAAATTAAAGAGACCTTTGGAGAAAAGAGACCCACTTGTATGAATACCAAGAGCTCAGATGGAAACCCAGTTCTGAGCCAAGAAGAGAAAGCGAAAAGGTGGAAAGAGTATATAGTGGCCGATGTACTTGAGACCAATATTATGGAAATAGAAGAGGATGTAAATGAAGATGAAATGGGAGATACGATATTGCGTGAAGAGTTTGACAGGCACTGAAAGACCTGAGTCGAATCAAGGCCCCGGGAGTAGACAACATTCCATTAGAACTACTGCCGACCTTGGGAGAGCCAGTACTTACAAAACTCTACCATCAGGTGAGCAAGATGTATGAGACAGGCGAAATACACCCAGACTTCAAGAAAAATATAATAATTCGAATCCCAAAGAAAGCAGCTGTTGACAGATGTGAAAATTACCGAACTATCAGTTTAATAAGTCACAGCTGCAAAATACTAGCCGGCCGCGGTGGTCTAGTGGTTGTAGGCGCGCAGTCCGGAACCGCGGGACTGCTACGGTCGCAGGTTCGAATCCTGCCTTGGGCATGGATGTGTGTGATGTCCTTAGGTTAGTTAGGTTTAAGAAGTTCTAAGTTCTAGGGGACTGATGACCACAGACGTTATGTCCCATAGTGCTCAGAGCCATTTGAACCATTTTTTTGCAAAATACTAACACGAATTATTTATGGACGAATGGAAAAACTCTTAGAAGCCGACCTCGGGGAAGATCGGTTTGGATTCCGTAGAAATGTTGGAACACGTGAGGCAATACTGACCTTACGACTTATCTTAGAAGAAAGATGAAGGGAAGGCAAACCTACGTTTCTAGCATTTGTAGACTTAGAGAAAGCTTTTGACAATGTTGAATGGAATACTCTCTCTCAAATTCTAAAGGAGCTAAGGGTAAAATACAAGGAGCGAAAGACTATTTTCAATTTGTACAGAAACCAGATGGCAGTTATAAGAGTCGAAGGGCACGAAAGGGAAGCAGTGGTTGGGAAGGGAGTGAGACAGGTTTCTAGTCTCTCCCCGATGTTATTCCATCTGTATATTGAGCAAGCAGTAAAGGAAACAAAAGAAAAGTTCGGAGGAGGTATTAAAATCCATGGAGAAGAAATAAAAATTTTGAGGTTGTCCGATGACATTGCAATTCTGTCAGAGACAGCAAAGGACTTGGAAGAATAGTTGAACGGAATGGACAGTGTCTTGAACGTGGATATAAGATGAACATCAACAAAAGTAAAACGAGGATAATGGAATGTAGTCGAATTAAGTCGGGTGATGCTGGGAAGTTAGATTGCGAAATGATACACTTAAAGTAGTAAAGGAGTTTTGCTATTTGGGGAGCAAAATAACTTTTGATGGTCGAAGTAGAGAGGATATTGAAATGTCCCCTTAGAAAAATTATACATGACTGTGCTTAAACTGACACACAATATTTTTTTTTTAGCGTAACGCAATCCGACTTTCAATAATCCCTACAAGAAAATGGCCCTGACTAAATTAACCTATACGTTTCACAAGTCACTTACCTCACAAAAATCTTCGTTACTCAAACTACTGCAGTACAGCGAGCGCCAATACTGCTAGATAAATAAAAGATTCAAACAACTGAAGGCACTAACTACTGATAGGCATAGTTTGCAAATGAAACATTTTGATAGAGAACAAAAAATGTATTTACCATAATAGTGTTCAAAAGTCATAATATATATATATGTAGCAGTTCATGACATCCCTTCCTACAAATGTACTGTTTCTGATGGACACACATCCAGATTATCCATTTTCAAAAATCCGCCATCTCACTTCCCCACATCCACCACTGCTGGCGGCTCACCTTCAACTGCGCAACGCCACGCGCTGTTCACATCCAGCTGCCCAACACTACAATGGCAGACAACAATACAAACTAGCCACAGACTGCACACAGCACAGCAAGTGATTTTCATGCAGAGCGCTACGTGGCGTTACCAATAAGAAAACCTAAACAGCCTACTTACAATATAAAATGCAGACTGCCAATGGCAAGGAAAGCGTTTCTGAAGAAGAGAATTTTGCTAACATCAAGTATAGATTTAAGTGTCAGGAAGTCGTTTCTGAAAGTTTTTGTGTGGAGTGTAGCCATGTATGGAATTGAAACATGGACGATAAGTAGTTTGGACAAGAAGAGAATAGAAGTTTTAGAAATGTGGTGCTACAGAAGAATGATGAAGATTAGATGGGTAGATCACATAACTAATGAGGAGGTATTGAATAGAATTGGGGAGAAGAGTAGTTTGTGGCACAACTTGACAAGAAGAAGGGTCCGTTTGGCAGGACATGTTCTGAGGCATCAGGGGATCACAAATTTAGCATTGGAGGGAAGCGTGCAGGGTAAAAATCGTAGAGAGAGACCAAGAGATGAATACACTAAGCAGATTCAGAAGGATGTAGGTTGCAAAAGTACTGGAAGATGATGAAGCTTGCACAGGGTAGAGTAGCATGGAGAGCTTCATCAAACCAGTCTCTGGAATGAAGACCACAACAACAACAGCGAATAAGACAAGTGAATATTCTAGTATAAAACCTTTTTTTAACATTTACATCCACATTTACATACAAAAAACCAATCTTTCCATATTTTTGTTGGTGTAGTTATAGTAATGTCTAATTCAAATTACAACTTATATCTTACATTCACATCTGCACCATCTGTTTCTTTCTCCAGACAGTAATTTAACAAATTCAGAGAAGATATGTAGTCAAATTCCTGTATGCATTTAATTTTATACCTGTAAGCTATCTATTTTACAGCTTTAATGATTAATTATTTTCCTTCTGGCAGTTCTTCTAGAAGAAAGCATTTGGTGATTTTAACTTTTCCTCTTATTTCCTGCATAGCGCTGTGCTTATAACCCTCCACATCTTCCTAGGTGTAGGCTGCCAGTTCTTCTGCCGGGCATTCTTGTGGGGTTTTGGTATAGAACCTCATGACTTTTGCAAACGAACTGTCATTAAAGGCTGTTGTTCCGTCGGTTTTAAACCTTGCAAAAGGATGTTCTGTTGCAAGCCTACCATATTTCGATATAAGGTAATCATCCTTTACAAGCAAATGCTAGGAGTAACGGAGTTCGTTAATCATATCTTTCATGGGTCCTTTAACATCAAACGTCCCCTGAGAAAAATTATATATGACTGTGCTTAAACTGACACACAATATTTTTTTAGCCCAACGCAATCTGACTTTCAATAATACCTACAAAAGAATGGCCCTGACTAACACTATCCTATACCTTTCACAAATAACTTACCTCACAAAAATCTTCGTTACTCGAACTACTGCAATGCAGCGAGCCCAACTACTGCCAGCTAAATAAAAGATTCAAACTACGGAAGGCACTAGCTACTGATAGGCACAGTTAGAAAATGAAAGATTTTAATAGAGAACAAACAATGTATTTACCTTAATAGTCATAATATATATAGCAGTTCATGACATCCATTCTTACAAATGTACTATTTCTGATGGACACACCTCCAGATTACCCATTCTCAAAAATCCGCCATCTCACTTCCCCACATCCACCACTGCTGGCGACTCACCTCCAGCTGCACAACGCTACGCGCTGTTCACATCCAGCTGCCCAACACTACAATGGCAGACAACAATGCAAACCAGCCACAGAATGCACACAGCACAGCTAGTGATTTTCATACAGAGCACTATGTGGCGTTACCAGTAAAAAAACCTGTGCAGCCTACTTATGTAGTAATGAATTAACTAATGTTCAAAGTAGTAATTTGGTAATTGTGCATAAGGAAATGGAGCGGGCTGCAAATAATGGTGTGGACAGTAAAACAATTAGTGAACAGGGAAGCATTATCGATCTATCGGTCGGCAACAGCTCGCCTCAGGATTCCGAAATGACAGGACACAATCTTGCAAATACTGTAGATTCAGGTTTTGCGTCCTCACCGTTTTCTCAAATAAGTCAAGACACATTTTCTGCTTTTCAAAATGCGAATATTGCCGGTTCAAATGCACAGCCGAATAGCACTGAGGAACATGTTTCAGACACCAGAGCATTGTTATTACAGTTAATGCAACAAATGGGACACAGGCTACAAAAGTTAGACACAACGCTCGAACAAAATTAGAAACAAATGGGACAAAATCTTGAAAAGTTAGACACAATGGAACAAAATCTTCGAAAGTTAGACACGATGGAACAAAATCAGAGACAAACACAGCAAAAGCTTTAAAAGTTGGAAACAATGGATGAAAATCTTCGAAAGTCAGACACCACACTTGAACAAACACGTGAAGGTTTAACTGCTGAGTTACTTAAAATCGAATCGAAATGTCAAAAAGTCTGTAATGGCGTAAAAACACTAATTTGTGAGCATTTCCAACCTATTCTTTCGCGTCATGAAAATGCATTACAGAATCGCGAAGCAGCCATAAAAGAAATGCAAATCATGAAAATCACGACAACTTGCAAGCTAAAATTGACTCAGTTGCATCTACCGATTCGGTTACGCAACTTTCAAAAACTCAGGAAAACTTAAAGGACACAGTAGATACGATTTCAACACAAATGGACACTCTGAAACTTAGTTCAGAAAAACACACAGAGGAAATTATTTCACTATCGGATAAAGTAGCCGAACTTTCAGATCAGTTCACTAACTTATCTACAAAGGTAGACGATGATCTGAATGACACAAGACCTGTAGCCTTCACTGACACTGAAGAGTATGAACAAATTAGAAAATTCAAACAAAATCAAAATCAAATGAATACACAGTACAAAAGAGAAATCCGGGAAGTACAAGATCAGTTGGCACAAATAATACAAGAATTACATATTTCAGAGGACATTCGCGCTCCAGTACGGGAAGAGGGACATAGAAATATGGAACAAGCACAAAATAATAACACAGGACACTTCGGAAATTATGAAAGAAATTGGCAAGGTGCATTGAATTTTGAGATGGAACCGCCGAAACGAAGTAACAATGAGCGATGTGCGACTCGCCGACAGGATGATTTTGACTATAAGCTGTTCATTACTACACGTAAATTCAAAACTTTTAAGAATTCTGGCAACGACATTCATCCACAAGCATGGCTTCATCAGTTCTCTCATTGTTTTCCTCCCAACTGGTCATTGGAACACAGGTTACAATTTATGTGTGGCTACTTGGAGAATGAACCAGCTGTAAGAATGCGATAGGTCATTCACGATTGCCACAGTGAAGGAGAATTTTATCATGCCTTCCTCTCAGCATATTGGTCTCAAGCTACACAAGATCGAGTAAAACATAGCATCATAATGATGAAACATTTCGAACAATCTGAATTTTCCAGTCTTGTGAAATATTTTGAAGATATGTTGCACAAGAATCAGTACCTGTCAAACCCATACAGCCCCTCAGAACTCATCCGCATTTGCTTAATCAAATTGCCTTAACATTTACAACACATTGTTTTTGCAGGATTTTGCAAAGATGACATTGAAGCTTTTCAGGGACTCTTACAAGAATTAGAAGTTGACACTGACAATCCCGGAACGTGGAAACAGGAACACAACAATTACAGGTCACATCTGTCGCAATTCCGTAATACACTCCTGGAAATGGAAAAAAGAACACATTGACACCGGTGTGTCAGACCCACCATACTTGCTCCGGACACTGCGAGAGGGCTGTACAAGCAATGATCACACGCACGGCACAGCGGACACACCAGGAACCGCGGTGTTGGCCGTCGAATGGCGCTAGCTGCGCAGCATTTGTGCACCGCCGCCGTCAGTGTCAGCCAGTTTGCCGTGGCATACGGAGCTCCATCGCAGTCTTTAACACTGGTAGCATGCCGCGACAGCGTGGACGTGAACAGTATGTGCAGTTGACGGACTTTGAGCGAGGGCGTATAGTGGGCATGCGGGAGGCCGGGTGGACGTACCGCCGAATTGCTCAACACGTGGGGCGTGAGGTCTCCACAGTACATCGATGTTGTCGCCAGTGGTCGGCGGAAGGTGCACGTGCCCGTCGATCTGGGACCGGACCGCAGCGACGCACGGATGCACGCCAAGACCGTAGGATCCTACGCAGTGCCGTAGGGGACCGCACCGCCACTTCCCAGCAAATTAGGGACACTGTTGCTCCAGGGGTATCGGCGAGGACCATTCGCAACCATCTCCATGAAGCTGGGCTACGGTCCCGCTCACCGTTAGGCCGTCTTCCGCTCACGCCCCAAGATCGTGCAGCCCGCCTCCAGTGGTGTCGCGACAGGCGTGAATGGAGGGACGAATGGAGACGTGTCGTCTTCAGCGATGAGAGTCGCTTCTGCCTTGATGCCAATGATGGCCGTATGCGTGTTTGGCGCCGTGCAGGTGAGCGCCACAATCAGGACTGCATACGACCGAGGCACACAGGGCCAACACCCGGCATCATTGTGTGGGGAGCGATCTCCTACACTGGCCGTACACCACTGGTGATCGTCTAGGGGACACTGAATAGTGCACGGTACATCCAAACCGTCATCGAACCCATCGTTCTACAATTCCTAGACCGGCAGGGGAACTTGCTGTTCCAACAGGACAATGCACGTCCGCATGTATCCCGTGCCACCCAACGTGCTCTAGAAGGTGTAAGTCAACTACCCTGGCCAGCAAGATCTCCGGATCTGTCCCCCATTGAGCATGTTTGGGACTGGATGAAGCGTCGTCTCACGCGGTCTGCACGTCCAGCACGAACGCTGGTCCAACTGAGGCGCCAGGTGGAAATGGCATGGCAAGCCGTTCCACAGGACTACATCCAGCATCTCTACGATCGTCTCCATGGGAGAATAGCAGCCTGCATTGCTGCGAAAGGTGGATATACACTGTACTAGTGCCGACATTGTGCATGCTCTGTTGCCTGTGTCTGTGTGCCTGTGGTCCTGTCAGTGTGATCATGTGATGTATCTGACCCCAGGAATGTGTCAATAAAGTTTCCCCTTCCTGGGACAATGAATTCACGGTGTTCTTATTTCAATTTCCAGGAGTGTAGTTACAGAGAAAGAATACATTTCCATATTAATGAATATGATAGAGACAATCATAGAAACAGACAATATGGGAACCAAAATAATTATTATCACGGGATACAGAATAACTTCAGACGCAACGGTCCACCGTGCAGTGATAGTGCAGGGAGAAATTCTCCACCACTTAATCGACAAGAAAGAAACTACAGGAACTACCGACATGACGACAGACGATATAATCATAAAGACAGACCTGAATTTCATCAGAAATGACGGGATTCAAACAGGGCAGGACCCTCTCGACAATGTGAATTTGTAGAAATTAGGTCTCTAAATCCCAATAACGATGCACGCCAACAAAGAAATAGCAGACAATGACTCGCACCACAGGCGACCACGTGCGCCAGCTGGCTGAGAGAAAAATAACATAGAAGCTAGCCTTGAGAAAAATTCCAGTTACTCTTTACCGACATATACCGCATGTTAATTGCGTTCAAGTTGATATTCTGCATACTGAGGAAGATTAAAGGTTTACACCACATTTCACATGTAAAGCCGTTTATTGGGAGGAGATCTGCTTTCTAATTTAGTCTCTACTATAAAATTTTTCACTTCACATTACTAGTACAATTTTTCACACTGAGAAACTGTTAACATGCAACAATGTTTTGAAGTTAACTATCCAGTCTAGAACCTAGGGAACAATTTTAAACAGCAATTACGAATGCATTGTTATACTGAACAGACGACACAGTGTTGTTATTTGTATATTCCTGCTTGTTAGTTGCATGATTACGTAACGACTATAAGGCTCACATACTTAGAACATATACCAGTACCACTAACGAGATTTTAATGCAACATTTTGGTTTACTTGAGAATACATTCTGGATTTGAAGTACTTTCTGTGAGATTAAAGATGACTTAGCATATGGTCTCTTTGAAAGCCACACGATTATATCACGACGCTACTAATGTGTGACACAATTTAAATTGTTGCTTTTGTGCTGTATCTGCTTTATATCTGCACAGTTTTTATGTATTATCTGGAAAGTAAAACATGTTTTAGTAGTAACTTTTGCGGTATAGCTACAATGAGACAGCCTTTTCCGTAGCACAACAACATGTTACAGTACAGTACTTTCTTCATCACGGCAATAAGCATAATAACTACGATATCTATACACATAGCATTTCACTTTTGTTTATTATGAGGTGAGTACATTGACTTCAGCAGAACTTTGCTTACAGAGGACGATAACTACGACACTTCCACAGAATTATCTTACAGCAAGATGCACATTTAGCGCTACAGGACATGCACTTCAGTGACTAATTTTGTACTTAAAACATTTATTTTTGAAGATTTTTGAATTACAAAGAATGTTTTCCATGATACATTTCATTCCATTGCTGTAATCAGTAACACCTGAGGGTATAATTACATTATTCCTCAGGGAGGTACAAGCTTACTTTGTGTACCACGTGTTTGGCAAGCACAAGGAGCCTTAGCTAATATGGTATTTGCTTATACAACTTTACACATCGGTACCATATTTCTCTAACACATAAGTTACACAGCTATCTGATTATTTAACTGAGAGAGACAACAATTTTTTTCATTACATCAGTGACAGATGTTTACATAATTACACCGTTGGACAACTTCACACTTACGAAATTGTATTTTGTCTGTACTTTGTGAACTGTTCATATTTTTTTTTGGAACCATTGTGATACTATGAGAGCTTTGAATGTCGCATTTGGTATGGGGTCATGATATTTAAAGTACGTACGTTTGAGGTAGATGACACTATTGAAATGAGCAGAGAATTTTTTTTAGGTTTTGAAATTGTTGCAGAAAGCTACAATGTTTTTGAGATTTGGCTGAGGTGTTATGGTGTTATTATTACGACGACGATGTGTATTATGCTTTTGAGGTATGTTTATGATCAATGAGATGATGCTATATGAGGAATCTGATTATGCTATGTAGTTATTATGATGAAATATTGAAGACGTGTTGATGAATATGAATATGTACATGTGTAATAAGGTAAGGGATAAGGAGTAGTGGTTAGGGACTCTGATTTATGAAAAGGATGTTGGAAACCAAGAATCGTACTTTAAGAGTTATGAAATGTGTGTATATGCGTGAATGTATCACAATGCTGGCGAAAATTTTTTGGACATTGTTTTATTTACAGGATTTTGTTTGTACACATTTGTAACGCAAGTTTTCGAGCTGTGAAATTTTTATATGAGACTGTCACTGTAACGGAAACTGCTGTAAATATTTCGGTAAGAAAGTTAAGTGACCACCTTCACGTAATGCGTCGTGGGCACCACGCTGCGTAACAGTCGCCTGAAGAAAAGCATTAGTGTGTGCCTTTCAGAGGTACAGGTGGAAAAAAAGAGGCCATTATCCTCGCTATTGACATTCCTTTGTAGAAATCATAGCAAATACGACACACTCAAACTTCAAAACATATGATTGTACTGTGGAGCTCTTTATTTATGATATTTACTAAAATGCCTAATGAAATGATGAGAAACATTTTACATCTATTGTCTTTCTAGTTGAGAGATTTCTCATTTTGTTTAATATCTAGTTTCTAGCTGGACTGCAGCATTGGTAAAAATAAAATTTAATAGATGTACTGATATAGATATTTTATGCCTACAGATCCAGCAAACAGTAATTTTATGATCTACTTCCAAGAAAATGAGGGAACATAAATAGACATTTCCCTTCACAGGAATTGCATAAATAATTTTTTTACAATTTGGTGACTTGTCTGCTAGAGTAAGTTCTCGTCATGCATCACTCTAGTGTTAAGATGTGACATAGGTATTAAACATGGCCATTTTTACTCTAATATTTCTTTTGCTTGAGCTTTGTCATGTTTAGATATAAGTTATTGCATTTGCTGCTGTTTGCCAGGCATAGTGCTACTGAATTTTAATTTGTGTTACTCTGTTAAGCCAGTTTACTAATGATTTATTTTTCTTGTTTGCTGCTCATTGCCTTATATTAGTTGTAATATTGCAATTGCTTTGCCAATTTCAATTTTTTTGTCATTGATGTTTGTGTTAATTTGTTATGTGCTGCTGCATTGCCTCGTCCCTTGGTGTGTATATCTCAGCTCAGTAGATTTAAGTTAGTTTAAGAGGGGGTAGACTATATAAGAAACTAACTATGATGAATTGGAAGAAATGCATTGAGAAGCTATAAGAAAATGGTTTGGCCAAAAAAGTAGTGTACAGTGGAGAAAAACTATTTTTGAAATAGGATGTGAAGACAATAGAGAAAGCATGCTTGGATAGTATTTTTTTGGTGGAAACAAAAGTTGAAATAAGATGAAAGATCTATGGAATGAAGTTTTAGGTTGGACTGCAGTACCAAATGTTAGACTGAAAACAAACCCTGCCCTTTCCTCTTGTGTTATTCTGCTATGTGTTTGTGTACTCTTGTATATTTGTGTTTTTCCTGTCTTTATGTGTTTAACTGATATGAGTTATATTGTGGAATATTTCTAATAATATGTTATTTTCTTTGTAAAGATACTTTGACATTATTTTTCTGTTTTGTTTTGTTTTGTTTTGCTCATGTGTGAAGTTGATGTTTCAAAAGTTACTCTGATCTATTATGTATTTACTTATGTCATAATTCCAGTAACACTGATGTATACGTTTATTTCTATTGTTTTGTAAAGCCTGTATTACTACAAATGTTATCTCTATTATTATGTTTTAATGATGTATTTTGTACCTTTGTTATTGTATCCTTATGTTATAAAATTATAATTGACTCCAGTTCATCAAATTAAGTAACTTGTAAGTTACATTTCACTGCACATGTTTCTGTTGGTCATAGTATATGGACAATATGTGAGACGTAAGGACTGGTAGTGTTTGGACTTTTGTTAATAATTCAGCAAGAGACTGATTAACAGCATTGCTGGTTCTAAAGACAATTTCAAAAAACTTTCTGCATGCACAAGTGGTGGTTTATGGACTTGCTATATCCTCCACAAGACTCTTCGATGGTGATTGTGCACCTGCACAGTCGCAACAGATGACTGCTGGCCGTCTCTACAAGGACTACAGTGGGTCTGCATCTTCGATGGCCCACCAATACCATTATTTCTACAAGGACTGCAGTGGGTCTGCACCTCTGGTGGCCCACCAATACCGTAATCTCTGCCAATGCTACAGTGGGTCTGCTCTGTGATGACCTACCTACCAATATTCTTCAAAACTTCGACTGACTCTGTGGTGGGTTTGCTCTGTTGTGGACCATTACCTGTCTGCATGTCAAGAGTCAGCACTGTCTTTTCGTTGGAAGGACAACACTACTTCTTCAGGACTGCATGGAAATCCACTACTTCCGTGTGCATTTTCTTTTACTGCTCAGACTTTGAAAAAAACACTGCTATTTTACTGTGATGAACCATCAGGACTGTCTTTATGGACTGTGAGAAAATTTTAGCTTTTGATTAACATTGTATCAATAAGTGTGTGCATATGATTTCTTTGTTATTGTAATTGTGAAAAAATTTTTAACAAATATGTATTGGCCAGTGCCCAAAACAATTTGTAAAATTTTTTGTGGGCAGCATGGGGGCTATGTAAGTAGGCTGTTTTGGTTTTCTTATTGGTAACGCTACGTAGCGCTCTGTATGAAGATCACTGGCTGTGCTGTGTGCAGTCTGTGGGTAGTTTACATTGTTTTCTGCCATCATAGTTTTGGGCAGCTGGATGTTAACAATGTGTAGCGTTGCGTAGTTGGAGGTGAACCGGTGGCAGTGGTGGATGTGGGGAGTGAGATGGCGGAGTTTTGAAAGCGGTTGATCTGGAGAGAAACAGTAAATTTGTAAGGCTGGATATCATGAACTTATATATATATATATATATATAAAGACCTTTGAACACTATTAAGGTAAATACATTGTTGGTTCTCTATCAAAATCTTTCATGTGCTAACTATGCCTATCAGTAGTTAGAGCCTTCAGTAGTTTGAATCTTTTATTTAGCTGACAGTAGTGGCGCTCGCTGTATTGCTGTAGCTTTAGTAACGAAGATTTTTGTGAGGTAAGTGATTTGTGAAAGGTATAGGTTAATGTTAGTCAGGGCCATTCTTTTGTAGGGATTATTGACAGTCAGATTGCGTTGCGCTAAAAAAATATTGTGTGTCAGTTTAAGCACAGTCATATATAATTTTTCTAAGGGGACGTTTCAAGCATTGTAAACGTTCTCCAGTCCGCCGCTTCCGGTCAGTACTCCAACATATGGCCACTTAACACTGCTCTTTACAGTAAATGCTGTTATTTTACATTCCTTAGTCGTAGCTAGATTTCTCCTTACAGTGTGTTCAAAACCGTATACAAACCTGGACTGCACATTCGCAACATCTTCTTCCATTCCAATTGTATCTTATGATGTCCCTTTATGGTAGTAGTCTTCTCCACGTACTCCATTTCCTTTTATTTATTTCAATGTCCCCCTTTTCCAGTTTCCTTTTCCGTGCGCTCAATACGTTAACTGTACTTAAATGTACAACCGTAATTTCTCTCAAACGGCTTTCCGCGCCTGAATGACTTTCTGTTTCGCTGACATCTCGATGTATACTAATCAGACGTCACTGCAGCGTGAGGCTCTATATATCTCCTCTTCTTCCTCTTATTATGTGCCTGCTCCCCCTTCTCAACAACAAGGGCCTCTACATCTATTTTCTCCTCAGTAACCTCAACTTTTCCAGTTACGACGGTTACTTTCTTACCGATTTCATTTATCATCATTCAATTCGTTGGTCGTTCTCAGTAGAGTCTGACAATATGGTTCTAGCTCCATGCACATACTTCCAACTTTATACACGATAGCTTGAATTTTCGCATCCATGTTCAAACGAATATTCTGTCTATGTACTCTATTCTCCCGGGTTGAGAGCTAGATATGCGCGCAAATTTGTCCATGGTGCACCGTATACTGATTCACTCCTCTATCACATCAGGCTATGCAAAAAATCTTGGAGGTTTCGCCTGTACCTACCGTCATTCAGTGCTCTTCTTTTATCAATAACGAGAAACCTACACTGTGAATGATTCCCGCTATTGATACACATGAAGACCAGTACAGACATATTTTCGGATTTGTTCTTGGCTTTCCACAAAAACGCAGTCAAATAAATATCAACACAGTGTTTGGCTTTACTTTTTCATGCAGGGGATATCACCATTTTCACTGAATGTCGTGTATGTAACGCCTTTTACACCGCGATGTAACCCCTACAATAGCTGACACTTAGACTGAAACAGTGTTTCTGAATAGAAACAAACATTTTCAAATCTGACTCCATCTACATGTGTTAGCAATGTCATGAGGACATTAGCCTCGCTATAATTGGATGGACCCACAGTAACTGCTTGTATATTGTCGCCAAGGAGTATTCCATCCTTCATCTTCTTCACATTTTATTTTGCATCTTCTGAGGACCAGTTGACAACAACAAAGTCCTGTTGCTTCACCCACCCCTCCATTATACCGAATACATCATGTTCGGCTGTGCAACTGGCTTTCATAGACAAAGTGAACGCTTGTAATAATAGTATACATAGGCTCTATAGCGCTATCACCGTACCTAGTGAGCTGCAATGACTACACCTTACTTCATATAATGACAGATTAGTTAAATAAGAAAAACAAGAAAGATTTGCAATTATATCTATTTTATTTACATTTCAGCGATGAAATGTGGGCTGCATTACATGAAAAACAACAAGAAAAACTGATTGTTTTACTATATTTCCAGAATAGCTGTTTCTTGTATGCAGTAAATTCAACATGAATTTCTCTGAAATTGATTGGCATTCCTTTTGCTTCTTCTTTTGACACCGTATTGATGAAGTATTCTATATCATCTGCATGCACACTATATGTACAGAGATAGTTAAAAATGTCTTTATACACTATTTGAACATACAGCAGAACACAATTCAGCCTTTCTTGCACAAGGGGTAGCACCATCCGTAGACCGAACAAGTTTGCAACGGTGGACTGTTGTAGATAAATGGATCATTCTCAACATCTCTCTACGTTTGTCATGCCACCGTACAATGATGTTATAGAAAGCGTCAAACATGCACAGTCGATGCCCAGAGATGGAGAATACTCAAAGGTCATCTGTTGGCTGATGTAATGTTCTGCATGACGCAGTTCATCACATTCCAGCTTTGTAAACCGCTATTTAACACTCCTCAACGCATTTTGATGCTTGTATACCAGTATTTAAATGCAGTGAATCACTAGCTGTTAAACTGTAAGTTGAAGTGAAAAACAGTAGAGCACTGGAAGGAATTGGCCACTTCTCATCCACCACATCGCCACTTTGTCCTTGCAGCTACATTGTAATGTTCTGGGATGATGCATGTGTTGGAGACCTGTACCTACACACACTGTGTTTTGTAAGGCCTCCAACAAAGTTCTTCTGAGAGTCCGGTATTTTCTGGGTGTCTAAATCAATGAGTGGGATGGATAGCAGGAACTTGTTGTCCTGTTCCATCATGCTGGTCAAGCGCACTGCAGGATCCCATAGTGCAGCTACCGCTGATGATCCTGACAGGCGAGAGTTCGCTGTAGGTCCCAACGAGGCGATGGTGGCTGCTGCTGGTCCAGACGCACGAGAGGTTGCTTAACAAAGAGGAAGAAGAAACAACAAGAATCCGCAGAGAATGACATAGAGTTGAACAACGGAAGGGAATGACAAAGAAGAGGAGGGGGAACTGTTACATGCAGTAATAATATCAACGACGTGTAATGAGTACTTACTTTTATACTTCTTCTGCTATTGACAGGCAGATGAGGATCTTCAAAGGCTTTATGGTTCTTCTTGTTCAAGAGACTGACAGCATCTGGTAATGGGAAGCTAGGGCACACGTCGTATAACCCCTACATGACAATCACATGAACGGAAATTAATTCAGCAGTATTTCTGGAACAATTTCCAATCAGCCATTGGCCATGAAGGAATACTGGAGTATGTCGGTATTCTGCAGGGATTTACTGGGTAAACGTTGCTTGGTTTCCAGTTCGTTTCAACCACAAGCAACAGTGTGTGCAGACACAGCACTGGCACACTACAGGACGAGAGGGAAAGAGAGTGAAAGCACGTTTTTCGACCGGAATTTCTCGGGTACTTTTGTTTGGGGATTAACGTATCATCTGGTCTGTCAATCGTGGGGACTGAGCGGACACCTCTTGTACACCGGCGCGATTCGCGCCTGCTGATGGATGTGTTGCCTCACGGGCCCCTGGTGCACCCCGACTGCAGGCAACCATGCACAGGCGACGTGAGCTGGCACTGGGTGTGGGCCAGTGGATGGTGCATGGTTCCTGAACGATGGATTTTTAACAGTGTAATTTTGTGTGACGTGTGCTTCATGATGGTATTCCTTGTATGATGAGAAAAAAAGAGACGGGGTCGATTTAATTACTTTTTCGTTGTATTTTACAAGACCTCCATCTTTCTGAATAGCAAAGAATGATGACCAGGAGAGATCCAACCCCTGAAAATTGAATTTTTCATAAATAAAGAATATACCCCCTGTTAAGTAATTGAATTTCCTGTTGTGAGATCCTTCTTCTGCAGCATAGAGCCGCCATTTTCCAGGTAAATGAGGGGGAAACGGATGGGAGGGTTAGACATTTACCAGACTGGGTGGGGTTAATTAATAGATCAATTTAATTAAGTAGTCAATCATATTTATAGGATGACAAGAGGCTCTTCCAATAACTCTAGCCTCATTGTGTACCTCTATCAGTGAGGGGGAGGGGAAAAGGTTGGTGGTTTCCTGAGGGGTTTGGGGAGGAGGAGCAATGGGTTAAGGATCTGTCAGTCAATACAGAACAATAGGTTTACTCCAGGAAGTATACTTGCCTTTGAATGTAGGCAACCTACAGTAAGAAAACGCACTCATGCCCCTTTGCTCCACTACTCACATTTTCAGCCGTGTTGCAAGTGTGATGAATCTGTTTCAGATTACTGGTTGATTCTCAATCAAGAACCTCTATGAACAATTTATCTTGTGATTGAACCCTATGCTGTTCTGACTGTAGTAATTCTTGGTGGCATCTGACTGCGTCTATATTCTCTTTTACCATTTAAAGTTTGGGGATTCCTGTGTATTATTTCTTAATCTTAGTGATAATCTGTTCCAGAAATTATTGTACCGTATGTCATAAAAGAGACCGACACACTAATGTATTGTTATTCCGCCATATCTTTTTGCAGCGTCTTGAATATTTGGGTCCATAAGAGAGTGATTATTGTAAGGCTAATTTTTCATTTTAAGCCTTTCCTTGAGGTAATCTTACGTCAGTGTGAATTGTATTGCTTTTTTAAAATACCTGAGATACGAGAGTTAAATGGCTCTGAGCACTATGGGACTTAACATCTGTGGTCATCAGTCCCCTAGAACTTAGAACTACTTAAACCTAACTAACCTAAGGACATCACACACATCCATGCCCCACTGCTTGGAGGCAGTGACAATTTGTTTAACATGTTTTGGTACTAATCTGATTTTGTTTTATCTAAAATTGTTTTAAGCCCACTGCCTTGGGTTTGTTAGGATACGATTATTTATTTAAGTAGTTTAGGTTTAATGCGTTCGATAACGTATTGGGACTCGCGATTTATCGGATCATAATTTCTTACGATCTGTTGTATCTCTGAGCCTACATTATGGGTTTGACCTACGCCTTCGAGCTTTTCCGTGTCTTTCTGATTTGTAAGACTCTAAAGTTCCTTTTATACTCCAGGTACGGCCGATAACGGTTGCCTGTTTTGAAATTAGTACTGCTTGAGGAATATATGTGAAACAATACCGGTGTGAGATTTGTATACCTCGCACTATTGGTGGGGCCGGCAATTGGTGGTCGTGCGGAGCAAGTGGCCGTCGTCCATGCTGTCTGTTGTGTACGGCATTCGTGTCAGTATCGGTAGCTAGGTTGTGTTTCAGGAGAAAGACTTACATGCTCATTACTACTTATTCTATTTATTCAGTTACAAATGCATTAGCCAAGCGTGTCATTTTTCGTCTGTAAGTCAATTCTATCACTGTTTAATTTGTTTTCCGTCTAGTCCTCGAGATACTTAACATGGAAAGCGTTTTATTGTAATCACATTACTATAATCCCATAAAATTTGCATTAACGTAAATTGGCTTCTGCAGTTTGATCTGTAATGACTGATCCCTATCATTTTGCTGTAAATCGTGTGCAATCATCCAATAAAGTTGCATTAGCGTAAATCGGTTGCTGCCGTCTGATGTGCAATTAGTAAGCTCTATAACGACAAGCTGTTCAGAGAATTGTTATTTAATTCTAGTTTGCTCCTTTTTCTGAGTGTATTTGTATCAGAATTATTGTCTCAAGGGCTAGCTTGTGCCTGTTTAGATATCTGGTAACCACTCGTTTGTGAAAGTTTTTATTTAAGTTGTTATATGACTTAACTGTTTACATGAATAAAACTTTGTCAGCAATAAAAGGTGAATGAAGCTCTATTCAGAACTAACTCATTAGTTATGTAAATCTACTCATCTAATCTTCACCATTCTTCTGTAGCACCACATTCCAAAATCTTCTATTCTCTTCTTGTGTATACAGTTTATCGTTCATGTCTCAATTCCATAAATGGCTGCATTCCAGACAAATACTTTCAGGGAATACTTCCTGACACTTAAATCTATATTCGATGTTAACAAATTTCTATTCTTCAGAGACGCATTTTCCGTAACTGTCACTTTACATTTTATAACCTCTCTACTTCGATCGTCATCACTTATTTTGCTGCCAAAATAGTAAAATTCTTCTACTGCTTCAAGTGTCTCGTTTCCTAAACTCATTCCCTCACCATCACATTATTTAATTCAACTACATTCCATTACCATTGTTACACGTTCGTTCACGTTCGTCTTATATCCTCCGTTAAAGACCCTGTCCACTCTGAGCAACTGTTGCTACAAGTTTTTTTGGCGTTGCTGACAGTATTACAACGTCATCGGCAAACTCAAAGTTTTTATTTCTTCTCCCAGAAATTTAATTTCTACTCCTTAGTTTTCTTTGGTTTCCTTTACTGCCTGCCAATGCACAGATTGAATAATATCGGGGACAGTACAACCCTATGTTAATCCCTTCTCAACCATTTCTTCCCTTTCATGCCCCTCGACTCTTATAGTCACCGTTTCGTTTTCGTTCATGTTTTAAATAGCCTTTCCCTCCTTTATTTTACTCCTGCCACCTTCAGAATTTCAAAGAGAGTATTTCAGTCAACATTGTCAAAAGGTTTCTCTAAGTCTACAAATGCCGTGAAAGTAGGTTTGTGTTTTCTTAGTCGAACGGTAAGTATGACTTCGCGTGTTCCCACATTTCTCCAGAATCCAAACTGATCATCGGACAAAGGAGTCCAGAAATGAACCGGACTGCCCACAGTTCTGACCTGAACTCAATGGAATACCTTTGAGGTGAGTTAGAACGTCGACTTCGCTCCAAATGTCTGCATCCGACATAGCTACGCTATGTGATCAAAAGTATCCGGACACCTACGCTCAGCAGTGAATGGTGATCATGTCTGAAAATATTGCATAGATCGAACATTGCAGATAACTTCATAAGAGTGCACAATTAGAGTCTATGTGAAATGATGGTCAGTAAATTTCACAAATGAGATTAGCAACTGACTAGGTCACCGGACTGAAAGAGGTACAAAAACTCTAATGACCTGTCTGAAGCCTCAATTTGGCACTGCATAACATTTACCACTTTGGATGGTGAAAGGTCGTAATTTATTTAATAAAGAAATAAAATTTTTTAAATATTGACATATAAGTAATGTAGCTAGGGAGATATTAAAGGCGGCAGCTGCTAATGCCTATACAAAGTGAACACTGGCTGCAAATCCGATGGTTAGAATTTAGTGTTTCGTGAACTTTGAAGTTATTACAAATGCGTCAGCAGCTCAACTGAGGAAGAGCCTGAGATGGAAGCTATCGTTACCTGTTAAAGATTCCAAGGTTATTTTCACATAGTTTTGTCAGATGTTTAGCAGCACTGGGGCTCAAGAAGCAGTTTACTTGGTGCCAAATAAAACCTTAAGTTATTTAGTGTACAGATTATTATTGTCAAAACATCAGTGATAGTAACGAACTAGAAATAATCGAAAACACTCTCAAAAACTTTGTATAAAAAGTTCTGCTACATTCGAGAAAAAATTCTAGCTTTAGTGTACTCTCATTATGGCCGTGTTCAAGAGAAAATGAATGCTGCGGGAGCTCTTACGGTTCCCCAGTAACGGTAGGAAAGCTCCTGACACGCAAATGAACCGAGCCTAGTGGCCGCGCGGTTTGAGGTGCCATGTCACGGATTGTGTGACCCCTCTCGCCGGAGGTTCGAATCCCCCCTTGGATATGGGTGTGTGTTTTGTTCTTGGCATAAGTTAGTTTAAGTAGTGCGGGGACCAATTACCCCAGCAGTTTGGTGCCTTAGGAATTCAAACACATTTGAACAGATGAACAAGCAAATGAAATACACTTCCAAACAGCCACAACCTAAAATGTGCAGGAAGTGTGAGGATTCCTGAAACACGCACGCACACACACACACACACACACACACACACACACACATACAAAGGCTCGTGTGCGTAAGCACACATCCTCTTGCAGATACACGGTAACAGCGTAGCAGAATGGGCCTTTCGTAGCAAGAAGTCATACGGAGAAAAAAAAAAACAGTTGGTGAAAGGTAGAAGGTTATAAGTGTGTCGGACGACAAAAGAGAGAGCTATTCAGTGATATTCGGTTCTATCCCCGCCGGCGTACCACGAAAAATGACTCGGGGAAAAGCTGAGAATATTTGTCAGCAGGTAAAAGGGAATTTCTAAGTAATATCCAACATTTCGAGGTATCCTCAAAGCTCTCGGAGGAAGAATGTTCGTAAGAAAAATGAAAATGATAGAACGTGTTTTCTTCACCTGCGATCTACGTGCAAGCATAACTCGAGTACAAAGGCTCGAGCTGCAAGGACGCAGACGTTCGCCAGGAACATGCGAGTCATATCCGAGAAAAGATTTTTCCCGCCTTCCTTTCGTGTCTCATTTCTTTCCACGCAAGCCATTCAGATTTGTCGGTGCTGCCGTCGGCGTAACTTGGCCAGAGAGGTGGCGTGGTGGCGCCGTGTTAGGCCAGCAAATCCAGGATGCCGGGAATTCAATAAGCCGCAGCGACCGGTGGCAGGGGCGGGGAGGAGGGTGCCCATTCAATAAACAAGGCGCGCTGGAGCGGGCGCGCTGGCTCCAGCCGTGTGCCGTGGCGCCGTCTTATTTTAACCGCGGCTGCGGCGGCGCCGCTCCCGGCGTCGTCTCGAGCCATTAACCCCTTGTGAGGGGGTGTCGTTAGGAGACGAGCCCACGCTAAATCTCCCCGACCGCCTCTCCCTCATGCGGCGGCCATTGCCGGAGAAAGGAAGGGCCCGAGCAGCTAACCACGAGTAATATCGTAAAACTTCACTACCGCCTGTCGATACTACGCGTAAGAGTTTTGCACAAATTGACTGTTAAGCAGAAGACAAAGTCTCGTCCAGGTCGACTTTTCCGGCCAGGGAGGGCACACGAGTGAATCCTGAGCTGTGCCGCATGGTTAGGAACAACTGAACAAATACTGGTAATAGGAAAACAAAAGAAACTATCTACAATGTTTAAGCACTCAAAGATCGTATCGTTAGAGCAGCATAGTTTTACGAGATCGGATTCAATATTATTTCGGGAGCGACGTCTTCAAACCGCTAGCCTTTAAACAGGCTGTTTATTAAGTAGTTATAAAAATTAACCTTTAATTCTGAAAACGCCAATACCTGCAGAAATGGTTCAAATGGTTCAAATGGCTCTGAGCACTACGGGACTTAACATCTGAGGTCATCAGTTCCCTAGAACTTAAACCTAACTAAACTTAACTAACCTAAGGACATCACTCACGTCCATGCCTGAGGCAGGATTCGAACCGTAGCGGTCACGCGGTTCCAGACTGAAGCGCCTAGAACCGCTCGGCCACTCCGGGCGGCCCTGCAGAAATGTTTGATATTTTATTCCCACCTAAAACCGCTAGTACCCGACGTTCGCACTAGGTGGCGTGAGAGAATGAGTCATTCAAACAGTCATCATGAAGTTTTGCAACGTTGCAGAGCATGCGCCGTGTTGTTTATGGTTTCTTGAATCATCCGCTACTAAAGTTCAGAGACAATACCGGACTAAACCTCGCAGGCCACCAACTCAAAGACAAACTGTTATTAATTGGTACACCCGTTTTACCGAAATTGGCTGTGTACCACTAGGATGCCAGGTGAGGATAGGCCAGCACTCTCTGATGCAGCAGTTGAACAAATTCGGCAGTTCTACAACCGTACTCCGGTTAAGTCAACGAGACGCACTAGCTTAGAATTGAATACGTCTAGTGTTTCAGTGTGGAAGATATTACAGAAACGACTGTCGTTCAAACGCTAGAAATTGGAACCCTTCCAGTTTTTAAGAGAAAGATTCAAAGAAAAAAATGAGCTTAGTTGTGTAGAAATGTACGAAACGAAGAGGATTTTCTTAATAAAATTATGTTTATTAATGAACCACCTTCCACGCATGCGGTAAAATGAATTGGTATAAAGTTCGGATATGGGTTGAGCAGAAACCGTCATTTAATCGAACTCGTCTAAGATAAATGTTTTCTTGTGGTGTGAGTTGTAATAAGATTTACCGTCCTTTATTTTTTGCCTAGTCAACTCCAACTGGCATATTATACCCGGAAATGGTCTAACATAATCTAATGCCTCAATTAGCACAGGATATGAGCACGAATTTATTTTGCAGCAAGACTGGTCTCCTCCACATTATCATCGTGAAGTTGTCGCGTATTTCCGTAAGAATATGCCGCATTGTATTGGAGCTGGTGGAACAATATCCTGGCCACCACAATCACCCGGTGTAGCCCCAGTGGACTTCTGTGTATGGAGTAACATTAAAGACAGAGCGTTTGCTCCTCTGCTTGCAGGAAACGTAGACGAGCTGTCATCACAGATAACACAACTAAGTGCCACCATACATCACGACTTGCTTCATAGGATTTGGCAGGAAATTCATTGCAGGTGGGACATTTGTCGTGTTGCAAAAGATAGCCTCAATTAACATTAGTAAATCAAATTTGAGAATATGCTCCATTCAATACCGTACGCCTGTCGTTGTGGCCGGGCGGTTCTAGGCGCTTCAGTCCTGAACCGCGCTGAAGCTACGGTCGCGGTTTCGAATCCTGCCTCGGGCATGGTTGTGTGTGATGTCCTTAGGTTAGTTAGATGTAGGTAGTTCTAAGTCTAGGGGACTCATGACCTCAGATGTCAAGTCCCATAGCGCTTAGAGCCATTTGAACCAATGCTGTTTCAAACATTTCTGTATGTTATTCACCTTTTTCACATTGAATGTTACTTTTGTATAACTAGTTTATAAATAGACTTTATACAGATTTAAGTAATGAAATTAACTAACCACATCTTGATTAAATTAAATATTGCACTGTTGGTCTATGTTGGATTTAGAGAAACAGCCGGAAGCTGCGTCAGGGTTGCCGAAATATTTTTCGGTGCGTTTCCTCGTTAACACCATTACAGTGTGGGCCTTCACGATCAGTGTTTCTTTCTGTTAAAACTTCTGATCATGGGCGTTACAGAATTTTCACTGACGTTCCGTCCGTCGGATATAGGCGTTCGGTCGAGGTGATTAACAGAAATGGGACAGCAAGGAAGAAGGAACGTGTCAGAAGACAAATATCTTTCCAATAAACTGCGTTTTGAAAACAGGTAAAGTTTTATGAGTTACACACAAACTACAAGCAATTCCATCGTGCAGGCAGCCATCGTCATCACTCGTTCCACATTTGACCGTCTCTGTGCACTCCAGCAGTGCTCGATGGCGTGAAGGTTGCGCTGATTAATGTTATCCGTTTCATTACGTCCACCGTAATTATCGTGACTCGTTGTCCAAGCCCACTGCCTGCGGTAACTTCAATTGTTTCCCGGTTTTTTGATGTAGCTTTTTCCGTTTTGTCTATACCTTATTCTACGGAGCCGAATCAGTTTCCTGTTAATTATTTCCCTTTTATTCATTGCTTGGATCCAAGTCATAATTCAAGACAATGCCTAATCGTAATAACGCCGCATAGTAACGAATTACGTACATCTAAAGCATGGAATCTATGGAAAACCATCTTGGTCGATATTAGCACTTTCGTGGTTGATGGGACACATATGTCTCACTACACTAATACGTAGGTTAGAGAACTGGGACGTCTATATCTCATATCTGTCTAGCGCTAGCATGTAGGAAGATGCATTCAGAACTTGGAGAAAAATTCTGCGTACATGGGGTGGTTATATAGAAGGTTGTGAGCGATCAAATCGGGCAGCGCTTGTATATAATGTGTCTGTTTTATGAGAATCAGATCAAAATACCACCTTCCTCATTCCAAGAAACTCTGAAGTATCTGATGTCTTTTCTTGCACACCATAGACACTGCTTTGAAACAGTGTTACATTGCTTAATAATTCATTTGGTTTGTACATAATTTGTATTTAGTGAGACGCGTATGTTCCAGAAAACTTCATAGAATGTAGAAGACACTGATATGTGATAAGTCAAAGCCATCTTGATCTTTTATGTGGAAAATTTATTTGCAATCTTTCACGTTCTACATTGCAACAAGAATAAATGTGCTTTTATACTGATTTTTTATGCTTTTTCCCTATATGCCACCCTGATAAAATCATTCTACAAAGAAAAATTTTACTTCGAAAATCCAATGTTCATTTGAGAACATGGACTGAGTTACGTTCGTGGGACACATGCGACCCACTTCACCGTTTCTATCAGTCAGCTTAGAATTTTTTTGGCAATTAAAGTGTGTTATTTATCGCAGAAGAAGACAGTTTTCTACCTGTTATTTTTCAGACTTTAACTGTGAAAGTGTTAAAATTTTGGTAACAGACACAAACACACAGTTTACTTTGGTGTATCTCATATCCATTTGGGGCTCTTAATAAAAGTTGGCTATGATACATGCTGAGTATGAAATCATCGTTGTTTGGCTGCTACTCATCTTTAGAAGATTGTTGAATGAATCAGTTAAGAAACAAAAGACTTAATGACAAGCAACACAGTGTATGTATCGTACAGTGAAGTTCTACGTCATTTATTTATATGTTCAATGTTTTCTCAAAATGCACGCTAAAAGTTCTTCAGGTATTTTAGCCACATCTAACAAATAGCGTCAAATACCATTAAATTAGGTTATTTTCATGCTACATAATAATTAAACTTTATAGTTTCTTGGAGCCCTTCTACCATATTGTAAAGTATGTCTCCACTACTCAGGGAGCTAAGTACCTAGTATGGAATATAATCGTCTGTTCCTCGTATTCGAATAGTATCTGCCCATATAAAGGTAACTGATCATGCTCTTTTAATTTCACCCGCATCAATTTTTTCGCTGTCGTATTTACTCTGACAACAAACAGTTCCCGGTTTTGGAATTATACCTTCTGCCACAGCGAGTAGAAGATACTAATTTTACTTGCTGTGCATCTACTAACTTGTGTCTTTTGCCCTCGCTCTCTGCTCTCCCAGACAGTTAAGTTTCACGTTGCTCCCCTTTTCTCTATTCGAACTGCACATTCAAACGGACTTAATGATATCACATCAACCCAGCCTATTACTGGAGCCGAAGCATAAATTAATTGTCTGTGACGCTAATGTCTTAAGGGCGACGTGTCAAGTGACATTACATCAAAAAGATGCTCTAGGAAAATTTTGTGGATTATATCCTCAGCTGCTGAATATTACGTTCCAGTTTCTTTACTATATGAACAGTATAAAAGATGAATGAGAGGAAACATGGTGCATTATGAGAGAACCCCTTTCATTGTAAATCGTTGCATAAAGTGATAGAGATGGTTTATTCAAAATGCATATATGTTCCTTCTTAACGTATGTGAGTATCTCCAGTTCCATAGCTTACGTTCTCCTCATCACAGTCTGTGAAGAAGGAGAGATTACTGCAATCTTCGTAACACCATCTCGTATGTATCTGAAAGCGATTGGATAAATTAGCCAGGCTACTTAGCACAAAATTTCCATTAACTATAAACAAAACAAAGACCACAGTATTGAAGAATAAAAAAGACACAGTGGAAAATCTGGAAGAATACTGCCATAAAGGAAGAAAGATTACATTAGATTGCCAAAGAAATCGAAACTAAAAAATCAGACTGGCCGAAAGAAAAGAGTGGTTCTCAGATCGACTGCTTCAATGGTATCAAGTTACACACATTACACTGATGAAAAAGATTTCTGAATTTGAACCTGCACAGTAAAGCTCAGTATGGAAGGGAAATCTAGAGTGTGGAAAATTGGTATACTGGACAAATTCAAGTACTGCAAATACAACGATACAGAAAAAGTAGTTAGTAATTAAACAGTCGAAGTACGACATAAAGCAACGACTGCGGTATTCGAGGAGAGAACCACATGCAACACATCCACCAGAATACGGCTGAGGATGCGCAAGTTAAATTAAATACCACTGACGGCTTTTAACGCCGAGTGCATAATCGGTTTGTGGTGAACTATGAGGGCTTGATCACGTGAGTGGAAGGGAAAGTAAGTGGCAGCTACTCAGCAAATTAAAGCTCTGTTACACTGCCTGGCTAGGCGCAACAGGCCACATAGTGCAAAATGGTGCAGAGTGCGTGCGAGGCATGGCCGTCATCCAACTGCAGTGTCCATGTTGCTGTAGTGGTCTTCAGTCTCAAAACTGGTTTCATGAAGTTCTGAAAATTACCCAACGCATCCTTGTATGACTAAAACTAACATGCATTTGAATCTACTTATTGTAGTCAAGCCACGATCCCCCCCCCCCCCCCATTTTTCCCTTACAAATGGATGATTTCTTGGTGTGCTATTTACCGATCCCTTCTTTTGGACGCATTGTGTGATAAACTTCTTTTCTACGTGATTCGATTCCGTACTGCTTCATTAGTTATCCCATCATGGCCATCTTATCTTCAGCGTTCTGCAGTAGCCACATTTCAAAACATTATATTCTTCCCGTGTCTGAACAGTTTATTGTACACTTTTCAGAAAAGATATACGTAGATTTATATTAAATTTTGATTGTTGACTTAAGAAAAGATTTTCCTGCTATTAACAGTCTTCTTGTACGGCCTTTTTACTTCAGCTTGAATTAGTCACTTTTCTGCCCTAATAGTGAAAGACATCTACTACTTTTACTATTTCATTTCGTAATCTAATTCCCTCAGACTCACCTGATTTAACTCGACAATATTATATTATTTTCGTTTTACGTTTGTTGGTGTTAATTTATAACCTTTTTTCAAGATATTATACATCTCATTCGACTGTTCTTTAAACTCTTCTTCCATCTCTGACAGAATACAGTGTCACCAGCAAACCTTAGCGTCGTTATTTATTGTCTCTGACTTTTAATTCTATTTTACAATTTTTCTTTGGTTTCCTCTATCTCTTGGTCAACATACTGAATGAGTATCACGGTACAAGCTATAATTGTGTCTCATTCCTTTTCCATCTACTGCCTTCTTTACAAGTGTCCTTATACTCTTATAATTATTGTGTGGTTTCTGTACTAGTTGTAGATACCTGTCTGCTCCTTTTATTTTATCTCTGTTACCTTAAGCATTTCAAAGGGTGTAGTCCATTCAACATTATTGAAAGCATTCCCTATATCTGCGAATTTTTTCAACATATTTTCCTTTCACCCGTCTAGCTTCTAAGACTGGAGAACTTAATTTGAATGACAACGTACTGCAGCGTTAGGAGCCACAGCCAGTTACTGTGGAGTACAACTGGACGATGAAACAGTGGGACAGTGAGGCACCACTTGACAGCAAGCAGTGCTATAGTTTTCTTGGTTCTTCTACGTGTCTTAGAGGTACACAGTAAGTAAATATGGAAATTCTAGTAACAGAAGTAGAGCAAGGACTTTTTATTTGGAATATGTGGACTTGCGAAAACATTTATAGCTGCAAGAAGGATGTGACATGACTTGAAATTTGCTGTCTATTGTTTGCTGATTTCACTACGCATTCAACTGCAGAAGAAAAATCTCTATGTAAGTATTTATTTTCAGTCATTGATTATTAATATGTTATATTATGCCGCCAGAGTTGCAAACTCATTAATGGAATTCATCCTGACTAACAACAACATCATCTGTGCTGAGTTTTGAAAAACACAAATATTTTTCAAAATATTAACATGTAAGGTCTAGCTTCTTTTCACATAACGCAGCAGTATATACATTGTTGTCCTTTATTGAGTAATTTAGTCACAATTCCTACAGAACGCTGTATTTTTTCAACAAGCGACAAGAGACAAGACTTATCATTAACGCATTAACGACGTTCTCATGGAGTGACTGATGACCACATGAAGCTTTGCAGATTAATAGCTATTAGGATGGTTAGTGTCTCTAAGTATATGTGCAAGAGCAAGCCATTAACACTTGTTTTCCCTGAGCAGTCGATGAGGTTGTTAATGTGTGGATCCATGGACGCAAAATGATTAGCCTACACTGACAGGCATATACCACTTAGTGGTGCAGTTGCGATCACGCAGAAAACATCAGGTAGTAAATTATGTGACGTGTCGTGGAAGTCCGTACGACCAAAGAAAAACCAACGAACACACTGAAGTAAGTAGATACTGAGGTACCACATATTAAAATATGTGCATTTACATCCATTACATCCTGTATACTCTGTTCACCATCTAATTGTTACATTGATTGGTGAACACTTTTGATTCTAGCATATCGTATATTAATCAATTTAAAAAAGAAAGTTGTGACTTTAGTTGTGTGAGCTTTTACACCGATGTAACGCACCTTATGCTTTCCTGTGCCCCGAAACTAGAAACGAACGACTTCCATATTAATTTAACTCAATTTTTCGTAGTAACACAGAAAAATGTCAGTTTATGCTGTCTTTTGGCCCTACTGTTCAGTCTGTGTATCGGAGAAGCAGTGATGGAAATCAAAGGAAGGTTCAGGAGTGGAATTAAAATTCAAGGTGAAAGGATATCAATGACACTCTTCGCTGATGACATTGCTATCCTGAGTGAAAGTGAAGAAGAATTACATGATCTGCTGAATGGAATGAACAACCTAATGAGTATAGAATATGTACTGAGAGTAAATCGAAGAAATACGAAGATAATGTGAAGTGGCAGAAATTAGAACAGAGAGAAACTAAACATCACATTTGATGTTCACAAAGTATATGAAGTTAAGGAACGCTGCTTCATAGGCAGCAAAATAATCAATGTAGAACGGATGAAGGAGGACATCAAAAGCAGACTAGCACTGGCAGCAAGGGCATTTCTGGCCAAGAGAAGTCTACTAGTGTCAGACATAGGCCTTCATCTGAGGAATAAATTTCTGAGAATGTACGTTCGGGGCCCAACATTGGTGAAACATGGGCTGTGGGAAAACTGAACAGAAGAGAATCGAAGCGTTTGAGATGTAATGCTACAGATGAATATTGAAAATTACGTGGACTAATAAGGTAAGGAATGAGGAGTTCTGTACAGAATAGCAGAGGAAAGGAAAACGTCGTAAACACTGAGAAGGATAAGGGATAGGATGATAGGACATCTGTTAAGACATGAGGGAATGGCTTCTAGAAGGAGCCGCAGACGGTAAAAACTGTAGAGAAAAACAGAGATCGGAATACATCCAACAAATAATTGAGGACGTAGGTTGCAATGCTACTCTGAGATGAAGGGGTTGGCACAGGAGAGGAATTCGTGGCGGGCTGCATCAAACCATTCAGAAGACTGATGGCCTAAAAGAAATTGTCTAGAACAAACGTGCGAAAGACGTGAAAAATCGACGACCTTTGGGTGTGTGCTTCCTTTGTTGGAGGTCATTTCGGAGATGATCTAAAGCAAAAAAAGACCTTACTTTTCGAAGTAAAACGGATGTACTTTTAATGTTAACAGTTGGCATTTTGTTTTTTGGTATTGTCTTCGCGCCGCCTTCGTCGCTGGCTCGACCGAAGTAGCCCTAAGCGCTAAGCAAAAGGAGGCAGTTGTATGGGCCTAGGCGACACGTTGCTTGACACGCACTATCTCGTAATTCAAGGGACGGAGCAGCTCGGTCTTATTAGCCACGAGTTGGCGGGCAGGGACTCCGGGAAGGCAGCCCCCTTTGTGAGGGTAGCGGGGGCGCATGCACACACCCACAGAGGCCTTCGCTCCATAAATCTCGCGAGGCGCTCTATTCATCTGTACAGGCGGGCGACGGCGGCGCATTGGCAGCGGGACCGACAAAAGGCGGCAGCGGCAGCTCGGCGGGGGCAGTGGCGAGGGCTCACTCTGTGTACTCCGCAGCGCGCCTGGCCGCGCACCCTCTCTGTCTGAACAACACGGCCGACACCAATACCTCGCCAGGGATTGCCTTCCGCGTGACTCCGCTGTAAAATCAAAGGAGTCGCTGTCAGCAAGTTGCATCTAGTTGCAGTCTGATTTCGGCAATGTCGCAGGGATAGAATTCTTTAATACAACGAACGACATTAAAAATGTCCATGTTGCATAGAGTTATTTAAAGTCGCTGACTATATTACGAAATTTATAAAATAACATTCGTTGGCGTCAGTAACATTTTTTTCTCATATTTGGTGGCACAACGTGTTTCGCCAGCATAAGGGCCTAACCATTCTTTAAACATCACAGGCAAACCCAACAAAAGAATCCTCTCCTCAGAGTCGTTCGCTTTCTCATGACTGAATGAAATCATCTCGGTTTTCAAGCCGCGTCAATTCGAATAAAAATCTCGAGCTTTCGATGGCTAACTCCGCTATCGTCGTCAGAAGTAAAACTACTGACTGCCGGTCTGGCACTGTTTCCTGCTTGTATTCCTACGATTACGGCTGCTGGACCTGTCCGAGAAGACCGAAACAAGGCGTGAGCGGAAGGTGAGATAGGCAGGCCGGCTACTGTGGCCGAGCGCTTCTAGGCGCTTCAGTATGGAGCCACGTGACCGCTATGGACGCAGATTCGAACCCAGCCTCGGGTATGGATGTGTGTGATGTCCTTAGGTTAGTTAGGTTTAAGTAGTTCTAAGTTCTAGGGGACTGACGACCTCAGATGTTAAGTCCCAAAGTGCTCAGAGCCATTTGAGATGGGCCGCTCATAGTAGCTCATGCCCGCCGCAGGACCGAGTGACGTCAGGTGCCCGAGGGGGCGGTGCTATGTTTTAAACTGCCGTTCCCGCCTCCCTACGAGGGTTAAGCGTACGTCCTTGCTTCCTTTCGATATCCAAAGCCCGCCCCCACGCCCTACTCAGATTGTACCCCTGGTCTCTTTTGAAATGGTATCTGTTAGTTCTAATCTCATCCACCTCTTTTATACAGGAGTTCCAATATGTTGACTCATGAGCCAAGACTCTTGTTACAGTTGAAAGAAAAACAGCCCTAGGTCACAATTTTTAGCAAATTCTTACTTCTTACTTGCGTGGTGCAGGTTGCAAAACGGACTGTCCGTTTTGCAACCTGTCCACGCAATTAACTCGCAGCCCTTAGTGGCTCGCCATCACAGTTTTCTTTATCTTAAATATCTTCGTGACTAATGCCCTTTTGGCATACTTATTATTTTATAAATGACGTATAAGTACTGCCAGTCTCTTACGATGGTTCTGTACTGATACCCTATATACGCTTTTAGTCATAGTTCTGTGAGCATGGTATAGAATATAGACCATTCTTTGATTTAAATCCTGAGGAAGACACTCCCTAGCAGTGTTGAAACCAGGTTAATTTGTTAAAAATAGTGACCGAGGGCTGTTTTTCTTTCAGTTGTAACTATTCACCGTCTCTGAACGTGCAGCCATGTACAAAATTTTGCAAGATTCTTGTGTTCTTAAAGTATATTTTGTGTCTGTTTTAGAGGCAATGGTCAGTTGTGGCCGACTTGTCGAGCTTCCTATGCTTAATGTGTCCCTTGTGCTCTGTCTAACGCTCTGCAACTGTGCGAATTGTCTGACCTATATAGAGGCTGCCGCACTCGCTAGGGGAAGATACACACCGGGAACACAAAGAGCTAAATCGTTTTTAACAGAGTGCAAAATATCTCGTATCTTGGGGGCGGGCGGAACACTGGTCTCAATCCATGTCTCTGCAATACACGTCCTAACTTGCTGCCCGTTGCCCCACAGCATGGCACGACAGTCGCCAGCTTGGATTCTTCTGCCGAGTCACAAAGCGTTTGCAACGTCTCTTTTGCTGTAGCCATTCTCCATTCTCCCTCAACACGTGCCTCAAGGGCTGCAGTTCAGACTGTAGGTGGTTGTCGTCAGAAATAGCGTTGTCTCTGTGTATCAACGTGTTCACGACCGCTTTCTTGTGTAGAGGGTGGTGAAAACTACCGTCGTTCATATACCGATCAGTGTGCGCTTTCTTGTGTAGAGGGTGGTGAAAACTACCGTCGTTCATATACCGATCAGTGTGCGCTTTCTTGTGTAGAGGGTGGTGAAAACTACCGTCGTTCATATACCGATCAGTGTGCGCTTTCTTGTGTAGAGGGTGGCGAAAACTACCGTCGTTCATACGCCGATCAGTGTGCGTCGGTTTGCTATACACCGAAAGACCAAGCCGACCTCCTGCCTTCCGTTCAATTAAAACATCTAAGAACGGTAGCTTGCCATCCTTCTGCGTCTCGATGGTAAATTTAATGTTGGTATGGACATCGTTCTTGTGGTCCACGAACTGCTGCAGTGTATTTTCACCGTGAGGACATATCATGAAGGTTGTAATGTTTTGCTTTAATTTGTGGTGCAAGCGGTGCTGATAGACAATAAAAACGGGTTAAAAGCTGTGAGCTGTCTGGGGAAGTTAATCTTGCATTACTGAGCAACTGTTTCACCGGGTATCCAGTCTAGCGTACCAAATTCCCAACCAGACTAACATTAATTATAATCTTTTAATAGTCATATGACAACCGGTGATATATATATATAAAAAGAGAATTTAAATAAAAAGAAATAAATCAGTTTATAATTGGAAATTTATTTTAACATTGATCATTGAAATTTCAGCATATTAAATTTGATTCATAACTAAGCTGGTGCCTTATTTCCGACTGTGAAAATGTGAGTTTGTAATCTTACAGAACACGTCAAATATCGAGCCAAGATTGGGAGACTGCATACAACACTGCATTCATAAGATAACACACGAAGAACGTTGAAACATATGCAAGAGGAAATTAACCACAACCAACCGATTCAATTTTCAACCAAAGAATTTACGTTCGTAGCGCAATCCTGTCCGTCATGAAATTACCACACACTGCTATACTAAATTCATACTAACTCTCTGTGTCTTCCCGAAAAGAATAGCTGAGGGCTACACTGATGATTACACTTTATGCTTCACGTGGTCAACTTGGTATACACAAAGAGTGTAACTCCACAATAATTTTGATAATTAAAATATATTTGATCGAAAAGTAATTTACAAAAGAAAAACCTCGAACTGGTTACTATCGTCTTACTATTAACCTAATGGGTCAAAAAATTGTATAAGCACGTGGTACTGGTCTCACAAAGTACACCCCACGTGGGTTGAAAATAAAGAAAAGTTGCTATATTGAAAAATATTGTCAAGACGAGACGTTATAATCTCACGCACATTCGCATTTAAGATTGATGAACTTAGTTAGAGTTACTGATCAACACGTGGTTCCACTTTACTCACAAAGTAGTGACAAAGCAACTACCAGAATATATTCTGAACTTCTCACGCGAATTACCCTGCGTTGCAATTTAAGATAACATTAGATATTTTATAGCTAAACCTGAAATAAAGGTGATTAAATATTCATTTAGGCTGAACATAAGAAATCCATTGTCCTACGGACTTAGCAGACACGCGCTTAACAGGAGATCTTACCACTTCAGACGCTCGCCGCAGACAGACTGACCTGGTCCCTTCCTGAGGGCGGCTCACAAATACAAACGGAAGTGGCCAGACAGGCAGCTTCCTATACCAACATGACAAGGGATGGACAGGACCATACTAAGGATAGAACCCTCTCTGCTTTTGGAAAGCGTAGCTACTTGCTCCGACGTTGGTCCTACTGTTCTCTAGCAGACAGGCTTGTCTGCTACCCTCAAGCATGCAACTAGAAATACATTTGCTCATTCATCCTCTCACACAGAAGGGAAGCGGGATGACAGTATCTTATCATATACAGTATATAAAAGAAAGCGGATGTAGGTTCCGTATGAGACTGTGTGACATGAATTACGTATAAACTGTGTTTTAAAGTGTAGTAGTGTGACAGGTCGTTCTTGTTTATGTGTAAAAGTAACACGTTCCACAACTCAGTCTCCTCCCAGATAGTCAGAAACGCCACAGTAAATTTAGACGAGGAATTTATGCCGTAAATGACAACAGATTTAAGAAATTAACATGAAAGGAATCCAACAGAGACCTTTCAAGCAAGACAGACGCCACATCACAGAGTTCAGAGCCTGCGCCTCAAAGTGCTCCATGAAGAAATTCGCGACTGCAGGGGACAGTGGCGAGCCCACTTCTGTGCCATCCGTCATTACATAACATACGTAGCTGTACAAGAAGTTGTCTTTAGAACATGATGGAACAACTTGACGACTCCTGGTGGAAACTGTTGGGCCAAAAAATCCAGCGTGCCACACTCGTAAAAAGTGACACCACGTACAGACTAACCATTACGTCGTTTCGACCCATTTTCATTTTCTTGAGCGTTACAGCAAATGCCTACGAGTTTATAACTAGGTGTTCACAATGACCCAGTTTCACTAATCTGAAGAGGACAAGTTACATCATAATGAGACAGTGGATACGGTAGACAAGATGTGAGTTTGATCTTAATACCAGAAACCTGTTTCATTGTCATCAATTTTGTCGCCATTAGATTGGGAGTGAGTACACGTAGCCACGGCAACACAATAGCTTGCAAGTTTCTGCGAGACCACGTCTAAGCGTGTAACAAGTTTGACCGCTTAACTTACAGAGAAACTGACTTTGAGAATGACAAGGCCCACAGAACAGTCATTCATCTCTCCAAACAAGAACTGGACGACTGCATTGTGGCAGCACTGAGTGAATGCCTTAATTTTTCGTAAGTCCTGCGCGTCTGCCAATTTTGGAGATTATTAGTGGAATAGAGCAGTGCATTCGGCATCTCTTGCACGACGTAGCTAAGGATGTCAGACTAATAGCTAATCGCGTACTGTCGAAAGCTAAGCCACCGAAATTAAATATTAGGCAGGAGTAACGACGTGCTTAATCTTATTGCGTGAGAAGGAGGACTGGGTTGTCCAGTCAGCTGACAAAAGAAATGACCCCGTGATATAAGAACGTTGGGCTTCCGCGGCCGGTGTCATAGTGATTAAAATTCTTCTGAGTATTATGCCTCGTCATTGCTAAAAACGAACAACAATAATAAACTAAAACCGACGTTTCGGCCGAATTGCAACGGCCTTCCTCAGGAAGTTATTCTTGCTAGTTTTTAGCAATGACGCGGCATAATACCCAAAAGAACTTTAATTACAATGCCACCGTTATTTTGAACACTGAAAACTGCCACCTGAAGGTGCTACATTTGTTAGAAGATGACGCGTCCTGGAAGCTTAGTCGCGATGCGACACAGGCCATAATTAAAAAGACAGGGAAGTTATTAAATGAATCTGGTTCACCAGATGAAGTGGTGAAGAAATTAATGCCTCGATAGACCTCGCAGGATTTATGGGATGCCTAAGACACATAAGGAACATTTTCCTCTTAATTTTCTCGTTAGTGCAATCAGCTCGCCAGCTACAGACTGGCAAAACATCTTGCAGGATTATTAGCTCCAGAACTGGGTCATTGTGAACACTATGTTGGAAACTAGCAGACATTATTTTCATGTCTGGGATCTTCTCAATAACCTGTGCCTCGATTTTAACCAAATTTGACACAGAAGCAGTATTCTTAGCGAGTATTAGCAGTGTGCTGTTTATAATTTGCTAGCTCCAATAATAGCAAACCTACAGACAAAAACCTGCTTTTCTCACATCTGGCATATAGGCTGCCCTACATATGTTGCGTAGGAACAGTAACAGCCTGATAATGAACTTCTTTGCAGGGCAGGGCAGCCTACATGTGAGGGACAAGAAACAGTTTTCAGGGCCCCACATGTAGGCTACCCTGCGTGAGAAAAGATATCTTCCCAATTATCTCCTTGTACCTAAGTTTGTCGGTTCACCGTCAGTGATTGCCCTTTTTAGAGATATCGAGTCTTCTGTATGCTGTCTACTGTGGTATTCGTTATCACAGTACCTACAGCCTTAGATAAATACAAATGCATCTCATCACTTCTCAGTGCTAGGGTATCCCAATTACTTCCATACTGATTCTTTCATACAAGTCTCTCAAACTTCAGTCTACTCTTCATCAATATTAAATTGTGGTCTGAGTCGACATCTGCTCTGGAGACGCTTCATAGTCGAATATCTGATTTCTAAGTCTGTTTCAGATCATGGTGTAATCTTCCTGTGTCGCTGGGTCTTTTGCAAGTATCCCACCTCCTATTAGGACCTTTGAACAGTATATTCACTATTAGTAGCTCAAAGTAAATGCAGAAATCAGTTAATCTTCTTCATCTCTCATTTCTACTGTCAAGAACATATTTCCCTGTAGTACTGTCTTCTATTCCTTTCTTTCCAACCGCGTTCCTATCCGACAACATTATTAGATTCCAGAACTACTGATACTGATATTAGTTTGCTGTCGATTTTGAAGAGAGCAACCCAGTCGCTGAACTGTTCACACTGATTTATTCTCTACCCTACTTTCATATACGGAGCGAATCCTGCACCTGTTATATAATTTTCTTCTGCTTTTGGTATTGCCGTATATTCGTCTGATGAGAATTCCTTACCTGCCTTCCATTTCAGTTCACTGACCCTCGTCATATCTAGACTGAGCCTTTGCCTATTTCTTTCCAGATTTTCGAGCGTTGTGCACTCTTCAGACATTCCACGCTCTGCCTCATAGAATGTCACCATTTTGTTTGTTATTCCGTCTTTTCTCATTCTTCCTGACAGTTCCGGAGATCCGACGAGGAGAGTAATCATGAATCTTTTGCCATTTGCAGGCCACGTGTCCTTTGGATATATGTTATGGGTTTTTAATGTAGAGGTTTCCTTTGCCGTCCGCACCTTCATGTCCTTGGCCTATGTACCGCCTTTTAGGAGCAGTTTTCCACCTCACAGGTCAAGAGAAATAAAAAACGTTAAGCATTATCTGGAATCGAACCCGGATCCCTGGACGTTTTCGACGAGTTGAAGGTGTTATCTTTGGACCACTGGAGCATCATTGCTAGGTACTCAGAGCTGTCTTTTAGGACAAAACCTCATCTCTGTAAAGCCAGAAAAAAATTGATATTTGTGATATGCTCTCAGTTGCTACGTACAGAGACAGAACATACTGCGGTTGAACAAAATTCTTCCCCGGAATGGCAGATAACGAAGAAGAGTGGCTCACAGTAGCGGTGGCAGAGGTCATCTTAAGGGCCGGCTGGGTCGCCCTTTGAGGTGCACTAAAGGCGAGGAACCAGCCAGTGCGACGTAAATCAAGCCGCCCCTGCGGACAAAGCTGTGTCGTAAGGGGACTTAGCGACACGGCCGCTGAAAGCCCGACCGGCAATGGACTTGTAGCGCGCCCTTGTCGTGCGGGAAAGGCACAATCTGTCACCAGATACTAAGGGGGAACAAGCCAGTCGACAATGGACAACAAAATGAATCTTTGTAACTGTGGATTTATACACGTCTCTTAAAACTAATATTCTCAACGGCCAAACTCTCCTTTATAGTTGACACGAGACAAGTTAGATTTCGTTTCACAGTCTGTCATATACTACTGAGATAATTATCATATATGGAAACATCGGTGACATGAAAGATGCAGAGCTACAACAATTCGATTCATGTAGGCTTGAGAACTAAAGTTTATTATGATACTTCTGGGAGAGCGATGTTCTGCTTTACAGCAGGTGTTTGAGACTCAAAATTATTAAGTGAATCTGTTGCACTGAATCTGTGTCGCATCCAAGGAGTAATACAGCACAACTGACAGGAAAGTTTAGTACAACGCCTGTCAAGACTTCCCACTTGTTAACCATTTGCCGCAAAAGCATATAAGTAAGGTTTCTGGAACGTTGTTACTGATCGCGCAGTGGCAATCTAATGAAAGTGCAAATCTTGGCGTGAGAGAACAGCGCTTTCAAGGAACAACTAACGGAATGGCTGCTTGCTAAGCGGCCAAGTCACTGCGATACAAGAGCACACTACGTCACGAAAAAGGCATTTTCTTCTACAAATTTGCGAAGGACAGCAACTAGATTACATCAACCATTTCAAGGGAAAGAAACACTTTTTTTTTTTCAAATGTGTGTGAATTCCTATGGGACCAAACTGCTGAGGTCATCGGTCGCTAGACTTACACACTAATTAAGCTAACTTATGCTAAGAACGAGCAAGTAGGTAAAAAGACGCGGGCTAATAGAAATCCTTGGGTAACAGAAGAAATATTGAATTTAATTGATGAAAGGAGAAAATATAAAAATGCAGTAAATGAAGCAGGCAAAAAGGAATACAAACGTCTCAAAAATGAAATCGACAGGAAGTGCAAAATGGCTAAGCAGGGATGGCTAGAGGACAAATGTAAGGATGTAGAGGCTTGTCTCACTAGGGGTAAGATAGATACTGCCTACAGGAAAATTAAAGAGACCTTTGGAGAGAAGAGAACCACTTGTATGAATATCAAGAGCTCAGATGGCAACCCAGTTCTAAGCAAAGAAGGGAAAGCAGAAAGGTGGAAGGAGTATATAGAGGGTTTATACAAGGACGATGTACTTGATGACAATATTATGGAAATGGAAGAGGATGTAGATGAAGATGAAATGGGAGATAAGATACTGCGTGAAGAGTTTGACAGAGCACTGAAAGACCTGAGTCGAAACAAGGCCCCGGGAGTAGACAACATTCCATTAGAACTACTGATGGCCTTGGGAGAGTCAGTCATGACAAAACTCTACCATCTGGTGAGCACGATGTATGAGACAGGCGAAATACCCTCAGACTTTAAGAAGAATATAATAATTCCAATCCCAAAGAAAACAGGTGTTGACAGATGTGAAAATTACCGAACTATCAGTTTAATAAGTCACAGCTGCAAAATACTAACGCGAATTCTTTACAGACGAATGGAAAAAGTGGTAGAAGCCGACCTTGGGGAAGATCAGTTTGGATTCCGTAGAAATGTTGGAACACGTGAGGCAATACTGACCTTACGACTTATCTTGGAAGAAAGATTAAGAAAAGGCAAACCTACGTTTCTAGCATTTGTAGACTTAGAGAAAGCTTTTGACAATGTTGACTGGAATACTCTCTTTCAAATTCTGAAGGTGGCAGGGGTAAAATACAGGGAGCGAAAGGCTATTTACAATTTGTACAGAAACCAGATGGCAGTTATAAGAGTCGAGGGGCATGAAAGGGAAGCAGTGGTTGGGAAAGGAGTGAGACAGGGTTGTAGCCTCTCCCCGATGTTATTCAATCTGTATATTGAGCAAGCGGTAAAGGAAACAAAAGAAAAATTCGGAGTAGGTATTAAAATTCATGGAGAAGAAATAAAAACTTTGAGGTTCGCCGATGACATTGTAATTCTGTCAGAGACAGCAAAGGACTTGGAAGAGCAGTTGAACGGAATGGACAGTGTCTTGAAAGGAGGATATAAGATGAACATCAACACAAGCAAAACGAGGATAATGGAATGTAGTCGAATTAAGTCGGGTGATGCTGAGGGTATTAGATTAGGAAATGAGACACTTAAAGTAGTAAAGGAGTTTTGCTATTTAGGGAGTAAAATAACCGATGATGGTCGAAGTAGAGAGGATATAAAATGTAGACTGGCAATGGCAAGGAAAGCGTTTCTCAAGAAGAGAAATTTGTTAACATCAAATATAGATTTAGGTGTCAGGAAGTCATTTCTAAAAGTATTTGTATGGAGCGTAGCCATGTATGGAAGTGAGACATGGACGATAACTAGTTTGGACAAGAAGAGAATAGAAGCTTTCGAAATGTGGTGCTACAGAAGAATGCTGCAGATAAGGTGGGTAGATCACGTAACTAATAAGGAGGTATTGAATAGGATTGGGGAGAAGAGAAGTTTGTGGCACAACTTGACTAGAAGAAGGGATCGGTTGGTAGGACATGTTCTGAGGCATCGAGGGATCACAAATTTAGCATTGGAGGGCAGCGTGGAGGGTAAAAATCGTAGAGGGAGACCAAGAGATCAATACACTAAGCAGATTCAGAAGGATGTAGGTTGCAGTAGGTACTGGGAAATGAAGAAGCTTGCACAGGATAGAGTAGCATGGAGAGCTGCATCAAACCAGTCTCAGGACTGAAGACCACAACAACAACAACATGCTAAGAACAACACACATACCCATGGCCGAGGGAGGACTCGAAACTCCGGTGAGAGGGGCAGGGCAATCCGTGACAGGGTGCCTCAAACTTGGTGGCCACTCTGCACGCCAACCCTTTTTTTTGCTTTAACTAGACATAATCCATACCTTGTGATGTATGCTGAATTAAAAGATTAGGACACAGACGTGCAACTACAGATTGCTGGGCATGCTTGATGCTTTGTTTGACTGTGAAACATATTTTGAATTTTGACAAATGTGTGCTGTTATAGAGTACATCTCCTAGTCAGCAAAGACGGAAAGTGGCAGCAACATAACACTCTAGTTATCAATACATCCAAGCAGAAATTAGATTAATATGAAAAAATTAGTATCCATCAAAAAATGAAGTACGTGACAGTGAAAATAGATCGTTAGAAACGGCAGACCACCAAATTTTAACGACCTGACCACAAAAGGAAACGTCACACGGAGCTAAAACGAATAACTAGTCAAGAGTCACCGGGAAGACAGATACAAACGACTATCAAAGGACAATATTTGTGAGCCTCTTTGGTATGGTTTAGGGCGTCCAGTATCGCGTTCTCCTGGGTCATTCCGCGAGAAAAGTCTTTTGATTAATCTGGTGAAGATGTGGTGCTGGATGTTGGCTTAGCGCTGCTATGAGACTTACGAAGCACTGCTGTGGAACTACTCATGAGATATGATGAAAATTTTCCGATTAACAAGTTGCGCATCTCACAGACACAAAAATAAATACGGATTACTACTTCAGCCACTGCCAGTGGAATGGATAAAGTGATAGAATGGAAAATGTAAGGTGCAAACGAGAAATCCAAAAATATTCAACCTTACAAAATAAGTTAAGCGAGTGGAAGGAGAGGAGGAAACGAAATGAAACTTTTCGGCCTGGTAGAGAGTGAAGTGTTACTCCAGTGATTACAAAATCGAATCAAATTTACACAAGACTTGGAACTATGCTCCCACTTATTAGTATGGCGTGGCACCCCCTCTGACATGGATGCTGTAACGCTACGCATATGCAGGCGAGTTATTCGGCCGCCAGTATTGGTAGGCGGTGAATTTGCTAGTGCAGCTGAATGCTACCGGGCAGGACCAGAAGCCAGAGTGCACGGCGACCTGTCCAGCCAAAGCTATCGTTGCTGGTCAGACCAGGTACGAAGGCTGAGGGCGTGGCCTGAAGTGGGCAAATACCAGAGCATTTGGATTGCGTTTCCAAGCTCAGTTCGTGGTTTTTCTCAGTGCGCATAATCGCGCTTTGAATCATTTGCATTAACTGCTGTCTATCCACTTTCAGTATAGATAAGCATATTTTTCTTTTATTTTTCACTAATTTACCTAATATTTAGCTTATTTGAGCTTGCATCGGTTTTCCCTTAGTCCACACCTCATTGCAATACAATGCTGTGTTCCAGATGTACAGTCTCAGAAATTTTTTCCTCAAATTGAGGCCTTCTCTTCGCCAGGAATTCCCTTTTGGCCAGTGCCAGTCTATTTTTTAAGTCATGGGTTAGTTTGATGCCTCAATAACAGAACTCCTCAATTCTGATGTTAAATTTCTCACTGTTCTCACTTCTTCTGTTTCTCATTACCTTTACTCTAAATCCTTATCCTGTACTCATTAGACTTGTCATTCCATCCAACACATACTGCAGTTCTTCTTCACTTTCGTTCAGGATAGCAATGCCAACAGTTAATCTTATCTTTGATATACTTTCACCATGAATTTTTATCACATTCTTCAAACTTTCTTTGATTTTGCTCATTACTTCTTCCATGTACAGATTGAACAATAGGAGAGGTAGACTACGCCCCTTCCGTACTCCCTGTTGAATCTGGGCACCTCGTTGTTGGTCTTGCAGCCTTATTGCTCCCTCTTGGTTTTTGTACAAACGGTGTATTACCCGTATTTCCCTATACCTCACGCCTATTTTTCCCAGAATTTCGATCACCTTGCTTAGCGGTGATGGCTTCATATCATTTCTTCTTCCCCCTTCATTTACTGGCGCCCCACTACGTGGCATGAATTAAGCTTAACTTTCTATGTGTGATCGCTGGCGTGGAGTCTTGAAAACACGCCGGAGCGTGTTGTAATGTTGTTACATTAATTCGTTCTTGAAAGCGGTGCTGATATTCAAGACCATAAAAGTGAGTTAAAAGCTGTCAACCATACTAACATTAATTATAGTCTTTTAGTACTCATCTTACGATAACCGGTGATATATATATATATATATATATATATATATATATATATATATATATATATATAAAGACAATTTAAATAAAAGGAAATAAATCGGTTTATATTTGGAAATTTATTTTAACATTGATCATTGTTCCGTTAAAATATTCAGCATATCAAACACTTGATTTATAACTAAACTGGTGCCTTATTTAGGATTGCGTAAATGTGAGTTTGTAATCTTACGGAACACATCAAATAGGGAGCCAAGACTGGGAGACTACATAGAACACTGCATTCATAAGATAACACACGAAGAACGTTGAAACATATGTAAGAGGAAATTAACCACAACCAACCGATTCAATTTTCAACCAAAGAATTTACGTTCGTAGCGCAATCCTGTCCGTCATGAAATTACCACACACTGCTATACTAAATTCATACTAACTCTCTGTGTCTTCCCGAAAAGAATAGCCGAGGGCTACACTGATGATTACACTATATGCTTCACGTGGTCAACTTGGTTTACACAAAGAGTGTAACTCCACAATAATTTTGATAATTAAAATAAATTACATCGAAACGCAATTTACAAAAGAAAAACCTCGAACTGGTTAATATCGTCTTACAATTAACCTGATGGGTCAAATAATTGTATAAGCACGTGGTACTGGCCTCACAAAGTACACCTCACGAGGGTTGAACATAAAGAAAAGTTGCTATATTGAAAAATATTGTCAAGACGAGACGTTATAATCTCACGCACATTCGCATTTAAGACTGGTGATCTTAGTTAGAGTTACTGATCAACACGTGGTTCCACTTTCCTCACCAAGTAGTGACAAAGCAACTACTGGAAGATATTCTAAACTTCACACTCGAAATACATTGTGTTGCAATTTAAGATGACATTAGATATTTTAGAGCTATACCTGAAATAAAGGTGATTGAATTTTCAGTTAGGCTGAACTTAAGAAATCCATTGTCCTACGGACTTAGCAGACACGCGCTTAGCCGTAGGTCTTACCACTTCAGACGCTCGCCGCGGACAGACTCGCCTGGGCCGCTACCAAGCGTGCTTAACAGATACAAATGGAAGTGACCAGAGAGGCAGCTTCCTATACCAACATGACAAGGGACGGACAGGACCATACTAAGAATAGAAAACTCTATGCTTTTAGAAAGCGTAGCTACCTGTTCCGACGTTGGGACGTTGGTCCTACTGTTCTCTAGCAGGCAGGCTTGTCTGCTACCACCAAGCATGCAACTAGATATGCATTTGCTCATTCATTCTTTCACACAGAAGGGAAGGGGAATGACAGTATCTTATCATATACAGTATATAAAAGAGAGCGGATGTAGGTTCCGTATGAGACTGTGTGACGTGAATTACATATAAACTGTGTTTTAAAGTGTAGTAGTGTGACAGATCGTTCTTGTTTATGTGTAAAAGTATCACATTTCACTGCTCAGTCTCCTCCCAGATAGTCAGAAACAGCACAGTTAATTTAGAAGAGGAATTTAAGCCGTAAATGACAACAAATTTAAGAAATTAACATGAAAGGAATCCAACAGAGACCTTTCAATGTGGCGTGGAGAGTGTCTGGGTACGTGGCGAGAGGGGCAACACGAGCAATGGTCGGCCCGTCGGCTGTGTGGGCCATAGGCTTTATTTGTGCGGAGAAGGTTGGATGCGAGTGCACTGTTAGTGCCTGCATAGAAGTATTACCACGCTCTTCACTGTACTTCAGCTGAGTCGTCTTCCCTTATGTGCAGTCGTGCTCAAAAGTATCCGAACGACCTGAATTGAATTTCGCCTGATTCGAATGCAACCCACGTAGCGCAGCTGTCTAGCAGGTCCTCTAATCGCTCCTCGGTAGAGTCGTTTGACTATTGAAAATGGTTCCAACAAGTCACCACTAGAAAACGCTGCTCTGTATCGCAATAACTCAAGATGTAAATTAACACCAAGGTACTACACATATCAGGGAACATCTTATCAGAGATAAGACGGTCCTTAAGGTTTGTAAGCTCACATTTATTACAACAAATGACATACCTGAAGTGTTACCACTCTCACTATTACGCCAGATAGGTAATGCACGTAGTAAGTCCGTCGCATTCATGATTTCCTGTTCATAGTAACATACCGTACTTATTATTTAACACAAAATGACATTAAAAATTTCAGTTATTCACGAGCAGCTAGTTGAGAATATTTATGAACGTCAAATGACACGACGAGCCCTCTCGTTCTGCATATGGATTCAAACCCAGGTCATGCAGACTAAGCAAAGACTTCGTGACTGACGGAAACTAACAGTCATTCCCGACTAGGCATACAGAGAGTGACACAGCTCGATTCTAGACAGTATCAGTTAGCAAATATCAATTTTAAATTACATAACGTAAACATTTATAACGGACTCGAATTCCTACCCAGCATCTATTGTCCTTGTTAACGAACTACGAGAGATGTTAAATATTGCTTCTTCACAAGTAACTTACTTGAAATGCCGTGAGGTAATTACTCTCTCATGTTAACTAATGTTTTAACAACACTAAAAGAAACCTTACGAAAATTGTGCACTGTATTATAAGAAATGATACAAAACTCCCCCGATAACCTTACGACGAAAGTCTGTTTCAATAAAGCTGAGTATCTGTACACAAGCCTGCCTCTATCGCCACGAATTAGTAAAATACGAATCACTTAGATTTCGATCGAGTCTATTTTTGATTGGAATGCTGTGTCATACTCAAGCGGTATGCAAATGCGGCATTTCATAAATAAAGTTATGTATTTCTAGAAACCCAAAATTTGCTTGTCAGCAGCGGAAAGAGGCGTTACCTGTTGTGCAGCATTGTACGTTTTTCACCTTTGCACTATGTGCCGAAAGTAGTTTCTTTCGATTTCCTCATCGATGTGTGATCTGACTGCTTGTATCACTATCATAGAAAGGGATAAAAACGCTACAGTCAGCAAGACTGGAACCGCAAACCCTAACAGACGCTTTTTCACAGGTGCGCACGTTTCCACAGATCTAGAGAGGAGGCATGCGTCTAAGTTTCCTTTCACGAGACCAATAGTGACTAGAACTCGTAAACCGCTATTTAAAGGACGAGATTTGATGCAATTTTTACGTTCAACGACTTTCCTGGGCTAAAAACTGTAAATTTACAATCTTTTGTTACAGCGCAAGCGATAATAACTCAGATTATTCAATGGAAATGACAGAAAAATCAAGTGAACTTTGAGGCTTAATTCCGTGCACACCAGGAAGTAACTCGTCGATCACAGAGTTGCCAAACATACCTTGCCTTGTTGCCAAATCTCACTTACATTACCAGCAGGAAGAAGACGAACCGATGTGATCCTACAGTGGCCTAGGAAGTCACCATAGCTGACGTCTCAAAGACGCGGCTGCTACGGCCTGGAATACGTAATGCGTCTGATTCGCACTTCTGTAACTGGGTTTAGGTACTGGACCGATGTTACTAATAATGTTCAGAACTGACTGCAAACGAAGCTTCATAAACCTGGAATTCTCGTAGTTGTTTTTATATTTCTTTCGTAAGTGTACTCAAAACTAAGAAACTCATTGACGGACGTTTGCGTGCCTCGCCGATAATCGAGCACAACAAACAAATAAAAGAAAAAAAGAACGTGTGTGTGTGTGTGTGTGTGTATGAGAGAGAGAGAGAGAGAGAGAGAGAAAGAGAGAGAGAGAGAGAGAGAGAGAGAGAGAGAGAGAGAGAGGGTGAGAGAGAGGGAGGGAGGGAGGGAGTGAGGGAGGGAGATAAAAATAAAAAAGAATGAGAGAGAGAATAAAAAATTGTTGCACAGAAACTGGATCATGGTATGTAAAGAAATCTTTCATTAAAATGACACGTTCCACATTAGGAAATGACGTATTCATGAGCTATAGAACAAGTATGTAATCTAATCATATAATATTGCTGACTAGTCAGGAAGAGGCATGAATTACAGAAATTTTCGCCAATATCAGTAACCAAATTTAAACCTGAAAATAAAAGACGACAGTTTTTGTAATAACCTGGGACTCCTATAAGGACCCTTTCGTCCCTGTTAACTTACCACGAAAGATGTGTGATATACCTCCATTCAGAAGTAACAAAGTGTTCATGCATTTGTAGATGAAGGGCATGATGTGAAGTTCTGTGACGGAGTTATTAACCCAACACGCAATCGAATTGTTAAGTAAGTAAAATCAAATGTTTCGTACTGGTTTTTCCTACCAGCTGCTAGGTGTTTGAGTCTAAAATAAGGATACAAATTTTGGTTCCTGAGCGATAATCGAACCGCACACCTACCGTCATGCTTTATCATCCACGAACATAGCTTAGGTATCAATTGCTTACTCACCAACAGTAAGACGTGTGCATGTTTGACCAGAAATAACGACACCTATTGTGATTGTTGGCAACACATGAACAGACATTAAAAATGCACGTTAATTTTCACTAGCAGACTGGTGTGCACGTGATAGGGCTTGAAATGAAACTATGAATGTTTTTTTACTAAATCAGGATTCGGACCCACATACTTACCTTTGGAGGAAACCTAGAGAAGATTGCAGTCTTGGGAAACGGAATGAAATTATTGAACTATACTATTCGGAGAGATTCAGATCCTCGAAAGAGGAGATACGAATTCGAATCACAGTCCAGCACCAAATTTTTCAACGTCTCTAGTTCAATCAAGTACAAATAAAATAAGAGCCCTGTTCCTTTAAATGGCTATCAGTTCATCAAATAAAATAAAATTTTCTAATGTAAGTAAGTTTAATGGAAACAGTATTTCTGTTTGCCATGACTTCCGCCTATGTCATTTCCCAACGTAAACCGTCTCTGCCCAGTTGGTAATGAAGGAACGTGATGTTTAATGCGGATTCTGGATTATAACGTCTTTCTCTTGAAGTTACCAGAGGTCAAGTAAATCTCTTTGTGCCTCTTAAAAGTAAATGCCTGAACCCACGCATTGCACCTTAGACAGTTCGTTCCACCAGACCATAGTGCCCACATTTCCCCGCCCTAGAAGATGCTGTAACAGATGATGTGCTTAGCTTACAAAATTAGTCACGGTGGAAAGCCGGCCGGAGTGGCCGTGCGGTTGTGGGCGCTACAGTCTGGAGCCGAGCGACCGCTACGGTCGCCGGTTCGAATCCTGTCTCGGACATGGATGTGTGTGATGTACTTAGGTTAGTTACGTTTAATTAGTTCTAAGTTCTAGGTGACTGTTGGCCTCAGAAGTTATCTCGCATAGTGCTCAGAGCCATTTGAACCATTTGAAACAGTGGAAAAGATGCGAGTCTATTAAATGGTTAAGTAGAAGCTATCTTCTGACGCGGATATTATGCTATTCTCACGTCAGCTGGGTGTAAAGACTCTTCTAGGCATCATATCCTCGATGTGAAGCCATTTTGAAATTTTCACTAATTCAGTAAATTCCTTAGTTCGCGAAAATCGACAGTGAAGGGTGAAGTTACCGGATAAATCGATTATTATCGTCATTATTACTATCATTTTCTTCATACCGTTGCTGTAACACATGTGCTTGAAGATCATTTATTTCCTTTTGTTCATTATAGAGGTAGTTCCCCAAGAAGTCATTTCCCTATACACAGAGTCTTTTTCATGTTAACATGAAACATCAGCAATTACTCGCAGATTATATTAAAATTAAATTACTTCATGAAGACGTTACTTGATAACAAAAACATGCTGCCTTTCTTAATTTACTTGCGCCTAGAAATGGCTGTCGAATACTGCCAAACCAAAAGCCAAGAGATCTTACTGCCTTCCGTTATACGTCACTGTCAGTTCTTCCACATGATGTGGTCGATGTGACCTGTTTCAGATTGTGTATGGTGGAGAATGTTTTAGAAAATCAATTGGTTTCACTTGCAGTAAACAGAAAAATTTTTATTCTACGCTACCAAGTTCAAAATTTTCGAATTATTAGCTCAAATTTAATATTTGCTTCTATAATGTAGGAAAGTAATTCACAGTTGCAAAACCCGCAACTGACTCATTGACCTTACACTTTGTCGCTGGCCATAAATTCTAGCTCAGAGTGACACCAGTTTAAGTAACCTAATGTAGCGAAGACTATTTGCCAGTGCTGTTTCTCATCGGAAAATATGCAAATTACTCATTGGGCTCCAATAGTAAGTACACTGTAACAGCAATTTCTGTGTGTATGGAATGTATGTGGGTTGTGGAATTTAGTGGTGCTCTCTTCCACTTCTGTATACAATATGCCTGATCTAAACGGGCCTTTTATCATTACTGGCCCTGGGCAGTGCAACATCATACTGACAAAAGGAATGTGCTTATACTGACAGCCTCACTGTTCGTTTTAGCTGATTTTGTAAACATTTAAATAAAACGACATGACCTTCCACGGGGAGACATTTCGTCCCCCTATCCCTGTGTGAAATTTGTCAGTAAGCTTTTTGCCTTCCAACCAGCGAAATGCGGCAGAGTACGGCCAGTAAACGATTCACAAACCACGATTTAGTGCCGTTAAGATGATTTCTTTAAACATTGTCGTAACTGAAGGAATTTAGTTTCTTCTTAAGTCGTGTTATGCAGCAACGTTCACAGATATCTCAAATAGGAAAAGCTCTTTATCCAGCTACGAGGGTTGTAAAACAAACTTCCTACAGTTTGTGTCAGGTCGATCTTTTCGTCTTATAGCACTGCGTAAGGATATTGTTTAAGAGGTATCACAATAGTGTTGCTGTATCTGTGGGAATCATTGGTGAAAATGAGTTTAACACCAATGGGTACAGTACTGCTAAATATTCAAAACGTTTATCAACCTAAGTCTGCGTTCATCCACAAACTGAGGCGTATTTTTAATACTGAAGCCAGACTGTGTATCCTTGTCTTCTTTGAGTGGACATTGGAAGTCATTTACACAACGTATACAATACTATGAATACTTCGAACGCTGTAGCTAACGTTGTTCTCAAAAAATAATTTTGTTTTGATAACTTTTCTGGGTCTTCAGCGTGCAATATGCGCTGCAAATACAGTCTTAAAGAAAAAAAATTCTCATTCTTTTTTATTTTTATCTCTATCCCTCAGTCCCCCCCCCCTCTCTCTCACTCTCTCTCTCTCTCTCTCTCTCTCTCCCTCTCTCTCTCTCATACACACACACACACACACACGTTCTTTTTTTCTTTTATTTGTTTGTTGTGCTCGATTATCGGCGAGGCACGCAAACGTCCGTCAATGAGTTTCTTAGTTTTGAGTACACTTACGAAAGAAATATAAAATACAGTTAGGAGAGTTACTGATTTATGAAGCTTAGTTTGCACTCAGTTCTGAGCATTATTAGTAACATCGGTCCAGTACCTAAACCCACTTACAGAAATGCGAATCAGACGCATTACGTATTCCAGGTCGTAGCAGCCGCGTCTTTGAGACGTCAGCTATGGTGACTTCCCAGGCCACTGTAGGATCACATCGGTTCGTCTTCTTCCTGCTGGTAATGTAAGTGAGATTTGGCAACACGGCAAGGCATGTTTGGCAACTCTGTGATCGACGAGTTACTTCTTGGTGTGCACGGAATTAAGCCTCAAAGTTCACTTGATTTTTCCTGTCATTTCCACTGAATAATCTGAGTTATTATCGCTTGAGTTGTAACAAAAGATTGTAAATTTACGGTTTCCAGCCCAGGAAAGTCGTTGAACGTAAAAATCGCATCAAATCTCGTCCTTTAAATAGCGGTTTACGAGTTCTAGTCACTATTGGTCTCGTGAAAGGAAATTTAGATGCATGCCTCCTCTCTAGATTTGTGGAAACGTGCGCACCTGTGAAAAAGCGTCTGTTAGGGTTTGCGGTTCCAGTCTTGCTGACTGTAGCGTTTTTATCCCTTTCTATGATAGTGATACAAGCAGTCAGATCACATATCGATAAGGAAATCGAAAGAAAATACTTTCGGCTCATAGTGCAAAGGTGAAAAACGTACAATGCTGCACAACAGGTAACGCCTCTTTCCGCTGCTGTCAAGCAAATTTTGGGTGTCTAGGAATACATAACTTTATTTATGAAATGCCACATTTGCATACCACCTGAGTATGACACAGCATACCAATCAAAAACAGACTCAATCGTAATCTAAGTGTTTAGTATTTTATTAATGCGTGGTGATAGAGGCACGCTTGTGTACAGATACTCAGTTTTATTGAAACAGACTTTCGTCGTAAGGTTATCGTGGGTAAATTTGTTAAATTTCTTATAATACAGTGCACAATTAAGGTTTCTTTTAGTGTTGTTAATACATTAGTTAACATGAGAGAATTAATCATCAACGATATATGCGAACTCTCTGATGTTATCTATAACAGTATGGCAATGCACATGCAGTTCATTGATTATATGCACGTAGAAAACTTGTTCTGAGTTAAAACTGCCAAACAAGGTTTGATGAAGAATAAAATGACACTGCCACACTACAGCTAATGTAGATAATACTTTTCTGACGTAATTTGGCACGATGCGCAGAAGTTAGCCCTTTTTCCACATGTGACTATTTTGGGTTGAGAAGTGAAGGGAATTATGTTCAATGTTCCATTACATCGATAACTTCAGCAGACAGCAGTATTCCGTGTTAAAAAGTGTAGCAGTGAATGCAACCGAATTCACGACGTCTTATGAACAGTGCGCGACACTTACCGTAACGCTACTAGGTGACACGTTACAGTAACGCCTCCAGAAGTCAAGAACAATACCGCCAGAGCTTCCGCATTGCACAGTGCTGTGAGATAATGCTTATGGCCGGATCTAGACTTCCGAGAGACAGAGAGTTACAGCTTTTCTTTTGCACTGCACGACGTTTTCAACAAACAGATAGCGCAATAGAGTAGCTCAAGTCGAAAGGAACACTTCCTATTTAAATTTCTGCATCCAACACTGTTGGCAGTTCTGTGTAGGTGTCAGTTACGTGATTTTATTTCGGTGATTACAAAATAGAATCGAATATATGCATTGGGTAGCCGAGGCAGCTAGTTCGTGACGATTCGGTCAACCAAGTAATGAACTAAACATGAAGCAAACCACTACAGGGAGCCTGTGTGTCAGAATTCTCATCCAGTGTGGCGCAACATTGTTATGATAGAGAAATGAATCATAGAGATGAGAATTTGTTGGTGTCATGGACTGATGCTAGGTTCATATACTTATGGTCTGGGTTCGATTCCAACTTCAGCTGATGATTTTTGATAAGGAGAGACAGATTCTGTTCTCTTCTGGTTACGCCAAGTGAAGAAGGTATAACGGCATTGTCGTCTGACATTCATGTTAAACATGATATTCCTTCCCTACCAAGTAGACGTTAGGTTGAACCACAATAAAGTCAGGAGTGGCGACATGTAGACACTCTGTCACCAGTAACCTTTCTTATACTAGTTATTTATTTCTAGTGACGAAACAAATGCTATGTAGTGTCACAGGACACTTATTCCAGCTTTTACTTGAGCTTCTGAATGTCGATAAAATTGGTTCTGAACTGGGAATGCAACTCAGACCGCCCCTAACGCGGAATGTGATTCCTTCGTGACAATACAGTTCGACTGCAATTTGTTGTTTGTTCAATTCTGCAGATTCCTCAACATCTCCACATATTGCGCGTGAAAGGGTTCGAATCCTGGCCGGGCACTAAAGCTGTCATTATGTATTATCAAGCTCTAGCATAAGAACATCTATCTGCTGATGGATAATAATTTTGATTTTTAATGTATTTTCATTCGTTGTTTACACTAACGATATCTGACTTTTTGAGTCCCAGTGAGACACAGAACTGTTTGCGAGATCACGGTAAGTTCAAGGATGTTATTTCGAGCTGCTGGTGGATAAAAATTACAAGCTGACGTGTCTTTGTGTGCAGTCAACAACGATACGTGTGGGGTTCGATTCTCAGTCAGCACTGAACTCTTCGTCGTATTATTTCTAGTTCAAACATGTTCACATGTCGTTGCTGGTGTAACAAACCCATTTTTAACGTTAGTTTTCTCTAGAATATTACAGCGATAGGTGCCAGGTTCGAGTCCTGCGATAGAAAACATTAATGTTTCGTCTCGTCATTTTAGTTAAAACATCGAGCTACTGCCGAGAAAATCCGATATGTCACAGTTGATTGTGCTTCGATGACAATCCAATTAGGTTCTGAGTTCGAGTCCCAGAAGCTTTACCTCACGGCATTTGAAGTAAGTTTCTTGTGAAGAAGCAATATTTAACATCTCTCGTAGTTCGTTAACAAGGACAATAGATGCTGGGTAGGAATTCGAGTCCGCTATAAATTTTTACATTATGTAATTTAAAATTGATATTTGCTAACTTATACTTACTAGAATCGAGCTATATCACTCTCTGTATGCCTAGTCGGGCAGGACTGTTAGTTTCCGTCAGTCACGAAGTCTTTGCTTAGTCTACATGACCAGGGTTTGAATCCATATGCAGAACGAGAGGGCTCGTCGTGTCATTTGACGTTCATAAATATTCTCAACTAGCTGCTCGTGAATAACTGAAATTTTTAATGTCATTTTGTGTTAAATAATAAGTACGGTATGTTACTATGAACAGGAAATCATGAATGCGACGGACTTACTACGTGCATTACCTATCTGGCGTAATAGTGAGAGTGGTAACACTTCAGGTATGTCATTTGTTGTGATAAATGTGAGCTTACAAACCTTAAGGATCGGATTATATCTGATAAGATGTTCCCTGATATTTGTAGTACCTTGGTATTACTTTACATCTTGAGTTATTGCGATACAGAACAGTGTTTTCTAGTGGTGACTTGCTGGAACCATTTTCAATAGTCAAACGACTGTACCGAGGAGCGGTTAGAGGGTCTGCTAGACAGCTGCGCTATGTGGGTTGCATTCGAATCAGGCGAAATTCAGTTCAGGTCATTCGGATACTTTTGAGCACGACTGTACATGCTGTGCGCTTTTGGATGCTTCCGTTTTGCATTGAGCAGAAATTATGGAATAACAACATCCTGATACAACAGTGGTTGGTACCGCTCGCACTGTGATACGCTCGCCACTATGACTCTCGCTTTATGGATTTCAAAAAAATTCTCACCTGTTGTAATGATTGCTTACCATAACTGGTCTGTTTGGTGGTGATAAGTTCCTATAGGACCAAACTGTCCCTACGCTTACGCACTACTTAATCTAACTTAAACTAACTTACGATAAGGACAGTACGCACACCCATGCCTGTGGGACGAATCGAACCTCCGACGGGGGGAGCCGCGCGAACCGTGGCAAGAAGCCTTAGAACGTGAGGCTAACCCACGAGGCGGTCTGTTTGAGTTTGATCCATTTAACGGTTCGTGAAATGTTGAAAGCAGCAGAGGACCAAGTAGGTAAAAAGACGAGGGCTAGTAGAAATCCTTGGGTAGCAGTAGAGATGTTATATTTAATTTATGAATGAAGAAAATTGAAAAATGCAGTAAATGAAACAGGCAAAGAGGAGATCGACAGGAACTGAAAACTGGTCAAGAAGGGATGGCTGGAGGATAAATGTAAGGATGTAGAGGCATATACCGCTAGGGGTAAGATTGGTACTGCCTACAGAATAATTAAAGAGACCTTTGGAGAAAAGAGAACCACTTGTATGAATATCAAGAGCGCAGATGGAAAACCAGTACTACGCAAAGGAGGGAAAGCAGAAAGGTGGAAGGTATATATAGAGGGTCTATACAAGGGAGATGTACTTGAGGGTAGTATTGTGGAAATGGAAGCGGACGTAGAAGAAGATAAGAAGGGAGTATGATGCTGCAAGAAGAATCTGACAGAGCACTAAAAGACCTAAGTCGAAAAAAGTCAATAGACAACATTCCATTAGAACTGCTGATAGCCTTGGGAGAGCCAGCCAAGACAAAACTCTACCATCTGGTGAGCAAGATGTATGAAAAATGCGAAATATTCAAGAAAAATGTAATAGTTCCAATCACAGAAACAACAGGTGTTGACAGGTCTGAGAATTATCGAATTATCATTTGAATAAGTCACGACTGCAAAATACTAATACGAATTCCTTACACACGAATGGAAAAACTGGTAGAAGCCGACCTCGGGGAAGATCAGTTTAGACACGTGAGGCTATACTGACACTACGGCTTATCTTAGAAGATAGATTAAGGAAAGGCAAACCTACGTTTCTGGCATTTGTAGACTTAGAGAAAGCTTGTTGGCTGGAATACTCTCTTTCCTATTCTGAAGGTGGCAGGGGTCAAATACAGGGAGCGAAAGGCTATTTACAATTTGTACAGGAACCAGGTGGCAGGTATAAGAACCGAGGGGCATGAAAGGAAGCAGTGGTTGGGAAGGGAGGAAACAGGGTTGTAGCCTCTCCCCGATGTTATTCAATCTGTATATTGAGCAAGCAGTAAAGGAAACAAAAGAAAAATTTGGAGTAGGTACTAAAATCCAGGGAGAAGAAATAAAAACTTTAAGGTTCGCCGATGACATTGTAATTCTGTCAGAGACAGCAAAGGACTTGGAAGAGCAGTTGAACGGAATGGATAGTGCCTCGAAGGGAGGATATAAGATGAACATCCACAAAAGCAAAACGAGGATAATAAAATGTAGTCGAATTATGTCAGGTGATGTTGAGGGTATTAGATTAGGAAATGAGACACTTAAAGTAGTAAAGGAGTTTTGCTATTTGGGGAGCAAAATAACTGATGATGGTCGAAGTAGAGAGGATATAAATTGTAGACTGGCAATGGCAAGGAAAGCGTTTATGAAGAAGAGAAGTTTGTTAACATCGAGTATAGATTTAGGTGCCAGGAAGTCTTTTCTGAAAGTATTTGCATGGAGCGAAGCGAGGTATGGAAGCGAAAAATGGACGATAAATAGTTTGGACAAGAAGAGAATAGAAGCTTTCAAGATATGGTGCTACAGAAGAATGCTGAAGATTAGATGGATAGATCACATAACTAATGAGGAGGTACTGAATAGAACTGGGGAGAAGAAGAATATGTGGCACAACTTGGCTAGAAGAAGGGATCGATAGGTAGGACATGTTCTGAGGCATCAAGGAATCAGCAATTTAGTATTAGAGGGTAAAAATCCTAGAGGGTGACCAGGAGATGAATACACTTGGCAGATTCTGAAGGATGAAGGTTGCAGTAGGTACTTGGAGATGAAGAAGCTTGCACGGGATAGAGTAGCATGAAGACCTGCATCAAACCAGTCTCTGGACTGAAGACCACAACAACGGTTAGTGCATGTTCCTCATGCGCAGTGGTGGTTTCTTGTCATTATAAGTGTTACTTGAAGTTTTGCCTTCTGTCACTTGTTTATGCCGCAAGCGGTCAGGTACACAATATCTGATGGCTTTCAAATCACTGTTATTTTCCTGTGAGCCGTCAGGGGATTTTTCTTTACCCTAGTGTCTAATGTCTGTTTTGGGGGAGCCGTTTATCACGCAATCTCGCGTATTAGGTTATGAAGCGGTGTTTGCTATGTGCAGTTTCGAGTAACGTTACCGTTTGATTATTACGGAAGATCTGAAGATTTGAAACACATTTTATTAACTTGTATCTTTCAGCTCATATTTAACATGAGTGGCGTTTCTTAACAACACTTAGTTTTACGAGTTGCGAGTTCGGTGTTTTAGTATGTGTGCGGTGAGGGGTGGAGTGGGGGGCGGGGAAGAGGTAGCTTGACTGCTGGGATCTGTTACTGTTTTGCACTGGCATGGTGTTTCTCGGGAGTGTTTTTGGCTTCCGGACGTTACCTTAGTGGAAATGTTCGCGCTAGCAGTGTAGTTCTCAAGTTCGTTTACCCAAAGCTCTTAATTAGGAGGTATTATGTTAATATTTTCCGCCAAATATTTTACGTCTCTGCTGAAATGGACAACGTTATCCGATTTGTGAGTAGCCTTCTGATTTTCTAAATCAGATGATTTCAGCCTGTAAGCTTTGAAGTTATTTTCTCTAGTGGTCAATGTTTGAGATGGTTTTCTGATGATCTTGTCATCAGTCCCGTGTTCTATTCATTCCATGGACGTAGAAGGAAATTTGTATGGTTCGTAGCCGTTAGCACTTAACTTTCATGGTTGGTCTGTTCTGAAGACTGACTGCTTGGACTTGTTATTTAGTAATCTCAGCTGCAGGTGTTCCTTTCAAAGGCTAGTCTGGTTAATACTAAAATTAAATTTCCTTTTTAAAAACCTATTTGAGAGATGTTAGACGAGATTTGCCCTTAGAGTTTTGAAAAAATAGTTCTGTTAATTATTCCAAGGCCAAATTTCCTTAATTAAGAAGTATCTTACCCTATCTTGCAATTTTTTATTTATTACTGATTTGTTGCTTGTGACGTCTGACCTCTAATCAATAGCTTACACCGATAATTTGTAAAAAAAAAAAGGTGTTCTGTTGCTCATGGTTAATTTTGTGGTTAATATTGTATTCCATTTACCAGTGTAATGTGGTCTGTAAATAAATGTGAACTGTTAACGGTACCATGGAGTGATTATCCTGTGTCCGTCTTTCCAAGAGTTCTTTTCCTTTCCCATCTTATGTAAGGGGATTGGAGTGGTAGCCACAGAACGTGATTACTTTCTCTCCAGAAAAGGGGGGGGGGGTGGAGGGTGAAAATTGTCTATCACTTTTGCATCATTTTTCCTTCGAAAATTGAGAGTTGTGAACTCTTGTACCAAAAATTATTTGAACTGTTTCAGGTAACCATACTGCTATGAATCCTAGAGGTTGCTTATGCTTATCTTACCTCAAATGCGAGCACCTCGGAAATGAACTCCTTGTGAGGAGTATTCCAGTTGTAAGTAGGCTGTATAGGTTTTTATGTTGGTAACGTCACGTAGCGCTCTATATGAAAATCACTGGTTGTGCTGTGTGCAGTCTGTGGCTGGTTGGCATTGTCGGAATATTCGCTATTGTAGTGTTGGGCAGTTGGATGTGAACAGCGCGTAGCGTTGGGCAGTTGGAGGTGAGCCGCCAGCAGTGGTGTATGTGGGGAGAGAGATGGCAGAATTTTGAGAGCGGACGATCTGGACGTGTGTCAATCAGAAAGAGTAAATTTGTAATACTGGATATCATGAACTGATATATATATTTTTTAACATTATTAAGGTAAATAAATTGTTTGTTCTCTATCAAAATCTTTCATTTGCTAACTATGCCTATCAGTAGTCAGTGCTTTCAGAAGTTAGAATATTTTATTTAGCTGGCAGTACTGGCGCTCGCTGTATTGCAGTAGTTCGAGTAACGAAGATTTTTGTGAGGTAATTGATTCCTGAAAGGTATAGGTTATTGTTAGTCAGGACCATTCTTTTGTAGGGATTATTGAAAGTCAGATTGCGTTGCGCTAAAAAATATTGTGTGTCAGTTTAGTGTTGATCAGAATAAGTAAAGACAGAAATGTCTGAGTACGTTCAGTTCTGCTCAGGTGTTTGAAAATCAAATAACGTAAGAGGTTTACCAGCACAGTAATCCATAATTTTTCTACGGGGAGGTTTCACACAGTAGTTGAGGGTTGTGTCGCAGAACATGCAGCCAAATTTCGCACAGCATTGGCTAATACTCTTCACATTTCCCCTGACACTGTCGGCGAGGTACATGCTTCTGGCCGGCCGCGGTGGTCTAGCGGTTTTAGGCGCGCAGTCCGGAACCGCGCGACTGCTACGGTCGCAGGTTCGAATCCTGCCTCGGGCTTGATGTGTGTGATGTCCTTAGGTTAGTTAGGTTTAAGTAGTTCTAAGTCTAGGGGACTGATGACCTCAGCTGTTAAGTCCCGTAGTGCTCAGAGCCATTTGAACCATTTTTTGAACATGCTGCTATTTCTACTGCTTCTGTAGGTTTGGTGGAAATGTCTCGCAATACTCAATTTTTGGGAGACAGTCAACCTACCCGCAAGCAAATCTGTAAGTCGCAAACACATTTCTTCCATTGAAATAACTGCCTTGATGATTTAAAGTACCTTGAGCTAGTGATCAACAAAAGGAGGCCGTTATACAGTTAACTGCTAGGGTGAAGGACTTATACATCAGTACAGATTCTTTGGATTTAGATTGTAAAGTCGGCAGTATGGAGGTAGGTAATTTAGCTGTTAGTCAGTCACAGGGTTAGAGGTGTATGGCGACTTAAGGCAGTGCTAGGTCGGTTTCTGATCCCTTTGCCAAGTTCCCGAAGCCGATTAACTGTTTGCTCAGTGGGATTTCTGGGTTGCCTGTTGATCAATTAAATCCAGATCCTAAAGTTTTGTTGTTACTTGTCCGCATTGAGTTTCATGCCGACCCATTGGAAGTTTCGCGTTGTGTAGTACTTTCTTTGCTCTGTCCTTTGTCAAATGGATCGTTGAACGATTTGCTATCTGACATTCTTCAAAGTCAGGGTACCCTGGTCCAGCTCAGAGATCGGATAACAGAGGTAAAGTTATCACCACGTGTTTGCAATGAGGTTGACAGTGCGTACTATTGGCAGGTGCAATTATTTAATGAAACAGTAAGTCAATATACTGAGCCGGTTTGAATGGCTGCCTCCGCCTTGAATACGAGCGTTACTGAGCAAGATAGGCTCTCGAATAGTTTGGAAGGCATGAGACTGGAGGATCGTTCGTGTTTTGTATATGCCTACAGACCCATTACCTTTCTGAGTTGCATGAATTACTCGTTTTCACTGCAGCACTTAAATTTGCAGATGAGCAATGGGAGCAGGGAATGGCCTTTCAGTCTGTTCCTTTTGTTTCAAAGGATAATTGTGATCAATCATCCTTTAAGTCACTATTTTTCGGTGTGGGGGACATAGCCGCCTGCTGCATGAGTGTCTGGTTAGATGTACCCAAGGCCTGACAGCTGACGCCACCGGGCGCGGGATGAAACGCTTGTCGGTTAGCCTACCGCTTTTTGTGCACGTTTTTGTGGCCTCGATAGTCCTGCTCTCCCATATCTTTGTGCTCGTCTCGACCGAGAAACCGTTTGTGGTTTTTGGACTCTGGAAGTTCAGTCTCCTTGCTGAACTATCGTTGGTATCTTGAGTTTCGCAGTTTGTGCAAGAAGCCTCTTATACCCCTCTCCACCCAGAGGTGTCGTTGCCTCTGGTAGGTGAGGTGCGGGGGAGTCCATCCATCTGCACATTTTCTTAGCCTATTAAGCTCATTATAGTTAAAATTTGTCAATCACTTTACTAGCAAAATCTAAAACCAAACCTGTACGCTGAATGAAATCATACCCGTGTAACAAGGTGACATGGGTGTGATTTCATTAAACGGACAGGTTTGGTTCTAGACGTTTCTAGTAATACCTTTTTCTTTAAACTTTGTTCATCTGGGTAATTGCCTTTTGTTCTTGTCATCTCAATAGTAATATTAATTCCTGAAGCACAGGTCAATGGAAATTCGAACTTGGGCACTTTGATGACGATCAGGCTATACAGTTCAGGGTTATTTTAAAACAGGTTCCCAGCGTTCTTACTAATCAACTGGATGTAACCGATAAAATTCAATATCAAAACCGTCAGTTGGGAGACACGCCCATTTTCAGCACGCATTACAAGTTGCCCACATCTGGCAAATATACATTCAGTGGCAAACCTACTGTTCTCTTTTGATTGACGGGTCCTTAACTTATTGTACCTCACCCCTCCCCCTCCTCCTTCCCCTCCTCCTCCTCCATCACTGTGGAACTCCTCTCGCCGATACATGTAGTTTGATCGACTACTTAATTAAATCAATCAATTAATTAAATTCTCCCTCTCTGGCAAATCTGTCAACCCTTTCTTCACTCGCCCATCCGCGACCCCTACCTTGAAATTAGTGGCCCTGTGGTGGAGAGGAAGGATATCACTAAAGGAAATTCAATTACATAGCAGAGGGTATATTGTTCATTATCAAAATATTCTATTTGTAGGAATTATATCTCCCTTGCTCATCATTATCTACTGTTGGAACGATGTAGTAAAAAGAAGTAATTAAATCGATCGCTTTTTTTATACCTGTCACACAAGGAATACCACCGTGAAACATCCATCCACGTAATTACACTGTTAAAAATCCTTGGAACATGAAGCACACACCGTCCATCATCCTGCTCCCAGTGCTGGTTCGTGCCACCGTTTGCACACGTGGCTAAGGGTCTCAGAAAGTGATGCGTCTGTGAATGGCCGCTCAATGCGCCATAGTCCAAAACTGTCCCCTCCGCTCCCACGACTGACAGACCGGATGTCACGCTAAACTCTGAACAAAAGCATCAGGTGACGGCAACAGTTCCATACTTGACACTCGAGAAATTCCTGTCGATACACCTGCTCTCTCTTGCGTCCTGTAGCATGCCACTGCAGGGCCTGCACGCGCTGTACGCTGAATGAAATCATACCCGTGTAACAAGGTGACATGGGTGTGATTTCATTAAACGGACAGGTTTGGTTCTAGACGTTTCTAGTAATACCTTTTTCTTTAAACTTCTTCGATCTTTTCTTTTATTTCAGGTAGTTTAAATGCTGTTCGATGAGATTTCGGGATTGTAGTCGGATCACGTTGACTTCTTGCCACAATATTTCGGCTGGCAATCGTCTAGCCATGTTCAGGTCATTTTGAAACCTCATACAAGGTAGGCCGGCAGCGGCCAAACTACGCCGCTCTTCGGCCACATATAATACATTCAGTAGAAGTGGAGACATCGAAAAACGAAACAACACGGTGGATAGAAAACCGTAGACACACAAATTTAAAATACATGGAGTGGTAGGGGAGGATCAAAGTTGGTAGGAGGGGTAGATGGAGGGGATGAGGGCATCATCAGGGAGGGGGAGTTAGTGGAAGCTACCTTGGGCGAGGGTATGGAGAATGAAGAGATGGAGAGCAGGTGGGATGTGGGATTACAGTCACGGCAGCAGACGGGGGTGGGAGAGGATGGGAGAGACAAGCAGGTGAGGGGGACTGAGTTTACGGGAGGTGTAGAGGATCCGTATCTGTTCGAGGAAAAGGAATCCGTGTGGGGGAGGGGAGACGGATGCGATAGGCGAGGCGGAGCGCATGGCGTTCTAGGAATTGAAGGGATTTGTAAAAGGTAGCAGGGGCGGAGATCCAGGCAGGGTGGGCGTAGCAGAGGATAAGGTGGATGAGGGATTTATAGGTGTAGAGGATGGTGGAGGGGTCCAGACCCCATGTGCAGCCAGAAAGGAGCTTGAGGAGACGAAGTTGGGAGCGTGCCTTGGCTTGGATTGTCCGGAGATGGGGGGTCCAGGAGAGGCGACGGTCAAGGGTGACGCCAAGGGGGTGCGAGCGATAGGATGGCCATAAATGGTGATATAGAAGTCGAAGACATGGAAGGAAGGTGTGGTTTTGCCTACAATGATCGCCTTTGTCTTGGAAGGATTGACCTTGCACCAAGTGGTGGACTGGACAAGATCGGGTTGGAGAAGCTGTTGGGAGCGCTGCAGGGTGGGGGCGCGTGCAAGGAAGGCGGTGTCATTGGCGTACTGGAGAAGGTGTACGGGGGATGAAGGCAGCTACATGTCCACCTTATACAGAAGGTAGCGAAAAGGGGAGAGGATGGAACTTTGGGGCACACCGGCGTAGGGGTAGAGGTGTATGAATCCGTGTTATGGATGGTGACATAAGAAGGACGTTGGGAAAGAAAGGATCCGATCAGACGGAAGTAGGTTGATAGGAAGGGCGAAGGTTTGGAGCTTGAAGAGGAGACCGGAATGCCGTACACGGTCGTAAGCACGCTCAATGTTGAGGGAGAGCAAGATGGCGGATCGACGGGATTTGAACTGTTCGGAGAGGAGATGAGTAAGGTGAAGGAGGAGGTCATAGGCAGAGAAGGATGGTCGAAACCACAATGGGTAGCGGGAAGGAGGCGGTGCTGTCGGAGAGAGCCTGCAAGTTCCCGGAGACAACTTTATAGCAAAAAATTGGCGCGAAAACGCATACGCATTGGCCTCCGTCACAGGAGTGTTCTCTATGGAAATCCGCGCCCTCTGGAGCTACTGTTCTATTTGTGGAGCGCAGGCGCATGCGTAAAGGTGAAAACTACATGTCCGCCCCCTGTCGGAATGAGCGCCCGCGTCGCTAAAAGCAGACGTCAGATGTCACCAGACGTGTCATTATGAACAAACTGTCTTCTCTCAAATTAGAGAGATCACCGGGTCCCAAGCCTTGTCCAGTTGAAAACCGCCATCACGATTTATAAGATTTTGCGCTAGGCATATCTCCAAAGATTCTTTAATTACTGAATCCCAAAAAGTTTTCACTGGGGCACAGATTTTCGTGGCAGAAAAATCTATAGCCTGTACTGTGGTACTACGATGCTCAGCTATGACCGACTTACTGGGCTGCGAAAGGCGAGTGTGGCGTTCGTGTTCACCGTACCTTTCATGTGTCGTCTGACCAATGTAAGCTTTGCCACACTGGCAAGGAATGTTATAGATCCCGGCCTTTCTTGGTTCAATAAAGGACGACCTGGGTCTGCGGAAGGCCGGGATCAAAAAACTTCCTTGCCAGTGTGGCAAAGCTTACATCGGTCAGACGACACGCACAGCACGTGAGAGGTACGGTGAACACGAACGCCACACTCGCCTTTCGCAGCCCAGTAAATCGGCCGTGGCTGATCACTGTATTACCACAGGACACGCTATGGATTGTTCTGTAATCAAATAATCTTTGGAGATACGCCTAGCACAAAATCTTATAGATTGTGATGGCGGTTTTCAACTGGACAAGGCTTGGGACGCGGTGATCTCTCTAATTTCCTATGAGAGAAAACACTTTATTCATAATGATACGTCTGGCGACATCTGACGTCTGCTTTTAGCGACGCGGGCGCGCATTCAGACAGAGGGTGGACATGTAGTTCTTACCTTTACGCATGTGCCTGCGCTCCACAGATAGAACAGTAGCTCCAGAGGGCGCGGATTTCGATAGAGGACGCTCCTGTGACGGAGGCCAATGCGCATAAGTTTTCGGGCCAATTTTTTGCTATAAAGTGGACTCTGGGAACTTGCAGTCTCCAGTGACGGACACTCACCTGAAGATGGCTGGACGATTGCCAGCCGAAATATCGGGGCAGGAAGTCAACGTGATCCGGTTGCAATCCAGAAATCTCATCGAACATTTAGTACGCTGGGAAAACTTCAAGGATCACAGTTTAAATGCTGTGGCGCCTTGAGCGACCACTAACAGACGCATCACTTTCTGAGACCCTGAGCCACCAGTGCAAATGGTGGCACGAGCCAGCACTGGGTGCAGGATAATGGATGGTGTGTGCTTCATGATCTGTAACTTTTTAACAGTGTTATTAAATATGATGGGTGTTTCACTGTGGTATTCCTTCCTCAATCGGGATAAGAAAACGTGAACGATTTAACTTCTTCTTTTCGATGTATTTTACAAGACCTATATGGTCCCAAACAGCAGAGAATGATGAGTAAGAGAGATCCAACCCCTACAATAAAAATTTTTGGTAATGGACAATATACCCTCTGCTACGTAATTGAATTTCCTGTTGTGAGATCCTTCCTCTCCTGCACAGAGCCGCTAATATCCAGGTAGGAGTGGGGTAGGGGAGGGAAGGGAGGGTTCACAGTTTTACCAGAGAGGGAGGATTTAATTAATTGATCGATTTAATTAAGTAGTCAAGCAAAATATTTGTATCTGCGATTGGAGTTCCAGAGCGATGGGGGAGGAAGATGGGGAGAGGAAACAGGAGGGTGAGAATGATGGGTGGAAGAGCAAGGTTAAGGACCTGTCAGTCGAAAGAGAATAATAGATTTGCCACTGAATTTATATTTGCACCTGTTGTACGCATCTTGCAATGTTTGCTGGAAATGGGCTTGTCCCCCTACTTATGTCTCGTCAATAATATTCCAGTGCTCTTCCTCCTTATAGTCGCAAGATAATACTGAGACAGAAAATCGACGATGTGCTGCAGAATGGAGTTATTTGACCATCAACACCTCCTCCGTCCCCACTCCCCCACTGAAACATTTACCTCGCCATTGGTGTGGAGGCTAGCATGCCTCAGCGATACAAACAACTGCACCATAAGTGCAACTGCAGCGGAGGAATATCTGTTGAAAATCTAACAACGTGCGGTTTCTGAAGAGGGGCAGCAATCTTTTCAGTATTTTCGGGGGTAACAGTCTAGATAATTCACTGATCTGTCCTTCAAAATCAACCAAAACGGCCTGGTTATGCTGGTAGCGCAAATGGCTGAAAACAGAGGTAAATTACAGCCGTAATTTTCCCTGAGGGCGTGCAGATCTATTGTATGGTTAAATGATGATGACATCGTCTTGGGTAAAATATTACTAAGTGAAAATAGTCCCCCATTCGGATCTGCATGTGGGGACTACTCAGGAGGACGTCGTTATGAGGAGAAGCCCACTGGCGTTTTACAGACAGGAGTTTGGAAATTCAGGTCCCTTAATCAGCAAGGCAGGTTAGGAAATTTAATAAAAGAGATTGATTGGTTAAAGTTAGATATAGTGGGAGTTAGTGAAGTTTGGTGGCAGGCAGAACATGACGTTTGGTCAGGTGAGTACAGGGCTATAAATACAAAATGAAATTGGAGTAATGCAGGAGGACGTTTAGTAACAAATAAAAAAATTAGGAACTTGGATAAGCTACAAAGAACAGCATAGTGAACGCATTATTGTAGCCAAGATAGACAGGAAGCCTACATCCACCACATTAGTACAAGATTATATCTCAACTAGCTCCGTGGTTGATGAGAAGAGTAAAGAAAGGTACGAAGAGATAAGGATCCTGATCACGTTTATACCTGAGGCCTGTAAAGAGGTGAGGTTAAGACAGATAGTTGAGGGAGGCGAAAATTGAATAGTCATGGAGGAGTGGAATTCGATATTAGTGAAAGAAAGAGAAGGAAAAATAGTATGTGAATATCGACTGGGAGGAAAAGGAATGAAAGAGAAAGCCACCTGACAGAATATTGCACAGAGCGTAATTTAACTATAGCTGACAGTTGGTTTAAGAATCATGAAAGAAGGTTGTATACCTGGAAGAGTCTTGGAGGTTTCAGATTGATTACATAATGCTAACACAAAGATTTCGTAACGAGTTTTTTAAGTTGTGAGACGTTTCCAGAGGCAGATGTGGAATCTGACCCAAATTCATTGCTTACGAACTGTAAGTTATAATTGAAGAAACTGCAAGAAGGTAGGAATTTAAGGATATGGGATCTGGAAAAACTGAAAGAACCAGAGGTTTTACAGAGATTCAGAGAGAGCATTAGGGAACGATGACAAAAACAGGGAAGGGAATACAGTGGGAGAATAATAGGTAGTTTCAAGAGATGAAATAGTGAAGGCAGCAGAGAATCAAGTAGGTAAAAAGACGAGGGCTAATAGAAATCCTTGGGTATCACAAGAGATACTGAATGTAATTGACGAAAGGAGACAATATAAAAATGTGGTAAATGAAGCAGACGAAAGGGAATACGAAGTCTATGAATGAGACTGGCAGGAAGTGCAAATTGGCTAAGCGTGAATGACTAGGCGACAGATGTAAGGATTTGCTTCAAATGGCTCTGAGCACTATGAGATTTAACTTCTGAGGTCATCAGTCCCCTAGAACTTAGAACTACTTAAACCTAACTAACCTAAGGACATCACACAGATCCATGCAAGAGGCAGGATTCGAACCTGCGACCGTAGCGGTCGCGCGGTTCCAGACTGTAGCGCTGTAAGGATTTAGAAGCATATATCACTAGGTGAAAGAAACAGGAAAATAAAAATGGTCTTTGGGGAAAAGAGAATTATCCGTATGAATATCAAAAGCTCAGATGGGAAACCTGTCCTAAGCAAAAAAGTGTGGGAGGAGTATATAGAGCTTCTATACAAGGGAGATGTACTTCAGGGCAATATTATGGAAATGGAAAAGTACATAGATGAAGATGAGATGGGAGATGTGATACTGCATGACGAATTTGACAAAGCACTGAAACACCTGAGTCGAAACAAGGCCCCAGGAGTAGACAACATTCCATTAGAACTGCTGGTAGCTTTGGGAGAGCCAACCTTGACAAAACTCTTAAATCTGGTGTGCGAGAAGTATGAGATAGGCGAAATACCCGCAGACGTCAAGAAGAATACAACAACTCTAATTCCAAAGAAAGCAGGTGGTGACAGGTCTGAAAATTACCGAACTGTCAGGTTAATATGTCACAGCTGGAGAATACTCACATGAATTCTTTACAGTAGAGTGGAAAACTTATAGAAGACGACGTCGGGGACGATCAATTTGGATTCCGGAGCAATGTGGGAAAACGCGAATGCTTACTGACACTACGTCTTCTCATTGAAGATGCGTTAAGGAAAGGCAAACCTAAATTTATAGAATTTGAAGATTCAGAGACAGCTTTTGACAACGTTGACTGAGATACTCTCTTTCGAATCCTAAAGGTGGCAGGAGTAAACTATAGGGAGCGAAAGGCTATTTACAAATTGTACAGAAACCAGATGGCAGTTATGAATCGAGGGGCATGAAAGGGAAGGAATATTTGAGAAGGGAGTGAGACAGGGTCGCAACATACCCCTGACGTTATTCAATCTGTACATTGAGCTAGCAGTAAGGGAAACCACAGAAAATTTGAAATAGGAAATAAAGTCTAGGAAATAAAGCCTAGGGATGATAAATAACGACTTCGATATTTGCCGATTTCATTGTAATTCTGTCAGAGACAGTAAGCGACTTGGAAGAGCAATTAAACGGAATGGACAGTGCCTTGGAAGGAAGATGTAAGGTAAACATCAACAAAAACAAAACAAGGATAATGGAATGTGGTCGAATTAAATCAGGTGATGCTGAGAGAACTAGATTAGGAAATGAGACTCTGAAAATAATACATGAGTTTGCTATTAGGGCAGCAAAATAACAGATGATGGTCGAAGTAGAGGGGACGTAAACTGTAGACTGACAATGGCAAGGAAAGTGTTTCTGAAAAAGAGACATTTTTTAACACAGTATAGATTTATGGCAGGAAATCCGTTTTTAAAATAATTAGGTGGAGTATAGCTCCATGTATGGAAGTGAAATATAGACGATAAAGAGTTTAGACTAGTGGAAAACAGAAGCTTTTGAAATGTGGTGCTACAGATGAATGCTGAAGGTTATGTGGGTAGATCATGTTACTAATGAGAGGTACTGAGTAGAACTGCAGAGAAAAGATATTTGTGCCATAATTAGAGTAGAAGAAGGGATCGGTTGGTAGCAAACATTCTCAGACGTAAATTACTGGAGGTAGTTGTGGGTGTTAAAAATCGTAGAGGGAGAGCAGAAGATGAATACAGCAAGCAGATTCAGGAGAATGTAGGCTGCAGTAGTTGCTCGGAAATGAAGAGGCATACGCAGGGTAGAGCTGTATGGAGGGCTGCATCAAGCCAGTCTTCAGACTGAAGACCACGGCAACTGCTCATCAACTTCTCCATATGCTTCCTGTTAGCTTCATTCATAGTCTTCGTACCTAAGGGGCAGACCAAAGAGTATAGGCTGGTTGTCGATTAAGGAGTCCTTAATGATATTGTAATTTTGGAATTAGTTCCCTCTTCTAATCTCCATACCTGCTTTACTTGGTTTGCTGGTGCTTGCTATTTTTCGGTACTTGATTTAAATCAAGATACCACTGAGTGAGGAGTCTAAACAGGTTGTCCGAATTGGAACATATATGCATTGAATCGTGTACGGTTCGGATTGGCTACTGGGGCTTTCACGACTATTGGACCATGCTATAGAGAATCTTAAGTTCTTTTGTGTATGCAATTACCTTGATGATGTTTTTACTTGCTCTTTCCATGAACACTTTCCTCATCTTGAGCAGGTATTGATGAGGGTCCGTTTGATAGGATTAACAGTTCAACCATCAAAAGTTACTCTTGCTTGGCAGCAGATTTCTTTCTTGGGTCACCTGTTTTACAGGAGTTAGGATTAACCAAGTGCTTACTTCCAACTTAGGGAAGTTCCCTCCTCCCACGAATAGGAAGGGTGTGGCCACATTTATCAGGATGGCCAATTACGTTACTAACAAGGGAACCTACCCATCGCACCCCCCTCAGATTTAGTTATAAGTTGGCACAGTGGATAGGCCTTGAAAAACTGAACACAGATCAATCGAGAAAACAGGAAGAAGTTGTGTGGAACTATGAAAAAATAAGCAAAATATACAAACTGAGTAGTCCATGTGAAAGATAATGCTACCTCAGCAGTGCCGTGGTCCTGTGGTTAGCGTGAGCATCTGCGGAGCGAGAGGTCCTTGGTTCAAGGCTTCCCTCGAGTGAAAAACTTAATTTTTTATTTTCAGTTTATTTCACAAACTCTTATGTTTTCATCACTTTTTTGGGAGTGATTATCACATCCACAAGAAAACCTAAATAGGGCAAGGTAGAAGAATCTTTTTACCCATTCGCCAGGTGTACAGTTAGGTGGGTCGACAACATATTCCTGTCATGTGACGCACATGCCGTCACCAGTGTCGTATAGAATATATCAGACGTGCTATCCTGTAGAGGAATCGGTTGACCTATGACCTTGCGATCAAATGTTTTCGGTTCCCATTGGAGAGGCACGTCCTTTCGTCTACTAATCGCACGGTTTTGCGGTGCGGTCGCAAAATACAGACACTAAACTTATTACAGTGAACAGAGACGTCAATGAACGAATGGACAGATCATAACTTTGCGAAAATAAAGAAATAAAACTCTTCACTCGAGGGAAGACTTGAACCAAGGCCCTCTCGTTCCACAGCTGCTCTCGCTAACCATGGGATCACGGCAACTCTGAACTTTTACTATCCTTGATGTTACCTATCTTGCTCATGGACTACGCAGGTTGCTTATTTTTCCATAGAGGTTCCCTTGTAAGTTCCTTCCTAATTTTGCACAGCTTGCTGCCTCCCTCAATAGGTTTCGTAAAAAAGGAGAAAATTTTATTTGGGGAGAGAGTCAGCAATCTCCTTTTGAAGCTCTCTAGTCCTCTTGTATTGGCCATTCCAGATTTTTAGAAGAGGTTCATAGGTCATGCTTCCAATGCCAGAGTTGCCGCTGTTGTTTTACAGGATTTGATTGTGAGACCGACAACAAAGCTTTGAGATGGGTCTTAGCACGTTCCAGGAAGAGCGTTAGGTTTACAAGATAGGCTGTCCTTATACTTGATATCCGATTCAGAGTTCGTCAGGTTAAAGGTGCTGACAACGAGGTTGCTGATGCGCTTAGCTGCATGTTATATGAAGCTACTCAGGGACTGTAGAGCAGTTATTTATCTGGCAGTTTCCTGTTTCTACTGTCTCAACCTCACCTCTTTATAGGCCTCAGGTATAAACGGGATCAGGATCCTTATTTAGGACTTATTACGAAGCGTTGGCGTCCTAAGGCTTCCAGCATAAGAATTCACACTGATTCTGCTAACGGCCTAGGCTAAGAGGGAACGAGCGGACAGACGTTCAGGGCACTTTCTTGTCCATGGGATGGGAAACTGCTCTTAAATCCGGAAGACTCAACAACGATCAACGTTCGTCAGGATGTAGAAGGCAAAGGAAACCACTGCACTAAAGCCACATAGCGTGTACCCACAAGACATGTGACCTGTAACTGAAAAAGCGTCATGAAGAGCTCTCCGTTGGCAAAAGATACCGGGCTAGTCCCCCATTCGAATCTCATGAAAGGATAACGTTCTAAGAATCGTGGAGTGGAATTTAAGAAGCTTGAAAGTGGTAGGGAAGATAGAAAACCTGAAAAGGGAAATACCAAGGCGCCATCTACATATAGTAGGAGTTAGCAAAGTGAAATAGAAAGAAGACAAGGATATCTAGTCAGATGAGTATAGTGTAATATCAACAACAGTAGAATACTCTCTTCCAGAATCACAAAAGGAAGAGGTATACTTGGAAAAGGTCGGGTAATACGGGAAGATCTCAGTTGGATTACATCACGGTCAGACAGAGAGAGAAGAATCAATACACGAGGAAGTGAGTTACTGGAGTACCAAGGAATGACGAGGTAGTTATCCAAGGCTATAGACACAGCTTTAAGGATAGCACAGTACGGTTGAAGAGGAATGGACATCTCTAAAAGAACAATCACAGAAGCTGGAAAGAAAAACATAGGTACAAAGAAGGTAACTGCGAAGAAATCAAGGGTAACAGAAGAAATATTTCAGTTGATCGATCAAAGAAGTACAACAATGCCCAGGGAAATTCAGGAATACAGAAATAGAAGTCGTTGAGGAATGAAATAAATAGGAAGTGCGGGGAAACTAAGACGAAATGGCTACATGAAAAGTGTGAAGAACTCGAAATAGAAATTCTTGTCAAAAGGACAGACTCAGGATACAGGAAAGTCAAAACAACATTCGGTAAAATTAAAAGCAAGGGTAGTAACAAAAATTGCAACGGGAATCGCACTGTTCAATGCAGAGGAGAGAGCAGATAGAGGCAAAGAGGGCGCTGAAGGCCTTTATGAGAGGAAGATTTGTCTGATAAGATAGAAGAAGAAACAGAATTCGATTTAGAAGAGATAAGGGGTAGAGTATTAGAATCAGAATTTAAGAGAGCTTTGGAAGACTTAAGATCGGAGAAGGCAGAAGGGATAGATAACATTCCATCAGAATTTCTAAAATAATTGGTGGCAGTGGCGACAAAACGAGTGTTCACATTGGTGTGTAAAATACCATCTGACTTTCGGAAATATATCATCCACACAATTCCGAAGACTGCAAGAGCTGACAAGTGTGAGAATTATCGCAAAATCAGCTTCACAGCTCAGGCAACCAAGTTGCTGACAAGAGTAATATACAGAAGAATGAAAAAGAAACTTGAGGATGTGTTAGATGACGAACAGTCTGGCTTTAGGAAATGTAAAGGCACCAGAGTGGCAATTGCGGTTGATAATAGAAGGCTAAAGAAAAATCAAAACACGTTCATAGGATCTGTCGACTTTGAAAAAGGGTTCGACAATGTAAAATGGTGCAAGGTGCTCGAAAGTCTGAGAAAAATAGGAGTACTTTTAGGGAGAGACGAGTAACATACAGTATATACAACAGCAAAGATGGAGTAATAAGAGTGGTCGGATTGAAAACGGTGTAAGACAGCGATGTATTCTTTCGCCTCTACTGTTCACTCTGTACATCGAAGAAGCAGTGATGGAAGTAAAAGAGAGGTTCAGGAATGGAATTTAAATTCATGATGAAAACATATCAGTGATACTATCTGCTGATGACATTAACATCCTTAGTGAATAAGTAGCATGATCTGCTGATTGGAATGAACAATCTAGTGAGTGTAGTATATGGATTGAGAGTGAATCGAAGAGAGACGAAAGAAGCAGCAGAAATGAGAACAACGAGAAACTTAACATCAAGACTGATGGCCACGTAGCAGATGAACTTAAGGGATTCTGCTTCCTAGGCAGCAAAATAACTCATGACTGATGGAGCAAAGAGAAGTCTGCAAGTATCAAACATAGGGCTTAATTTGAGGAAGTAGTTTCTGAGAATATAAATTTGGAACGCAGCACTATATGGTAGTAAAACACAGACAGTGGGAAACCGGAACAGAAGAGAATCGAAGCGTTTGAAATGTGGTGCTACAGACGAATGTTGAAAATTATATGGAATGATAAGGTAAGAAATGAGGTGATTCTGCGCAGAATCGGAGAGGAATGGAATATATGGAAACCCCGACAAGGAGAAGGGTCAGTAAGAAAGGACATCTGTTAAGACATTAAGACATCAGGGAATTAATTCCATGGTGCTAGATGGAGCTGTAGAGGGCAAAAACTGTAGAGGAAGACAGAGACTGAAATACATCCAGCAAATAACTGAGGACTTAGGTTGTAAGTGCTACTCTAAGATGAAGAGGTTGGCACAGGAGAGGAATTCGTGACGAACCGCATCAAATCAGTCAGTAGAGTAATTATTCAAGAAATGGAATCGTCTGTTGGCTGGTGAACGGAATCCCGGTCATCATTTATTAAGAAAGGGGATATTGTGTAGTGCAGTTGACAAATTAGCTGAACCTAGAATTTGTTTACCTATCGAGCTTGTGTCCCCCATTTTCTATTATTATCGTATTTGGTTCTTGGGTGGACACCTAGGTCTTTATGTGACCGTGCCTAAGGTGCGCCGTCATCTCGCCTAGCCTTCATTATACCAGGACATTTGTCGTTTTGTAGGCGAGTGAGAACGGTGTAAGATGAGTAAACACCGTACCATCTCACGGAAGAGACGTTTATAGTGCGAAAGGGAGCAGGGCTCATGGATGGATTATTTGTTGATTATGTGGGCCCTCTTCTCCGAGAAAGATGTGTATCGTTTGTATATCGGTCGTGGTCGATTTTTTTTATTTTTTATTTGTTTTTAGTAGATCAGCCACGGCATCCCACGCTATACGCCACTTAAGAATCGAATTTTCATGGTTTGGACCACCTACGGCCCTTGTTAGTGACAATGCCCCAACTTTTCGCTCAAGCGTTTCTGTTTTAATAATGCTATCAAACATATCACTGCCAACCCCTATTATCCTCAGCCTTCCTTTTCAGAAGAAGTTAAGGAATTTGAAGGTCGCCTTCATCATTTACCATTGTAAGACTCAAACCAAAGGGGATACTGTAATACCTTGGTGAAATTGCATCTTAAATTCAGCACAGCGTGTGGCTTCTAGAGCAGTTCTGGCGGCATTTCTGTTTACGTAACCTCGTAATTCAAATGGTTCAAATGGTTCTGAGCACTATGGGACTTAACATCTGTGGTCATCAGTCCCCTAGAACTTAGAACTACTTAAACCTAACTAACCTAAGGATGTCACACACATCCATGCCCGAGGCAGGATTCGAACCTGCGACCGTAGCAGTCGCGCGGTACCGGACTCAGCGCCTGAACCGCTAGACCACCGCGGCCGGCTAACCTCGTAATTCTCCTCCTGTCAACTTGTGGGGTTCAAAAATGGCTCTGAGCACTATGGGACTTTAAACTACTGAGGTCATCAGTCCCCTAGAACTTAGAACTACTTAAACCTAACTAACTTAAGGACATCACACACATCCATGCCCGAGGCAGGATTCGAACCTGCGACCGTAGCGGTCACGCGGTTCCAAACTGACGCACTTAGAACCGCACGGCCACATCGGCCGGCCAACTTGTGGGGCATAAATGATCTTTTACGTGAGAGTATGACCGCTGAAGTCATTAAACAGGACTGCGACAGGGTGAGAAGGAATACCGAGTAAGCCGGCCGCTGTGGCCTAGCGGTTCTAGGCGCTTCAGTCCGGAAGCGCGCTGCTGCTACGGTCGCAGGTTAGAAATCCTGCCTCGAGCATGGATGTGTGTGATGTCCTTAGGTTAGTTAGGTTTAAGTAGTTCTAAGTCTAGGGAACTGATGACCTCAGATGTTAAGTCCCATAGTGGTTAGAGCCATCTGAACTATTTGAATACCGAGTTAGCCCATCGTCGTCAGCAGAGACATCATAATCATGGAACGGAACTCTTCCGAGGGAAGTGGTAAGGTTTTCGTCCGAAATTTCAGCTTGGGTGACGGACAGCATAGTGAAACTACAAGGAAACTGGCTCCACTATTTGTTGGCCGTCGTTCTATTGTTAGATTCTTCAGTCCTGTTAATTTACTGGTCGGTAATCTCACTACTAGCGAAACCTTTAAAGTTCTTGTTAGCCTGGTGAAGCAGGCGGTTTAGTTTTACCATTGCTAGCTGGTGTGAATGAGCCGTAACTTGCTATGTGTTACCGTTGGCACGCGACTGCTACGGTCGCAGGTTCGAATCCTGCTCGGGCATGGATGTGTGTGATGTCCTTAGGTTAGTTAGGTTTAAGTAGTTCTAAGTTCTAGGGGACTGATGACCTCAGAAGTTAAGTCCCATAGTGCTCAGAGCCATTTGAACCATTTTGCTCAGAGCCATTTGAACCATTTTTGAGCCATTTGAACGAATTTGCTCAGAGCCATTTGAACCATTATTTTATTACCGTTGGCGTGGAGTCTTGAAAACACACCAGAGCATGTGGAGTGGAGAATGTCTGGATACGTGACGACAGGGCAAGACGAACAGTGGTCGATCCGTCGGCTGTGTGAGCCGTTGGCTATATTTGCGCAGAGACTGCTTAGTTGCGAGTGTACCGTCAGTGGCTGCATCGAAGTTTTCACAACACCCTTGTGTATGCTTCAGCTGGATTGTCTTCCTGTATGTCCATGCTGTGCGCTTTTGCTTGGTTGCATTTTGCATTGAGCTGAAATTGTGGAGTAACGAATTCTTCGGGTATCAGTTGTTGATAGTAATGGTTGCTATAGCTCTCATTGTATTATGTCCGCCTCTGTGACTCTCGCTTTGAGGATCTCAAAGCAATTTCACCCATTGTAATTTTTGCTAACCATAAGTGGTCTGAGTTTGATCCATTTAATGGTTAGCGCTTGTTCCGCACGTTTAACTGTGACTACTTGCCATTATAAGTGGTTCCTAAAGCATTGCCTTGATGTTGCTTGTTTACACCTCAAGCTGTCTGGTACCTTAAATCTGGCGGCTTTCCAATCTGTGTTATTTTCCTGTGAGCTGTCAGGGCATTTTTCGTTAGCCTAGTGTTGAATGAAATTGGGTATTTAATGCTGTTAAATTGTTCAAGAGCTCTGGGGTAAATCTGGTTTATCAAATGGCTGTTTTTAACGAATTGGGATATTTTCTTGGATTGATTATTTAATCTTGTAATTATTTTAAAGCAATTTGTCGAACTAAAGACTAAAACATTCTGCTCAAATTCTGTTTTAGATCGCTCTGGAATCTAAGTGCCATAGAAGAGAGCTTAACTTGTAAGTGGTAGCAAACAACTACCATCTCCTAGAAGTAAGCTCCTGTTTCTCTTAGAAATTTCATTTAGCTGCAGACAAGACTCTGGCTGTGTAGCCTAGGTGACTTATCCGCTGTTTTGCTGGTTTAAGTAACTTTCTGAGATTAATGATTTCATCTGATTCAGTTAACGTGTTTTGGGGGAGACATTTATTACGCCATCATTTTACCATTTCTGTTACTGAGCAATGTTTCCTCTGTTCAGCTTCGAGTGACGTTACTCCTTGACTGTTATGACAGATTTTATGCCCTTAAGTTAATAAGGTGCCCGCGAAATACATTTTCTTGACTTGTACCTTTTACTGAGTGGTGTTTGTTGACAGCACTTAGTTTTACAAACTGCGGGTTCGATGTCTGGGGGCGGCGGTCGGCAGCAGGGATCTGTTGCTGTTACGCACTGACATGGTGTTTTTCGGAGATATTTGTGGCTGCCCGACGTTACCTTCGAGAAGCTGTTCGCGTATCTCTTAAGTTTGTGTAGCCTATGCTCTTATGACAATGTTTTTCGCCAAATATTTTACTTCTCTCCGGAAATGGGTAATATTACCCGATTTGTGATTAGCGCTCAGGTTTATGCAAATCTGATTACTTCAGCCAATACTTGTTGTGCTAATATTTGGAAGCTTTAGTTGCCATCACTTCCGTATTGCACTCATTCCATACATGTCAAAGAAAATCTTGCTGGTTCGTAACTGATGACACTTAATTTTCATGATTGGTCTTTTGAGAAGACTGAATGTTTGGAATTGTTGTTTAGTAATGTCAGTTACAGGTGTTGCTTTCAAAGGCTAGTATGATTAATGCTGAAATTAATCTAAATTTCCTTTTTAAAAACCCTTTTCAGAGTCGTTAGTGGCGAATTGTGCTTGGAGTTTTGGTGGAGTAATTCTTTTAACTATTCCAAGGCTGAACTTCTTTAATTACTATCTTCCAGTTTTGTATTTATTACTCATTTCTGGCTTGAGGCGTGGGACAAGTAATCAAAAGCTTAAACCGATCATTCTTAAAACAAAAAATATTAGTTATGTTGCTCATTGTTTAAAATGGTTCATATTGTATTCCATTTATTAGTGTAATGTGATCTATAGTTCAATGTGAACGTCCAAAGCAGAAATGATGCGATTATCATACGTCCGCCCTTCCATGTCTCCTTTTTGTTTCCCATCCATTGAAAGAGCATTTCACTTGCGCTATTTGACATTGTCGAATGCTTTTACCAGGTCGAAAACTCCTATGAATGTGACTTGATTTTTCTTCAGTCTCGCTTGGATTATCAATCTTAACTTCAGAACTGCAATCATATGAACACATCTACATCTACATCTACATGATTACTCTGCAATTCACATTGAAGTGCTTGGCAGAGGGTTCATCGAACCACAATCATACTATCTCTCTACCATTCCACTCCCGAACAGCGCGGGGGAAAAACGAACACCTAAACCTTTCCGTTCGAGCTATGATTTCTCTTATTTTATTTTGATGATCATTCCTACCTATGTTGGTTGGGCTCAACAAAATATTTTCGCATTCGGAAGCGAAAGTTGGTGACTGAAATTTCGTAAATAGATCTCGCCGCGACGAAAAAGTCTTTGCTTTAATGACTTCCATCCCAACTTGCGTAGCGTATCTGCCACACTCTCTCCCCTATTACGTGATAATAAAAACCGATCTGCCTTTTTTGCACCCTTTCTATGTCCTCCGTCAATCCCACCTGGGAAGGATCCCACACCGCGCAGCAATATTCTAACAGAGGACGAACGAGTGTAGTGTAAAATGTTTCTTTAGTGCACTTGTTGCATATTCTAAGTGTCCTGCCAATGAAAGGCACCCTTTGGCTCGCCTTCCCCGCAGTATTATCTATGTAGTCTTCCCAACTGAAGTTGTTCGTAATTTTAACGCCCAGGTACTTAGTTGAATTGACAACCTTGAGAATTGTACTATTTATCGAGTAATCGAATTCCAACAACATTATGTACTGCGCGCATTAGGTGAACAGTTCGGAGAAGATGACTGTATCAGCATGACAATGTACCCTCCCACAATGTAGTAAGACTATTTTTTGTGGAGAATGACATACATTGAATGGATTATCCGGTCTAGAGTCCCACCTGAAGCCAATGGAACACCTTTGGTATGAGTTTGAACGTCGACATGTCACCAAACTACAGCGTCCAACAACACTACTTTCTATGGGTTCTGGTCTTGAGGAAGGGTGGGCTGCTATTCTTCCACAGACACTGACTTTTCACTAATCATGTCCTCACCACAGACGTCAGAACGGCGAAGGTTGGACACACCCGATATTAGTGTCCATTAACAGGTGTCCGGATGTTATAATCAGACAATATATTTGACCAGTGTATATGTAGCAGATTGGACGGAAACAACCTGCTGTAAACATAATTACTAGGTTTTGGATTGGTTCAAAATAATAGTTCAAATGGCTCTGAGCACTATGGGACTCAACTTCTGAGGTCATTAGTCCCCTAGAACTTAAAACTAGTTAAACCTAACTAACCTAAGGACATCATACACATCCATGCCCGAGGCAGTATTCGAACCTGCGACCGTAGCGGTCTCGCGGTTCCCGGCTGCAGCGCCTAGAACCGCATGGCCACTTCGGCCGGCTTGTGGACTGGATTTGGATTGTTTGGGGGAAGAGACCGAACAGCGAGGTCATCGGTCTCATCGGATTAGGGAAGGACGGGGAAGGAAGTCGGCCGTGCCCTTTCAAAGGAACCATCCCGGCATTTCCATTTTAAATCACTCCTAATGCGTACTCCCAGATAATTTATGGTATTAACTGCTTCCAGTTGCTGACCTGCTATTTTGTAGCTAAATGATAAAGGATCTATCTTTCTGTGTATTCGCAGCACATTACACTTGTCTACATTGAGATTCAATTGCCATTCCCCGCACCATGCGTCAATTCGCTGCAGATCCTCCTGCATTTCAGTACAATTTTCCATTGTTACAACCTCTCGATACACCACAACATCATCTGCAAAAAGCCTCAGTGATATTCCGATGTCATCCACCAGGTCATTTACGTATATTGTGAATAGCAACGGTCCTATGACACTCCCCTGCGGCACACCTGAAATCACTCTTACTTTGGAAGACTTCTCTCCATTGAGAATGACATGCTGCGTCCTGTTATCTAGGAATTCCTCAATCCAATCACACAATTGGTCAGATAGTCCATATGCTCTTACTTTGTTCATTAAACGACTGTGGAGAACTGTATCGAACGCCTTGTGGAAGTCAAGAAACACGGCATCTACCTGGGAACCCGTGTCTATGGCCCTCTGAGTCTCATGGACGAATAGCGCGAGCTGGGTTTCACATGACCGTCTTTTTCGAAACCCATGCTGATTCCTACAGAGTAGATTTCTAGTCTCCAGAAAAGTCATTATACTCGAACACAATACGTGTTCCAAAATTCTACAACTGATCGACGTTAGCGATATAGGTGTATAGTTCTGCACATCTGTTCGACGTCCCTTCTTGAAAACGGGGATGACCTGTGCCCTTTTCCAATCCTTTGGAACGCTACGCTCTTCTAGAGACCTACGGAAAACTTAAATCAGGATGGCCGGACGCGGGATTGAACCGTCGCCCTCCCGAATGCGAGTCCTGTGTGCTAACCACTGCACCACATCGCACGGTTCTAGGTTTTGCCTATAAGAGATCTTCTGCAGTTTGCATGTTCCCAATGTAATGGCTCTCCCTCTTTCAGTCTTTCTCTTTCTAGATAACAGAATTCGTGCAGGGAAATGTTGCTGAGGTTCGAAACCGGTCACGCAATAATTACATAAATATTTCGGCAACGGAGCGGTGACCGCGAGGTATTATTTGGCTTTCCCAGGAGGAGAGCCGCAGACACTGAGTAGCAAGCGGCAGGCAGCAGCACGCAGGCGGCCGGCGTCTGCTCACGACCTGCGGGCCATTATCGCGGCTTGCCGCCACTTTGGTTCAGCGCCCGAGGCGGCGGCGGCGGTGGAGGCGGTGCAGAGTGCGGCCCAGCCACCTGACGGCGCGGCCGTGGGAACGCCTGGCGCCAGACTAAACAACGCCACCGACAGCCGCTCCATCTGGACGATATCTGCTGCGGTCTTTCCTCACGTCTCACACTCTCTACTGGTTTACACCTGACAAACTTCTCGCACTCTTTACTTCAGATGTCTCTTGCCCTACTTCAGTGCGAAATGGAACAGCTTCGACAACACTAGCGAAGTGGGAAAGAGGGGTTTTAAGAGGGTAGTCCTCTTTGAAAATTTCAAAGAATCTCTATATCAGAGGAGCGAATGCCAACAGCTGCCGTAGAGATCATCAGGACCACCCTGGCCTAGGGATGGGAAAAATCTTGCGGCTAAATCATATATCGGTATTTTGCAGTATTTGTTTGGTCTAAGTTACAACAGGCTTTTTTTCATTTTTTGCTAATAACTGGGTAAAAAAAGCAGCATATAAATTTGTTGCAGCTGTAGTGCTAGAATTTTAGGTTTTTAAATTAACCTTTTTTAAAAAAACTAGTAATTTTATTCGTAAAATCCTCTTTCCTTCTAAAGATAGGGTGTTATAGAAAATGAGAGAGAAACCAACATGTGACTAAAAAGTGGTACAGCACTCCTGAGGTATGGCTTGGCCTATTAGACCAGCGGTTCACAACCTTGCTGAGGCCATTACTCCTGAGCTCAGCCAGATATTAGCTAATACTCCCACCTTGCATCCCCTCATCATTAACAACATTATTGCATAGCTAAACTTCAGACTTCTTCTCAGGAAAGAAAGTGAGCTGTCCACACTGAGGGTATACACCTGATACAAAACATTCCACCTCCGTGCCCCCATTTAAAGTGACACAATTTAAAATGTGTGCTTTTCGATTATTGTTTGCAAATCACTTGATTACGGCACTCCTTATTTATGAATGGGCAGAAACTGGAAGCCTTTAGGCTGCCAATACTTAGTGTCTGCCCACTTCCACAACAGGCCGGCCGCAGTGGCCGAGCGCTTCTAGGCACTACAGTCTGGAACCGCGACCCCGCTACGGTCGCAGGTTAGAATCCTGCCTCAAGCATGGATGTGTGTGATGTCCATAAGGTAGTTAGATTTAAGTAGTTCTAAGTTCTAGGGGACTGATAACCTCAGAAGTTAGGTCCCATTGTGCTCAGAGCCATTTCAACCAACTTCCACAACAATAATAATATCAACGTGTAGACCCAACAGTAGTGCAGTAGCCTTTTAATTGTTGCTGTTGTCTAGTGCTCCCGATCAGTTCGATTATTTATAGCTAAGTGAATATTGGTTGGTTGGTTGGTTTGGGGAAGGAGACCAGACAGCGTGGTCATCGGTCTCATCGGATTAGGTAAGGATGGGGAAGGAAGTCGGCCGTGCCCTTTCAAAGGAACCATCCCGGCATTTGCCTGGAGTGATTTAGGGAAATCACGGAAAACCTAAATCAGGATGGCCGGACGCGGGATTGAACCGTCGTCCTTCCGAATGCGAGTCCAGTGTAAGTGAATATTGATGGAGGGTCTGATCCATTGTAGGACTACCTGCAACTCGGAGAAGGCATTTCCGTGAGATAATTTAACCTCATGTGAAGTATATTGTCTCAGATTTACTGTCGTAAATGCATGGTACGAATGACAAAGCACGTGTGCAGAAAGTGAACAATGTGAGGAAGATATTATTCACACATTCGTTTCAGTGTAGTATCCGTTTTGTCAAGTCATGAGAAGTCTATTTTCCGTGCACGCTTGGTCTCTTTTTTGGGCAAACGAAATGACATTAATTCCTACATTCCACCATTTTGTTGGAATTTGATATTTTCAGATATTTTATATACGTTGACAGAAAATATATTGAAACTGACTTATACAAAATTATCTTGTAGAGGCTCGATAGGAAGGCTTCGGGGATTGCCGCCGATGACCATCATTCCGTTGCAAGCGGTCGGGCAACCTGGTACACACGCTACAAGAAGCGTCCAATGTGGGCATAAAAATGATTTCTTCAGGACAAAAGTGTAAGGAATAAAACTATATCATCAGATTTAGCATTACTTTTTATTTTGCTTGAAAAAATCACGAATATCACATATTTTTCACGTGTTCAGGGAAGACTACCCTATTAAATCATGCCAGGCATTCCTACTGCTTTTTTATTCCGGGCCTAGAGAAACACTAACATACCCGTATTTAAATACTTGGCCCTACCAATAGATGGTACTGAAATAATTTTCAGCTGGATACACCTTTCTATACGAATTGAGATTCGTCCAGGCGAACTACAATAATCGCATTCGTTAGTTCGGTGACATACTGCCGAAAACTTTGACCGAAGCAAGACGCGTTACGAGAACAAGGGTAATATTTGTGACCTTAGAGTTGGCGTTGTTATCAAAGAAATTTTTTTCTTCCTCTGACGGCGACTCCTAGAAACAATAACACTGTTACAGCGGATTTTTGAAGGAGTCCCTGTTGAAACCCTTCACTCAAGGAGATAAAATGTGTTTCCGTACCGCAATAAAATTCCCCGTTCCCGATTTTCGTGTGAATAGACCAAGTCGTAAAAATGGTTCAAATGGCTCTGAGTACTATGGGACTTAACATCTATGGTCATCAGTCCCCTAGAACTTAGAACTACTTAAACCTAACTAACCTAAGGACCTCACACACATCCATGCCCGAGGCAGGATTCGAACCTGCGACCGTAGCAGTCGCGCGGCTCCGGACTGAGCGCCTAGAACCGCTAGACCACCGCGGCCGGCACCAAGTCGTAACACAAGAATGAAGTAGAAGTATTGAAACTTCTTTATTTAAGTGGGTGAATCTGTACTTAAATTGCTGAATGACTGAGAAGATGAAAGTTCTACATTATTTTATTCTGAAACAGCTGAGTAAAACCGAACACATTGACCCTACTTTCTTTTTACATTTTCTTATTATGTCAACACTGACCTACAATAGTCTAGCGCATCGCAATCTGACTGCTCAAAAAATTACAACCTGACTTCATGTAATTAATACAAATGAATGGCCCTGAATAAGTAGCAACCCTGACAATAACCTATACATTTCATAAAGCACTTACCTCACAAAAATCTGCTTTACGTGAACTACTGCAATACAGCGAGCGTCAATACTGCCAGCTAAATAAAAGATTCTAACTACTAAAGCTACTAACTACTAATAGGCATGTGGTTAGCAAAGGAAAGATTTTGTTGCAAACCAAATAATGAATTTTTTACCTTAATAATGTGACATCCAGTTCAAACACGAATATAAATCGTCTTTGACATCAAGTACAAAGATATATAATCGTGAATAATTTTCAGTCTCCAAGTCGGACACTTCCAGATAGTTAGCCTACGCAAACACTTCAGACTTCTACCCTCCATCAGTGCTAACGTCTCACATTTAACATCAATCACTGCTGGCTGTTCTGCTCCAACTGCCCAACGGTACTTCCATCACTGCTGGCGACTAACTTCCATCTTCCCAACAGTACGGCGATTAACTTCCAATAATGAGTCCGACCAGCCACAGAGTCTCTTACAAAGTGCAGTCAGAGATCCAATGCAAAGCGCTACACAGCGCTGCCAACACAGAAGCAGCCCACTTACAGTATGTAATACAAACGCATTATCAAACTAGAAAACAACAAGCTGTGATAATAGTATGTTTGTACAGAATTTTTGGCAAAATTTGAAGTTGGTATTATTGTCAGTAAAACATGCCAAGATCGGAGGTTGTCCGTAAGATGAAGGCTATGTGAAAATCCGATGAAGCTTTGCACAGATGTGTTGGGCAGTGTATCTGGTACGCTCGTCGGTTGCATGACGTCACTCTTTTCAGTTCTGTGCGCACAGTGAGCACGTCAAGATGCCTAGATAAATAGTGTCTCCCGACATATATGAGGGCCCAGTGAAAAATTTTGCCCCATGTCGCGCATCCCTCATAATGTGACTGTCATGAGTGTCCTTCTTGATGGCAATTATGGGCCGCACTCTGCAGGGACAATAAAGATGCTCCTGCAGCGTTTTCGATGGGAAGTTTTTGATCACTCCCAATACAACCAGCAACTGGCTCCCCTTGAATTTCATCTCCGTTCACATGAACCTTTGGTTATGATTATAACATTTTCGCAAGGAGAACGAGCTGTAGACCAGCGTAGCATAGGCGGCTGCCTTCTATGACGAGACTACTGGAAAGCTGGTACAACACTACGACAGATGTCTAAGCTGGAGGGGCGACTATGAGAGAAGTAGCTGGAAGGTGGTAGCTGAATGGTATAGCTACCTCACACTCGTTGGCCCACCTCGGAATATGTTGCCCGCAGTTGGCAACGAGACGTCAGGAAGAAGAATTTTATTGTTCGACTACAGGCCCGGACGTTTTAATTTATGGGCTGTAGCCTACTACTGCAAATAAAGCATATTTGATTTTGACAGTGGTTTCCGTTTCGCACCCGATCGGATCTTCCTTTCCGAATAGCCCTTGAACATACAAACAACCTGCTGGTAATACAGGATTTTCAAGGTCTTTGCAGAAAAAACACCCAGGGTGATATTTCACGTCATGCGGAACCACTTTTATTAGAGACAAAACAAAATGGTTCAAATGGCTCTGAGCACTATGGGACTTAACATCAGTCCCCTAGAACTTACAGCTACTTAAACCTAACTAACCTAAGGACATCACAAACCTCCATGCCCGAGGCAGGATTCGAACCTGCGACCGTAGCAGTAGCGCGGTTCCGGACTGAGCGCCTAGAACCGCTAGACCACCGCGGCCGGCAGAGACAAAACATTCGCTGGTGCTTCCCGTCAGCGCTAGACAACCTTCTGTATTGATTATACCACTTAAGAGTTAGCAAGCTGTAGACAGTCTGTTGCATGCATATGCAGTGTGTGTTCCCATTCATCTGTTCCGCGTGAATGACCCGGAGCAAAGAAAAGTTCTTAATCTGTTTCTAAGTATCTTTCGTTACTTTGGCACTCATTCTTACGGGTTTATTATTGAAAGTCAAAGAATTTACTGAAGTAAGAAGTATACAGCGCACCTTCTTAGCAGGGCCTTCTTCGTTAGTGAAATCTCACCGTCCGATGACCAACAGACACTAAAAGATATCTAGCATCAGGATTTTCTCTGATCCCCATGAAGTGATCTATCACCCCCAGGGACACTGAAACCCCTGTATTTGTTTGATACTGACATCAACGTGAAATCGATTTTTCCCAAAACAACGCTGATGCAGATTTTCGGTAGTTACCGAAAGAAGGGCTCTTCCCTATGTAAATACTACGTCAAACTGATACTGCTGTTTTTGGTCTCCTCGTCGGACTAAAGTGTGTTAGACGAAGTGTTTTTCACAGTGTAGAGTTGAGTGATTCGCGACTCCATTGTAAGGAGCGTGACTGTCGCAAACATTGGGCACTGCCTCTGGAGTCTTAGGTTTCCTGGTTCGACCACACGGACTCCGAAGCCAGTAGTAGCATGCCAGCGCATGGCCGGATCCTGTTTAGTCGGCCTGTGCTCGCGTTGCATAGGTGTTATTCGCGCTGTCGCGTTCTTACGGTTTATGCGTTTGTCCCTGACCGTGTCTTCGCTGTCTCTGCCCTCTGGTTCTGTCGCCATCCTGTTTTCCGTGGGCGCCGCACGTCGCGGTACTTCCCACTCACCCCGATAATTTTTTGTGGACTGTATCATCTTTCTATACGAAAACTAACACTATTGATCAAATAGTCATTAATTATACGGATTACTTATTGTGAAGGGGTAAGGACGGAAACAGAACGCAGAAACATACAAGGGTGACTATGGACTACACAATAGTTTCTGTCTAATGATGTTAACGTTAGCCTTAAATCACTTTGCAAATACGTCTTCTGTCGGGTTTCACAGAGGGGTTCATCATGTGCCTAAATGGAATTTATGTTTTTCTTGTGATTCATAGACCGTTTCCATTCGCAACTTGTTATGTCCAATTTTATTTTCTCTATTTTTTTTTTTTACAGCGGACTGTGATCAGCACAAGGACTCTACATCTACATCTACATGGTTACTCTGCAATTCATTCACACTTAAGTGCCTGGCAGAGGGTTCATCGAACCATATTCATACTACTTCTCTACCATTCCACTTTCGAATGCCACGTGGGAAAAAGGAACACCTAAATCTTTCCGTTCGAGCTATGATTTATCTTATTTTATTATGATGATCATTTCTCCCTACGTAGGTGGGAGTCAACAAAATATTTTCGCATTCGGAAGAGAAAGTTGCTGATTGAAATTTCGTAAATAGATCTCGCAGCGAAGAAAAACGCCTTTGTTTCAGTGACTCCCACGCCAACTCACGTATCATATCAGTGACACTCTCAGCCCTATTGCGCGACAACGCGCAACGGGCTGCCCTTCTTTGCACTTTTTCGATGTTCTCCGTCAATCCTACCTGTTAAGGATCCCACACCGCCGGGCTGAGTGGCCGAGCGGTTCTAGGCGCTACAGTCTGAAACCGCGCGACCGCTACGGTCGCAGGTTCGAATCCTGCCTCGGGCATGGATGTGTGTGATGTCCTTAGGTTAGATAGGTTTAAGTAGTTCTAAGTTCTAGGGGACTGATGTCCACAGATGTTAAGTCCCATAGTGCTCAGAGTCATTTGAACCATTTTTTTTTTTTATCTCACACCGCACAACAATATTCCAGCAGAGGACGGAAAATTGTAATGTAGGCTGTCTCTTTAGTGGGTTTGTCACATCTAATTGTTCTTCGAACAAAGCGCAGTCTTTGTTTCGCCTTCCCCACAATATTATTTATGTGGTCTTTCCAATTTAAGTTGCTCGTAATTGTAATTCCCAGGTATTTAGTTGAATTGACAGCCCTTAGATTTGTGCGATTTATCGTATACCCAAAATTTATCAGATTTCTTTTAGTAGCCATGTGGATGACCTCGCACTTATCTTTGTTTAGTGCCACTTGCCACTTTTCGCTCCATAGAGAATTTCTCTCTAGATCAGTTTGTAATTGTAATTGATCGTCTGATGATTTTACTAGACGGTAAATTACAGTGTCGCCTGCAAACGATCTAAGAGGCTGCTCAGATTATCACGTAGATAATTTATGTAAATCAGAAACAGCAGAGGGCCTTGACACTACCTTGTGGAACGCCAGATATCACTTCGGTTCTACTCCATGACTTACCATCTATCACTACGAACTGTGACGTCTCTGAGAGGAAGTCACGAATCCAGTCACACAACTGAGACGATACTCCATATGCACGCAATTTGATTAATAGTCGCTTGTGAGGAACGGTATCAAAAGCCTTCTGGAAATCTAGGAATATGGAATCGATCTGGGATCCCTTGTCTACAGCACTCATTACATCATGGGAATAAAGAGCTAACTGTGTTGCATAAGAACGATATTTTCTGAATCCGTGTTGGTTATGTATCAATAAGCCATTTTCTTCAAGGTGATTCATAATGTTCGAGTGCAATACGTGCTCCAAAATCATACTGCAAATTGAGGTCAGTGATATGGGTCTATAATTTAATGGGTTACTTCTATTTCCTTTCTTGAATATTGGTGTGACCTGTGCTACTTTACAGTCTTTAGGAACAGACCTTTCGACAAGGGAGCGGTTGTATATGATTGCTAAGAAAGGCGCTATTGTGTCCGCATACTCTGAAAGGAACCTGACTGGTATACCATCTGGACCGGAAGACTTGTCTTTCTTAAGTGATTTGAGTTGTTTCGCAATAAATGGCTCTGAGCACCATGGGACTTAACTGCTGTGGTCATCAGTCCCCTAGAACTTACAACTACTTAACCTAAGTAACCTAAGGACATCACACACATCCATGCCCGAGTCAGGATTCGAACCTGCGACCGTAGCGGTCACGCGGTTCCAGACTGTAGCGCCTAGAAACGCACGGCCACTCCGGCCGGCTGTTTCGCAATCCCTAAGATATCTATTTTTATATCACTCATGCTAACAGCTGTTCTGGTTTCGAATTATGGAATACTTCCTTCATCTTCTTTCTTGAAGGAATTACGGAAAACAGTATTTAATAACTCCACTTTAGTCGCACCATCATCGTCAACATTTCCATCGGTATCGCGCAGTGACAGTATTGACTGTTTCTTGCCACTGGTCTACTTTACATACTATCAGAATAACTTGGGGTTTTCTACCATATTTTGAGACAATGTTTGATTGTGGAAACTATTAAAAGCATCTCGCATTGGCGTCCGCACTAAATTTCGAGCTTCCGTGAAAATTAGCCACTCTTGGGGATTTTGCGTTCTTCTGAATTTGGCATGCTTGTTTCGTTGCTTCTGCAACAGTTTTCTGACTTGTTCTGTGTACCATTGTGGATCAGTTCCGTGTCTTATTAACTTATGAGGTATGTATCTATCTATTACTATCGATACTGTATCTTTGAATTTGAGCATATCTGCTTTGCACTTACATAATTAGCTTGGAAGGGATGGAGACTCTCCCTTAGGAAGGCATCAAGCGAGTATGGTGATTTGTTCATGTTGTTGATACGAGGTGTTGACACGCTGTATCATAATGTAGCATACTCTCAGATTCTATCAAAAGAGGAGCCGCGATATCTACCGTGTCCGTGGAATGGAGAGATCTCCTTCTACGTATGTCCCTGCTTTACAGGACACTTTTGAAAGGTGGGGAATCAGATCGACAATAGTGGGGCACAGTCTGGTAAACAATAAGTGCACAACAAAATCTACTTGGTCTCGCAGTCGGTCTGTTACTGGTGATAAAAATTCCCCTCAACCCCCCCCCCCCCCCCCGCCCTTTCCACACTTGCTTGTAGCGCTGGGTACATTCAGACCCATTTCAGAACGTTGGCTATCGAAGCGGGAACGGAATAAGCTAGATGCAACAGTGGTTCGTCACCAGACCGTATATTTATCGACTTCCGACCACTCTGTGCGCTGCAGACTGTGGAAAACGTTCCTAGACGCAGCAATAAAATTACAGAAATGCGTTAGGTTGTGAACTGTCGACGGTACTATTTGGAAGAATCTTGAACATGTCCAGTGCTGTTTCTACCAGTCAGGATGAGCCGTTTTCTTTTACGAAGCCACCATAGTTTCCTCGCTGCCCCGTACGCTGTTCATCACTGGGAGGTAACAACCCTCGCACATCTCTCACGGGTGGGGCTTGCAGAGTGGGGCTGGGAGAAAGAAGGCTCCCCACGTTAAGCAAATAAAGAGAGAAAATTTCCGTCGTGTAGAAAAGCAAGGAGTCGCTTCTTGTTTTATGAATGAACCATTGTGTCAGAATTTCATCCTACATACCTACATCTAATTATTTTGTTGCTGATACAACGTGTTTCACGCGTGAGCGCCTAATCAGACTTGGGAATCTGCCACTCTTCTTAGAACTACACTCTACTGTTCATTATTAATGAACATGGTTTATTCCCTGAAATATATTCCCATACAATGAATATAACTCACTGATAACGTAAACTGACTATTGAATAGGAACATGAAACGGCAAATATCCCACAAAGCACTAGGAAAAAAGAGCGAAGTTACTCGGATGAAACACAAATGAATGTGAGTATTGTACACGTGTATGAACCGCAAACCACATACTACACAGCCATGTAGAAAGAACGTTTGTCGTCTGAGAACACAGATTGTGTGGTGAATAAGATTATTTGCAATTACGTCCTCTCCGCCGCTGGATATCTTAGAGCATTGCATCAGCATTATCTTACCTCTCAGGGCAACATCTAATGCAAGCCCTGAGCAAAATGTAACTTTACGGTGAGAAACACGTTTCCCATGAACCGAAGCTTCAAAAGTAAAACAAACTTATTTATTTATTTTACGTCTCCAGGACGTAAATGATACAAAATAGTAAAAATAATAACAAAATTCTGCCAGACACTGCTGATTTTCTATTTTATGGACCGTAAGCTCCAGAATTCCACTGATTTGAGGGCCTAATCGCTTGCTGCATAAAGATCTTCTGTGAAGTAAGGATCAAGGAGGTTTCTGAAGAAGAGGAGATGTTCCGTGTCTTGCAGGTCACCACACATACTGGGCTCTGTCTTCAGTCATGGAACCCTACTACCTGAAATTCGCCTTGCATCGTGATAGTCCTCAATCAGTTAAGTGCCTCCCACATCAGATACGGCAGGTGAAGGCCTACAACGGGTTCCTCTTTCATATACTCCCCAACACTTTCGGTTAAAAAGTTTCGCTATAGCTCCGTTCAGTTAGTACCATGTGATGATGGTTGCTGATATTGTGCTCGCGAAACTCCTCCTTAACTTTGGTCTAGGTTTTTATTGTTCAGCTCCGAAAAGGGGGTGTCTGGCGTTAAGATCCTGCTTCTTTTTCTCCGTTTCTGCGACCGTTTTCTACGCATGTCGGGTTGCGATATACCCACAATTTGATAATTTTTGGTGACAGGAGTTGGTCGTGTGTAGCTAATAAGTCCACATGCACACTGAAGCGCCAAAGACACTGGTATAGGCATTCGTATTCAAAACGAAAGATATGCAAACAGGCAGAATACGGCGCTGCTGTCAGCAACGCCTGTTTAAGGCAACAAATGTCTGATGCAGTTGTTAGATCGCTTACTGCTGCTACAATGACAGGTTGTCTAGACTTAAGTGAGTTTGAACGTGGTGTTATAGTCGGTGCATGAGCGACGGGACACAGCATCTCCGAGGTAGCGATGAAGTGGGGATTTTCCCGTACGACCATTTCGCAAGTGTACCGAATCTCACGAATCCGGTAAAACATCAAACCTCCGACGTCACTGTGGCCGGAAAAAGATCCTGCAAGAACGGAACCAACAACGACCGAATATAATCGTAATAGAAGTGCAACCCTCACGCAAACTGCTGCAGATTTCAGTGCTGGGCCATCAACAAGCGTCAGCGTGCGAACCATTCAAAGAAACGTCTTCGATATGAGCTTTCGGAGTCAGAGGCCCACTCGTGTACCCTTGATGACTGCACGACACAAAGGTTTACGACTCGCCTGGGTCCATTAAGATCGACATTCGACTGTTGAATACTGGAAACGTGTTGCCTGGGCGGACTAGTCTCGCTTACAATTGTATCGAGCGGATGGACGTGTACAGGTATGGAGCCAACCTCATGAATCCACGGTCCATGGTCGTCAGCAGGGGACTGTTCAAGCAGGTGGAAGCTCTGTAATGGTGTGAGCCTGTGAAGTTGGAGTGATATGGGACACTTGGTACGTCTAGATACGACTCTGGCAGATGACACGTACTTAACCATCCTGTCTGATCACTTAGACCCATTCACGTCAATTGTGCACTCCGACGGACTTGGGCAATCCCATCAGAACCATGCGACGCCCCACACTTCCATAATTTGTACAGAGTGGCTCCAGGAACTTACTTCTGAGTTTGAACACTTCCGCTGGCCACCAAACTCCCCAGACAAGAACATTATTGAGCATATCTGAGATGCCTTGCAACATGATGTTCAGAAGATCTTTCCACCCCTCGTACTAGTTTATGGACAGCCTGCCGCATTCATGGTGTCAGTTCCCTGCAGCACTACTTCAGACATTAATCGAGTCCATGCCACTCGCTTTACAAATAAATGGCTCTGAGCACTATGGGACTTAACATCTGTGGTCATCAGTCCCCTAGAACTTAGAACTACTTAAACCTAACTAACCTAAGGACAGCACACAACACCCAGTCATCACGAGGCAGAGAAAATCCCTGACCCCGCCGGGAATCGAACCCGGGAACCCGGGAGCGGGAAGCGCGTATTTTTGCGTGTTCGCAGGGGCTCTATACGACATTAGGCAGGTGTACCACTTTCTTTGGCTTTTCACTGTAAATGATAACGTGAAAAAGGTATGATTTTACCTAAAGAATTTATCGAAGAATTTACTCACATGAACGCAACTGAAATGCTCGTTACTTGCTGCAGTCACACTAATACACTGAAGACTGCAAGTCAGTTGGGTCCATATTAAACACAAGAGGCAAGCTGAATAATACTTGCTACTGCGTCCTGGCAAAGGCGAAAACAGAGACCAGAGTACCTTTGTATTTCAAAGCAAGATGGAACTAAACGAACACAGTGTACCTAGCACTCTCAATGGTCAAATACTGTCAAAGCTTTGGCCTCGCAGTAAAAGATACCAGGACATCCTCGTTTTAGCTGCCGATTACAAATAACTTGTCACGAAGTGACCATGACAGATCGTGCTTTTACAACTTTAAATTGCCCATATACATAATATGAAGTCATTACTCTAACGAAATGTACAGCTTCAAATACTTCTAAACTTAAAACTATCTAGAAAAGAGAATGGCTTCAAATTGCCAATCTATATTAATTTATGTAGTTGTCTGTTTAAGTAAAATTGACAATTTATGTATTATCTCTATGGACAGAGGTGCCTTGTGACTCAACAAGTACACTACTAGCCATTAAAATTGCTACACCACGAAGATGACGTGCTACAGGCGCGGAATTTAACCGACAGGAAAAAGATGCTGTGATATGCAAATGATTACCTTTTCAGAGCATTCAGACAAGGTTGGTGCCGGTGGCGACACCTACAACGTGCCGACATGAGGAAAGTTTCCAACCGATTTCTCATTCACAAACAGCAGTTGACCGGCGTTACATGGTGAAACGTTGCTGTGATGCCTCGTGTAGGGAGGAGAAATGCGTACCATCACGTTTCCCACTTTGATAAAGGTCGGATTGTAGCCTGTCGTGATTGCGGTTTATCGTATCGCGACATTGCTGCTCGCGTAGGTCGAGATCCAATGACTCTTAGCAGAATATGGAATCGGGGGCTTCAGGAGGGTAATCCGGAACGCCGTGCTGGATCCCAACGGCCTCGTATCACTAGCAGTCGAGATGACAGGCATCTTATCCCCATGGCTGTAACCGATCGTGCAGCCACGTCTCGATCCCTGAGTCAACAGATGGGGACGTTTGCAAGACAACAACCATCTGCACGAACATTTCGACGAAGTTTGCAGCAGCATGGACTATCAGCTCGGAGACCATGGCTGCGGTTAGCCTTGACGCTGCATCACAGACAGGAGCGCCTGCGTTGGTGCACTCAACGACGAACCTGGGTGCAAGAATGGCAAAACGTCATTTTTTCGGATGAATCCAGGTACTGTTTATAGCATCATGATTGTCACATCCGTGTTTGGCGACATCGCGGTGAACGCACATTGGAAGCGTGTATTCGTCATCGCGATACTGGCGTATTACCCGGCGTGATGGTACGGGATGCCATTGGTTACAAGTCTCGGTAATCTCTTTTTCGCATTGACGTTACATTTGAGATGTATTACGACCCGTGGCTCTACCCTTTATTCGACCCCTGCGAAACCCTACATTTCAGCAGGATAATGCACCACCGCATGTTGCAGGTCCTGTACGGGCCATTCTGGATAAAGAAAATGTTCGACTGCCCTGGCCAGCTCATTCTCCAGATCTCTCAATCTCTCACCAATTGAAAACGTCTGGTCAATGGTTGCCGAGCAACTGGCTCGTCACAATATGCCAGTCACTATTTATGAACTGTGGTATCGTGTTGAAGCTGCATGGGCAGCTGTACCTTTACACGCCATCCAAGCTCTGTTTGAACCAATACCCAGGCGTATGAAGGCCGTTATTACGGCGAGAGGTGGTTGTTCTGGGTACTGATTTCTCAGGATCTATGCACCCAAATTGCGTGAAAATGTAATCACATGTCAGTTGTAGTATAATATATTTGCCCAATGAATACCCGTTTATCATCTGCATTTCTTCTTGGTGTATCAATTTTAATGGCCAGTAGTGTAGTTTCTGCGGAGTGTAATACGATTCTGGGATGTATGAAAGGCAACAGCTAAGAACGGCCGCCTTCAATCGCTCTCCCAGTAATCAAAAGAACACGCCGGGTCCGTTTTATCTCGATCTATAGCGAGAGATATTTCTGCAATTATTTTGATTCCTGTCCCCATAAATAATAAAAATATTATATTTACTGCACGAAATCAAACAATAAAAGAGGGTTGAATGGTTAGCATTTGAACAAAATCCAAACCTTAGCTCACAGACAGCATAAATCAGATCACCTGTACAAAATTCATTAATGAATGAAAGATGAATAGGTTTTAAGTCAAACCAAAATACAAAAATTACCTCATTAACAACACTATAAGAGTTTTTACGTAAGGTCGGTTTACACACTAGATGAATCACTTCAAGCAACACAAAGCACAGAGAAAATCAACTGAGGATACTTCAAAATTTCTGTATGAAAAGTAACGCACTGCCTCTGTACATACACATGCCACTTACAGAATTAATATAATAGATACATCAACAGCAAATGTGTGAAATTAATTAAGATAAACTCAAAGAATTATTCAAATTTTGGGCCAATCGTCCTAGTGACTGTGGAATAACACCACTCTTTTAAAACACGATTAGTACACCTTACCACGGAACAGAACAGGTACATAAATTAACTTACCTTCTGGTTGAACTTTTTTATGTTAATGCAGCTTACCATGATGGATTCATGTAACCAATATAGTCCTAACAAATTAACAGGATTTGACGAACAAACGTACAAAATTAAAGATATGTTTCATCTTTCCCATCACATTTACGACAAAATAATTTAAATTAACGTGTTGCCAGGATAGAAATAAAAAATAACATTTTTAAATTGTCACAGAGCATACAAAAACGGTTCAGTACCTGAACGGCGAGAGATACAGTAAACAGTATGCTCACTCTGACACATGTCACTTTTTCAGCCTCTGAGAGAATAGAGGAGGACGTACTACTTCGGATGGCTGCTAGGTGTTTGAAGTGGTATGAACTGCAGAGTGTTGGGGGGCTGTTGGAACTTGGGATGACGGAGAATATTGTTGGCAATAACTACAGGAGGACGTGTGGTCCGTCAGTCTGATTATTGGTCCTGTGTAACATACATGTTATGTACCGCTTAAGGAGTTATGGAAATGTCCACCGACATGTATTATTTGCATCATTTTATCGCCTCACGTTACACCTTTCGCTTGTAAAAAGTGATGACACACACTCTATAAATAAATTGGTATCTTCAAACAATGCATTCACCTGTGGCTACATTCTAAAATTTTAAATTTATTGGCAAGTGGCGTACATATCCACCAAGTTTGCTGTTTCTTTTGTTCATACCAGAACTTCAGCTGGGTTTTATGCCTGTACAACAGAGCAGCAGTGGCACTACTAAGGTGCCCGTGCAGGACCGCCAACTGCGCACGACGAATCGCCAGCTGTCTGAGCTGCGAGGGGAGAGCACAATGTAGCCATCAGTCTGACGCGATAGGTGGCTCTCCTGTCGTCCCCATCAATTACGTCTGCAAAGCGCTGGTTCTCTCTCCCAGTCAAATCCCCCTCCCTCTCTCTTCCTCCTACCCTGTCGGGACAAATGTGTCGACGTTCTGTGGACAAAGGGAACGCGGTCGACGCTGTTTGCGTTCTCCTACCAGAGGGGCAGGCCCTGAGTTATAGGGGGACCGATTCGCGAAAATAGCTCCCACTCTGCATCAACTGTCCCGATTCCGCGTTTCATGGTAATTACTTAAGAGCTGCAGTCGAACGGCGTAGGTAGCGGCGCTGTCCCGCGAGGTTTCGAAACTGTCTCACTGATGAAGCAAATGCATTACGAGGACTTCGGTGTGCTGAATACTAACCGCTCGTGACTCAGTGCTACCAATACCACTACGACGACTCAGTTACCTAATTCTGGTAACTCTTCCATAGTATGAATATTTCGTCTGTAAAAGAGTGCATCATGAGGGCTGCGATTGGTGTTAAGTACAATAAAATAGTTTAGTGCGTCGCTCACTAGTTCATTTTCCCGCTATGCGTTTCGAAGGTTGATACCGTTATCTTCAGGTGGAGAACACTGTAGTGTATTTTTATTTTTTTATTTTTATTTATTTTTTACTTCGGGAAGAGGGTGAGACAGAATAATCATTATATTCATTGGGTCAAGCCGTATTCTAGATCGAAGTTATATAGGCGATTTTCGTGTCAATTATGAGGATATGAAAATAAGGACACTAAAACACCTAGTCCCCAAGAGAAGTAAATCTCGGACAGTGGTGGGGAACGATCCCAGGCCCCTTTGGTTACCGATTTGCCGCGCTGACCCCGCAGCCAGGGAGGCGAACTAGATAAATTGCTAGTGATAATGAAGAGCACAGACCCATTTTCACAGCAGACCAAGTGTAAGGCAGGTGAAGTTTCGCCTTTTGCTGGTGTTACAAGGTGCAGTCAAGTTCTAAGGCCTCCGATTTTTTTTCTCTGGACTGGAAAGAGATAGAAACATGTGCATTGTTTTAAAATGAGGCCGCTTTCATTGTCAATACATCCCAGAGATGGCAGCACCGTTCGGCAGATGGAATTTTACCGCCAGCGGCGAGAATGAGAACTGTTTCAAATACTTAAAATGGCGACGTTTTCCTTACTTGAACAGTGTGCAATCATTCGTTTTTTGAATTTGCGTGGTGTGAAACCAACTGAAATTCATCGACAGTTGAAGGAGACATATGGTGATGGAGTTATGGATGTGTCGAAAGTGCGTTCGTGGGTGCGTCAGGTTAATGAAGGCAGAACATCATGTGACAACAAACTGAAACAACCTCGGGCTCGCACAAGCCGGTCTGGCGACATGATCGAGAAAGTGGAGAGAATTGTTTTGGGGGATCGCCGAATGACTGTTGAACAGATCGCCTCCAGAGTTGGCATTTCTGTGGGTTCTGTGCACACAATCCTACATGACGACCTGAAAATGCGAAAAGTGTCATCCAGGTGGGTGCCACGAATGCTGACGGACGACCACATGGCTACCCGTGTGGCAATGTTGACGCGCTATGACAGCATGAATGGAACTTTCTTTTCGTCGGTTGTGACAATGGATGAGACGTGGATGCCATTTTTCAATCCAGAAACAAAGCGCCAGTCAGCTCAATGGAAGCACACAGATTCACCGCCACCAAAAACTTTCGGGTAACCGCCAGTGCTGAAAAAAATGAAGGTGTCCATGTTCTGGGACAGCGAGGGCGTAATCCTTACCCATTGCGTTCCAAAGGGCACTACAGTAACAGGTGCATCCTACGATAATGTTTTGAAGAAGAAATTCCTTCCTGCACTGCAACAGAAACGTCCGGGAAGGGCTGCATGTGTGCTGTTTCACCAAGACAATGCACCCACACATCGAGCTAACGTTACGCAACAGTTTCATCGTGATAACAACTTTGAAGTGATTCCTCATGCTCCCTTCTCACCTGACCTTGCTCCTAGTGACTTTTGGCTTTTTCCAACAATGAAAGGCACTCTCCATGGCCGCACATTCACCAGCCGTGCTACTATTGCCTCAGCGATTTTCCAGTGGTCAAAACAGACTCCTAAAGAAGCCTTCGCCGCTGCCATGGAATCATGGCGTCAGCGTTGTGAAAAATGTGTACGTCTGCGGGGCGATTACGTCGCAATGTAACGCCAGTTTCATCGATTTCGGGTGAGTAGTTAATTAGAAAAAAAATCGGAGGCCTTAGAACTTGAATGCACCTGGTACATTGATTTTCAGTAAAGGAATTGTTGAACCAAAGAAATGAATAAACAAAAAGTGTAGTTATGAAGGAAGTGGAATCAAAATAATGTTCCTTGTTGTGCGTGGTGTTCACTGTACATGATGTGTACACTGTCACTTCAAAGATATTACGCATGCCAGAGTTGTCAAGTGACTGGGAGATATGGGGAACGCCGCTCAAATCTATAAGAAGGACCCGTAGACCGTCGACGAGAACTAAGAATCTATCTCATTGACAACAATCTGTGACAAGTTATGGTACTTACATTGTATTTTTCTAGCTACTGAACAACTCTCATGTACCAACCAGCACGATTTTCGCAAGCACCGGACTTTCAGTAACTGGCTTTCACTTTTCATTTTTGAGGTCCAGATGAGAGAAGGTATCTCAGATTGATGGCGTGCTTACTAATTTTCAGAAAAACTTCGATATAGAGCCACAGCGAAATCTTGCAGACGGGTATGTGAATGCCAGAACCGATAAACTGTTGGACTGAAGACTTCTAACTGAGCAAAATTTAATATATCGTTTTTAATGAAGAGATGTCGTCAGAAAAGAAGTTGCTTTCTGGCACACATCGAGTTAACGTGATGACTCCCTTGCCGTTCATGATATACAGAGTGAGTCAGCTGCCCCTACCGATTCGTTTTATGCAGCCCACACTACTTCTGCCATACTTACCCAAGTGTCTCCAATTTTTCTTTGTGTAATTAGCAGTGTAGTCATAAAGGTTTCGGATGTCTCTGTAACTTTATTCCGTATACAGTACCTAATCTCTCACACATGTTTCAAAAACGTTGCCTTGTAAAGTGCAGGTCATCATCGGAAACAAAGAATTCAAGAGGGAATATCGAAATGGGAAACGACAAAGAAACAACTTTCTGGCAAATAACCTCTGAATAATTTACGAAAGATTAGGTACTATAAACGGCATAATTTTAGAGAGACATCCAAAACCTGTATGACTACACCCCTAATTGTACAAAGAGAGATTGGAGACACTTGGAAAAGTGTGTCGGTAGTAAGATATATCTTGATCCAAAAATACCGTGTAACTCATGGCCAATCCTCATTTGTGTTTTTTGCAGTTGATTCCGTTTGCTTTTTAACAGTCACCCAAAGCTTTGAGATTGAATTTATATCGATTATGTGGCTGTACAGAGGGACAAATTGACATAGGACACTAGTGGCCTATCAAGTCGGGAAACATCTTCCGACTGGCCTATAAAAGTCACCTAAGCTGTAGTGCATGCGAGCCGCTCGAGATATCACTTGAATATTATAAACCACTTGTTCTCGCACGTTCAAATTACAAAACTGACTTTCTGTAAATTTCATCTCAAAATACTGTGAATTTTGGTAGCATAAATGTAACAAGTAAGTCGTTTTGTTGGTCTGGCATTCTTATGACGTGACTACAGCTATAAGGAATATATTTAGATCGAATTGGAAAAGTAGTATGTTTTTGCATAACGACTACAAAAGTTTTTTTCCTTCATTGCCCTCATGGGAACGTTTAAGTTCATGATGTGAACTAAACCGGTGGCGTAAGAGAGCAAGAGAATAGTGAAAATCTCGTGCGGCGTACATGAGCTGTAACATAGGTAGCTTTTTCAGACAAATTTGAGATTGTTTCCCGGCTTGATAGACTCCATGTGTCCTATGTCAAACTCTTTGTCTCGACTTCCCTTACACCACTGTGGTACTTTACAAACGGTTTTCGTTTACACATTGTACCTGTATATAAAGTCTGTGGAGCTCTTCGTAGACGAACCAGTTGCGGAAAGGGAGGCGGCATCGTCAAGAGCGATTATGAATGTTAGAGAGATTTGTAGATAATGAGATCCTGCTGAAAAGGTTAGCAGCCGACCATAAACATAAATAAATATGATTTAATGAGCGTAAATGGGCGAAAAGATCCGACGTCGTTTAAGTATGCGACTGGAATCAGCCAATAAAATTAGACACGATTTTGAAAGTGTGTAGGAAGTTCTATCGAGAGAACCTAAAGGCGAAACAATCACAGACGCGATGAGTCAAAACATCATAAGGATCAGTTTAATAACGTGCTGGTCTATCTTTGGAACGCAATAAGGCAGCGATGGCATGGTGTCGACCCGAAGATCTCTTTACACAAGTCACACATTAGTAAAATACACGCCGGTGGTTTCTCATTGTGACACGGACATTTATCTTGCCATTGCCGGGGAGAGCATCAAGGATAACGGGAAGCAGTGGCCCGCAATAATGTTGAAGTGGCCCACAGCTGTTATGGTGCCTTGATTACTGCCACAGGACCGATGGAAGCCACTGTTAATGTCGAATACAGCTGCCCTCGCCTGTCTGTATCCTTGGCGCGGTGCAAATTTCTAGCATCCATTTGACAGGATGTCTGCGTATCCAGACGCGAAACAGGAAACTTGATCCATGCCACCAGGCGACACGTATTCACTGGTCTACTGTTCCAGTCTGGAAGATGCTGACTGCGGTGCTGGTCAGCATCGGAGCACATAAGGGTCGTGTGCTGCGGAGAAAAGTCCTCAACAGTGCGCCATGAAACGTTTGTTCCAAAACATTTGTGCGTGCACCAGCATTGTACTTTACCATCATATATGACACAGCTCACTGCTTTTCTTTACATATCTGGCGACCCTCTGAAATCCTCGTTCCACTATGAGGCGTGGACGTTCAACACTTTGTCGCTTTTTTCTTTGGTTGGGACATAAAGTGAAATCACAGCAGTTACGGCTGTAAATAAATTTTCGATCAAATATCTACAGCTAGTGATGGAAGACTAATAATACTCCATAGCAATAAGGGAAAACAATGTGAAAATTGTGAAGAGAGAAGTTCGAACACGAAAACGTGCTTATGTTTCGTAAGCGAATTTATAACGGTTCTCAAGCATGTGACCAGATTGGGGCAAACGCAAGTGCCAACCAAAGACGCGAAGAAACGTCCCACTGAAAATGTCTTAAACTCAAAGGTGAAACGCATCTCAGAGAAGTAAAATACATTGCAGCAAGGAAACGAGGTTTTTATTTACAAAACAAATATTTCTCTACTTGCTGCAGATGATGGCCAGGCAAACAAACTTGTTTCCTGCTCAAGCCTTACACTAATCCCCTTGACCTACTCATCATACAGCAGATACTCATATGTTTATCGATGTGACGTGAGATAAGGCCAACCCTGGCGATAAGCGGGAAATACAGGTTCGAGTCCCGGTACAAATTTTCGTTGTCGTCATTCCACTATACAACTGATGGTGTCCACATTCCCTACTGCGAATAGATGTGTTTCTAGATACGTATATTCGCAACCAAATCTGCAAATAGAGAAATCTGCACCAGTCAGAATTTTGCACCTTGCTTGTCTGCTCACAACGTGATAGTCATGACTAGCTAGTTGCAGTATGCAAGGAACAAACAACAAGTAGCGAGTTTCAGAGATTTTAAGCGCTTGAATGACTGAGATTCAGCTGACTTATACGATATTTCAAGGTAAACAACAGCAGGAAATAACGTCAACATCAACAACGGAGTACTCAATTTCACTAAGACACTCAATAATTGATACTACAAACCAACTCCTCTAAAAAAAAGTAAGAGTAAGGGGAAAATGTTCAGTATGGTTTACAGACTACCTCAAACACCCTATGTGTCAGACATTCAGCACAGAAGAACCCGACCTCTGATAATCATGTCCACCTATAAGCAACTACGCAACCGTGTAAGTGGTTCTGTGAGGAATGCAAAGCTCAGGTACGCCTATTCGCTAACTAAGTACTATCACAGACTTGTTGTCCTTTGGAAAAGCCTGCGACGTCTACAAATAGCCAAACTCAAATCTGCAGCTAAAGCTCTAATTCCTATTGAGGATGTAAAGGAGTTTTACACCACATCGACAACTTTACTTGACGAGCGTTCGAGGACACAAATGGTCGATTAACTTAAATGATCAGTGGTTGATACAAACGAAAATTCTTTTCACCTCCTAGTACGCACTAACATAGTTCGGAAATCAATTGCGCTAAATGATTCGGTAGCTGCAGGCCACGATAATATAACAGCTCCAAATAACCAATCTTTTCGTCAACCCCCTACCACCCAAAGCAAGGGACATTTTTAACCATTCTCTGACCTCCAGAATTTTTCCAGCAGCCAGGAAGCAGGTACTCATGGAAGGATGGATGGAAGATTGGGTTTAACTTCCCGTCGACATCGATGTCATTAGAGACGGAACACAAGCTCGAATGCTGTCAAGGATGGGGAAGTAAATCTGCCACCTTTCGAAGGAACCATCCAGGAAATTTCCTGCAGCGATTAAGAAAAATTGTGGAAAATCTAAATGTAGATGGCCGGACGCGGGTTTGAACCATCGTCCTCCCGAACGCGAGTCCAGTGTGCTAACCACTGCGCCTCCTAACTCGGTGGCTCATAAAACGATTACCCAAGGGGGAATCTGTCAATCGGACCTCCGACTATATGCCCATTTGCATTCTACCAGCATTTTCCGAGGGTTTAGAATACATAGTTCACTATCAGGTTACTAATTATTTAACATAAAATAATGTTTGGATGAATATCAGTTCGGTTTCCGGCAAAACTGCAGCACATCGACTTCCCTTATGAAAGTGACCTATGAACTAAAACAAGTTGTAGATAAAAATAACAGAAGACTATTATGTGCTTTCTGGATTTCAACAAATCTTTCGACGCTGACGACTTAGGCGATCTACTTGCTCAACTCACCAGTCAAAATTTTTCTTTAACTGCAGTTCTGTAGTTCCATTCATATCTTACATGTCGCCGACAGTATAGAATGATTGGAACAAAACGAAAGTCACAATGGTCCTACAAGACCAGTGTCGGGCGCATTACTCTTCTCATTAAATGTTAATAATGTGTCGATTATCGTCTACCACTGAGAATATCACCTATACGCTCATGGAATTCATTTACATCTAACTGCAAATCCAACAAAACTGTGCAGAACCATCCTGCATGTAAATGCCAATTTATTTGCCCTATCAGTGTGGGCACAGAGAACAAATTTAAAACTTAACTCATCTAAAGCGCAAGCATTCCTAGTCGCTTGAAAGAAAACTTATTACCCCTCAATTCGGAGAATCTCTTCCACCGTTAATCCTAAACGATACAGATATAAGTCTTCCTCTTTTACAGAGAACTTGGGAATACTTCTGGATCGTCATTCAGACAGGACTGGGCACACAAGTGCTGACTGTAAGAAAGTGTTTGCGTTACTTCACTCACTGCAGAAACAGACAAAATATTTCCTTTAGAGCTTGAAAAGAAGCTCTTAGAGACACTAATACTCCTCATACTGGACTACTATGTGATTCAATTCTCCAAGAACTTTGGTGTGAAGGCTGGAACTGCCGATGACTGCTTGTTTACGAGACGAGACATCAGTAACGTAAGCTTTCACAACCATATCACACCAACCTACGAACAATTGACATGGTTACGTGCAAACACTCGTAGAGACTATCATACTCTATGTTTTCTCTATCGTGTTCTCAATCACTAAACTCCATTTTACTTGTTTTCAGCTCTTACTCCACCGTCTGAATAGCACAGCAGAGTCGTTCTAAACAAAGTAAAATTATCTCCGTATCATCATGAAGCACTGCCATGTTCTGTAAATCATTTTCTGTATCAGATATGCGACTTTGGATTGAACTTACTCAAAATATCAGAGAAATCAAATACCTTCCAGACTTAAAATGACAGCCAATGGTCCACCACTTACCACAACAGCCATCTCTCCTACATTCTGTGCAGCTCATTCCCATCAGTCCCTGTCTCCCAGATCTTGTCCCTACCAACTGTACAACGTCGTTCGTCGATTTAAAATTATATATTCGCATATTTTACTGTTCGAGTCGCTTATTCTGCGTAATCTTTCATTGATTGTATCAATACCCGTTTATATTGTGATACAGTGTGAAATTTCGAACATTCGTGAGTGCCGCGATAAACTAGTATTATTGTCGTCAATTGCAGGCTTAAATTAAATTGTGCTTCTTTAAAATTTTTAAGGAAAGTAGGCCCATCTTCGTTCGAATCAATCTTTCTCTAGTTTCATTATAAAATTACATGAGAAATACACCATGTGATCAAAAGTATCCGGACACCCCAAAACATACGTTTCCATATTAGGTGCATTGTGCTGCCAGGTACACCATATCAACGACTTCATTAGTCATTAGATATCGAGAGAGAGCAGAATGGGGCGCTCCGCAGAAATCAAAGGCTTCAAACGTGCTCTGGCGATTGGGTGTCACTTGTGCCATACGTCTGTACGCGAAATTTCCACATTCCTAATAATTCCTAGGTCCACTGTTTCCGTGAAAGGTTCCGATCTTTCAATTGCAATCAAGACTTCAACAAAAGTGGCACAGTTAATGTTAATCACAACACTGGGAGAAGTTGTGGTCTAAATAACAATTGACTTATTCATTCTTAACACCACATGACAAAAGGTGGCTAAAGAAACCCCACAAAACCTTTTTTTATCTGACAAACGCCGTCAATAATATGGGGTTGTAACCTCCCCCTCACTTACCGACCTTAATGACCGTGAAAAATGAAACCGCGTGTACCTAATGGGAATTTTGGAAAAGCAATCGTCACCGAAGTTAATCTGTCGGTAAAGAGGGAGAAAAGGGTTACATCTAAATGAAAGGAAAAAGGCTAATGAAACAGGTGGAAATTAATTTTGAAAAGGGGTAAAGTTAATAAAGAAAGTAAATGTGCGGCCGTTACGTTAACAATTAACTAGTGTTAATTAGATATTTGAGATTTGGGGGAAATTACGGTCGCCAGTCCTAAGGACAATTACTATAGTAACTGAAAAAGAAAGGTTATTACACATATAATTAGCACTAGAAGTGTGGCAACTGAAGGTTGACACATGTAGTGTGAAAACTGAAAGTTTGTCAGAAGTAATCAATTTCGCTACACTCTGACTTCATTTAGCAAAAGAATTAATAAAACAGGAAAATCGAAAGTTAATTTAGTGACTGAAGTTAATAGTGAGCTTTCTTTCTGAAGCACATCGAAATTCAGTAAAATACGATTAGTCTTGGACGACCTCAAAAATCATTTCAAAAGCTATTTGAATCTATGCAATTTAGAAATAAGAGATTTAACTTTGAACTTGAATTAAATGATTCTGAACAATTAACAATAGTAAAATTTAGTACGTACCAAGCTGAGCTGCAGTCACAGGTATGCTAAAATACGGTAACAAAACTCGCACTCTTAATTCGTGCTTGTGTAATCTAAATATTGTAGCCAGCTATGAAAACTTTAACTGAACTTTGAAATTAAAGCAGTGAAAACGAGTTAGTTATATTACTTTAATGCTGGCGTTTGAATTTCAACGACACTCGGGTTCATTTCGGAAAAGGAAGGGACTCTGCTTGGTAATGCAATTGGGACAATGAGCAACAAACGTTCATGCTAAGTTGCTGTAATTATAGTGACGAAAATGGAACAGTTTGAAAAGCTGAGGTCTGCCATACAGTTCTAAAACTTTACGTGCGTCCAGTCTTCCTTGTTGGTTGATTGAAGGTTTGAAGCCGTCGATCGAGGAGGTGGCGACAGTCACTCATTGTCGGCCGTCGCTGTTGCAGAAGCTGGATGTTGGCGCGCCTTCTTCTCGACACGGTCACCAGACGAAACGGGCTCTTGATGTGCGCCAGCTAATGCTTCCCGTCATCGACACCATGTCAGAAACTATCATCGCAAGTCGAGCGCAATTACATGTTGCCAAACCCCGAAAGCGCGGCAACTCGCGGGAGCTTCACACAACACACCTGCTCCACTCGCTACTCCAGCCAAACTCTCTCTGCCCAGCCCGCGCTCCACGCGGCAGAGTTAACACTACCAAAGATCCTACACACTTTGATTCTTCACACGACCTATCGATGTAATCGTTCGATAGCGTAGTTTTCCCTAGGCAAGACTCAGCGTAAAAATACAAATAATATTCACGAAACAAACCAATTATACATCGACATAAATGTATAAATATTTATATACCAACAGTAAAACAATTACAATATACAAATAGACAGAAATGTCATATCTTGAGGTAACAAAGCAAGGAAAAAAATAGTACAATAGATGGAAATAGGAGGATATGCATTTCCGGCGTTACAGGGTCTATGGTTAACAAAGTGATCAGCTGGGGATCAATCCACCACACTAATCAGAACTAATCACTTCATAAATGTGAATCGTGATATGGCCCAAAAACGACGCTACTATCAAACATCCATACTCTACTATTCCATAAAGGAAAACATGGTTCCAAAGAACAGGGTGCTGAGAAGCATATATTGGAGCCCTACGCCGTAGCAGCGAATACTTTACCCTTCTGCTGGTCAGGGCAGCACTCCACGTTGCGCTCGGCGACTGCATTCACGGACGGCGGCAATCTGTTACACTGAACAACAAATTTGAAGTTAAAGTGTGTAACTTGCATGATTTTGAGTTAGTTATGTTTATTTCAGTATAAAATGATACAAAATCATCATCTTCTTAAATAATTAGCTCTAGTTTCTTTAAAAAAGATCTACATTTCTGTATAAATAACACACTAACTAAATATGCAGTTATTTTCAAAGGTTCAGCATTACAAATTTTGAATGAATAACTACTTGACGTATGTATGTGTTATGCACTGATAAATTTCAGTGCCATTCTGGAAGTACAAAAGTAAAATATTAAGAAAAAATGAAGATAATATTACATGAAAGAAAATATTCTTAAGTCTACTTTGCATCAGAACTATGTAAAGCACAAAACAAAATATATAAATTAACTGGTCACAAGTGTATATAAAGGATTACAAATGTTAAATGCCCCTAAGTACAGTATATATAATTACATATTTTGTTCAGAGATAAATTCAGAAGATGACTTTTTTGCTTGGCTTGACGTTTATACACATACTCGGGAACATCCCTTATAACAGTCCAGCAGTAAATGCTTCTGAGAGCCTTCATTAGACCATTTATGTCTGCACATGCCATAAGACTAGCCTGCATGTTAAAAAAAGGAGTGAATTGCTGCTCTCTTCTGCGGTAGAATAAAACATTCACATTGCTTTCCAGAAACCTGCGTTGCTGCAATTCCTGATGCTAAAATCTCAGCCTTAGCTTTAGAGACCTCCAAATCTCTAATAAGATCACTTTACTCATTTTGACACAATTTTTGTGGATCATCAGTTTATGATATATTTGGAAGAAAATCTGGATCTTGTGATGTACTTGGTTCAGGACATTCAGAATCCCCATCAGAAGTAATCTTATACTCTGTCGGTGGTTCAGGTATTGGCAATCCTTCCCCAAGTAGAACTGGACGTATGGCAAATTGAATGTTCGGATAGATCACAGTCTGCTTCTTCTTCTTAGATATCCCCTCCTTGATAGGAGGAACCATATAAAAGTAGCAGTCACTGACATGGTTAGTAGGCTCATGCCGGATCATGGGCACTGCAAAGGGCAATGAACGTCCTCTCTCATGCATCCAGTTCCTGAGGTTGCTGGCACAAGTGTTGCAGATCACATGTGGTGCTCAGGGTTTATCCTGATCACCTATTTTGCACCCAAACCGATAACTGTAAGCTTTTTTAATCAATGGTGTTATTTGCCGTTTTTGTGAAGCAAATGTCACTTCTCCACAACCAAGCAGAATGTGTCACCACTGTTGACACAAACTCGTGGCATTTTTGTTCACTTCAGTAGCAGTCAACTTGAACAACTGGTAGTTAATCTGGAAAAAAATGTGCAAAAATTATTACATGCATTAATAAACTCACTGAAGTTGAAAAGGAGGGAGACAAAAAGATCACAAAAGTTGGCATCAAAATGTTTATATCCAAAACATTGCACACATGTAGGATCAGGAACAATAATATAATCCATTATTACTGGTTATTATGAGTTTGAAAAACCACTATCAAATTTTATTTTACACTTAGCATAAGAAGCCATATCGATTTCCTCTCTGTAATAAAACAGTGTAAAATGGAAACTAGAGCGAATATTGAATTGTCTTTGTGGTATTCGCGATCAGCACATTAGAATTGATAGAAATTTGCTATTTTCATTCGATTTACATTTTCGTTGTTGAACAGTGTTATTAATAACGCACACCCGAAAAAAATGCAAGTACGCGGTCTCGCGTTCGGCTGATTCGGAACGCAGATACTTCCCTAAGAGCCTCTGAAACCCCAATGCATTCCATTGCGCATGGGGACGCGTTTGCTGGTCTGCCAAACCAATTTGACTCTGTGCCATGACTAAGGGTGACGGAATATGTGAAATGCTTAGACCGCCAACTCAAAACAAATAAGTACACCCACGCATTACTTGTTGTGTGCGTGGTGCAAGAAGCAGTATCTCTGATGGTTCAGATGGTGACTGAAACAGGCTCTAAGTGGCACACTACCAAAGGACACAAGTCTCACCTTTTAGGTAAAGACCTGCCGTTCTTTAGTAGCGAAGCGCCAGTACAAGAGTGAGTTCTTTTTTTTATCTCAGCTTTCCTCGCCAGCTCGGTAGCACAGCACATTTACATGCTTAGACTACTCCCACTTTAGGACAAGCCAATCAGGAGCTGGAACGTGGCATTCCAAGCTGAGAGACCGCCCCTTGCTCTGCATACACAGATTTGATCAACCAGCGACTTTAAAAATTAATTGGGAGAAAAGTAAAGAAGTTTCAGCTTCGCGGCCTCTTTCCCACGCAATAATGCCGTGTCTTTGCTAAAAGCGTGACCTGTATGGAACAACAGCCCTCAATAAAAAGATCATTATCTACCCCGTTGCATCCATTTCGAACTTTCCAAGGAACGGCCATAAACTCGCTGAAAGACTCATGCCTTCACAAATATGTTTTGTAGCAGAGTCTGAATGCCGGGACGACGCTGATCTGTCCCACGGGAATTCGCAGAAACTGACAGCCGTCTCATTGGCTTCCTACCTATCGAGGGCCCATCCTCTGCTTTATTGCCGGTCATCAATGCTCTGCTCATAGCTGCAGTGACTCCTCGGCGCTAGTCAGCCTACCTGGACATGGCCACCGACCGACCGGCGCCACTAGTCTGTCTGCACATGAGACCGAGGGGCTGGGCAGTCCGCAAATGTTTTCACCCAGGTTCCGCAGAAACAGCACTCTCCTCATCCCTCAGACGCCATATGCATTTACTGCAGTCAATTAACTAGGCACCCTCTTCCTTCAAACGAAACTAATGCTTACTGCTACTCCTTCACTAGAGCAAACAAGCAAGAGCATTAACTACTGCCAAACATTTCATCATATGAATGAAGTCAGATCGTATCAAATATAGCAACCAAGCTGCACAGATCATCTTCCCTAAGAACATTAAGCAGCTTGCCACCATATCATAAGTGAGAGTGCCCTGCAATCTCTCAACCGATGTGAAAGTCAAGTGGAAATGTGAAGGGACACGTACAGCAAAAATGCCGACATCGTCTATTGACTAACAGAGACCACCGACAATTGAAGAGGGTTGTAATGTGTAATAGTCAGCCATCCATTATACAGGAGTTCCAAACTGCATCAGGATCCACTGAAAGTACTATGACAGTTACGCGGGAGGTGAGAAAACTTGGGTTTAATGGTGGAGCGGCTGCTCATAAGCCTCACATCACGCCGGTAAACGCCAAACGACGCCACGCTTGGTGTAAACAACATAAGCATTGGACGACTGAACAGTGGAGAAACGTTGTGTGGAGTGACGAATCACGGACACAATGTGGCGATCCGATGGCAGGGTGTGTGTATGGCCAATGTCCAGTGAATGTCATCTACCAGCGTGAGTAGTGCCAACAGTAAAATTCGGAGGCGATGCATTATGGTGTGGTTGTGTTTTCTTTTTTTATGGAGGGGGCTTGCAGACCTTGTTGTTTTGCATGGCACTATCACAGCAAAGGCCTACACTGATGTTTTAAGCACCTTCTCGCTTCCCAGTGTTGAAGAGCAATTCGGGGACAGTGATTGCATCTTTCAATATGATCGAGCACCTGTTCATATTGCACGGCCTTTGGCGGAGTGGTTGCATGACAATAACATCCCTGTAATGGACTGGCCTGCACAGAGTTCTGACCTGAATCCTACAGAACAGATCTGAATGTTTTGCAACGCCGACTTCATGCCAGGGCTCACCGACCGACATCGACACCTCTCCTCAGTACATCACATGGCCTGCCATTCTCCAAGAAACATTCCAGCACCTGATTGAATGTATGGTTGCGAGAATGGAAGCTGTCATCAAATCTAATGGTGAGCCAACACCATATTGAATACTTTCAAAATTTTCGGGCTCTTACAAAACTATATCTTCGGAAGTTACTAGTACGAGTGTTTTGGATACGTAATTTTATTCGCATTAAAACAGCGTTTGTGGTTCACAGTTCAGCCAAGTTCAGCCAAAGTATACACCACCCCTGAATATCATTGAATATCAACGCAAATAAACGTGCGTTTTTGAGAATTTTCGTAAGCTTCAGTTGTCCTTTGCAAAATCTACGAGCAACCTGTAACAAATTGGGGTCTGTGATTTAGTTACTGTAACACGTTTTCTAGCATTGTGTTACATGTAGTTTTCCTTCAAGAGTAGTAGCCCTATATATTACCTGCTTTTACTGTAAGATAACTCGGTTTTCGAGTTCGATAACGACTGTAATTAACATTAAAACTTTTTAGGAAACTAGAAGCCTTTACCACAAGTTTTTGTGTTGTTATTAGTGTCTGTTATTATTATTATGACTATTATTATTATTATAATTATTATTAATAGAGGTTTTGTAATATCTCTCGTATTTTTTGCTCCTGGTCAGATGTAACAGAGGACCATTAGATCCTGATCTTGTCAAACTAAATCAGCAATAAACAAATAAAGACTATTTGTTAAATATTTACTTAACTTCAATAATAATTGAAGTATTGTGGGGTATAAATCAATTGGTTAATTGAAAAGAATTATTACCATTATTTATTAATTCAAAAAAATATACCAGAGAAAGATGATGGTAACTATTAGTAGGCAGCTCACACCGGCTACTACATTATCCGATAATTACTTAAAATAATACAACTTCAAAGGGAAAAATTTTAATGCTGGAACAGCAGTAATTAATCAAGGAGGAGGCTACTTTGTATGCAGGGATCCTTGATCAGTAAGGCACTGAGCCTTCTACTGAACAGTTTATTGTGGGGAACAAGCAAGGTTAACGTTTTCCTTTCGGTGTTACTTGGACAAACAATTACACTGGGTTGTTAACATTTGCATCAAATTCTGTGACTGGGTAACAGGCTTTGGCTATCAAATACTTAACAATATAAAAAATTTTTGAAACGAATCTTAAGAAAGAACAACAGGCTTTGGACCTTAAAAACATTAAAGGGTTTAAACAATTTAAAATTTGTTGTTACAAAAAACTCTACACATCAATTCCCGGCAAGCAATAAGAAAACCCTTTTAGGATTTAGTCGGAATTCAACTGTCTAAATTGAACGTCACATTCACTCACTCAGAATTCTGAAGCCCAAAAACTCTAAATAGCGCTCCACTCCATGAAGAGATGAGAACTATAATGCACAGGTTGCAGCAAAAATTTACTTTAAACTATACTGAATTTAATTGATGAAAGGAGAAAATATAAAAATGCAGTAAATTAAGCAGGCAAAAAGGAATACAAACGACACAAAAGCAAGATCGACAGGAAGTGCAAAATGGTTAAGCAGGGGTGGCTAGAGGACAACTGTAAGGATGTAGAGGGTTATCTCACTGGGAGTAAGATAGATACTGCCTCCAGGAAAATTAAAGAGACCTTTGGAGAACAGAGAACCACTTGTATGAATATCAAGAGCTCAGATGGAAACCCAGTTCTAAGCAAAGAAGGGAAAGCAGAAAGGTGCAGGGAGTATATACAGGGCCTATACAAGGGCAATGTACTTGAGGACAATATTATGGAAATGGAAGAGAATGTAGATGAAGATGAAATGGATTATACAATACTGCGTGAAGAGTTTGACAGAGCACTGAAAGACCTGAGTCGAAACAAGGCCGCGGGAGTAGACACCATTCCATTAGAACTACTGACGGCCTTGGGAGAGCCAGTCCTGACAAAACTCTACCATCTGGTGAGCAAGATGTATGAAACAGGCGAAATACCCTCAGACTTCAAGAAGAATATAATAATTCCGATCCCAAAGAAAGCAGGTGCTGACAGATGTGAAAATTACCGAACAATCAGTTTAATAAGTCACAGCTGCAAAATACTAACGCGTATTCTCTACAGACGAATGGAAAAACTGGTAGAAGCTGACCTCGGGGGAAGATCAGTTTGGATTCCCTAGAAATGTTGGAATACGTGAGGCAATACTGACCCTACGACTTATCTTAAAAGCTAGATTAAGGAAAGGCAAACCTAAGTTTCTGGCATTTGTAGACTTAGAGAAAGCTTTTGACAATGTTGACTGGAATACTCTCTTTCAAATTCTGAAGGTGGCAGGGGTAAAATAAAAGGAGCGAAAGGCTATTAACAATTTGTACAGATACCAGATGGCAGTTATAAGAGTCGAGTGACACGAAAGGGAAGCAGTGGTTGGGAAGGGAGTGAGACAGGGTTGTAGCCTATCCCCGATGTTATTCAATCTGTATATTGAGCGAGCAGTGAAGGAAACAAAAGAAAAATTCGGAGTAGGTATTAAAATCCATGGAGAAGAAATAAAAACTTTGAGGTTCGCCGATGACATTATAATTCTGTCAGAGACAGCAAAGGACTTGGAAGAGCAGTTGAACGGAATGGACAGTGTCATGAAAGGAGGGTATAAGATGAACCTCAACAAAAGCATAACGAGGATAATGGAATGTAGTGGAATTAAGTCGGATGATGCTGAGGGAATTAGATTAGCAAATGAGACACTTAAAGTAGTAAAGGAATTTTGCTATTTGGGGAGCAAAATAACTGATGATGGTCGAAGGAGAGAGGATATCAAATGTAGACTGGCAATGACAAGGAAAGAGTTTCTGAAGAAGAGAAGTTTGCTAACATCGAGTATTGATTTAAGTGTCAGGAAGTCTTTCTGAAAGTATTTGTATGGAGCGTAGTGAAACATGGACGATAACTAGTTTGGACAAGAAGAGACTAGAAGTTTTCGAAATGTTGTGCTACAGAAGAATGCTGAAGATTAGATGGGTAGATCATATAAATAATGAGGAGGTATTGAATAGGATTGGGGAAAAGAGAAGTTTGTGGCACAACTTAACTAGAAGAAAGAATCGGTTGGTAGGACATGTTCTGAGGTATAGAGGGATCACCAATTTAGTATTGGAGGAGAGCGTGGAGGGTAAAAATCGTAGAGGGAGACCAAGCGATGAATACACCAAACAGATTCAGAAGGATGTAGGTTGCAGTAGGTACTGGGAGATGAAGAAGCTTGCACAGGATAGAGGAGCATGGAGAGCTGCATCAAACCAGTCTCAAGACTGAAGACCACAACAACAACACATCTGATCAAGTTTTACCAGTTTCAAATAAATATTAATGTACGCCCTTAATAATTAAAGAAAATTGATAAAACACAATACACAGAAAGATATCAATATAAACAAACACAAAGTTTTGTTAAATGTAAGTCTGATGCTGGTCTTTACACAGCTGTAAAGACAATAGTTCAGTGGTACATATTGCAGAAAATCTGCTCTGCTCTGTCACACCTAGCTGAAGTAAATACACTCCTGGAAATGGAAAAAAGAACACATTGACACCGGTGTGTCAGACCCACCATACTTGCTCCGGACACTGCGAGAGGGCTGTACAAGCAATGATCACACGCACGGCACAGCGGACACACCAGGAACCGCGTTGTTGGCCGTCGAATGGCGCTAGCTGCGCAGCATTTGTGCACCGCCGCCGTCAGTGTCAGCCAGTTTGCCGTGGCATACGGAGCTCCATCGCAGTCTTTAACACTGGTAGCATGCCGCGACAGCGTGGACGTGAACCGTATGTGCAGTTGACGGACTTTGAGCGAGGGCGTATAGTGGGCATGCGGGAGGCCGGGTGGACGTACCGCCGAATTGCTCAATACGTGGGGCGTGAGGTCTCCACAGTACATCGATGTTGTCGCCAGTGGTCGGCGGAAGGTGCACGTGCCCATCGACCTGGGACCGGACCGCAGCGACGCACGGATGCACGCCAAGACCGTAGGATCCTACGCAGTGCCGTAGGGGACCGCACCGCCACTTCCCAGCAAATTAGGGACACTGTTGCTCCTGGGGTATCGGCGAGGACCTTCGAAACCGTCTCCATGAAGCTGGGCTTCGGTCCCGCACACCGTTAGGCCGTCTTCCGCTCACGCCCCAACATCGTGCAGCCCGCCTCCAGTGGTGTCGCGACAGGCGTGAATGGAGGGACGAATGGAGACGTGTCGTCTTCAGCGATGAGAGTCGCTTCTGCCTTGGTGCCAATGATGGTCGTATGCGTGTTTGGCGCCGTGCAGGTGAGCGCCACAATCAGGACTGCATACGACCGAGGCACACAGGGCCAACACCCGGCATCATGGTGTGGGGAGCGATCTCCTACACTGGCCGTACACCACTGGTGATCGTCGAGGGGACACTGAATAGTGCACGGTACATCCAAACCGTCATCGAACCCATCGTTCTACCATTCCTAGACCGGCAAGGGAACTTGCTGTTCCAACAGGACAATGCACGTCCGCATGTATCCCGTGCCACCCAACGTGCTCTAGAAGGTGTAAGTCAACTACCCTGGCCAGCAAGATCTCCGGATCTGTCCCCCATTGAGCATGTTTGGTTCTGGATGAAGCGTCGTCTCACGCGGTCTGCACGTCCAGCACGAACGCTGTTCCAACTGAGGCGCCAGGTGGAAATGGCATGGCAAGCCGTTCCACAGGACTACATCCAGCATCTCTACGATCGTCTCCATGGGAGAATAGCAGCCTGCATTGCTGCGAAAGGTGGATATACACTGTACTAGTGCCGACATTGTGCATGCTCTGTTGCCTGTGTCTATGTGCCTGTGGTTCTGTCAGTGTGATCATGTGATGTATCTGACCCCAGGAATGTGTCAATAAAGTTTCCCCTTCCTGGGACAATGAATTCACGGTGTTCTTATTTCAATTTCCAGGAGTGTATTATCAGAGAGCCACTTGTACAATCTGCCTGTGTGTCCACCCCCATTTCAGATTACCTTAACTATACAATTACAACAAGCTTCGATAGTCAGACAGCGAAGTCGAGAGGAAGACCACAGCCTTCAGTACGGTGCTGCACCACAAATTGTTGGGCCAGCAACAGCACGCTGCACTCTCGTTTCCTGGTTATCGACGGTTACAAGACTGCCTGCCTCGTTGCCTGTCTATTTCAGGCGTGGAAGCAAGCTCTTTAACCCAACAAGTGCAAGATTTCTTCACTGACCATTTTACTCTCCACTCGCTTCTCAAAAGTCAAAACAAAACCCCTTTGAGCGTCTGCGCGTCGCTTAAAACTACTCCACACCATGGTGTGACTCTTCTCGCCACGAGAAGAACGTGTAACCCCTTGACCAGTAAAATGGATCTGGGAGACAAATCGTTACGTATGCATCAAATACGTTGTGGATTGTGGAAAGCCTTACAAAATTCGTAGTGCCTACGTGTGCAAATGAATCAAGGAACATATTACTTTCTACACCTTATTTTTCACGTAAGGATTGCTACGCTAAAATTAAAATCGTGCGCATACAGACGGGCACTGATAATATTTCTTCCTGTGCAGCTTTCGCGGATGGAATGGAATGCTGAGGCAAGAGGCACATGTACCGTTCACCAGACACTGCGCGATGTCTTATGGAGTACAGATACACACTACCGCCCATTAAAATTGCTACACCAAGAAGAAATGCAGATGATAAACGGGTATTCATTGGACAAATATATTATACTAGAACTGACATGTCATTACATTTTCACGCAATTTGGGTGCATAGATCCTGATAAATCAGTACCCAGAACCACCACCTCTGACCGCAATAACGGCCTTGACACACCTTGGCATTGAATCAAACAGAGCTTGAATGGTGTGAACAGGTACAGCTGCCCATGAAGCTTCAACACGATACCACAGTTCATCAAGAGTAGTGACTGGCGTATTGTGGCGAGCCACCATTGACTAGACGTTTTCAGTTGGTGAGAGATCTGGAGAATGTGCTGGCCAGGGAAGCAGTCGAACATTTTCTGTATCCAGAAAGGCCCGTACAGGACCTGCAACGTGCGGTCGTGCATTATCCTGCTGAAATGTAGAGTTTCGCTGGGATCGAATGAAGGGTAGAACCACGGGTCCTAACACATCTGAAATGTAACGCCCACTGTTCAAAGTGCCATCAATGCGAACAAGAGGTGACCTTCACGCCGGGTGATACGCCAGTATGGCGATGACGAATACACGCTTCCAATGTCTGTTCAGCGCGATGTCCCCAAACACGGATGTGACAATCATGATGCTGTAAACAGCACGCCACGGTCTCCGAGCTGATAGTCCATGCTGCTGCCAACGTCGTCGAACTGTTCGTGCAGATGGTTGTTGTCTTGTAAACGTCCCCATCTGTTGACTCAGGGACCGAGGCGTATCTGTACGATCCGTTACAGCCATGCGGATATGATGCCTGTCGTCTCGACTGCTAGTGATACGAGGCCGTTGGGATCCAGCACGGCGTTCCGTATTACCCTCCTGAACCCACCGATTCCATATTCTGCTAACAGTCATTGGTTCTCGACCAGCGCGAGCAGCGATGTCGCGATACGATAAACCGCAATCGCGATAGGCTACAACCGACCTTCATCAAAGTCGGAAACGTGATGGTACGCATTTCTCCTCCCTACACGAGGCATCACAACAACGTTTCACCATGTAACGCCGGTCAACTGCTGTTTCTGTATGAGAAATCGGTTGGAAACTTTTCACATGTCAGCACGTTGTAGGTGTCGCCACCGGCGCCAAGCTTGTGTGAATGTTCTGAAAAGCTAATCATTTGCACATCACAGCATCTTCTTCCTGTCGGTTAAATTTCGCGTCTGTAGCACGTCATCTTCGTGGTGTAGCAATTTTAATGGCCAGTAGTGTAGCTTCAGTGTAGAATAAATATTGTGGCGGCGCAAAAACACGGAGAAATAGCTGTTACAGAGTGGAAAATGCCTAAACTACGGCGGAAGTAAGAAGTGGTCGAATTTCACGCCTGTCTCTGACCAGCAGAAACCACAACAGCATGAAGGAAGGCGACTTACGGCTCTGCGATCCCCTTGCCGAGAGGCCGTTCCGGTCTCCTAGGCAACGAACGTAGCGAGCACCTTGTTTGTCGCCAAAGCGTCCCTCGCGCTCAGAAGGGTGCGGAGGGCGTCTTGCTCCCCTTCCCGCTGTCGGAGGCTGCGTGGGTGGCTGGCTGCGGATTTCCCTAGGGAGCTGCGCTTCGCGGCCCTCATTAGGAACTGCCTGCGGACAGATTAGCGGCCACTATCGCTGCCACATGGTCGCCACACGGTAGGATGCGTGACGTCTGCAGCGGGTGGGGCGCGTATCGCTAATACGCAGTTACCCTCTGCGTACACTGGTGAAAAGATTCATTATCATCATCGTCGTTTCCGTTTCAAGGATTAGGCTCTTGCCTGTTCCGAACTCACAAACAAAATCGTTCCCATCTTTTTCAGGGTCTTCCAAAATCTCTTTTACCATTCGTTTCGTAGTTCAGGGTCTACTGGGGAATTCTGTGACTGGGAATTGTCATGAGGTGTCTTCTCCAAATTTCATTATATTTTTTAGTTTTTTCGCTCATGTTGAAAATATTTAAATCTTTTCTAATATCTTCATTTATAATCATGTGCAGTCCTTCGTATTCATTAGAAACCCCATCCCAGAAGTCTGCATTTTACTTATTTACTTATTTATTATTACTATTTTCTGGGGTACTCCAGCTTTCGTTTCCATGGGATAGCACAAGAACCGCCACTACTTCACAGAATTTCATGATGGTCTCTTTTTTTACTTTTTGACCTCATTTTCAGCTAGTGGTACCACAGGCAGTTTGTGTATTTTATTTTCAATATTAGACTCAATAGTTTAGACAAGGAAAGAAGGTCCCGGCGGAGGTTCGAGTCCTCCCTTGGGCATGAGTGTGCGTGTGTGTGTGTGTGTGCGTGTGCGTGTGTGTGTGTGTGTGTGTGTGTGTGTGTGTGTCCTTAGGATAATTTAGGTTAAGCAGTGTGTAAGCTTAGGGACTGATGACCTTAGTAGTTAAGTCCCATAAGATTTCACACACATCTGAACATTTTTGAACAAGAAGAGAATAGAAGCTTTCGAAATGTGGTGTTACAGAAGAATGCTGAAGATTAGATGGGTAGATCACATAACTAATGAAGAGGTATTGAATAGAATTGGGGAGAAGAGTAATTTGTGGCACAACTCGACTAGAGGAGGGATCGGTTGGTAGGATATGTTCCGAGGCATCAAGGGATCACCAATTTAGTATTGGGGGGCAGCGTGGAGGGTAAAAATCGTAGAGGGAGACCAAGAGATGAATACACTAAGCATATTCAGAAGGATGTAGGTTACAGTATGTAGTGGGAGCTGAAGAAGCTTGCACAGGATAGAGTAGCATGGAGAGCTGCATCAAACCAGTCTCAGGACTGAAGACCACAACAACAACAACAACATCAGAGTCAAAATCAAAAACTTATCGGACAGCCTAAATAAGAGGTATGATGCTCTAACTGAACTATACAAAACAATTTTTGAACTGACTCGATACTAGCCTCGCAATGCCACTATTTTCGTTTTATTAGTCGGAATTAAATGTTGTACTTCTTGCAAATTTCCTTCAGCTGGTATACTGATCCTTGGAGATCATCTTCATTCTTTTAAATAATGACGATGTCATCAGCAAACATTCGTTGTGTTAATTCCTTTGTTTAATTTACAATTCCATTAAAAAAGAATGTAGTAAATATAAATATTGAAAAGGCTAGGTGATAGTCCACACTCTTGTATAACACCTTGGTAAATAATTATTTCTTCATTGGTTGTCACTACCTCTATTAGGTACCCACATTCAGATATAATTTTCCATAGGCTATCACGGCTCAGAAGGTCAAATGCCTTCTCAACGTCGACGAAGGGTTTCTATATTAAAGCCTCTCCGTTTACCTGTCATGTTTTTAATTACAGACACGTTGTTTGTGCATGTAAGACACTCTCAGGGGACGCCGCCTTATCGAAGGCGCCTTCAGTGCCAGGGTGAGTGTTTGCGTGCTTCGACAAAGTCCAGAGCTTTGCCGATAGTGTAACTGCTGGCAGAGCCACCCCAGTCGGAGTGGCGTCCACTGAGGAGCCAGACAATGAGAGTCCCACAACGTAGGGCAGGCAGGGCCCAGAGGCGCGGTGAAGGCAGCTTCCCCAAGGGGCACAACGCCGACAGAAAGTCAGCCACTAGGCGACACCTAGAGGCGGCAGCCCAATCACGGACTTAACTGCGCAACCCTCGTAACGCAGCCAGGGGATTGTAAAATTACTGGCAAACTCACAAACAAACTCGGATACAAGAGTGGATCAGTTGCTGAAAAATAATTTGACCGAAATCAGATTTACCTCAGGAAAACGATGACTCAAGAATTTCAGAAAATGGAACATATTCCCGGTATATTAAAACTTATTCGTTTTTACATGTACTAAATTAAAAATTTCCAGGCACTGTATACAGTAGCAGCACCTCGGTGCTATTGATGACTTTCAGAAAGTTTCCTATGTAGTCATGTTTTCTCAGAGGTATATTCCTAATGCTTCACTCAAACTTCGTAATGATTCATATTTCTCCTTATGACCAACGTCTTCAACATTCACATTATAATTCAGCACAATTTTCCCATATCAGTCACTTCTAAGTGTGATATAGAGTGTAGCGGTGCTATTGATGACTTTCAGAAATAAATACGTTTCCTATGTAGTCATGTTTTCTCAGAGGTATATTCCTAATGCTTCACTCAAACTTCGTAATGATTCATATTTCTCCTTATGACCAACGTCTTCAACATTCACATTATAATTTAGCACAATTTTCCCATATCAGTCACTTCTAAGTGTGATATAGAGTGTAGCGTATAATATGCAGAAATGGTTGAAATACACCGACGGAAGCAAAATTAGTACACCTGGAAAGACGACGTCGATTTTGACCCGATGACGGTATGGGATGGCATATGCCAGCTGTGTGATAGTGGATGTATTGATGATGGTTTCAACGTCGTCCGCAAAACAGACAGTGCTAAGCCAAACCTATCAGTGCGCCTTCAGTATCCACCGTTTAACAGGGAATTCTCACAGCCAGACGGCTCAGTGCAGTGCACACGTGTGAAGCAAGCAGGCAAATATGCCAGAGAGACGCAATCGTGCTCCCTACAGCCAAATGAGTGAGAAGACAGGGGGTCAAGTTGTGGGCTTCCCAGAAGCGAGATGGTCCTTTCAGAGAATTACCACACAAGTTGGACGTGCTGTGTCAGTTATACATCGATGATGGTATCTGTGTTCACATGAACATTCTTACATCCGTAGACGAGATTCTGGACGTCCACACAGCACAAGCGCCCGCCAGGATTTTCATATTGCAAGGGCAGCAGTGGCAGATCAGACGGCTACGACAGCTACTATATATGAGGGCTTGTGAGCCCAGACCGGTGTCAACATGAACCGTTGCAAAACCTGTTATTAGCAGTGGGACTTCGGGCATGCACACCTCCAGTCTATCTGTAACAGTTGTGTTACTAAATGTGACACTTCAGTCACTCAATGTAACTGGCTTTTCTCCTTGATGCTGTCAATTGCAGGATGAGCATTCTCAAGCATTCTGTCAGGGTGAAAATATTAAATAAATAAACTTTTCTCTCTTACAAAATGTGGGCAGGGTGGGTTCTTCCTTGGCTCGGGTATGAGGTCGAATGAAACATCATTTTTACATAAGATAACTTTTATTGAAAGTTTCGTACAACTGTTATCTTACTGGACGTTCTGGTTCGGAGAGCGGCAGCCGTGTCGTTTGCGTAGCCTTCTGCTGCGGCAGCGGCGGCGGCGGCGTCTGATTACGCGTAGCGGTGTGTATCTCGTGTCGCCGTCTCGCCCAGCTGACCGGAGACGCGCAGCGCGAGGTGGCCCGTTTAATTATTGCGAGCGACGTCGTGCATCGGATGGTGAAACCTTGAATGTGGCGTCCCAGTGTTTCTCTTCTCTAAGCGGCCGCGTGTGTTGTGCGTCGGCCAGCAGAGCGGCGCGGCGGAGGAAGGCCAGTGTCCCGGACTCGAACCACGGACTCCCGCTTGCCAGTCTTCGGCTGTCAGGTCTTTATCCCAGCTCACAGGTGACTGCTGAAGTGAGGCCGTCTCCTTCCCGTCCTCACGAGTCGCCCGGGTATGTAAAATCAGACTTCAAAATACCTTTTAACTTCTTCTTCTGGCACTGAGGCTGCTGCTTGCTATTCTATTACAGCGGCGGACTCGGTGCGTCTGTGCATGATGTAGTCTCTTCTTGCCTGACGATCTTCAGCACCGAAACTAACTTAAAACAACTGCTACGCTTCTTCTTCGTCTTCTTCGTTGCTCGTCTCCGTCTTCGTCTCCGTCTTCGCCTTCGTCTTCCTCTCGTCTTCATCTGTCGGGCCCACTGCGTCTCGCGTATTTATTCACTTCAGTTTACTGGAGGTGAACGACTTCACGGCCATTGCCTCTTCTGTCACGTTGAAAAGATTCTCGAAGATTCTTCTTAACGTCGGTCATTGGCTCTTGGAATGTAGGCGAGGGCCTTTGCTCACATACGACAACTGAGAAACACGTGAGCCGGTCATTGCCTCTTCTGTCACGTTGAAAAGCTTCTCGAAGAATCTTCTTAACGTCGGTCATTGGCTCTTGGGATGTAGGTGAGGGCCTTTGCTCACATGCGACAACTGAGAAACACGTGAGCCGGTCGGGCGATGCCCTGACGGCTGAATCGACAGCGCCCGCTTATGTGGAACTTGCTGACTTCACGGTCATTGTCTCTGCTGTTCGGCCCGCTGTGTGCCAGTATGTAACTCTCCAAACTAAACCAAGTTTTCCATTTATATTCTAATTTCTAGTTCACTTTGATTTCACTAATTTATTTACTTAAGTACCACTCAACATTCCTCCACCCTTCGGAGAAATTCGCCCTCGAATTTACTACTCAACATTCCTCCACTCTTCACACGGAAAAAACACAAGCACTGAAAACTCTCGACTTACACATGCGTCACATTAAGTATGTTGAAAATACTGTATCACTTTATAAAAGCCCTGTGCGCTCATGAATCACATAGTGTACACATAAATGGTTATAATAAGTGTAACAAATCTTGATGAGAATGAATAAACAGAAATAGATTTTTCACTTAGAAAATTACATAGCAACACCTGTTTAATGTACGCTATATTAAAGCAAGAATATCTATTCTACAGTATTGTTTACATTAACATAAGACTGTTTAGTAAAGAGTGAAGTACAATAAACAAAATTAATACACTAATGCTCAAAAGTAGCCATTGAAGTACATCAGTTAAGAGTGTGGTATCCAGTTAACAGGGATTTGATGAAGTGGTATATTATTATTTGGCTTATTTTTTCGTCTTAAATAAAAGAGAACTGTACAAAGCAGAAACACCAACACAAAGGTTCCAGATATACCCGTTTCTAGCATTATAATTTTAGTTTTGTGTTCACCTTTTAATTTTAAGACATGTTGCATCATAACATTGGCATCAATTTTGCCTTTCTGTGAGTTTATGAACGTATCTAATGACTTCAGAAGGGAACTGTCAAGGGAGTCATTGAGGTAGGATAGGTTTTGTGTAGGAAATGCTTTGCATGGCGTTTTCTGAAAAAAGCAAACAACATGGTGAAGGACCTACGAACCTAGTAAAAACAAAAATAAAGAAAAGAAGAAATACATTGTTAACTACAAGATCTACATCAATCTACGTTCAACCTTTTTTTTCTTAGAAAAATAAACCATTATCATTTATTAATTATTTACATATGTATACTATTCACAGTCTACTGAGATTCCACTAGGACATTCGCACTCTTGGTCGAAGATTGTATGGTGCCATGTCTGTATGTTGTGCTGGCGTGGCCACTCTTTTTCCTTTTCGGGTACTTCCTCCACCCTTCAGAAAAGAAGACACTATTGTTGAAGGAATTACATCTGGAGCGCCCTTAAAAGGTTTTAAACGACTTACATGCACAACAGTAGTTCGGGTGGGCAGTTGCAATTTAACGTTGACTGGTGACGTGATCTCAATAATTTGATAAGGACCTCTGTAGTTTGTTACAAATTTCTTTGTTTTTCCTTTCGCAACGTATTGAGTTAAAAGCATAACCCACTGACCGATTTTGTAATTTGGATATTTAGCTTGGGTATTACCTAATCTTTCCTGTCGTTCCAAAGCCTTTGTATTAGATTTTTGAACCTTTTTCCATACATCTTTCATCATTCGACTGAAATCTCTTACTGTTTCTCCGACTTTTCCGTTTTTCTGCCTGATTACATCAAAAGGGGACGGCATTTTTCTCCCATAAACCACTTCATAAGGTGACATGCCAGTTGCTTCATGCGTTTTGGCGTTGTATACCGACACGATTATTGGTAAATATGAATCCCAATTAGAATGTTGTTCGTTAATATAATAACTAAGCATCTTGCCAATTGTCCGATGAACTCTTTCTGTGCGTCCGTTGCACTGAGGGTGTAACGGAGTTGTGCGTAATTTACGTATTTTTAGTAAGTGGCATAGCTGTTTCATTAATTCAGACATAAAATTAGATCCCTGATCTGTGATAATAGCTTCAGGTACGCCAAATTTAAGTATCCAGTTGTTAACTAAAGCTTTGGCAACTGTATTTGCTTGCTGATCTGGGAGACTCACCATAGCTAGATAGCGTGAAAAGTGATCTATAATCGTAAGAACATACTTATTACCAGCAGGTGTTTTATGAAATGGCCCGTAGAGATCCAGTCCACAGATTTGAAATGGACATGAAGCCTCGGGGAGCCTCTGTAAGGGTATTTTTGAACGAGAAAGTTCAGCTCGTTGTGCGCACGCAATGCAATTACGAACGTACTGCGCAACATCCTGCTTTCTCGTTTGCCACCAAAATCGCTCTGCTACACGTCTTTCGGTTGTCCGCTGTCCACCGTGTCCTGCAAGGATATGGTCGTGGGCCTCTGCCATTATTTCTTGTCTAAGGTGTTGGGGAACAACAATTCGCGGTCCAAGTTTTGTTTTACGGCATAATACACCATCTTCAAAGCAAAATTGTTTTTGAGTTGCGTATTTTTTGCATTCTGTATCCTCATTTTGTGCCTTTCTCCAGTCCTCAGTATCTTGGCCTGTTGCTTCCAAAAGTGCTATTTTCCGACTTAGACAATCTGCATTCGTGTGTTTTTTGCCTGGTTTATGGATAACTTCGAAATCCATTTCGGAAAGACATAGGGACCAACGCGTGAGACGACTAGATGGATCCTTTAATCCAAGCAACCATTTTAAAGCTGCGTGGTCTGTAATAACCTTGAATTTCCTACCATACAAGTAGCATTTAAAGTATTTTATACCATAAATAACACTTAACAATTCTTTCTCTGTTGTGGAATAATTTCTTTCTGCTGTTGTTAGTTGTCTCAAAGCGTAGGCTATGGGGTGTTCCGCGTCATTAATATTCTGACTCAAAACAACTCCTACTGAATGACCACTTGCGTCACAGGATAAAATAAATTCTTTATTATAATCTGGGTAGGCTAATACTGGACTGTGTGTTAACTTATCTTTAAGGGTTTGAAATGCTGATTCACAATCTTCAGACCAATGAAATTTTGCACCCTTTTTCAATAATTGGGTTAAGGGTCGGGCAATTTCAGCAAAATTTTGAACATATTTTCGGTAATACGATGCGAGACCAATGAAACTTTGTACTTCCTTAACGCGTTGTGGTGTTGGGAAGTCCTTAACTGCCGAAATTAATCGAGGATCTGTTCTAATTCCTTTTGCACTAATGACATGCCCTAGGTATGTAACCTCAGTCAATGCAAAACTACATTTTTCCATATTTAATGTTAATTTAGCTTTTCTAAGTCTCTGAAAAACATTACGCAGACGCACAGCATGTTCATTAATGTCTTTGGAGAATACAATAATATCGTCTAGATATACACAACATTGTTGAGTTTTCAGTCCTCACAATACTCCATCGAGTAGTCTTTGAAAAGTTGCTGGTGCATTTTTCAAACCGAAAGGCATTCTTTTAAATTGCCAGTGGCCTCCAGGGGTAGAAAATGCTGTTTCATGCCTATCTTCAGGTGCAACTTCCAATTGATGATATCCGCTACGTAAATCGATTGTTGAAAAGTATTTACTGTTACCTAAACTGTCAATGATATCTGTAATGTTTGGAAGAGGATAAACATCTGAGATAGTTTGTTTGTTAAGGTGTCTGTAGTCACAACAAAATCTATATCGTTTCGTACCGTCGGGAGACTTCTTTGGAATAATTACAATATTTGAATTATAAGGCGAATCAGAATATTCTATGATTCCATCTTTTAGGTGCTGTTCTAAAAATTCATCCAGTACTGGCTGTAAGTGATGCGCAACTCTATAAGGCTTTCTATAAACTGGGGGGCTATTTCCTGTTGGGATCCTATGCTGTGTGATATCTGTTGCTGGCAGTGGACCTTCTGCATTAAATAAATCTTGGAACTCAACTAAAACTGCTTCTATCGTGTCTCTATCCTTTCCTTTCAAATGCTCAATCTTCTGGCGCAATGCGGTTTTATAGGCGTCTGGTTTCTGACCATCATTAATATCTGACCAAATGAAATCTTCTTCTTCAAAAGTACTGACTGTAGCTACTAATATTCCCTTATGCAACTCTTTGTCCTCCACCCCGAAATTGTCAATATGTACCGGTACTTTTCTTTCTCCCTCAACGTCTTGAACCCGTACAACACTTCTACGTACAAAACAATGTGATACATCTAATTCCTCATTTTCCTCTAGTGGCTCTATTAGACATATTGTATCTGTAGGTACCTCGGGGTCAACGGTCATCCAGAGAAGTTTTCCTGAGCCAGATGGTATCTGATCCCGCGAATCAACCTTCAAGGACGTTGCACGCAGTATAGTTGATTTCGCCTTCCGGTTAGGGAAATCTTGCGGCAGAGGGCCCTTTGCAGCGGTGTCACCTAGCTGAAATACTATTCCGCTAAGTTTTATAGTTTGCTGTCTGAGGTCAATTTTAGCGTGATGTTTATTCAGGAAATCCAACCCTAGGATCGCGTCGTACCCGTCAGTTATCTTTGTTACCACTTCTACATCTTCTTGAAATTGTACACCGTGAATATAGAAAATCAGTGATGTACATCCTAATGACTTCACTGTACCTCCTCCTACTCCACTCAATCTATTCCTTGGAGGGTCATATTTCTTTTCTCCAATACATTCATTACTCACTATTGATACGTTTGCGCCTGTATCCACCAGTATCCTTGCCTCTTTATCCCGTATGGTAGCAGATAACCAGCATTCCGCCTTCACATTCGCCTTAATGGCATGAAATTTTATTGGGAACGCCTGGCGGCGGTTCCGACATTCCCGTTTGAGTTTAACTGATTTCTATTTCCAAAAACTTTCTTAGACCTGCATTCCTTGAATGTGTGACCTATTCTTTGACAATTAGTGTATTGAGGTTGTCTGCAGTTTTTTGCTATATGGCCTTGTCGATCGCACCTAAAACATCGTACTCCTGCTGAAAATACATTTCGCTTCTCCTTGTATCTGGTGGCAATGTCAATTTCTTCAAAAGCTGTCGCCACAGATACAGCATCCGCTAAATTTTTAGGAAACTCTGCCCTGACACGACGGGACGTTTCAGGAGGTAACCCACGTAAAAATGTATCTAGAGCTCTATCTTCTGCCTCTTGTAAAATAACTTTATTTGCTTCATCACTAGTTGTCAACTGATAGGTGTTAATATTAACTTTTCTAATCCTATCTACAAAGCTTTCTAATGACTCGTTTTGCCTCTGAGTGATAGTGTGTAATTTTTCCCTATAAAATCTACAGCTGTTCTGTTTTTGAAAACGTTTAAGTAATCCTTTCTTCAATTCCTCAAATGTTGGAGCATTCCGTAATTCTTCATGGTATAATACGTGTGCTTTAGCCTCTCCTAGCAATCTTAACTTTGTCATTTGTAAGAGCTGTTCATCTGACCATGATCCTAACTTTGCAGCTGCTACTAAATCATCAAAAAAGGCTGTTATGTCTTCGCCAGGTTTACCTGAAAAAGGAGTTACCAAGGCTGCTGCTGAGGAATCTAGGGTAGGAGGGACTGAACTGGTTTGCCTAACCTCACACAACTGTTTAAATAATGCATTATTATCATTTTTAAGCTGTGCTATTTGATTAACTAAGCTTAGAATAGCTTCCTCAGTAGAAACCGCTTGTGGTGCTGACTCTGACTTTGTACGATTTCGTGTCATCATTTTACAAACTGTTAGTTACACAATCTTACCACACTGAATGAAAAGGATGTTTAAATATTTTCGACAAACTCTTAGAATTATGAGAGAGAATACACTTCTAAATAAAGAAAATATTACGACTGCTATGCAAACCTCTATCCTTTCACACATTAAACAATACTAACTGTGGATCTTTAGTGACTGTCATTCACACCTCATATTGAGCCAAGGGTTTTTTCTCTGACACCAAATGTAACTACTAAAACAGCTTCTGACACCAAATGTAACAGTTATGTTACTAAATGTGACACTTCTGTCACTCAATGTAACTGGCTTTTCTCCTTGATGCTGTCAATTGTCAGGATGAGCATTCTCAAGCATTCTGTCAGGGTGAAAATATTAAATAAATAAACTTTTCTCTCTTACAAAATGTGGGCAGGGTGGGTTCTTCCTTGGCTCGGGTATGAGGTCGAATGAAACATCATTTTTACATAAGATAACTTTTATTGAAAGTTTCGTACAACTGTTATCTTACTGGACGTTCTGGTTCGGAGAGCGGCAGCCGTGTCGTTTGCGTAGCCTTCTGCTGCGGCAGCGGCGGCGGCGGCGTCTGATTACGCGTAGCGGTGTGTATCTCGTGTCGCCGTCTCGCCCAGCTGACCGGAGACGCGCAGCGCGAGGTGGCCCGTTTAATTATTGCGAGCGACGTCGTGCATCGGATGGTGAAACCTTGAATGTGGCGTCCCAGTGTTTCTCTTCTCTAAGCGGCCGCGTGTGTTGTGCGTCGGCCAGCAGAGCGGCGCGGCGGAGGAAGGCCAGTGTCCCGGACTCGAACCACGGACTCCCGCTTGCCAGTCTTCGGCTGTCAGGTCTTTATCCCAGCTCACAGGTGACTGCTGAAGTGAGGCCGTCTCCTTCCCGTCCTCACGAGTCGCCCGGGTATGTAAAATCAGACTTCAAAATACCTTTTAACTTCTTCTTCTGGCACTGAGGCTGCTGCTTGCTATTCTATTACAGCGGCGGACTCGGTGCGTCTGTGCATGATGTAGTCTCTTCTTGCCTGACGATCTTCAGCACCGAAACTAACTTAAAACAACTGCTACGCTTCTTCTTCGTCTTCTTCGTTGCTCGTCTCCGTCTTCGTCTCCGTCTTCGCCTTCGTCTTCCTCTCGTCTTCATCTGTCGGGCCCACTGCGTCTCGCGTATTTATTCACTTCAGTTTACTGGAGGTGAACGACTTCACGGCCATTGCCTCTTCTGTCACGTTGAAAAGATTCTCGAAGATTCTTCTTAACGTCGGTCATTGGCTCTTGGAATGTAGGCGAGGGCCTTTGCTCACATACGACAACTGAGAAACACGTGAGCCGGTCATTGCCTCTTCTGTCACGTTGAAAAGCTTCTCGAAGAATCTTCTTAACGTCGGTCATTGGCTCTTGGGATGTAGGTGAGGGCCTTTGCTCACATGCGACAACTGAGAAACACGTGAGCCGGTCGGGCGATGCCCTGACGGCTGAATCGACAGCGCCCGCTTATGTGGAACTTGCTGACTTCACGGTCATTGTCTCTGCTGTTCGGCCCGCTGTGTGCCAGTATGTAACTCTCCAAACTCAACCAAGTTTTCCATTTATATTCTGATTTCTAGTTCACTTTGATTTCACTACTTTATTTACTTAAGTACCACTCAACATATCTTTCACTCGTCCGCAGTTCGTGGTCGTGCGGTAGCGTTCTCACTTCCCGCGCCCGGGTTCCCGGGTTCGCTTCCCGGCGGGGTCAGGGATTTTCTCTGCCTCATGATAACTGGGTGTAGTGTGATGTCCTTAGGTTGGTTAGGTTTAAGTAGTTCTAAGAGCTAGGGGACTGATGACAATAGCTGTTAAGTCCCATAGTGCTCAGAGCCATTTGAACCATTTATCTTTCACTCGCGCAAAGAAATCGACGTTCACCGATCGACTGACGCCGTAAAACGATAGCTTGGAAGATAAATGGGTTTGATGTGGTCTTCAGCAATGAAAGTAAATTCTGCCTGCACGTAACGATGGTCGTTAGCGTATAAGACATAGAACAGGTGAGTAATGTCTCACAGAGTGCATTCGTCCAAGACGCAGTGGCCCCACCACACGTCTTGTTTACTGGGATGCGATTTAGAATGTTGTCGAGGTGTTGTTCAACACTGTGGCGTTAAACTGAGTTTTGCGGCAAACTTTTCTTCCTTCCAGCCTAGATGGCTGTGACTGTGCTGTTGTGGCGCTCATAGTTTGTCCAGAGGGCGCGGTTGGCAGCGTTTGAGACGCAGGAACGCCGTTCAGACCTTAGATTGGGCTGCGTAGCAGAGAAGAGGTTAGTCAGCTACACTGACGAGGAGCACACGGCAAGTGCCAGAACTTAATTACCCAGACATTTCACTCAGTGGAAGAGGAGTCAAAATAACCGAACATGTGTCTCGGCTTATCTGCAGATACTCGACTGTTTCCGGGGAAACAGCGGTCAGAATTTACGACGTAGATGAGACAGGTTTTAGGGTTGGATGGATAGCAAAATGACTAGTGCCGTGGTTTCTGACTCTCGCGCCCAGTGGTCGAAACCCGCTGATTGTTTTTATTTATTTTTTATTTTTTCATTCATCTACCCATGACCATAGGCGGTTATTAATCGACTGTTTCTTATCATGTTAGGGGATACAAGGGTGTTATATTCATTGTAAAATTACAACTAGATTTCACAAAAAGTGTCATACATTCACTATGCAACACATGTATATATGGTATTTTGAAGTGTTACAATCTATTTAAATTTCTAATATTTCATTCCTATATCAATTATTATATTTTATTGTTATTTTTGTTAATTAGGAAGATTTGGTGCATTCCATTGGATGATACTGATCGTAGAAATATTCTAAACATAGGAACTCCGAACGCTACAAGCATTGCACGAAGGCAGATTTTCCCGCGTGAAATTTCCTGGTACGAATCTGACTCGGGAAAGTGAACATAGCTGAAGATTTCAAGCACTGGCTATAATTTCGTTGCAAACCACACGTAAGGGATCACTTTTCCAAAAATTGCCGCTTTCGGATGATTATGAATCAAAATACGATACGCCGGCCGCGGTGGTCTAGCGGTTCTAGGCGCTCAGTCCGGAACCGCGCGACCGCTACGGTCGCAGGTTCGAATCCTGCCTCGGGCATGGTGTGTGTGATGTCCTTAGGTTAGTTAGGTTTAAGTAGTTCTAAGTTCTAGGGGACTTATGACCACAGATGTTGAGTCCCATAGTGCTCAGAGCCATTTGAACCATTTGAAAATACGATACAGGAATTTCACCGAAACCAATTTCAAATAATTTTCTCATTCATTAATTGTTTTTTATTTATTCATTCACCAGACATACAATCAGCAGAACAATAGGGACACCGATATACCAATACATATTAGAAAACATTCGTGTTGTAAGCTCCTACAGATATGAGTAGGTAACTGAATAACAAAAACTAAAGTTGAAATAAAAGTCTTGTTTCGAACAAAGGTCGTAAAGGTGGGAAGCTGGCTGTTGTGCCACCGCTTCGGTTGAACTACTTAACCGCTAAAAATCAATAAACGTACATCGAAAAGTTTGACCGTCGTTTTCTCAGAATCGGTCGAGTATCTACGGATAAGCCAAGACACGTGTTCGCTTATTTCGATCTTCCCGTCTCTGGGCGAAGTTTCTACGAAATCGTGCGATGACACTTGCCGTGTTCTCCTCGTGAGTGGTGAAGACCTAATCACCTGGAAAAAATGGAAATGAGCGTATTCCATCGTTGGCCGGTGCAAGTCTTATTTCAGTCGACGCCACATTGAGTGATTTGCATGCCGGTGCTGAGACTGAAATGGTGAGGACAACACAGCACTCAGTCCACGAGCGGAGAAAATCTCCAACACGGCCGGTAATCGAACCCGGGTCCGCTTGCACGAGAGAGAAGCACGTTACCACCCAGCTAAGCAGACGGACGCCTCAACTGGAGACCAGCACCGATGCGAAGGTGGAAGTTACGAACAAGTGTGCGGAGTGCCGTCAGACCAAGGAATTGGGAGGCGGCCGAGGTTTCCCGTATCAGCTGGACTGGCCTGGATGTGTTGGTCAGCGGGACAGGGAGAATGCTGCGGCTACAGCTTCAACCACCACCAGAAGCCGCACTGGCTATCGACCGCTGAATTATGGAAAATGGAAATTTGTGGTAATGTCTTATGAGACCAAACTACTGAGGTCAGTTGGTCCTGCTATTGGGTACTTGAAACGTCCCCTTAGAAATATTATAAATGACTGCTTAAACTGACACACAATATTTTTAGCGCAAAGCAATCTGACTTTTAATAATAACTATAAAAAAATGGCCCTGACTAACAATAACCTATCCTTTCATGAATCACTTACCTCACAAAAATCTTCGTTACTCGAACTACTGCAATACAGCGAGCGCCACTACTGCCAGCTATATAAAAGATTCTAACTACTGATGGGACTAACTACTGATAGGCATAGTTAGCAAATGAAAGATTTTGATAAAGAACAAACAATGTATTTACCTTGAGGGTGTTCAAAACTCCGCCATCTCTCTCCCCACATCCACCACTGCTGGCGGCTCACCTCCAACTGCGCAACGCTACGTGCTGTTCACATCCAACTGCCCAGCGCTACAATGGCGAATATTCCAACAATGCAAACCAGCCACAGACTGCACACAGCACAGTCAATGATTTTCATATATATCGCTACATGGCGTTACCAACATAAAAACCTAAACAGCCTACTTACATACTCATTTACGTTTACATTTACATAGATACTCTGCAAATCATGTTAAGTGCCTCGCACGGGGTTTATCGAAAAATTTTCGCTATAACTCTCCATTATTCCAGTCTCGAACAGTGCACGGAAAAAACGAACAACTTTATCTTTCTGTGCTAGCTTTGATTTCCCTTATTTTATTATGATGATCGCTTCTCCCTACGTAGGTCGGCGACAACAAAGTATTTTCTTGCTCAGAGTAGAAAGTTGGTGACTGAAATTTCATGAGAAGTTACCGCCACAACAAAAACTATTTTGTTTTAATGACGTCCACCCAAATCCTGTATCATGTCAGTGACACTCTCTTCTCTATTTATCGATAGTAAAAAATACCTGCTTTTCTTCGAACTTTCTCGATGTGACGGTCGCAGGTTCGAATCCTGCCTCTGGCATGGATGTGTGTGATGTCCTTAGGTTAGTTAGGTTTAAGTAGTTCTAAGTTCTAGGGGACTTATGACCACAGCAGTTGAGTCCCATAGTGCTCAGAGCCATTTTTTTTCTCGATGTATCCCGTTAATCCTTTCTGATAAGGATCCCAGACCGCCCAGCAGTACTCCAAAAGAGGACGGGCAAGTGTATAGTAGGCAGTGTCTTTAGAGGATGTTTTACATCTTTTAAGTGTTCTGCCAATAAAAATCAGCCTTTGATTCAACCTTCCCTACATTATTTTCTATGAGTTCTTCCCAATTTAAGTTGTTCGTAACTGTTACTCCTAGGTATTTAGTTGAATTTATGGCCTTCAGGATTAACTGATTTATCGTGTAACAGAAGTTTAACGGGTCCCTTTTAGCACTCATGTGGATGACCTCACACTTTTTGTTATTTAGGTTCAATTGCCAGTTTTTGCTCCATACAGATAACTTTTCTAAATCTTTTTGCAATTCGTCTAGAACTTATGATGACATTAATAGACGATAAAGGACACGTCACCGGCAAACAACCGTAGACGGCTGCTCAGATTGTCTCCGAAATCATTGATGTAGATAAGGGACAGCAGAGGACCTATACTCTACTTTGGGGAACGTCAGAAGTAATTTCCGTTTTACTTGGTGACTTTCCATCAGTTACTACGATATTGACCCCTCATAGCAAGTCACGAATTCAGTTGCATAACTGATACGATATTCCATAAGCATGCAAACTGACTATAAGCCGCTTGTGAGGTACAATGTTGAAATCCATCTGTAAATCTAGAAACACGGAATCAGTTAGAAATCCGTTATCAATAGCGCTCAACACTTAGTTTGAATTAAGAGCTTGTTTTGTTTCACGAGAACGACGTTTTCTAAATCCATGTTGACTCTGTGTCAGTAGACCGTTCTCTTCGAGATAATTCATAATGTTTGAACATAATATATGTTCCAAAATCCTGCTGTACATCGACGTTAATGATATGGGCGTGCAATTTAGTGGATTCCTACTGTCTCTCCTGAATATTGGTGTTACCTGTGCCACTTTCAAGACTTTGACCACGGACATTTCGTCTGGCGAGTGGTTGTATGTGATTATTAAGTATGGAGCTAATGCATCAGCATACTCTGGAAGGAACCTAACTGGTATACGGTCTGGACCGGAAGACTTGCTTTGGTTGAGCGATTTAACTTGCTTCACTACTCCGAGGATACCCGCTTCTACGTCACTCTTCTTGGCAGCTGTTCCTGAATCGAATTCTAGAATATTTACTTCCTCTTACTCCGTGAAGGAATTTCGGAAGGCTGTATTTAGTAACTCCGCTTTGGGAGCACTGTAATGGATAGTATTTGTATTGCTGTCGAGCAGAGAAGGCATGACTTCACTTACGACGAAAATCTCTTTGGATTTTCTGCCAGTTTTCGAGACAAAGTTTCGTTGTGGAACTATTATAAACATCTCGCTTTGAAGTCCGCACTAAATTTCGACCTTCTACAAAAGATCGCCAACCTTGGAGATTTTCCTTTAGTTAAATTTTGCATGCTTTTTTTCGTTTTTTCTGCAACAATGTTGTGACCCGTTTGTGTATCAAGGGGTTCCAGCTCTGTCGTTTGTTAATTTATTTGGTACAGATCTCTCAATTGCTGTTGATACTATTTCTTGAATGCAAGCTACTTATGATCTTCACTTACCAGTACGTTGTTCATTTAGAAGGAGTGGAGATTGTCTACCAGATAGGCTTTCTTGAATACCTATATTTTTAGTTTATTTTTCGATGATTTGGGGGTTAAAATATTCAGTCTGTCTAAGATAGTCATGTGTTCACTAATTTCGGTAACCGTTTTCATGTTGTTTATTAGCTCGGGGTTATTTGTTACTAAAGACGTCAAGTGCATTTTCACAACCGTTTGCTACAATTTTCAGAGAATGCGCTTAGCATAATTTCGGATGATATTTTATGCGTACCTCAGGATGTAAACATATATTTTCGCCAACATATTGAGCGTAAATTTAAGTCAACACAACTATAATTTCATAAATTGTATCAAATGAGTAGGAAGGTCCGGAAAAGGGCCCAGTAATTATTTTGTTCTGTTTACCAAGAATGACCTCTAACCATACTAACAAACAAGAACTATCTACTTCAGTTTCACTACAGGGTAAACTACTTCTATCAGCAACAAACACGCCACCACCAACTACGTTTTGCCTACCCTTTGTGAAGACCATTAGGTCCTTCGCAAAAATTTCGCGTGAACTTACGTCCGGCTTTAGCCAGTTATCAGTGCATTTAACGATTTGAGCATCAGTGCTTTTTATTAGCGCTTAGAGCTCTGATACTTTACCAACACAGCTACGACGGTTTACAACTGTTATACCGATGGGTGCTGGATCTACGTTCTTCGGACTGGTTTTGTGTAAGGCGTGGCGGGCTCACGTTGTCGTCCCAGATCAGTTTGGAGCTGACCACAGATTTGGTTGGTGGCCAGCAAGCCAGCAGCCGAGACAGAATTCTAACTGGAATGTGGCGTGCCGAGGAGCTGGGCAGCGTGTGCAGCCAACGGTCAGTGTGGAGCACGTCGTGAATATCGCCTACCTGCAGGGTGGCCGTATCTCTATCTGGTGCCCAGGAGAGATGGCAGCCATATCTAGACACTGAGAAGAGTGTTTTTGTTATTGCTGTAAGACATGGAGCCTGCAGGGTTTGGCGGGCAACCGCCGTCAGATAGTGATTGTTGTATAGCTGGTACTGTGTACAGTGAAGACAGCCAGTGGCTGGTGTATGTATGAAGTGTTCGTTACAAGTTCCAACAGCACATGTCATTCACGTGGAGGCGCAAAGGTATACTTTTATTGTGCCTTGTCTCCAGCCGGCCGCGGTGGTCTAGCGGTTCTATGCGCTCAGTCCGGAACCGCGGGACTGCTACGGTCGCAGGTTCGAATCCTGCCTCGGGCATGGATGTGTGTGATGTCCTTAGCTTAGTTAGGTTTAATTAGTTCTAAGTTCTAGGCGACTGATGACCTCAGAAGTTAAGTCGCATAGTGCTCAGAGCCATTTGAACCATTTTGAACCTTGTCTCCACGCTGAGGGTGCGACATACCGTTGTACAAGAGAGAGCTCTCTATTCTGTTTCCAATCACTCTGAAGACGTGTTCTACTATTGTTTTCTGACTTTTATATTGCTGTGCTGTTCCGTAAATTAGGCAAGCTTGGTAGCCCCGTTGTAGGTAGCAGCGGTAAGTTGCTGGGGGAGAACCTCGGCAGCAGAGACAGAACCTGTTAACACTTCATTCATTTGCTAGCTAACAACCCCGGCATTGTCTGGGTATTCATTTTGCCAATTTTCTATTAAAAGCGAAAACAAAAAATTAACTGTGTTTGTAGTGAAGTATCTCTTGATCTATGTGCATACAATGATATAATTATTTTAGGTACATTCAACTGCATATTTAGATACAGTCTGCAAAATCTGTTGACAGTACAGTTTGTAGGAAACAAAAAATAAATTTAAACTTCGCGCACAGTGCGGTAGTTTTTCAGGCATCTCCTGTTCTACGTGTGGGACCATGATACACTACTGTAGGTGCATTTAGTGACATATTTGGATACTGTACTCAAAATTTATTGCGAATACATTTAGTATCTCAGAAGCAATACATTTAAACCTCACAAATGATGCGGTAGTTTTTCACTATCTCGTTGTTTACGAAGTCGTAAAAAAAATAGTTCAAATGGCTCTGAGCTCCGTGGGACTTAACATCTGAGGTCATCAGTCCCCTAGGACTTAGAACTACTTAAACCTAACCAACCTAACGACATCAAACACATCCATGCCCGAGGCAGGATTCGAATCTGCGACCGTAGCGGTCGCGAGATTCCAGACTGAAGCTCCTAGAACCACTCGGCCACATCGGCCGTCTTATGACGTCGTATCTCCAGAACTAAGTTATGTAGGTGGTTCTTATCCTGCAACGAATGTTGCCTGCCAGTAAAGAGATGCCGGCCGGGGTGGCCGAGCGGTTCTAGGCGCTATAGTCTGGAACCGTGGGACCGCTACGGTCGCGGGTTAGAATCCTGCCTCGGGCACTGATGTGTGTTATGTCGTTAGGTTAGTTAGGTTTAAGAAGTTTTAAGTTCTAGGGGGCTGATGAACTCAGAAGTTAAGTCCCATAGTGCTCAGAGCCATTTGATCCAGTAAAGACATGTGTAGTGCACTTGGTTGAAATCGCTTCGATGGTTTAGGAGGGGATGTTAAACACACGCACACACACACACACACACACACACACACACACACACACACACACACACACACACACACATTTTTCTAATAGCATTGTGCTATGGGCGGAGACTGTGGATCTTCTGCTTCCTATTTTGTTTTCTTGTTTGGTGCATGCATGTGTGTTGCAAGGTCTGAAACACATTTGAATTTCTTCGGAAAATGTATTTATTTCATTATTGTATTATGCCCATATTTACGTTAGCATTGGTTCTGGCCACAATATTATTAACTTGTTATTAATTACCTATCATTGTATTGATGCCATTGTGTTTGTAATAAATTTCTTATGTTGTTAATAAAAGATTTACAAAATAATCCCACGCCATCCTTAGCCAAAATACCACTTCACCCTAAACTTGCTCTAAAACACCTCGCTCACAATGTGTTGCTGCTGCTGTTGAAATGATTTTACAGCAGAGTCCGCGTATTCGCGAAATAAATCGATAGAATGCACTTGCTGGTTCATGTTTCATTTATTTTTCAGATAAGACTTTAACCCACGTCTTCATGAAAGAGCAACCAGCAGGAAGTTTCGTCGTGAACTTTGTTGCCTCAGAACTCTAGAGATAAGAAATACTGCTTCGATTATTATGCATCTGGAACAACGTTGGGAGGAAAACAAAAGACCGTTCCCGCAGAAAACGTTAAGAAAACTTTTGTCTTTGACTGTGATTCCAGAACGCGGAAGCGGTGTGTCTTATCTGTATTCAGATCTGGATGTCTTCTCCTCTTTGCATACCGAACTTCATCGGCGAGAGACGCTTCGGTGCTTATAGGATTATTAGGCCGGTACGAGGTAGTTTATCGAATAGTACTTCTTGTTTACGACTTCTCTTTCGATAGGCTATTTCACGAAGTTTTATGAGTCAGAATACATTGGGGCAGAAGTCAAGCAAAGTTATAACTCGATACATCGTGGCCGAAGCAGCCTCGAGAAGCAGCGCAGCGCAAAGGGACCGTCTCACGGCTGCAGCAGTGGGCCAAGAAAAGTTCACGAAAACTCACTGCCAACGTGTCGGTCGAATACAACTCGCTACGTAAAATATTACATTAATGCCTCTCCATCAGGAATAGTTTTACTCTGAACTCAAGTTAAAAACACAAAATAGATGTCTTTTTACATCAGTTAATATAACGGGCGTCGGGAAGGCAAATGTATTGAGGCAATATTTCTGCCGACGTTACAGAAACATATGCCAATGGATTTAAATATAACTGCATGTACCTTTTTTTTGTAACATCGAGAGAAGGTGTGGCCCCCTGTGGGTGTAGAATTCAGCAGGGTAACTCAAAGACGGAGGAATTAGTCACTTATTTCGATGTGAAGGATTATTTTAAATATCCAGTTTCAAAGGTAGATTCTCTCCTAGTGCCCTTATGAAGATCGTACACAATTTACAGTAGACGCAGGCTACACTAGAGTGGAAGAGTTATTGTAAAATATTGTTGTGCGCCTCAGTCCCAGTCCTGGTTTGATGCATCTCTCCATGCTATTATAATCTGTCTCCTCACCTCTGCATAACCATTGCAGCCTACATCCGCTTGTACTTACTTGTAAGCGGGCCATGCTCTCCACAGTTTTCTTCCAACGACAAATTTTTGATTCCTTCATGCCTAAATATGTGTCTTATCAACAGATACCTTATTTAGTTAGCTTGTGCTATAAATTTCTCTTCGATTCAATACGTCTCCCTTACTTATCTACCCACTGATCAACAGCATTCTTCTGCAGCACCAAATTTGAATAGTTTCTGTTCTCTTCTAGTCTGTAGTATTAAGAGCTCCTTCCCTGCCTTATAAAGGTGCACTGGATTCAGATATTACCACAAATTATTTCTGAAAGCAATTTTGTCATATATGGACATGGCTGTTACATAAAATAAATTGTTGATGGTGTACAGCAGCCAGCCACAAATTTTTTAGGTTACTTTATCCAAAAAGTACCGTTACCGGTTTCGAAATTTTTACAATGCGTCATCAGACATTTTTTCATGGTTTCATCAATACAGGTTATACATCCGTTTCCTATGAGTTGCACTAGGATAAACAATAATTTACAAATTACAAACGTGTAACCAAAATAACTGCGCTACGTGTTTGTGTTGGAATGCAACTTACGTGAAATGTCCATGTTGCGCATTTGTATTAGCAGTTTTCTTGCAACGAGATAAAGTCCCAAGAAAGTTTCTATTTTCACAGTCACAAACGTTTCACTGTAAACCACTTTCGCTTACAAAACGAATTTTCGATGTACACGACATGTTTTGATTGATAGTATACAACACCTAATAGACAGATTGCGAAGTATATGAGTGTCAAAGATGCTACAATGCAATTATATTAGATTGGAATTTTTGTGGAGGTGGTGGGGGGTAGGAAACGCAAACTACTGTTATGTTACATTGAAACAGCTTTTTTCATTGAATCTAGGGCATTAAATGCAGACAGAAAGGATAAACACATAACAATTTGTAAATTAAAGCTCTACAAACTTATTTTATAGAACGATAGAGATAGATGTGTGGGCAAGAAGTGCGCGAACTCTTATGTGCTATTTGAACAACGGTGATGATAATTCATTAGAATTTATGGGTATTTAGTGCCATAAAAAATACTGACTTGTGGATATATACAATATTAAAAGGCCTGTTACTTGACCTGAAAATAGGAGTACCAATATTGTTTATATTGGAGAACAGAAAGTACTTTCTAGAAGATTTATAGGAAGGGAATGATAGCCACTACCGGCACATAGACTATTCTTGCATAGCACAGAGAGAGCCGCCAAGCTTAACACCCGCATAAGACACACAAGTCACCACATGCTCTCACTGTATAAAACATTATGAAGAGGTCCCAAACTTAATACAGATTATTTGAACAGAGTGAGGTGATTAGGTGTTTAAGCTACCAAATCTTCTTTTACTGCCCAAATTCTGACGGTGAGATTTTTTCCACCGTCACGACTCAAACCGATTACCATCAAGTCGAGCGTTAGAACATGAGTGTGTATTAACAGTCCCGGATACAAAGTCTAGCTCGTTTGCTACTGGACAGTGAACATTTACTGGTGTAAGCTTTGTCTTATTGAAACTGCATGCATTAAAATTCTTACAAATGGTTATTATTCCACTTGATACGTCGTGCAGAGCACAGAATGTAATAAAAAGCTGTAATAACAGAGCTGAATACTGTAACTTGAGGACAATTTAAATCCGTGTTCCAGACTTAATGGCAAACGTAATAGCTTGTTGCCTGCGTTTAAAGTTTACACATCCGTCCCTTCGACCTGAAACATTTGTTGTCGGGTATGACTCCATCAGAACACTGTAGTTCATCATTCAAATATTACGAAAATATGTAGCCTTTCGATGTACATTCTAGCGGCATTCGCCAACCACAGCAAAGGAAAGAAAGAGAGGGACACTTTTGACGGCAAAGATGCTACTTAGGTATTCTCATCACTTACGTTTAATACAACTTTTCTCCTCCCCTCCGCCTAGCGAACCCTTCCTTCATACCTCTCCTACACATTAAATTTTTATTATGAAAGAGGTTTCTCATTCCCTCAGCGTTAATCGTGGCGGCCATTATATTAATTCTCTCAGCAGCCTTGGCTTTGATCTTTTAATTACCGGCAACATTTCCAGCCTGTAGTCTTTGAGTTCTCCCATCTTTTCATCTTCATTCGTGGTTCCAAAAGCCACGATTGAGGTCCTTTTTTATCTCACCCAATCCCTCTGACTACACGTAGCCCACTGATAATACTACACACAAAAACAGCGATGCTAAGAGAGAGACATCACTTAGGACGGAATCGTTAACCTACAAATAGCCTTACACTTAAATGGCTTTCTCATTACGAAAACTGCAAGAGAAAAAAACTACGTTCCCTATGGATAGGAGCTCATATAACTCTCTAGGTTGTTATGTATCTCTATCGTACTTCTTCTTAAGATGTAATGTTGTCAATCGCCTTGCCATGATGGAGCAAGACAGTCGGGAATGGGCAACGGTTTGTGAACACGTGTTTGGCAGTCGGCATACTGGCTAACAGAGCTGAATACTGAAACTTGAGGACAATTTAAATCTGTTCCAGATTCGAACTTGAAATGTGACTGAGGCCTTTCTTGGCAGTACTTTTACAACCCGACTTAACTGCCCATTTTATAGAAAATAACATGGCGCTAGGCCAAAATGTTATAAATACAGCCGGTTTTGCATTATCTCTATTGTATATACTTGTCAGAGATACTAAGGAAGAAAAGACAGCTGCGATATATACTTTTATTTCCGTTGATGGGAGTGATAAACAGCGCCTTCAAAGCGGTATACCATTCACTTTCGAATTCAGTATTAGCATAAACTAGAGGTGTGAAGATGATAATGATAATTACTTCCGTGCAAGTGGTGAAGGGGTGCTATTGACAGATTATCCCTGCAGGTGCCTGTACTGAACATTTTCGTGAATCAATTGAGGATATCGATAAACAGAGCAACATTGTTTTTGAGATTAACTAGGCTTGTAAGTAGTTCTGTGCTCCTATGTCTGTTAACTGTTAACTATGTTTTATTGTTGTTTCATTGTTATTAAGTGAACATGGCTAATATAATTATAAAATTATCTATATCTGAAAAAAGGAAAGAACCTAAAAAAATTAGTTGCTGCCGTTGTAGACCTAATAGAAAATGTGCTAATGTCGAGTTCCATTTTCTGTGTAAAAGTCAGTAATAGAGACCGTCGTTCTATATTGGCTGCGATAAGTCTAGAGAACGTTGGGCCATCTGCTTCATCCTCATGCTCAAAGAAAGTAAAACAGTTGAGAACCAAATGGTTCAAATGGCTCTGAGCACTATGGGACTTAACTGCTGTGGTCATCAGTCCCCTAGAACTTAGAACTACTTAAACCTAACTAACCTAAGAACATAGCACACATCCATGCCCGAGGCAGGATTCGAACCTGCGACCGTAGTGATCACGCGGTTCCAGACTGTAGCGCCTAGAACCGCACGGCCACTCCGGCTGGCAGTTGAGAACCAATGAAAATACAATGTTGCTTCTTTTCCTCGGGTAACCACCGTGAATTACTACCATCAAGTGGTAAACTGATTTCTTGATATATTATAGAAAACAGAGCCTGCATTGTGGCGATCAAATAACTGGCTCTATCATAAAGATATTTCTGACCAGTCAGACCGCGCTAAGTGTTAGGCTATGATTCACAAAAACAAATACACATCAAGTTCGCAACCAACATTCACGCAAGATCTGAATCCCTGAAGAAGTTTTCTTTTCTATGGCATCAACGTAATAGGAAAATATTTTCAGGTCACACAAGAGCTGAAACAAAAAGCGCGGGAGACACTACGAGGCATAAGATTAGATTAATTTAAAAGCGATTCCCAGATTTACTGGATTCGTGATTTGATTTGATTAGCCACCGCTTTAAACGATATAACCAATAAATTCCGTAAGTCTGGACATTCTCGTACTGTGACCTAAACACAGATGCTTTCCAATTACATTATATTTTATCTTATCCATTGTAGGTCATTATATGGCAAGAAGAGAGAAGGGGGTGAGGGGAAATAAGTGGGACACAAATAGGGTACTTAGCATGTTTTGGAAAGAACGAAATTTTTGCCGAGCTTGAATTCAGGAAACTTTCGGAGAGAAAGGAAACAGCTGTAGGAATACCATGAGCTTAGATGGCAAGATAATGTTCAGCAAACAAGAGGAAGATGAAGGGTAGAAGGCGTATATGGAAGAGCTACACACGGGAAATAAACTTGAAGGCAATATTATAGTAAGGGAAGAGTGAGTAAATGAAAATCAGAAGGGCGAATACCTACAGACTTCGAGAAAAATGTAATAATTTCTGTTCCTTAGGAGGCATGTGCTTACAGTTGTGAATAATATAAAACCAACAGTTTAATAAATCATGAATTCAAGATACTGACACAAAGTGTTTAAAGGAAAACTTTGTGACACTGTTGAGTGGAACACACTCTGAAATTCTCAGGGTGGCAAGGATAAAATACAGGGAGCGAAAAGTTACCTCCAGCTTGTTCAGAAACCATACAGCATTTATAAGAGCGGAAGAGCACAAAAACGGGACTGTTGTTCAGAAGGGAGCGAATTTTTTTCAGTCTACACATTACTCAAGCATTAAACTTAGAATAAGTTTGGAAAGAGAATTAAAATTCATGGTGAAGAAATAAAATGTTTGGGGGTACCGGTGACACTAATTTTGTAAGAGACGAAAAACGCAAGAACAGTTGGATGGAAGGAATGGATTTTTGAAACATAGTTGCAAGATGAATGTCAACGATAATAAAACAAGGTAATGCAACTTTGTTGAATTAAAAGAGGTGATGCTAACAAAATCAGACTGGAGATTGAGACCCTAACTGTAAACAATATGTTTTTCTATTTGAACAGCAAATTAACAGACAATGGCCAATGAAGGGAGGATAGAGGTTCAAACGGCAGACTGAGAGTAGCAAGAAAAGCGTTTCTGAAAAATAAGTTTTTTACGTCGAATATACATGTAGCTGAGAGGAAATCGTTTCTGAAGGTATTTGTCCGGATGTACCATTGTATGAAAGTTAAGCGTGAATGATAAACATGTCAGATAGAAAGAGAATAGAAATTTGGAAATGAGGTGCCACAGAATAATGTTGAAGGTTGGATGGGTACGTAGAATAATTGTTAGGATTAATCAAACTGGGGGATAGAGTCAGAATGTAACACCTATTTCATAAGTCAGGAAGGCATTTAGTTACCACCAAAAGTGGCGGAAGAGAAAGCGAGATAGATTTCATAAAGTGCGTTAGATTGCACTTGGAAGGAAGTTAGTTACAAACTCGAAATTTATAATGCGAGAACATGCATCGGTTCAACAGACACTAATGGTGTTGACTATGAATACACGGAAGACTAACTCTAAAGTTACAAGGGGGAAACATGTGACGACTCCACACAGGCTAGTAGTAACTGTCTATGACTGCACTTATGAAAGAAACAGAAAGATAAAGAAACCAACTCTAGGAAACGAGGGACGGAGACCAGCACCGGAATCAGCAAAGTTATCAAGGTGCAGGTATTAAAGGAACTGCAGCCAGTAAAGGAGTACACGAAAGGAAGGAAGATTAGTGTTTAACGTCCTTTCGACGTCGAGGATATTAGGGACGGAAAAGCAGTGTACAAGAAAGGCGGAAAGTAAACGGACGTGTGGTTAAATGAGCGGCTGAAGAATTGTAAGGGTAGCCTTACAGATAAAGACCGCTGGTAGTGGAACAGTGACATAGATGAGGCTATAACAATAAAATGGAAAGCCACGAAGATGAGGGGTGATACTGGAAAGCTATGGACGAAAAACTATACAAGTTCGTAAACAAGGAACAGAATACATAATGAAAAAGCCATGGTAATTGCAAGGAAGGTTGTCTGTGAGACACTGAAGCCGCAAGAGGAAGAAGCAAACCGAAGGCCAGAGACTAGACAATCAAGGATTTTACCTACACAAGTAAATAATAAATGGGGATCCATACTCCGAATAAAGATAAAACTAAGGAACGATGAAGAAAACAGCTTTGAGCTACTACTGAATGAACAAAACCTGAAAGCATCCTTGAAGCACCTCAGCCAGAACATGAGAAAAAGTGTATCATGGGAAATAGTTCTATCAGCTCTGAGGAAAACAGAAACAGGGAAGACAGGTAGGTGAGATGCAATCTCCATAGAAACTCAGAAGCGCCTGAGTGCTACAGAACTACCCTTACTGTGGCACTGGATGAGACAGGTCTGTAAAGATGAGTGGATTCTGGATGGATGGCCACTGTACAAATGTGGCCTTATACGAGGACAAAGATCATTAGAAGGCTGTACTAACTAAAGAACAATTAAACTGATGTCACACACCTTGAAATTCTAACAGGGGAGCACCGGAAAACGGCTCATATATGAAACATCAGTAGGAAAACAGCAGTTTGGATTGGCAGTCCTGTAGCTAATGGAAAACCATCGAGAGAAGAATCAGGAATTATTTGTGTTCCTCATATACCTAGAGGAAGTATATGACAGATAGCCCCGTCTAGGAATATGGAGACTTATGAGAAAGAAGTTAATACCCGAAAAGTAAGTACGCCTCAACTAGTTTTGTACAAATATGCAACAACGTCGATAAGAAGCAGTGTAGGCATGACAGAAGGGATACCAGTTCACCCCAACAGTCTGCAGCCCGTTCATATTTGATCTTGTTATGGACCTCCTGTCACAAGGATTTAGAAAGAAATTAGTGCAGTTCATGGTGTTTGCAATGATATTTTTTGTGCAACATCAGCAAAGACAGGGCGGAGTGCAAACTGAAAGACTGGACGTGGACACTAGAGTGCAGAGGACTTAACCTTTTGAGTCCCAACAATTCTAAACAATTTATTTTAAAATTTGTCGCAAAATTGAACTTTAGCTTCATAGTAAGCAATGAATACAACAGGAAACTGGCAATAAAGTAAAAAAATCAACTGTTTTAAGAAGAGTCATAAAGTTTTCAATTACCCATCACTTCATGACATATATTTTAAAGAAAATTCACGTTTCTCCTACATACGATACCATACCTCAAAACTTCCAAGGAATCATAATGTCTAAATCTATTACAGCCCTAAATAACGAGCAAAAATGTCCTTAAAATTTAATAAATTTGTATCAAAAGTACATACTGTTCCAGTGGTTTCACTCGAATTTAAGTTGCAAGGCCTTTAGATATACTTTCTTTCGGTGTCAGTGATTTACTTAATATGACCACTATAAAAAAAACCGAACGACACAGTCTCCTAGAATCACGTAGCACATCCTCAGTGGCGAATGTTACTTTGAACACTGTAGCTGACAGCTGCAATGTGGTACACTCGTTGGTGTGCTGGATATCTCTGCCTTGTTATAACGTCGGTGGTTTCACGAGAAAGGTGCTGGTAATTCAAAAACAACTAGTTCTCAAAGGACTGAAATCGGTAGAAGGAAAATGGAATACTTAAGTCTGGGAAACAGGGAAGGTGACAGAGTCACAATGAATGCTTAGAACCTAAGCACTTCGGATCAAGAAAAGCAAGTAATGGACATCTGGTTTCAGAGATAGAACTCAGAATGCAAGTTGGATGCAGGAAATAGAAAGGGATGCCAGAAATCCTCTGCGGCCAAAATAGAAGTGTCAGAGTCAAGGAGAAGGAGTATAAGGCAGACGTAAAGCAGGCACTAGTGTTTTGAGCTGAGACGTGGACAACAAAGAAGAACCAGTTCAATATGCTAGATGTAGCTGAGATGAATATATTGAAGTGTGTGTGTGTAATCAGCAGAATGGACCGGATTCCAAATGAGGATATCCGAGGAAGCATAAAATTTGCTAAAGTGTCGAAGGAGTGATCAACATTGGGCTGCAAGGAGCTGATAGTAGTGGAACCCTCGTGGGAAAGACAAAGGCTAAAGAGAGGGGGAGGACTGTGTTCGAGAGGTCCATAGGGAGAAACAGCAGTCAGAGTACGACACTCAGGGCCGGGCAAAGTTAAAGGAACTTGCCAGAAACGTGAACCCCGCATAAGACAGGAAATAGTAAAGAACACCGAATCAAACTGACGGAAAAATCTATGGAACAATGTGAAGGAAAGAAAGGATCGGTTGATACGATACATTCTGAGACACCAAAGAATTGTCAATTTGGTAATAGAAAGAAGGATGAAGGATAAATATCGTACACTGAGGTGACATGCGATACCTCCTAATATCGATTCAAAGCTGTCCGTATGTGCGAAATTTGCCAGTGCAAGATATTGTGCACCAACTGACCTTTCGTTTATGTCATATAAATGTTCCATAGGATTCATGTCGGGCGATGTGGGTGGCCGTGGCCCAGTGATTTGGTGGATTATCACGCATACAAATTTCATCGTTATTCGGGAACTAGTCCAAGAATGGACTCCAAGTAGCCGAAAGTAAACATTCCCAGTCAACGATCGGTCCAGTTTGACCAGAAGACGCAGTCACTTCCACTTAAACACGGACTACACCATTTTGGAGCAAGCATGACCTTGCCACATGGCCTTGTTGGCAGCTTGGTCCATTGCCTTTGTGGGATCCGCGACACACTCGAACCCTATCACGAGCTCTTACCAACTGAAATCGGGGTCGTCTGAACAAGTCACGGTTTTGCAGTCGTGTAAGGACCAACCGATACGGTCACGAGCCCAGGAGAGGCGCTGCTGGCGACGTCGTGCTTTTAGTAAAGGCACTTGCATCGGTCGTCTGCTGGCAAAGCCTAATAACGCGAAACTCGGCCGCGCTCTCGCAACGGATTTGTTCGTCGTACGTCGCACATTGGTTTGGTTCAAATGGTTCAAATGGCTCTGAGCACTATGGGACTTAACACCTCAGGTCATCAGTCCCCTAACTAACCTAAGGACATCACACACATCCATGCCCGAGGCAGGATTCGAACCTGCGACCGAAGCAGCAGCGCGGACTGAAGCGCCTAGAACCGCTCGGCCAACATTGATTTCTGCGGTAATTTTACATATTGCTGCTTGTCTGCTAGCACTGACAACTCTACGCAAACGCCTCTGCTCGATCGTTAAATGAAGGCCGTTGGCCACTGTGTTGTCCGTGATGAGAGATAACCACTGAAATTTGGTATTGTCAGCACACTCTTGACTATGTGGATCACAGAATATTGAGTTCCCTATCGATTACCGAAATGTAATGTCCCATGCGTCTGATTCTATCTATCAGCCTGCGTTCAAAGTCTGTTTATTCCCGTCGTGCAGCCACAATCACGTCGGAAAACTTCTCACATGAATCGCCAGAGTACAACTGACAGCTCCACCAATGCATAGCTCTTTTATATTTTGTCACGCGATACTACCGCCATCTGTATATGTGCATGTCGCTATCCCGTGGCTTTATCACCTCAGTGTACAGCGAGACCAAGCCTTGAATACGGTAAGTGGATGTAGATTTCGGTAGTTATGCATAGATGAAGTTCCTTGACTAGGATGAACTATCCGACTGGAGTGCTGCATCAAAGCTGGAGACCACAACAAATATCTGGTGGTGGGGGGGGGGGGATGGCGGGGTGGGGGGGTATTGTGAACTGATGGCAGTGTGTGCATACGTGCATGCATATGTGTGTGTGTGTGTGAGAGAGAGATTGTGTGTGTGTGTGTGTGTGTGTGTGTGTGTAGTCAAGAGAGGCCAGGGCCTCGGAGCCGCGGCTGCTGGTCTAAATACTGTGGCCGAGCGAACGCCTCCACCGCGGCGGCGTGCGGAAGCGGCTGTCCCTGGCACGTGCGCCACACGCGCCTCGCGCCTCGGCGTCTCGGGGGCGGACGGGGGTGGGGGTGGGTGGCGTCTTGGGTATAAATCAGGCGGCATTCCGCGTCCCGACCTGCCGGCCCGCGCCTAATTAACGGGACGGCTCGCGATATTAAACTGCGCCGCGCCGCGCCGCCTGAAATATGGAATTCATGAATCAGTGTCGCGTTAGGCGTTCCAGTAACAGGTGTGCTATTATTAGCAGCACAGCGCATTCGGAAGCCTCGTCAACCCGTTATCCGTCTTCCTGGTACCAAACTGGATACACTGAACAGACATCGCCTCCAGTCCCTGTGCCGGCGTCCATCGAAGCACAATGTCCTTAAAACTTTTTCTTGGGCTCTCAACGTACGTACTTGCCTCACAGCAACATTGCTATTTACTGACACAATTTTCCGAGGACTTTAGAGCAGACAGAAAGTTGGCAATAACAGGGCAGTGACTTTACAGTAAATAATTGATTTCTTAAAGAAAAGCGTCCAACATCAAGAGGGGGCTCCTGAACCAGAATGGAAGGGTTTGCCTCACCGCCGAGTATCCATGAAACGGCGACCAAACGCTACAAATTACCTGGAGAAGTGTAAGCTTCAACCGTAGTAAGGTTAGTGATGTGCCACAGCTGTCTGCAAACTAAGTACGTCACTGTAGAGCGCGGAAGTTGCACATTCTCGCAAGGAGCGACCGTTTTGGTAAAGATCAGCAAATGAAGAGGCATATCGACTCGATTGACTTTTTAGGAGATTTGTTGTTCTTTGTTGGTAGCGAAAATAGAGACCTTGTTCGCTAGCCAAACGTGCCGTGTTGACGCTGCAATATGGCAACTTCCGCTAGAAGGAGAAGAAGTTACTCCTGCTACCAGAAACACAGTATATGGCCAAAAGTATGTCCACACCTATTAACGGTGATTAATGTGGGGTTGTCCACGCTTCGCCTTTATGTCAACTTGAACTCTGCTGGTGACATTTGTGTCTCAACGTCTTCTGTCTCAAGAATCGATACCAGAGAAGGCAGTAAGTGATATTGAATGCTGGGATCAGGAGGTCCCAGAGGCGTTCCATTGGGTTTCTGAGCAGGCCTGTCCATTTCAGGAAGGTTACAGTCCACAAATTACTGCATCACAATTGCAACTTTGAGACAGGGTGCACTGTCATGTTGATGCAAACAGTCATCACCTCCGAACTGTTCCTCTGCTGTATGAAGTACGCAATGCTGTAAAATGTGGTCATATCTTTCCGTACTTAGCAATATCCCAAACACAATGAGGGGACAAACCCTAAAAAAGAAAAACACTCCCATTCTACAACACCACATCTTCGGTATTTCCCTGTGGTACAAAACATGAAGGCAGGTAACGTTCACCAGACAATCGTCAAACCCGAACCTGTTTATCTTTTTGCCACAGGGTACAGCGTGGCTCATCACTCCAAATCACTCGTTTCCAGTCATCTCCTGTGGCGTCACCGTTTATGCCACCAGTGTCGCTTACCACGGAATACAGAAATGTGTGGTTTATGAAGACCTGCTTGACCACTGTTCAGCATTCCTTTTAGCTCGCTGTGCACAGTCATTACGCTGGCTGAATCAGCACTTTACGACAGATACGTTGCGCTGATTTCATACACGATTTTCAACCACCCTTAGCAATACTCGACTGTCCCTGTGAGTCAGAACGTGAGGTCTGACTGCTGCTGGTTTATCTGAGTTGTTTCTTCATGTTTTCACTTCACAGTGACTCCACCAGCAATCGACTTGGGCAGCTTTAGAAGAGTTGAATTGTGCCTGGTGGGTTTGTAACATCCAATGACTAGTCAAAAGTCACTAAAGAAGTCACTGACCCCTCCTGATCAACTTATTCTGCTGTTCGTGTGTCTCTACTAACACAATACTTCCCACCTCCTTTTATGTTGGCGGGTACGGGGGGGGGGGGGGTGTCCGTATACTTTTTATCAGATAGTGTAGTTTATGATATTCTAGTACACAGGGAAAAATCAAATCTAAACTAACACATTTTCTCAAAAATCGAGATACTGTTACAGCAGGTAATGCTTTATTTCAGTTGATCAATTTGTCTACAAGAAAGCGCAGCTTTGACGACATCCACATCCGACAAGCAGGTCATCAGCTCCATCTTCGGGGGACCTCATGCTGGCCGCACTTATGTCTCGTTTGAGGGAGATACGCAACGCCAGAGGACAACTTGGACGACTCATCCAGTGCTGCCTGTCCACAACGTGATTTCACAAGCTAACGTCGGAGGACACCAGACTATTTAGCCTGTGCAACATCAGATCTGAGGGGCCAGGCCTTCCTCGGTGAGTGAAAAGGGGAAAATAAACAGTTTTTGATATCGCTGAGTAACAGTCATACAATAATTTTTAAATGAACACACCGCCATTTGATTTTATTGTTGTTTATTTAATTACGACCCAGGCTTAGGCCTTTAGTGCCATTTTCAAGTGATTTTGTCATTAACATATATTGCAGGATATCAAGCTCAAAATTTGCCATAAATTAACAAAAATGTTAGCTCCCCACGAAATGCCAGATGTAAATTCATCAGCTTCTAAAAACATTAGTAAATAATAGTGGGAACACGACACATTTAGTAAAAACAAATTTACTTTGGTATATTTTTCTTAGTTTATGGCCAATTTTAAGCTTGATGTGCTGCAATATATGTTAATGACGTAAACCCAATCACTTGAAACTGGTATAAAAGGTCCAAACCTGGGCCGTAATAAAATAAATAATAATACTGTCATATAGTGGTTTGTTCATTTTGAAAAGGAGAAAGGTTCGTCGTAAAGTTCGTTATATGGCGCACTTGACTGTTGGCTTATAGTGAAGGTAGACGGCGAACTCGCATGCCCGAGCTCTCATACGGTGTGAGAAAGTGTGCACGGCAGTAGATCGCTGGACCACGTGAACAGCAAGGCGCACAAGCCACCCAGTCTGTAGTCTTCTTCAAACGATTGTAAACAAACTATTCAGTAGAAGAAAAGATAATCTCGATCGTCTCATGGCTTAATTCGTCAGTTTCATGATGAACTGCCTATCGTTTCTTTAACAGTCATAGTTATTGTGATATTTCATGATTAAGAAAATTAAGACAAGAATTTCGGAAAGTTCGCATTGAAGAAAGAGGTCTCTATGAATTTTCATTTGTTGCATGTTTGACCATATGTTTCGTGGTGAAATGTAGCTAACAGATCAAATTATTCTTTAAACTTTCAAGGATATCGCTGTCTATCACCAGTCTCGAGACAATACTTGGTATGTAAAGTACTTCGTCCTGAATTCACTAGCCAGTGAAAAAGACAGCATGAAGTATTTTTAACATTCGTCGCATCTCATAAATGGTTTAAGATTTCCTAACAATACTTTGGGAAGTAGTAGTACGCCAGGAGGCGAGTATTTTGACAAATGATTAACATGCTAAACATCCATATCTAGCGATACATTCAAGTAACTACAGATTTTTTCCAGTGAAATAATATAATTTTTAAGGGCCATTGATAGCTGGTAAAAAGAGAATTGCGGTGGATTTGGAAAAATATATGTGGAGAATTTACGGTTTATTTTTAAACTGAGAATGGACGTTTTCATAAACTATTAACATGACGTTCCCTCAGTCACTAATTTAAAAACACACTGTTTCAGGATTCTCTCGTTATTTCAACCGCATTATGATGTTAATGTGATGAATATTTATATCACTCACTGTGGTTTGACAAAATAAGCAGATTTTAATGTGGCAACAAGGGAACTTAGGTATTACTCATATCTCGTCGCTGATAAGGCTTCTTTGTATGAAAAAGGGACTAAGGAACCTGGTGAATATTAATCACTGCTTCTGTTGGAATTTTAACCGAAACCTGTACATCATTGTAGTTTTAATGGTGAATGATATGGATTGAAACTGACCAAAGGATTTTATTTATGTATCTCAGTGATCTGAGAAACGTGAAATCATTTAGATTTGCGGAATCTTGTGGACTGAGCATCAAGGTGTAAACAGCTTATCAATATCTTTGAAGAATTAAACCATGCTCCTCCACTCTGCATAGGCAGAGGAGGTAACAGATGTGCATTTATGTGCTGTTAATTGTTTTCATGTTACTGAGATATAACTGAGGTATAATAATTGAGATGTAGAAATAAATTCCTTTGGTCCCTTTCAGTTCACACCATTCATTATTAAAAACACACTGGTGTATAGGATTCTTCCGAAATTTCAACAGAAGTAGCGATTTATTTTCCCCAGACTACATATTTCGTATATTTTTCTACAGAGACAGGTTATCAGTTATGAATAATACCCCAGTTTCATTGGTGCCACTTTAAAATATGCTTATTTTACCTAAACACAGTAGAGTTTATAAATATTCATCACTTTAACATTCTAATGCAGTTGAAATTGCTACAGGACTCTGAAACAGTGCATCATTAAAGTAGTCATTGAGGGAAAGGTCAGTTAGTAATTTATGAAAAATCCATTCTCGGTATAAAAGTAAACAGCAATTTCTTTACATATATTATTTGAAACCCAGCACTACTCCTGTTTTACCAGCTATCGATTGCCTTTATAAATTACAGCGGTTGCTTCAATACCGCACTAAATATGGATATTTCACATGTTAATCATATGTCGAAATGGTTATCGTGTTATAGTTTGCCAAAATCTTGTTTCAATATCTGAAACCGTTTGTGAGATACAGTGACTCTTACGAATATTTCATTTTCTCTTTTCACTGGTATGCGAGTCCAGGGCGAAGCGCTCACATGCAGTCCATTTTCTCGAGATTGATGATAGTGATATCCTTCTAAGTTTGAAAATAAGTCAATATGTTAGCTACGTTTCATACCCATATGACTTTACTGCACCAAACGCAAGTTCACAGCGACATCTGTTTGGGGTCAGTCCAAACTTTCGTATTTTTTACAGTAGTTTACTTAATCTCAAAATGTCACAATAGCCATGATTATTAATGAAATGATAAGCAGTTCATCATGAAGCTGACAAATTAAGGTATGAGATGTGTGAAATTCATTTTTTAACCTAATAGCTTCTTTACAATCGTCTGAGAAAAATTGGAGATTGGATGAAGGGTGCGTGACTTTTTGTATCGACTCAACGTCTGTGATGTCGCCCTGTAGGCTGTGACATCAAACGTCGAACTACACTTCTGATTGGTCAGCGCAGGTAGCATTCAGGGAACCTTACAATGAAAATAGCACTGGACTTATCACAGTAACCACGCACAGATTCCTGCGCGGCAGCCAGCTGACAGACGACAGAGCCATCGTGTAAGCCAGCAAGTAAGCTTAAAATGAATCTAACTCCGTGTGAGGAAGGCCTCAGTCTTGAAGTAGTGGTGGAGTTGAAAGTAGATGACGACCAGCGAAGAAATTCAGGTCGTTGTACATGATGATCAGAGAGATCTACAAAGTACCATATCTGATGTTATTCTCTGCTGCCTTATTTCTTGTACACCTGAATAAAGTCACAACTCATCTTATACGAACACCTCAGATAATGATTAAGGTATGTAATTTAGTAGTATTTCACGCTAGTCAAATGTGGTACTAAGTGCAGCATCAAAGACAGATAACCTGAATAAAAGTTTGGAACGGAATCTCTAGCACAATAAGCAAACTTTGTTTTTCTTTTCTTAAAAAGTCTACATGTTTTATTTGAGACGTAGCCCATGTAGATCATCCTGACAGAACTTTGTCTTACTATGGGTGAAGTGTTTGTATGTCACCATTTAAAATTATTAAAACCTGCGTCACGCTCATTAGTTCAATACTTGTCTGCCTTAGCAATTTGTTTTAAAATATACATTTCTTTTTTAATCTCTTTAGACCCCACGGGTAGCCACAGCATTCTGGATTTTCATTGATACTGAATTTTTGATCATCGAGGTATAACGTCTTTAAAATATTGTTTAATTCAGAAGAAGTACAGGGTGTTTCAAAAATGACCGGTATATTTGAAACGGCAATAAAAACTAAACGAGCAGCGATAGAAATACACCGTTTGTTGCAATATGCTTGGGACAACAGTACATTTTCAGGCAGGCAAACTTTCGAAATTACAGTAGTTACAATTTTCAACAACAGATGGCGCTGCGGTCTAGGAAACTCTATAGTACGATATTTTCCACATATCCACCATGCGTAGCAATAATATGGCGTAGTCTCTGAATGAAATTATCCGAAACTTTTGACAACGTGTCTGGCGGAATGGTTTCACATGCAGATGAGATGTACTGCTTCAGCTGTTCAATTGTTTCTGGATTCTGGCGGTACACCTGGTCTTTCAAGTGTCCCCACAGAAAGAAGTCACAAGGGTTCATGTCTGGCGAATAAGTAGGCCAATCCACGCCGCCTCCTGTATGTTTTGGATAGCCCAAAGCAATCACACGATCATCGAAATATTCATTCAGGAAATTAAAGACGTCGGCCGTGCGATGTGGCCGGGCACCATCTTGCATAAACCGCGAGGTGTTCGCAGTGTCGTCTAAGGCAGTTTGTACCGCCACAAATTCACGAAGAATGTCCAGATAGCGTGATGCAGTAATCGTTTCGGATCTGAAAAATGGGCCAATGATTCCTTTGGAGGAAATGGCGGCCCAGACCAGTACTTTTTGAGGATGCAGGGACGATGGGACCGCAACATGGGGCTTTTCGGTTCCCCATATGCGCCAGTTCTGTTTATTGACGAAGCCGTCCAGGTAAAAATAAGCTTCGTCAGTAAACCAAATGCTGCCCACATGCATATCGCCGTCATCAATCCTGTGCACTATATCGTTAGCGAATGTCTCTCGTGCAGCAATGGTAGCGGCGCTGAGGGGTTGCCACGTTTGAATTTTGTATGGATAGAGGTGTAAACTCTGGCGCATGAGACGATACGTGGACGTTGGCGTCATTTGGACCGCAGCTGCAACACGGCGAACGGAAACCCGAGGACCTGTTGGATCACCTGCTGCACTAGCTGCGCGTTGCCCTCTGTGGTTGCCGTATGCGATCGCCCTACCTTTCCAGCACGTTCATCAGTCACGTTCCCAGTCCGTTGAAATTTTTCAAACAGATCATTTATTGTATCGCTTTTCGGTCCTTTGGTTACATTAAACCTCCGTTGAAAACTTCGTCTTGTTGCAACAACACTGTGTTCTAGGTGGTGGAATTCCAACACCAGAAAAATCCTCTGTTCTAAGGAATAACCCATGTTGTCTACAGCACACTTGCACGTTGTGAACAGCACACGCTTACAGCAGAAAGACGACGTACAGAATGGCGCACCCACAGACTGCGTTGTCTTCTATATCTTTCACATCACTTGCAGCGCCATCTGTTGTTGAAAATTATAACTACTGTAATTTCGAAAGTTTGTCCGCCTGAAAATGTACTGTTGTCCCAAGCATATTGCAACAAACAGTGTATTTCTAGCGCTGCTCGTTTAGTTTTTATTGCCGTTTCAAATATACCGGTCATTTTTGAAATACCCTGTCCAATTCATGTTGTTTACAACTGGACGAAATGAAATGCATTGATTATGAAACTTGGGCTGGGCTCTGAGCTTAGGTATTTGTGGATTCATCTCTTTCAAATATGTCTCTGTTTTTAACTGATATTTGTTACTTTGGTCACAGAACAGTGAAGAGACATGTGCAGCAACAGGTATAACTTTGTGTTAGTAGGTCACTTCCCAGGTGGTGCGAGTAGTTGTACAAATTTCATTTTGCCCCACTATCCATTGTTGCCATATTTTATCAAGATGGAGGATCCAAGATGGTGGTGATAGGTGTGGCAATGTCACAATAATGTCTTGGCAGGAAGTTCAAATTTTGGCTGGAAAATAGGACAATTTGGTTACCTCCACTAATTACGCCATCCCCTCTCTGCTCACATCCACCCCCACCCCCAGAAAATGGCGGGAAAATTTTGCCAAGAAAATAGGTGACTTTGGCTACCTCCACTAACATAAGTCATCCAACCACCACCTATTCCTCAGAATTGGCAGAAAAAGTGCTCAACTTGTGCTGGGCTGCTGGATAGGACGGACATACTTCTTTATTTTACAAGCATTGTATATTTAAACAATTGAGTTGTCACAGGCAATAGCTCCATACAGTGCATTGAGCATGACGTCCTGAGTCCAACTGCGCTAGTACACAGTACTACTACCAGAGGGCACTGCCGTCCCTCCCATGACATAAACCAAGATAGTGGTTTGGGGAAAAAATGTCGGGGAAAGGACTCAGTCTGTGTCCAGCTAATGGAGAGAGAAAGGAGGGAACTTTATTTATTTTCAGTGGGAAGCTGGAGAAATTTATTTATGTATGGATTTAATGTAGTTTATTTATTACTCTGATACAAAATACTCGCCCTGTTGAGCTTGGGGTCATAATAAATAGCCTACAGACCTGCAAACTATTTGTAAATCACTGAAATAATGTTGTATACTGATATACACACAAGTAAACTACTTGTAAATTGTCAAAATAATGCATGTATAATGCTCTGCAAATACTCTCATTAATTGTAAACTGTCAAAATAATGCATTGCACAGTATACAGACATGAAAACTACAAATAAACCACCGGAATAATGGAGTACACTAATGGACAGCCACAAAAACAACTCGTAAATTGTCAAAATAACACATGATTAACGCTAAGCAAACACGCTCACAATGCTTAAACTACCCGAATAATGCAGTGCACAAACACTCATTGCATGTATAAACGCTTTCGGACTATCCTTAAGAAATCGACAGTGATGTATCAGCAAACTGTTCCCTACATAATTCCAAAGCAGAATGATGACTGGATGCATTCTTCCTAGCGTTCCTAATGGAACAGCCCTTCTCACATGCAGGACACGTCTGCCTCCACATGTGTTTACATAGCTACCAGGGCTTACGCATAGGTTTCATAGTTGGGGGTCCAGCGCCGAGCAAGATGTCTGCGTAGCTGCCCACCCTCGCAGGCGCAGCTAAAGGGTTGTCAGTGTTATACTGACGTCACATGTCTCTGTAAATGAGAGCCAAGTCTCCCTCTCGGAAATAGTAAAATGTTGGAGAAACAGTTAACGGTTGCTTTTGTGGTTTTAGGGCTTTCATGGTGTCTCAGCTTGTCTGCATGGTAACTCTTGTCCTAATGGGACCTCTTCATGGAAATAGCCCAGAATCACTCTGATTGAATTCTCCCTGATGGTCCTATCGATGCACCCCATCCATCCTGGAAATCATAACATTCTACTTTCAACATATATCTCAGAAATTGTAAAGATTCTCATCACTAAAAGCCTTCTTTATGTCTGTGCATGCTTGTGAAAACATCGTTAATCGCAAAAACATTCATGTTGTTTGGTTAGAGAGCACTGTATAAGCACAGACAGGAAAACCACAACAATTACACAAACAGATCCGAAGCACTGTCCGACAGAATAGAAAAATAGCTGTAACTGTCAGCTGCTGGTCTGGAGATGGCCTAATGCCACAATGGTGGATGCATCCCACCAGAAATGGATGGTCTGCTTCAACTTGTCTTTGAGCACTTGAACAAAGCACTTCAAATTACTCTCAGAACTTTCCATAGATACCTTGCCCCCATCTTGTTCAAACCAGTCTGTAGAGACTAATGTCCAAGCACAAACGATGTCTTGTGAATGCAAGGAGCATTCTGATTGGTTCTTATTGAGTTTACCCACGAAATTACTGATGATGCTGGTGTGGAAGAACTGTCTGCCTATTTTTTCTGGAGACTAGACTTTCAGTGGCAAAATTATTTTGTATAGATCGCCATATTGCTCTGTCTTATAAACCCTCCAAATCGTCAAACTCGTGAAGAGACTTTCTCAATACACTGCACTGCCACTGATGACAGAAGCTTGAATATTTGAGCGTGAAACTGTATATAGTCCTGGCAGCTCTAGATATTTCCCACGAGCTCGGTTTGTCATCCACAACAACTGACGGTCACAAGTAATCTGTCCCCAATGCACACTGGCCTGACGAATGACCACAGCACCATGAGCAGACCGAGGTCACTCTCTGAAATCTTGTACAAAGGTTGGGTCGGTTCCCCTCGGAACAATGGCGTTAGTGTTGCTGGCTTGCTTGCTTTCTACACCCATCTACAGACTCTCTGACTACAAGAACATATGTATTTTCACATGTGTTACCAGAATATCATTCCAAGACAGAGACTTGGCTCTTATTTAAAGAGACATGTCATGTCATTATGACACTGACAACCATTTAGCTGCGCCTGCGAGAGTGAGCCGCTATGCAAACATCTCGCTCAGCGTTGGACCTGCAACTGTGAAAGCTATACGTCAGCCACAGTGGCTTGGTAAACACATGTGCAGCCAGAGGCGTCTCTTATGTGGGAAGGGCTGTCCCATTAGGATCGCTAGGAAGAATGCATCCAGTCATCATTCCACCTTGGAATTCCATAGGGAACAAATCGCTGATGCTTCACTGTCGAATTTCTTAACAATGTTCTGAAAGTATTTTTCCCTACAATGAGTGTTAGTGTAGTGCATTATTTCGGCTGTTTAAGCATTGTGAGCGTGTTTGCAGAGCGTTATACATGCATCATTTTCCAGTTTTAATCATAGTGAACGTGTCTGTGCGTCAGTGTACTGCATTATATCGGTGATTTATGAGTAGTTCGTAAGTCTGTAGGCTCTTAATTGTGACCTTAAGCACAACAGGGCGAGTGTTTTGTATCAGTGTAATAAATAAATTACGTTAAATCCATCCCTAAATAAATTGCTCGAGCTCCCTCCCTATTGAAAATAAATAAACTACACTCATTCCTCTCTCCAGCAGTCAGACATAGACTGAGTCTCTTTCCCGCCATTTTTCTCCTGCCCGCCATCTTGGATTACATCATAGGAAGGAGAGCAGCGCCGTCTTGTGGTTGTGCTGTGTACTAGGTCAGTTGAACTCGGACCTCATGGTGAACACACTGGATGGAACTATGACAACTCAAATTGTTTAAATGAACAATGCATGCAAAATAAAGACTTATGTCCATCCTATCCAGCAGCCCAGCACAGGATGAGTTCTTTTCCCGCCATTTCCAAGGATGAGGTGGTGATTGGATGCCTCATGTTAGAGGAGGTAGTCCAAGTGACCTATTTTCCCGCCATATTTTTCCTGCCATTTCCTGGGTGTAGGGGAGGGGATGGTGATAGGAGATGGGAGAGGAGGGGGTTAGGTTAGTGGAGGAAGCCCACTCGGCCTACGTTCCCACCAAAATTTGGACTTACCACTTTGACATCACTGTGACATCGTCACATCTATCGCCGCCATCTTGGATCCACGATCTTGAATAAATTTCGCAGCAGTGCAGAATGGGGAAGAACGAATTTTGTCCTACTACTGGCACTACAGTGTGAGAAACTTCTCTTGATAGGCTGTGGGTAAAAATACTCCATTATTCTTACACGTGTTTCACAAATAGCTTTTTTATCATTCTCATTATCTTCTTTAACACTGAGGACAAATTCTGGTCGTATTACCAGCTTTCATTTCGATAAGGTGGTTTTTGCGGATAGTAGTGTGTTTAACGAGCGACTAGTACTTCGTCTTGTATTCTGTCCCAAATGACCATTCTTGGATTCGCTAATCGTTCTTTCAATGCCTTCCTGTAATTATTATCATTGTAAGATGTTGTTTTTAGTAACACCTTGTGTTTGGAACCCCCATTGTATTTCTGTTCAACTTAGTATATATTAACTTGTAATTGTGATTGTTGGTTATATTGAATGTTGCAAAATAAATATGCCTTCAACCAGCAGAACAGCACGCCTCACTAACACTGATGCTACAACTGACATTCAGCAAACAAGTAAAATACCTAGAAGTGGTTGATAGGAGATACACTAAATTACTCAACTAGTGACCAGAAAGAGAAATCTTATCCGGCCTATGGAGCGTACATCACAACAAGAGCACAATTAATAACAAAAGACGCTAACTGTAGCAAAAATAATGGGAACTATATCATGACACTGCATTTAATCAAATATGAGGGAAGAAAAGAAAAGTTCAAGTGTGTGTGAAATCTTATGGGACTTAACTGCTAAGGTCATCAGTCCCTAAGCTTACACACTACTTAACCTAATTTATCCTAGAGACAAACATGCACACCCATGCCCGAGGGAGGACTCGAACCTCCGCCGGGACCAACTGCACAGTCCATGACGGCAGCGCCTTACACCGCTCGACTAATCCTGCGCGGCTGAGGGAAGAAAAGAAATAAATAAATAAAGGAGGAGAGAGTTGCGTGTGTGGCACATAACTATTTGGATCATTGCTCGGGTTCTTACTCTTCTTTTTTATCTCTTAGTTAATTAGAACAACAATATTTACTCCTTTTTTTAAGTTAATGGTAATGAAATTTTCCCAGCTTTATATTTATTCAGAAGCATGAAGAAGCACTGTGTACTTTAAACTGAATTTTGTTTTATTTATTTCCTATAGCATGAAGAGCTTTATTTATTGTACCAATAACGTAAAGAAGAGATCTTTATAATATAACGATGAAGTCTTATGTCTTAGCAAAAAAAGTTAGTCACTGTATAAGGTACAAGGTGTTGGAAACTTGCCCAGAAGGTTTCGGTTGAGCTGATAAACTGTATCGCCACTAATCCAAGTGCTCTTTTTTATTTCTGTACGGAAACGGCTTTGAATTTATTAACTGTAATTCCATTTTGTATCACTTTAAGATGCTGTTCTGTATAATATTTACAGTATAACCGGCTTAGGTCAGATAACATTGCCCTGTAAAAATTTTTGTCAACAATTCCAAGAAGAAACTGTTCGACGAAGATGGCTTGATGGGTTCCTACGCCACTATGAGAATGCAAATCATGTGTTCTTTAAATACACGCTGTGATCGTGAGCGTTAGTTACCTTCGACAGAATGCCTTTAAGGCGACATAGAAGCCATTATCAACACCTCACTGAGTTTGAACGTAGTCGTGTAATAGGGATACGAGAAGATGAATGATCTTTCTGTAAAACTGTAGAAAGACTTGGCAGGAATGTATCCACTGTACGTGACTGCTTGTAGCGTTGGTCATCAGTGGTGTCAAGCGAGAGCTCATTAGAGGGCAGGGTGGAGGTCTGTTGTGTTTTCTGATGAAACCTGGTTCTGCCTCGATGTGTTAATTAGTAGGGGGCAGTTGAGGGCCTGCAACCAACCTATCTGCGTGGCAGACACATTGGACTTCCAAATGGAGCTTTGGTGTAGGGCGTTATTTCATGCCGGCCGGAGCGACCGAGCGGTTCTAGGTGCTTCGGCCTGGAACCGCGTGACCGCTACGGTTGCAGGTTCGAATCCTGCCTGGGGCATGGATGTGTGTCATGTCCTTAGGGTAGTTAGGTTTAAGTAGTTCTAAGTTCTAGGGGACTATTGACCTCAGATATTAAGTCCCATAGTGCTCAGAGCCATTTGAACCATTTTTTGTTATTTCGTATGACAGCAGGAGAATTCTCGCAGTTACCCGACGTACCTTGAGTACAAATTTGTACGTCAGTCCGGTGAGACGGCATGTTGTGCAGCCACTCACCAACAGCATCCCAGGGGGTGCTTTCCAACAGAATAACGTTCACCAACGTACCGTTGTCGTAACCCAACATGCTCTACAGGGTTTTACATGTTTCCGTGGCCTGCTCGGTCGCAGGATCCGTCTCCAGTCGAGCATTTATGGGACATCATCGAACGACTACTGCAGCGTCATCCACAACTAGCGTTTACCGTCCCTGTATTGCCCATAATTACAGCGAGTGTGGAACTCCATCCCACAAACTGACAGCCGGTAACTGCACATCATGATGCATGCACGTCTGCCTGCTTGCATTCAACATTCTGTTGATTACACTGGTTATTAGTATACCAGATTTTCACATTTGCAATGGATTATCTCGCGCTTACACCAGTCTGTGGTCTTGCAATGTTAATCACTTAAATCGGTTACCTAGACAAATGCATTCCCGAAAATTCATTACTGTATATTAGTAAGATTTTCCTTGAGACATGTGAGTCTCATCTTTTTGATAATTACAAAAGCTGAAGAAACGAATTAAAATCAGTGCAATGGCCAGGACTCGCACTCGGGTCTCCTTGCTAGGAGACCCGGGTTCAAGTAATGGCCTGGGCAGAAATGTTAGTTCGTTTCTTTAGCTTGGGGGTGTCATTGCATACATTAATTATTTTTTGTGCAGTATTTAGAAACATAAATTTAAAAAAAAATCTTTTTATGACGTATACAGCGTGTCCCTCTAAGAGTTGTCAGATGGCTTTTCTCTGATTTTCGATTTCGCAGTGTGTAAACTTTCATGTTACTTTTGTGACGATCAGTCCACATTTCATGTCATTTTTGTAGTTTTGTCAATTTCTGCCTAGGATCTTTCTTAAGTCCTTGATTTCTTAAAATTTTTACCATTCCAGGGGGATCGATCACGCTGGAAACCAAATTAACAGTTTTATTTTCAGTTTTATTAAGTTTCATAAGAACCGAATTAAAGGAGTTTTATTTTAATAGTTTCATTACGTTTGACTTTCAGTACACCACCTACCTTTAATCTCCTTTCCTAAACGTAGACGAATGTTAGATTGTACAAATGTGGTAGCAACTGCAAACAAGCACGTCGGTGAATTCAGGTACACTTTCTCGGCTCATCTCTGCGGCTGAACCTGGGCACAGGAACTGAATCTTTCTCCACGAGCAGCTTTGCGACTGGCACCTTCAGACTCACGCGAAAGGCAAGAGTTTGTTCAAATTCTTGACGTGGAATCGTCTGATTGTACAGGGTGTCCAAAAAGTTTGCGTATATCGGGAATTCTAATAAATAATAATAAAGCACATTTTAGTCACTTAACGTTAGTAAATAATGTTTTAAACACGTTCTCCGAGCTTATCAACTCAGAATTCGATGCATTTTTTCCAGATTAAGGTGAAGTCAGTGGAATAGGTCTGAACTGCCGTCGCTTTTGGCACACTGACTAGTAATGCATTCTGCCACGTGGTTTAAATTAGCAATCTTCATCGAGTAAACTTCCTCTTTCAGCATACCCCAGAAAAAGATATCCAGGGGAAAAAAAGGCTGTCGAACGAGGGGACCACTCCTTTTCTTAATTTACATTTTTATCATCAGTCTTCTGACTGCCTTGAAGCGACCTCCACGAATTCCTCTCATGTGCCAAACTCTTCATCTCAGAGTAGCACTTGCATCCTACGTCCTCAATTATTTGCTGGATGTATTCCAATCTCTGTCTTCCTCTACAATTTTTGCTCTCTACAGCCAGCTCCCTCCAGTACCATTTGTCTGTAGCACCATATCTCAAATGCATTGATTCTCCTCTGTTTCGGTTTTCCCACAGTCCACGTTTCACTATCACACAATTCTGTGCTCCAAACGTACATTCTCAGAAATTTCTTCCTCAAATTAAGGCTTGTATTTGAAACTAGTAGAATTCTCTTGGCCAGAAATGTCCTTTTTGCCAGTGATTGCTTTTGATGACCTTCTTGTTCCGCCCGTTACTGAATATTTTGCTGCCTACATAGCAGAATTAACTTCATCCTCCTTGCTCCGTCCATTATTGCTTATTTTGCTGCCTACATACCAGGATTAACTTCATCTACTTTGTGACCATCAATCCTGAAGTTAAGTTTTTCGCTGTTCTCATTTTTGATACTTCTAATTATTTTCGTCTTTCTTCGATTTACTCTCAATCCATATTCTGTACTCATTTAACTGTTCATTCCATTCAGCAGATGATATAATTTTTCTTCACCTTCACTCATGATAGCAATGTCGTCAACGAATCATATCATTGATATCCTTTCACCTTGATTTTTAATTCCACTGCTGAACCTTTCTATTATTTGCATCATTGCTTCGTCGGTGCACAGACTGAACAGTAGGGGTGAAAGACTGTGTCCTGGTCTTATCCCCTTTTTAATATGAGCACTTTGTTCTTGGTCACCCATTCTTATTATTCCCTCTTAGCTATTGTCCATATTGCATATGACCCGTCTCTCCCTACAGCTTACCCCTACTTTATTCAGAATTTCGAACATATAGCACCGTTTTACATTGTCGAACGCTTTTTCCAGGTCGACAGATCCTATGAACATGTCTTAATTTTTTTTTGTCTTGCTTCCATTGTCAACCTCCACGTCAAAATTCTCTCTCGTGCCTTTTTCTTTCCTAAAGCCAAACTGATCACCATCTAAGACATCCTCAGTTTTCTTTTTCATTCTTCTGTATATTATTCTTGTAAGCAACATGGATGCATGAGCTGTTAAGCTAATAGTGCGATAACTGTCGCACTTGTCTGCTCTTCCACTCTTCGGAATTGTGTGGATTATATTTCTTAGAAAGTCAGATGGTGTGTCACCAGACTCATGCATACTACATACCAACTTGAAGAGTCGTTTTGTTGCCACTTACCCCTACCATTTTAGAAATTCTGATGGGATTTTATCTATCCCTTCTGCCTTATTTAATCTTAAGTCATCCAGAGCTCTCTTAAATTCTGATTCTAATACTGAATCGCATATCTCATCTAAGCCGACTCCTGTTTCTTCTTCTACCACGTCAGGCCCTCTCAGAGGGCTTCAATGTACTCTTTCGACCTATCCGATCTGTCCTCTGCATTTATCAGTGGAATTTCAGTTGCACTCTTAATGTTACTACACTTGCTTTTAATTTCACCGAAAGTTGTGTTGATTTTTCTACATGCTGAAACAGTCCTTCCGATGATCATTTCTTTTCCCATTTCTCCATATGTTTCATACATTCATTTCATATTAGCTTCCCTGCACTTCCTATTAATTTCATTCTTAAGTGACCTTTATCTCTGTGTTCCTGTATTTCCCATAACTTCTTTATACTTCCTGCTTTCATCGATCAGCTGAAGTATTTCTTCTATTATCCATGGTTTTTAGCAATTACCTTCATTGAATGACAGACGAATGGAAAAACTGGTAGAAACCGACCTTGGGGAAGATCAGTTTGGATTCCGTAAAAATATGGGAACACGTGAGGCAATACTGACCCTACGACTTATTTTAGAAGCTAGATTAAGAAAAGGCAAACCTACGTTTCTAGCAATTGTTGACTTGGAGAAAGCTTTTGACAATTTTGACTGGAATACTCTCTTTCAAATTCTGAAAGTGGCAGGGGTAAAATACAGGGAGCAAAAGGCTAATTACAATTTATGCAGAAACCAGATGGCAGTTATAAGAGTCGAGGGACACGAAAGGGACGCAGTGGTTGGGAAGCGAGTGAGACAGGGTTGTAGCCTCTCCCCGATGCTATTCAATCTGTATATTGAGCAAGCAATAAAGGAAACAAAAGAAAAATTCGTAGTAGGCATTAAAATCCGTGGAAAAGAAATAAAAACTTTAAGGTTCGCCTATGACATTGTAATTCTGTCAGAGGCAGCAAAGGACTTGGAAGAGCAGTTGAACGGAAAGGACAATGTCTTGAAGGGAGAATATAAGATGAATGTCAATTAAAGCAATACGAGGATAATGGAATGTAGTCGAATTAAGTCGGGCGATGCTGAGGGAATTAGATTAGGAAATGAGACACTTAAAGTAGTAAAGGAGTTTTGCTATTTGGGGAGCAAAGTAACTGATGACGGTCGAAGTAGGATATAAAATGTAGACTGGGAATGGCAAGAAAAGTGTTTCTGAAGAAGAGAAATTTGTTAACATCGAGTATAGATTTAAGTCTCAGGAAGTCGTATCTCAAAGTATTTGTATGGAGTGTAGCCATGTATGGAAGTGAAACATGGACGATAAATAGTTTAGACAAGAAGAGAATAGAAGCTTTTGGAATGTGGTGTTACAGAAGAATGCTGAAGATTAGATGGGTAGATCACGTAACGATTGAGGAGGTATTGAATAGAATTGGGGAGAAGAGGAGTTTGTGGTACAACTTGACAAGAAGAAGGGATCGGTTAGTAGGACATGTTCTGCGTCATCAAGGGATCACCAGTTTAGTATTGGAGGGCAGCGTGGAGGGTAAAAATCGAAGAGGGAGATCAAGAGATAAATACACTAAAGAGATTCAGAAGGATGTAGGCTGCAGTACGTGTTGGGAGATGAAGAAGCTTGCACAGGATAGAGTAGCATGGAGAGCTGCATCAAACCAGTCTCAGGACTGAAGACCACAACAACAAAAAACCTTCTTTGTACCTGTGTTTTCCTTCCAACTACTATGATTGACCATTTTTGAGGCGTCCATTCCTCTTCATCTCTATTGCCTACTGAGCTAGTTCTTATTGTTGTATCTATAGCCTTCGAGAACTTCAAGTGTATTTCGTCATTCCTTAGTGCTTGTGTATCCCACTTCTCCATGTATTGATTCTTCCTGACTAATCTCTTGAACTTCAGCCTACTCTTCGTCACTACTACATTGTGGTGTGTCTATATATGCTCCTGGATACGCCTTACAATCCAGTATCTGATTTCGGAATATGTGTCTGACCATGATAAAACTGAAATCATCCTATATAACGCGTATAACACCTGCTCTTGTGGTTCTTGGATAGGTTATTCGCTATTACTAACTGATATTTATTGCAAAAGTCAATTAGTGTTTCTCCTTTCTCATACCTTGTCCCAAGCCCAAATTCCCCCGTAACCTTCTCTTCTACTTCTTCCCCTACAGCTGAATTCCATTCCTCCACGACTGTTATGTACTGTATTACCCTTTTAGTATCCTGATATACTTTCTCCATCGCTTCATCTTCAGCTTGCGACGGCGACATATAAAATGAACTATCGTTGTCGGTGTTGCTAACTGTTCACAGTAACACGTTGTCTGCCCTGACTCCCTATTCATTTCTAATCCTACTCCCATTATACCACTTTCCGCTGCTGTTGACATTACGCTATACTCATCTTCTTTCCATTTCAGCTCATTGACACCTTCTATATTTAGACTGAGCCTTTGCATTTCCGTTTTGAGATTTTCTAGCTGTCCTGCCACTTTCGAACTTCTGACATTCTACGCTCCGACTCCTAGAATTTTATCCTGTCGTTGGTAATTCAGTCTTTTTCGCATGGTTACCTCCTCTTCGGCAGTCCCCTCCCAGAGATCCGAATGGGGGACTATTCCCGATTCTTTAGCTAATAGACACTTTTTCAGTTCTGTGGAGACACGTTATGTGTCTTTAACGCAATTGTTTCCATTGCCTTTACATCCTCATGCCATTGATCATTGCTGATTCTTCCGCCTTTAGGGGCAGTTTCCCACCCCAATCACACAAGAATGCCCTGATCCTCTCTCCGCTTCTCAGCCCACTTTGACAAGGCCGTTGGCGGAATGAGAATGACTTCTTGTGCCGGAAATCTTTCAACCCCCAGTGCTGATTATTAATCGAAATATGAGCGGTGGCTGGTTTCGGACCTGGAACGGAGGAACTTTCGATTACTAAAAAAAGACACTACCGCTAGACCATGGGTGCAAGCCAATATGTAAGTGCTGCAGCAAAATGGGCAGGAGTCCCATCCTGCTGAATCCAGTGTGGAAGTCCGTCACCTAAACGCTCAGTCTGAGGCGTGTGTCTCATCGTGTCCAGATAAGTCTCACCTATTATATGTTCAACGAAGAACAAACGTTCCTAGCACATGAGAGTTCCACAAGCAACACCACGGAAGTGGCCGCGATACACAAACCAGGGAGAGATCCTCTGTTCCCACAGCACTACAGGACGATTAGCCTCTTGCCAACTCTCAGCAAGATCTATGAGCGCCTCCTGCTAATACCCATACAGGATCACATTACCCGAGAGCAACTGCTGCCGGATTTCCAATTCGGATTCAAAAATGGTTCAAATGGCTCTGAGCACTATGGGACTTAACATCTGTGGTCATTAGTCCCCTAGAACTTAGAACTACTTAAACCTAACTAACCTAAGGACATCACACACTTCCATGCCCGAGGCAGGATTAGAACCTGCGACCGTATCAGTCGCGCGGTTCCGGACTGAGTGCCTAGAACCGCGAGACCACCGCGGCCGGCTCCAATTCTGATTTCGGCAGAACCATTCTGCCCCACAACAGATCATGAGAGTGGTTGAAGCAGCCACAGAGGGCTTTAACCACAGAGGCTACTGCTGGATAGTTCTAGTAAACGTAGCCGAAGCCTTCGACTCAGTACGACATAGAGGGTTACTCTACAAGTTGTACACACAAGGGTTCCCCGGGAGCATAGTCAAGCAGATCAAAAGTTATCTCACAGATAGAACTTTCTCTGTCAAAGTAGAAACCTCCACCTCTACCAAAAGGCGTATTCGTGTTGGGGTGCCACAGGGATCCGTCCCGGGACCCGTGTTGTACAGTCTGTACACTGCAGACACCCCAGCAGCCCCCCCCCCCCCCCCCTGGTGCACACTGCACAGTATGCAGATGATACAGCCTTCTACAGTCGAAATGTGATCAAGAACCTGCTCATCCGTAATCTACAAAGGGTTTTACATGACACCGAAACTTGGGCCCGTCGCCCCCCCCCCCCCCCCCCCGGCACAGAACCTCCAAGAACTCTGGCGTAAACCTGGGCTCTCGTCTTACGTGGAAAACCCATGTAGATGAGGTCCACAAGGAGATCTGTGCCAGAATGACCATCCTGTGCCTTGTCCTCAACACATCCAGCTCCCTTCCCTGCTCTGTAGGAGTGAACGTTTATCAGGCCCTCATAAGGCCAGTAATGGAGTATGCATGCCCTGTCTGGGGATACGCGGTGAAGCAGCACCTGGACAGACTCCAGAGGCTGCGGAACCGCGCCCTCAGAAGGGCTCTGCACCTACCAATAGGTTTCCCCAACGACGATCTGCACACCGATGCCGAAATGCCACTCAAAGAAAGATTCCAAGATGTGACCATCAGAAGATGGGGGACGCAAGAAGACGACGGATCGGAAGGAGCAGTGTTACTGCCGCTAAAAACTTGGCCACGTTGCCAAGTACTGTTGAAATCCAGTGGCGTGCCTTTGGAGTGCGCAAGCACACGATTCGCGCCGCTGCACGAAGGACACAACACGGCCGCTGCGCCCACTGTGGCGGCGCTCACGCAGCGAATTACCGAGGCTGCCGTTATATTAAGAGCTGGAGTCGCGGTGAGAAGACAAGACGGAGATGCAAGACCACCAAGAAGGCGGACAAAACCACGGCCGCAGCATCGTCGCCACCCCCCGCCTCTGACGGATCCAAGGTGGTCGATGACGCGGCTGTTACTCAGGACGCAGTCAGCGAGGCGAGTGCCAGGGTCCCTGCCGCCGACGACGAAGTAATTGTTGCCCTCAAAGCCGCAATGGCGGAAGAGAGGGCAACACTCCAAGCCGAACTAGCCGAGGCACGGCAGCTGGTGCATAGTCTCCGTGATGCACTGCCCAACCAGCCCCGTCCAGCACAGAAGAAGGACACCAACACGCAGACTGCCGCCCCCCTGGAGCCTGTAGTAATACAGGAAACCACGAGGGTGCCAACACAAGACGCCTACGTACAGACAACCGTCACGGCGATGACCAAAGCAACCCAGGTTATCATCGTGGAAGTTCCTTGCCCCAAGACGCAACTGCAGAAGATAATGTCTATCCACTTTTGACACTCTCAGATCCTACAACGCCCGCCCTCCTCTCACTCCTGTCGAGTGGGAAGTTCCCGTTGCCTCGATAGAACAAGCCGAGAACGCAAGCAAAGAACAAGGGGCGAGCACCACTGAAGACGCCGAAGCCGCCAGCTGGGAGGACGTGACGGATCCCAAAGTGTCACAAGTAGACACATACAAGAAGAAGAAGAAGAAGAAGAAGAAGAAGAAGGACAAGAAGAAGCACCCAGACGCCAGGAGGACTTAGAAGACTTTCCTCCTTACCACGCCGGACACCCACCATCATCATCATCAACAACCACTCGCCCTGTCAGTCGTCGACTGGCAGTCCCAGGCGTCAACAGGGCCAGTCAAGTAAAGGCCCCTAGTCGACGCATCGCTGTTTTCATGTAACCTATCGCCTGTCCCTGACCGGCAATCATCAGTACTTCCTCCGCACAACTGTCCCAGTTATTCCAAACGTACCAGCATACTTCAATCCATCCTAAATGAAGTAAATGTCTAACGACAACAGACTCCTCCTTACCTTCCTCAAGAAGAGGAATTCAAGTGTGAAGAGAGAGGAACATCCCGACGGGAGACTGGTCCTGGACTCGCTGCAGTTAACTTCGTTGCTGTCGCTGTTGGAAGTCGCAGACATGGCTGGACAAGGCAAGGGAGGTGAAGCCAAGGGAAGTTAAGGTCTCGCCTTCTCGCCGTCCTAGTGGAGCACCTGGTCGACGAAGTGCGAAGCGGAAAGAAGAGCGAGAAGAAGATGAAGACGCAGCAGTGCTACCAATGCCAACAGCTTGGCCATATAGCAAAGTCCTGCAGCAATATGATCGCGTGCATGAAGTGTGCGAAGGCACATGATACACACGACTGTAATAATACTACTCCGAAGTGCGTTAATTGCGGCGGCGCACACGCTGCAAACCGTCGTCGTTGCAGCCACATAAAGAACTGGAGCAAGCAGAAGCAGAATAAGAAGACTGAGGCCGCTAAACCTGGAGAAATGGCCCAGCAAGACAAGGCGGCCGCCCAGCCCCACTATCCAAGAAGGGATAGCGGGCCGCGCCACCCAGAAGAAGACCACCACAATAGTTTCCATGAATCTTAACAGAAAGCCACGGACGAAGCCGTTGCCGCGCTTAAATCCCCCATGGCGGAGGAGAGGGCGTCCCTGAGGGCGAAACTGGAAGAGGCACGCCGTCAGGTGTGGCAACTGACGGAGGCCTTGGCCCTTGCGACTCGCAAAGAAGAGGCGCCGACCCCCCATTAGGAAGGGGGTATATGCAGAAACTCAGACGACCGCCTCTCTGGCCGTCGCGGAAACGCAAGTTGCTGGAGAGGTTGTCGAGGAAATGGAGGAGGTGGTAGAGATGCCGGAAGAAGAGGACGACGAAGAGGCAGTACAAGTCACTGCTGTGACTGCTATGGTCCAAGAGCAGGCTGCCAAACATTGCAAACATGACCACCTTCCGCTGCCGGACAATCCGCAAATGGCTAAGCTGGTGATGGACATGCTAGTGGAGTCGCTGCGAAATGGTACATATCCATACCCTTTTACCCCTCCCGATATTCCCAAACACCCTCTTCCCCACCAACCATATGACTTTGGTTGGGCAGCTGCAAACCAGCACAACGTCATCTCTAAAAAAGACCTAGCTCTGATTAATTCCCATCCTATCTTCACGCCCCAGGATTGGCAATGCATCATAGATGTACTAGATCTACTAGCACATACAAGCTATTTTATCGTGCCTTGCTCAGGCAAGTCCGTTTTTCCCTTGTCCCAGTTATAACTTCCAGCCCGTTATTATAGAGTAGATGTCATAGGACAAAGACTTCTCTTTTTTAGGCAACTTCTGGGAGGCTCTCATTCACTGTGAGCAGTAGGAGGAACATTTCGACACTTCGCTTGAAGATGATTGATACGCAGTCCACTGAAACGTTGCGACTAGAAAACGACGACACTTGGCTGATAACCCGTGAAGAATTCGTAGCTGAAATACGCCGAGAAAGCCTGCAATCGCATACCTTCACACTACGTTTTTTCCCATCTTTTTCCCTTTTCTAGAAAAACTTACCCCCAAGCTATGCATACCACAATACTAACACCACTTCCTCTTTCTGAACTCAACATCTTACCCATTATAGAGGGACGCAGACTCAGTTTTTCAGGATAGCAAATTGGACGTTGCGGTACAGAAAGAGGCCCAGAGATCACCAATGTGTGTTGGTGTGTGTGTGTGTGTGTGTGTGTGTGTGTGTTTTTGTGCGTGTAGTGAGTGAAGTGTTGTGAAACATTGTGTGTACCGTGTGGGCAGTGACTGGTAGTCACATGTCAGTGGACAGTGTGGCATTACATTATTTTATAAGTTATTTGTAAAAGAAAAAGTAATGTATACCAGGATTAACCCTAATGATTGCCTCTAAGTAGTAGTCTGTAAATGTATGTGTATACGAATTAGCTTATTTTAAATTAGTGTAAACTTGTAAATACTTTGACATGTCCTATATGCTTGTAAAAAGATATATATGGATGAATAAAGCTATTACTACTACTACATCCAAGTCTTGCTTCAACAGCATCTGAAATATTTACTAGTTCAGTAAGAATTTGTTCGTATGTTATACCTGTTATGCAATAGCTATCGACAGCCTGAAACACAAAAAGAATCTTGCTGACATCACTAAAATTTTACTAGTCACTCATTATTTCTACCTTTTTTTGTGTAATGAAACACAATATCGTCTTCAGCGAGGATACGTTTTTACACTCCTGGATATGGAAAAAAGAACACATTGACACCGGTGTGTCAGACCCACCATACTTGCTCCGGACACTGCGAGAGGGCTGTACAAGCAATGACCACACGCACGGCACAGCGGACACACCAGGAACCGCGGTGTTGGCCGTCGAATGGCGCTAGCTGCGCAGCATTTGTGCACCGCCGCCGTCAGTGTCAGCCAGTTTGTCGTGGCATACGGAGCTCCATCGCAGTCTTTAACACTGGTAGCATGCCGCGACAGCGTGGACGTGAACCGTATGTGCAGTTGACGGACTTTGAGCGAGGGCGTATAGTGGGCATGCGGGAGGCCGGGTGGACGTACCGCCGAATTGCTCAACACGTGGGGCGTGAGGTCTCCACAGTACATCGATGTTGTCGCCAGTGGTCGGCGGAAGGTGCACGTGCCCGTCGACCTGGGACCGGACCGCAGCGACGCACGGATGCACTCCAAGACCGTAGGATCCTACGCAGTGCCGTAGGGGACCGCACCGCCACTTCCCAGCAAATTAGGGACACTGTTGCTGCTGGGGTATCGGCGAGGACCATTCGCAACCGTCTCCATGAAGCTGGGCTACGGTCCCGCACACCGTTAGGCCGTCTTCCGCTCACGCCCCAACATCGTGCAGCCCGCCTCCAGTGGTGTCGCGACAGGCGTGAATGGAGGGACGAATTGAGACGTGTCGTCTTCAGCGATGAGAGTCGCTTCTGCCTTGGTGCCAATGATGGTCGTATGCGTGTTTGGCACCGTGCAGGTGAGCGCCACAATCAGGACTGCATACGACACACAGGGCCAACACCCGGCATCATGGTGTGGGGAGCGATCTCCTACACTGGCCGTACACCACTGGTGATCGTCGAGGGGACACTGAATAGTGCACGGTACATCCAAACCGTCATCGAACCCATCGTTCTACCATTCCTAGACCGGCAAGGGAACTTGCTGTTCCAACAGGACAATGCACGTTCGCATGTATCCCGTGCCACCCAACGTGCTCTAGAAGGTGTAAGTCAACTACCCTGGCCAGCAAGATCTCCGGATCTGTCCCCCATTGAGCATGTTTGGGACTGGATGAAGCGTCGTCTCACGTGGTCTGCACGTCCAGCACGAACGCTGGTCCAACTGAGGCGCCAGGTGGAAATGGCATGGGAAGCCGTTCCACAGGACTACATCCAGCATCTCTACGATCGTCTCCATGGGAGAATAGCAGCCTGCATTGCTGCGAAAGGTGGATATACACTGTACTAGTGCCGACATTGTGCATGCTCTGTTGCCTGTGTCTATGTGTCTGTGGTTCTGTCAGTGTGATCATGTGATGTATCTGACCCCAGGAATGTGTCAATAAGGTTTCCCCTTCCTGCGACAATGAATTCACGGTGTTCTTATTTCAATTTCCAGGAGTGTATTTTTGAGGGGTCCTGAAAGCAGAAAAAGCTATAAACATCAAAGAAAAGCAAGCAAAACTCAATCTAACCTCAACTTGTGAAGTCAGTGCACTGTACCTGTAGCGACTGCCAAGTCCCAATCAAATGTTATGTTACAGTTGAATATTACAAGGGTGCTATGTAGATATTTTATCAAAATTAACCAAAGTATGTTTAAAGGTAACTATATGATTGTCATCACTCACCTTAGTTCTTATATAAACCTTATTTTTAAGTGAGTAACTTTGTGGCCTTCTTTCACACACGAAGAACCCATTCGCAAAACAGCTGTTCATATTCTGGGCTGACGTTCACGCTTCCGAATGTCATTTGGGCTGTGCTAACGTCAAGTGTTGAAAGCACAATTTCTATTGAGTGGAACTGTCTGTTCCTGCAGATCTAACGACCTGTTAAGTTACACAATTCCACGCAAAATATACAGGGACTCGTAACTGCCGCCAGTAAATAAAGGAATAACTAGGTCCGGTGCTGGTTTCCAAGCTTTGCCGAGACTATAGCCACAATCTCAGTTGATAAAATTGTCCCTAGTGTGTACCTCGATGGTTATTCTACCGACTCTGTCTCTGTATTTCGACATTTGTGCTAAACCTCTGGTGAATTCACATTCCATCACATGAGTCTCCGATAAATTATGCTCTGTGACTTGTCGGGACACATTAGTCGGGAATGCCGCCGGTGTTCTTGGCACCGATCTTCGATGCCCTGCCACAGTGGCATGGAATCATAACTCTGCATTCCATAATCAGAGGTCATCTTTCATGCACCTCTATCACGCCCGTGTTTTATAGGGCTGCCAGAATACAGTTCTGATCCAGTGCTTTTTCAGTACTCACCCGATAGCTCTCCAGCGTACAGTATGAAGGCTGTGCTGCCTCTTTCTCCACAGTGTTATGACGCAGGGCGTGCCAGTTCTGAGTAACCGTTTTTCTGCAACACCATGCTGAGGTGTTTGAGTTCCCAGGGAAGACGCTCTATACTTGAAGTGCTGCACGTCGCATGTAATAGCCTTTTCAGCACGCCACTCCTCTACACATAATTTTTTATTTTATTGAAAAGGACTCCAGGCGTCGAAGTCGACGCTCTTATACTGCATTAATAGTACTTCTGATGAATGTAATACCAAGAACAAGCTAATATTTTGAATGGAGTAAGTAACATGACTGCTGCAGTTTTATAGGGCTTTCGTCCGGTCGCGTCTTGACTATGGATGCACTGTGTATGGGTCAGCGAGGCCTTCGTATCTGAAGATTCTTGACGCAGTACACCATGAGGGTATCAGGCTGGCTACTGGTGCCTTCCGTACCAGTCCCATCCCCAGCCTGTGTGTTGAGGCAGGGGAACCGCCGCTCACCATCCGGCGGAAACTCCTCATGGTGCGACGGGTGTGTCAATTGCTTGCCTGTCCTACCTCCCCTGCATACCCTACTGTTGCCCGACCGCCTATGGAACGTCTCTTTTCCAGTCGTCCAAGGGCAACGAGACCATTTGAGATTCGTGCCAAGCATTTACTTGAGTCCCTTGGTGTGGAGCGTGTGGCACCCCAACTCCAGGGTTTTACCCGCCTGCCTCCCTGGCTGCTCCAGAGGCCCAGCGTCCTTTTAGACTTGTCAGAGTACCGGAGGAGCTGCACTCCTTATTTTACGATATTTTAAACCAGCATGCCGACCATGTACCAGTATTTACGGATGGCTCTAAACAGGGGGACTCTGTTGGTTGTGCTGTTGTTTTCCCTGATCGAGTCGTCAAGTTAAGGCTTCCTGCTGCGTTTACCATCTTTGATGCCGAATTGTTTGCGATCTTGCGGGCATTGGAGCAGATGAGATGTGTTCCCAGTCTGAAGTTTCTCATCTGTTCTGACTCCCTGAGTGCCCTTCAGACCATGCAACACTTGTACCCAGCGGATACGGTCGTCCAGAACATCCATGATGCCCTACTCCACCTGCAACGGCAGGGGAAGGAAGTTGTAACGCCGGAAATGCATATCCTCCTATTTCCATTTATTGTACTATAAATTTGCTTTCCTTATTTTTGTTACCTGAATATATAACATTTCTGTGTCTTCGTATATTGTAAGTGTTTTACTATTTGTATATATAAATTTATGCATTTACGTCATTGTATAATTGGTTTGTTTCGTAAATATTATTTGTATTTTTACGCTGGGTCTTGCCTAGGGAAAACTGCTATCGAACGATTACATCGATAGGTCGTGTGAAGAATCAAAGTGTGTAGGATCTTTGGTAGTGTTAACTCTGTCGCGGGGAGCGCGGGCTGAGCAGAGTTGGAGTCTGGCTGGGGTAGTGCAGTGGAGCAGGTGTGTTGTGTGACGCGCCCGCGAGTTGCCGCGCTTTCGGGGTTTGGCAGCATGTAATTGCGCTCGACTCGCGATGATAGTTTCTGACACGGTGTTGCGGACGGGAAGCATTAGCTGGCGCACATCAAGAGCCCGTTTCGCCTGGTGACCGTGTCGAGAAGAAGGCGCGCCAACATCCAGCTTCTGCAACAGCGACGGCCGACAATGAGTGACTGTCGCCACCTCCTCGATCGACGGCTTCAAACCTTCAATCAACCAACAAGGAAGACTGGAAGCACGTAAAGTTTTAGAACTGTATGGAAGACCTCAGCTTTTCAAACTGTACCATTTTCGTAACTATAATTACAGCAACTTAGCGTGAACATTGGTTGCTCATTGTCCCAATTGCATTACCAAGCAGGGTCCCTTCCTTTTCCGGAATGAACCCGAGTGTCGTTGAAATTCAAACGCCAGCATTAAAATAATAATATAGCATTTCACTGCTTTAATTTCAAAGTTCAGTTAAAGTTTTCATAGCTGGCTACAATATTTAGATTACACAAGCACGAATTAAGAGCGCGAGTTTTGTTACCGTATTTTAGCTTACCTGTGACTGCAGCTCAGCTTGGTACGTACTAAATTTTATTATTGTTGATTGTTCAGAATCATTTAATTCAAGCTCAAGGTTAAATCTCTTATTTCTAAATTGCGTAGATTCAAGTAGCTTTTGAAATGATTGTTGAGGTAGTCCAAGACTAACCGTATTTTACTGAATTTCGATGTGCTTCAGAAAGAAAGCTCACTATTAACTTCAGTCACTAAATTAACTTTCGATTTTCCGGTTTTACTAATTCTTTTGCTAAATTAAGTCAGGGTGTAGCGAAATTTATTACTTCTGACAAACTTTCAGTTTTCACACTACACGTGTCAACCTTCAGTTGCCACGCTTCTAGTGCTAATTATATGTGTAATAACCTTTCTTTTTCAGTTACTATAGTAATTGTCCCTAGGACTGGCGACCGTAATTTCCCCCAAATCTCAAATACCTAATTACCGCTAGTTAATTGTTAACGTAACGGCTGCACATTTACTTTCTTTATTAACTTTACCCCTTTTCAAAATCAATTTCCACCAGTTTCATTAGCACTTTTCCTTTCATTTAGATGTAACCCTTTCCTCCCTCTTTACCGACAGATTAACTTCGGTGACGATTGCTTTTCCAAAATTCCCATTACGTACACGCGGTTTCATTTTTCACTGTCATTAAGGTCGATAAGTGAGGGGGAGGTTACAAGGTTTCTTTCTGCTGGGTGCCGGGGCACGTGGGTATTAGGGGAAACGAACTGGCGGATGTGGCTGCCAAAGATGCATGTTCCCTCCCTCACGTTGTTGAATGTGCCGTCCCCCTCCATGCTGTTACCTCCCTTTTGCGTTTTCGTGTTATGCGTCAATGGGAAGAGGAGTAGCTGGCAGTCGGTGAAAATAATCTGTGTCTGGTCAAGGCCACCACGCGGCCATGGCGTACGTCCTACCAGTCATGCAGGCGGGATGAGGTTCTCCTCACTCGCCTCCGCATCGGGCACAGTCTCTTAACGCACGGTTTTTTACTCCGGCGGGAGGACCCCCCAATCTGCAGTGCTTGTGGCGTCCAGATTACTGTCCGCCACATTTTACTTAACTGTCCTTTATTCTCTGACCAGAGGGCGGTGTTTCCTTGCCACCGGATTTGCCCTCTATTTTGCAAGACGACGCAACGACTGTGGTTAAGGTCTTACGGTTTTGTGTCCTGTCCAATTTGTTGCCTCGGATTTTAGGGAGAAGATTTTAATGTGCTGCTGAGTGACTGGCTCACCCAGGCTTTAGGTAAGAGGTCCGCCAGTCACGATTACCTACTTGTTTCACTTCGATTTCTGTTCTCTTTTCCTTGTGTTTCCTTTCCTTTTTTAGTGCATTTCTTTTCCACTTGTTTTACCTCAGTATGTGAGGATTTGGAACTGCGTCAGGCCTGTGTCTTTTAGCCGTTCTCCTTGTTCGCTGTCCGTCTTCGTCCCTTCACGGCATGTGTTCCTGTTTCTATGCGTTTGAGCGCTGATGACCACGCTGTTTAGCGCCCGAAAACCTCAAACCACACACACACACACACACACACACACACACACACACACACACTCCAACAGATAGGTCCCTTAAATCATGTAGAATTATGAATAGATTAATCTCACTGTTTTATTGACAATCATTTGTAAAATATAAGACATACACCATATGAACTGTTTCATTTCCCAGCAGACCAGTTTCCTAAAAAAAGCAGAAAAGTATATTTTTCTTCAGCATTTTATTATTGTATAGCAAATGTATTGATTGAGGGCATGATATTCAAGAATTATTCTCCACTTCAGTTAAAATGCTAAAAGATATTTGGCAGACTGTCTAACAGCTATTCAACAGAGACAGGGAACACAAATCAGCTAAGATACAGGAAAGAAGGTAGCTATTACTCTTCATTGGGAGGCTTTTTTTATTTTTTGGTCTGCAAAGACACCAAAATGAAGGGTTATTAAAAATGTGCATTGATTCTTTGACTTTTCTTTGATTTAGCCTTAATTTTAAGAATCATTTAAATATTTCATTTTTGTTGAATATTTATGGCTGTTGTTCCTATTCTTTGTATTTCCCTGATTGAAAGCCATATTTTATCATATTCATATTAAAAATAATCAGGAATAAGTAGAAGGACTGTAACTAACAGTGTGCACAAAATAAAAATTGCATTTTTTTAAGTGAAACAATGTGTTGGCCTGTAATCTGAGCAGTCCCTAAGGAAATATGCTGAAGAAAGAGTTTTCTGATACATAATATAACAGTGCTGTCAAATCCAACACTTCTAGGACAAATTTCAGAGGAAAGTACACCATATAAATTATGTGGCACATATTTCTAAAGGCAAATGACCCAAACAGTCATCTTTGAAATGCCAGTGTCATTTGTCTTTACCAAATGGGACAAAGAGTGAAATACCTGAAAAAATAATTTCTACATGGTACACGGTTTGATGAAAATATTATCTTTATTACTATACACATAAGTTACAAATATATACACTTTAATACAAAATACAATAAATAGCTTCTATCAGCATCTTTAAAAACAGGATTTAACATTTAAAATATTTTAAATTTGCAATTTTTAATTTTTATAAGGCATACAATAATTTTTTCCTAAATATCTGCTGCAAAGATGTATGATATCTTCAGTTTAATGATTTTGTTTTAGAGGAAGGACTTGCATTCTGCTCCATACAGTAAGTTGTACTTAGGATGTGGTAAAATCTAATATACACATCAAGAGTGCTTTGTCCAAAATTGAAATTGGACTTGAAGTGATCTGGTTATAAATTTATGTAGTTAGAATAGGAAGGTAGATCCACAATAGTCACTATTGTACATTAAGATGTTGCATGTTCTTACTTATTTTAATTTTTTGCATGTTGTTGTATATTATGCTTGTAATGATGTGTAACACATAAACAGAGCATTGTAACCAGTACAAAGATAATTTATCCTCTCTAAAGATGGTAATGGCTCTAATGAATCATCATTAAAATTCCATGAACAATGCAAAATAAGTGAATAAAAATGTTTCATGATTTTCTGTTTAACAATTGCATTGAATTAATTCTTGCCCGAAAATGAATGATTTCAACTGTCATTTATCTATTAGAACTTTAGTGAATCCATAGTGATTAAGCAGCTGACAAAGCGTTTTGGTGTATCATAGATTCATGACTAAAAGTTTTTCAGGATACTGAGAAAACATTAGTCAGTGTAGTAAAGAATACAATAAAGTTATTCTTTGCAGCTAATTATTCAGTCTTATATTTCTGAAAATTGTGCTTTGTGTGTATTCTGATAGGTTCGTCTATGAAAGTAGAAATTTCACAATTACACTTAGGGTGAACATCTAACTGTGTGCTGAAAATTTGTAAGTATCTACATAAAAGATTTCTTAAAATTACACTGTCATGTCATGGACGTCATAAATTTCACAAAACATTTGCTTCACGCAAGAACATCGTTCGATAAGGTTACAGAATCGAAATTAAATCACGTTCCGCCAACATTCCTTTGCAGATGCAGCACTTCACTCTTCTGAAATTCTGAAGCACGCCAGCTAACTTCTAACACAAATATATTAAAAAAAAGCATAACGATTAGATAAGTTCAATTACAGAACACGTTGTAGCTCAGTACCATTAGCAGCATCCGATGAAATTTATAATTTCAGCTATCAGTAATTCGTCTATTGCTAAGGACTGCTATTACAGTGCACGTTATTTCAGTCTATTTCATCGCTCAAATTAATATTCTTCTTCAACAATTCACGAAATGGTGTCACTATTTTTATACATTCCGGTAGTGAACTTCCTCCTTATGATCTTTCACATTTTATAGTACTTGTAAATGAAAATAACATGTTTATATAAGTTCTGCAAAGCGATTTCGTATGCCCGATGACATCTACTGTGTCCCATTATGCACACCGTCTCTGAGGTAACGTAACAGTATTGGCAGTGCTGAGAGACTTAGCAAATAATCTTCAAATTAAAGATGCGTGAGATCGTTTGAGGTACAGGAAAAGTACTAACACGAACACTTCGTAGGACAGTTGCATAAAAGAGGGACGGTCAATTGACAGTGACGAACACTGTTGCAAGCATATATGTTTAAAACGATCTAACACGGCTTTAATCCCGAGAGGTTTTTATAGATTCATACTGCGACTTGACAATATGTTCACAGGTAATGCAGGACGCACAATAAGAACACATGTGGTCTTGAAGCTTAAAACTGGCACCACTTACAGAGCAGTCCTTATTTCTAGGCACCATGTACATCGCGTAGTGTCCCTACTGGACCGCTTCCGTGATTGTATCTGGCACGACCCGCGGCTAGACGGTGGCGCCGAGCGGTGCGTATCCCAGCGTCTTCCTCTGCAGGAAGAGCTGTATCTCGCGGAAAGTGGGCCGGTCGGCGTCGCAGGGGCGCCAACACTCGGCCATCAGCTCCTGGACGTCTCGCGGGCCGCACGGCGCGCACGGCAGCAGCTCCAGGCCGGCGTCCTCGAGGCAGTGGGTCCGCTCCAGGCCGTAGCAGTGCTGCAGCGCCTCCAGCACCTGCTGGTCCGACAACGACTCGTATGGCCGCCGCCGGCACAACGTCAGGATCTCCCACAGCGTCACAGCGAACGACCACACGTCGCTCTTCGTCGTGTATTTGCCCTGGAAACAAAATGTGGTCTCTTGAGCGCAGACGGAGTCAGTCTGAACAAAAATGTTGACTTCCTTATGGAGCCAGCTGTAGCCAGAACGTTTTAAGACAAAAACCGAGACGAAGAAAGTGAGGGAAATCGCTGTAGATGTAAGATCCTTAAAGACAGAATAGTGGCGGCAAAAAATCCAGACTGGTTTAGAAGATCAAGTTTCACCGTCCCGTCGTCCACGAATCCATTACAAATGAAATGAAATGTGCCTATGACATATTGGGACGTGATGCTCCATCTGGGGAATTCTACCACCTGGTGAAATATTTTGTTTGTCCAGTCTTGTAGTAGATGGTTACAGGGCGTTCATTTGGTAGGAAGTGACAATTAAAGCATCTGGAGACGGCTCTCTTGGATTTAATTTATTCGCGCAACCAGTTTCGGTGTTCCATTACACCATTTTCAAGCCCTTTGAACTCCCTGTTTACGTTATCCAAGGGGCCCCAATATGGTGTAATGTAACACCGAAACTGGCTGCGCGAGTAAATTAAATTCAAAAGAGACAGCAGCTGGTATTTTAATTTTCACTTCATGGGGCAAGTCTTGTTATTTGACAGCCCTTCTGCAGTTTGCATATCGGTGATGATGGAAGACATCGAACCTCGAACACCGTTAACGAGAGTCAGCATTGCTAACTACAAAATCCACGATGTGCTGGTGAGGCTACTATGGACCGAGCATAAATTAGGATACGACAAATAAGGGAGAAGAAAAGAAAGTTTTAACATCCTGCCGACGACAATCATTAGAGACGGAACACAAACTAGGATAGGACAAAGAAGGAAAAGGGCAAGAGAGTTTTAAGGCCCCACAAAGACGAATAGTTAGATGGAGCATAAGTGCGGATGGGGAAATAATGAGAATGGAAATCGGATATGTCCTTTTCATACGAACCAGTCAAGCATTCACCATTATCGATTTGAGGAAAAAACAGAAAGCTTAAATGTGGACTGCACCTCCACTCATCCAGAATCACTCCCACCAACATGAGGGGAGGTCCATATGGCATCGTTACAGAGCTAGTTAAGAATCTCAAACTCAACTCTTTACAGTAACTTACAAATATAATCACAATTATGTGACAAACAGAAAAACTCCCTGCCGACTGAAAATGTGCCCTTATCCACCCGCTGCACAAGAAAGGAGTTAGGGTGAATGTGAGCAACTACAGAAGAATCTTCCTGCTACAAGTCACCAAGAAAATTTTCTCAGCATGCTTACTTCAGAGAACACAAGCACAGTTGCAGTCCAAAATCTCTGTATTTCAGACAGGCTTCCGATTCGGTCGTTCATGCACAGAACACACATTCAATTTCAAAACATTTCTGAAATACAAGGCTATCAGGAATACTACAATCATCTGCATTTCATAGATTTCAAGAAAGTATGCGATTCTGTCGACTGACGATCCTTACTGAACATCTTAGAAGAACAGGGACTTGACCCAAAATCATTACAACTATTCAAACAGACATTTGCTTGCAAGACATTGAAAGTTAAATTCATGGATGAAAGTTCATGATCAAAACTGGAATACACTAAGGCAACGGATTATCTCCTCTTTTGTTCAACTTATTCGTAAAAAAATTGCTGTGGAAAAAGAAGTGAAAATCTGAGAACATTGGAAACCAACACGGCTAGGACAATCCCAGGAGAAGACGGAAAAAGCAAACGTAGCTTTCGTAGACGGCCTGGCCATACTCTCATACTCTCAGATAATGAAGGAACAGCAACCAAACAAACAGAAATACTAAAAAAAAAAAGTGGAGAAAAAGTTGGCCTTGAAATATGCGGCAATATAAACAGAGTTACCACACATTTCAAATACAGGGATGAAATCCTCGAATCTACAAGTGGAGAAATGATGTCACAGAAGACTTGACTACAAAAAATGAACAGAGCTTACAGAACAAAACAAGGCATATACAACAGGAAATATATGTACATTTAAACAAAGTATCAAGCACAGTATTTAGCTTGAAATGCTGTAAGCAAATGCGACACTGACACTCCATACTAAAAGCAATGTGGAAAGCCAAGAAGAAGGCAAAATCATGCGGAAAATTTCTGGCCCAAAGCTGACAGAAGAGGGATACAGCTTTCACTCTAGGAAAACCACACAAAAGACGTCAACCCCAGCAGCAGGTGTCAGAAAAAGAAGGTTTAAGTTCTATGTGCACATCAGCATGCTACCACCAACAATACTCATTAAGTCAAGTCAACAGTACCATGGTTTACACAAATCAAACTGACCAAGAAATATTACAGATGGATCCACTAGAAGCTCAAGACAGAAACGTGTATAGAAACAAAATTTACAAGTGGAATGTTTGGTCAGCGAATGAAGCACAAAAGAAAATAAAAAAAAATTGGACTGAGGATAGGAAGAGACTCCATGGAGAAAATATGGGCGAATTGTGGGAAATTAGAAAGAATGCTCAAATAGGACAAAATGTTTTGTGTGATCCTACAGGATCTCGACGCAAATAGTAATAAATCTGGATGGCAAGCTGAAGATATTAACCCTGCTCCACTCAAATGCATGTCTCCTGTGCCAATCAATGTGGTACCTCGTTCCATTTCCAGAGTACAGGCTAAATTAGGATGACAGTAGGAATTTCAAAAAACTGTTATTAGTGCATAAGGTAAAATATTACATTAAAGTAATATTGGTGTAATGGGATATTCAAAATAGCTTTCGATGCACCATCTGAATGGTGAGCCACATAAGAACTGTTCATATCCCATATGAGAGACATGCTGTAGGAAATTAAAATGCCTTATGTCTTCTCTCTCTACCCCCTCTCTCTCATCTTGCCTTTCCCTCCATTCCTCTAATTTAATGGTCCATTTTCCTCAGTCAGCCGGGAATATGAGAGATTTTTAAGATTTTTTTGGAAAAATTAATCAAACAATCAATATAAATCTTTTGTCACATTATTTATTGATTCCTGGACAAAATTTTCTGATTTTTTAAAGAAATTCAGTCATCATTAAACCCATTGGTCATGTTTTTTGCAATAAATAATGCATAACTTAAAATTAAAAATCAGGCTATTATTCTTTGCTAACATGCCTATGGAATAATTCAGCCAAATTTCAGAAAGATATCTTTATTAATATGTCCACTGTCCATTCTGTCAGCTGGAAACAGACTTTATCTAAAGCCGATGGAATGGACTGCGGGCGCACTAATAAAGATATATTTCTGAAAAAGATTTACGTTGGTTGCATCTTCAGTTTTCCAAAAAAAATCTTAAAAGTAGCTTACACTGTAGGCTGACTGATGAGAATGGACCCCTAATACAGGCGGCACTCGTTTAATAGCATTACATTCAAATAAGACAACGGTCATGAACACCATTCGTACAATACAGTAGTCGAGCAAATCATTGACTTTGCCCCGTATACACATGTTGAAATGCACTTGAATATCTGGGTTCATGTACATCATATAATATGTCATCCTTAAATTAAAAGAAATTGGCCTTCTGCTCGTTCCAACCGACGTTTCCAGAAGGTTTCCCTTAGTTGTAAGGCAAATTCTGAAATTCGAAGTCCTCTCGCAAATATTCCTAATAAGAACTCCCTCTGTCCACAACCAGCACGCCAGGTATTTGTCTGCAAAGTACCTGACTGTATCATTGGTCGTTGTTCGAACAGCGTAGACACTGAAAAGTTATATATGTAAATATAGGTCAGAAATGGCGCTTGATCATATCTTCGAACCACATGAAAATTATTCACTGTTTTTTAGTGTCCCTCGGACCGCAGAAGCTTCCTTCCACCCAGTTTACAACAGCTGCCCTTTGAACATTTTGTTTATACAAGTCATGTCGTGCTGCTTCTTTGACACTCTTCCCCATACATGCATTAGTGTTTACTGCCAGACTGATGACAGTGATCTTCGCAAAAGAAGTAACGATCTTTAACACAATATTGTCTCTACCATTGCGTTCAGCAGCAGAAAATTTTCTGTGTCCTTTTATGCTGTTACGATATTATGTACCGCAGCCTCTAGTGTGGTTACCCTACAACTGCTGTTGCGAGTGCGTCAGCTAAACAAGCCCCGATAATCTTCTCTCGGAAGTATCACACATCACACCTGGCAGTTCCTAATCCAGTACAAGATGCAAAGAAAAGATAGCTTCAGTATGTTGATTCAGAAAACAATCACGTGAATGGGTTTAGATACGCATTATTTTATCCTAGCCCTCTTCCCAATGATTATCAGTACCGCGTAGAAATATTAGTCCACATCGACGGTGGTAAGAACTACAACTGCATTTATAAGATTAGATGCCTGGCAGAGAGTTCATCGAACCACCTTCAAGATATTTCTCTACCGTTTCACTTCCAAACAGCGCACAGGACAAACGAAAACTTAAATCTTTCCGTGAGACCTATGGTTTCTATTACTTTATTAAGAAGTTCCTTCTTCCCTATACAGGCGGGTGGCAACAAAATATTTTCACATGCTGAGAAGGAAGCTGATGATTGAAATTTCATGAGACGACCCCATCGCAACGAAAAACTGTTTTAACGACTGCCACCCCAATTCGCGTATCGTATGCATGGAGTTCTCCCCCCTATTTCGCGACAGTACAAAACGAGCTGTCCTTCTTTGAACTTTTCCGATGTCTTCCGTCGATCCTGTCTGAAGCGGATCCCACAACACACAGCAATACTCCACAAAATGCACAAGAGTAGTGTAGACAATCTCTTTAGTAGACCTGTTGCATTTTCTAAATATTCTGCAGGAAAACGTGGTCTTTGGTTTGCTTTGTCCACAATATTATCTACGTGATCGTTCCGACTTAGTTATTCGTAACTGAAGTCCCTAAGCATTTATTCAAATTTACAGCCTCTATATTTGTGTGATTTATCGTGTAACAGTAATTTAGTAGATTCCATTTAGTAGCATGTGGTTCTTCATACTTATTCATTAATTAGAGTCAATTGCCAGTTGCCAGGAACAGCAGAGAGCCTACAAGAATTCCTTGCGAAATGCTAGATATTATTCCTGTTTTTCTCGATGACTTTCCGTCAGTTACTACGAATTGTGACCTTTCTGATAGGAATCTAGACGCACAGCAGAGACGATATTCCACAGGCGCGCAATTTGATTAGAAGTCTATTGTGAGATATGGTGAGAAAAGCCTTCCGGAAATCCAAAAATGTGTTATCAATCTGACATCCCTTGCCAATAATACTTATTACCTCGTGAGAATAAAGAGCTAGTTGCATTTCATAGGAACGATATTTTCTGAATCCGTGCTGGCTGTCTGTCAATAAATGGTTTTCTTCTAGATAAATCAGAATGTTCGAGAACAGTATATGTTCCACTAACAAAACGAGTCTGAAATTCAGCGGATTACTCTTATTTCCTTTCTTGGGTATTGTTTTGACTTCATCAACTTTCCCGTCTTCAGGTAGGTATCTTTTGACGAGTGAGTGGTTGTATATGATTGCTAAGTATGGAGCTGTTATATCAGCATACAATTAGAGTTACCTGACTGGTCCACAATCAGGACAGGAGGCCTTGCCTTTATTAAGTGTTTTAAGCTGCTTTGCTACAGCAAGGATATCTACTTCTAAGCTACTTATATTCTAAGGTGTTATTGGTTCGAAGTCTGGAATATCTGTTTCAGCTTCTTTGGTGAAGCAATTTCGGGAAACTGTGTTTAGTAACTCTGCAAAATACTTCCACCAATAACATCACCATTCTTCAGTACAACGAAAAACCAGCCAATGTTGGAAATTCTGATCGGATTAGTGGAAAGACACAAACAGTACCTTCACTGCACAATAACAATAGAGATTTAAGAATTTCCAGCATGCTGGACAAATTGCAAGGCAGAAACTTCTGTTTAATCAGTACAACGAAAACCCAGCCAATGTTGAAAATTTGGCTGGTTTTTCGTTGTAATGATTAACAGAAGTTTCGGACTTGCTATTGTCCAGCATTCTGGGAATTCGTAAATCTCTATTGTTATTGTGCACTGAAGTTACTGTTAGTGCTTTTCCACTAGTGTAATTTATATACGATCAGAATCTCCCTTGATTCTCTGCCTTATTTCGAGACAGAGTTTCGTTGAGTAAAGTATTAAAAGCATCTTAATTTAATTTCGCACAACATTTCGATTTTCTGTAAAATTTTGTAAATCTTGTGTATTTTTCATTCTTTTAAATTTTGTACGCGTTTTTGTTGCTTCTGCAATAGTGTTCCTACCGTCGTTATTAATTTATTTGGTGTATATTTCAATTGCGTCTGTACTATTTCTTTGAGTTTAAGCCACCTTTGTTCTATGTTTACATTTTCAGATTGCAAGGAGCAGAGGCTATGTCCTAGGAAAGCCTCAAGCGAATTTTTATCTGATTTTATAAAGTGTTGTACTTCGCGTTTATTTTGGGTTGGGATGAAAGTAGATGGAACAAGGAATCGGCCGTATCCTTTAAAACGAGTCATACCAGCATTCGCCCGAAGAGACTAAAACTAGATATCGGATGAGCATTTCGTTCCCACACCTTCCAAACGCGGACTCCTTACTCATAGCGCCACTTAGCTTACGTGTAGATACAACAGTTACCTGGCACACGGACTCTGGGGCCATCCACCGAACTGGCAGCGACCTCGATCCGTCGATCGGATAATAGTCGGCAGCATACAGCTCGTTGTTGGTGCCGAAGTCGCAGATTTTCACATGGTAAGCCTTGCCCACGATGCAGTTTCTGCAAAACAGAGCGTGAATTTGTAAAGCAATCTATTGTTTGAACACTGACAGCTAATACATGTCCTTTTTGTGAAGGGTATGCTTACCTCGTAGCGAGGTCCCGATGTACGAAGTTCAGAGTTTCCAGGTAACGCATCCCGGACGCTATTTGCGAGGCTATGTACAGTAGGCACGTTGAACTGTAAATGAAAAAATTAGTGATGTAATTACAGTTATATTTGATACGGTTCAAATACCTGTAAATATCAAAACAAACATTAAAAAACAATAGCATCTTTTCGAGTATAATAAACTTGAGAAAAATGCCATTTGCGTTCCTTTTAACGATTCCTTTAACGATTTCATAGCCCTATAGCAAATCATTTTATTTTCTGTTGCTGCAAGGGTGATGTTTCATGATGTGTTGACAATGAAAGCATAACTGTAACCTTCCTGTTCTATGAAAATATGATCGTTTTGTTGAAATTCTGCGCTTTATACGATCTACTATCCACGTGATAATCATTTTAAATATTTTCAAAGCGCAGAAACAGTACATATATAAAATTTTAGAATGTTCAGTTTGAATAAAAGGAAAACATTTTATATGACAGCAATGTCACAGGTGATCCCATGAATTTATTGACAGTAGTGATGTTCAGAGACAAGCTAAGTCTGCCCCGTGATGAATATTGTTTTAGAGGTGATGCAGAAAATGTTGTATTTAGATGCTAGTTATTCCTGAAGAAGCTCAAAACTATCAGGTGTTTCACGAATAACAGCTGCTGCTTCAGCCAAACAGGCAACTGGCTCTCCTTAACTGCCTAAAATTGTTTCGTACACCAAATGCTTCATCTCGCCTGACGAAAGAAAATCCGTAGGCGTGAGGTCCCAAGTCCGTGATGGACACAGTAATGGCTCACCACTCCGAATACAACAGACGGGAAAAAATTGTCTACATGTTCTGTGACATCAAAGTAATCTGCAGTAAACACCCTGAAATTTCGTGTACATGGTTTCCTCACAACCTGTGCAAATGTTTAGTAGGATGTGGACGTCAGCACGGATTCGAATCTAATAAAGATGCAGTGTATTATTAGTTTCCTTTGTTCACGTTACCCAGAAATCTTTTTCAATGCTTTGATTCCCTCTTAAAATTAACAGAGGTGGTTGAATTTGTAGCTAGCTGGTAACAGCACAAAGAACAAGTTTCCATAACTGCCGTTGTGGACGACTATATTGTGTTGTATCTTTGTAAATTATAGCATTTAAACCAAAGCCAGAGAGTCTCTCAGTGCTTCTATCCTAGTTGCTTCGTAAAATAACATCAGTAGAAACATGAACGTGTAAATTGTAATAGTGACAGACACGGAATTTTAAATGGACAGCATATTTTCACACTGACGACAATGAAAATGACTGCGAAAAATAAGTCGCATTTCTGCGTTATTCTCAGTGCTGGAACTGTAACTAAGCTGGTCTCCTGAAGACATTGGTTGCGACCTTCAACACGTTGAACTTCACACAAGACAGTGTGCGTGGGACACTCATTCACGAGTCGTCGTCACATGAGTGTTTCTCTGCGAGAAGGCAACTTCATTAATTGTTCTAAGTGACGTGTGAGGTGACCCCGAACAGAGGACTCATTGTATGTAGTAACACACGTACAGGCGCTCTCTTGTAACCACTGGAGAATTGTCTGTGCAATCGCTTACTCCTGTCATGCTGTAAATTTCATTTCCCGTAACAAGAGTTCCAGTTCTCACAGTGATTTCCTAAAAACCCTCTACAGACCTATGCAGAACGCTATTGCAAATGATTTATTTACCTTGCCCTTTCTATTAATGCAGTTTTTCGGCTTAGACAACTGATCATGAAGCTGAATAATAAAATAAAGTTTTCCATGTATTAACGTAACGCAACCCGTACTCGAAGAATCGCAAGGGTATAGCGTGTCGCATTTATCTGAGCTTCCGAAATAAGTTATTGTCCAGAAGCAAGTACCAGGAAAATGCTGTTTAGAGAGCAGAAGGAAATTAGTTAGCGTGACTGCTTATCTTGTAAATTTTTTTACGAAGATATGAACCGCGTTTGTCGTTTTTAAATCGCACCCTAAATGATCTATTCAACAACCCACTTCATGTAGTCAATACCAGCTCAAGAACGTATCACAGTGTTTTGTATTTGTGGGGATCTACAGCATCTACACTCCTGGAAATTGAAATAAGAACACCGTGAATTCATTGTCCCAGGAAGGGGAAACTTTATTGACACATTCCTGGGGTCAGATACATCACATGATCACACTGACAGAACCACAGGCACATAGACACAGGCAACAGAGCATGCACAATGTCGGCACTAGTACAGTGTATATCCACCTTTCGCAGCAATGCAGGCTGCTATTCTCCCATGAAGACGATCGTAGAGATGCTGGATGTAGTCCTGTGGAACGGCTTGCCATGCCATTTCCACCTGGCGCCTCAGTTGGAACAGCGTTCGTGCTGGACGTGCAGACCGCGTGAGACGACGCTTCATCCAGTCCCAAACATGCTCAATGGGGGACAGATCCGGAGATCTTGCTGGCCAGGGTAGTTGACTTACACCTTCTAGAGCACGTTGGGTGGCACGGGATACATGCGGACGTGCATTGTCCTGTTGGAACAGCAAGTTCCCTTGCCGGTCTAGGAATGGTAGAACGATGGGTTCGATGACGGTTTGGATGTACCGTGCACTATTCAGTGTCCCCTCGACGATCACCAGTGGTGTACGGCCAGTGTAGGAGATCGCTCCCCACACCATGATGCCGGGTGTTGGCCCTGTGTGCCTCGGTCGTATGCAGTCCTGATTGTGGCGCTCACCTGCACGGCGCCAAACACGCATACGACCATCATTGGCACCAAGGCAGAAGCGACTCTCATCGCTGAAGACGACACGTCTCCATTCGTCCCTCCATTCACGCCTGTCGCGACACCACTGGAGGCGGGCTGCACGATGTTGGGGCGTGAGCGGAAGACGGCCTAACGGTGCGCGGGACCGTAGCCCAGCTTCATGGAGGCGGTTGCGAATGGTCCTCGCCGATACCCCAGGAGCAACAGTGTCCCTAATTTGCTGGGAAGTGGCGGTGCGGTCCCCTACGGCACTGCGTAGGATCCTACGGTCTTGGCGTGCATCCGTGCGTCGCTGCGGTCCGGTCCCAGGTCGACGAGCACGTGCACCTTCCGCCGACCACTGGCGACAACATCGATGTACTGTGGAGACCTCACGCCCCACGTGTTGAGCAATTCGGCGGTACGTCCACACGGCTTCCCGCATGCCCACTATACGCCCTCGCTCAAAGTCCGTCAACTGCACATACGGTTCACGTCCACGCTGTCGCGGCATGCTACCAGTGTTAAAGACTGCGATGGAGCTCCGTATGCCACGGCAAACTGGCTGACACTGACGGCGGCGGTGCACAAATGCTGCGCAGCTAGCGCCATTCGACGGCCAACACCGCGGTTCCTGGTGTGCCCGCTGTGCCGTGCGTGTGATCATTGCTTGTACAGCCCTCTCGCAGTGTCCGGAGCAAGTATGGTGGGTCTGACACTCCGGTGTCAATGTGTTCTTTTTTCCATTTCCAGGAGTGTAGATGCTTAATAAGCGTAAACATGGTAAGTAGTAGTCTATAGTGCGATTTTTATTTTATCGTGTGATTAGCTCATTTCTACTAATCGTCATTGTAAAGCACATTTGTAACATCTTTATTCGCGTCATTTTCAAATCACTCTAAATTACACGTAAGAAGTAGCCATATGTAAAATAACGTAATATGGCTACTTTTTACTTGTAATTTAGAGTGCTTTGAAAATGATACGATATGCATATGTTACAGATGTGCTTGACAAAGACGCTTAGTCGAAATTAGTTAATCGCACGATAAAATAAGCATTGCATTACAGCCTACCACGGACAAATTTTTAGGTTTATTATTATCACAGCATATTATTCCCGGAAACAGCACTTTATTAAAAAAGTATCGCAAAATTGACTTTCACTCTCCTGTACTAGCACACAGCACAGGTGCGTAGTTGTGCAGATGTGTAACGTATCCACTTGCTAGAGTTCAGAGTAAATAAATAAAAACGCAGGGTAAATACTCTAAGAAAATAATAATAAATGTGCAGTGTTTAATCAAGGACTGCCTTTGCTGTACACAGCATACGTTTTGAAAGTGCTACGGTACTGTACTACATGTATCCGTATGTAACGAAGAAAATGTCATTGCAATTACTGTTCTACTAACTTTAGGGGCCCTCACACTCTCGATATTTATTGTATAATAATGAGAACTGAGCAATACTATTGTCCGTCTGAGAGTGGTATTGACGGTTCGCGCAATGTGTTGAAGGGATTGCAGAGCTTTAAAAATACTAACACTCGCTCAGTGTATTGCGAAATGTATTGTACTGTGTAAGGGTGGCGTTATGCACTATAAGGCAGTTCCTGTGGAGACTTCGTGATTCGCAGACATGCAAACTGTTGATACAACGGCGCTATATGAATAAGGAAACACAAGCAAGACAAATGAAAGAAAACTTTTGGTGAAGTACAGTCAGGGAAGTAGTTTGAGCACATATTTAATACGTATTCAGTAACTAGTTGTAGAAACTTTTGACAAAAGTGTTTAAGTTCATGGAAAGAACACTGCCACAGTTTATCTCTTCATTTCAGAAGTTTAAATTATTTATTAAAGAAATGCATAATAGCACTACATACCGATACTCCACAGACATATACCTTACTATTATGAGGTTTTATAGCACGTCCAGCATTGTGAAAAGTGAAATCCGACGTGTATATAAACAGTACCTGTTCTGTGTACGTAAGGTGTAACGAGGTTTACCAATTCGTTGAAAGATTCCTCATTCCTCCTTAAAAATTTTTGACAGTTCTTTTAGCAGATTATTACGGTCGTGCGTAGAACACCTTCCAAATAGTTTTTCCGCCCATCGCCGCATCCTCTTACTTTCCTTTATGCGGTACGTAGCAACTACGATCTCAATACACCTAAGTTCTACATCATCAAATGCCTAGATGTTCGTTGCGATGACAGAGCTCAAACTGACACTGCCCGGGCGTAAACATTACGCAGTAATATTGTGAAGCTCGTGGCCTCGCACTTCAACACAATATATTGACACAGTATTATTGCGCACTAAATATTCAGCGTGTGAGGGCTGCTACATAATTTGCTATGTAAAACAGATGTACTGCTTATCATATCTTCGTAACGACAAAGTTACATGGAAGGCAATCATGCTTGTTAATGTACCCTAGGCAGCTTCTGCACAAAGCGTTATTTGCGGTGATCAATATGTATGTCCTATTACGTGGTACATGATCGAATCAACTGAAAAATAGGGAAGGGAAAGCCAGAGAGATGAAAAACCGACGCACTGGTCTCACCTTATGGTGTTAGCGCCGGTGACGTACGGGTCGTCTTCGTGGTGGTGTTGCCTGAGGAACAGGTTGAGGTCTCCGTGGTCGAGGTACTCGAGCACGACGCCCATCGGCTCTTCCAGCGTGCAAACGCCGAGCACCCGCGACAGGTGTGGCTCGTCCAGCGCCGAGAGGATTCGGGCGTCCCGCATGAAGTCCAGTCTGTGCATGACAAAAGATTCAACATTTGGAGACAAACAAATGATCTGGGTGACTGGTTTTCTGAACTTTCATCTTGATTTAAACCACTATTTAAAAGTAACCAACTAAGATCTTCAAATTGTATATGATTTAGTGGACTCATAAATGTTGTCGATGGCAAAGGAAGAACACACTTTATCACCTGGATGTGGACTGGCAGCGGCATTTTTGTACGAAACACAATTCGATTCGCCTCCTCTCGTCAAATAAGTATGGTCGGATGTCAATCTGGGCGACACTCCTCCGGCATGAAAGTCCTGTATCATAACCAGTGCGGCACCTTGTCCAGTGTGATTGCCACTGAGTGATTGATCAAGAGCCTCAATAATACTAAACTTTGGTTCCAGTTAGCTGACTTCGAGAAGGTTCCTGTAAATAATCGTCTCACTCTTTACAACTTTCGGAAAAATAATGATGGCGTATTGGGGTGAATGGTTTACCAGGATGTCTGGTCGACTGGTAAGCAGGACATCTCACGTCCTAGTTAACCTCCGCTTATGAGTTTAGTACACACCTTTTATCAACATCCGAGCTTTTCTTATTAAAGATTCCTTAGGATATCGTGTCCCAATTTTTCGTGAGGAATATTCTGTCATCCGGCGTCAATCAGTACCCGAAACACAACGATGATATCGAACAAAAACCTTCATCACAACGTTACTTGTTATTGGTATCGTTAATAGTACATCACTAACTGTGTTAGTAGTTATCGTCCTACACTGTAAAATTCAGTTCTCCTGCATCATTTCCGCTGGTTCAGACACTTTTATCCACTGCTTTGCTTGTTCATAATCTCCCCATTACGACTGACATGCATTTCCATGGTTATTACCAGAGTATTCACCTTCCGCTACTTTAAGGTGAACAAAAGTCATGAGATAATGAAAATTTCACAAAGATATTACTAATTTTTTATATTTGACTTGCTTTATTTTGGTTTTTTACTTATATCAATTGTTTGTATGTTAAACTCATGAGTACTTAAAACTAATAACTGAGCTCTCTCTGCATTTGCTCTATAGTTACCGTGCTTTGCCGCGTTTTTGTTTTTAAATAATTTCATAATCTGAGAAGACATTTCTTCAGTTCTTAGTATACTTTTCGTGTTCCAGTAGACACCGAAATTCAGTTTTCTCGTTACATTTTTTACCCGGAAATTATTATTGTACTTCGTTCTTAATGTTTTTTGTTTTTGGTATTACGATGGTTGTATTATTTAAAGCTTCTTCTTCTATGAAAATATATTCGACTGTTTTGAGTTGCAAGTCCGTGTTTGGATTTCTGGCCACGATTAATGCACATGAAGGGGATGAGCAGGAATTTAGTTGCAATGTATGGTTTGTCGCTGCCGCTTGACTAGGGACCGCAGAAAATGTAATTAATGACATTCGAATATAAACCCTGCATTCACTAATTACATGTGATCAAATTTAGATCTTTAGACACATTACCAGCTTTCACTGCGGCTTTTCGTTCCTTTCGTCGAACGGGGAGGTTTGTAATGGGACGACCTGGTAAATATAGCCGTGGGCAAGTCTTAAGTCAGAATGAAACTGACGGGGAGACTGCTAAGCAAGTGTGATTCGCTGAAGACGGATGTCGCTACAAAAGCGTTCGTTCATCCAATTACTGAGCATTTATGACTGGTAATGGAAACCGCATCAACTTGAATTAACGGAAGACGGAAAAAATATCCAAGTGATACATACGAGCTGTGTTACTGGTGTGTTTAGTCAGGACAGAAATGCTCAAGAAACTAGCAGATCCGCTACAAGAAAGGCTCCGAGTCTGTATTTTAACATTCAGAAGTACCATGTTCCAATAAGAGAGAAGAAACGTAATATCATGGAACTTATATATCGCGTAAAATTAGATTAATTCGGAAATGTGCAGGAAAGGGCAGACAGTTCAAATGGTTCAAATGGCTCTGAGCACTATGGGACTCAACTTCTGAGGTCATTAGTCCCCTAGAACTTAGAACTAGTTAAACCTAACTAACCTAAGGACATCACAAATATCCTGCCCGAGGCAGGATTCGAACCTGCGAGCGTAGCGGTCTTGCGGTTCCAGACTGCAGCGCCTTTAACAGCACGGCCACTTCGGCCGGCAGGGCAGACAGTCTTCCTTCCCAATCGGCAACGGTAAGCGGGAAATATTCAAGGAGCGTTCAATAATAAATGTAACACGTTTTTCTTATCGGTCAGTTTCGGTTGAAAGAATGCGGAATATATTGAGGGAATCGTGGAATATTCGCGCTTCAGTCCCTGTAGTTCATGAAGTTGCGATAGGTAGCTGAACTATACGGAGCTTTCAAAATGGCGTCTGTAACTGTGGTGCGCTTCAAGCAGGTGGTTGCCATTGAGTTGCTTTTGGCGAACCAGTGCTTCGCAGATGTTCACAGGTGCTTGCAGAATGTCTATGGAGATCTGGCAGTGAACAAAAGCGCGGTGAGTTGTTAAGCGAGGCGTCCGTCATCTCGCAACAAGGTCGCGCAAACATGTCCGATCTTCCACGCGCCGGTCGGCCTCACACAGCTGTTAACTCCTGCAGTGTTGGAATGTGGGGAACCAGTAGAGGTGATCGACGGATCACAATCAAACAACTCCCTGCACAACTGGACGTCTCCGTTATTAGTGCTGACACATTCGCCCACCAGTAGGCGTGTTGGCCCGCTGGATTCCGCACCGCCTAACAGATGGACCACATAGAGCAACGAAGGATCGTCTGTGAGGAATTGCCTGCGCGTTACGAGTCTGATCGCGAAAAATTTTGTCGAACTTCGTCACAGGCAATGATACAAGGTTTCATAACATCGAATCGGAAAGAAAATGGCAATCCACAGAGTGACGCCACCTCTCCTCCGAAGAAAAGTACGAAATTGCTTCCTCAGCCGGTAAAGTAATGACAATAGTCTTCTGGGATTCTGAAGGAGTTATTCTATTTGATATAATCCGTCATGATGCAACATTCAAGTCGTAAGTGTATTTTGCTAGCCTCAGGAGATTGAAGAATCAACTTAATCGTGTTATCCACCTCAAAAATGAAAACGAACTCTCCTCCTTGACAATACCAGGCCGCACACAAATCTATACAGCCGAAAGGAGCTCACAAAACTCCACTGGACTGTTCTTCCTCATCCACCCTACAGTCCGGATATCGCAACTTCCGACTTCCACGTGTCTGTCCCATGGAGGAGTAGCCCTCAGGGAAGTACTACGTCGATGATTGGGATGCAGCAAGACCTGGGCTAAGATGTCGACAGATAGAGTGGTACCATGCGGGCATATAGACTCTTCCAGTAATTATGTGATTACGTTAAAATATATGGTTTAGGAGTAAAAAACAGTGAGGAGCAATATGATGTATTGGAATCCTAACTAAAATCAATCATCTTTAAAAAATATTGTTGCATTACTTGGTGAGTGCCCCACTTATTTCTCATCACAGAATGCTCGGTAGCTCTTGAGTACAGGCGTAAATTTAGAAGCATTTTACTGTAAGCGAGGTTGTAAAGTACCATGCATCCCAGGTAATGTCGTAGCAGTCTGGTCAATCAGTTTTACAGAAAATTCAGAGACGAGAGCTAGAGAAGCCCATCAACAGTACATTATGTTCCACTTGATTCAGTAAGTGAGCAGTGTGACAACCCCCAACGGCCACGGTGCGCTGCCCCTCACTTACCTGGACTTCTCGGCCGCTCCGATGGGCAGCGACTTGACTGCGACCAGCCGCTTGCCGAGAGTCGGAGCGCCGCCAAATTCCATGATGCCGTCGGCCTCCGCCACGTACACCTGCCGGCCAACGTCAAGGCGCTAAAATTAGAACATGCCGTGCAGCGACGACTCTCATGGAATCCAGCCACACGCTGAAATTATGATATCCACAGAAGTTTCGCAGACTACACTACTTCAGCCTCTAGTTACGTGAGCTGTGAATTCATCTTAATTGTTGTTGTGGTCTTCAGTCCGAAGATTGGTTTGGCGGAGCTCTCCATGCTTATACAATAGGGGTATAAAGGGTAGACGAAACTATGGAAACACTAAAAACAAAACGCATTACCGTTCATAATACGGTATAATGAAACCGTTGACATTCATCAGATTTACCTGACCAGCCGAAATGGTCACATAATTCTTGGCATTTACGTGATCCTACAGAGTAAGCCTTGGGCCCATGGAATACCACGATGTGGCTGCCTAACTGATCACCACATCATGCTATGTTTCGCTCTTGGAAGGTAAGGTCGGCCATAAGTATGAAACACTGTGAAATAAGACTAATACGACCAAATGACTCCCTTTCATTGCTCCGCAGTCCAGATTTTATGGTTCCGGTACCATATTTTCCTGTTAAGTGCATTTGCGTCACTGACGAGCAGTTTTGGAATTCCAGTTCGCCCTAAAATTCCCTTCTTATGGAGCTCCTGCCATGTTGCTGTGGTACTGAGAGGATTCGCGAGTGTGATTTTAAACTCTGCTGTGACTTTTGCAGCTGTAGTTCCCTTGTTTTTCGTCGCAGACGTCATCGATGACAGGCCGTCATGATCACACGGGACTTACTTAGCGTTGTGACAGCGGGTGATGCTTTTGTGCTTTCTCTGTATACTGTATAAATATTCGACACTGTGCTTCTTGAAACACCAAACACTTCGGGTATCTAGGTTACGGAAGCATTCGCCATACGAGCATCAATAATCTGCAGCGTTCGAAACCATTTAGCTCCGACATAGTGCTTCCCCAACTGCACAGAACACCGCAACTGACACTTGCAACGTGCTTAGAACATTAAACAGGTGCCGTTCGTTGTCATATATTGTCATATACAACAGCGTAACCTGCATACTTGTCCAGTATCTACAATTATCTTCAAGCATGCATTTCTCGCGGTGTTTCCATATTTTTATCCAAGCCATGTAACTACCGTTGTTCATCCTGCTTTCAGACGTTCGCAGTACCAACACATCAGCGAAATGTCGGCTAATGGTACAAGACCATATCTGTCAGTCAGCCAGATTACTCGTGTCGCTGAGACTCGCAACCCCCCACACCGCGGCAAAGTCCACGACCTGAGGAGGCTCTTGAGTTCTTAACTATTTTTGTTATCAGGTCAGACTTGTAACTACGTTCGAGTTTCAAAACGTAACATGCAGAGTTTTATAATATCACTTGATACTACCTCTTGTGAGCATAGCATTGTTCAAAAGAGGACATTGTAGCTCTCTGATTTCCAACGATACCAGATGAATGTGAATGGAAAGAACTACAGATTAAACTTCAGACATCTGTATTCTGCTTTTTGCGTACATACAACACTTCACGGACTTAAAATTAATTTAATGATATCTGAGGTGCACTGTTTTCTTGTAAATCTATTACGTTGCTATAAATAAGAATCATCTAATAACGGTGACTGAATATGTGATCGCGTTCTATGAAATACCTTACGTCATGTTAATGGAGAAGTGTGATAAAACTTCGTAACAGTAACAGTGGCTGCCGAAGCTGCTTTACGTTTGGAATGAAGTAGAAGGTTGTGAGTCTTTGATATTAATTAGAGAGCGTCGTCATTCATGTTTTAAGTATTCATTTGAAGCTCGCCTTTTGGCGATCAGTGCTATTTGCACACGTTTCATGGAGCAGATTACTGTCTTGTTGGTCACTAATAATTTCATTGAGTTTTATAGCTCAAAAATTTGACTTAAATCTATGGTCCAGTAAAAGCTAGAAAAAATTTCTAACTCCGCTACCTTAAATTCTAGTCACTGCCACGTACGAAAACTAAATTGAGGAGATGGCCGCAATATATACACCGATGAGCCTAAACATTGTGACTGTCTGGGTGATAACCTATTGCTTCTCCTCTGAAACGCCGTACAGCAGCGAGTCTACTTGGCATGAATTCGTCAAGCCTATTGCTCCTCCCCTGGAACGCCATACAGCAGCGAGTCTACTTGGCATGAATTCGTCAATCCTATTGCTCCTCCTCTGGAGCGCCATACAGCAGCGAGTTTACTAACCATGAATTTGACAAGCTTATTGCTCCTCCCCTGGAACACCATACAGCAGCGAGTCGGCATGAATTCGTCAAGCCTATTGCTCCTCCTCTGGAGCGCCATACAGCAGCGAGTCTACTTGGCATGAATTCGTCAAGCCTATTGCTCCTCCCCTGGAACGCCTTACAGCAGTGAGTCTACTTGGCATGAATTTGTCAACCTTATTGCTCCTCCTCTGGAGCGCCATACAGCAGCGAGTCTACTTGACATGAATACGTCAAGCCTATTGCTCCTTCTCTGGAGCGCCATACAGCAGCGAGTCTACTTGGCATGAATTCGTCAAGCCTATTGATCCTCTTCTGGAGCGCCATACAGCAGCGAGTCTACTTGGCATGAATTCGTCAAGCCTATTGATCCTCTTCTGGAGCGCCATACAGCAGCGAGTCTACTTGGCATGAATTCGTCAAGCCTATTGATCCTCTTCTGGAGCGCCATACAGCAGCGAGTCTACTTGGCATGAATTCGTCAAGCCTATTGCCCCTCCCCTGGAACGCCATACAGCAGCGAGTCTACTTGGTATGAATTCGTCAAGCTTACTGCTCCTCCCCTGGAACGCCATACAGCAGTGAGTCTACTTGACATGAATTAGTCAAGCCTATTGCTCCTCCTCTGGAGCACTGTACAGCAGCAAGTCTACTTGACATGAATTAGTCAAGCCTATTGCTCCTCCTCTGGAGCACTGTACAACAGCAAGTCTACTTGGTATGAATTAGTCAAGCCCTCGGCAGATTTCTGAGGTATTTGGCACCAAATGTCTACACACAGGTCACACAACACACGTTCATTAGGGATGGAGCTGGTCTCCAGAGATGTTCGTCGGGTTCGGATAAGTCGAATTTGGTTGCCAAGAAATCAGCGTGAGGTCACTATCATGCATCTCGAACCACTGTATTCCGATTCTCGCTTTGTGACACAGGCAGTTATGCTGCTGGATTCTCATCTGGCCGTCTGATGTTTTCCATGACTTACTCACTCCACGCAAATGCCGCGAATGTTGCTTTAGAAGGGCATGGCCGATTTCATTCCCCACCTTCTAAACGAACAGAGCTCGTACTCGACCTATAATGACGTCGATGTCGACAGGACGTTAACCCCTGTATTACTTACTTCCTTCATTTATCCTGCTGAAGGATGCCAACGCCATCAGGGAAGGCATCAAGGATGAAGGGATGGAGGTGTTCTGCAGTAACGTTAAAGTAGTTCGCAGTAGTCATTGTACCTTCGTTTACTACCACAAGCTACACGCAAGTCCAGGTGAATGACGCTCGCATCATAATACTGCTGTCACTGGTCTGCGTCCGAGGTGTGGTGCATGTTTCTAGCAGCTGTTAACCTAGATAAAGGCTAATCAGAACAGGATCTAATAAAAAAAATGGAAAGCCAACACCTTGTCGAACACACGTGGTTTCACCATGCTTCTACCACTTTCCATAGCCACTTACGACCGTAGCTGGCGAACGCAACTAGCTTCGCCGTTTCCGAGACTATCATTCCCAGACGGCGGGCAGTAACAGTCTGCCAATTGTAAAAGACGCGTATTTGACAGTCTAGTATCCTTTTAGAGCACTTTATGTCTAAATGGAAAGTTTTATTATATAGTTAACCGGTTTCATCCAGTTAAGTTACCACCTTCAGATTCATAATCACAGAACTTGCCACATATTCGACATTGTACAGAATGCTGAGCACTTGCTATCTAGGCATTGAAGCGTTCCAAAAGGATACTAGAAATTCAAATATAGAATATCGCCACCTGAGTTCACTGACGATCTCAGGTAAACACGAAGTCGTTTACGTCAGTGGTTTTCTCCTTTCGCAGCTCGTATCGTAGCTACACTCATGCTCATAAATTAAGGATGATGCTGATACGTGGTGAAACAAACTCTGGTGGACGGTTTGCGGGTTTAAATCACCTCGGGGTATGACTATGCGGCACATTTGCCCTGCGATCGTCGCACGGCGGCGCTGGCAGCAGTCCACATATGCAGAGGTGCGTTGGTGCACGTCAGAGTACGGTGCATCTAGTAGTGTGCACACGTTTCCAGACGTGCTAATGGTGACTGTGTGCTGAAAATGGCTCAAAGAACACATATTAATGACGTTATGAGAGGTAGAATACTAGGCCGACTGCAGGCTGGTCAAACACATCAGGTCGTAGCACGGACCCTCCGTGTGCCACAAAGTGTGATCTCACGATTATGTCAACGATTCCAGCAGACTGGAAACGTGTCCTGGCGCTACAGTACGGGACGTCCATAGTGTACAACACCACGAGAACACCGTTATTCACCATCAGTGCCCACAGACGACCACGAATTACTGCAGGTAGCCTTGCTCGGGACTTTACCTCAGCCACTGGAACAGTTGTCTCCAGACACACAGTCTACAGACGACTGAACAGACATGGTTTATTCGCCCGGGGACCTTTAAGGTGCATTCCACTGATCCCAGGTCACAGGAGAGCCCGCAAAGCCTGGTGTCAAGAACACAGTGCATGGTTATTGGAACAGTGGTGCCAGGTTATGTTCAGGGACGAGTCCAGGTAAAGTCTGAACAGTGATTCTCGCCGGGTTTCCGTCTGGCGTGAATCAGGAACCGGATACCAACCCCTTAGTGTCCTTGAAAGGGACCTGTATGGAGGTCATGGTTTGATGGTGTGGGATGGGATTATAACTGGTGCACATACACCCCTGCATGTCTTTGACAGAGGAACTGTAACAGGTCAGGTGTATCGGAACGTCTTTTTTCACCAGTATCTCCGCCTTTTCAGGGGTGCATTGGGTCCCACCTTCCTCCTGATGGATGATAAAGCACGGCCCCACCGAGCTGCCATCGTGGTGGAGTACCTTGAAACAGAAGATATCGGGCGAGTGGAGTGGCCTGCCTGTTCTCCAGACCTAAACCCCATCGAGCACGTCTGGGATGCTCTCGGTCGACGTATCGCTGCACTTCTTCAAACACCTACGACACTTCAGGAGCTCCGACAGGCACTGGTGCAAGAATGGGAAGCTACACCCCAGCAGCTGCTCGACCACCTGATCCAGAGTATGCCAACCCGTTGTACAGCCTGTGTACGTGTGCACGGTGATCATATCCCATATTGATGCGCAGGAAACAGTGGCGTTTTGTAGCACATGTGTTTCGTGACGGTCTTCTCAACTTATCACCAATACCGTGGACTTACAGATCTGAGTCACGTGTGTTCCCTATTTGCCGATGCTATTAGCGCCAGTTTTGTGTAGTGCCACGTTGTGTGGCACTACATTCTGCAATTATCCTTAATTTATGAGCATGAGTGTATAATTGATCTCCGTTCGCCCATACTCGTTACCACGTCACGTGTGCGATGCCATCAGGCATTCGGTTCTGAGGTGGAAAGTGTCAATGTTTTGCTCATCAGTGTATAGGCCTTCTGCATTTTTCAAGGACGGATCATACACAGAAGCATTACCCAATGCAGTGAGTAAAACGTAGTTATGCATGATGTTTGTAGCAATGATTTCTATGCTATTAAGATAAAGTGGTACAATGGAGTACTTACGGTTCCAAAGGCTCCGTCGGATATCCTGGAGATCATGCGCAACCTGTGCCTGGGGAACTCCGGCAGAGTGGCCTGCTGTAGCCGCATCTTGAGCGCCGCCAGCGCCTCCTGCAGGTTGCTGGACTGTAGGCGAAAGTACAGCGTGAGCGAGGAGAACACCACCTCATGGCACAAAGACCATGTGATGTGAACGTAATATACTCTCTGACAACGTTCTTATTATTCATTCTTAGTCAGGATTTCCATAGAGTCTTTAGAGTCTTTAAATGCGCTCTGCGTTAGTAATTGGTAATATCTTTTTAAAGACCAGAAAATATTGTTCAATACAACTTTTCCCGATGTGTGACTGTTTCGTAGATCCACGTTTCAGACTCATTTACAACTGTCCTTCATCAGGTTGCTGTATTTAACTGGGCCAGTGCCACGTACAGGTCCTTGTCGCATACACGTGGTTTCACCATGCTTCGACCGCTTTCAATAGCCGCTTACGACCGCGAACGCAACTAGCTTCGCCGTTTCTGAGACTATCATTCCCAGGCGGCGGGCAGTAACAATCTTCCATTTGTGAAAGTCGCGTATTTGGTGGTTGAAATTATGTTTATTAATAAGATCTTTTTTATAATTCCTTTATCTAGTGTAATATCATCTTGGTCGCTGAGTCAGTTTGTTAAGAACGTCTTTTATATTTGCTTACATGAGAGGAGACAGGAGGCGTGCCTATGATCATTTATTAATGGCAAAACCTTTTAAAAAAGCCGATTTTGTGCCAACACGAACCTAATACATCAAATGTTCCCAATCCTTGGAGAAAATCAAGCTAGTTTTAGTATTGGTGCACGGAATGGTCACTGTTCTGCTGTGACATTTCAGAATCTAGTATGTGTGACACATCGACCAGAAAATCCTTTCTGCTTACATCACTTATGCTGTAGCGCCACATTCTGTTGCGCAAAGCAACGCTGTCACACGCAGTAGAAGTCAATAAATTAGGTACTACGTCATCCAATCGTTTAACAACGTCTGATTCATAGAATCGAGGAACGGATTGACATCCTTTGCTCAGAGGTGACGCTACTGATGATAAAAATTACGAATGAAGCGAACAATTACTCGTTAAAGTCTTTCCCTGCGAATAAAAACGTATAACTAAGGAATTATGCTAGATGTAGATAAGCAGGTTTTTCGAAATGGTAGTTTAACACACGAAGTTTTAACGGATACACATCTACATGCGCGCTGACTCCTCAATCGCAAGAATTTCAGCCATTGGTGGTGTTTCCACAATGTGGTGCATTGCCACACTGGAGTTATTTTTTCGCCAGTTCTTCGATGAAACCTTTCCGGAGCAATGTATCGGAAGACACGGTCCAGTATCATGGCCACCACATTGTAAGAATCGCTAAGGATCAAGCGTTCAGTTCACCTGTTCCTGGTGTAGAAACTCTTACGGCATGAATACGACATGCAGTACAGGCGGTAAGGCAAGAGATATTGCCAAAGACATGCAAAGAATTTGAGTATCTCCTAGACGTTCTATGGACTACAAAATGGAGCACATGTAGAAGTGTATCCACAAAAATATTTCTGAGCTAATCTGGCGTTTGCAACAAACTGGATAGCTGTATGTAGCATAGTTCCTAAGAAAATTTTTTTTTTCACAGGAAGACTTAATGCTCACGCCGTACATTTTTACGTACTTGGGATATGAAGTGATGAACTGGCTGCCAGCATTTATGTTGCCACTGAATATTTTAAAGACACTTACTGAAAGTGCCAAAACGCAGATCTCTCGCAGTTCTCGATGCTATGTGATGTCAATTTTGACAAATGAAGTACATGTACTGGGTGACAGACAACGGATTTCGGGGATCATTTTGCAAATGCAAGTCAGTCAGTGCACACGGCAAACATATAAACCGCACGAAATATTTCTAGGGCATTTCATTTTCTGTTTCCACTTGCAGGAACAAAATCACAACAGAGACTATAAAATCTATAGCTTATGTGAGGGAAGTTCAAATGGTTCAAATGTCTCTGAGCACTATGGGACTCCACTACTGTGGTCATAAGTCCCCTAGAACTTAGAACTACTTAAACCTAACTAACCTAAGGACATCACACACATCCATGCCCGAGGCAGGATTCGAACCTGTGACCGTAGCGGTTGTGCGGTTCCAGACTGTAGCGCCTTCAACCGCTCGGCCACTCCGGCCGGCCTGTGAGGGAAGTAATTGTTATGTTAAGTGGTGGGCGTATCCTGATAAGGTATTGCACTCTCGTGCGATCTGTCAGTTTCCTTTTTGACTCCATTGTCGTAAATGAAAAAAAGGTTCATAAATAGAAATAAGTGAATACACTCCTGGAAATGGAAAAAAGAACGCATTGACACCGGTGTGTCAGACTCACCATACTTGCTCCGGACACTGCGAGAGGGCTGTACAAGCAATGATCACACGCACGGCACAGCGGACACACCAGGAACCGCGGTGTTGGCCGTCGAATGGCGCTAGCTGCGCAGCATTTGTGCACCGCCGCCGTCAGTGTCAGCCAGTTTGCCGTGGCATACGGAGCTCCATCGCAGTCTTTAACACTGGTAGCATGCCGCGACAGCGTGGACGTGAACCGTATGTGCAGTTGACGGACTTTGAGCGAGGGCGTATAGTGGGCATGCGGGAGGCCGGGTGGACGTACCGACGAATTGCTCAACACGTGGGACGTGAGGTCTCCACAGTACATCGATGTTGTCGCCAGTGGTCGGCGGAAGGTGCACGTGCCCGTCGACCTGGGACCGGACCGCAGTGACGCACGGATGCACGCCAAGACCGTAGGATCCTACGCAGTGCCGTAGGGGACCGCACCGCCACTTCCCAGCAAATTAGGGACACTGTTGCTCCTGGGGTATCGGCGAGGACCATTCGCAACCGTCTCCATGAAGCTGGGCTACTGTCCCGCACACCGTTAGGCCGTCTTCCGCTCACGCCCCAACATCGTGCAGCCCGCCTCCAGTGGTGTCGCGACAGGCGTGAATGGAGGGACGAATGGAGAAGTGTCGTCTTCAGCGATGAGAGTCGCTTCTGCCTTGGTGCCAATGATGGTCGTATGCGTGTTTGGCGCCGTGCAGGTGAGCGCCACAATCAGGACTGCATACGACCGAGGCACACAGGGCCAACACGCGGCATCATGGTGTGGGGAGCGATCTCCTACACTGGCCGTACACCACTGGTGATCGTCGAGGGGACACTGCATAGTGCACGGTACATCCAAACCGTCATCGAACCCATCGTTCTACCATTCCTAGACCGGCAAGGGAACTTGCTGTTCCAACAGGACAATGCACGTCCGCATGTATCCCGTGCCACCCAACGTGCTCTAGAAGGTGTAAGTCAACTACTCTGGCCAGCAAGATCTCCGGATCTGTCCCCCATTGAGCATGTTTGGGACTGGATGAAGCGTCGTCTCACGCGGTCTGCACGTCCGGCACGAACGCTGGTCCAACTGAGGCGCCAGGTGGAAATGGCATGGCAAGCCGTTCCACAGGACTACATCCAGCATCTCTACGATCGTCTCCATGGGAGAATAGCAGCCTGCATTGCTGCGAAAGGTGGATATACACTGTACTAGTGCCGACATTGTGCATGCTCTGTTGCCTGTGTCTATGTGCCTGTGGTTCTGTCAGTGTGATCATGTGATGTATCTGACCCCAGGAATGTGTCAATAAAGTTTCCCCTTCCTGGGACAATGAATTCACGGTGTTCTTATTTCAATTTCCAGGAGTGTAATTATGAAATGGAGGATGGCATGGTGATGGGATCCCACTGTCTCCGGCCGCAGCGAACATCTTCATGGAGCACGGTGAAGAGCAAGCTCTTAACTCTGCGACGTTGCGTCCGTCTTGATTTCTACGGTAAATGGACAACACCTTGCTGATACGGCCTCGCGGTTGAAATGCATTGCAACAATGCGTCGATCACATAGACGGTGCCCGCTACACAAGAAAGTGGTCCTGAACACGTTAGTATACAGAGCAAAGATTATTTCTGGCCATCTACAATATGAAATGTACCAGCTGAGAGGCCTGTTCAGAGAAAATGGTTACAGCAAGGTAGACATTGCGAACGCTTTCATATGCCACCGACGAAGGTCTCCTGAATAGCCAAAAGAGGCCAAGCCGGCTGGATTCCTTCCGTACTGTGAGGCAACAACCAGCAAGAGAGGATGCGCACTTCAGGGACATGCTCTGAGGCCAAGGTTCTGGTCCGCCTTCAAGATACGAGATATGCTACTCCTTGTTAAAGACGACGTAGACTTCCAGTGTCCGGTGTGCATGGTGTCATCTTTGAACGCCGAAGCATGTATACAGAACAGACTTTCGCACTGTTGCTTACTGCGGTGTTAAGCATACGCGACACATTAATCAACGGGAGCTTTAGAAATTGCCATGCGTAAACATTGTCTGGGGAAACGGCCCAAAATAACATTTGGTAAGAATCGCGTCTTGGCTCAAGCGTCATCATATTGGGACTACATTATCAAGGAAGCGACCGAGATTAGAATAAACCACTAAAATTTCAGCCGAGACCTGGGAAAGGAAGCGACTGAGATTAGAATAAACCACTACAATTTCAGCCGAGACCTGGTAATCATACTTGGTAGCGGATGGGGTGTGAGCTTTGGATATCTAGTAAAAGCGCAGACGAAAGTTTCACTCTTGTGGGGAGGCTGGAATGACCGCCGGCCCATCGCAGCACCTCACGTTACTCGGTATCGCGGCAACTCGGAGCTGCTATGAGCTGTCCAACACTCACTCCCGGGCAAGCGTCATTGTGGTCCTCTCTGAAAGATTGCAGAAACACTACCATACCTATTTAAACACAACATCATGTCAGCCCCAGTAGTCAATGTTTTTCTTTCTAATTACGCCTGGAGACGACGGGGGAGACAGCTGTCGAAAGCTATAGTGTAGTCGAATTTATGCAACTTAATATCCGAAAACATTTTATTCGGACATGCCACCGTGAAAGACTCATAAACAAATATTTCTTAATGATGTGAACGCTGATGGAAGCATTTTACCTAATTGCAATTTATGCACGACACAGACGGCAGGAACGAACAGGCACGCTTAAACACGTTTTTACTCAGGTCTGAAGATGGTCATTACCGACCGAAGTTAATAACCTGATTACAAATAAACACTGAGATCCAAGGCTGGAAGTTTAACAAAGAAGTTCTATCCTCAGAGACCGGAGTTCACCACCCAGCCAGTACAGAGGCCACTGCGTGTAATATTTTTCCTCACGCGGTGACCGGTAGCTGCCGAGATTCCACAGAGCGCCAGATGCCTTCGATCGCTATGTTTACTGCCGCGCCTGATGGGCAGACTCGCATAAACCGTCGGCCCGCAGGCCAGCATACTGCTGCCAGGCAGGGTGACGGGAGACTATACCGTCGTCACGATTCCTCTCCACTACTTCACAAATTCAGTCGTCTCTCTTATTACACACGCGATGTCAGCCAACAGGAATTTTAAAAAAATCTAAAAGTAAAATATTTCATTCCCCCGACCGCTCTCCATCCATCCAGTCAAATTTGAATTCAACGACGGACAAGGCTCCAAGCGTAGGTTGAATTAAACTACATAAATTCTGTACGTGAGAATGGCCCAGCAGTAAATACGTGTCGCAGTGTGAAATTAATGCCACCTTGTTTTCACTCATCCAGTTGGTAACGAAGTAATCATGAATTAAGCGCACAGTTGCAGACTTTTTTCTAAAGACCACTCCAGTAACAGCGTCATACGTCAACAGACGGCGGCATCGTTTAAGCTTAGAAAATCGATGACACTGATGTACCTACAAGGCAGCATTCTGTGGTTGAATTTCGTACTGCAGACGGTGAAACTACCAGTGGAATCATGAGACGCTGAATAAGGTGTATAGGGACGCTACAGAGGGCGTCAGAACTGTTACGTCACGGTTCGTCGCTGTACAGAAAAAATGGCTCTGAGCACTATGGGACTTAACATCTGAGGTCATCAGTCCCCTAGAACGTAGAACAACTTAAACCTGACTAACCTAAGTGCATCACACACATCCATGCCCGAAGCAGGATTCGAACCTGCGACCGTAGCGATCGCGCGGTTCCAGACTGACCCGCCTAGAACCGCTCGGTCACATCGCCCGTTCGCTGTACAGAAGCTGGAGGGCATAAACAGTTGGGTGATGCAACGCAGAGCGGTCGGTTACAATGACTTCACACAAAATTCAACGCGTGACCAAATCACCCGTGATGACCAATGGGTAACAACAGATGAATTGTGTCGCAGTTATGCATCAGTAAAAGCAATGTTGTGGTCATAATTGAAAGACTGATCTACTCCATGTTTGTGGACGTTGGGTACCGAAAGTGGTGACCGACCAGAATAGAGATGACAGGAAAACAATTGCATCTAATCTACTGCAGCGTTTCGGTGTGGAAGGAGAGGAGTTTCTATCGAAAATTGTAACTGAAGACTCGACTTGGATTCTTTTTTATGAAAGTTGCTGATGAAGCAGGGGTTCATGCTCTTCTCTCGCGATGGAGAAAAACTGCGGACAAAAATGGTGATCATGTTGTAACTGTTGGCGTAAGCATATGGCATTTGCTTTTCTTCCCGACCATCGTACAACACTCTAGAGAAGAACAGTTGCTACACGGATCGAATTACACGACGGTATCACGATCCTAGGTCCTACAGCCCTATCACTCCTGTGTCTGCTTCTGTCACCATTGTTCGTGGATTACAAAATAAAAAAAAATTATACTCTGTAGAAACTTTAATTGCGCTACAGGCTCCACAGTTCGTCTTTCTTCCTTAATGTATGTACAGAATGGGGTGGATAAAACGTTTTTGGAAATATCAGGGACGCTACAACCCGGATTAAAAAAAAGTTTGTAATAAAAGTTGTTCCTCTCGAAAAGGAACATCCAGTGAATAGGAACGCCCAATTTTTATTGCCGATTCGGATTCTCCGGAAAAAATATGTAACTTTTGTATTGATCAGTTTTATCGTTGCGTGGTGGATGGTGCTGCAGTCTACACAAATCAGAATGGGTTGCAAACTGTTTAAAAGTGATAGGGGAATGTTCGATGTGTTAACCATTGACTGCGATACATTTTGTACCATTCAAATAACAGCCAGAGATACACGGACGGCGAACATGCGCCGCAGTTTGTGGTCAGACTCTCGCTGTATGTGCAAATCCTCTAGGTGCAAGGATGTAGTCCCATTGTGTCGAGCGCGCCTGTGGCTGTACCGCGAACGACGAACTTGGAAATGGCGCTATGAAGCAGTCGCGGTTCACTTTACTGCGAACATTCGAACCGAAAACATCTCTTCTTGCACGTGCAATGATGTTGACAATTGCAGAGAGAGTAGATATCAGGTGCTTCGCATTTTACATCAAATAGGCATGTACGAGGGCAGTTCAATAAGTAATGCAACACATTTTTTTTCTGAAACAGGGGTTGTTTTATTCAGCATTGAAATACACCAGGTTATTCCCCAATCTTTTAGCTACACAACACTATTTTTCAACGTAATCTCCATTCAATGCTACGGCCTTACGCCACCTTGAAATGAGGGCCTGTATGCCTGCACGGTACCATTCCACTGGTCGATGTCGGAGCCAACGTCGTACTGCATCAATAACTTCTTCATCATCCGCGTAGTGCCTCCCACGGATTGCGTCCTTCATTGGGCCAAACATATGGAAATCCGACGGTGCGAGATCGGGGCTGTAGGGTGCATGAGGAAGAACAGTCCACTGAAGTTTTGTGAGCTCCTCTCGGGTGCGAAGACTTGTGTGAGGTCTTGCGTTGTCATGAAGAAGGAGAAGTTCGTTCAGATTTTTGTGCCTACGAACACGCTGAAGTCGTTTCTTCAATTTCTGAAGAGTAGCACAATACATTTCAGAGTTCATCGTTTGACCATGGGGAAGGACATCGAACAGAATAACCCCTTCAGCGTCCCAGAAGACTGTAACCATGGCTTTACCGGCTGAGGTTATGGCTTTAAACTTTTTCTTGGTAGGGGAGTGGGTTTGGCGCCACTCCATTGATTGCCGTTTTGTTTCAGGTTCGAAGTGATGAACCCATGTTTCATCGCCTGTAAGAATCTTTGACAAGAAATTGTCACCCTCAACCGCATGACGAGCAAGCAATTCCGCACAGATGGTTCTCCTTTGCTCTTTATGGTGTTCGGTTTGACAACGAGGGACCCAGCGGGAACAAACCTTTGAATATCCCAACTGGTGAACAATTGTGACAGCACTACCAACAGAGATGTCAAGTTGAGCACTGAGTTGTTTGATGGTGATCCGTCGATCATCTCGAACGAGTGTGTTCGCACGCTCCGCTATTGCAGGAGTCACAGCTGTGCACGGTCGGCCCGCACGCGGGAGATCAGACAGTCTTGCTTGACCTTGCGGCGATGATGAGACACGCTTTGCCCAACGACTCACCGTGCTTTTGTCCACTTCCAGATCACCGTAGACATTCTGCAAGCGCCTATGAATATCTGAGATGCCCTGGTTTTCCGCCAAAAGAAACTCGATCACTGCCCGTTGTTTGCAACGCACATCAGTTACAGACGCCATTTTAACAGCTCCGTACAGCGCTGCCACCTGTCGGAAGTCAATGAAACTATACGAGACGAAGTGGGAATGTTTGAAAATATTCCACAAGAAATTTCCAGTTTTTTCAACCATCATTGGCCGAGAAAAAAAATGTGTTGCATTACTTATTGAACTGCTCTCGTAGGAGAAGATCGTCGACGGTATCCGAACCAATCCCCTGAGAGGAATGTTACTTCTGCAACGACATTTCGCTGTATTATCATACTGTTTACTACAACTGGACGTGTTCAACCCACCACGAAGAATCCGACCACAGCCTGCGACGAACGAAAATACAGCAGTGGATGTTTCAGCCACAACTGCTGCAAATCCTCACATTATTTGGAGCCAAATCTTACGAGATACAGGAATTTTGCAACGAAATGCTCGTGCGTACTGCATGAACACAATACCACTCATGTCAGGCGTCGCTGCAGCAAGCCTACACGGGCTTGAACTTTTGCAGTTGGATACAACAACTGGCCAATGATGATTTTCATTCACTGATAATTTTCTCTGATGAACCAACGTTTACGAATCGCGGTCACGTGAATCGGCATAATATGCGTTATTGGGCAGTGGAGACTCCCCACTGGTTACGCCAAGTCCAGCTTCAGCGCTCCTGGGGTGTCAGTGTTTGGTGCGGTGTGTTACGTACTTCCATAACTGGCCTACACATCACGGATGGTAATGAAAATGACCGAATGTATGGTGATTCTTCAGATATTATTTTGCCAATAATAATGTAAGATGTCCTACTTCGTACGATGGCTGTCCAGCGCACTATTCATGAGTATCTCGTGAAACCCGCTTCCCGTCCACTTGCAGCATTTACATTGGCTTTGCCACCTCATGTTCATTTTCCCATCAAGTCTGAGAATTTACACTTGAAGAGTCTGCTGAAAAATGTGGAGTGCATGTTGGTACAATTGATTCCATCATAACATTTACTGCCGTAATACTTCTGTGGGTGCCCAGGAAGTTTACCATTTAGCACAAAGTACTGAGGCCGCTCATTTGGACCGAGCTCAGAAATCTTACCAGTAGCGATGTATTTTTGGACATGACATCGAACTGTGATGAAACATGGATATATAATTTCGCGCCGGAGTCCAAGTTTCACAGCTTGCTGAGGAAACATCCTGAAATGCTTGTCCGGAAGAAATTCAAAAAGCAAACATCAGTTGATGAGATCATGCTAACCTTTGTAGTGCCCGAGGTAGATTTTCTGTGATTTATTGGCGAAGCACGAACACTGCTCCTTACTGGTCCAGCAACACTGAGAATAAATACAAGCCCGTGTTGAATTGTTAGAGGAAAAGTGTGCTGTTTCTTCAAGACAATGTTCGAAATTATACAACACCTCTGATGCAGGAAAATTTAGCAAAGGTGGTTGGGAGCTCCTATCTCATCCTACTCAAAGGCCTGATCCTGGCACTTTGAATTTTTATCTGTTTCGTCCAATGAAACGATCTTTGCATGGCGTCAAGTTCAAAGGCAACGAAAAGCCAAAGAAAAATTCATAATAAGCAGACTTCCACTGAGGGGATATGTCTCGTAATACGATGGGTGATAACTTAGAAGTTTGTGAGGATTACGTGGAAAAGTAGACACAAATTTGTACTTATTTAATAAAAGATTTTTGCTGTATGGTTATTTGTCTGTTATTGAATGATCCTTGTATAATGTGAAAGAATGGGTTGCAGAAGAAGTGGAATTTTAGGAAGGAAGTAATTGGGATAGAGGCATGATACGTTTATGGAGAGAGCTGAAAAGTATGGGAAAAGAGAAGGGAAATGAGATGTCGGAAAGGGTAACAGAAGTGGATTAGATACTAAGGTGACGATGTATGTCAGAATGAACTGAATTGTCTGCGAGGAGAATGATGTTGCAGTTTTGTTGGTGGCATATGACAGTGCATAGTTGGTGGGACGTTTGGGTGTTGGTCCGGCAACAAGTCACGGCTGTTTGCTATGGAGAAAAGAGTTCTGGAGTTTCAGGGTGTACAGGATTACGGAGAAGTTAAGCGCGAGTGTGGAGGGAAGAGAAGTTGATAGATTCGTATAGCATTAGAGTAGGAGGGTGTAAGCAGATACGGTAAACATAACGGAGCATGGTGCTGACATAACTGGGGAGACTGGTATAAACTGGATAGAGCAGATATACGGGCATTACTAGTATACCAGAAGATGGGTTGGATCTAGACTTTGCAAATATGAAGAACGGTGGATGAATGCAATGGGTATGTTCAATTAGCTTAAGCCAGTTGTGGGCCGCCTGTAGGCGTTAAGTAAGAGACTTTTTACGTTTGTTTACAATAGGGGTTAGAGGTAGTTTAACATGTAAATTAAGTGTGTAGGACTGGACGCCTGTTCAATAAATGATGAAGAGCACTGAATTCTCACTTGGCACAGTATCAGTTTAATTTTCCGCAGAAGCATATGAATAAAGGAGGATACATACAAAAATATGAAGGCCATAAATGAAAAGCTTTCGTATCCGCCAGAGATACACAACTGGCCATTAAAATTGCTACACCACGAAGATGAAGTGCTACAGACGTGAAATTTAACCGACAGGAAGAAGACGCTGTGATAAGCAAATGATTTGCTTTTCAGAGCATTCACACAAGGTTGGCGCCGGTGGTGACACCTGCAACGTGCTGACATGAGGAAAGTTTCCAACCGATTTCTCATACACAAACAGCAGTTGACCGGCGTTGCCTGGTGAAACGTTGTTCTGATGCCTCACGTAAGGAGGAGAAATGCATACCATCCCGTTTCCGACTTCGATAAAGGTCGGATTGTAGCCTATCGCGATTGCGGTTTATCGTATCGCGACGTTGCTGCTCGCGTTGGTCGAGATCCAATGCCTGTTAGCAGAATATGGAATCGGTGTATCCAGGAGGGTAATACGGAACGCCGTGCTGGATCCCAACGGCCTCATTTCACTAGCAGTCGAGATGACAGGCATCTTATCCGCATGTTACGGATCGTGCAGCCACGTCTCGATCCCTGAGTGAACAGATGGGGACGGTTGAAAGACAACAACCATCTGCACGAACAGTTCGACGACGTTTGTAACAGCATGGACTATCAGCTCGGAGACTATGGCTGCGGTTACCCTTTACGCTGCATCACAGACAGGAGCGCCTGCGATGGTGTACCTGACGACAATTCTGGGTGAACGAATTGCAAAACGTCATTTTTTCGGATGAATCCAGGTTCTGTTTACAGCGTCATGATAGTCGCATCCGTGTTTGGCGACATCGCGGTGAACGCACATTGGAAGCGTGTATTCGTCATCGCCATACTGGTGTATCACCGGGCGTGATGGTATGGAGTGCCATTGGTTACACGTCTCTGTCACCTCTTGTTCGCATTGACGGCGCTTTGAACAGTAGACGTTACTTTTCAGATGTGTTACGACCCGTGGCTCTACTCTTCATTGGACCCCTGCGAAACCCTACATTTCAGCAGAATAATGTACGATCGCATGTTGCAGATCCTGTACGGGCATTTCTGTATACAGAAAATGTTCGACTTCTGCCCTGTCCAGCACATTCTCCAGATCTCTCACCAATTGGAAACGTCTGGTCAATGGTGGCCGAGCAACTGGCTCGTCCCAGTACGCCAGTCACTACTCTTGATGAACTGTGGTATCGTGTTGAAGCTGCATGGGCAGCTGTACCTGTACACGCCATCCGTTTGACTCAATGCCCAGCCGTATAAAGGCCGTTATTACGGCCAGAGGTGGTTGTTCTGGGTACTGATTTCTCAGGATCTATGCACCTAAATTGCGTGTAAATGTAATCACAAGTCAATTCTAGTATAATATATTTTTCCAATGAATACCCGTTTATCATCTGCATTTCTTCTTGGGGTAGCAATTTTAATGGCCAGTAGTGTATTTTGTTGTGATTACGTGCGTGAGGAGGAGCTGACTGAGAGGGTACCGACCTTGTTGCTGGCGGAGCTGTCCGACTTGGTGGCGGTGGAGGTGGTGCTGCGGCTGGTGGAGGAGGCGGCCGGCGTGTGGCGGTCGCTGCGCGCCGGCGGCGGCGTCGCCAGGAACGGCGGCAGCGACAGCCCGCCCTGCTCCGGCACCGCGTACTCGTGCGACGTCTCTGCCAGACACAGCGGCACAGTGGCGATACAGAACGGCTGCGAGAATGTCCGCGATTGGTCAGTGTGTAAGGGCTACCCGTGACGTAGAGCAAATCAGGCGGTTGGGACAGGAATTACTTTATCTGACCTACGTACTATATAGTACGAGGATGATCTGTAAATTTCTCGGCCTCGCTCGTAGATGACAGCACTAGATACGAGATTTCCTTTTCCAGGATTCGTGCGCAATTACAAGTTATTCCACTCAGCAGTTGGCTGCAGCGAGCTGTCTGAAGTAGGGCCACGGCATGAGATCTCCTGATTGTTGCAAATCAAGTGTTACGCCGCGACGAACTGAAATTTATTCGAGAATCATTACTGCTTGTAGTGACTCTTGAGTTGCAACAAATAGGCTGTAAAATTAAAACGATGTCATTAAAGTGTCCAAGGTTATCATCCACGAGAACAAAGCCTGAAAAGCCCAACCACGCCAAATATCGTCGCGAATTTGAAATACTTACTCTTCAAAGATCGGCGTATGAGGGTGTGAAAAATTGTCAAAAATACAGGGATTGCAATGGAAGTTCTGGCAATATTTTGCATGATGAACTCCAACGCGGAGGCGTTTTGCAAGATCGGTGCCCCGCCTGCCGACGGCAAGACAACTTCCGCGGATTATTTGGCGTATTCTAAAGACAATAATGATTTCCTTTATTGGTATGTGACAATGGATGAAAGACGGATTCACTACTGCACACCGTAACCAAAAAACAATAGAAATAATTCAACTTAAGTGGTTCTTCAGATCCTAAGGAGACAAGATGTCATCAGCGAGAAAGGCCATGAAAAAAAAAAAAATTTCTGGCCGGCCGTGGTGGCCGTGCGGTTCTGCGCGCTCCAGTCCGGAGCCGCGTTGCTGCTGCGGTCGCAGGTTCGAGTCCTGCCTCGGGCATGGGTGTGTGTGATGTCCTTAGGTTAGTTGGGTTTAAGTAGTTCTAAGTTCTAGGGGACTGATGACCACAGCAGTTGAGCCCCATAAAAAAAAAAACAAATAAAAAAATTCTGTTGTGACATTACCGTCACGTATCACCATGCGATGTTATTTCATTTCTCTGCAACTGCTCGTACTTCACGATTGTTATTTTCTGAGTACTGGGCTTGTGTGCTCGGGAGTAAAGTTTTGCATTTTTCGCACTGGGACTGTGCATTAGCAGTGTGGTCTCAGGGTCGTGTCGGTGGCAGAAAGCAGTCTATGAATCTCAGTACTAGAAGTGCGAGAGGGACAGTTTTCGTGGAAATGACACTGCCACCGGCTTCGTGCTATTTTGGACAGAATCTCGGCCTAGCTGTAGGCAAGGGGCGTCACGTCGTCACAGATGCCCGTAGAGAATAACTGTGTTTGAATTTTTTGTCTTCCTGCATGAACATTAAAGGTCAAGACACTGCGACAGGGCTCAGGCCAGTATGAGAAAGATAGTTCCTTTCACTTCTAAATTTTTGTTTTAGTTACGTCGTCACTGCACTTGTTGTGAGGCCTGTCCAACGAGGCCACACGAGCTGGTACCAACCTCCTGTTTGTTAATGTGTGTTTTGTATGCTAAGAGTGGGAGGTTTCTGCTGCATTCCTCTTGTTTTATTTCTTGTTTTTGTGAAATTGCCCACCAGATTGGTAACTGCTTTGAGTCATTCCCTCATGAGGCGTTTTCTGATAGTAGACTGTGGAGGGCTTGGATTCGGGGCATTTGGCTTCTGTCCACTACTGAGAGAGTCATCCCAAGCCGCCCTCTGCTGCTAATTGGCACACACTAGCTGATTTGGAGAAATTTAAGTGTCGAAAATTGCGGTATCCCTTTCTACACTCTGAGCAGCTCGTTACTTGATTATTCTGTCACACAATTTGTGTTGTTTAGTTCGGTTATAATTTGTGGCGTACTGTTATATCGTTGGCTTTTATTTCACGAGCTCCACAGATGAGCAGATCTTGTTGCATTTTCTCCATACCGTCTTCCACACCTTTAGGTACCATTCCAAAGTGCTACAGTAATCTTGTAAATTGAATCTGAGTTTTAGAGAGCTTTTTCTCTCCGGTAATTTTATTGTAATTTACATCAGTAATTACAGCATATAAAAATACCTGCCGATCTGAGTCTTGACTTCGATTCTAAGATCCTTTACATTGTCCTACAACTTTTCTATGGTATGGCGACCCACTAATCATAAATACAACCTGATATACAACCAGTTTATTGTTCCCGCTTTGACAGTGTTTCGGTTGCTTACAATGGCCAAACTCAACGATCAATTCAGAGAAAAGAACGAACATTTCGCTTCCTCATCTTGCATGACAAAAGATTTGTCATATAATGAGCATTGCGCTGTATGAGTCTCATCTGGGCCACACCACTGAAAAATTTTCACTATTAATTGCATAATTTATGGATATAATTCGAAACTTATTACATACAGGCTGCAAATATTCAGAAAGGGACCTGGTTAACAGAAAAAAAATCTTTCTTCAAGACAGTGCCGGAAAATTCACCCTATTTTCCAGCTGTGTATCTCTCTCAGACTTCCATCTTTTCAAAAAAGCATAAGTCTCCCTTTCTGGTTTGCGTTTTTTGTCCAAACAATAATCGATTACAGCTATATACGATTATTTTACAGCACTTCCAGAGGGACAACACAAATGGAATAACTTCGCTGGATTGACTTCGAGATTATGTCGAAAAATAAAAGATTTTTAAAACCACTTAACTAACGGGTACCAATTACAAAATGTTCAGAAATTGCTCACCAGAGATTCCAGAGTGAATAACTGCGTTAACTGAGTAGGACAGATAAGTGAAGCTGCAAAACGATGCAAGCAGCAAAGGTAAAGGAATTTGCTTTAGAAACGGGAGCAGGATAAGCATATTAATCAGCCTATGTTGATCTGCTTTATTATAAGTCACTCTTTCAATATTATTGCCGTTTGTACATTTTTCCCATCAAATTGAAAATGAGGCTGTGATGGTTTGGAATTGAGGGACGCCTTTGCCATGTTATTATTTACTAAAGTTTGTTATATTAGGATGTATGCCTTACTAGATGAGTAAGTAATTGTTTTCCGGTGAAATATTTCTGTCGAATGGTGCGATGCAATCAGTTGAATATAGGTAAAGGAAAACATCCTGTTGCAAGGAGCAGTGTAGAGAAAGGGATCGGTCGTGGTCCTAACAAACAACTATCACAGCGTTTCCCTGACGTGAAGTATAGGATTCATGGGAAACATAACCTGACCGCATAGCAACTCTCCTGTAGAGAGATTAACGCTAAAATGATAGGTATGGCATGTATAGACAGTGATGAGCTGAGACAATGGGATCATCTGCTTAGCAACTTCATGGACCATCTTTTGAACGCAATACAGCAGCGATTCTGCGCTCTTTGGTTCCGACAAGTGTTTGGAAGATTTTCGGAAGTACGTAGCACCTGATGTAAACGGCGCCACATGAATCACTTGTGCCTTCACCAGCAGTGTACCCTGTGTGAGATTGCCGTCTGTCGTGCTTAAGAAGCCGGACAAATCGCTCGCCTCTTTGTTCAATGGTGAGGCGCAGACATCCAATGCCTCGTCGCCTGCACATGATTTCACCCGCCCTTTAACCACTTCCCATAGATAGACGAAAGTTTTCCCAAATTGCAAATACGATTAGGCTTCAGATCTACAGTTTATTAGTGAGACGTGAAAATTTATATTGAACCGGTACTTGAATCTTGATTACGTACTTGAGCGTTCCTGTTAACAAGTACGGTTGTCCATGCAAGGCACGCTTCGTGAACCAATCCAAACCTCAATGTGTTATCGTTCTTTGTTGCTTGCCCACTTTCTGTGATTCCTGCACAGGGAGGGACATCGTTGTTATGGTCATTCTGGCTTCTCATGGCGTGTAGTACAATTGTACAACTTTTTTTGTTTTAGTGTCTTTATAGAAGTATTCAATGTCCTTCTGACTTGTGTGCATGTTTGAAGGAGACTGCATATTAATGACGCTGTAAAATACAGACACTGCACTCTTGTACTTTCTATAGGCGCTGACGACCGCAAAATGCGAGCAGTCGACCAGTTCGCCATTTTCGAGATGCTCATTCGCAGGTGCCGGGCCATAATAATCTGCTCTCTGTAAAAGCTTTTATGTCAGAGGATTTCCCCGTTTTCAGATAATATCCCCTCTAAAATGACTCCTAGGGTTGAAACTTTAATGGCGGCAACTATTTATTTACAACCTATACAAAATAGATAATGGTTTAAGGTTTTACTCACCTTCAGAGTAGTCACTGGCATTGCGCATAACAAGTTGCCAGCCATGCAGAAGTCGTAGGATGCCCTTAGGAGCGTCGGTTGTGAGAGTGAAGCGGTCTATTACCAACGAATCTCTGTACTAGTACTGAAGGGAATAGCATGAAGTTTTCTTTCAATTTAGGAATCATTAAGGTCACAAGTGAGACTTTTGGCAGGCCGTGTTAAAGAAATGAACAGCTTAGAGAAATAAAGGGCGCTTCTGTAGGATCCTCCCATCATTTTGCAGCAATAACGCTCGGAAGCATATGGCACAAGTTGTGACTAATTTGTTCGATTGATAGTGCTGGGAAGTGCTGCACCACCCACAGCACACCCAGGATGTAAGTCCTTGTAACTTCAACATGAAACCTAATTTGAAGGTAGCACTTAACGGCATTCACTTCAGAACAGTAACAGAAATTCATTGAGAAATGGGCCGCTCCAGTCGTTCTAAAAACGCAACTGTCGCTGCTATGGGCATCCTACGATTTCCGCATCGCTGGCAATGGGTTATAAGCAATGCCGACACTGAAGGGCAATAAAACTTGGGAACATATTTTTATGTATGTATTGTAAATAAATAATAATAAAGTTCAACTGCCCCTACATTTCAGCAAGAGCTGTCATTATCACTTGACAATGGACTTCAACGTTCGACACTGGTCGTGACTGAGTAACTGGTACCGGATGGTTATACTGTAATTAAATTGCAGCTGCTCACGGAGGTCTAATTTGGGCTGCTATTATTGTATGGTAGCGAAACGTTGTGATAGAGATGCTAATGAGTTGACACGGAACCGATTTACGCTGGAACAAAAGAAGTTCCACTTTCGGCCACCAGGTGCAGATCTGGCCCTGTACACTGTTCGTATAATGGTATGAGAACAACGCCGTCTTTTGACGAATCATAATGGTTAATAAGAAAGTCAGCTTATGCAGTTGTCATTCGTTTGACCTTTTCTGCACACGCCCTGTTTCCAATCCATTACACATGAGACAACTTCCTCGCATTCACAGTGCCAGATTTGCACCTGGTGGCCAAACGTGGAACAAATTTTTTCTAGCGTAAACCGGTTCCGCCCTAACGCATTAGTATATTTACCAAATTTCGCTGCTACGCGTAAATTACTGCACACATTGGGCCTCTGTGAGTAGCTGCTGACTGGCTGACCGACTCTTGAGTCACCGGGCCCTGCATGGTATGAGTGATAGGCAGTTCGGCTTCCGAAAGGCTCGCTCCACTCAGGATGCGATCAGTGACGTTTGTTGGATTGTTCACCCAGCCACATCAAGGTATGTTCTAGGTATAATGATAGACATCTCAGGGGCCTTCGATAACCTGTGGTGGCCGGCACTCTTCTCTCGCCTTAGACATATCGGGTGCCCGCAGCTGCTATATGGTTGTCGGGAGGCCTACTGTGATAGAAGAACTGCTAAGATAACGGCTCCTGGAGTCGTTGTAGCTAAAAGAATATCCCAGGGTTGTCACCAGGGATCTGTGAGTATTCCCAATTTTTGGGATATCAACGTGGAAACACTGCTGAATGTCTTTCAGGGAGATACTGCAGTTCTGGGCGTCGTCGCATATGCGGATGATCTCGTAATTCTAGTAGAAGGTGACACTTGCAATGTGATTGAAGATCGCTCGCGGCTTGTTACTGGTCTGTCAATTGCGCCACAGAAATTACTATATATGCTCTTGAAAGGCAGGTTAAATAGGGACCCAATAGTCAGATTTAATGGCCAGATAGTGTCGCCACAGAGATATGCCCTTTACTTAGGGGTATATCTAGATGAGACATGGAGTTTCATTCCGCATATCGAGGAAATGACGACTAAGTCCTTAGCTCTGTTCAACAAATTAGTATCAACTGGACACAGACGATTCCATTTGCCGTCAAAGGCAATCATTATTTATCATAACAGTATATTGGCTCCAATAGTAGGGCACGCATCCAGTGTGCGGCCTGCCGCTGCTGTCAGGCGAATACAGAGGAATGTTTTGATGAGATGTATTGGGGCATTCAGTTCCACAGATGCAGTGGATCTATGTCCACTAGACCTGATAATAAGGCAACACGCAGCCTTCTATTGGCTTGCTTGAACAGATGATAGACAAAGTGCAAAATATTATGTGCACTCCTCTGATAAGTGTTAAAGCTATTACAGAAAAAATGCTTGACAGGACGAATGGGATTGGTCTAATACGGGCCGTAGAGTCCACAGGTTTCTACCCACGGTAAGGGAAAGGCTAAAGAACAAGGTAATGAAGCCCTCGCATGGCCTAGTTCACTTCCTTACTGGTCATGGTCACTATCCCGCGTACCTGCATAGAACAGGGAAAAGGCCAACACCAGAGTGTGACTGTGGTGCCCACGAGGGATCGCCTGAACATACAGTGTTCGGGTGTCCAATATACGAACAGGCTGTCTCAGTTGAGAAACGGCTTCTACAAACAAGGAATGTTAAGGAAATATTGACGAATGGCGAATTGTTCAACAACTTCGCAAAATTGGTAAACAAAATCTCAAGGGAGGCTCAGCGAGCCTACCTTCGGAGAGGGTAAAGGCGCTTTAGATCTACTGCGCAAATGTAAAAACACTGCTGGCCATCGTAAATGCAACACCCTGAAGGAAGCATCCGAATCAAGTGAAATTTACACCATGAGTTTGCAGCGATGAGATATGCAACTGATTAGAATTTCAGCGCAGAGGCACATCACGCGCGCCTGTGGCGCCACCTCATAGCGCCATTTAAGGCTTGGCGATTTCAACGAGTGTACGTTCGGCACGTGTGTTTACCTTGTGGTTGTTTCACAAGACGATCAGTTATGCCTCGTAGACAACAGCGAACATCTTTTGATCAAGTATCCGAGTTCGACATAGGAAGGATAGTGGCTTACCGAGATTGTGGATTATCATACAGAGAAATCGCTAGTCGTGTTGGACGAAACCAAACAACTGTAATGCGGATATGTGACCGTTGGATGCAAGAGGGTACGACGGACCGACGTGGTCGATCGCATTCACCTCGGTGCACCACTGCACGTACTGATAGGCAAATTGTGCGCTTGGCAGTGACGGATCGCTCAGTGACATCCCGAACCATAGCACAGCACATTGCGTCTGTAACGCATCATCCAGTGTCTGCGCGTACCATTTGACGCCGTTCACAGCAGAGTGGTCTGTCCGCAAGACGTCCATTGCTTCGTCTATCATTGACGCAGAACCACAGACGTCTCCGTCGCCAATGGTGTGATGACAGACGGATGTGGACAGCAGAATGGAATGACGTTGTCTTTACTGACGAGGCACGCTTCTGTCTGCAGCACCACGATGGTCGGATTCGAGTGTGGAGACACTGTTTAGAGAGGATGCTGGACAGCTGCATTATGCACCGCCACACTGGTCTTGCACCGGGTATTATGGTATGGGGCGGTATTGGATATTACTCTCGCACGCCTCTAGTACGTATTGCCGGTACTTTAAATAGCCGGCGCTACATATCCGAGGTGCTGGAGCCAGTTGTCCTTCCTTACCTTCAGGGCTCGGCCACAGCATTATTTCAACAGGATAATGCGCGACCACACGTGGCACGAATTGTCCAAAGATTCTTCGTCAATAACCAGATTGAATTGCTTCCCTGGCCGGCTCGCTCTCCGGATCTTTCGCCCATAGAAAACATGTGGTCCATGGTTGCTCAACGAGTGACCCAGATTACATCCCCAACTGCCACACCAGATGATCTTTGGCAACGTGTGGAAACTGCTTGGGCTGCTGTACCCCAGGAACACATCCAACGTCTCTTTGACTCAATGCCGAGACGTGTGGCAGCGGTGATCTCCAACAATGGCGGCTACTCTGGCTATTGATTCTGGCACGAACCACATGTCACAGACGTCTGTAAACGTAATCATTTGATACTTGGTCAACATGTTACCTACAAAATAAATTTTGTTGTGCTACCTCTTGTCTTTCTTGGTGTTGCATTTACGGTGGCCAGCAGTGTATATTGTTTGTTTAAGTCTCTGACTTGTAGTAGCTTGTCGTTGTAGTTAGTGCAATATGGTGGTGGAGGGAATGAAAGAGTGGTGTAAATGGAGTGGTTTCTTCTAGTAGTAGCGGTCCGCCTCCACGTGGCTAGGGACGGGTAAGCTCTCTGGGAGGATTCCAGAGAGGCTAAGAGACCGTTCATTGATAAATAATCTTATTTTGTTTATTTGCTAGAAAGTGTGGTCATATTAATAAACCAATTTTGTAAAACTAATAGCAGAGTTAAGTGTTAATACACCCACTGAAAAGTGTTAGAAAGTGGGTTTATGTATGTATCAATAAAGTTGGAAAAAAATTAGACAACCCCTTATTATGCAGTGGGCAGTTTCTTGTCTAACTCTCTCTCGCTCGCTCTCTCTCTCTCTCTCTCTCTCTCTCTCTCTCTCCGCTTGTGTGTGTGTGTGTGTGTGTGTGTGTGTGTGTGTGTGTGTGTGTGTGTGTATGTGTGTGTGTGTCTGTGTGTGCGCATCCGTGCGTGTGTGTGTGTGTGTGTGTGTGTGTGTGTGTGTGTTAGAAAGCCCGAACGAATACTACTGCAACTGGAACAGCCAGTATCCCGTATTCACTTCCGAGCTACTTCCCAGCTCCCTCGATGCCGGTACGACGAGGATGAGGAAATACTATACTTCTGGGAGGTTAGTTACAGCTGCGGGACGAGATGGACAGCAGTGGGAATGAGGTGAAATTGGAGCGAGGTGGACACGCGATCCCGAGCGGCTCGCTTACCAGACTGCGTGGCGAGGCACTTGTCGATGACGCTGCTGTAACTGTAGAAGGGCTCCTGGTAGTCCTGGAAGTCGCGGTGCGCGGGCCGCAGCAGCGGATCCAGCGTGCCGCGCAGCGCCTCGCAGTCGCGGACCGCGTCGCCGCGGAACGCCGCCGCCTCGTCGGCGGCAGAGCCGGCGCCGCCGCCCGCCGCGGCGGACACCTTGCAGGGCAGCGGCGACGGGAAGGCCTTGCGGCGGCGGTGGCGCGCCACGGCCACGTACACCAGCGCCGCCAGCAGCAGCGCCACCGCCGACAGCACGCCCACCACCGCCGCCAGGTAGCTGGTCGGCTCCTCGCGCGCCGTCGTCACTGCCGACAGCGAGACACCTCGTGTAAAAGGACGAGCTACGGCTTCATCTGGGCGAGGCGTAGGGCGTCGCGCAACGCGATGCGTTTCGAGCCCCTGTCAGTGAAGACCAACCTCAGGGAAGAACGGTATGCGCACCAGGTGTGCCCAGATGAAAAGGTTATATCTAAGGAAACATCAATAACAATATTACCCACTCACCAGTCACATTAAAGGTACCACCTGTCAAAAGCCTGAGTAAACACATTTAGCAGCGCGGACCGCTGCGAGATGAGCAACAAGAGAGACAATTGGACTCCTGAAGCTACAGACAGGGATATGGAGCCAATCAGACACCAGTGCCGTGGTTTCTGGATTGAGGATCCATGGCGCAAACAAACCGATTGAGTTGGTGCCACATATTCTTGATGGGTTTAAATCTTGATACGGTGGTGGCCAGGGGAGTAAAGGAAACCCATCCTTGTGCTCTTCGAACGACGCACGTACATTGCGACTTGTGTGGCACTTTTCATTGTCCTTCCCGTAGACACCAGAGTGCCGAGGGAGAACAGACTGCCACCACCCTTGTCAGAGGAATGGAATACTAAAAACACTAGTACACAGGGCGCGCAGCATCTCAGACGCACAGAATCTGCCCCCAGGAATTGGAACACCTCAAAACCTTGTTCCGAAAAAATAGGTACTCGGAATGGCAGATTAGACGCGCTCTCCGTCCCACCACCACAGCACAACCTGTGGAGACGGGTGAAGTCACGGAAGAAGAGGTAGCCACTGCCTTTATTCCGTACAATGGCGCACTATCGGGGAAAATCGCCCGTATATTAAAGATACACCGAGTTAAAACGGTCTTTGCCCGCCCAATAAAACACGGGCATTACTGGGAAGTGTGAAAGACGACGTCGGTTTGAGGAAGGCCGGCATATACCAAATTCCCTTGAGTGTGGGAAGACTAATATCGGACAAACAGTACGCACCATCGAAGATCGTTGCCGAGAACATCAAAGGCACACTCGACTGAAATATCCAAATACGTCGGCGGTAGCAGAGCATTGTTTGTCCGAGAAACACGAGATGGATTATGAGCGTACCAAGATCCTGGCTCAGACCTCTAAATATTGGGACAGCGTTATAAGGGAGGCTATCGAAATTCGCACCAGGGAAGATCTTACCAACCGAGATTGCGGCTACAATCTCAGCAAGGCTTGGGATCCGGCATTGAATGTAATTTAGAAGACTCTCAGCAAGAAGTACGAACTGGCGACCAGGGCGGACGTAGCTGGCACATCGTCGCTACGACGTAGTCCGACGCCCACGTCTTCGCGACCGCCGGCGCGCGGGCGCGGACGGCGAAGAGAGCGGTCCGCGGGGCGAGGGGATTTAAATCGGCCGCCCGCCCTCAGGAGCTCAGTTCGTCAGTGCACCTGACGATGGTCACATGTCTGATCGCCGAAATATTGTGCTCGTTGGACAGTATGAGCCGGCAGTATACCCGTGGATTGTTCGAGCAACAAATACGTCGGGAGAAACTGAAGAATCACAGCTGTTAGCATGGTTCAAAATGGCCCTGAGCACTAAGGGAGTTAACTTCTGAGTTCATCAGTCCCCTAGAACTTAGAAGTACTTAAACCTAAGTAACCTAAGGTTCATCACACACATCCATACCCGAGGCAGGATTCGAACCTGCGACCGTAGCGGCCACGCGGTTCCACACTGTAGCGCCTAGAACCGCTCGGCTGTTAGCATGGGTGCACGAACTTGTCGCCTGCTGAGGAGGCACATACACGGCAACGTTCGCTAAGGAGACATTGTTGGTAGCCCCTTGGTTCATGTGGGTTGTCATTTGCTCAGCACTTGCACGTCTACTCTCCCGTACATACCGTCACAGCCGTCGTGCATCCTCGTCGGCTATGCCCCGTGGTGCACCGCAATAGCGTGGGCACCGGTTTTGGATAGGCCCTTTTGCCGTGCACGTTACACTTTATCAACGGCGGCAAGCTAACAGTTTACAAACTTAGCCGTTTCGGAAATGCTTCCAGGTTCAAATGGCTCTCAGCACTATGGGACTTAACATCTATGGTCATCAGTCCCCTAGAACTTAGAACTACTTAAACATAACTAACCTAAGGACAGCACACAACACCCAGCCATCACGGGGCAGAGAAAATTCCTGGCCCCGCCGGAAATCGAACCCGGGAACCCGGGCGTGGGAAGCGAGAACGCTACCGCACGACCACGAGATGCGGGCGAAATGCTTCCACACCTGGCCCGAAAGTCAGTTATCATTCTCTTTTGAACGTCGGATAAATCACTCCGTTTCCGCATTATGGTAACGACTGCACTGTTTTCCACGTCCCCTCTCTCCCCGCCCCCAGGATACGTTTTCCATACACTCCACTGCAAGCGTCCCCACCTGCCATCAGTAACTGGAGGTTGCATGTTGATGTCGAGCAAAGGTGACGTTCACACTGACGTGATTGCATGCGGAACAATACAATTACACGTAATTGCCATTGCCCAGCGCGTAGGAAAGGAGTGGATGGTTTCCGCTGAGAAACTACTGGATTGCTAGCGGATACAGTTTTCCGCGGTATCCTGCACTTTCTTGTGACAAGTGAAGCTCTGACCTTTCACTGGTTGTTACGAGGTGTCAAAGGTAAGCGAGTCACATGGACATATCGGGGCTATATGGAGAATGTTCCAAGATCTCTCATCGAAAGTTTTCCGGAAGCTTTGTGGTCTTGTTGGCCATACATCTTACCTCATAACGCTACCACCAACGGAATACTGTGCAACGTGAGACACACTGCTCTCCGCACACCTCTTTCATCTTGCGATGAGTTTGCGAACAACAATACTCTTCTGCGCGAAGAAACTGGATAACTGCTCTTTGTGCTATTCAGGGGGAATCCATCATACAACAAACTGCGGAAAACTGCGGAACTCTTTGAACGCACGGTGTACGTCCAAATCCATTTATGTTCCTTTCAAACAACTGTAGGGGACTTAAATAGAGGCATTATTCCAGTAGTATTACGTACCATGATCAAGGCCACTTGAAATAGTAGCCGAATCATTAGAACATCGTTTTACATGGCGCAGCCAACAATCCAGAATAATTTAATATATAAGTGGCTCGGGTCACGAAGCCTAAGAACTTAAATCGGAAAGCGTGGATACAATGTTATAAAATCACACTTCAGCACACTGCCACGATCTGCTGATGTATTTGGCACAAAGTGTTGGTCAGAGCCCAATGACGCTGAGCAGTCTTCGAAGATAAGAGATTGCTGACACAGTATTGGATAACAGGAATAATATCGTATAAGAAAGACATCATTCAGACTGTAGGTAGCCGTGAAGCCAATTATGGAAAACTTGGGAAGACAATGATCGGTGGCATAAGTGTGTTCGAAAAGTTGCGCAGAGCACAGTACTAATGTCCCCATATCAGCCCAGCGCGGATGGATGAAGACCACGAAGAAGACAAAAAGAAACTATGGACAGGTACCCTTAATAAAGACATGCGTATTGGAGACCTATGTTCAACAGATGCGTTGAAACAAGAGCTAAGAATAGTCCACAAACTGAACTCAAATTTGACAGGAAGACTAGAACCACGAGGAGCCAGATTACTGTATGACGTCTTCCCGCGGTACAACCGCATTTATTAAGATCGACAAAATGGATACCACCAAAACATGGACCAACATTTTTCCACTCGTTAATTTGCACGTACCGATCCTGATACAGATATTAGATAGCATATTTCTATTTATTATATACCAATAATAACAATCATTATCATTTAAGATCTTTACCCAACTGAGCAATGACAGAGTAATGTCTTAGCAGAGTTTCAATAAAATTTTCTATTCGGGAAAGATATATATGAAGCAAAACAAAAACCGTACTTTGTGAACCTCACCTACACTATGTGCTACATAAAATTCTGAATAAATTAATTCTGCTGGTAGGCAACGGTTATTTTGCATTGCAGTTGATAACGCTAAGTTTTCTGGTTACTGAGATACTGAAGCGGCTATGGCTTTTTTTAAAAGACGCGAAGATAACCTATTTTAGTGGCGTATGTCTCTTTTTATAAAGAAAAATTTACTCATATCGCCCTAACTGAAATATTCATTAGAGCTTTTCACAGAAGTAGATGACAAAATATTCTGAAATTTGGTTCGTACTCTTTTGATTCCCGTAGCAAGATCTTTTGTTTTCAGTAGACTACGTTGGTTTTTTAAAGCTAAGTTAAAACTGTATATAACTCGATTTCTTAAATTTTACACCACGTGTTTTGTTACGTAGTTTATACTGCTATTATTGTTGTCTTTGCGCAGAAGCTTGAAGATAACGTAGTGCAACGCCGAAACTGATAGCAAGAAAAAAAATAAGATTGGAAATATAGACTCCAGAAGGTGTTTTGGTTTGACATTTTATATTGAACATCCGCAGTCCCGTAACATCCTGTATAAAAATTACAAATGTATTGTCCGCCTCCGTAGCTGAGTGATCAGCGCAGCTGTCATGGGAACCCGGGTTCGATTGCCGACCGGGCGGCTGTCAGTGCAGCTTATACACCGCAGAAAGATTGTGGATCATATATGATAGACCTAATTTTCTTTAGCAAAACGCCTGCGATACACTGCCAGTGATGATTGTATCTGAGAGCCTAGACCTCATTGTATTCAGTGATATCAAAATAAACACTCCCTGATGTAGAAGTTTCTCGAGTGCCCTATTAACGAGTAAAATGGCAACAATTCTTTTTCCTTTTACGAATCACCTTTTTATTTCTCACAAACTGTAGTGGTTCTGGCAACTAGAAGAATTTCATCTCCCAGTGAGACTCAGATTTCAACACATGTCTACTAAATTTTTGCATATCATCGTCGTTGCAGTTGTTTTCCCGTTTTAGCTTGACTTGAGATAGATTCATAGTCGTATTTTCATTGGTGTAGAATAGACAGAAGTGGTCTCCTCTATAGTTACAGTAATGAGCATCCCTAAAAACGCTTAATTAGCTAGGTTCTTAAAGCAACAGAGTGCAGTGATGCAGTTACAAACAGTTGCACGATAGTAAAATTTATGAAGTGAGGTTTCCTTCACTTGTACATGATTGACAGTCTAAATTTACCTGAATGGTCTAAATACAGGAAAAAGGTAGAAATGAAAGTGTCAAAACAGTAGTAGAAAAGAGCGGAGAGAATTTAAAGAGAAGTGGACAGAATCTTAGTTCACAGACAACTGGCTAACATGGGAAACCTGTTCTCGGATTCCGAATAGTCAAAAATTAATACACTCCTCAAAAAGAGCTACTGTCTTACGTAACTTAATATGAATTGAACTTCATTAAGCATATATTTACGAGATAATAATATTCCAGGTACTTACCAGGAAGTTCACTGGAACTTGGTCTGGTTTTCGGTTTCTCCGTCGAGCCAGCAAGAACGGGATGGACAACGGACGTGCCCAGGTCGTCGTCGGTAAAATTACCGTGGGCGACATCTGTAAGAGAGACAGGCAGTTAACATTGATGACTGTGTGTCTTTAATTACCACTGAGTGGCGAAGGGGCATGACAGGGCTCTGATGTGAACTCTAAAAATTTTTTCCCGGCGAAGTTAATGTTCAAACAATTTTCTGGCTTGCAGCCGGTCGTCGTTTAATTCATCGCACGATATTTCGACTCGGCACCTGGCAATCGTCTTCAAGTGAGCCATCGAAGACTGATAGCGTAGATCTGTTTGGCCACTGAAAAGGGAGTAAAACGAGAACCAATATCTCGTACTGCAGTTGAGTGGTGCAGCAGCATTCTGACTGCACCTGTGTGCTATGCGATAGTTCTATTCCGAACCCTCAACATCTGTAACCAGTGACATTCTGCATCAGTTACCTGTATCCAAAAAAGAAAAAAATATGATAGTCATAGATCACATAGTTGCAGTTAAATTTTGTTGTTTCATTCATGTTGTTTAACACGTGTTATCTTCCCTGATAAACAGCGAATACAAAAAACAAAACCTTTCTTCCGCTTATTTTACTGTGTCTTGCAGTTATCGGTTTCGAACGTTTTGTTCATCTCCATGTTGACTCCCAAGCTACCTCACGTTTCAGTGTGATATATTTTCAGTACAGGGCACAATGACATTCACTTCATCTTCATCTTCTCTTCAGGTATTAGGCAGGAACTGCCTGATACGGTACCCATCTCTGTAGGGGACTTCTACTGTCTTTTCTCCCAAGGCACTTACAATTTCTTGCCTTTAAGGGAAGTCTCTCACTCTTCATTCTTTGTGGATGTTCGTTCCATTTTCTTCTGTAATCTCGAATTTTATCATCCATTAAACAGCTGATTAACAGTTCGAACTTTAAATATAATACAGGAGTCTGATGATGAACAAATTTTCCAAATCGGTAATGTCAAGAAACAATAAAATGTGGTGACGACAAATGTCATCAAGTTAGTAGTTGCTAGCAGTTTTTATAGCATCTTAAATAAATTTACCGACTTGAAAAAGTGATTTGTGTTTAAAAGGGAAGGAAAGAAACTCATTGATGTGCTCCCTCCCCCCTCCCCCCTCCTTCATTGGATTTCAAAATCACCACGGTCTTTTTAGAAATTAGACGTGAAGGGAATAGTGTAATGAATTATTTCTTTAGCTAATGAGCTTGAGTAATGAATTATTCCTTTAGTTAGTGAGCCATTACTTTTTTTTAAACTGCATGACAGCCGTATTTGCAGGAAAAGATAAAGGATAAGGTTCCGCTTACTTATGCAAACCACAGAATCCGTATTGTAATCCTTTCCATTCCCAAACATGTTTCAGCGTATTTGGACATCTTAATTGTTGGTTGATTACGCTTTATAGAGCCTGACTGGTCAAAGATGGCCATATTCGTAATTAAGACGTTAATAAACCAGAAACCTACTGAAGGTAGCACAAATCTACCGAAACACTTTTCTGGGTAAGCAAAGAAATATAAGAAGAATTTTGTGGTCTGCATGAACAGGTTGAACACAGTGCGATATTATGTACCTGTTTGCGGAGCCGGTGCTCACCTGAGTCGAAGGTGATCTCGCTGATTCTGATCCACTCGCTGGCGTGGAAGAGCAGCAGCTTGACGAAGCGCCCGATGCGGTGGTGCAGCTTGATGGAGACGTTGCGCGGGGTCTCGAAGATGTGGTCGGCCACGTAGACGAACGAGATGGGCTCCCCCGGGAACTCCCTTCCGGTCACACTGAAGAGCAGGCGCGCCTCGGCGAACACCTGTGCGAGCGGCCCCTCATCAGCTACGCTGCTCATTAACAACCCCGCTGCCTTGCCTCTGGCCCAACGGCCCACGCCGGTGGACTGCTAACAATGCTGGCTTTGTTACCACGCCTCACTACTACAGGAAGTGCGCACCTCTTGCTTACTGCATCACACTGGGCGTGCGCCCCACAGATATTGAGGATGTGCTACAACTAAAAGGAACGCTCCTACTTTTTGAAATATGTAAGGAATTTCTAACCTTTTTAGTAAGTACACCAGTAACGTAAATTCCATACAAAAACTTGCTGGTATACGCTTCCAATGCCGAGGGATAGCGACATACCTTAGGCAGTTTAGGATTACAAGGGTAAAAGGAATTTCTATAATCAGGATATGTTCCACGGCCAAAGGGAGGAGAGCAAGTAGTATTTACTGTTTGCTCTTGGTCACCGCGACCGCTATGCACGCAGGTTCGGATCCTGCCTCGGGCAGGTTAGTTAGGCTTAAGTAGTTCTAAGTTGTGGGGGATTGATGACCTTCGAAATTAAGTCCCATAGTGCTCAGAGCCATTTGAACCACTTTTTTTTTTATCTTGGTCACCATCCTGTGTTCCAGGGATTTTCAATGTGCAGTTACATGGCCTAAAGCCGCCGGCTCAAGGGGCGTGGAATCGTAAGTGAACGAAGACCTGTTGACTAAATTGCGAGGAGTAAATTGAACAATTTTGCACGTCAGGTTTTTATCTCGTGGAGAAGAAAGGTATTACGTCACAAGTAGAACTTAAGAGACGCCATATTATATGGAGTTAAACTCTGTATTTGGTGTTGCTGTTTATTATAGACTAGACTACGTGCTATGAATATTAATTGTTTCAAAGCATCAGCACACTGAGGATCCCTCAAAAAGCGTCGTTTTAGGTAGGAGTTGTTATAACAAAATGATAGGAAACAACATATCTGCTGTTAAAGGCTTTCTGTATTTGGTACTTTTAGTACTATAATTGGTGTGCCATGAAAGTATATCGTTTCAGTTTGTGAAAACTAAATATCCAATAATGACATTTATTGACAGAGCTTCTACATGGTGTAAGCCAGATAGCATAGATCAGAGCATAGTGAAGTGTTAAGAGAAATGCAACAGGATCTCTTCTAGCTATTTTCAAAATTCTTTTCACCTTTTGTGTACTAAAACATTCTGCGTCGTTCTTATTACTTTACTTTATTACAAAAAAAAGGTTCAAAATTACGAAATGAATCCAGTTGTTGACACCTTTGTAATGAAGAACGTTATTGAGAGTGATAGTAGTTCAAATGGCTCTGAGTACTATGGGACTTAACTTCTGACGTCATCAGTCCCCTAGAACTTAGAACTACTTAAACCTAACTAACGTACGGATATCACACACATCCATGCCCGAGACAGGATTCGAACCTGCGACCGTAGCGGTCGCGCGGTTCCAGACTACGGCGCCTAGAACCGCTCGTCCACTCGGGCCGGCAGTGATGGTGGTCAGTACATCCATGGAGATGATGCGTGCGCTGACTGACATTAGACACTGTACTTGGAGGGGAACTGTTCACAATGTAAAACCGAGATGAAACTGATTAACTAATTTCTACTAGTATGTATCTCAGATAGTTGTACAAAATTATGTACACTGTACCAGCAGTGTGCTATTCAAGACACTGATGACTCTAGAATCATCTTCGAGAACTTTCTGCGACCTTCTTCGACAATTGCTAAAAATTAATGGCATTATATTAAGCGCCGGTTGCAGCCGAGAACTGCCACTAGAGCGCGCCGCGTTCGCGAATCGTGGTGAGAGCACGTCACGTTCTGTGAAATGGAGCAGGTCGTTCCAGAGTATGCAGCAACCACGCCTGGAGTATCTTGTGACGACGACTGCTCGAGGGCACGTGACGTGCTCTTGTAGTGGCGTGTGCTGGATTATGACGCTCTGTAACAATTGTTTGCACAGTTGCACACCTAAGCTGATGGAAGTCACTGGTAAGGCACTTCACTAAGATAAAGCCAAGAGACCACTGTGAGTTTTCGGCGTCTTCATAGCGCTGAGTAAGGACAACGTGTCAAAACTAACACAAAATTTGTTGGAATACACAGCGCAGAGTGGATGTGTTCATACTCGACTAAAACCAGCAGCGATATATTAAGGGGGTCGTCAACTGCAGTCGTAAGTATTAAGTGCTACATCTGTCCAAAAAAAAAATAATAATCCCTAGAGACATCGAGTACTCAAACGTAATTCAGACGTCAGCTCATGGTTATCAAGTAGCAGATATGTTATGCTAATTCAATAAGCAATGTGGTCTTCAGTTAAGCGTCTCTGTTACGACAAGTAAGATTTTTAATGATTAATAAAAAATCGTCTCAGGTGTATTACTAGACATTAATTGCGTTGTGAGCGGTTTCGTTCGTTGCACATCTCCAGATTGCCGAGTTGCGCAACCTGAAGCTGTTCAACGGACAAAACCGTCGTAACACAATAATAGCATAATAATACACTTGATGTGGTTTTTATTAATCATTAGCGTTAGCGTCACCTGTGATGCTCAGCATAATCGAGAAGGAACATTTTATTCAGAGAGTAAAATCTATAAACATAGAAGACAAGATTGCAGGAGAAAAAGTTGGATGCCATTGTAATAAATTAGGATGCACAACAGAACGAAGAAAAACAAAAAAACTCCTGATATATTGTGATAACTGTATCAGTTCATTACATTTCTTTCAGCGATATCAAATGACATGAGGGTCAAACCTGAATTATGAAGGTTGTTCATAAGGTAAATAAACTTCCAATTAGCTACTAAAAAAGGGAAGCATAGGTAAAAATTTTATATGCAAAATATATTGGCAATTTACATTACTTCTCCACAAAGTCGCCAAATCTGCCGCACAGTGACATCAGCTTCTCTACCCCTTCGTCAAAGAACGATGCCGCTTGGTGGTTAGGCAGTTGTTGGCTGTATCCTTGACCTCATAGAAGGTTGTCAAGTGTTTAGTATGCAGCCAGGCCTTCATCTTCGGGAAGAGATGATAGTCGCTTGGTGTCATTTCGGACTATAGAGGATGTCGAAAATCTTCCAGCCAGAAAGCCCAAGTTTTTTCTTCGTTCTGTTCAGGCGTAGTCATGGAGGAGAACGATTCCTTTCGTTATCAACCCGTGACGTTTGTTTATGAATTGACAATCGGGTATTCGTAAGAATCCATCAATAAAGCTATTTATGTCACAGTATTCTCAAGCATTACTCTGATGCAATCTGTTGTCAAAATCCCATCGGATTCCAAGTTACTGAAACCATCATTATGCGGTTTGAAAGCGTCTGCTTCAATATTTTGGGTTTATTGAGAAAACGAACGTGCATCCACTGCTTAAAGGGTTCCTTAGTTTCAGAGTTCATGTACTGCATTTATGTCTCATCCCCAGTCACGATTCTTTTCAGAAATTTCTTGCTCTCTTCATGGTAGCGCTCAAGAAATGTCAAGGTCGAACCCATTTTTTCAGTTTTGTGAACATGGATTAGACATTTTGGTACTCACGGCGCAAAAGACCTTCGGTAATGTAACCTCCCTGCGCTTAAATAACACCTGACGCAAGTGTTCAGAATTTTTGGAAACCGTCAATGACGTCTCGCATGCCCTATTTGCGTCAGCTTGTTGCGTAAGCACGTCAGTCACATCTGGAAGTCTTCGTCAGCCACTTGCATCATGCACATATACGCGAACAACCTTGAATTTCCTGCAGCAGACCCTCATCATAAGACCATATCCAAATACAGGACACAATCGACGATGAATTTCGGCTGTATTGACTCCTTCTCTCTACAGGTAGCAAATGGCAGAACGTATCTCGCAACTGGTGGTACACACATTCACTTACTACTTGCACACTGACGAACGCGACAGGTAGCGTATTGATGCAATGTGACCGTGACGGCCTCCTCCTCCAACAACACAAGTGCTGTGAAGCTACAGGCATTTGCTTTTAATGGCCAATCGGTTAATTTGTGAATAGTCGAATAGTCTTCGTATATTTATTTTTAAGGTTTAATAACAAGTATAATGTTTTTGTTATACTGAGTTCTGTTTGTTTCAATTCAGCTTTCGGCTTATTGGGTCATCTTCAGGAAACAACCGACTATTGTCTGAAAGGCACATTAGTTTTTCGGTACCCAAACGTTTTAAGCAAAGATTTACTCCACTTGCGTAGAGTGATGTGCATCAAAGTTGTTTTTTAACGTTAAAATTACAATGTTAAGTATAATAAATAATTAAACTACACAATATTAGTTGATAAATAGTTATAATGCTAAATTTTTACATTGACTGAGAAACTCGTATCTCATCAACAGTGTCGAACGTAGAGTCTTTTGTAAATACATTTTCTCTTGAAACTCTAAATGAAGCTTATTGTAACATGCTCGCATGAATCAGTTACTTTCAAGCAAAATTTTTATCATGAGACATATATGGTATGATAGATTGGTTTCTATCCCAGACTGTTTGCTGTTGTTAAAATAACATGCTTATCGAACTGTTACATAGCTATCGAAGTGTTGTTTCCGTATGGCACTAAATACACTATGACGAAATTAAATTTGAAGAACAAGAATACACTGATGAGCTAGACACTCATATCATCTAACATGTTGCCTATTAGCACTCGTCTCTGGATCTTCGACCGACAGTGGTTTGGTGATTTTTCTGACGTTTCGCCAGCACGAGTGGCTAGCATTATGTATGATCCATCACTCATTGATACTGAGTGAGGATCCAGGGCTTTTACCTTGTCTCTAAAACGTACTTCTCCCATTGTTATGTGCAACTGTTGTTGGTTCTAGCGGGAGAATCCAGACTGTGTTGTCGTCAAGAAACCTAACGATCAGGGCTTCCAGCATTAGTGCGGCAAGCAGATAGAAGCTGTGGCAGCGGGCCCCGTTTCGCAGCTAGGAATGGAGGGTGGGTCCGGCAACACTAGCCATTTGCGATGGCGAAACCTCTGATTGACCACTGCCCTGGTCGTGCGGTAGCGTTCTCGCTTCCCACGCCCGGGTTCCCGGGTTCGATTCCCGGCGGGGTCAGGGATTTTCTCTGCCTCGTGATGGCTGGGTGTTGTGTGCTGTCCTTAGGTTAGTTAGGTTTAAGTAGTTCTAAGTTCTAGGGGACTGATGACCATAGATGTTAAGTCCCATAGTGCTCAGAGCCATTTGAAACATTTGAACCACTGCCCGTGGATACCGAATCGAGCCCCAGTAGGCAACACTTAACAGCTGGCCGTGGCAGCCTGAACAATTTTACCAGTATCCTCTCATCAGAAGTGCTGTAAGTCTACATGCGATGTTCTTACCTCCGCGCTCCTGGTGAACTCGTTGTCGGTGAAGATGTGCACGCCTGTGAACTCGCGCACCTTGTCGAACTCGAAGATAATCTCGACTGGTTGGCCGGCGCGTGTTTCATTCCGCCACCCAACCCAACCGTAACCTGGAGCAGCAACAAAACCAAACTGTTTGCTAACAAACTGAAGCTGTAGAGCTTCGACCAACACCGCATAATAACAACTCGTAGCAAAAGTACACTTAGAAGGTGCAAAACAAAAATCCTTATTTCAGTGCTCGGAATTCACCATTGACACCATTCGTGTCAACTTTCCAGAAACATTCAGAGCAGTGGCTGGAAGAGACCGAAGGGCCTACATCCGTCTGATACTCTGTCTGTGACTCTGTACACAGAGACTCGTGTTGTCTGAACGTAGCAGCAGATAATAAATAATTTTCACAGAACATTGTATTGTACCGAAACTCAGAATCTGCGTGGCCTGGAGCTATGATTTGATCACTGAAGCAATGAGCCCGGCGAACGCGTTCTCACTTTTTATAGAACTAGCTTCTTAAGTCTGATAACTACAATAAATTAACAAGCGACAATGAGATTTTCACGATCCTACAGGAAGTGAATGAAATGCCTGAAAATTTATGGTGCACTACTCATTGACTGAAAGTAATAAAAAATGAAAGATTCAATATTTACAATATTTAGGTATTGATAATGGCCCACATAGTTTGCACAGAGATTCAGAAGAAGGCAAAGTTTATATGAAAAGAAATACAGGATAAACGTTTACTATTTTAACCGACTAATGCCATTTTTGTTGAGTCATTAGTTTGTCGTGTCGTCCAGTACGTTAACGTGTGTGTACACTTCCACCTTCATCTAGTGTAAAATGCTCATATTTTCAGGGTTTTAACACTCAGATCACCATTTTTTGGTTTGTACCAGGCAATAAATCGTTTTCCCATGTTCAAATTATATTTTAGTTTCTATGTATTCCCCCCCCCCCCCCCCAAAAAAGGAATTTTGCCTAATCTGTTGACATAATTACAATGAAAACAGGCGCATAGAAACACAGGGTGCCCCGCCGACACCAGACGTTTATAATTTTCGGTTTTGGTGTATTCGTAATTGCGGCCCGACCAAGGGCTGCAGTGCCTTGGGAAGTAAATGTGACGTAGTACGCTGAGGACGTTTCCTTTCCTTCCCATGCATTACCCATCAGAATGGAGATTAACACTGATTTTTGAAAGGGGTAATAAGCTGATCGGCGAGAATATTAGGCACTGATTCCTTTGCAGTGCTGTACATGGTATAGCACTGATACCAGATGGACAGATGATCCTTCTCTGCCCACCTTAAGTCTTGGCAAAGAAGTGTGTATGTGCCAATCGCTTGTATGCAATCTGCACAGTGGAGACGTAACAGAATGACTGGTAGGTTATATTGTGTTTGTACATGTCCATGACCACACCGAGAATGAAGCTGTTTCACCAGCGCGGTCTGTGACAGATGTTTACAAGGCATGTCGATACACACTCAGGCACGTAAGACGGCGTAAGAGCAGTGGTCGTCGTGATATACCAATCAGGAGGGCCTGTGTGCTAATTTAGGCCGTGGCAATGACAGTCGGTTACAAACCAAATAGTAATGTATTGCTGTCAGTGGATGCAGGCCCATGTCAACCACTTTCCGAGTCAAGACTGCGAAGAGAGCTGCGTGCAGTGGTCATAGGGTACTTCCAACCGGCAGATAAAGCTACACTTCTTCCAGGGGACAATAAATACTACAGTTGGACATTATCTGACAGGAGGAGCGTTGTGCGGTCCGTGTAGGCCAATTATGCCTCATTTCAGGTCGTTGAGTGCACTGACAGCGTGGAGCGACTTAATTCAGGCAGCCCGTGATTCATAAAATTTTGTGGGCGTTTCTCGTAAATGACTTGATTCAGGTTCAGGTGACTTGAGCCAGAATGAAAATTCCTGGCAGATTAAAACTGTGTACCGATCTGGGACTCGAATCCGGGACCTTTGCCTTTCGCGGAAATCTACTCATTGACTGAGCTACCCAAGAACGACTCTGCTGTGGAGAGAAGTCGTTGCCCTACCCACGACATCTTCTAGACGACAGTTTCCCCACGGCTGTATATACGAGGATTGCCCAGAAAATAGTGCACCACATTTTCTTCCTTCAACAATTCCTTATTGAACATAATGAGAATTACACACACGAAAGAATAGTGTTTTCAGCTACCAACCCTATTTTTCCGTTCTATGGCCTTCGTCCAGCGCGAAACAAGGATGTGTGTGCCCTGTCGGTACCTATTCTTGTCCTGGTGACTAACTAGTGCTTAACTGTGTGAACTTCCTTTGCTGATTGACAGGTGCACCGCCTACTGCCGAGTCGTGATGCGTCAGTCCTCGCAAATGACGACATCAGCTCGCTGCAACGTGTCAGGTGTGACAGCCGTGAATGGTCTCCCTGACCGCTGAAAATCGTGAACTCCGCCGAACTGCCTTCTTAAGACTTCACCCTCCGTAACCATCGACTAACTGTACTTGTGTCGACAGCAGATGTTCCATAGACTTTGCACAAGCGTTTATATTACCTAAAGTATTTTTTTTTTTCTCTGCAGTGAAAAATTCTGTGACGGCACATTGTAATATACATAACCCACAGGCGCCGTTTTGAAACTGTCCTGCAGCTACGCTATGTGTCGGAAGTGACGGAAGCTCGGTGCGCTCACTTAGGAGATTTCAAATAATACGTACGTAACGTTTCGCATTCGAAGCATTGTTTTCGGCTGAGAAAAAAAATGCGGTGCGTTACTTTCTGGGCAACCCTCGTATAAATTCATAACTTGACTAACACGCCGTATCAAAAGTCGACTAGATGCTATTGCTTGGACAATAAAATATTTAATTGATGATTCACTTATCATTATATTTTTATTTCTTGTTAGAAGTGGAATAAATGAAAGTAAGCTGATCTCAAGTCCTATTCAAATCTCTCGGTCTTAATCACATATAAAATGTCTGGAACTATTCGTTGCGCTAGTGAAACGTAGCAGTCAGCGTTCCACAAGTTTGGTGGCTCTATGGGATCCAATCGTCAACCAGTAGGTTCAGCAGGATATAGCGTACCTGAAGAAACTTTTGGGTTCTCTTACTCGTTGAATTGAGGCCGTTATCAAAGCTAATGGTGGTTCATACGGTAATAGGATGACTCCAAATTAACGCCTTCGTACGGCTTCACCTACTCACAACCATACTGTTACTTTTCAGCGTAAAGTAGAAGTCGTTCCAACGCTACATCTCGTGTGACGACACTACGTATTTACGATAGTTGGCTACGCCAGCTAACAACCAGATGTTATATTTCAGCCTAACTTACACTTCGATCTACGCCGTAGATCAGTCTGCCACCAAAACGTTAAGAAATAATAGTATAGACGCAAATAAAATTTTTTCTGTATGGTGTTCTCTTCCTCAGACTTACTACGTCGCACACAATTACGCCATTACGTCATGAGTCAAAGCTGATGCCCTGTTTCGGCGAGACCAATTGATCTGGTTCATTTATCTTGGGATATCCCATGCATGTGGGTAATTTTTTGGCCAGTGTGCATAAGTATCCCACTAGATGCTTCAGCCGAGTGAACGAATACCTCCGCCTGTTTGCTACCTACATCGCCAGCGCACTCTTGGCTCGGTCGGGCTGGATTGCTACTGAGGTGCGCTACTCACCAGTGGCGAGGCTCTCCAGGTCTGCGCGTACGCTGCCGTCGGTGAGCAGCCCGAGGCCGCCGTGCAGCCTTCCCTGGCCCTCCCAGCGGCCGTCGTACCACGCGTCCAGCAGCTCGCGCCCTCCAGGGCCCTCGCTGTCGCCCTGCGGCATCGAGTACCGCAGCACGCCGTCTGCAACGGTGTCCAAAACACGCGCTGGTTTTCACACTTATTCACGCTTACTTAGTCCATACACAACAGCAATAACATCAGTGTGTCCTGAAAAGAATGTCCTAGTGTCAATGGTATATTGTAAAAACTTAATTCACATTATGTACAACTTCTTATACGTCAAGACCAACTAAACTAGTTTTTCCTGCCAGTGTTCAATATGGGTACCTTCAGTTATTCGGCACACATCCAAACTACGAGTGGCGTTCGGTAAGTAATGCAACACTTTTTTTTCTGTAAGCATGTTGGTTTTATTTAGGATTCCAATGCACCATATTCTTTCCCACTCTTTTGCCTACAAAATTATATTTCTCGACACAAACACCGTTCAGTGCGACGGCTTTACGCCATCTTACAGGCATGCCTGAATGCCCGCATCATACCACTCCACTGGTCGGAGCCAACATCTTGCTGCGTCCACATACAGCTTCTCGCGCAGTTCATCCTACATTGGGCCAGACGGAAGAAAGCTGGAAGCTGCAAGATACAGAATCTAAGTTGGATGGAGAAGAAAAGACCAATGAACTTTTGTGAACTTCTTTCGGGTGCAGAGACATGTGCGAGGCCAGCTTAGTACCGAGATGTTTGCCCGTGATCCGTCGACCACAGCGAATGAGAGTGTCCGCACGTTCCAGGATTCACAACAGTGTGCGGCCGCCCGGTGAGTGGGAGATCGGACGGGTTTGCTTGATGATGACAGATGCCTCGCCCAACGACTCACCGTGTTTTTGTTCAGTGTCAGGTCTCCGTAGGCATTCTGAAATTGCCTATGAATGTCTGCGATGCTCTGGTTTTCCGCAAAAGAATAATGACAGCTCGCTGCTTGGAACGCAAATCCGTTACAGACGCCATTTTGAAAGCTACGTTTACAGTCGCCACTATCGGAACTTCATGAAACTATACGCCTAAGGGCTGAGGCGGGAATGTTCCACAGTGTCCCACAAGAAATTCCGCAAGCTTATCGACCGAAACTGGCCGAGGAGCAATGTGTTCCAGTACCGGTATTTATTGAACACAGCTCGTGAAAACACGTCTTTCCACATTTTGGTTAACAAATCCATAATAATAGAGCAGTAGCCCCTTAATTTCTGTGTCTCAGCTCTAACAAATGATTAGCTAGTGGCGGAACGTAGACATGATTTTTTATAAACCCCAAAGCAAAGAAATCGCATGGCATGACGTCAGGTGAACGTGAAGGCCTGTGGAAAAGACCGTCACGGCAGGTCCACCATTCAGGTGCTTCGAAATAAACAGTACCGTTTGTGCCGCTATCACCTAGGTTGAACTAACAGGCCAAAGTCAAAGGTTGGCTATACTTTCTGGTCCTTGACGTTCTCTCTCGTTTTGCGTGAGTGTTTCTCTGGAGGTGGTCAGTCAGTCGGTGTACGGAACAGCGAGGAAAGGCGATTAGTTGCTCATTCTGGAAGAAATTTTTGGGAACATATAAAGGTACGTTTACATTGCATCCTCGCGGTCGCACTTCCCGCTAGAGCAGTGGCAGACAGTAAAACCGCAAAGTCCATTAGTACAATTTATATGGAGAATGAACCGTTAATATGCATTAAACGTCCAGTATCATTTCGTATCCTATTTTCGTACTGGGAGCCTAATCTTTCATTTATTTGTAGCGGCTGTTTATTTTTGTAGGCGCTACTTTCTTACTACTTACCACTGGAAGTACATTTTTTAATGCAGGCATTTCATTTCTGAAATGGAATGCATTCATGCTCTTTCGGCCGACTAGACCTTTTGACTAGAGTGGGCAGTTTCCTGCGATCTGTTTTCCTTGCCGAGCGTCTGATAAGTTTATTTATTCTATAGTGATGGAACACGGGAAATCAGTCGTATGACGAGCTGAAAGGAGGAATAAATTTTTTATTACTGACGAAAAAACCTTCAATTTCTTTTTATTTTATCACGATCGTCTTTGGGGCCGAGGATGAGGCTGACAGCCCCGAAATCGATTGTGCGTCAATAAAAAGAAGTTGAAGATTACTTTTCCAGCATATGAACATAGTGCCAACTTTCAACTTACCTATGCTCGTCACCAGTGTTTGAAACCATAGAGGTCGGTGCGTTTCCATAATACGGATGTTTTGGGCCTGCCTTGATCCAAAGCATTTATCTGTTATTCCTAAAGTAAGTAATTAGACTTCATTTATTCAGAAAATATCAAATGATTGCTGTTACACTGCATCACTTTTAGACGTTGCTCTGATTAATTAACGTAAAGAAGGGCCGTAGTAGGCTGTAAAGAGATTTTTATTTCATCGTGCAATTAGCTAACTTCGTGCTAATTTGGACTACGCCTCATTGTCAAGCACATTTGTAACATCTATACTTCACGTTAGTTTCAAATCACTCTCAAATGGCTCTGAGCACTATAGGACTCAACTGCTGTGGTCATCAGTCCCCTAGAACTTAGAACTACTTAAACCTAACTAACCTAAGGACATCACACACACCCATGCCCGAGGCAGGATTCGAACCTGCGACCGTAGCAGCAGCGCGGCTCCGGACTGGAGCGCCTAGAACCGCACGGCCACCGCGGCCGGCCAAATCACTCTCAATTAGAAGTAAAAAAGAACCATATTCCGTCATTTTACCATATTGTTCTGATTAGTTACATGCTGAAGCTTGACTACGATACTTTTTTATTTCCTTCACATACCGTCTTGTCTCATATAGCATGTCACCTACAGTTTGATCGCCTGTTGTTGCATAAATTCACTTTTAACATCAAATAGTTATTATACTACGAAATGGCGAAGAACGACCGTTTTGTGACGGTTAGGCGAGCTTTGAGAGAACATATACATGACTCTCTCGTGTTGGTTTCGATTTAATACATGCATACGCATACACACACAACATATTCACTTGCAGCACTCTCTACCGAGCAATATGTCACACATGCAAAGTGCACTAGCACACAGATGCTTAGTAATTCCTGAATTTCTCAGTGTAGGAGACCAGTAATCTATAGTAATTTCTCGCTTTTACGTCTTAGTTAAGCCAAAGAATCTTCCACAGAATGCTTTTTCATGGAGTCTTACATTTAAAGCAATTTGTCAATTGTGCATTGTGTGTCCACGCTTAACTGTGTGACGCAGTTAGTAAAATCTCCTTACAGCATCTGTACCTGTGGTTTATAACTTCCTTCTCAGTAATTACTAATCAAATAACTTTTTCTGCTAAAGACAAGTGGTGAATTTTACGTAATCTCACCCATACAGTCAAAATAAAAAGACGAGGAATGTAAACGGAGTTTACACATACAGTATAAAACGCAATGCAAATAAAAGTAGGAGATAAGGAAGTTAAGATCGTGTTCGGCAAGTTGAAGTCGAACTCTTTCATAAATTACACTTGGTTTTTATGAACAATTTCTGGGTAAGATGTACCTTACTGAAAAGCTAAACACGCCTGTATTATTCAGATCCGTTGACTCAGACTCTTGCTTCAGTCCTATTCCCGTGGTGTGGAAGCGTTTTTAAACCCCCGGCAAGACCGGTCTGTCCCTTTTCATGTCTTTTCTCCCCCTCCTGGTAACTCGATCCAATACGACAAACATCTGTATCCTAAGGCATATGACACATATTAGTCATCCAGACCGCCTCATCCCCTAGCGTGGGTTCCTGCCGACAGATGTCGATGTCTACAGAAATAAACGCTAGGAAAAAGTCATGGAACTTAAAAGTACACCGTGGAATATGAATAATTCGAAACAGACATTCTTTTAATAGTGATCATATAATTTACGTGTAAACAATGAAACGGGGTGCCAGAGTGAAAATAACTGCCGGGGCAGCACTAGAGCACATGAACCGTACATATCCTTCAAAACAGCAGTAACGTGTCAAGCAGTCACGGCCAAGTGTGCCGCTAATAACAGGAATAAAAATGAGGTTTCAAGTTATTATTTACGAGACAGTTATATCTGTCTAGCCCAAACAACTGTCTGCAGTATTTTGTCTTCCAACGCTTACAGTATTTAATATGTTGCCCGAAATAAGTTCTGTTTTGTCTTCCATGGGGGAACGAAAGAAGAAAACGCTCAACTGTCAAGCAGTTGGCGTGAGGTGAGGGTCAGCGGAAGCGAGCAGCTGCATTCCTACAAAGTACAATGGAGGGCGCCGGAAGACGCTTCCATAAACAGGAAGGCGCTGGAAACCACTCTGCACAGTGGTGGTATAACCGCTCCGTGCTGACTTCTTTCACGGTACAACTATTGTACAAAGACTAGATACTATTATTCCTAATGTAAAGGCCATCGAACTTGGCAACACTTTATCAGAATCTAACAAATGGGTTCACTGCAGGTGAAATCCAGCAGTAAAACTTCCATTGAAGAGTACGAGTAGTATGTGTAACTAACTTTAGCCATAAGTGTTAACATCTACTCAAACTATTACTTCAGTTACCTATAAGTGATTCCGCTCGAATCCTTTACTCTACATTACAGAAATCCCGACAATTTTTCATGTTACACTGCAACGAGTTCATATTATGATAGACACTCCTAAAACCTGGCACTGCGAGGTGATCCACACGAGTTCCAAAAGAAATCCGTTGGAATTCGATTACTCTATAAATAGTACAATTCTCAAGGCTGTCAATTCAACTAAGTACCTTGGTGTTAAAATTACGAACAACTTCAGTTGGAAAGACCACATAGACAATATTGTGGGGAAGGCGAGCCAAAGGTTGCGTTTCATTGGCAGGACACTTAGAAGATGCAACAAGTCCACTAAAGAGACAGCTTACGCTACACTCGTTCGTCCTCTGTTAGAACATTGCTGCGCGGTGTGGGATCCTTACCAGGTGAGATTGACGGAGGACATCGAAAGGGTGCAAAAAAGGGCAGCTCGTTTCGTATTATCATGTAATAGGGGAGAGAGTGTGGCAGATATGATCCGCGAGTTGGGATGGAAGTCATTAAAGCAAAGACGTTTTTCGTCGCTGCTAGATCTATTTACGAAATTTCAGTTACCAACTTTCTCTTCCGAATGCGAAAATATTTTGTTGAGCCCAACCTACATAGGTAGGAATGATCATCAAAATAAAATAAGAGAAATCAGAGCTCGAACAGAAAGGTTTAGGTGTTCGTTTTTCCCGCGCGCTGTTCGGGAGTGGAATGGTAGAGAGATACTATGATTGTGGTTCGATGAACCCTCTGCCAAGCACTTAAGTGTGAATTGCAGAGTAATCATGTAGATGTAGATAAACATTTTCAACCCTGTACATAATTAAGTAAGACGCCAAAGCACCTTACGCCATTCCTCTACTGCAAGTACACTCACCTAGGAGACGCAAAATAAAACATAACTACTAACGATTGTATTAGTGCAACTCTCAGTCATCGAAAACCTTTAATCTTTTCAATTCTCGTCTACTCCGATATAGCCTAGATCTCCACTCTCTCAAAATATTAATATTCGTTGTAGATCCTTAAACATTAGAAATTCTGCCTCACTTTGTGTATTAAGTTTCTCTCTCACTCACAAATCCTTGAAGACCATTCCAGTCACCCTCTCTTCTTCCTTCTCACGCACATTCAGCTTTTGCCACCAATAACACCATTCCTCCCGTTTCCTCTAACTTTATAACCCCATTACGGTGCCATGCTATATTTACCCATCTGCTCAGCACAGTACCTACAAAATCAACTTAAAAATATTTTTAGTCAGTCACAACTGCGCAAGCTTGCTAATTTCGACTCGTTACAGTGACCGTCTAATGTAGTAACTGTATACCAGCTGCCACAAGTTACATATTATCACGTCCGATTATGACTTAATAAATATACTTGTAATCCTGTCACGAAACGTCTATCGCTACCATATCCTACTTCATTTAGGTGCTTCCTTCCACACACGCTATCACTTTTCATAATCGTATCATTGACAATAGAGCAGTGAGCAGCAGCACCATAAAAAATAAACCATCAACCTTAATTTCCGACAAATATTCATATAAAATGTAATAGTATTAATGTTAATTACTGCATACGTTACTGCATACATATAGAATTTTATTCAGAAAAAAGTAAATTTAATAACCTTTATCTGAGCAAGAACAGTAATTATAGCTGCTGATGGCCTACCTGTATGCTTGAAAATTAAATAAAAAAGTGCAATCAAAAATATTAAGAAACTAGAACTGATTCCGTACGGAATCTCATACAGGCTTTGTAATGCATATTGCACTATCGCGTGACTCTTGCCGAGCAAGTAATTGCTAGTGATTACAAAAACAGTACATCCCACTGATCTGTAACACGGGGAACAAAAGGCCATAACCTTGGAACCCAAGTTTCCTATAACTCTGTCAACCATCTAACCGAAGATCTAAGGATGTGATTGTGGGAACTGTGATTCACTTGTGCTAGTAAATACTATGAAAGAAATCAGTTAACTCATTTCCTTCCTTACTAAATTTCAAATATTCATTTTCCATGAAAAGCCTAACAAGAGTTCTTGAGCTTCGTAAAAATTGATCCTAAAGGGGCCGCAATGGAAATATTGGTCTTTTGACCGGTGTAAGACCATTCATAGAACTTAATGTGTTTTAGTGTATACTTCGCAATTGTCTGTTGCTGTTGCTGAAACTGGAACTTAAAAGACAAATAATTAATCATTCAATCAAGACCACGCTTCGAAACACAAACATACGTCTATGCAGGTACACACATACGGAACACATAGAGAAAAGTGGGCGTACAGCTAAAGAATTGTAGACACCAATTGATGTAAAATACTGATATTTAGCTTTCAAAATGTTCAAATGTGTGTGAATTTCTAAGAGACCAACCTGCTGAGGTCATCGGTCCCTAGACTTACACACTACTTAAACTAACTTAAACTAACTTACGCTAAGAATAACACACACAAACACGCCCGAGGGAGGACTCGAACTTCCGGCGCGAGGGGCCGCGTAGTCAGTGACACTCCGCGCGGCATATACTTACCTTTACCACGGTAGTCATCACTGATAAGATATCCTACAGTTGCAAAACTTTTTATTTCCTAAAAGGAAAGCACATCCTGTTTTCGGGACCTGGGTGCCTTCTTTAGGTGCATATCAAATTTGATTTCATAAAAGTCGAATAACAGAGATAAAATTAGGTTAAGATAGTGCATCCCTGGTACGTGGCGTAACACAGGAGGCCGTCTCAGTTCCTAAGCAGCCCAATAGTTTCTAGCAGAGTGGGAGAAAGGTCCAGATTTAAGGGCGTGCCAAATGTGGAATAACATAGGTGGTCTTTCAAACATAGGTCTGAATACAACTCATCAAGTCCGTGCCAAGCTCACACCAAAGTTGAAATGCCGGCTGGAGAGGTTGTGCTGCCGTATCCAAATGCTTGGCATGGCGTGGTAGGTGTGAATGCAGCACTGTGTTTGAAAGAGGGCCTTTATAACTTCATGCGGATCCATATTTGGCACGACCTTATGCCCGGACTCCTGTCCTGCTCTGCGAGAGCCTTTCCAGCAAGCCTAGGAATAGAAACGGTCTCATGCTTTATGCCTTGTACCAGGACGCACTATTTTAACCTACTTTTATCTCTGTCATTCGAATTGTATGGACTCACATGTTACATGCACCTGAAGGTGACACATTGATCCCGAAACTGGATTGTGATGATTTTTGGTTTGTGGGGCTCTCAGCCCGTACAAAGTCCTAATTTTTACACAGTCCAACTTTTTCATCAAATCCAATCTAGCCACTGCAACGAATGATGATGATGATGATGATGATGATGATGAAATGAGGAGGACAACACAAACACCCAGTCCCACGGCAGAGAAAATCCCCAACCCGACCGGGAATCGAACCCGGTACCCCGTGATCCAGAGGCAGAAACACACACCACTAGACCACGAGCTGCGGACGAAACTGGGTTGTGCTGCGCTTTTAGGAAATAAAAAAGATTTGCAGCTGTAGCGGATCTTATCGTTGATGATGAATATCAATAGATGCGGATGTTCCGTCAAGAGAAACATAGTTCTCTGTGTTCTGAGCAATAGAAGGAATCAGAAGCAGTCACATGTAGATCTTACAGTCTCCCAGTTAGGCGAACTATCGTGTCGTATCGTTTTTAAACGTGTAACGCTGTTCAGTTGTAATTCATTATGGCCCACTTGCGAAGTATGATCGTCGTCTCAGCGGAAGTAGGTTGTTCCTCTGCACTGCTGAAAACTAACCTGTGCCCCATGCACTCTCTGTCTACAGGCAATATGGGTTAATGGAGGGCATTGACATGCTGACTGATGACAGCTGCCAAAGAGGTCGACCGAAGCCGAAAGTTCTTTCTTGCATCGACAACAGCAACTACAACGACCTAGATAACAACTCGTAAAACTGCGTTTTTAAGGTCGATCTTTCTCACCCGTTAAGACTAGGTGGCACCCTTGTAATCCGTCTTTGACCACTCGCAAATGTGATGAGCACAAGGAATAAACTCGTAATAATCCACGGGAGACAAACTCTTCACTAAACGCTCACTAAAGTTGCCCAAGGCTTGGCAGTCCTAACTGAGCATCAGCTGCTACTGCATAGAATACTGCGCAAAATTATCTGTAGTGCCATGAAGGAATCACCAGGAAACGAAAAAATGGATACAGCACTACACTGCTGTAAATAAAAGACTCGGGCTTTCGATTAAAGCTCCATATCACTTTTAACTACAGTTATATTTTCTACGGCCTTCGCACACTTTAGGTATTACACTCTAAGTTTGTTCGAACCGATGAGAGTACCGAAGACAGACGGATTTATGTGCTTTTTTCATTTTTTTTTATTTATCTTACGTGCAGTTCAGAACTAAAATATATCTCTCACAACGCAGTTAGACGCAACTGTAAAAAATTCTCTATAAAATCGAATTCGACTTTTACGGCATCGTTTAATAGGCTAATGCAAGGTAGACGTTTCTCGACAAGCAATGTGGCTCTGTGGTGGAGTGCATCCCCGCTGATTTGAGACTTTGTCTTGGTGGAATCGAATTTTGAAACAAAGGTGCATGATCTATGAGCAATTACGTGAAGCACAAAAAAGCTGTACAATCTTGTTTAATGGTCTTCTATACAGAGAGGTTAAGTAAGAATTTCTCTTTCAAGCCGTCCGCAGTGGTCTAGCGGTTCTAGGCGCTCAGTCCGGAACCGCGCGACTGCTACGGGCGCAGGTTCGAATCCTGCCTCGGGCATGGATGTGTGTGATGTCCTTCGGTTATTTTGGTTTAAGTAGTTCTAAGTTCTAAGGGACTGATGACCACAGATGTTAAGTCTGATAGTGCTCAGAGCCATTTGAACAATTTTTTTTTCTTTCAAATGAAAATTAGTTTTTTGTGAGCAATATATAATTATAAACAAGAAGGCCAACATTTTTCGTAAAATTACTATTAGATGTGTTAATTAGCATATAACTGATGAATTTTATATTAAAATCGCTTTGTTAATCGAACTGAATGGGAAAAACGGAAAAAATATCTAAACGAGACTGTTTCTAGCGATTACCAATCCTGTGCGTCTTATGAGTTCTATACTTCACGTAAGTCCTCGTGGAACAAGCTCCTTTGTTTTAAAATATGATTACATTTGGAATCGCACTCATATCTCCCAATCAGCGAGAGACCAATCCACAACAGAACCACATTGCTTGTCGAAAGACGTCTACCTTATTTTAGCATATTAAAAAATGGTTCAAATGGCTCTGAGCACTATGAGACTTGACTTCTAAGGTCATCAGTCCCATAGAACTTAGAACTACTTAAACCTAACTAACCTAAGAACGTCACACACATCCATGCCCGAGGCAGGATTCGAACCTGCGACCGTAGCGGTCGCGCGGTTCCAGACTGTAGCGCCTTTAACCGCTTGGCCACCCCGGCCGGCTAGCATATTAAACATGATCGGAAATCTTCGAAGTGGATTTTCTCGAGAATTTCTTAGAGTTACAACGAACCGCTTTGGGAGAGTTCACAATATCAGTACAATAAATTTAAAAAAAAAAATCAGAAATCCGACTGCCGTGTGGTCCTCTCAGGTGACCGACGTTTACTTGTACTAAGTGTTGCAGCACGCTTCTAGGTCAGCTGGCCAATGATAACACCTTGATGGCATTGCTAATCAACAGACAACCCTCTGAAAGTGAAGCAGTCGTATCTTCACGCTATGACTGCTGATCGCTACGAGACTGACCTGTGTAGCGGCAGCCGTAGAGTTCGACGCGCATGCAGGCGGTCCTGGGGTAGTGGCTGAAGGGCAGGAAGCGAACGCGCGAGGCGAACACGGCCGGCTCCAGGTCCACCCGCGACTCCGTGTACGTGTTCGTGTTGCCTGGGAGCACCTGCGGAATCATTACACAGTAAGGACGTGGTTAGTGTCTTCTGACAGTTTCTTCATCAGCAGTCTGTGGAGCATAAAACACACGGTGACAGGAATATGAAAAGCATGTATCAGCTCAGCGTATAAGTAGAGGAAAGTTCCCTCCCTCCCCCCTACCCCACTACCCACTCCCTACAGAGAGGAACACTTGGTTCTTGGCTCTGCAGCTCCTGAACTCTAGTGGAACCCATTGTGCGTATTAATACAGGTGTCTAACGCCGTGTAGCAGAGTGCACCAATCACCCCCTTCACTTGTTATTTATTAGTTGGCCATTATATTTTTTGATGGTGGAGAAAGGTTTTACATTGTGCTACATTTCTCGTTATTTCTTCTACATATTATCAGGTAAGCCTTTATTTACCCGTTCTTGAATATTAAGGTTTCAGATAAATATTCATTGTTAAGCTGAACAATGCAATATGCAGGATGCAATAATGACAATATTGTGACACTGGAGGTACTGAGTAGCAGACGGACTTAAAAAAACCAATGAAGCTTTCAATCAATTGGACAAAACGCCTTCTTCTGAATGAGATAACATACACACACACAAACACACTCATTCACGCAAATGCAGCTCATGCACTTCCACTGTCTCGGCAGCCAGAGACAATGGTCATGCGTGTATGAGTTGCGTTTGAGTTAATGCTGTGCGGCTGGTCCCGGCAGAGGTTCGAGTCCTCCCTCGGGCATGGGTGTGTGTGTTTGGCCTTAGGATAATTTAGGTTAAGTAGTGTGTAACTTTAAGGACTGATGACCATAGCAGTTAAGTCCCATAAGATTTCATACACATTTGAAATTTTTTTTACGTTAATGTGGTGTCTGTACGTCGTACGTCGTCTAATTCGGAAGAAAAACTTTTGACTGAAAGCTTACTTGCTTAACAGTGTTTTTGTCGTGCCTGTCTGCGACTCAGCATCTCTACTATAGGGTTTGTAGTCAAACCGTTTTGTTTGGATGTTTGGTAAAGGTTAACAGCATGTTCGTTGCAGCTGCACAAACAGGATCCCTTCCGTTTCTTCAACATGACGCCTTACTGTGGTGTGCGTACTGTAAGACCTTCGGTACACACACCATCAGATTATTTGACTTGTCGCTCTAACGAAGTAGGCGAGTGTCAGCAATATGTCTCGTGGTCTTATCGTGGCGTGTTTATCTTCTGCCGTTAGGTCAGACGATAGAAATGCCACTTGCACGCTTAGAGTAGCAAATTGACGGTGACCAACTTTAAACAGAACTTGATTAATTTTTACACACATTTATTAAAATAATAACAATCATAAAAATAACTTAACTTGGCTCTGGATGCTATTTACAATTGACAATCCGAAGTTCTTTTGGTCTTGGTACGTTAATCCTATTCTCACATATCTCTGATACATGACAAAAGTGTCTATTCATTTATCTTCATGGCTATGTACAGGAATATGGTAATCTTATTAGGCGCAGACTGAAACTTGACTACAGACTAATGCAGACTAATGCAGACTGACTAATCGGAGGTCTGTACACTCGTTATAATAGCTCGAGCGTTCAGGTATCACTGCGCGAGTGTGATCCGCGAGAAGAAAGGTTCTACGTTAGCAGCAATCTCATTGGCTGCGTTACATATTAATAGGCGGATCGGCGGAAGCAGAATTTGGTCCGTCTCTAAGACAGCGCCATATCGTAGTGCGGAGACGGACGAGCGCTGCGCCTGCACTGTTGTGGTTAGCGGGGCGCGCTCTATTGCGAAAGTTGTGTACGCGCTTACTATGCGGAACTATGTACACAACACTTACCTAATCATGTTTAATGTTTGCTTCTATTAGTACAAACCCTTGTTATCTTGAAATTCTATTGCAAATTCGCTGAGGATAATGAGGAATGTTAATCAAAGAAAGTGGAGCCCTTCCTAAATCACTAAAGCTGTTGATGGACTTCAGAAAGAAAAGATTTATTGGAAGAATGCTAGAAAACAGTATTATCTTCCAAAATGAAGTACGTTACACCAGAAGAAGCAGCAAGAACAAAACAACCAGACCTACAATTCTGAATAAAGATTTTGATGAAGTTCACTGTAGTCTTGCTATGGAAGCTTCTTCCCTGGGCTTACTCGTTGTGACTAGTGAAAAATGAACATGCAGCTGGCAGAGACATGTAACATTGAACGCCGTTTAAAAGACGAAATTCCTGGTGAAAAGTTAGTCTTTTTCCTTAAACGTCACAAAATTAAATTGTTCGAAAGAAAGCCAGCAGGAATATTCTATAGCAGGGTTCTTGCATTCAGCAAAGGAACCAAAGAGAAGTTCTATAACTTTCTGAAAGATATTATACTACACCAACTTTGAAACTAAATGATGTTTTCTGTAATTGAATATCATTTTCCAATTCTGTTTACTGCTAATTTGCTTATTTTTAGAAGGAATCCGATTTCGGCAACTTTTGTTCAAACTCAAAGTGTAAGGTTCTTGAAAGTAATTTTTCTCATTATAACTTTCAATGATATTTCCTTGGAGTAAAATGTAAATTGTTATAACATTATAAAGTAAATATTACATGTTTTAAAATATAATTGTGTATTTTTTTGTACTGTTTAAAAATAAAAAACGAAATGAAGATCCGAATTTGGACACTTCCTCTACTCATTGCAGCCGGATTCTTTGTACAAGGAAGTAACTACCCACGATACCGATATGTTTATCACATTTCTCCCCCTAGAACGATGCAGAGCTTGTTTAGAGCAAGTAATCTCCTAATTATATTGGTTACATCTTATTCGGCTTTATCGCAGTAGTTGTCTACATTTTTCGTGTCTCTTTAAAATTGCTTCTTGTCTTTTTCGCTTCCGTGCTGTTAGTGGCACCAAAGATAGAGCCCGGCCACTCACGGATGAAACTGACATGAGGGTAACAAGAAAAAGGATAAATGCTTAATCACTTTTTAAAATGTTCTTTTACAAAGGTAAACCCTGGAGTATTGCCTCAGATTAAGTCTCGTACCACTGAAAAGATGGGTGGAATAGGTATTATTCTCAATGGCGTAGGGAAACAGCTGAAATGATTAAAACCGAACAAAGCTCCAGGGCCCAATGGAATCCCTGTCAGGTTCTATGTCGAATGCAACGGTGTCAGCCACGCTCTTAATCTCTTAATTATAATCTATCACGTAGGTCCTACTATCCATCACCTTTGACATCCATTGGAGGTATCTTGAGCCGAATGACCTCCTCAATTCCAAGCAGGATGGAATCCAAAAGTGTAGATCAGGTCGCACATTTCTCAAGTGAAGCACTGAAAGCAATGTATCAAGGCGGTCAGGTAGATCCAGTAGTCCCCCGTATCCAATAAAGCATTTGACTCAGTACCTCACCTGCACTTATTATCAAAAGTAGGATCGTATAGGGTATCAAGCGAAAATTATGACTAGGTTGAGGATTTTTTGGTATGTGGGACATTTTATCTTGAATGAAAAGTCATCGACAGCTGCAGAAGAAACTTCAGGTTTGCCGCAGTAAAGTGTGTTAGGATCCTAGCTATTCACATTGCATGTTAATGACACTGCTGACGATATTAGTCTAATGGAAACGTCAGACTTTTTGCAGACGATTCAATTATCTATAATGAAATACGGTCTAAAAGGAGCTGCATAAGTATTCAGTTAGAGCTTGTTAAGATTTCAAAGTGATACAAATGTTGGCAACTTGCTTCAAATGTTCAGAAATATAGAACTGCCACAAAAGGAAAATATAAATGAGTCACAGTTGTGATAGGTCAACCGATTCATATATCTGTGTGTAACACTTTGTAGGCTCAGTTGCTGGTAAACTAGGTGGCAGACTGCGATTCACTGGCAAAATACTATGGGAATGGAATCAGTCTACAGTGGAACTGCATAGAAAACACCGTCCTGAAACATTGAGGAGCTTTTACCAGATATGACTAACAGGGGATATTGAACGGATACGAAGGAGGACGGCACGGAATGTCACAGGTTTGTTCGACCCATGGGAGATGTCTTTCGAAGATGCTGAAAGAATGGAACTATTAAACGCAAACCATCCCGTGAAAAACTTACTAGAACCAGCTTTAAATTACAAAACTAGGACTATATTACAAACTCCAAATGTATTGCTCCGACAGGGATCCGGAAGACAAGATTAGACTAGTTAGTGGGCGCACAGAGGCATTTAAGAAATTATTCTTAACGTATCCATACGTGAATAAAATGAAAAAAAACCTAAGAATTGGTAAAATGGTACATAACGTCTGCCAAGCGTTTCGCGGTGGTTTGCAGAACATCAACATAAAAATGATACTTACGTGTCAGTGATTTGTAGAAATTATTTTCAACCTATTTGTGGAGGAGTCCAACATGGGGAGACTTTTGGGAGGTAGTTATTAAACGTAGGTACAACGTGTTTCGTAAGTTGCGTCTGTCATATTTCCACTATTTCGAAGGAAAGGTTTTACTGGGCTGAAATTGTCCTCAATCGAAAAATAGCCTTAAAAATATCAGTGTTTTTACAGTGTTGCATTTTTCTGACCTTAGAAATGATTTAGTCTTCCTGTTACTATAATAAATGATTACATTTATTGTGTCATGACCTGTTTCGTTTTTTGAACATCTTCAGGGAGCTGAGCTGTGCTGAAATCATTGACATTAATGTCAGCCGTGGACTAAACATGAAAAAAAGTTATTACGGAGGCTTATAGTTTAGGATGGAGTCTGAAGTACGACGGAACTTGACATCCACATGGAATTGTTTTGCCGTTCTTAATCCATGGTCTTCCTCTACAGCTTTTATCGCTAACGTTTCACTCCGTCATTAATTTAACGGTTCTTTGACGCCTCATGTAATCCATAAGCAGTACCCTAATTTAGTCAACAGGAGAAATGTATTCGCAACTGCGAATATTGTAAGACTTCAGCCGTAGAATTTGTTAGTGACATACGAAAAGATTAGTATTTTAGTCAAGTTGTGCCGTAATATCTTTTCTTCCAGATTCCATTCGGTATCTATTCATTGGTAATCTGATCACTCACCTAATCTTCAGCACTCTTCTGTGACACCACATTTAATGAATTTTTCTTCTCCCCTTGATTGTACTGTTTACCTTCATGATCCATTTCCGTCTTAAGCAGTACTGCAGAAGAACACCTTCACAAAAGACGTCCTAGAATTTAAATATTTTTCGATATTAATATACTTCTTTTTTTTCAGAAAAACCTTACTTCTGCCAATCAGATCTGTATATCCTCTTTACCTCTACGGTCGACAGCTATTTTGCTGTCCATATGCCAAAATAACTGGTATCTTTGATTTATACAAATTAATACCGTAGGAGAATTGTGTAACTTCGGTGGGACTTGGATACCACCCTTTACTCATTTTGTACAGTGGGAGAAACCGCCTAAAAACCACATGCAGGCTGGCCGGTACACAGAACCTCGTCGTTAATCCTCCGGGAGGATTCAATCCGGGGTCGTTGCAACGCCTTTACACGCAAGGCTATGCAGACGAGATAAGTGGCAGATAGAAAGCAGACTAAGATTGAATCCGAAATCTTCGATATTTTTGTCTGACACCAGCTTAGCATCCAATCAAATAAATAAAATACGAATTTGGCAATTTCAGTTTCGGCACGAGCGGAGTATGTCATTGTTCTAACGTTTATGGAAATACCAGTTCAGTACTTTCCTTAAATAATTTAAGTTAAATGGCAAAAAAGTATTGGTTTCGAGATAAAGAAAGAGATTCCCCCGCCCCCAGTGAATACGAATGTCGTCCTATGTTAACTGAGCCTCCATCTTTATCCTTTTATGTAGACTGACGCTCGATTTCGATGGTTTTTATGTTTACACAGTTTAGGAAATACATCCATGAACGCTGTTTTGCCACTATCAATAAAAGCTGAGTTGTAGAACAGTAGTTTACACTAGAATGATCCTTGTGGGACTTCCATCCTTTCTTTATATTTTCTCCCAGTTTGTTTCATATGTTGGATTGTTTGAGAGTGCTGCAAAAGCTTGTTGTCATCTACCCCTAAATAAATTAATATCGTATTCGTACAAGTGCTACGTACGAACTTACGTGTCAACCTTACTTCCTGTTAATTACGTTGGCCTCACATGAGTTTAATGGACTCCATTCTACAGCTCGCTGCCCTTTTAGAATCCAAATGGTCCACCGGCAATGAATCACGTGTCCTCCGCAACAAAAACCATCGGCAATAAGCACTAGAGCAAAGAGACAGTCAGTACCAAGTATCTCTTAAACGTTACGCTAGAAAGGACACATATGTCGCTTTCCGTCGCTGATTGACGAACACTAATGAAGATTTTTTTTCTAAATTGGAATATGTTTTTAAATTATTACGTTTACGACAGAAAACGTGAATTGTTCCTACATCTAACATATAACATTCATATGCTTATCTTCCCACGTAATCCGTCAGCACTGAAACGGACTCTTTGTGTCTACGTGTGATGTGCATTTCGAGAAGCTGAGTTCAAGACACCTTACAAGTAGAGTGTAACGTCTTCTTTTGCCCTGATAAGATGGCGACACATCGAACAGCTTTCATTCCGCCTGTTCCTCGTCTCCTACCTTCCAAACTTCACAGAAGCTCTAGTGCGTACCTTGCAGAACTAACGCCTGGAAGAAAGGGTACTGCGGAGACATGCCTTAGCCACTATTTGAGGTACGTTTGCAGAATGAAATTTTCACTTTGCAGCGGAGTGTGCGCTGATATGAAACTTGGGTAGCTCAGATGGTAGAGAACTCTTCTGCGAAAGGCAATGGTCCCGATTTCGAGTCTCAGTCCAGCACACAGTTTTACCTTTCAACGTAATCTATCGTATCGACTACAGTACAGATTTGTGGTGTCACCGCCAGACACCACACTTGCTAGATGGTAGCCTTTAAATCGGCCGCGGTCCGTTAGTATACGTCGGACCCGCATGTCGCCACTATCAGTGATTGCAGACCGAGCTCCACCACACGGCAGGTCTAGAGAGAATTCCTAGCACTCGCCCCAGTTGTACAGCCGACTTTGCTAGCGATGGTTCACTGACAAAATACGCTCTCATTTGCCGAGACGATAGTTAGCATAGCCTTCAGCTACGTCCTTTGCTACGACCTAGCAAGGCGCCATTACCAGTTACTATTGATGCTGTAAAACATGTACCGTCAAGAGCGATCTTTACCGTTTATGGATTAAAGTTAAGTATTCCACAGCTACGTCATTTTTTGCTGGTCTAATTTCCTTGACCTGTTCCAGACCTCACGCCAGCCTGCGTGAGCTAAAACGCGTGCCTTTCGGCTTCCTCTCATATCGGGTTGGCTCTCTTGCCAATCCACAACAAGATCAATCTTACATCATAAATTACATCGCAAAAAGTAAGTTTACATATATGAAATCGTTGTCTCTGCGAGAACTTTATGTCGCACGCTGCAACAGGTCACAGATCAAAGCCGCTATCTCTCAGTTCAGCCCACCCCCCCTCCCTTCTCCCTTCGTCCAGTCTAGCCAGCTGAAAGGTGGGTGCTCTCTCTCTCCGGGCTGCGCCCCTGTGCGGCGGTAGATGGCAGCAGCTGCAGCAGCTTCAGCGAAGGCACTCACCTCTTTGCCGCTGCTGGGCCGGTAGCGCACCCACTTGTTGAGCGCGGGCCGCCAGTACTCGAGCAGGAAGTTCTCGGCAAACTCGCGGCCCTGGCCGTTGCCGAAGCGGCCCTGCGTTTCGACGGCGGTCACCAGGTGCACGTCGCGCAGCTCCACCTGCAGCCACTCCACCGGCTCCGACGTCACCTGCCGCTTCGGACACCACGCGCCGCCGTTCCGGTCCGTCCGCACCCTGGCGACAGACAACGCCACAACCTCTCAGCCTCATCTGCCGTCCGTTCCCACAAACAGCGCAATAACTAGTAGCCCTGTACGTATAGCGCATACCACCTAATAGGAGCCTTATAGCATCAGATGAGATTATTAAAACTATTTCCCAAAATTTAAGTCTTTAATTTTTGAACAAAAATTTTTCAGATGAAGTCTCTTTTAGGGCTTAGAGTCTTAGAGAAAGCTCCAGACCAGGTTTGGTAAGGTCCTCCAGTATTACCAACAGACTGAACGTTCCGGGGGTAAGGATAATGTTTTTAGCAACACACATCAACAGATTCCCTGAGGTAGCATCTTTCCATTTAAGATATAACAGATTTTCCACTTGATTACCATGAGATTCTGGCTTGCCAACCTGATTAGATTAGATTAGTACATGTTCCACAGATCATGAATACGACACTTCGTAATGATGTGGAACGTGTCAGGTTAATAAAAGATGACCATACAATATATATTACAAAAAATATTACATGACACTTAATTTTTTTCTTTTTTGGGTTGGGGAAATTACCCACTTACTACATCCAAAAATTCATCTAATGAGTAGAAGGTGTTGCCATCCAGAAATTCTTTTAATTTCCTTTTAAATGCTATATCTGTCAGACTTTTGATGCTATTAGGTAAGTGACCAAAGACTTTTGTGGCAGCATAATTTACCCCTTTCTGAGCCAAAGTTAGATTTAACCTTGAGTAGTGAAGATCATCCTTTCTGCTAGTGTTGTAGCCATGTACACTGCTGTTACTTTTGAATTCGTTCGGATTGTTAATAACCAATTTCATAAGTGAATATATATATTGTGAGGCTACAGTGAAGATCTCTAGCTCTTTAAATAAGTGTCTGCAGGATGATCTTGGATGAGCTCCAGCAATTATTCTGATTACACGCTTTTGTGCAATGAACACTCTTTCACTCAGTGAGGAGTTACCCCAGAATATGATGCCATACGAAAGCAGAGAATGAAAATAGGCGTGGTAAGGTAATTTACTGAGATGTATATCACCAAAATTTGCAATGATCCTAATAGCGTAAGTAGCTGAACTCAAACGTTTCAGCAGATCCTCAGTGTTTTTTCCATTACAACCCCTCATCAATGCATACACCTAGAAATTTTGAATATTCTACCTTAGCTACCGATTTCTCATTGAAGTCTATATTTATTAATCGTGTCATTCCATGTACTGTGTGGAACTGTATATACTGTGTTTTCTCAAAGTTTAATAAGAGCCCATTTTCAGAGATACAACGTAATGATTTTCTGAAAACCATCGTTTACAATTTCACCAGTTAATTCTTCTCTGTTGAGTGTGATAGCTATACTTGTATTGTCGGCAGTGCTCCACGGTAATTATATTAATTGGCCACAACTGTGTGCCGGCCAGTGACACGAATTTTTCATTTCTATTGAAGATTAAGTAGACGTGTACCTCTAAGCCGTGAAGAAACTGCCGCTTCTGTTCTCGTATTGCTTTAGAATTAGCAATGTTATAACATCTTACAACTGCATGCAGTATCTACGATAGAACTTATCTTTCGTCTCAAGTCCCTATGAACCATCTACATCTACATCGATGCTCTGCAAGTCACATTTAAAAGTACCCGGCAGAGGGTTCATCGAACCACCTTCACAATAGTTCTCTATTACTGCAATCTCGTACAGCACGCGGAAAAAACGAACATCTGTACCTTTCCGTGCGAGCTCTGATATCCGTTACTTTATTACAATGATCGTTTCTTCCTATGTAAGTCGGCGTCAACAAAACATTTTCGCTTTCTGAGGAAAAACTAGTGGCTGAAATTTCGTGAGAAGATTCTATCACAACGGAAAACGCCTTTGTTTAATGATGGCCACCCCAAATCCTGAATCATCTCAGTGACACTCTCTCTCCTGTTTCGCGATAACACAAAACGTGCTGCCCTTCTTTGAACTTTCTGGATGTAATCCATCAATCCTATCTGGTAAGGATCCCACAGATCTCCTACCGCGCAGCACTGTTCTAAAAGAGGACGGACAAGTATAGTATAGGCACTCTCTTTAGTAGATCTGTTACTTTTTTAAGTGTCCTGCCAATGAAACGCAGTCTTTGGTTAAGCTTTCTAACAATATTTTCTGTGTGCTCCTTCCAATTTAAGTTGTTTATAATTCTAATTCCTATGTATTTATTTGATTTTACGGCCTTTGGATTTTTATCGTGTAACCAGAGTTTACATGCGTGTCCATCTGTTAAATAATCTGACAGGTGAGCAAATGTAACTCGTAATGACTGGTTTCGCCTCTGATATTACAGTACTGCTTTTTACTCATTATTTACAAGGCAATGCAACGGCTCCGTACAGCGTGATTTTGTAACTGCCATGAGTTGTCACGTCACTCAGTAATATAATAAACGAATGAAAATTCAACAAGAAACATCCACATAAAACATCCATATAACGAACATTTAACTGTGTAGACTCACATTATTGTTACAAATTAGCTAAGGTGATACTTCTGAACGCTAAGAATTTTGGGGAATTGGTGTGCTGGTGGTAACTACGTAGCAGTTAGAAGAAGGACACACGCACAACTGAAAAACACACTATAACAGATAAAAACTTTTAATTTGAAGCTAAGAAAAAAGTAGGAATAGAGTGGTAAGAGATGAAAATAAAAAACAACCCACAATGCTTGTAAATCTTGAACAGCACAATTTTTGGAGGTACCATCATATTTATAGTAGGCCTACGTGTAAATTATTTACTACCCCTTCGTAAAGCCTAGAATGAAGCAGAATTCTACCTTTCTTTTCAGCATTTAGGTATGTATTTTATACGACTAAAAATAAATAAATGTTGTCCAAATTTCCATTACTCCATTTGCTACATTTAGTTTTTCAATTCAGCAGAAGAACGGTAGTCCTCGTCCGTTCGTAAGTACTTTTATTCATAAATATCGACAAGTAGTTGAAACACACAGCCACTATCGTGACCGTCGAGAAATTCCATTCGGAAATTCTTTCCTTTCAGTAGCGTATTACATGCTAGTCTAGTAGTACGAAACAAACGCTGATCACGAACAAAACAAGTTGTTACCCCCTGGCCATTTTTTAAAACCTGTTAACTGGCCGTCTCAGACCCACATACGGGCAAGTTAATTAAGCTCTAAAGTGAATCTGATACGGCTGGTAAAAGAATCTTGATATCTTCATACATGTTTCCAGACAGGACTTGTTTTAGCGCCACGGTAAAATGTGTAAGCTCGCTGGCCGTTTCTCTTGGAAGGATTTGCTGCTTTTCCCGCTGCTCGTGGCTTTAATGTTACGGCCGCCTGGGTACTTATACGCTCGGCCAAGCTGAACTAATGTTTACCGACGTTTTATCTGCCGCTCCTCGTTGTTTGGAGGAAGTCGTTGACCTCTGCGCGCAACAATTACCGTTAAAAACCGTGACTAAATGTTTTGCGGCCGTTGTGGTTTCTTTACGTGCTAATAACGCCTTCCGCGCAACCTGTGAGAAAAAAATATAAAAGAAACGTAAAGTTGTTTTGAAACATTGAAAGACAAATAGCGGGCAGGAGACAGACGGAAGTGCTGTCAAGGAACGTTGTGGTAAGCAGTCCAGAGGCTGACAGTTTCATGAAAAAAAAAACATCCCACAAGGTGGTGGTAATGATGTCTTTCATTAAGATATCTATACTAAAGACCGTATTATGAGCTCTGAAGAGTTACTGTGGTCTCTGCCAGGTAATTCTCGAGCGAAATTAAGTTATCGAACGAAATTGTCGAAAAACCGGCCAAATGTTTAAATGCGGGGCAAAGCATTATCCACATTTTCAAAGATGAAGAAGTTAGCATCAAACATATGTGAATTACTGAGTTATGTAAACATACAATACAGAAACATAAGCCTGCCTCGTAGATGCCAGTTAATAATTTGTTATGAAACTCGTAATCTAAGATGTTGCCATTTCTTTGTCTAGGGATTATTTGCACGTGTTTTCTACGCAGTACCACAGGGTTATTCAGTTTTAAACGTTGAAACTCCCCGTTGCGTCACGTTTACACTCTTAAAGCTCTGAGTCAGTAAGGAAGATTCTTCTAGTGATTTAATGTACATGATCCGTAATGTTCCAGCTGAATGATGTAGTACATCATCTCGCGACTATTTATTTCAGCCTATCTATTGGGGAAAGCTAATGGGCAGCTAAGAGATACCCAAAACGTTAGAACCATGGAAGCAGTAAGAATGAATTTCATTCATTAAATATTGGTGACAAATAACAATTGGGTGCCGCACCGTGACCCCAACACGGAACCCTGCCTTACCGACTAAGCAATTCGACCGCTATTCACGGCCCACCCTCACAGCCTCTTTTCTGTCAATACATCTCTCATACTTTCGAAACTTGTCAGTTCTTTTGCGCACATTGCTGGACAGCAACTCCTGAAAGGGAGGATATTGCTGCGAAGAAATTTAGCCACAGCCTACGATTTTTTTCTGCAATTAATCTTTCATCCTGCACTGAAATGTGAGAAATACCTGAAATGCTGTGAAATATTAGTCAGAAACCTTTAACGCACGTAATAGAAGTTCAATTTCTATCACTGACCTCAACGTTTCAACTTAGGTGGACCACCTACAGTGGTAGTTCAAAAAAAATGGTTCAAATGGCTCTGAGCACTATGGGACTTAACTTCAGAGGTCATCAGTTCCCTAGAACTTAGAACTACTTAAACCTAAGTAACCTAAGGACATCACACACATCCATGCCCGAGGCAGGATTCGAACCTGCGACCGTAGCGGTCGCGCGGTTCCACACTATGGCGCCTAGAACCGCTCGGCCACCCGGGCCGGCAGTGGTAGTTCAACAGTATTCACTGACAAAGACTTTCAACTAGTTTACCATTTATACCTTTCTTAACTTCCAGTATTACAATTAAAACGTCTAAAAACACAACATAGCAATTTGAAAATTAACTCTCACTGTCAATAATAACTGCAAATAAATTATAACCTCTGAATAAACTTCATTAAATGAAGCACGAAATCTTGTGTAGATGTTATACGAGTGCCTCAGGTATGCAAGGAAATTTCATTGAATTATTATTATTGTTTGTATAACAAAATTACCGCTAGCAGGTTTTGGTTACCCGGAAGCAGTAAGAAATCATATCTGTTGCTGACGTTTACTCTCTCCCTCATGGTTTCCTCGACTGAAATCTTTAGCTTATCTTATTTCGTTACGCAGCGACGAGTTTAGCTGCCTCTAGTAATTGATGAACAGATCACGACTCCTCGAATTACAATATTACCGTCTAAATCACATTGATTCATAAATGACCACTGGTGTAGGAAAACAGTTGGGGAAAGTGAACTACCGATAAAATTTTCGTTCTTGTTTTTTAACAGTGAACGGTGCTGAAATTTGTCGTTGTAAATAAGTTTTTTTTCCTGTTGATACATTAGTCCACAAACTTAGATCGGAACCATAGCTAAGCGTGTGGGGAAAAACTTCGAAATTCATTGACTGTTTCGTTTTCCAGTGCGAATCACATTCACTTGCATTCAAAATTCCCAGTGGCGATTTTTGCTTCATATTTGCTACTCACCTACCGACCCACGGAAAACAGGGATCAACACATCCATGGTTGTTGGATTAAACTTGTATTAATTTAACGAGAAAAAGTTAAAACTAGTGAAAAATTCTAAGAATCGTGAAGACCACCAAGAATGAACACATCTGCGTTACATGTTTAATAACCAAATTTTGTGCGTGTAGGCATTCTCGTTAGTCGTTGTACATTACGCACAGGTCTGAGGACCGTATCTTCCCTTCAGTTCATAGGTCCAAGTGTTTCTAGCTACTTAAAGAGTAAGTGGCAGAACAGAAACAACAACGAAAACTCCTGAGACAGGCAGTTGATCTTCGGAACGAAACTTCGAACTGGAATATTATTTGAAACGTGTCAAAATAAAAATGTACCTGGAAGGGGCGAAATTTAATATATGAAGCGAGATAAAATACCTGGACTTCTGGACAATATTTGGGTATACTTATGTATATTTGTAGTTTCAGTCTACTGCTCGTAGATACTTCTAAGTTTTACAGATAATAATGGAGGAAATCAAAACAGCTGATATTAGAACTTGGACAAAATGAAAAGGGTATGAGAATCATGTTAATATAATTTACGAATATACGGGCATAAAACATTGCTTTAATTTAATTCATCTAACTCCGGACGCCAGGATAGGAATTTCAGTCTTACTCTTCCTCACAGGACTCAAGTGTCTCACAGACTGTGCCGCCTCAGCTTCTGTTTCTTTTTTTAATTATTTTCTTTCCTTCGGCGAACAGAGATATTTCCGACTGCAAAAGGACACATGAACTTACGAATTTAAAGGGTAGCTACACTGGCAGAATATTCATATGAACTACAATGAATATGATTGCAAAATCCAGTGGTTAACCAGGGGTCGTCTGCAGGGTAGTAATTTGCTTCGATTGACCAATGTTATCGAAAATTCCCGCGTAATCTCACTGAAAAATAAGAGTTTAATGGGTGAGCTGCCATAGAAGGATCTGAGACCAATGTAAGAAGAAGCGGGGGGGGGGGGGGGGGGGGAAGACCAACAAGAGTGCTGCCGTTACGGCCACAACACATAAAACAGCGCATCATCAGACTAGCTCTCTGGATAGTAAAGTAACAGAGAAACACCTAGGGAATTAGAAATATAGAACTAGTTTATGAGGACAACGATGAGTAAGTAAATCAACCATGGTCTTGTTGAAGCAATCACCCCGAACTGACGATAGCCACTATCTTCGCCCAAGTATGAAACTGAAGTCGCCCTACGAAGCATTCAGGGAGTGTCAAGCTGTAATCTTAACAGTGAAGTGAATACATGGAGCGATTTCAGAAAATGCTTTTTAAAATAGTGTATCATTTTAATAGGTAACTATTACTGAAAATAGTATACAAAATATTGAAATTAATTTTTCAAAATAGACTTGCTTATGCGTAAAACCTGATATTTAGAACAACAGGAAATAGCACTAGAGCTGGGAACTTGCTATGTGGATCTTTCGCTATAAAGCAGAGTACTATAATTATAAATTTAAAGTGATTAATGCTATATGTTGGAACGGGGCTCAAATCAGATTCTTACTTTTCGTAGGCAATGCTCTTAACAAGTGAGCTATCCAGATAAGGCTCATAACTTGCTCTTACAATCTGATTTCTGCCAGGAACTCTCTTCTGCGTTCGTAATGCCACAGAACACTTACTGATTTCTTCCCTGGATTAGAGTTTCTGTCAAAAAAAAAAAAAAAAAAAACAGTTTTCACAAAAAAAGGAACAAACAATCGTCTTGAATGATATCACAGAGTGAGAAAATCTAAGCTATGTTGTTGATAAATAACATGGAAAATTGATAAATTGGTAAACTTGAATAATATGTTACATAAATGAATGGACTGAAATTGAAACGAATGGAGGTATAGTTGCGAAACCGGAAGTTGTTCCCACCTGACTAAAGATACACGTAGTCAAACGAGATACTTTCAAGCAATATGAAAATCAGAAATTCGAAAATGCTAACCATACAAAAAAAACTGTTTAACTTAATAGTATGTGTTTCGAGTAACTTTGGGAGTAATGGATGGGTTGGAAGAGAAGTGACGAAAGTCTTTCTAAAGAGAGTTAAGTGACAGTAAAGAGTTTAGATCAGGAGGGATTGAAGACCTCGAGAACATACGAGAAAATGAAAAGGGTTTGACAATACAAGAAAGAATCTAACTAGGCTTTTATGTAAAGTATAGGAGATGAGCAGTGATAGACACGTCAAACTTCAGTCTTAGTTTGCAAGAGATAATAACTGCAGCCAGTGTATCCCGAAAAAATAATGAAATTGAAGGAATTCTGTAGAAACAAGAGACATTATGCAAAAGTACGTCAACGAATTTGATATCAAATTACAAAAGGGTTTCCAGCTGAACAGAAAGAAAAAACAAGAAACTATTCGAAAGATGAAAATGATACTCGTATTTAAATGAAAGACGAGAGAAAGTGGAGAAAAGTTATGAGTGACTGCATTAAACTCCCAGAATGAATCTTTCACTCTGCAAAAAGCGTGCGCTGGGTTGAAACTTACCAGATGACCAAAACAGTGTGACGGGCAGAGACTCATACCCAGCATCTTGTCTTTTACGAGCAATTCTCTTACCAGCTGAGCTATCCAGGCACGTTCCATGACCTGTCCTCGCAGTTTCAAATCTGACAATGCAGCGCAGACTCCGTTACAGAGTAAGACATACGTTCTGGAAACGATCCCCCATGTTACGAAGTTTGGAAGTTAGAAGAAAAATACTACAGAAATCAAGTTGTGAGGGCGGCACTTGTATCGTTGATGGACAGCTCAGTCCATAAGTGCATTGCCCGTGAAAGGCGAGGGTCCGAGTTCGGGACTTGCTCCGATACACAGTTTTAATCTGCCAGGAAGTTTCGACATATTGAGAATAAAACCGATGTACACAAACGCGGTGATTGGTCAGCAGTCGAAGTACATGTACACTGGGGTTGTTACGCTGCTGGAAGTAGGTCCTACTTGTGTCAGATATCTTATTACTTTGTTACTTTAAATGAAACTTGAAGACATTATAATGCATTAACAGCCATCAACGTTTTTCTGAATCACTTTACATATGCGTTTCTTATTTCAAAGAGCAGTGAACAGTCGCAATCCATACAACCGCTCCTTGTGCTCTGATTGTCGTGCTGTTCATGCGTACTGTGAAACTGGCTGACAACGCTTCCTGTTCCGTACTGAAATCCGTGTGGAACACCGTTAAACAGAGGTGAGAAACATATTGTTTTTAATGTTTTTCACAAGTTTATAGACAAACCAGGTTTTGAAACGTTCGCAGGAGCTTCATTTACTAAATCTAAAGCCTTTATTTAAGTGGGGTGCGTGGCTGATTCTAAGAACGCTGTGGTGATATTTTTCAATATCTTTTTTTTTTCTCCAATGCGTATACGTACATAATTGAAACAAAGAAATCATCAAATACATGCTAATTAACACACACATAATCATGTTTTTCTGACAGATTAATGTTTTCTTATTTCTAATTGCATATTGCATGCAAAATTTTAGTTTTCACTCCAAATATAAATTATTAACTACCGATAGTTTATAAAAGATCGTAAAAGAGTGTTTGGCTGAAGAAAACATTACAAATAAATTTTTTTTGCGAAAGTGAGAAACGAAATACTGTTTATCTGGGCTGTGTCCATTGTATTATACTACAGGACTGAACTCACACGAGCGAGTGATAAGCGTCGTAGAAACATGGAAAATGATAATTTTTACGCCATTTACCGCACCGTACCAATGCTGCATTTTTGACAGTTGCCACAGTATCTGTGCAATCTGAACCCTACAGAACTGACCTGGGGCCAAGAAATGGATTTGTCGAGAGAACCAGTGTGGCCGTGCGGTTCTAGGCGCTTCAGTGTGGAACCGCGCGACCGCTACGGTCGCAGGTTCGAATCCTTCCTCGGGCATGGATGTGTGTGATGTCCTTAGGTTAGTTAGGTTTAACTAGTTCTAAGTTCTAGGGGACTGATGACCTTAGAAGTTAAGTCCCATAGTGCTCAGAGCCATTTGAACCATTTGAAATGCACCAGAAAGCCATTGTCTCATGTTATCACTGTGCCTACGTATGTGTAGCACACAACACAAAGCGCATCCTTACTATCGTAGTCGACCGAACACGAGACAGCGTGGCTTCTGCTTCATGTGAAACGAAATCCAATGAGCTGCCAGTGGGAGGATACATCATGTAATGTTTATATCAGGCTTATGCTTATGATGAACGCGGTATATGCGGCCAAAGTCTAAAGAAGAGGACTGGTAGCTTGAAATGCGGATATCGCAACGACGCAGGAAGCAGCCCTTCCGTCACCGTGTCCCGTCCCGTCGGGAAAGATTCGCGAAGACGAGCCCTGCGCAGGGTGAGTCACGTGACGGGGCACCTGCAACAACACTGTGTGCCCGGCTCAGCGTCCTCCCACGCTGCTGCTGGCGGCGGCGAGGCGCGCCGGCCACGCCAGGGCAGACTGACGCCGGCCTGCGGCCTGCGGTCTGCGGTCGCTCTGTTAGTTTTTCCGTCCGTCTGCCGCTGAGTGGCTGCCTGATTGTTTGCTCTCCGCCTTTGCGGCGCGAGCTGCTTGAGTGTTATTGTTCCCACACCCTGCTCGAGAGTCCTCGCCAGAGAGAGAAAGAGCCAAAAGAGACACAAAGACCGTGTGGTTCGTCGGCTGACCGACAGGGGCGAAAGAATACCGGATACCGTCGACGTGCGATTTTAGTCCTTATCTGTTCTGGTAAATTCGTCGTTTTTCAAATGGAATTATATCAAACGTCACTCAACTGCTACACCAGCCGGGCACATTTTTTGACAACAAAGCGAACGCTTCAAAGGAACACAAAAGTCCAAACTTCGATTCTTTGATTGGCAAATTTACGGCACAAAGGGGCGATGGCAGTATGTTTGTTCAGCGAAGCACAAACATTTTATTTCTGGTGCGTGTTATTTTTCTGGAGGACGTTCTCCTCTTTGCTACATCTTGATAAATCTCGTTCTTTAGTTCCTGGAAAGGAAGAAGGCAGGGACGCACCGCTATTTTCTCAGTAGCATAACAACTGCAGCAGTTGAGTCTAATATTTTACTCCACGCTAAGCAAATCATTGGTAGTAAGAATAGAACAAAATTGTCAACGAACAGGTGTTTTGTAGGGGCAATGACATCCATAAGAGCGCAGGTCCATGGACTATTGCCACTCAGTTGTCCTGCGATCGCGTATTAGCCCGTATAGAGCTGAAGAAAAGTGAGAAACATGCTATCTACACACTAAATCAGGGGGTTAAGACAATCCATGGAAGTCCTAGTAATACAGGGTGTTAATTAATATGTTGGAAACATCTAGGAATGCATGTAGGGCTTAAAAAGAAGCAAGAAAGTTTACACTTAGATGCAGTTGTGGTCATTTTTCATTTTCTTAGTTACACAGACTTTTTTTTATAACATATCTGCTTTTTTACTGTCTTTTCGTTTTCAGATTTCCAGATTTCCAACTTGGTTCTACAGATTTTTTTTCCCTTCTAAATATTGTTTTCATCTACATTTACACACATACGCCTCAACCTAGCGTGTGGTGAGTGTACCACTAGCAGTCATTTCCCTTACCGTTATACGCAGAAATGGTAAAAACGACTGTGTGTATGCCTCAGTACCCCCATAATGTCATCGTCGCGGGCTTTACGAGAAATGTATGTCGGCGGCAGTATAATCGCTCTGCAGTCAGTTTCAAATGACTGTTCCCTAAATTTTTTCACTAATGTTCCTAGAAAGGGACGTCGCATTCCCTCCAGTGATTCACTTTTCAATTCCCAAATCATCTCCGTAATGCTTGGGTGTTGTTCGAACCTACCAGGAACAAATCTAGCAGACCGCCTCTGAATCGTTTCGATACCTTTCTTTAATTCGACCTGTTGCGGATCCCACTACTCAGAGTTATTATTAACATTCAGAGAACAAAGATCTGACAGATGAGCTCAATTTTCTGGATGCTCATTTCCAGGATTTCCCTTCGCACTCCCTAAATACTAATTCTGTACCAAAATATCTTATCACCTTACTATCTACCACGTGCGGTATGGCAGGCCGTTTACGGAGTAGGTTGTAGCTCGCGTCTATCATCTGGTAGTGGAACCTAGGGCTGTAATCAACCACCCTTACGCCTGTCGGATCATTCCGAGCACATGTTGCTGACATTGCAAGTCTGGGGAGCGATCTCCAGTGTGTGATAACTGAAGGAAATTTCACAAACTGTGACCGGTAAAAAAACATTTTATTGGATGACTGGTTTCGACAGAACTATGTTTTTACATCTGATCCTTTGCTTTAACATTAAATTAATTACTGATGAACAATACGGATCTGATGCTTTAAAATGTTTACTGCGCATTGTCCACCAGTGTTTAATCCAACTTTAAAGCTTAAGATCCAATGAAGACAGAAGACAGGCCACCCAGAAGAATGCTTTTTCAGCAGTCTTGGCTTGTGATCGTCCTTAAAACAATATCTGTCATTCGGCGGTAGATGACAATGACATCTTTTTCACAGTGCTGTGGAATTTAATTCTTCATAGTTCATCCAATTTGCACGAAGTATTTATAAATTATACACACAAACCTTCCTCATGAATCAGTCGTCTATTACTAACAATTGTACCAAAATCCCTACAGTAGTTCCTGATCTTAACCCAAACATAGATACTAAAAGTGCATACAGAGGCTCCTTCAACGGAAAAGCATGTCTTTCAAATAAGATGTACTTAACGGTTTTGCTTAAAGAATATTTTTATTTGTGACAATTCATTGTTTATGTAGGTAATTTCATTGTTTAATTCATGTTTTGAAGATCACGTCGCTCAGATGTTGGATGTTTACGTTTATGGCTGATTTTAACTGGTCTTGAGAAGGAGTAGTAGCAATTGACATCTGGTGTGGAATACGAACGCTCTCTTCCTCTAAATCACCACAAAATAGCCAACTAAGCTTACATATGGGAAGCGAGGAGGCCAGTGAAAATTGCCATGTCTGGAGATACTGTGTCCTGGAAACTGATTCCGTAAATGAACCACTGAATTAAGAACTATGTATACAGTTGCACCATTTTGTTGGGAGTATGTTCTCATCGTTGTCCAACTGCCACTGCGAAGTACTGGGAAGAAGATGGTTTGATGTATCTAATGTAGCGCTCGCAGGATCCTAGCAAACCAGCCATTTATGGCTATGTATTGCCGACTCTCGTAGCTCTCTCGGCGTATTATGGGCTGTACTGAAAGCGCCAGGTAGCTTCTGCTTCATTACAGAGCCAGTTGTGTTGAAGTTTTCAACCCATCTCAAAACGGTGTTGGGGGTCTGGAACAGATTAGGATACGGGAATATCAAAATTCGCGCAAAGTCACTTTGCATCTCCATCGTACACATATGACTTACGAAAAATCGTCGAAGAGCGAATTTACGATGCTCACGTTCGACGATATCGTAGCTCTCCATTCTCTGAGGCCAATCACTCAGCTTCACTCCCCAATAGAAAAACCCTGTGTTTGCAGACATGTAGAAGAGGATGATTTCCAATTTCAATACTCTATGCAGCATCTGTTATAAAACGCTTGGATGTGAATAGTACTCAGTGTGAACTGTAGTCCATAAGCAGCGAGTCATACTGAAATGCTGTTCATAGGCAAACATTTTATATCGACTACTGGCTCATAGTAGTCAGATGGAACCGATCCTGAGCCATTTTGTTTATGTGGTCTGCATACATTAAAGGGTAAATTACCCTCCCTGCCATTCCCATTAATCTATTGTTGTGGTAATTGCTTTATGACACCTTGGCATTGATTTATGACCTTTGCAGATAACCCATCCTCTGAAACCCTCACCTCTTCCACTCCTTCACCTCTCTGATACAAGCGCACGTTTGATTTCAGATTATTTGACTAATTTATTAAATTGATCAATTAACTACCCCCATCCTCTCCTGGGAAACCCCCAGCCTTCTGTCCATTCCCTCGACTTTCTCCCTCCCCACCCCGTCTTGAAATTGGTAGTAGAAAGACTCAATCTGTGCTAAAAGGTTGGAGAGAAAGGAGCTCATGGCACAAAATTCAAATCAGAGTTAGTTGATGTAATCATATATTGTTCAGTTTACTTTGCATATTCTTTATTTATCTATTTTGTAGGAGAAAGACTTCTTCCTGGTGGAAAATAGCTCAAGTGCGGTACATCCACTCTTATGCCATCACCTCACATCATATTGGTGGTCACTGGTGCAGTTAGTTCAAAATCCTTACTACATCGATCCCACAATGCACAGGGTTTATATCTGCTACTGATGCCTCAGGCATTGCAACCAGTCATATGTATACTACTGGCCATTAAAATTGCTACACCAAGAAGAAATGCAGACGATAAACAGGTATTCATTGGACAAATATATTGTACTAGAACTGACATGTGATTACATTTTCACGCATTTTGGGTGCATAGATCCTGAGAAATCAGTACCCAGAACAACCACCTCTGGCCATAATAACGGTCTTGATATGCCTGGGCATTGAGTCAAACAGAGCTTGGATGGCGTGCACAGGTACAGCTGCCCACGCAGCTTCAACACGATACCACAGTTCATCAAGAGTAGTGACTGGCGTCTTGTGACGAGCCAGCTGCTCGGCCAACATTGACCTGACGTTTTCAATTGCTGAGAGATCTGGAGAATGTGCTGGCCAGGGCAGCAGTCGAACATTTTCTGTATCCAGAAAGGCCCGTACAGGACCTGCAACATGCGGTCGTGAATTATCCCGCTGAAATGTAGGGTTTCGCAGGGACTGAATGAAGGGTAGAGCCACGGGTCGTAACACATCTGAAATGTAACGTCCACTGCGAACAAGAGGTGACCGAGAGGTATAACCAATGGCACCCCATACCATCACGCCGGGTGATACGCCAGTATGGCGATGACGAATACTCACTTCCAATGTGCGTTCGCCGCGTTCTTGCTGTCGGTTAAATTTCGCGTCTGTAGCATGTCATCTTCGTGGTGTAGCAATTTTAATGGCCAGTAGTGTAATTAATAGTACTTTGTGACTGTGATTTGATACCACATGGAGCTGTTATTTTTACTTTCTTTTTAGAATGTCTGTCTCAGTCAATTTTTGGAATATCTGTATAAAATTCAGTGATGGCACATTATAGCATACTTGTCGCTGCATGTAGCATGAGACACCGCTTAAATTTTGTACAGATACTTTAAAATGGGAAATCGTGCGACAGAACACAAATAGAGTACATTACAGATGAAGTCAGTAACAATAATTTGTTGCAGCTGAGGACCCAGTTTCAGTGAAGAAAATTTTTGCATTAACCTGTCAGCAGTACTGCGATCGTTATACCCCTGTTGACGAAGTCGGTATTAAAATAAAAAGCGGATTTCCTCCCCACTGAGAGTAGCAGTGTTAGTAACAGCATTCAGAAGCGACTTGGTCAGGACACGTTCGGTACCTGGTGGGGCTATTCGCCGGCGACGTGTGGCACGGGGGACAAGCTAATCGCGCAGCCCTCGCTGTGCGAGCGTCCTGTCCTACCCTCTGCTCCACAAGTGGCTGGCGGTCCTCCTCGCGAGTCGCAGCAATTTGTCGGTCGCAAAAGAGAGAAAAAGGAAGGAAGGAAGGAAGGAACAGGGGGAAAAAAGCGCTGCTCCGCCCTGGCAGCCTCTCTCGCCGCCGTTATTGCTGTTATTCCTGCAGAAGCACCGCCGTCGCCACAAACAAGCAATTTTTGTTCAGTGTGTCATTTATTGGCCAATTTCCGTTGGCTCACGAGACAAATTTGCTTCTCGGTGACGCAAGTTTTAGGAATCGCTTAAAGAAGGACCAGCGCGGTCATTTCTGAATCTTTCTTGCTCTGACAAAATAAATTCAATTTAGGTTTTTCTGTTTCCTTTTGTAGGACGTTTTCTTCAGACACAATTTAGTAGCGTCATCTGCCAAGAAAAAGAATTCATGACTCACTCGAAGTGGAAAGTCGTTTTGTATTTACAGAATACAGGACGCTTAATTTACATATATAGGATGTCCAATTTATCTTGATGACTAGAAATAACTTTTTGTTGAGAAGCAAATTAAAAAAAGGGTGAAGCAAATGATGTTTAGCTACCAGAGGTAAATAACCAGCATATTTGCCATTTTGGTAAATTTCTTCGTTACGAAGATACGAACAGCAGTACGTCTTTATTAAAGAGCGCGCCGTATTTTTATTTCGCTAAATCATTGTTTGTCCTAAAGAGCTATTCAAAAACGTATCACAGTGCACTGTTCACATAAACATCCTTTCAGACTAAAAGCGTGTGTCTCACCGAAACTCTAAACCGTAACCTTTGCCTCCTAACGCGGTCGCGTGCTGTGCCAACTGAGGTAACGGGACGCAGCTCAGATCCACCACAGCTATACTTCCGCCAGTTCAAATGGTTCAAATGGCTCTGAGCACTATGGGACTTAACTTCTTTGGTCATCAGTCCCCTAGAACTTAGAACTAGTTAAACCTAGCTAACCTAAGGACATCACACACATCCATGCCCGACGCAGGATTCGAACCTGCGACCGTAGCGGTCGCGCGGTTCCAGACAGTAGCGCCTAGAACCGCATGGCCACTGCGGCCGGCACTTCCGCCAGTACTTTATCTTCTACTTCCGAAAGTGGCTTTCTTCCCGGAGTGCCATTCCCGCAAATTGCGCAGGAGAACCTCTGTGAAGTCTGGGCGGTAGGAGAAGAAGTACTGGCGGAAATAAGGCCTTGAGGCCGTGAGTCGTGCTTGGGGAGCTCAGTTGCTCGCACAAAGCAAAAGTCTAGTGTTCGGGTCCTGGTCTGGCACAAGGTTTTAATCTGCTGGTAAGTTTAAGAAAGTCATTTTTAAGAGAATGGTACATTGTGACACGTTATGTAGCCCTACCATCTGAGCTTTCCGAGCTTAACTCGTCCTCATGGCTTTACTTCCGCCAGTATCTCATCTCTTACCACCCACACCTCCTTTCTTACAGGAATGATAGTTACGCAGGAGAATTTCTGTGAAGTTTGGTAGGTAGTAGATTTGGTACTCGTGGAAGTAATGCCGCGCGGACTGGTTGTTAGTCGTGCTCGGGTAACTCAGTTGCTAGAGCCTTTGCCCACCAAAGGCAAAGCTGCTGGTTCGAGTACCGGTCCAGCACATAGATTTAATCTGCCACGAATTTTCATATCAGAACACACTCGCTGCAGAGTGACGTTTCATTCTGACGATTTTGTTAGGAACTGACTCACTTCCCTGTAAAAGCACACAGTCAAGGCATCCAGCGTAATGTAACTCGTCCATGTGCTGGAGTTGACTGTACACAAATGGAAATGCAAGGAAAATGTTTACAGTTTCCATAGATGACTGCCCTTCGTACCTTCGCTTCGTATACATTGTACTCATGCAAACTTTCAAATGTAGACGGTTGAATGTTTGACCGGTTTGTATTTTCGTTGTGTTTCTGTTTGTTTACTGTCAACTTCAGCAAGTGGGCAAGCTACATTGTCCAGGGTACTTGCACTGTGTGCTATTACAGGAAAGTCAGTCAGTTATGCGTTGCTTTTTTTATTGACATCATGTTCACATAAATGAAACACTTCAATATATTTTTCAACAGGTCTTGAAGAGTGCAAGTGGAGCACCGAATAAGAAGTACATTATGCTGTTTAAAAAAGACCTACTGCTGTTCTCATTTTCGTTCCGAACAACGTTACAAGGAAGGCAGTTATACTCGATAATGTCCACCTCGTACGTAAACTAGGTCTGACTGATACATTTTTTTTATTTTGCTTCTGAACTAACGTTACTTGTGGTGGGTAGCGTAAATAGGACCATCTGTATTGTGCTCGGCGTTCATAGGCGTCCACTATCCTGCATAAACGTTGTTGACGGAAGTTTTTTTGGCCAATTATTTACAGCTTTCATCTATTATTTATGCCATCTATGCTAGGCGGCACACGTAACCTTGTATATAAAATACTGTACTCTGTGTTTTTTATCGTATAAGTATGCACTACACCCAAAGAAAATAAAATGAATGCAAAATCAAAGGAACACAGAGACAGTAATTGTAGTGGAGAAATAACTCATGACGTTTATTGCACTTGCTGGCGGTATGACGAGCGAGAAATTAAAAAGCTGCTTTAAAGGACTCTAAGAAATAATTACTGGTTTGGAAGGTGGTGTCAAGTGAGAGCAGAATGTCATAGGTCGAGTTGCCATGTTTAAAATCGACTCCTGTACTGTGTGTTTTATGGTGTGTTACACTTATTCAGAGAAATTTGGAATGCCGTCTATATAAATTGTGTGGGCGCAGTACTGCTAATTCTTTGCGAATAATAATAAATATCGCCAATTTGCTTACATGCAAATTGAGTTTGCGATCTTTTGTGAATGAAACCGGTGTTGGTCACCATTTAGTCTCCATTCTGTACGAATATCTCACCCTAAACTGTTGTACATATATTTTATTTCGAGAAGATGGTATATTACTCTGATTCGTCAGTAATTTTGCTTCATCTGTTATTTTAGCGGCGAATTAGGCAGTTCAGGATTGAGCAAACAGGAATATCCATACCATATACACATTTAGAAGTTACAACAGCACTCGCAGTCTTCATACGTCTCGATGTAGGCGCAACTTAACCGCTTACATCTCTAATCACACGTAGCAAACAGTAGATGCGAACGGGAAAATTAACTGAGACACATGCCCATTTAAAGTGTAGCAAGAACTTATGTTTTGAACCAATATTCAGATTAAAGATTTCCTTCTTATATTTAATGAAACAAATGACTTTAGAACTGTTATCGCAGGTTTCTCAATAGCGCATGTGACGATGTTGGGTATTTGGGTGGCTGTTTGTGTGCTTTACATGCAGTTTTTCCATCGAAGTAAGCGGAGGAACAAATAAAGTGAAGTTGAATACCGATACAGTTATAGACTGTTGCGTACATTACGAATAGTCATAACTGTTTTCAGTTTAGATGTGTCAATTTATATTAAAATAGATAAATAAATGAACCACTTATTTCGAGCGCCACTGTCCCAAGTTTATTCAAACTATATGGACAGCGCAAATGGGTTTATTCGATGTAGATTGACCTGTAAGCGATACGTCTCAGAATTGAGTTTATTTTTATTTTTATTTTTTATTGGGTTATGTCCTTCTACGAGTGTCATATCCCTTGCTGTTGGCTTAAAATGAAAGTGCAGTCGAAGAGAAAACCCTTACGAATCACAGATTTTCACTTTTACAACAAATGGCAACGCGCTTCGTAGCCAATGATCGATCTTCAGTTGATTGTAAGTTTCCTCCAACTTCATCCGTCAGTATTTTTCTGTTGAATATAAAAATGCACTCTTCCCATGGCCAAGTAATTCTGCAATTCAGTGCGTTTCATTTTGAGTACACCATCAGGAAAACAGGTGAATCGTGGTGGCGGAAATTTAAGCAAGCAAAATTACTGTCTCTTCAGTCTGGGAATAGCTGTCTTGTAGAGCCTTTCAAGGTTAGATTATACTCAAAACGAAGCAGGATCAACTCATGATCGTATCGAGCTGTTATTAACGTAGTACACCTTGTACGTCTTGGACCTCCGTGTCTCAGAGTAGCGGCAATCCCTTGCATAACAGCTCGCGTTTGAACCTGGAAATTGATAGGCTTTGATGCCCTGTTTAAAAATTGTTCCGTTTCGATACACACAGCTGAATGCAGTGATCGCATAGTTTGATCTGTACGATAAATCATCTGCAGCAAATGTTTGTTTCGCATGCAACCTGAAACGACATATCTTCGTGCAGTAATCGCTCCTGGGTATCTGATGATGAATAATTCCCCAAACGCGTCATAAGAGCAATAAAGTCATTCCTTGCCTGGTGTATGACTTTTGCCATTGCGACCCAGTCATCCTAAATTTAGAACTACTGATTGTTTCAATTTCAACTTTGAATCGGATAACAAATGACAAAAGAAATATTTTTTCGTGTGATATAATTAAAAATTGACATTTTTCGGATCTTTGCTTCATTTGAACTGTGAAGCTTTCGAAATGTGGTGCTACAGAAGAATGCTGAAGATTAGATGGGTAGATCACATAACTAACGAGGAGGTATTGAATAGAATTGGGGAGAAGAGAAATTTGTGGCACAACTTGACCAGAAGAAGGGATCAGTTGGTAGGACATGTTCTGAGGCGTCAAGGGATCACCAATTTAGTATTGGAGGGCAGCGTGGAGGGTAAAAATCGTAGAGGGAGACCAACAGATGAATACACTAAGCAGATTCAGAAAGATGTAGGTTGCAGTAGGTACTGGAAGATGAAGAAGCTTGCACACGACAGAGTAGCATGGAGAGCTGCATCAAACCAGTCTCTGGACTGAAGACAACAACAACAACAGGTCAATGGGAAGTACCCTATAGGTTCTGTGTATCAAAATATGTGACGCAAATGGCCATACCTTTTAGTTGCTTTGGTGTAGAGGCTTGCATTTATTCCACTGTCAAGAGCCTTCAAACTTTAGTATGTGACCTAAATTTCAACTTGATACATCTAACGGACAAACACTCTGGTAACATATGAGCAAATTTTTTTTTTCGTTTGATGCAGCTACAAATGTACAGTTTTAGGATTTTTTCCTTTGATTTTACTGTGAGACCTTCAATTTTTCCCAAATTTAATGATATTATGCCAACGGGAAATATCCTGTAGATTTTGGTTCAAATGGCTCTGAGCATTATGGGACCTAACTTCTAAGGTCATCAGTCCCCCAGAACTTAGAACTGCTTAAACCTAACTAACTTAAGGACATCACACACATCCATGCCCGAGGTAGGATTCGAACCTGCGACTGTAGCGCTCCAGTTGTGCCAGATTGTAGCGCCTAGAACGGCTCGGCCACCCCGTCCAGCTGTAGATTTTGATGAGTGATTTTGCGAGTGTTAAAATATGTGACATAAATGAGCGTATCTTTTAATCGCACTGACTTAGATGCTTCAATGTTTTACACCGCCAAGTGACCACTGATGTCAGTATGCGACATAATTTTTTACTTGATACAACTACCCGCTCCTGAGAGAAAGTGTTTTTAACAGTCGGGCAGACAGACTAACAGACAGACGGACAACAAAGTGGTCCTGTAAGGGTTCCGTTTTTACCGACTGAGGTATGGAACCCTAAAAAAATCGTGTAAAGGGAACATTGTCTTTTATAGAGTGTAAATTATTTTCATTCATTTGCTGCTACTGGCGAATGTCGACTGTGAAGCCGTTATCAATCACATACATGGTACCTCCACGCAGCGTGACCTATGAGATGTGGCATGTGAATTAATATGTCAGTCGTCATGTGGAGCGACACATCAACATTAGCATATTCCGTATTCAAAATGAATAAAATTTCCAGTAATGTTAGAAAATGTTATTCTTTCGGATTAGAGGTTTGTTCGCCCTCTTGTAAGTGGACACGAATTCTCAACTACCAGAAGTTTTACCATAGAAATGCTACAGTCCGACGCTGATGTTTTTGAAACTTAGAAAATATGCACCAGACCCTTCACTCCACAAGACACTATCAATAGGCTTACTTGATTATGATAAGAAATCAGAAGGAAAACCACCTACATAATGTGGTAAAAGGGAAGAATGTGAGGTTAGTTTTAACATCCCGCGGACGACATTGCTGACGGACAAAATTTTGAAATGGAAAGAACGGGGGAAGGAAATAGGCCGTGACTATTCAGAGGCACTATCCCGGGGTCTAGTCTAAGATATTTATGGAAAAGGCTGATAACATAAAATCTGGCTTGTCGGACTTGAACCGACGCCCTTATGGATAAGAGTCCGTCTCTTAGCACTGTGCCATCTCGCTCAGTTATTTAGAGACGTGCTACTAAAAACAATTTGTATTATTATCCGCAGAGATGAGTGCATACGCTTACCTAAAACAAACTACAACATAAAACAAACGAGAGTGGTTTGTTGTTTTCCCTCCGATTAAGAAATAAAGTAGAAAATTCTTGGAAATGTGTGGTAAGATCCTATAGTACGAAACTGGTGAGGTCATCGACACCTAAGCTTACACACTACTTAATCAAACTAACCTACGCTAAGGACAACACACACACCCATGTCCGATACGTGGGCGGACTCAAACCTCCGACGGGGTGGGCGGGGGGGGGGGGGGGGAGCCGCGCAAACCGTGACAGCCTGAGACCACCCGGCTGCCCCGCGCAGCTAAAGCACAACTATTGACACAAGTAATCTCCTTATATTGCATCTCAGTAAGCTTGAATGATGGAATGGACAGTGTCTTGAGAGGAGGATGTAAGATGAACATCAACAAAAGCAAAACGAGGATAATGGAATGTAGTCGAATTAAATCAGGTGATGCTGAGGGAATTAGGTTAGGAAATGAGACACTTAAAGTAGTAGATGAGTTTTGCTATAAGGGGAGCAAAATAACTCATGATGGCCGAAGTAGAGAAGATATAAAACGTAGAATGGCTATGGAAAGGAAAGCGTTTCTGAAGACGAGAAGTTTGTTAACATAGAGTATAGATTTAAGTGTCAGGAAGCCTTTTCTGAAAGTATTTGTATGGAGTGTAGCCATCTATGGAAGTGAAACATGGACAATAAATAGTTTAGACAAGAAGAGAATAGAAGCTTTCCAAATGTGGTGCTACAGAAGAATGTTGAAGATTAGATGTGTAGATCACGTAACTAATGAGGAGGTACTGAACAGAATTAGAGAGAAGAGGAATTTGTGGTACGACTTGACAAGAAGAAGTAATCGCTTGGTTTCTGAGGCATCAAGGGATCACCAATTTAGTATTGGAGGGCAGTGTTGAGGGTAAAAATCGTAGATGGAGACCAAGAGATTCAGAAGGATGTAGGTTGCAGGACGTATTTGGAGATGAATAAGCTTGCACAGGATAGAGTAGCATGGAGAGCTGCATCAAACCAGTGTCTGGACTGAAGACCACAACAAAAACAACAAATTCGGAAATACTTATGACAGAACTGAGACGTCATGATGATTTTAAATGTGACCTTATTTAGCGCAAACGAAATACACATCTTGAAATGAACACTGGGATACATCAAGAATGCAGTATTTGTCTCCACACAAACGGCAGAGAATATAACATTCTCCCCCTCCTATTCTTCTCGCTCACTTTACACCACTTACATTCTTGGCTCTCGTCTGATGAGTGTTGCCCATCACGGATCAGCTGCTTGTGTGACTTGGTGCCCTACTTGACACCAAAGATGATGGTGTATGAATTCGTCGGCAGTTTGGTATTCTTTCGTTTCGTTTCTATGTTTTAGCTGTTCGAGTGTTGTGTTTCTAAAGAACCAGCTACACAATAGCCGAAAATAATGTGCAGAACCACCGAAAATTCACGTTTGCCAATGTATCGGACCAGCAGTCGTCAATACGCCGAACAGGATGACGCATTCAGACTCACCTCTCCATCTTGCAGCGTTAATACTGTGCGGGAAGAAAAAAATCAACAGAACGTTAAGAAAGCAACTCAGCTTAACAGTGAGTAACAGGTGACAGGAACTAGAATGATGATAAATACCTAAATCGAGGTTTTTATTTCCTTCTAGTAGTTAATTCAGTCAAACATGTGACACCTAAAATGTCCGTTCCACTGTGTCCTCTGTAAGCAATAACGGCAACCACTGCGAGGAATGCCGGAAATGTTTGACTAAATTATGTTGTCCACCAAATGGCCTGTGTGCCGCGATTACTGCACCTGCAGGAGGTAGACAGCCGCTTACAGAGTACGGAGAAGGCCAGATTCTCATTACCCTCACATTCCGCGCACATTCCACGCGCGCCACACTCTGCCGTGTCGTCATAGCAACCCCCACGAGAGGGGCTGGTGTAAGGGGGGACGGGCGGAGGGTGGGGTAGTTGGGGGGAGAAGCGCCCTGCCGCGGTTTAATCTCGCCGCTTACGTGCGAATTTTTACGTCGTTAGCGCAATATCGGCAACTCTCTTCCGCGAGCTGCCATCTCTCCCGCTCCGGGCCTAAACCGCCGCCTCCCATCTTATTACCATGTTTCACGGTGATAAAAGCACACCCCGGAATAACGACATTTGTTCCATCAGCGTGTCCCCCGAAAGCGCTTCGTCTCCTTGTGGGTTTGGGAGGAGCAGCACGTGATGTTACTATGCGGTTGGTGTTCCAGTTGAAGGAGGGTCTGTGTGGTGGAGCCGACAGTGCGTTACTATCAAACCTTCCTTCTCACTTGAAAACCCTGTTCACATTCTAGTAGAATCGATTATTAGCTGACTCTTGGAATAAAATAAAATCTAAATAAATATGCAGTGCACTTATGAGAAAGGTCATCAGTACCTACAACAATATCTGAATTTTATTCGAAATGTACATTAAGTCGGGAACTTGTAAAGAATTTTATTTCTTCGTCTGAAGCAATTTAAATCTGGTCTGAAGTAAAGGCGCAATGAGTAAATAAATATGCAGTGCACTTATGAGAAAGTTCATCAGCATCTACCACAATATCTGAATTTGATTAAAAATGTACACTATGTCGGGAACTTGTGAAGAATTTTATTTCTTCGTCTGAAGCAATTAAAATCTGGTCTGAAGTAAAACCGCAATGAGTAAATTACTGGAAGTGTTTCTCAAAGACTGTTTTGTATGTCACAATGCACTCAATTTCTACGTAACCATCTTTTAAATACAGCGTGTAGTTGTTGCAGAAATGTTTAAAAAGCAGCATAACAGCTGTTTCGCTCCGTTTGTACATGTTGAGTCAACTGACGAGCCTATGTGTATTATTTAAGTCCCCATGAAAAATTGCAACATATTGACTTATCGTCCCAGCACCGTCACAAAAGAAGCTTCATGTACAGCATTGGACATATTGAAAAACTTCTTCAGTCAACCAGGCTGGAATCTGAATGAAAACTCCCTAAACAAACTGGACACACACTCGTTTTAGATGTTGCAGAAGCAATTTATAACGTCTAAGAATAGCTATATAAGAAAAATTTGCAAAATATATGCTAAATAACACTGGTGGATAAGTCGTCATCTTCACTGAAATGATGGTGACGATATTCTTGGTGTCTTCGTATAGAGAAATGGTTTAGTCTCCTTTTTACGTTAATACGCGAAGCATGAGTTTATGTGCGAATAAAAATACGCATTGGATATCTAATCTGACACATCTGCAGCGATGACTGTCACCGAAGTTAAGCGCTGTCAGGTTTGGCTAGCACTTGGGTGGATGGTCGTCCGTGTCTACTAAGCGCTGTTGGCCGGCGACGTGCCCTTAACCCTTGTGAGGCCAACTGAGGAGCTACTTTACTGAGAAGTAGCGGCTCTGGTCACGGCTCTGCCAACGGCCGGGAGAGCGGTGATGTGCTGACCACATGCCCCTCCATATCCACATCCAGTGACGTCTGTGAGCTGAGGCCGACACGGCGGTCGGTCGGTACTATTGGGCCTTCATGGTCTGTTCAACATTATAGTGTAAGAGGTGGTTCTTGGTATGATCTTCAGTGAGAAGACTGGTTTGATGCAGCTCTCCACGACACTCTCTCGCCGGCCGGAGTGGCCGAGCGGTTGTAGGCCCTACAGTCTGGAACCGCGCTGCTGCTACGGTCGCAGGTTCAAATCATGCCTCGAGCATGGACGTGTGTGATGTCCTTAGGTTAGTTATGTTTAAGTAGTTCTAAGTTATAGGGGACTGATGACCTCAGAAGTTAAGTCCCATAGTGCTCAGAGCCATTTGAACCATTTTTGACACTCTATCCGATAAGTCTCCTCAGCTTTGCATTGCTTACAGCAGCCTACATTCATTTTAAGCTATTTACTGTAGTCGACCTCTGGTCTCTGTCAGCAATTCGTATCCCAATCACTTTCCTCCATTACAAAACTGAATGTCCATTGACGTCGTAGGACATGTCCTATAAACCGATCCCTGTTTTTAAACAGGCTGTGCCTTGAATTTCTCTTCTCTCCAATTCGTTTCAGAAGCTGTTCAACAGTTATTCGATCTACTTATCTACCTTTAAACATTCTTCAATATTTCCGCAGTTCAAAAGCTCATGTTCTCTTCTTTGCAATGTTCATCGTCCACGTTTCATTTCCGTGCATCGCTATACTGCAGACACATACCTTCAAGGAACAATTCCTAGGATTTAGATTTAAGTTCGACGCTAACAAACTTTCTTGTTTTTCTAGCTACTGTCAGTCTGCGTTTTATATGCTAACCACTTTGGCCATCATTAGTTATTCTGCGCAGCCCTAATAGAAAAACTCCTCTACTGCTTTTTGTGTCTCATTTCCTTCTGTAATTCCCTCAGTATGCCCTGGACTACATTTATTTACCCTTGATTGCTTTTGTCGACACTGATCTTACAGTATAACCTATTTTCCGTCCTACTCAACAGCACTTCCAAATCCTTTGCTATCCGTGACAGAATTACAATGCTATCACCAAACCTCAATTTTTTTTTTTATTTTTTCTTGAACATTGATTCCCCTTGCAAATCACTCCCTGTTTTCCTTCACAGCTGGCTCATTGTACAGTTTTAATAACATCCAGGATAGGCTACAAGCCTATCTCACTCCCTTCTCACTCACTGCTTCCCTTCATGTCCTTTGACTATCATAATTTCAGTCTTGTTGCTATGTAAATTGCGAACAACATTTCACCACCTCTATTTTATCGCCTTTCTTTTTAGATTTTAAGAAAGTATTCCAGTCAACATCGTCAAAAGCTTTCTCTACACCTACTGATGTAAGTGTAGGTTTCCTTTCCTTTGACATATCTTCTGGCCTACGTATCTCCAAAATGAAAGCTTATCAGCATCAGTGTCAGCCGCTATCAATTTTTTCATTTGCAAACTATAATTTATTAAACTGATACGACAGTAAAATAAGGAATACATGACAGCAACAGAAGCGTAATCCTTTTTTTCAATCCAGCAGTATCCTCACAAGGAACTGGGTGTTTGAAATATTTTGTGATCAAGTGTGTTTCATTGGAATGGTCGGAATGCACTGTTTCGCAAATCCTTTGTCGTAGCTGTCATTTTTGCTTTCCATTTCTGATCGGATGGCTAGAGATGTAATTAGTAAACGGGCTATGCACTGAATATTAAGGAAGTAAATTGGGACTCGCGTCGACGACGTCACTAGAGTCGAAGCACAAGTTCAGATTATGGAAGGTTGGGAAGGAAATCACCAGCTTACTTTCCGAAGGAACCATCCGGAATTTGTCTGAGCACGCCCTGGAGACACCACGGGAAAGTATTGAATACTAACGGAGAAAGTTAGTTGTTGCATAGCACAGAGGCCGTGCACGTTTGACACTTACCGGGCGACGTGCGGTCCCACGTTTCCGCTGTCGAAGGAGGAGCTGGCGGTGATGTCTTTGTCCGGGATGGCGCCGGACTCCATTCCCAGAGGCCAGACGCATTGCGCTGCGACACACAGGAACACATGTTAATGGAGCCTGAGTCACACTTCCGAGGCAGGCGCGGCGCTGAGTGGCGTACCAAGTAAGTCTCTCTGGAAGGACACTGCTCAACTCTTTCTCTGAGGTCTATATTTCGCAGTGCTCCGTCAGGGCAGTAGGGCAAAGAAAATTTATTATTTATCACCAAGGGAAAGCAAACAGGATTTAAGAAATACGATTCATCACCACTTTCTGCCATTTTGCGTGCAAGCGTATGTGCGCGCGCATGTGTGTGTGTGTGTGTGTGTGTGTGTGTGTGTGTGTGTGTGCGCGCGCGCGCGCGTTTGTTATTGAAACGCACTTGTGATCCTAATTCACCAATTTTGTTGTCGACGTAGTTAAGTAGAAGCTTGCACTAATTACATTTAGAGATTAAATATCTTATTTTTAACTAAAAACTAACCCCGCATATACCTTCTGTACTTTCGATACTACCTAAAATGACTTTGAACTGTGTTCAGCCTCCAAACTTAACCAATCTAATAATATTTGCCACAAAACAACGTATTTCTTTGAAGTGACTCATCTGCATTACTCACTGTATAACCGATCAACACTGCTGCTTTCAACTAATGGACTTCGATTTAAAACCACCAGAGCGTGCATCCCAGATGCTAATTTCGTAACGTGTATGATACTATAGTACAGTAATGGCCATTAAAATTTCTACACCAAGAAGAAATGCAGATGATAAACAGGTGCTCATTGGACAAATATATTATACGAGAACTGACATGTGATTACATTTTCGCGGGATTTGGGTGCATAGATCCTGCGAAATCAGTAGCCAGAGCAACCACCTCTGGCCGTAATAACGTCCTTGATACGCCCGGGCATTGAGTCAAACAGAGAGCTTGGATGGCTTGTACGGGTACAGCTGCCCATGCAGCTTCAACACGATACCACAGTTCATCAGGAGTAGTGACTGGCGTATTGTGGCGAGCCAGTTGCTCGGCCACCATTGACCAGACGTTTTAAATTGCTGAGAGATCTGGAGAATGTGCTGGCCAGGGCAGCAGTCGAACGTTTTCTGTATCCAGAAAGGCCCGTACAGGGCCTGCAACATGCGGCCGTGCATTACCCTCCTGAAATGTAGGGTTTCGCAGGGATCCAATGAAGGGTAGAGCGACGGGTCGTAGCACATCTGAAATGTAACGTCCACTGTTCAAAGTGCCGTCAATGCGAACAAGAGGTTACCGAGACGTGTGACCAATGGCACCCCATTCCATCACGCCAGGTGATACGCCAGTATGGCGATGACGAATACACGTTACCAATGTGCGTTCACCGCGTTTTCGCCAAACACGGATGAGACCATCATGATGGTGTAAACAGAACTTGGATTCATCTGAAATAATGACGTTTTGCCATTCGTGCGCCCAGGTTCGTCATCGAGTACACCAACGCAGGCGCTCCTGTCTGTGATGCAGCGTCAAGGGTAACCGCAGCCACGGTCTCCGAGCTGATAGTCCATGCTGCTGCAAACGTGCAGATGCTTGTTGTATTGAAAACGTCCCCATCTGTTGACTCAGGGATCGAGACGTGGCTGCACGTTCCGTAACAGCCATGCGGATAAGATGCCTGTCATCTCGACTGCTAGTGATACGATGCCGTTGGGATCCAGCACGGCGTTCCGTATTACCCTCCTGAACCCACCGATTCCATATTCTGCTAACAGTCATTGGATCCCGACCAACGCGAGCAGCAATGTCGCGGCAATCGCGATAGGCTACAATCCGACCTTTATCAAAGTCGGAAACGTGATGGTACGCATTTCTCCTCCTTACATGAGGCATCACAACAACGTTTCACCAGGCAACGCCGGTCAACTGCTGTTTGTGTATGAGAAATCGGTTGGAAACTTTACTCACGTCAGCATGTTGTAGGTGTCACTACCGGCGCCAAGCTTGTGTGAATGCTCTGAAAAGCTAATCATTTGCATATCACAGCATCTTGTTCCTGTCGGTTAAATTTCGCGTCTGTAGCACGTCATCTTCGTGTTGTAGCAATTTTAATGGCCAGTAGTGTAGATATTATTTACTTTCGCCAGACACTTTATTTTGCACGAAGCGCTTTGTATAGCGGTCAACTAACTGGCGGGGGTGGGAGGTAAAAATCTACGACCACCGCATCAACAGTTCACCTTGTCGGTTATCCATTACTACTACCATTTTCTTAAAAGTATTTCGCTTTTGACTCTTTCCATTGCTTGAAGACACTTTTTGACATGATGTAATAAACGGTTTTATCTTCGTCCAGCAAAGACACAGAAAACTTAGTTTTCAGTAGTTTACTTCATTTTAATGATTAATTGAACTACCTATCTTTATAATTCACACATATATCATGACTTTAGCACAGCTTGGCAACCTGAAGATGTTCTCAAAACGAAACAGGTCGTAGCATATGTATTTATACAGCTGAGGTGTTTTTATAGGTGTCTTCTGTGCTAATAATAGAACTGTAAAATCACTGTGTCTTTCTGTGTGTCTCCAAAGCTACTATGCGAATTTTCATGGTGTCTTTACATATATCTTGATTGTAGCTTGGATCAACATATACTTATTTCATAAAAATCGGCTAATGGAAAAAGAGAAATCGTAATTTAACGTTTTATCTAAAATCGTGTCTGTCTGTCTGAATACCCTAATCATCAAAGTTACTACACGAATTTGCATGGTATTTTCACTGGTAACTTGAGCGTGGTTTGGGGCAACATACAGGATTTATTTCATCAGAATAGGAACAAGGAAAAGCATCTATTGTAATTAAACTTTTATCTAAAATCTTTTACGCAGCTTAGTAGTTCGAATGTTTAGTTATTATCACACACTACATCAAACAAACAATAGGTGGTGCTAGTTTTTTATATACCTCATTGGCACGAATATTTTCGGAGATTTATGTCAGGGACAGAATTAAGTGACACTATCTTAGCTTTATGAATACAAATGAACAGTGAATTTACTTGATAGGAATATACGGATTTACTGATTTCGCTTTGTGTATAAAACACATACCGAATTTGTTTTGTTTCTTTCGATAAGTTTTACTTATATTCTTTGCCACGGAAAACGTATGTAGTAAGTTCACTTTATGATCTGAGTGCCAATGCATTACGTTTTGATTTCGTTCTGTTTATGAACAAAAATGCTTGGAATACGGTCGAGTCTTTCGGCTAAAAGACTGAGAACTCTGGGGTTTCAAGAAGCCAACGAAGATAGGATGGCGAGACGCCGTGGCTCGAGACATCAGGCTTTCCCGCTTTTGGGAATTTCCTTCCAAAATAAAAGCACGATGTAATTATGATCGAGAGTGTTATGCACATCTCGCTCCTCAGAACCCTTCACTCCCAGACACTTAGAGTTACGGAAATAATAGAAAAGGTAATTTTGATGCGAGGAGAAGTCATCTTTAAACTTTACATTACGGGTTTTATACACATCAGTAATTCATTTTGGATATTCATAAAGTATCGTTACTATATCTGCAAAAAAAGAATTTCCTTGTTTAGAAATTTTCACGATTACAAAGAAAATTCCTACTTTGAGGAACTATAGGAGTAAAGTGCACGGGTACTCTGTGTTTTAGTGAATGGAGAAGTGTAACAGACAGCGCATGACCGGGATGCAGCGGTTTAAACACAGAACGGTCTGCGAGTCACTGACAATACGGACAAGCGAGAGGCCTTACATATGACTGAAAGTACTGTAGTGAATGTCGATGGGTAAGAGTTAGTGTGTGACTGGGTTGCACCAGCTGTACATGCAAGACGGATAGTGAGTCAGTGTGAACAGGCTGAGGAGAGCACTGTTTCCCAGAGGCGAGACCCTACTTATGACTGACACAACTGTAGTGAATGGCGATGTGTAACAGACAGTGTGTGACTGGGATGCACCAGCACTACACGCAAACTGAACGTGAGTCACTAACAATGTGAACAGGCTGAGGAGAGCACTGTTTCTCAGAGGACAGTCCTTGCTTATGACCCCGAGATCTTATTTATGAGTGACGGTGGGGACTCGTTGCCAGGCGGTTTTAAGCACTACTTAAACACGTTCTTTTGCTAAACATTTACCTCGTTCCAATAAGTCATTCTCATGAGGAACGTCATCTGCTGCAAATCCGATGTTTTGGTGGCCGCCTCTATAATCCGTTATCTTCTATCCTACTCTGCCCAGGTAGAACACACTTAATGATCACTCGCACTGACGGTACCGCACAGACTGGTCGCACAAACGGCGTTTTCTGAGGTCGATGACAGTGGAGTTCACGAAGTGAATATCTAACCAAAAGAAAGTCCAATGAGCTAACGAAACAGTTCAGAGAGCAACCCGAATCATAAATGTAATACAGGCAAGATCAAAACTCTATTGTTCAGTGGGGCGTAACTAAGGTCTTTGAAGACTTCCAGGAGTCTGGTAGCCGTATTTATCGGCATGTTCTATCCAGAAGCCGGCTCCATGTGACTTGCTGACAACGACGGCAGCGCTTCGCATGGGATCAGGCTGCAGCCAGAATACGTAGCCCGAGTATCTCTGACGAGTTCACCCTAACGATAGTCGGGCTGGGCGGAGAATGTGAATCACTGTCAGATACTAGGCATTCAACCGCCAACAGCTGAAAATCATCCTCCGAGCACTGAATGCTAGCAGAGATGGAGAAGACAAGATCCCAGAACTCTGCGGTGGATCGATGCTCGCAAAAAGCCAGCTGTGCAATGTTGAGGACATGCAACGTGTTATGGGCCAGGGCCATGAGTGGCATCTAATACCGCTCAAGGCTAAACCGTTACAATCAAGCCGCCTTTAGCGCCAGTGGACGTTCAGCCAGCGCGGGCTCTGCGTAATATCCGCCGTGGACAACGTTAGAACGATACCTCAGGCAGAGACAACGCACTACTGAGGTCAGGTATAAAGCGCTATGAAGCTTTTACTGTACCCTCAAACTGTTCAATCTAGCGCTGATCCGACCAGTGATAGAATAGGTGGCCGTAGAGTGAGGCAACGTCGCAAACAAACACATACGTCTGCTTCTGGGTCTGCAGGGCAGAGTCTTACGACTCGACTTGCACTTGCCACGTGAGTGGAGCATCGTGAACTTACTGGAATCCAGTCACTGCAAGACCGTTTTAAACTGACTGTTCGATAGCTCTACCAGAAGCTGCAGCAGTTAGAGAAGAGCTTAGTCTCAAATCTTGGAAATGGTTCAAATGGCTCTGAGCACTATGGGACTTAACATCTATGGTCATCAGTCCCCTAGAACTTAGAACTACTTAAACCTAACTAACCTAAGGACAGCACACAACACCCAGCCATCACGAGGCAGAGAAAATCCCTGACCCCGCCGGGAATCGAACCCGGGAACCCGGGCGTGGGAAGCGAGAACGCTACCGCACGACCACGAGATGCGGGCAAATCAAATCTTGGAAATCACAGGCACAGACGCGAGCACACTGGTAGCCTGACTTGCTACAAGTATAATCGGCTCTCGTAGCAACTAAGTATACAGTCGCTCACAAACAGACACAAACACACACACACACACACACACACACACACACACACACACAATTGCTCTAAGGAACGTGGCTACATAGTGTAGCGTTAGGCCAAAAAAACCGACCAAAAATTCAGGAAACATCGAGAACAGCACAGAGCGTTTACACTGTGCAAAAACAGAGGTAAAATGGGCTGTCTGCTATGGAAAAGAAAGCCGGAAGGATGGAAGGAAGATTAAACGTCCCATTGAAAGCGAGTCACTGGAGACGGAACATAAGCTCGGGTTAAGAAAGGATCGGGAAGGAAATTAGTCGCGTCCTTTGAAAGGAACCATCCTGGCATTCACTTTAAGCGAAACCAATGTGCGACTTCGCTTTATTCTCAGGTAAAGGGTGAGCGTAGCCCGATCCAAGACCGGTGAAATCTAACTTATAGGCCAGCCATCAGAGGACCCATTTGTGCCGTGTTAGCCCAGTCCACGCTCCCTGAAACCTATGTCTAATTTTTTTTTTTGTTTTTTGATTTTAATAATTTTTTGTCATGTTATAAATCCAGTCATGGATCAAAAAAGCTTTATTAACCAGGTGCAGCCAGAGTTCTGCTATGCAATGACATTTTGGATCATATGAGGTGTAGTCACATAATTTTTTCAGATGAAACATTATTTTTGCCATTTGGAGCGTTTTATACGGTTAAAAGGTTGCTAAAGGATGCATTGCTCAGATGACAATCATTGCCTCGTTTTATGTTGGTGGTTTCCGCCTCTCGCGACGTAATCTGCATTACATAGGGTTGTATGGTTACTTTTGATCAGATAATGTATTAACACTAACGTATGCTATACAAAATATATTGCTAAAAATATATTGCACATTATCGGCGGTTAACTAGTAATTGTTATCAGTGATAGCAGTAAGTGTAGCGGTAAGGTGCGTACTCACACACGTCGAGTGACGAGCACAGTGCCACGTGGAGTGACAGCAGAGCCACCGCCGCCAACAACTGCATCTTCACTGACTCCGGCACTGGTCACCGCAAACCTGCCTGCAAAGAAGGAACACACCATTAGAGCGCTATGGCTCAAAGTCGTAACACGTGTCAGTACATGGGTTTCATTGCCAGTCCCGTAGCCTGGCTTCAGGAAAGGAGCAAGTGTCAATTATTCTTTCACGTTTCAAACCATTGCGGTTCTCGTAAGAGTAGGTCGTTAGGTATATGAACATGCGTAGTTGGAGAAATGAGTAGAAAGGAGAGTAGTCATTAACGTTTAATTTCATGCCAGATTTCCGTAGTGCACTGTTAGAGCACAAAAAATTGCAAGCAAAGTGAATTATTGTGCGACAGCTCGTTTTCGGTAGTTGCGGGAATACTGGAAGTGTGTCAGTACAATTTAGAGGGTTACAAATGTTCTGTAGATTGCTCCAGGTACGTGACACGGTACTATGGCGTGAGGATTTCGATGTGTGACAGGACTGCGTGACTTGTAAGAGTAGAAAAAGAAACGTTCTGACTTTCGAGGTGATAATTAAAACCAGATATAATCACATCTGGTATACTTTCTACGCAAATGACGATAGAAACTTGGAGAAACTTTTAACTAGCTCGTCAAAAATAAAAATTCGCTTTGGCGCCAGTTGTAAGTCACCTGTTCCTGTGTTTGCCAGTAGCGGTGTCCCTGGAGTCCTCTCTCTCTCTCCCTCTCTCTCTCTCTCTCTCTCTCTCTCTCTCTCTCTTTCTCTTTCTCTCTCCCGTTCGCTCGTTGCAGAATTTGCGCCGTGCCGAGATGGCGATAAAAAAAGCAGTAAACTGCGATTTCTGTTCTCCGTTACAACAGGTGCAATGAAGTTACGATACTGTGCGGTGAGTTACGTCAAGAACAAGAAATCAACGATGGATCGACCGTAAGGAGCGTACGTATGCACAATACGGTATCTGTTTTTTTTTTTCTCTTGGATTTGCAGTTGGAACAAAGAGGAGAAAGAGGAACAGTCACTAATGTTTAATTAGTCTATGTGCCGCAAATTCTCACTGAAGTAACTTTTCATCCGACATCACGAGGTTTCCCATCAAAGAAAAATCCTAGGCACAACCGGGAACTGAACCCGTATCCTCCGCCCAGTACCCAGATTCTCTGACCAGCCAGTTACCGGACCCTACTTGATCAATCAATGCTGAGGCAAAAGAGTATTGTGTCTAATATTACTTTGCGTTTTTATTTTGTGGAAACATGAAATGAAGAATATTTGTTACAAAAAAAAAAAAAAAAAAAGCTAATACTTTCTTACTCGAAATTTCATAAAACAAAAGGAGTTTTCTTTTGGTTGCTGCTTTAATTTATAAAATGCACTTAATCGAAGTCGAAGAACATTATAACAATATTTTTATAGGGCACATTTCCTAATGTACTGCAATACTATATTTATTTGTTCTCAAACCTTTTGCTGACTTCTTTGACTATTGATAGTCACCTAACGATAGCCTTAGGACAAAGCGACCCGTTTAGTGACCGAATAAAAAAAGTATAATTTAGCAAAACATCAGGAACAGTTTCGTACTTAATTATGCTTACAATATTCTTTCTCTTCATTAACGAATCAGATACAGGGAGTCAAAACGAACGGATGGGAGGAAGGACACGATGAGGATTTAACAAAAGAATAGGCCGGGGAAGTCTAAATCTGTTCCGGAAATCAGTATCCCTAGTTATAGAGCATATCGCCGATTAAACATATTTACTGATTTACTTCTTCACAGGGAATCTATTACCATGCGGAGCTGTCGAGTTTCTTGTGCAGTTTTACATCTCTTTAGTCCAAGTATCGTCTAATTAGAAAACATTAACCATAATTAGGAAACATTAACCTGTTTCCTGTTTACTTTGTTCGTGTGCTACTTCAGAATAAGAAATTAGTGTATCGGTAAATGTTCTACTGTCCTACGGATCTCAGGTGCCGAATTAGAAAATTGACTTATCGTATATTGCAAGTAAGCCCTTAAGTATATTATGTGCATCGCAAAGATTCCTACCGAGCATTAGCGTTTTGCCTATTTGATCCCCTTCTGAGTTCACTAATTCAATCACAAAGCTATCCATAGTTCTATTGTGCTCCTATCCCTTATTTCACCCAAAAGTTATCTAATGATTTCATTGAAACTCACAGCAACCTCGGGATTTTCAGTTTTTCCAGGTCCTATCCCCTTAATTTCCAACCTTGTGACAATTTCTTCAGTTTTAATCTCAAGTTTCTAACTAATAAACTCTGGTCGGAATCCACATCTACCATCTTTCAATGGCTGCAGGTGTCTTCCAACGATGCAATCTCCCTACAAGATTCCGAAACCAAGCGTAACCAATAATTAAATTATGTGCTGTGCAAAATTCGACCAAGTGGCTTAGTCTTCCATTTCTTTTCTCTAATCCATGTCCTAATACTATTTCTCCAACTCTTCCTTTCTTTGTAATCGAACTTAGGTCCGCATCGCAATCACACTGTCATCTTTATGAGAATAATTCCCTTTGGCTCTTCATACATTCACTCAATCTCCTCAACATCTGCGGAGCTAGTCGTCATATAAAATTTTACTACTGTGCGAGGTGTTGATATCGTGTATATCTTGGCCACTATAATGTGTTCACTAGGCATTTCATAGTAGCTTGCCCGCCTTCCTATTTTCTTATTCATTATTAGTTATTTTTACTTATAACACTTACTGACCTTACCAGAATTTGCTATTTTTCCTGGCATCAAACTTCACTTGTTCCCACTACGTCGATCTTTACCTTTTTTTTAAATAGACACAGCTATTTGACTTATTGTTGTTTATTTAATTACGACCCACGTTTCGGCCTTTTCTGAGTCCTCATTATCATGACGGCTCAAGAACGTGTGTTCATCTTGTATAGACCAAAGAAAACCTGTTTTTATTAAATATGGCATGATCTATTTACATGATGATGATTTCCACATCTGGCATTTCGTGGTGAGCGAATATTGTTGTTAATTTATGGCCAATTTTGAGCTTGATGTCCTGCAAAATACGTTACTGACATATACTCAATCACCTGAATGTGGCATAAAAGGCCGAAACCTGGGTCGTAATAAAATAAATAACAATAATGTCAAATAGTGGTGTGCTCATTTAAAAATTATTGTATGATTGTTGCTCGGTAACATCAAACTTTAAACCTTTCCATTTGCCGTTTTAAATTCTCTAAAGTACCTACCCGATTAAGCGATCCACCTTTGTACGCACCCACTAATAAAATACCAGTTTATTCTGAGTCGTCCTCTCCCAGAATATTGTACCCAAGAGGATGCCATCATCATTTAACCACACAGCAAAGATGCGTTCCCGTGGAAAAAATAACGGCTGTAGCTTCCCCCCTTGCTTTTAGCCGTTTGCAGTACCATTACAGCATGCCATGTCGGCTGATGTTACAAACGTATTTTAGTCCTTCGTCATCCAGAGGGTTGCCCCTGCGACTACTGAAAAGGCTGATGCCCCTCTTCAGAAGCCACATGTTTCGCCTCTCCACAGACATCGCTCCATTTCGGTTGCTCCTACGTTTAGCCATTCAAGCCATCACGCCTCGGCAACGTCCATGGTTCATGGTCGGGCTGTTACTGTTACAGTTGTTGAATTAATATGCACGATACCTGCTCTCAAATTTTCGAATTTTTTCCAATTCTATATTCCTCTGAATAGCCTTTTGTTGGATGTTGATGTAAAGTGCTGAACCAAGACCTTATATAAGAAAGGAACCGTATGGCATTAATGGCCAGGAGACCCCAGTGGAGTGGTCGCCCGCCTTGAGCAAGTCTTTCTGTTTCACACCACGTCGGCGACTTGCACGTCTTTTTTGTGGTGAAATGATTTGGACAACACAGACTCCCAATCCCCAAGCTTACAAAATCCCCGCTCCGGCTGGGAATCGAAACTGGGACCCCGCCGTCTGGGGGAAACCATGCTAACCTCTAGATCAAACCCGTTCAGGAAACAGACAGGCGAGCACTAGAGCTCACGCTCGTTAACACCATTTCAGTAGACGACGCTTGCGGTGAAAAGTGGCTGTTCTGTTTTCGGAGGAGTGACAATCTGTTACGTTCACTGTAGTTTTAAACGCAAGCTAATATAGTTAATGTCGCAGTGCTTAAAGTGCAGAACAGGTGTTTCAAAATCGATGAAAGGCAGCGTTGTGGCCGAGTTAGGTGCATAAAAGTGAAGGTCAGACTCACGAGTAAGAACTAACAATTTTTAACACTTCAGTGCAGAATGCGTATCTACAGTTAAAACTTACAAGCCTGCAGTAGTTGATGATAAGTTTCATAATAAAATAACTCTTCTGGATAAGAATTAAAGTTTTCTTTAACATTAATTTCCACAACTTCAGAAGTCGACATTTACGATTACGTTGATGTTTGGACCTGCATATTTGAGAGCCCAACTTCTTTCCACAGTGCAGGGAACGAAATCTATCCACAAAGCTCACTGACAGACTTCATTTTAAAAGCTTATATTCGAATTAGCGGTGCTCAGAATGCGTTACCAGACATGGAAGCTTTAGTGAAATAGTATTCAGTGACTGCAATGTTCCTATGTTTAGTGTATGAATAAAATAGTCACGAAATACTTGTTGATGGCAACGTAAACTTCGTCTGAAACAACTTTTGTCATAAGATTACATCAATCTTAACAAACATTACGTTTCGTACTCAGCTGTCCCATGCACGTTGCCTAATCAAATGGTTCAAATGGCTCTCGCCGCGCGGGATTAGCCGGCGGTCTATGGCGCTGCAGTCATTGAACTGTGCGGCTGGTCCCGGCGGAGGTTCTAGTCCTCCCTCCGGAATGGGTGTGTGTGTTTGTCTTTAGGATAATTTAGGTTAAGTAGTATATAAGCTTATGGACTGATGACCTTAGCAGTTAAGTCCCATAAGATTTCACACACTTTTTTTTTTTTTTTTTTTCAAATGGCTCTAAGCACTATGGGACTCTTAACATCTGAGGTCATCAGTCCCCTAGACTTAGAACTGCTCAACCCTAACTACCCTAAAGACATCACACACATCCATGCCCGAGGCAGGATTCGAACCTGGGACCGTAGCAGCAGCACAGTTCCAGTCTGAAGCTGCTAGAACCATTCGGCAACAGCGGCCTGCTTTGCCTAATCAAATAAGGGAAATGTAAGTTACATTTGAAAGTCGTTTCTCATCCATGCAACAGTTTTAGGAAATAAATTTGCCACGAAAGGTATTAATTAGCAACCGTAAAGCGATAGATCTCCATAGAATAGTTAACGGCCGTAGAACAGACACGTCGACAATAGTTTCTCATGCCGAGCCGTCTTGTTACGATTCGTTTTGCCTTCCCCTCCTTTCCTCTTCCCTTTCCCATTCCACTACTCGCCATGATCCGGCCGGTTGGTCACAGCAGAGGCGTGAGCGCGAACCAGCTCCCACGAGCAGTTCGGTAAACAGGTCTGCACTAGACAGTACTGATACAAAAAAATTACCATTATTATATTTTACATACTTTACTGTTATTAAAATTGTAAGCATCTGTGGAACGTTAAAAATGTGCGTGATCGCAAACAAAAGTAATATTTGCGAGGGTGATAAAGGCAGTAGCAACTGACAGTAGCCCCCCCCCCCCCCCATCCCTCCCGCTAGCCACAACAGAACCTGGATCCGTCCATGTTATGAAAAGACGAGTGGAACTTGAAAGGAGTGCCATTGCGGAAATGTAGTCGTCGCCGCCTGGCAAAGCGCCTCATATCCCTAAACACACGGTAGACGGCCAGGCCGGTTGGCTTCCGTGCGGCGCTGAAAGATCGTAAACATACGAGCGCGACCGGTAGGCGCACGTCGCGACGTCGCAGACGGCACAGAAAGTGGAAGGCGTCAGGGAAGCGGGGAGGCAGAGAGAGACAGGCGGAGAGGAGGCCGGGCTCTTGCTGATTTACTGTTCCGGTAATTACTTGGGGCCGCCGCGGGGGCGCTTTTGAAGTCCCCCGTCGCTGCTCTCTTTTGCCGTTGTTTACGACGGCTGACGGAGTCGCGCGGCTAAAATTCGCCCCCTACATCGTCGCTAACGGCAGTCTCAGCATGCGCTTTCAGCGCTGCCGGTGAACCTGATAAACTGTAGCCCACCAGAAGTCATGAGATATAATGTCAGCCATTCCTTATAAGTCAGGATTCGTACCAAAACTTTAAGAGGGCTCTACCGAAATTAATACAAAAACGTCACACTGTCTTTATTGGGTGATAGAGAGCGTTCAGTGTTCGGATGGAGATACCACTTAGGCTTTCACAGGAAGTGTTTACTGCGGTTAAAAACTATAGACAGGGAAGCCGAGGTCGATATATAAAATTATTCGTCCTTATCAGTGCGAGATATCGTCGGAGATACATTGGTGTATACCTTGCACACCTGCATGGACTACCATAGCACACTTCCCTACTCAATCCAAATTCCCATTCACTCGTTGTCCTCTTGATATTCCCCCTAAACTCGACCAGCAGTGGAGACCCTTTCCAGTTGTATTGAAATAGCACCTCAGAATCCAACGGAACGGAGGATACTACCTGAATGGTTCAAATGGCTCTAAGCACTGTGGGACTTAACATCTGAGGTAATCAGTCCCCTAGACTTAGAACTACTTAAATCTAACTAACCTAAGGACATCACACACACCCATGCCCGAGGCAGGATTCGAACCTGCGACCGTAGCAGCAGCGCATTTCCGTACTGAAGCGCCTAGAACCGCTCGGGAACAGCGTCCGGCGATCCTGCCTGAAACCCAGCCATAGGTGCTTTGATCAAATACAACTATTTGTTTTCAGAGACCCTTTCAAAGTTCGAATATCTAGGCGCAGTTAACCAAAACCATTGTACCAGGTGAGTAGGAAGCTCGGATTCGAATCCCGGCCTTGGTACAAATTGTCATTCCTCGCTTCAGTCTGCATATATACATCGACTATTTTTAATTGAGAACGAAGTCCCCAGCCAATCATGGTTTCGGCTTCACGAGACGATTGGCAGTGTCTTCTATAGTACAGCTCTATAAATGCTATCACCTTGAGCTTTGGACGCAGTCACCAGTTTAACTCCGAAGATAAGTACCGCACAGGGGGCGAAACGACATTGAGCAGTTTTATATAACGACCACAGCCTACCAGCCCGATGGTTTTAACTGAGGTTTCAAATGGGAACGATCCGTTTGGCGGTCCTCTTCGCTATCTTCTGGAGCCATAGATTTTCTGCAGTTATAAAACACGAAGGACGTGAAAGGTAGGCAGTAGTTGAGAAAGGAGTGAGCCAAGCCTTTATCCTGTCCTCTATGTTATCCAGTTCAAAAATGGCTCTGAGCACTATGGGACTTAACATCTATGGTCATCAGTACCCTAGAACTTAGGACTACTTATACCTAACTAACCTAAGGACATCACACAACACCCAGTCATCACGAGGCAGAGAAAAATCCCTGACCCCGCCGGGAATCGAACCCGGGAACACGGGCGTGGGAAGCGAGAACGCTACCGCACGACCACGAGCTGCGGACTGTTATCCAGTCTTTACATAAAGCTAACAGTAATGTAAAATAGGATAAAATTTGGAAAAGCAGAGCTGAAGTAGGAGAATGTCGATGTGATTGTAAAACTGTCAGAGACGGGAATGGATTTGTGAGGTCAACTGAAGTGAGTCGATAGTGTCTTGAAAAGTGTCTGTAAATTCACATACATAAACCCAAAGCAAGGGCAATATAATGAAGCCGAATTAATTAATGCGAAGCTGAGGTCATTGGGATATAAAGTGGGACATTAAAAATTAGTTGATGAGTTTTGCTGTTTCTGTAGCAAAATAACCGATGATGGCGAAGTAGAGAGGATACAAAGTGTTGAATGACCACAGCACGGAAAGTATTTCTGTAGAAGAGGAATTTGTTTAAACGTAATATCAATGTAAGTGTCAGGAAGAATTTTCCGAAGGTACTGTCTGGAATGTAACTTTATATGGAAGTGAAACGTGGCATACCCTGTTTGGACTTGAAGACAATAAACGCTTTTGAAATGTGGTGCAGTAGAAGAGTGATAAAGATTAGATGACTAGCTCTAATAGCAAATGAGGTGGTACTGAATCGATTTGGGGAGAAACGAAATTAACGGACTTCTTGACTCTCATTAGGGATCTGTTCGCAGAACCCTTCCTGAGACATCAAGTATTTGACGATCTGGTAATGGAAGGAAGTGTGAGGGGTAAAAATTGTAGGTGGAGACCTGAATGAAGTACGCAGATTAATATTAAAGTATTCGTATGGTACTTATGCAGAGCGATGAGAGTTGCACAGGATAGACTAACATGGAGAGCTGTAAACAAGGCCAGGTTCGCTACTTTACATTCAGTCAGCCAGCATTTGATGGAAAGGCCCGTCATCAAAGCTGTAGAATAGTCAACCTTCCACAGACACCCCTCCGTTATGGTGCACATACGGAACGGGTATCCTTATCGTTTAGGCACGCTGGACAATCCCCCTCGAGAAGCTCCGTGCTGCGTGGTGATACATATACGTGGTGAACATTAATAAATGTGACAAACTGGAAGGAAGGAATGCTGCCTAGAAATAGGAGAAAAAAGATCCTATGAACAATGTTCGGAAATGCATCGTTGCCACGTTAGGGTGCTGACGAATGGGAGTGCCTTTGACCACTTGCCGTGTGTTCCTCGTGGGTTGCAGGATGTGTGATGGACGCAGCGTACTGTAAGCAGCAGAATGGTCCGGTATTCATGTCGAGAACAAGCCGAGATGGAAACGGTCGAGAGGCAGTACTGCTATACTAAAACAAGTACCCTCACAGTCACAATCACATCACTCAATACTTCGAGCCCATTTTCGGCATTTGTGTGATGATGATGTTTGGTTTGTGGGGCGCTCAACTGCGTGGTTATCAGCGCCCGTACAAGTACCCAATCTTTGCTCAATCCAATTTCGCCACTTTCCTGGATGATGATGAAATGATGAGGACAACACAAACACCCAGTCATCTCGAGGCAGGTGAAAATCCCTGACCCCGCCGGGAATCGAACCCGGGACCCCGTGCTCGGGAAGCGAGAACGCTACCGCGAGACCACGAGCGGCGGACGCGGCATTTGTGTGATCATCGGTCCCTTCAGGCAGACGAACGTGTAGGGTGGCGGTGAACCGAGGAGGACTGGGATCTATATGATATTGAGATTAACTTTAGCACAAGCTCCAGACAATTTGGACGCCAACACGGTGTCAGCCAAAGTACGGTTATATGTATTCCTCATGACAACCGCTAATGTCCTCACCTGCAACACACATTAACCACATAGCACGTAATCAGAAGTTCTGCCATTGTTCAGTGGCATCTAGTGTGGCAACGATGCATTTCTGAACACATATTCGTAGGACCTTTTTCCCCCCATTTGCACTCAGGAATCTCTCCTTGCAGTTTGTCGCTTTCCTTAATGTTCACTCTGTATATGTGTGGCAGCCTGCACATTAACAAGGATAAATAGTCGATAAGAGAAGTTCATATAGCAGTCAATAAATAGGGATGATCTCTATTTCTCTATAGTATGCACAATACGCACAGTGCAGTACCCCAGGACGGATGAGGTTAGCGCAAGACTTGAGGGGATTAAGCTGAAATTCTTCTCATGTTCTAAATGCCTAATTCATTCATTTCACCCAGTCTCGTCATGGAACTTGTAGTCACTAAACAGCTGCGAGCAATTGGTACAGCCTGGCCTTTTTGCCTTGCTGTTCAATTTGTATCGGAATTTGTGGTGAGTGACTGATAATGCTAGTATCTGATTACCGCAGCTCCAGCCCTTGGGAGAGAGGAAAGCGATGGCACAGGGCGAGAGAGAGAGAGAGAGAGAGAGAGAGAGAGAGAGAGAGAGAGAGAGACGAACGGCGTGTCAGGAAGAGGAACCATGGGCTGCTAGGATAAAAACCGGTAGCATCTGCTTACAGATCCAGACCTGACAAAGCGGGCTCCCTGCAACGAAGTCCAGTGACGCGAGCTTAATATAGCGGCACGTGGTGGCCGACGAGCAAATAAACGGGGAACGGGAGCGGCGGCTGCGGCTGCGCCCGCCAGCTCCAGGCTGTCACGTGACCCGCTTCCTGGGCGAGTGCGCGGACCACGGGGAAGCACGGCGCTGATCCGTCTGGAGCCGGAGCACTTTGCACCGCCTGACGGCGGAACGGTAGCGTGAGAGGGATTACGTCGTAAACACGAGGGGCAGCAGACAACTGGTTCTGCTCGCTACCTTATGATGAGAGCGCGTGCGTGCAGATTAGAACAGCTACCAAATGAACCACTTACAAAACATGTCAGGTATCACTTCGAAACCGAAGTGATATCTGGCGTTCCGCAAGACAGGGTGACTATTATAGAACTGTATGAAATAAAAGCGTCATAACTTCTGAACAGTTTGCGTTTGGACGTTAAAACTGTAGGGTTGGCCGCGGGGCGTGAAGGGAATTACTACGCGCTTTGTTATTCGGTTGCCGGCCGAAGTGGCCGTGCGGTTAAAGACACTGCAGTCTGGAACCGCAAGACCGCTACGGTGGCAGGTTCGAATCCTGCCTCGGGCATGGATGTTTGTGATGTCCTTAGGTTAGTTAGGTATAACTAGTTCTAAGTTCTAGTCGTCTAATGACCTCAGCAGTTGAGTCCCATAGTGATCAGAGCCATTTGAACCATTTGTTATTCGGTTTATCGACGAAGCCCACTTCCATGTTGATGGCTTCGTCAGTAAGCGAAATTGGCACATTTTGGGGACAGAGAATCGGCATTTCGTCATAGAGAAATTGTTAGGTTTGCCTGTTTTATTTCTTCATTGATAGTCCTTGGTGTCGACGTACTGCTTTGTTATAGCGGCTGAAAAATGGGGGGTGGAATTTCTACGCTGACTACTATAAATGATGTAGTCGACAGGTGCACATTTGCGTTTCACAGTTCTTTACTTTCACTGTTCACCACCTCCCAATATTACACAGTTAATATGGCCAATGCACTATTGTTTAACTTTCGATTAATCTCATTAAAAGTTTGCATGCAAACAAACATCAGCATAGTGCTACTATAGTGTACTGTTGAACATTTACGAGCAGTAAAAACCTAACCACACGGTTCTTGCAGAATTATACGGTACGTATTGAATGGACACTGTCATTGTTTTATCACACAGCCCATTTGTGTTACACTTACTTCAGAGTTAACTTGAAGCATTTTTGTTAACCTAACGAGCACGGGTTTCTCGTCTGAAAATCGGCCGTGGACTGACTGTCTCGAGACCAAAAATTGGGCCTATATATATCATCACAACAATAGGTACTGGATTATACATTTTTTATGTTTAATTTACAGAAATTACAATAAAAACTCAATCAATTAGCTGAATATATAGAAAAATTCTCTCTTTTTAACAGTTTCTTCTACTACGAGAGTTAAGCCGAATTATTTGTTCCCACGCCCGGGTTCCCGGGTTCGATTCCCGGCGGGGTCAGGGATTTTCTCTGCCTCGTGATGGCTGGGTGTTGTGTGCTGTCCTTAGGTTAGTTAGGTTTAAGTAGTTCTAAGTTCTAGGGGACTTATGACCACAGCAGTTGAGTCCCATAGTGCTCAGAGCCATTTGAACCATTTTTTTTAATCTAAGTAATGGAAAATATGAAGTCTTCCACACGAGTACTGAAAGGGATCCGCCAAAATTCGGCTACACGATAAATATCACAAATCTAAGGCTGTGAATTCAACTAAATACTTAGGGATTACAATTACGAACAACTTAAAGTGGTACGATCACATAAATCATGTTGTGCGGAGAGTGAACCAAACACTGCGTTTTATTGGCACAGTACCTAGAAAACGTGACAGGTCAAATCAAACAGACTGCCAATACTACGCTTTCCGGTACTCTACCGAGGTATTGCTCCGCGGTGCGGGATCGTCATCACACAGGATTGGCAAAGGACTTCGGATATGTAAAAGAAGGACAGTTCGTTTTTACTATCATGAGATATAGGAGAGAGTGTCACGGATGTGACAGACGAGCTGGGATGGCAATCATTGCGACGAGATATTTTCGTCAAAATTCCAGCACTAACTTTCGCCTCCGACCGCAAAATATTTTGTCGGCGCCGATCTACGTAGAGAGAAATTATCACCCTAATAGAATAAACGAAGTCGGAGGTCGCACAAAAAGATTTAAGTATTCGTGACTGGTAGCGGAAATTTTTCTATACCCCATTCGTTTTTCACTCGAGCTTTTCGAGAGTGGAACAGTATTGAAACTGTTTTAAGATGGTCCGATGGACTATCTGCCAGGCATTTGTCAGTTGCGGAGCAGTCATGAAGATGTGGATGCAGATTAACTGTCTATACCAGTATTTGGACAACAGTCGGTTCAGAGGTCGCGTTCGCAGTTCGTGGTCTAGTTGCTAGTGTTGCTGCCTCTGGATCATGGGATCCCGGGTTCGATTCCCGGCCGGGTTGGGGATTTTCTCTGCCCGTCGACTGGGTGTTTGTGTAATTTTCATCGTCATCATTTGTGAGAGTGACTGGATGGGATTGTGAAAAGAAAATTGACTATTTAAAAATTGGGAGTGGGTATGGGCGCTGATGACCGCCCTTTTGAGCGCGCCACAAACCAAACATCATCATTACCAGAGGTCGCTCCTAATATCAGACTACGCACTAGTGACGACTATATTGGAAACCTCTACGCAGTTTATCTGTGTCACGAAATGGACAATGTTGTTACTACTTCGTAAGTCTGATAGTAATTCAAACTTATGTTCTCATTCGTGCTAGTTCAGACTAAATATGTGGTGTGTTGACAACCATCTTCACCCTCCCCCTTCTCACACAAATTCCAAGCCATGTCCCATACAAAACAGTAACGAACTGTGCAGTGACCAAAAGCTACTCATTAATGCGTTAACCACTATATAGCACGCGTATTCTGGCGTCTTATCATCAGTGGCAATAATGGCCGCCCAAGTTGGTAGCGTTTTTCCATGCGTCTAACAAACTTAACAGATAGACATAACAGAAACGTAATCATCAATTATACATTCTCCACTTAAGTCATAAATAATATATTCTCCATCATCATTTATAACATTCTGTCAGCGCTGGGAACATTTCGATTCCGCGACCATGGAATTCACGTGGTTTTGAGGTGACGAATTTGTCGAGCCATGTTCGGAGCATATTTTCATCCGAAAAGAAAGTTCCTTGAAGCTTGTTCGGCAGAGATCGGAAAAGGTGAGAATCTGAGGGTGGTACATCATGTGAATAAGATGGGTGCGGAATGACTTCCCAACCCACCCTCTGTATAGCATTTTTTGTCAGGCTATCATAATGCGGGCGGCCGTTATCGTGGAGTAGCATCACTGCAAACTGTCTTCCTGATCGTTGTCTTCTATTGTGTATGCAAGACGTCTCAGTTGTTGACAATAATCGTCAGCAGTATGCCGGCCACTGTGGCCGAGCGGTTCTAGGTGCTTCTGTCTGGAACCGCGCGACCGCTACGATCGCAGGTTTGAATCCTGCCTCGGGCATGAACGTGTGTGATGTCCTTAGGTTAGTTAGGTTTAAGTAGTTCTATGTTCTAGGGGACTGATGACCTCAGATATTAAGCCCCATAGTGCTCAGAGCCATTTGAACCATTTTTTGTCAGCAGTATGGATCTTCCTGTGTGCCTGACCGAGACTCGAACTTGAGACATTTGCCTTCCACATGCAAGTGCTCCACCAACTAATCTATCAAGCACGACCCACGACCGTTCCTCAAAGTTCTACTTCCACCAGTACCTCATAATCTACCTTAAAACCTCACAGAAGCTCACCTGCAAGCCTTGCAAGTCTAGTACTCCTGGAAGAAAGGATATTGTGGAGATATGCCTTAGCCACAAGGTGGGGGATTGTTTCCGGAATGAATGTTCACTTTGCAGTCGAGGCTGCGCTGATATGAAACTTCCTGGCAGTTTAAAACTGTGTGCTGGACCGAGAGTCGAATTTGGCACCTTTGCCTTTCACGGGCAGGTGCTACACATACTGAGCAACCCAAGCACGACTCACATCCCGTCCTCAGAGCTTTACTTTCTCCAGTAACTCATCTTCCGACGCACAGTCCGCTTCAGAGAGAAAATTCACTCTGGAAACAATCCCCCAGGCTAATGGTAAGCCTTATCTCCAAAATATCATTTCTGCGCCGGTCACGGTGGTCGAGCGGCTCAAGGCGCTTTAGTCCGGAACCGCGCGACTGCTAAGGTCACAGGTTCGAATCCTGCCTCGGGCATGGATGTGTGTGATGTCCTTAGGTTAGTTAGGGTTAAGTAGGTCTAGGTTCTAGGGGTCTGGTGACCTTAGATGTTAAGTCCCATAGTGCTCAGAGCCATTTAAACCATTTGCAAGTTTCGCTAGAGAGATTGTGTGAAGTTTGGAAGCTGGGAAATGAGGTACTGGTGGAAGTAACGATGTGAGGACGAGTCGCGTTGAGCTTGGGTAGCTCAATTGGTAGAGCACTTACCCGCGAAAGGCAAACGCCCCGAGTTCGAGTCACGAGCTGGCATAGAGTTTTCATCTGCCAGGAAGTTTCATATCAGCGTACACTCCGCTGCAGAGGGAAAATTCATTCTGGAATATTAGCCGTGCTCGCCAAATCTCGAGGAAGCAATTAGTAGGACACCACACTGACGCTGTCCACCAGACGTAATACATTATCCTCTGTGGATGCGCGCAGGTCTTTGTAATGGAAGTTGCTGCTTTGTTTGGTCTCAGCAAGTCCTCCCTTTCCTCGTGTTAACATATAAACTCCATTTGCCGTCACCAGTAACGATAATGGACAGGAATGATCGGTTTTAATCAAAAGCCATTTGACGACGAGCAAGCAGCGATGCAGATAAGACCCCGAAGATTTTTTTATGTTGTCTTAGAGGATGACGTATCCATTCACGTGATTTTTGAAGATTCCCCATTGCATACAAACGTCGCATGATAAGGGACACATTTTCCAATTCTCGAGTGCACTTACGTGGATCATTGTGGATTAACGCGATTAAACTATCTTCATTAAACCTCGAAGATCTTCCGAACGTTGAGAGTCAGTTATGTCAAAAGGGTCTTCCCTAAAACGAGAAAACCCTTTTCTTGCCGTGGTTTGCACTCTATCCCCATGTTGTTGTTGTGGTCTTCAGTCCAGAGACTGGTTTGATACAGCTTTCCATGCTACTCTATCCTGTGTAAGCTTCTTCATCTCCCAGTACTTACTGCAACCTACAGCCTTCTGAATCTGCATAGTGTATTCATCTCTTGGTCTCCCTCTACGATTTTTACCCTCCACGCTGCCCTCCAATGCTAAATTTGTGATCCCTTGCTGCCTCAGAACATGTCCTACCAACCGGTCCCTTATTCTTGTCAAATTGTCCCACAAACTCCTCTTCTCCCCAGTTCTGTTCAATATCTCCTCATTAGTTATGTGATCTACGCAGCTACTCTTCAGCATTCTTCTGTAGCACCACAGTTCGAAAGCTTCTTTTCTCTTCTTGACTAAATTATTTATTGTCGATGTTTCACTTCCATACATGGCCACACACCATACAAATACTTTCAGAAACGACTTCCTGACACTTAAATCAATACTTGATGTTAACAAATTTCTCTTCTTCAGAAACGCTTTCCTTGCCATTGCCAGTCTACATTTTATATTCTCTCTACTTCGACCATCGTTAGTTATTTTGCTCCCCAAATAGCAAAACTCCTTTACTACTTTAAGTGTCTCATTTCCTAATCTAATTCTCTCAATTTCACCCGACTCGATTCGACTACATTCCATTTTCCTCGTTTTGCTTTTGTTGATGTTCATCTTACACCCTCCTTTCGAGACACTGTCCATTCCGTTCAACTGCTCTTCCAAGTCCTTTGCTGTCTCTGACAGAATTACAATGCCATCGGCAAACCTCAAAGTTTTTATTTCTTCTCCATGGATTTTAATGCCTACTCCGAACTTTTCTTTTGTTTCCTTTACTACTTGCTCAATACACAGATTGAATAGCATTGGGGAGAGGCTACAACCCTGTCTCACTCCCTTCCCAACCACTGCTTCCCTTTCATGTCCCTCTACTCTTATAACTGCCATCTGCTTTCTGTACAAATTGTAAATAGCCTTTCGCTCCCTGTATTTTACCCCTGATACCTTCAGAATTTGAAGGAGATTATTCCAGTCAACATTGTCAAAAGCTTTCTCTAAGTCTACAAATGCTAGATACGTAGGTTTGCCTTTCCTTAATCTTTTTTCTAAGATAAGTCGTAGGGTCAGTATTGCTTCACGTGTTCCAGTATTTCTACGGAATCCAAACCTTCCCGGATGTCAGCTTCTAGCAGTTTCTCCATTCGTCTGTAAAGAATTCGCGTCAGTATTTTGCAGCTGTGACTTATTAAACTGATAATTCGGTAATTTTCACATGTGTCAACACCTGCTTTCTTTGGGATTGGAATTATTATATTCTTCTTGAAGTCTGAGGGAATGTCGTCTGTCTCATACATCTTGCCCACCAGATGGTAGAGTTTTGTCAGGACTGGCTCTCCCAAGGCTGTCAGTAGTTCTAACGGAATGTTGTCTACTCCCGGGGGCTTGTTTCGACTCAGATCTTTCAGTGCTCTGTCAAACTCTCCACGCAGTATCATATCTCCCATTTCATCTTCATCTACATCCTCTTCTATTTCCATAATATTGTCGTCAAGAACATCGCCTCTGTATAGACCCTCTATATACTTCTTCCACCTTTCTGCTTTCCCTTCTTTGCTTAGAACTGGGTTTCCATCTGAGCTCTTGATATTCATGCAAGTGGTTCTCTTTGCTCCAAAGGTCTCTTTAATTTTCCTGTAGGCAGTATCTATCTTTCCCCTCGTGAGATAACCATAGCAACCGGACAGCAACATGCAAAACAAAAACACTACGAATATATGCACCTACTTAATAAATGTAGTGAGCCCCAGTACCGAATTCCACATATTGTCCACAAGTAGCCGCCACTACAGTGCGCGTGCTCGTAATGTCGCTGGCGCCAACCCGAACAATTTCTCCGCCACCCAGACGAGCGCCGTCGAAGTAAGTGTCTTGTTAAGTACAGTTTGTCTGCTCCCAGCGGTCCCGTTCCGCCCACGTCCCGATTGAATCCGCGCGATTCGTGATCCAGCGCTGTGATTACGAGCCGGCCAGCGGGTCCCTCCCGTCTTTGTGCGCTCGCCATTAAATGGGCCCTCATCCTCCTCACTCTCCGAGGCGTGCGCCCCCTCCCAGGGAACACGTACGCCGCCGCTATTTACTCTAGGACCGGCGTCACACTCGCCGCATTATAATCACTTCCGTCCTTGCTGCGACACAACAATGAAACAACTTGTTACCTTTTTCAGAAACGGAAAATTAATGCGAGTCGCGGACGGGCGAGGCCATTGTACCGTTGATGCGCGTCCTCACGTGTCGGCTTTAATTGAGAGGAGATCCCTCGGGGAACAGCTTGCGCAGGTGGTCCCTGAGGAAGCGGACGACGGCCCCGTTCTCACGGCTCTACGAAACCTATCGCTGCCGAACGATCCCCTGTGCGTAAGTTTAAAGAGAAGCGAGCTTATATGGTTCACACGTGACGGAATATCTGTCTGTGTCTCGGGGACAGGCGCACCCACTATTGTCACCGCGTGGGATTGCGTCTCGGGCTGCGCCTTTCCCAAGCCGTGCCCCTGGGCGTAATTAAAACCTCGCCCCCGCTGCTGGGGCCGTTGACATCAGTCCTATTCACGGCGCCGTAATAACGTTTTGTCAAAGGCGTGAATTAAGATTTGCATACGTCGGCTACGGGCACTCCCACTTAAACTGAGCTCACTGAAACAGTCCCTGCTGCCCGTAACATGCAGCCTACCTGAAAACTTGTCCACACTGCGCACATTCATTCTGATCCTCATCGCAAGTATCTAAAGCTCTCGAGGAATGTAGGAACATTTGAGTAACAGAAACCAGTACATTGCACCGTACGCCAAAGGCTCCCCAGAAATGAAAGGAACATGGGGAGTACCCTAAGGAGAGTTACTGCCCTCATTGTGCATACTCAGGTTATATCATCAGTATTATAAGACTGTTAGCTGACGATGCACAAGAAAGCATTGACGCTGGACTATCGTAAGGAATCACAGAGTGATTTGGACAAAATTTCCGCTTGCTGCAATGAATGGCAGCCCTTATTAAATGTTCATAAATATGAGATATGCGAATGAGAAAAAATAAATAGGTCATTAGTAGCAGATTACAAGATAAGCGATTAGCATCTAGCGCAAATCGAACCAAGTATTACAATAAAAAGGAATACCAAATGTGACGGTTGCTTAAAACTAGTATTAGGTTAGGCGAATGGAAGTCTTACATTTACTGGAAGTGCTCTAGGAAAATGCAGTGCATCTCTATAGCCGGATTTAAACTAGTTGGCACTTCACGTTATAAAATTATAGATAGTTCCAGTCAATATAACACAACTATGACATTTTATCTTACATTATACTTCCTTCTAGTGCTATTACGTTGGCAAGACCTACAGTTTTATAGCACTGAAAAAAATTGCTATTAAATTTCCCTATCACTCTTCTGTGGGAATTAAGTACCGGACCCTTCTCCAGAACATGATACATTCAAGGTGACTTATAGACGTCACTCCATCAACATGTAGGTATAATATAAGTTAAAATCTCTTAGTACTATTAAATAGACGTAGACTGTCGTAGAATAAAATGATATGTAAATGCTAATGTCAAAAGGAACACTTGATAATGGCACATATGTCGAAACAAGCTGGTCTTGAACTTACACAGTCAATAATAAATAACTGTTTGCAGATAATTTTGTAAAAAGGATAAATAAGAACTAACCAAAGTGTTCAAGGAACTTAAATAGGGATTCCTACAAGAACGACGACGTAGTTTTCGCGTAATGCCACCGGAGAAATTTACGGCACCTGTGCTCGAAGCAGATTGTGCGACCGTTACAGTCTGACCTGCTAATGTATTGAGTAGAGATCGCAAGAAGAAGATAAGACAATCTATGGGACGCACAATATTCTTTTTTTCTCTTTCGATATGCATGTACACTGAAGAGCCAAAGAAACTGGTACACCTACCTAGTATCGAGTAGCGTAACCGCGTGCATGCAAAAGTGCCGCATTACGACGTGACATGGACCCGACTAATTTCTGAAGTAGTGCTTGGAGGGAATTGACACAATCAATCCTGCAGGGCTGCCCATAAATCCGTAAGAGTACGAGGGGGTGGAGATCTCTCCTGAATAGCATGTTGCAAGGCATCCTATATATGCTCAATAACGCTGATGCCTGGAAAGTTCGGTGGCCAGCGGAAGTGTTTCAACTCAGAAGAGTATTCCTGGAGCCACTCTGCAGCAATTCAGGACATGTGGGGTGTCGCATTGTCTTCCTGGAATTGAACAAGTCCGTCGGAATGCACAACAGACATGAGTGGATGCAAGTGATCAGACAGGATGCTTACGTACGTGTACCCTGTCAGAGTCGTATTTAGTCGTATCAGGGGTACCATATCACTCCATCTGCACACGCCCCACACCATTACAGAGCCTCGACCAACTTGAACAATCCCCTGCTGACATGCAGGATCCATGGATTCATGAGGTTGTCTCTATAATCGTATACGTCCATCGGCTCGACACAATTTGAAACGAGACACATCAGACCAGACAAAATGTTTCAATTACCAACAGTCCGGTGTCGGTGTTGACGGGTCCAGACGAGGCGTAAGGCTTCGTGTTGTGCAGTCAACAAGGGTACAAGAGTGGGCCTACCGCTCCGAAGGCCATATCGATGATGTTTCGTTCAATGGTTCGATCGCTGACTTTTCTTGACAGCCCATCACTGAAATCTGCAGCAATTTGCGGATGGGTTGCACTTCTGTCACACTGAACGATTCTCTTCAGTCGCCATTGGTCCCGTTCTTGCAGGATCTATTTCCGGCCGCAGATTTGATGGTTTGCCGGATTCCTGATATTCACGGTACACTCGTGAAATGGTCTTACGGGAAACCCCACTTCATCGCTACGTCGTAGATGCTGTGTCCCATCGCTCGAGTGCTCTTGATAACGTGCCATTTTAGCAGCAGTAACCGATCTAACAACTGCACCAGACACTTGTTGTCTTATATATACGTTGCGCTATTCTGCCTGTTTACATATCTCTTTATTTGAATACTCCTGCCTATACCAGTTTCTTTGGCGCTTCGGTGTACAATGGGAATGCACATCGAAAATATTTGTAAGATGTACTCACGTCATACAATGTAAACTTGTTGGGGAGTATGCATGTAAATGTAAATCACTTCCTAACGCTTGTGTCAGCTAATAGTGAATTTTGCTCCGCCTTTTTACCGATTACAAACTTCTAATTTTTTGTGGGAATTAATTGTTAGTGACTGAAAATGCCGCATTGTCACTTTAGGGCAAAATGAACATAGAAAGCGGCACCCCATTTCTCTGAGCCCAAGGTGTGGTAACGAAAGCTGGACTCTCCATTCTCTTAGAATGCTTCATGTTGTGTGATTTGGGACAGCCTTTGTCTGGCTCGTACGATGGAGCCATTTGAGTGATAAATTATAGGGACTTCCGGAAACAAATTACAGCTGTGGCTCCATGCTAAGACCATTACTTGACAGGAGTTACACATTGTCAGGAAAAAGTGCATCTTCCGAACGTCCTGCAGACATTCTGCTGTAGTACTGATAGCAGGTGCTTCACAGTGTACGAGTGAAACGGAGGGCCCACTGGAAACACACTCCAAAGTTGATGTACGTGTGGCAGTACAGTTCATGTGGGCACAACGTCTAAATTACACGCAGATTCACCGTGAGCCTCTGTGGTATATGGACTAGCGGCAAAATCGCCTACTGAAATGATGCCATTGGTTATCAAAGTCGCAGAAACGTGGGTTAAGCTTGTCCGACATGCATTTCAGATCTTGCATCATACATATTCCACCTTTCCGGTAAGGAGGAATACTATTTGGGGGGGAAACGGACTATCGATGTTTGAGGACGTACACTCAGAGGTTCTCCAAAGGCTCCGTGACCAACGAGCGGATATCTATGTTCGAGTAACTGAAGGATTAGAACGTTCCGATCGGTGTTTACAGATAAAAGAAGCAGCATGTATCTGTACAACTTTGAAGTGTAGTGCAGCATTCAGTAAAAGTTGCATTCATTAAAAGTTACTTGGCCTGCCTTGTGGATCTTCGGTTAAGGATGAAGAGGGGTGCTGTGCGACCTCGATGTAAAGTAATTGATAGTTACGACCTCCAGAGACAACCGTCACTGTAGTTGGTATACGTAAGACATGAGGTTTGTGACTACTACATACTTTTAAAAAATTATATATTGACTCTTTCGTTCAAGTTCAACACTAATGTTTTTATTGTGTTTATCTGGATTGGAAATTTGTGGTAAGTACTATGGGACCAAACTGCTAAGGTCATCGGTCCCTAGGTTTACGTATAACTTAATCTAACTTACGCTAAGGACAACATACACACCGACGCCCGAGGGAGGACTCGAACCTCCGACGGGAGGAGCCGCGCGAACCTTGACAAGACGCCCCAGACCGCACGGCTACCCCGCGCGACTTTATCTGAATATATGACTCCAGTTGCATTAGGCTAGATTACCAGTACCGCAAAAAATCTCTCCCTTTTGTGAAATGACCGAAATTAAATCCATTTGCCTCACGAGTACAGCTGATGTGCTAGTTGTAACAGTAGTAGCTCCAGTTTCACAAACAGGCGTTTACGATTCATTTTGGTCTGATCAGGTAGGCTGATAGCTGTTTTTCTCACATCTTACAGCTGTAAGTGTCGTCACAAATTAAATGTCTCGATGCTAACACTGTAGCGACGAAAAACGTAGACTGACTGCGAAAGATACAGAAGACTACTGAGAATCTTTTACAGTATCTGATAGTTCTACTAACATTAGAAAGAAAAAACACAAGCAACAGCGAGTCACACAAATCGGGATTATTCTTTTACTCATTATAACAAATAACTCTAGGCACCTGACTAGTGCGGCGTAAATCAGTGTGTAAACAGGAGGACCTAACATCACTCGACGAAACGCTGTTGTGTTGGATCTCCTGCTATCTCGGCCCTCGGGCTCGTGATGCCTCGTCTCGGATTCCTCCATCGTCGCTCGGGATGCTTCGTCGCCCCTGTCTGGCCATGCGTAGCGAGTGTTTGCTTTGCCGTGATTGTTATTTCTCCGTATCGCACAATAACCGTTCCGCTGAAGTCGTGGCCAGCTCGTTAGACTCATTGTGAAAGCTTCGTCGTGAGTTACGGCGATAGTCTGCCCTCCTCCCCTCTCGTACCCCTTTTCTCGAGTGTCTATGTGTGAGTGTGTGTGTGTGTGTGTGTGTGTGTGCGCGCGTCCACTTGACCTTCCCCCACGCCAACCGCCGGGAGGGACTCTCGTCTCTAGTGCCTTACCGTAACGTTCCCGAGTCGCTGCCGAGTGGAAACTGTTGTTCCCCACTCCTCTCTCCTCTTCTGAGGGAGACGCTTTTAATCTTTCTTCATCACAAAGACAAGCCCCAAACCTAAGTAAGCGGTAAATTACAGTTTTTTCATTACGACAGACTGTAACGCCTGGTAAAGTTCACTAAGCGTTTCCACTTCACGGTGACTATTCTTCTTCTGTTGCTTTTTTCCCCAGTCCGCTTCCGTAATTAAACTAAAGTTAACCGTTGCGTATAATGGCTGCATATAAAAGATACCATTTCTTTCTGCTTATTTGTAACTGTTCTAGTAGCATACGTAACTCTGTCATATCCTTCTTGTGACACTAGATACTGCAGACAAACATCTCCAATTCACCGAAGGAAGCGACTGTTCGGAAGGTAGGCCTACATGAATGTTTCACCGCATTTTGCTAAGATGTGTAAAAGTTTTATTTGTCTGCTTCTTCCACACTCAAGATAAAAGCTGAAATATGAGCAGAAAGTAGCTGAAATACTTTTATTACAGTCTGACGAAATTCAATACTATACTTCGTATTTTCGCATAGCTTGTTACAAGGTCATCCTCAGAAGACTTAAACGCCTGCACTGCTTCTCACACCCAAAAGGCATTCCGACATAACGTAGATGAGACTTCTCCGTAACGAATTACATATTGATGATCGTCTTTTTATCGACTGGTGACTTGTTTAATCAAAATCGATATCGGTGGACGAAAAGTTTACTGTAGACGTGCTCTACCATTCCACATAAACATCAAATCTCGTGCGCGGCTTCACCAGAAACGACATGCAGAAATAGTATGAATAGTGGAAGAAATATATGTAGATGTATGTCGACTCGAATGGGAGCTACCTTGAGGTCCAACATACTGTCGTACTATACCGCTGTAGAGTAATGCTGTTGTTGTTGCTGTTGTTATTGTCTTCATTCCGAAGACTGAAGTGATGCAGCAGCCCACACTAGTATATGTACAAGACTCTTAATCTCTACATAACTACTTCAACCTACATCCATTTGAGCTAGGTTACTGTATTCTAGCCATAGTTTCCCTTTACAGTTTTTATCCTCCACACTTAAGTCCATTACCAAAATCATTGTATCCTGTTACCCCACTATGTGTCCTACGAACCGGTTCCTTTCCTTTCGACCGGTTACACCATAAATCTCTTTCTCCTACAGTTCAACTCAGCACTTCCTCACCACTTACTCTGCGTCCTCTTTAATTTGTAGCATTCTTCTGTAGCGCCATGACTCTAAAGCTTCTATTCTCTTCTTGTCGAAACTGTTCCTCGTCCACGTGCCACTCCCGTATGGAAGCTTTACTCCAGACAAATGTCTTCAGAAAGACTAATTAACTGCTATATTTGTATATCACGCTAACGAATTTCTCATTTTTCAGAAATATTTCTCCTACTACTGGTATTCATCATTTTCCATCCTTTCTACCCCAGCGATCGTCGGTTGTTTTACTGCTCAAATAGCGAAGCCCATCTTTTACTTGTAGCATCTCATTTCCTGATTCTCACAGCATCGCCTGACTTAATCTAAGTTCAAATACCAACGTTTTACTTTTGTTGATGTTCAACTTATAATCTCTTTGAAAGATTCTATTCAGTCAATTCAACTTCTCCTCAAAGTTCAGTGACATTTCTGGTGGACAATGTGATCAGCAAACCTCAAAATTTTTATTTCTTGTCCCTGAACTTTAATTCCCTATCCTAATTTCTCCTCGATTTACTTTACAGCTCGTCACAAGTACACATGGAATAACATCGGGGATAGGCTTCAACCAACACTCTCTACTACTTCCCTTCCATGGCTTTCGATACTCGTAACTGCAGAATGATTTCTGTACAGGTCGTAAATAACCTTTCTCTCCGTGTATACTGTCCTGCTACCATTAGAAAGTTGAAGAGTGAAGTCTAGTCACCAGTGCCAAAAGCTTTCTCTAATTGCTGTAAACGCAGTCGTGTCTGTCTCTAACATACCTTTCAGAAGTCGTTGAGTTAATATTGCCTCGCGAGTTCCTACATTTCCCCGGGACCCAAATTGATGTTCCCCATTCCTTGTTTAAGACCCAAATTGATGTTCCCCATTCCTTGTTTAAGAGCAAGAAATGTAGTTAATCTGACGTTTTTTGATCCATATCATCGAGTGACGCGCTTGACATACCTGCAGCCAACATGTTCTCAGAATGCCACAGAAAATATAGGAATACCACATTGACCAACGTCGACCTCAGATATGGAGGAGGACAGCACAGGGAATGAACAGTTTGTGTAGTTGCAGAATGAGTAGTTGCTTTATAATAACAGATGATTATATACTCTTCGAAACACTAGTGGTAACGGTAATGGCGGTGAACTGGAAAAGCATTTAGTGTCTGTATTCTCGAAATGGAAACGTTATAGCTAGGAAATGGGCCATTCTGATACTTGAATTGTAATGCAGAACGTTTGCCAAAGATAACCTTTCCCCTCTCTTTCATGACCTAGAAACGATGCAAATCTTTGTGTACTTCAATAAACTCGCTGAAAGCATTAAGAGACCATAAACACTCTTCCGTTAAGAAACCCGATAAGTTCCTTAAATTAATATGTCTTTTCTAGTATTGCCGACGGTATTTCCAAGAGTAGCTAACAAGAGAGACAACGGGTCACCAATTTAGTATTTCTTGTGACAGAAAACTATGTGCCATTTGCAGAATGAATAACTCTGAGCCTAGGTCCGGGACCGATCTGGGATACAGTTTTATTAATTTCAGGAAGTTTGGAATGATGCACTTTATTCTTCTTGGTGTAGCACTGAGTGGATATTGTCTCCTAATGATTGTTCATGGATAAAGCCACGACTCACAAATGCCTTAAGAAGCTTTGTTTTACTGCCATGACTGGAGTGTGGATATCTTCAGTTCACTACAGTTCTGTCGTCAGCAGCATGTCACTCGTTCTTACGCTGCATAAGGATATATGAGTCCTTTGGGTAATTCGCATTATTGAAAAAAAAAGATGCTAATGTACATGCAATCGATGACCTATAAAATAAGTGAGTTATATGCAACTTTATTTGTTCCAGTGAACGGCATTTTCTCTTGTTTTTGTGCTTATTTATTTGTGACAGAAAGCAGAAATTATTTTAGTGCAAGCATGCAAAAATTTCACAGTATACTTCATGACAGTTGCTCTTTGCGATAGGGCTTTTACATATGTTTCTCTCTTATCCTTTAAGCAAGGACATTACTCATTACCTGACAAGGAAACATCTCAGTTACCCTACGCTAAGGACAGAATGTGTGTGGGAGGTGTGTCACGATGATAACAGAAAGAATACGCTACCTACATAGAGCAAGCTTATTGTTTAAGAACCACAAGTCAAAAGTATTACAGGGAATTTTTGTTGTGTGTGTTTTCAGGGAGTAACTAATAGTTGACGTAAGCCAAATCATAACACGGGCGTCAGAATGCATGTTATAAATTAGAATCATCCTTAGAGTTTCGTATCTAAAACAATTTAGATTTAATTAACACCGACATCACGAACAGTTTACTTCAGGTATTATAGGTAGCATAAAAATTAAAAGCATGAATTATTAGGCTGCTTTCAGTATATGGCTAATGGGTTGATCTTGTTTTCTGTTCAGTTACTTCTACTGTAACTCTTAAGACGTTAAGAGGTGTAGGTGCCATGAGGACCAGTTTTTCTTCGCAAATTCAGAGTTATGACTGTTGGGGGTTCATGTTCTGTTTAGCTTGTGTAAATACCTCAAACTAAATGTGCAGAAATTCATAATTCGGTCCACTGGCTCACTGTAAATTTATTGGGGTGAAGTGGGTGTGCGAATGTATAATTTTATTTCTTCTATGACGTCAATTTTCTTGACTTTGCTAGTTGTATCTAAAGCGGGAGGTAACCCGTGGTCTAGGGGTAGCGTCTTTGATTCATAATCAAAACGTCTTCGGTCCCGGGTTCGATCCACGCCACTGCCTAAATTTTGATAAATAATCAGCATTGGCGGCCGAAGACTTCCGGCATAAGAAGTCAGCCTCATTCTGCCAACGGCCTTGTCAAAGAGGGCGGAGGAGCGGACAGAGGTTCAGGGCACTCTCTTGTCCTAGGCGTGGGAAATTGCCCCTAAAGGCGGAAGAATCAGCAATGATCAACGACATGAGGATGCAGAAGGCAATGGAAACCACTGCATTAAAGACACGTAACGTGTATCCACAGGACATGTGGCCTGTATTTGAAGAAGTGTCATGATGATCTCTCCATTGGCAAAAGATTCCGGAATAGTCTCCCATTCGGATCTCCGGGAGGGGACTGCCAAGGGGGAGGTTACCATGAGAAAAAGATTGAATAATCATCGAAAGGATAACGTTCTACGAGTCGGGGCGTGGAATGTCAGAAGCTTGAACGTGGTAGGGAAACTAGAAAATCTGAAAAGGGATGTGCAAAGGCTCAATCTATATATAGTAGGGGTCAGTGAAGTGAAGTGGAAGGAAGACAATGATTTCTGGTCGGATGAGTATCGGGTAATGTCAACAGCAGCAGAAAATGGTATAACAGGTGTGGGATTCGTTATGAATAGGAAGGTAGTGCAGAGGGTGTGTTACTGTGAACAGTTCAGTGACCGGGTTGTTCTAAACAGAATCGACAGCAGACCAACACCGACAACGATACTTCAGGCATACATGCTGACGTCGCAAGCTGAAGATGAACAGATAGAGAAAGTGTATGAGGATATTGAAAGGGTAATGCAGTATGTAAAGGGGGTCGAAAATCTAATAGTCATGGGCGACTGGAATGCAGTTGTAGGGGAAGGAGTAGAAGAAAAGGTTGGAGGAGAATATGGGCTTGGGACAAGGAACGAAAGAGGAGAAAGACTAATTGAGTTCTGTAACAAGTTTCAGCTAGTAGTAGCGAATACCCTGTTCAAGAATCACAAGAGGAGGAGGTATACTTGGAAAAGGCCGGGAGATACGGGAAGATTTCAATTAGATTACATAATGGTCAGACAGAGATTCCGAAATCAGATACTGGATTGTAAGGCGTACCCAGGAGCAGATATAGACTCAGATCACAATTTAGTAGTGATGAAGAGTAGGCTGAAGTTCAAGACATTAGTCAGGAAGAATCAATACGCAAAGAAGTGGGATACGGAAGTACTAAGGAATGACGAGATACGTTTGAAGTTCTCTAACGCTATAGATACAGCAATAAGGAATAGCGCAGTAGGCAGTACAGCTGAAGGGGAATGGACATCTCTAAAAAGGGCCATCACAGAAGTTGGGAAGGAAAACATAGGTACAAAGAAGGTAGCTGCGAAGAAACCATGGGTAACAGAAGAAATACTTCAGTTGATTGATGAAAGGAGGAAGTACCAACATGTACCGGGAAAATCAGGAATACAGAAATACAAGTCGCTGAGGAATGAAATAAATTGGAAGTGCAGGGAAGCTAAGACGAAATGGCTGCAGGAAAAATGTGAAGACATCGAAAAAGATACGATTGTCGGAAGGACAGACTCAGCATACAGGAAAGTCAAAACAACCTTTGGTGACATTAAAAGCAACGGTGGTAACATTAAGAGTGCAACGGGAATTCCACTGTTAAATGCATAGGAGAGAGCAGATAGGTGGAAAGAATACATTGAAAGCCTCTATGAGGGTGAAGATTTGTCTGATGTGATGGAAGAAGAAACAGGAGTCGATTTAGAAGAGATAGGGGATCCAGCATTAGAAACGGAATTTAAAAGAGCTTTGGAGGACTTCCGGTCAAATAAGGCAGAAGGGATAGATAACATTCCATCAGAATTTCTAAAATCATTGACGGAAGTGGCAACAAAACGACTATTCACGTTAGTGTGTAGAATATACGAGTCTGGCGATGTACCATCTGACTTTCGGAAAAGCATCATCCACACAATTCCGAAGACGGCAAGAGCTGAAAAGTGCGAGAATTATCGCACAATCAGCTTAACAGCTCAGTATCGAAGCTGCATACAAAAATAATATACAGAAGAATGGAAAAGAAAATTGAGAATGCGCTAGGTGACGATCAGTTTGGCTTTAGGAAAAGTAAAGGGACGAGAGAGGCAATTCTGACATTACGGCTAATAATGGAAGCAAGGCTAAAGAAAAATCAAGACACTTTCATAGGATTTGTCGACCTGGAAAAAGCGTTCGACAATATAAAATGGTGCAAGCTGTTCGAGATTCTGAAAAAAGTAGGGGTAAGCTATAGGGAGAGACGGGTCATATACAATATGTACAACAACCAAGAGGGAATAATGAGAGTGGACGATCAAGAACGAAGTGCTCGTATTAAGAAGGGTGTACGACAAGGCTGTAGCCTTTCGCCCCTACTCTTCAATCTGTACATCGAGGAAGCAATGATGGAAATAAAAGAAACGTTCAGGAGTGGAATTAAAATACAAGGTGAAAGGATATCAATGATACGATTCGCTGATGACATTGCTATCCTGAGTGAAAGTGAAGAAGAATTAAATGATCTGCTGAACGGAAGAACAGTCTAATGAGTACACAGTATGGTTTGAGAGTAAATCGGAGAAAGACGAAGGTAATGAGAAGTAGTAGAAATGAGAACAGCGAGAAACTTAACATCAGGATTGATGGTCACGAAGTCAATGAAGTTAAGGAATTCTGCTACCTAGGCAGTAAAATAACCAACGACGGTCGGAGCATGGAGGACATCAAAAGCAGACTCGCTATGGCAAAAAAGGCATTTCTGGCCAAGAGAAGTCTACTAATATCAAATACCGGCCTTAATTTGAGGAAGAAATTTCTGAGGATGTACGTCTGGAGTACAGCATTGTATGGTAGTGAAACATGGACTGTGGGAAAACCGGAACAGAAGAGAATCGAAGCATTTGAGATGTGGTGCTATAGACGAATGTTGAAAATTCGGTGGACTGATAAGGTAAGGAATGAGGAGGTTCTACGCAGAATCGGAGAGGAAAGGAATATGTGGAAAACACTGATAAGGAGAAGGGACAGGATGATAGGACATCTGCTAAGACATGAGGGAATGACTTCCATGGTACTAGAGGGAGCTGTAAAGGGCAAATACTGTTGAGGAAGACAGAGATTGGAATACGTCAAGCAAATAATTGAGGATGTAGGTTGCAAGTGCTACTCTGAGATGAAGAGGTTAGCACAGGAAAGGAATTCGTGGCGGGCCGCATCAAACCAGTCAGTCGACTGATGACAAAAAAAAAAAAAAAAAAAAAAAAAAAAAAAAAATGTAAAGCGCTGCCCTCGGTATCCTGAATGAAGCCTGGTGACGTAACAGATACGTGACGTGGCAAGGAAACTATGTACGCGGAGCAGAGACGAATGGGCAATCGTTCTAGCACACGTGGCGACATCCACTGACATAAGAGACTTTGACAAAGGACATCGGTACGCATTCGACATTAAGCGCTACCAACACGTAAGACAACGCTGTAAATGAAACCATGATTTTTCCGGGCTCAAACCTCGTTTTTCATAAGTAACAGAAAGGGAGCGTCAGGCGCTTTTGGTAGTCCTTGAGCTGCATACACAACAGAATTATCTTCTTATTGTAACAATCCTACAATATAGGGTCAAAGTTTGAGTACGACGTACTTTTTCCAGCTTAGGCAAATGAAGGAAATCATTTGGTTCTCTTTGCATTAGATGTGGTCGGGTTCACCGTAAGGGGCTTATGAAGGCACCATTTAATTCATAAACGGTTACTGAGATAACCCGTAAACATGGGTTTTAGGTACGAAAATCGAGCAGCGGATTCCAAGATGACTATGCACAGTGAATAGCTGTAATTTTTACGATGTATTCCAAAGATCCCTATCTCGAACAGCCTTGAAAGTTTTCTTGATACCTTTATCCGTTTACGAGGTACAGAGGTTCAAACTTACACTACTTGTACACGTGAAACATGCACGTAATATCCGATGAGAGGAAAACGTTGTTTATAAAGCGACGTAGCACGGTAAAATATGCTGTCAAGTGTCTCCGTTATTATAAGGTTTCTGGTAACCCATGATGTATTACTGAAGCACGTCTTAACGTTTGTGCTCGTAAAATCTGATCTGAAGTGTGAAATTAGTTTTGCTTTACTCCATTTTCACGTAAGTAAATTATCTGAATTTTATTGACCTATAAAATTCTTTTGATATGAGTGAGATGCTCTGTTGTAGCACGGAAAAGAAGGAAACCAGCGTAGAAATATTACTATCAGAGCACAGGAAAAGCGAATATGCTCCTGTTCAAAAGACATTGCCTTTAAAGATTTTCCTAAATTTTTGGACATGTGAACACATTCGACGTTTTTATGCTGCTGTAGCACGGAAAAGAAGGAAACCATCGTAAAAATGTTACTATCAGAGCACAAAAAAGGCGAATATGCTCCTGTTCAAAAGACACTGTCTTAAAAGTGGAGTACCAGTGCCTTTAAAGATTCTCCTAAATTTTTTTACATGTGAACAAATTCGACGTTTTTATGCTGAGAGAACGGGAGGGAGTGGCATTGGGAAAGAGAATGGGTGATACTAGACGGTCGTTGTGTTATAGAAAGAGCGAACGAGACAATGGCAGAGTGAGAGAAAGAGAGGGGCATAGTGGCAATAGTATATAGTGAATAGTGACAAATCATTGCTAGTAAAAGAGTAAAGGAGACAGTGCCAGCGGGAAAAATATAAAGAGAAGGGAAAAGTGGAAGTGAGCGAAAGACAGTGTTAATCAGAGACAGAGTGTATGACAATGACAAGGAGGAAAGGAGAGATAGTGACAGTGAGAAGTGTAGCAGCAGTGGGAAGGAGTGAATGAGATAGTAGGAGTAAGAGAAAGCAAGAGGGAGACAATGAGAGTGAGAGCAGCGGTAGTACAGAACGAAGAAGACTGTGGCTGTGAGAAAGGAGACACAGAAAGACAAAACGAGATAATGACAACGAGTAGTACTGAATGAGTGATTAAGAATAAGGAGGTGGAAGTGGATGGACTAGTGGGTGTGAGAGAATTGCTGGTAGGGACAGAGAGGTGAGTTACATATTAAAAAGAGCGCGAATTTATTCACATGCCAAAATTTTTGGGAATTTTTTTAATGATGCTGTGGAAGGTAGAATGAGGCAGCTCACACCCCACTGCCCTTTTAAACAGGAGCAGATGCACCTTTTATGTGCTCTCATAGGAGTATTTTTTCATTGGTAATTTCCCGAGCTTGGGAAAGCCCATTTCGAAAACGGCGAATAGGGTCGGTGTTAGCGTGTTACTAGGGAAGCTGGTTTGGACGTTGTAGGATGGTGAAATTACGAATAGACGATGTCCATTTTTAATCAGAGAAAGTAGAGGTCGGAGGGTTGCTCGCTCTGTGAAGCAGGGCAGGTGGCGACCAGTGACAGATGAGACGACAGAGTAATATGCTGGTACAGGTTTTTGAGCACACGGTTCAGCGCATATTGTTGAACACGGGGTCTCCGCATCAGATGAATATTATGGCTACCATTATCAACACAATGGCATCGTTAATTACGATTGCAGTCGACACTGGATCATTGAATTGGACAGTAAATCAATGGAAACCTGCTGTTTGTGCTGACGAATCACGTCTCTTGTTACGCCAGATGGATGGCCGTGTCCAGACACGCTGTCATCATGGCGAACAGGTGCTCAAAAATAAAGGATGTTTGGAAGAGTGTATAAGATACTGGGACGTCAACTGTGGATTACTTGAACGTAGTTACAGACCATCTGCGCCCCTTTGCGCTTGATATCTTCCGCGAGAATGACGGCGTCCCCGAGCATGGTACCTGTTCGTGCTATATTGTCACAATCGTGCTACAGTAGTTTAAGGAGCTTTAAAATAAACTCACTCTCGCTGTGCCAGGAAGTTCGTGTGATCTGAGCGCCAGCCCAGAGTTCACAAACTAGGCGCCTGAAACTTACGGTAACTCCTTTATGTCCGAATAGACATCTAGTGGTATATACCCAAGGATACCTAAGAAGTAATTTTGTAACCGGCGCCACGCAGAGTCGCGGCTCTGTTGCCATTCAAAAGTGGATCAACATGCTCTTAAGCAGCTGACACTGATTTGGCTACTGTACGTATACGTTTTCCTCCCCGCGTCACAAGCAGTCCTTGTCGATGAACTGAAATTAACGCTAGTTTCCTGTTAGTTCGAGGAGCTGATCTCGGAGTGACACATGGTTCTCCATGTATGTGGCCACTGTCCCGGAGTTTAGCAGGTTCCTGGAAGTGTAGTGGAAGGTGTGTAGAGAGGGTGACCGGAAGAGCCCCTCCCCTGGTCATATCCGCGGACAGCCGGTTACCGGCCGCACCGCAGCGGCAGAGCGGTGTGGCTGCGGCGTGTCTAATAATAGCCTCGAAAGCGCAGCCCGTCCACGTGCGGCGTCACGGTTCCGCCTCCGGCACGCGACTTGCATCGCAACTCGGCGCCACGGGGTCGCACCTCGGGTGAGGTCGCTGTGTCACCTCTCCGACCTGCGCCACCATTGCCACCCAGCTTTGGTGTCATCTGCTGATCAAAATGCAACTGTATCTTCTTGTCGCCAGTTTCACCTTCATAATACTGGGGTGAAGCATTGGTAAAATCGGGGCAATTAACGATGTATGGAGCTAGAGGAGTTGCACAAGATACAAGAAAGAAAATTCGGAAACTCCGCAAAAAATGCATACTTCAACATAAATACAGATGTTAGCCAAGCCTGCTGACTGATCTGTTGTACGAGGGCTATTGGGAAAGTAAGACCTGAACGAACGCCAAATGAAACCACAGTGAAGCTCAAAAATATTTTATTTGCAGCAGTTAACTACACGATCCCACTACTTCCTTACACTGTCGCCGCTCCGACTACAAATTTTGCCATAGCATTGTAACGACTTTCCAATATCCTCGTCACAGAAGGCCACCGTCTTTGCTTTCTACCGTTTCTCTACGCTGATCTGCCGGTTGTTGCTGTTTTTATAGCCACTGGTTCATGTGATCAGAGATGAAAATCAGAGGGATCCATGTCCGGTAAGTATGGTGCGTAATCAAACACTTGCCACTGAAAACGCACCAGGAGTGTCCCCTTTGCCTCTGCAGTATGCTGCCGAGAATTCTAAGGAAGAAGGACATGCATGACAGTTACGTTGTGTGGGCTGCATGAAATCAGGCGAAATCTCCAGTCACTCATACTTGGCGGGAGACACTACTTTCTAGGCGTCTTTATGTGCTCACCGTGTGCTCAGAACTGAAAAGAGCCATGTGACGCGATCGACGAGCATACTATAGACGCTCTCCAACTCATATATGTACAGCTTCATAGGATTTTCACTGTGATTTCCATTTCTCGATGGATCGGACCTTACTTTCCAAATAGCCCTCGTATTGGGCCATAAATGGCACCTGTGCAACGTCCTTAGTCCTTTTCGATTGTCAGTCGTTATGAGAACCGTGTTATGTATAGTTGCGAGTGCATAATGTAGCGGTTAAGTGAACTCGAACGTGGGTCAATTGTTGCTGCTCTCTTATGGTGGACGGTTGCGTAACCAAGAGAGCCCAAGTGTCTGGCGTTTCAAGAGGCACAGTATAGAAGATAGCTACTCAAACTGTAGTAGCTCACAATTGTTTCACTTCTTACTTTAGGAACAGGCAGCAAAAGGTCATTATTCACAATTGAGAATGGCTGTACGGTCAAGTGTCGGGGGGGAGGCAGGGGCAAGTGTTGGATCCACTTATTTTCCTTATTTATATACATGATATGCCCTCTAGTATTACGGGCAACTCTAAAATATTTCTTGCTTTGCAGTAAAGGATGTTGTGTTCACCATTGGCTCTGTTTCACATAATGAAGTTCATGGCTTGTAGAAAATAAACTAACGCTAAATCACAGCAAAACCCAGTTTTTACAGTTTCTAGCACACAATTCCACAAAACCTGACGTTTTAATTTCACATAATGGGCATATGATTAGTGAAACTGAAAAGTTCCAATTTCTAGGTGTTCAGATAGATAGGAAACTGTCGTGGAAAGCCCACGTTCAGGATCTTGTTCAAAGACTTAATGGTGTCATATTTACTATTCGAACGGTATCTGATGAGAGTGATCGTTTGACACAAAAATTAGTCTACTTTGTTTATGTCGTCTGGTATTATATTTTGGAGTAACTCTTCCAATTCTAAAAGGATATATTTGGCTTAGAAACGGGTGGTTCGGGCAATAAGAGGTGCAAATTCACGAACCTCTTGTCGACCCCTGTTCAAGAGTCTGGGTATTTTGACATTGGCCGCTCGTATATATATTCCTTACTGTCATTTATTGTTAACAATATTATTTTATTCAAAAGAATAAGCAGCTTCCACTCAGTTAATACTCGGCAGAAATCAAACCTGCATTTGGATCGGACTTCCTTAACTCTTGTGCAGAAAGGTGTGCAGTATACTGCGGCATCCATTTCCAATAAGCTACCACTCGAATTCAAAAATCTTGGTAGTAGTCGACCAGCTTTCAAATCTAAACTGAAGAGTTTCTTCGTAGGTCACTCCTTCTATTCTGTCGAAGAGTTCTTTGAAAAATTGAGCTGATTCTTGTTATATTGTTGATTGTGTTTACTTAAACTTATGGATTGAATTTTTCGGTTTCATAAACATTTTATTCTTATCTGCTATTACTTTTATGTTGTAATTTCGTTTACTGACAAGTTCCATGACCTTGGAGATTTGCTCCTCAATTTGGTACTACTGAACATGGCGTTTTAGTAAATAAAGAAATTAATAAGAAATGTTCATACCGCATCAACGGCTACGTCGCAAAGCGGACGATAGTTTGTTTCAGGGGATTGTACAGCAGACGGTCATTGAAGAGGACTGTGACGAGAAATAAGAGGACGACAGCTGCAAAATTCCCTGCAGAGCCGACTGGCGTCCGCACGAATAATTCCAGCGCTAAAACAACACGAAGAGAATTCCATAAGCAGGGAATTGCAAGGTGAGCTGGAATTCGAAAACCACTTCTGTTGAAAATGCTCGTAAAAGTAAAACGTGGTGTCGAAGCCATAAAACGTGGACTACGGAGCACTGGAAAAATGTCATTTGGTCAAATGAGTCTTGTTTTCAATTTCTGGTGTAGTTTACTTACCAAGAGTGAAATATGTTGGAGGTTTCATGATGACTGGGGAAGACACATCGCGGTATTCCATTGGCCTCATGGTTACTCTGCAAAGTATTACTGCCAAGTATTATGTGACCATTTTGGTTGCACAGGTCCATCCCATGGTACAATGTCTGTTCCCCCAAAGGTAATTCCGTGTTCCAAGACGACACGGCCCCTGCTCTCACAGCTGTTCACTAGATTTGTGGGAACGAGTATGAATTGTTGCATCTCCTCTGGCCACCGCAGTCGTATTACAATATTTTTGTTAATTTGTGGTCAGCTTTTGTGAGAATTGTACATAATCGCTACCCATCTCCATTCTACTTCCCTGAAAACAATACAAGACGAATGGAGACGCCTGGGAGCTATTTTGAAAGCCAACGGATAGCTTACACGGAATTATGAGTGGTAATGTGTTGAAGTTTCCACATTTCGACACTCATTTTGTTTGTTTGTTTGTGTGTGTGTGTGTGTGTGTGTGTGTGTGTGAGAGAGAGAGAGAGAGAGAGAGAGAGAGAGAGAGAGAGAGAGAGAGAGAGAAAGGGGGGCGGGGGAGATTGCTCGAGCTCTTCATAATCACTACACGAAAGCATTGTAATTAATACACGTGACACGTGTCATGTACAAAGGCTTGTACCGTGTAGTGAGCCACACGAATAAAGTAAACCACCATATAAGTGTAAGAGATTCTGTCGCAACATAACATCCATTTATCATTTAATTTTTGCTTCTGCAATTTAACCTTAATGTAAGTGGAGAGTGTAAAACGGAGAGGAATTAGTTCAGTGTAAATGATTTCAGACTGAAGTTTCAGCAGTCTAAACGGAATGAACACACTCAATGGAATTAATGATTTTGGAAAGGAACATTAAGTTCTTTTTTAATATTTTCAATGCAGGTACAAAGAAACAGAATGTAGTAGATGAAAATGATAGTTATCGTTTTCAGTTACAGGCTGAAAAAGAACTTTGAGCTAAGCCGCTGAAAAAACATACGTAAACGTGAACTCCGTCCACAGGATCTGGCGGTTCGTATCGGTCACCAACCGACCGCCATGTCATGCTCGGCCAGTGGTGTAATTGGATGCGGTAAGGAGGAGCGTGGGGGTCAGTAAACTGCTCTCCTAGCCGTTGTCACTTTTCATGACCTGAAGTCGATATTAGTACGTCATGTAGTTTCTCAGTTGTCGTCACGAGTTTGAGTGCTCCCCGTTCCAATCCTTGCACCAAGGAAATATCTCTGGCAGAGCAGGGAATCGAATCCGCTTCCTTCGAATGGCAATCAGCTGCGCTAACCGCTCAACAACGGAGGTGGACTTGAAAAATGTAGAAAAGATAGATGTTGCAGTAACATTACTGGCGACGAAAATATTTTACGAGAAATTTATTTAGAGGTTCTGCAGTGCAAGTGACTGGCGACGAAAATATTTTACAAGTAATTTAGTTAGAGGATCCGCAGCACAAATGAACTGAGATCACAATGCTGATCGTTAGAAACCGACTAGAACTAATGTTCTCATATATGTCTATCACATGTCTGATTCACTGATACTCAGTACCATAACTTGTATGTTACCGGTCATTAACAAGAGCACCAGCGAAATCTCTTTCAAGTGTGATATAGTAAAGAGAAAAAGGAACAAGACCGACTCGCCTTGGAGGGAAAACGGTAACTTTTGTTTCTACTTAGACACAAATGTTAACGTGACTACTACTGAAAACCAAGGAAATACATTAAATAAAGTTGCTCATCCTTCTGCTAAAGAATTATTCCACAGATTTTTTGCATTCTCCTGTCGCTTTCAGGTGATTTTACATTCGGATTGACATCTATGTGTTTTGGTTAGTCGCGTATGAAACAGATAGTATGATCTACGTGGGGTGTCCACAAAGTAAGTTCCGATTGGTTGCAAAATGGCAACCACAACGAAAATCCAATAAATCTTTGTACAGATGTCTTGCTCAGTGTCTTCAGTACGCCCCTTAGATCGCGCCACTTTGCACTTTGCGGTTCCGAGCGCACATTGAGCCCATTAGTTTACCTATGAAATAGTGTCTTTCCACATATATGGGTGTATGCCGAGAGATTTTGCCTGATTTCATGCAACTCTCACGTAATGTAACTGCTATGGAGTTCTTTCTTCATGGCGGTTCTCGGTCAGACACAGTGGGACCAATGACGGCCCTCCTGTAGCTTTTCCGACGGGAAGTGATCACCCACCAGCCCGGACGTCACTCCCTCTTATTTTCGTCTCTGCTCAGATGAACCGCTGGCTATGAAGATAACATTTTCGCACAGACAATGAGAAGCAGACCAGTGCGAAGAATAGGCAGAAAGCAGTCGGCTGCTTTCTATGACGAGATAGTTGGAAAGTTGGTACAGCGGTACGAGAAACGTCTGAGTCGGAGCGGCGATTATATAGAGAAGCAGTTTGAAGGTGTGGCTGATTGTTGCAAATTAAACTGGTTTTTACTCTGGTTGTCGTTTCACGACCGATCGGAACTTATTTTCTGGACAACCCTGGTATAAGAAAATCACTAGCATTCGTATTTTCTCCCGTATTTAATCATAATTACGGTATGCTGTTCTCACTACTCTAGCGTCTTGCAGGAAGCCTGCGTGGCAGGCGCTACCAGCCAGAAAATTGTCAGACCACTGCGTTTACAATATTATATCAGAGCTTCACGTATCCACTTTAGATAATGTCTGTACAAAAGGACAATAATCAATCATAAATGCTTTGTGTAAAAACCTTTACTTATCGAACCGGATTTACCTACATATCTCTATGACATTTACTCTAAAGGCTGAAACTGTGACCAGTACTTCGTAGTAACAACACTGTATAAGAATAACCTTAATTGACGGAAGGGCGAGTAATATACGTTGCATTATTGTGATATTGACTACACTAATCGAAAGTACGTTACACTATGCCAGTAGACAATATTTGGAATTGTGTACACACTTACATCTGTTTCTACAGTTCTACAGAGACTCACTCGTCCAAAAGCACCCTTAGTCTGAATTTTCCCTTGCAGCATTAAATTTCATATGGACGGGATGAGATGTGGAGGATATTTATTATCGTTGACCTCTTGTGAACGATTTCTTTGTGCGTCGCGCTACAAAAAAATTTTTCACAGTTTTCAGGTTCCAGATAATCTGTTCAATGTAACAAAATTTACGCCTCTCTCCTTCCGGTAATGGCAGTATCTTTCTCACGTAACTATTCAATGATACGTTACAAGGAACTAAAAACACAGTGGCTCCGCTTTTAATATAGCAACACATTTGCTGCTACTACCCATGATTTTTATTTATCTCTGTTAGAACTTGTTTCGGAAAATATATCTCATCCTCAACTCTGTTTTTATTAGGTTACACGTTAAACGCGATGCTTGATTTGTGTGAGTTGCTGTACCGTCCCGGTAACTCCTTTGAAAGGCCAACAGATGTATATTTACCGCTATGTGTACTAGGCAATATGAACTTCCCTGGAATGCAAACAAGCGTACATTTATCCAGTACGAGGAATTTCAGTGCACTCAGTGCTCTGTTTCCCAGAAATTTACACATGCATGTACTCACTTACTTAGCTTTCTTTTTGTTTACCTGAACAAGACAGAAAATAAAACAAGAATAGTGTTATTGTTACGTATGTCACCAAATATATATTCAATTGAATTCTGCACCTTTGAACCACTAGTTCAATGTTTCACAATTGGAACTTGTGCATTTGCGGACTGTTGAACAAGCAGAACAATCTTGTCAAAAATCTAAAGTTCATATAACTTATTTCGCTAATTTTTGACCCTTGTTTAGTTATTTACAAAATTGCACGAGAAACAATTGATGGTACTGCTTGAAATAACATGAAAGGGATGACTTCGTACATCTCATTCCGTTATCGGACCACATGCCCATCTTCAGCCATCGTTTTATTTATTTTTGTGCCTTATGAGGGCACTCTGTAAACGCTGCAGGACACCTTCAATACAAAAAGAAGCTGTTTAAGCAATAAATCGAGGGTAACTGAATGGGCCAAGCGCCGGACCAGCTAAGCATTCCTCTTCCACTCACTACCTGCTTCGTAACAACCTCGGAAATTCTACAGGCACTACACTTTCACATCCGACCCGACACACTGAATTACACATGATAAATATCACCAAGACGATCAGTATTTTAAGATAATTACATATTTTACTTGTCAGTCTATAATCTGACTCTTGGACACCATGGCGATTATACAAACCAACTTTTCATGTGATACTGCTGCAACTCGCTTTCCTTTTACATTTTTAATATAAGGCAGAGAATAAAGCTTAAGCTCTCAATCAACAGTGTTCTGATTGAAATTCTCAAGAAGGTAAATGAACACAAAATAAAGCTGAATCTTTTCATTAACTGTGTCTTTTACTTCAGTTATTACACTGCCTGACAGTGAAGTATTCAAAAGGGGTGAAGGATACGAAATGTATCTTCACGGGCTGAAAGAGTATGCGATGCTATTTCACTGATTAACAAGACCCATTTACAAAGAAATAGTTACAAGGAGTGACACTGTACTCTCTGCCCTGGATGGCTGTACTGATTCGATCTGGAAGGGTGTCATACCGCTATGATATTCTCTCCTGTGGCAAGCTGGCACACAACTGTTGTAATTGGTCCTTGATGTCATGGATACTAAAAACAAAGTTGACATCTGTGTATGTCGTACATATGTTCAATCGGGGTTATAGCTGGGGATCTTGTTGGCCACACACATACTTCACCATTTCGCATGCAGTTCGTAGAGATATCTATCATGTGTAGACGAGCATTGTCCTGTTCAAAAATGGTGCCACGATACTGCTGCATGAGACTTAACACACGAGGACGCCAGATGTCTGTGACGTACCGTTGTACCATCAGATCCCTCAGTCATTACCACCGGTGGCGTGAAATCATACGCGATGGTTTCCCACATCGATGTGCCTCTCCGAAGCAATGGAAGAATGTAACCTCTCCCCAGGTCCCAGGTATAATCGCCATGACCGTCGGCCGGGGTAGCGAGGAAACACGATTCATCGCTGAACACAATACGACGCAATGAATCTGCAGTCCATGCTTCCCGGACACTGCATCAGACCTGCCTGGCCGCTGCTAGTCTCCTACTAATTATTGCGTTCACTAATATAGAATGTACCAGAGTCCACTCTCTCATGATAGGGGCAGATATGGAGGGGCTACGAGATGCTTGGTGCACAAATGCATGATCGACCGGACCCTTGAGAACGTGCATCCTTCACGTTCCCATGCTGTCCAACGTCAGAACACTGTCACATTCGAATGTCCTACAAATCTAGATATGCACGATTCGACTTGTCAGTCAGAGGAGGCCAACAATGACACCACTTCTAAACTCTGGCAGGTGCTGATAACGCTGTCTCATGTAGTACGCGGCACCTGTGTCCTTTACAGCGATCACGCAACATTTGACTCTGTTCACGCCCCGTATATACCGTATCAGTCGTCGAAAAACTGCTAAATGCGGACGACAGTACTGCCCTATGGCAGTCGTTCCACCTGTCACAAGGAATCTGCGTTTGTAATCATTAACATACCGCCGATTTACGCGTATGAAGTTTCAATGATATCCAATCACGTCTCTTGGGTGCTTCTATATTTTGTTAGTAGAGGCTGACACCAGATGCGTTACGCTTTCATTTCTAAAGCATAATCAGTGATGGCTGGTGTTTATTACTACTTTTTCGTGTTGTGAAGTTGAAAAGTTTCTCCATGGTCGTTATCAAAGGCTCATCTACGTCTACAGATTACTCTGCAATTCACAATTCAGTGCCTGGCAGAGGGTTCGTAGAACCAACTTTGAGCTACTTCTCACAGTTCCACTCTGGAACACTGCGCGGGAAATGGACCCTTAAATCTTTCCGTGCGAGTCAGATTTCTCTTATTTTGTTATGATAATCATTCCTCCCTGGAAATTTATTAATTTTGTCGTAAGATCTTATGGGAGCAAACTGCTGAGGCCATCCGTACTTAAGCTTACACACTAACTTAAACTAACTTATGCTAAGGACAGCACACACACTTATGCCCGAGGGAGAACGCGAACCTCCGACGGAGGGAGGCTCGCGGACCGTGCAGGACGCGTTATACCGCGCGGCTAACCCGCACGGCCATCCCTCCCTGTGTAGGTGGGCGCCAACAAAATAGTTTCCCACGCTGAGGAGAAAATTTGTGACTGAAACTTCATGAGAAGGTCTTGCCACAGCGAAAAGCGCCTTTGTTTTAATGACTGCCACCCAAGTTCATATATATCATATACGTGGCACTCTATCTCTTTTTCAGAAATAACACAAAACGAGCTGCCGTTCTTTGAACTTTTTCGATGTCCTCCGTCAGTCTTACCTGATGCGGATCTCACACCACACAGCAGTACTCCAGAAGAGGGCGGAAAAGCGCAGTATAAGCAGTCTCTTTGGTAGACTGTTACATTTTCTGAATGCTCTGTCAATAAAAAAAAATGGTTCAAATGGCACTAAGCACTATGGGACTTAACATCCGAGGTCATCAGTGCCGTAGACTTAGAACTACTTAAACCTAACTAACCTAAGGACATCACACACATCCATGCCCGAGGTAGGATTCGATCCTGCGACGGTAGCAGTAGCGCGGTTCCGGACTCAAGTGCCTAGAACCACTCGGCAACAGTGGCCGGCTCTGCCAATAAAGCGCAGTCTTTGCTTTAGTTTCCTTCACCACATTATCTATGTGATAGGTCTAAAATATCATTATGAAGTGTGACCTTTTTGACAGGAAATCACGAAACCGGTCGTACAACTGAGACGATACTCTGATGGCACGCAATTTAATTAGAAGTCGCTTGTGAGGAACGGTTTCAAAGGCCTTCTGGAAATCTAAAAAAATATCGAAAAAATAAGCTTGGTTGCACTTGCTCGTTTTTCGGCTTTTCTGGAACCAGTTTTTCTTTGCTGTTTTTAAGTTTTTTTATACATCACTTCAGCAAAACTTCGCAGAAGTTGTCGTCACAAGCATTTTACAGCTATTTCACCTGTTTTATATTCAGGATATTTTGCCATCATTAGTCTGACGGTTGCCTGCTCACCTTTGGCTTTCTGTATTGACTACCTCGCGAGGCATTCCTAAACTCTGGCACATGAATCATAGCGTGTCACATCGTGTCGTGGTTGAGGTAAAACGCGACGCGGTACCGGCAGGCCGGTCGCCACGTTAGAAGCCGGCAGCTCGCTTGATTAATAGCCGTCACGGCGGAGGCGATTATGCGGCCAGCAGCGCTTCGCGATAGCGCCTGCCACGTAATTTGTTACCGCCGGCGTCCCCGTGCGAAACATGACGGCGCATCTCGAAAAGTCCGCCCGTGTGTGTCACACTGAACGCAGCGCTGTTACAGGTAGTACGAGGGCGATCAATATGTAATCCAACACATTTTTTTTTTTCACTACGGCCGATTTCAGGAGAAATAATGTGGAATTTGGTGTGGGTCATCGTGGAATATTCAGCCCCTATAGTTTCAAAAAGTTCCGACTGGTGGCGGTACTATACGTAGCCTTCAAAACGCCGTCTGTAACGGAGACGCGTTGCATGCAGAGAGCTGTCAGTGAGGGTTTTTTTTTTTTTTTTTTTTTTTTTAACAGAGCATCGCAGGCATTCACAGGCGCTTACACAAAGTTTACGGAGACCTGGCAGTGGAAAAAAGCACGGTGAATCGTTGGGCGAGGCGTCTGTCAACAACGCGACAAAGTCGCTCGATATTCCTACAGTGTCGGACTTCAGTATGTTCGTCGCCACAATGATGCAAACGAACTTCTCCTTCCCCACGACAAAGTGAAGCTTCACACAAGTCTGCGCACCTGAGAGTAGCTCACATAACTTCACTGCACTGTTCATTCTCATCCACACACCCAACGTCGCACCTTCGGAACTCCATCTGTTTGGCCGATTGAAGCGTGCACTTCAAGGGAAGCAGTAAGTGGGTAACGGGGATGTTACTGATGCAGCAAGACGTTGGCTCCGACGTCGGCTAGTAGAGTACTACCATGCGGATATACAGGCTTCCCAGTAAGGTGGACTAAGAGCGTCGCATTGACGAAGATCATGTTGAAAAAATAGGTTTTGTAGCCCAAAGAATGGGGAAAAATATGGTGCATTGCAATCCTAAATAAAACTAGCCTACTGTCAGAAAAAAAGAAATCTTTTACATGATCACCATTCAAAGATAAGGGAAATAAGAGATCGCACTGACGCGTTCAGATAGTCGTTTTTCCCTCACGCGATCCGCGAGTGGAACAGAGGGGTAGGGGGGGGGGGGAATATGGCTTTGGTTCGAATTGTGCCCTCCGCCGCACACCGCTTGGTGGCTAGAGGAATATATATGTAGATATAGATTACTTGCTGAATTCACCTTGTAAATTGTGATCCATATTTCATTCTACTGGTTGGCGTTCTTGCAGATACTAAGTGTGTTACTGGGGAGTAATCTGTAATGGTTTGATATCCCTTACACAGTGCATCAGATAAAGGCACGCTGTTTTTTGGAAAGTAACCACAACAAAAGAATAAAAATATTTCTTGCACTGTGTTTTACGCCACCTAATAAAGAGTTTGCAAAAATCTAGCTCAGGTCACGACGTTTCTCTTTCTTCGTATAAAACAAGTCAACGTTTCATCACACTTTGCTGGAATCTGACTGAAGAATTCAGATCATTGACTGTTCTGCTAACTAAAGAATTTTGTTGAAAGTTGAGGTGATGAAAAAGAAACCAAAAGTGAAATCCCGTAACTACTTTCAAGTTATTGTTAACTTAAGCTTGTTAACTAACGCTCCCCAATTAAAAGAGCGCAATGGTCTCTTGAGAGTGCTGCAGATAGCGGATAGTTCCTACTGGCGATTATGCGACCTTCCACCACCGTCTTAACACGTGGCAATGAAGTAGCGTGTATGTGACGATTGTATGAAATCAGAGCGACAGAAATGTAGAATCGAGCTACCGTGCATCTTCACGCCTGTTTCAAGAATATGTGTATTTGTTTGCTGTTGGCCTACGTCTCTGGCGCCAGATTATCTGTGGCAGCATGCGAAGTAGCGCCGTACGCGAATTTAAAAGGACGGAGAGTGTTCTGCAGCGTTCGTCATTCGGCTCACTCTGAAGGCAGCAGGACGGTATAGGCCGACACATTAGAAGAAGAGGTGAAATTTGTGCGGCTGCACGACTGAAATGTAATGCAGCAGTCGAGCTGCTGTGTTTTCACGTGCCGTTGCACACACTGTGAATGAAATTGTCCTGTATGTTGGTCCGTGCAGGTCATCCGAACCCGTTTCCGAGCATGGGGGGGCGGGGCACTTGGGGCCGAAACGCACAATAACCCTGGGTTCGGTGTGGGGCGCCGGTGAGGTGGGTGGACTGCTGTGGCCTGTTGTGGGGTTATAAAGCACTGAGGGCAACGGCAGGACGAAGCCTCTCCGTCGTTTCTAGGTCAACATACATACACACACACAGGTTGTGGACATCTCCGTCTTCCAGGTCGACGACAGCCGTGTCCACAGGTATAATTTCTTGGTTTCTGCGACACTCAGGCACTCTATTGCACCTCGAACGGTACCTTAAATCAGCCGATCTTAATTCAGCAGCAATTGTATGGGACAATTTGGCATAGCGAGCGAAGTGCGGCAGTCAGTGTCTCCGCTGGTAGCTACGCCGGATCTATTACTGAGGGACTCCAGGAGAATGTGACATATGAATATGACATATCTGAAGAAGCTTGTGACCGCTATTCCTCGCTGTATTTAGTCCATTAACAAGACTAGAAGCTCGCCGTGAAGAATGTTCGGATCTTTGACTGCCGGGTACCATGTTTCGTGACTATAAAAGGTAAGCGTTGAGTTCTTACTATGATCGGAAGGGACGTTCTGCATTACAGCTGCATACACGGGGGAAAGTTTATTGTGGTGGTTCGTGCGGTGACTTCTGCAAATGCGCCGCGTGAAACAGCACAACAATTCGAGTACTCTTCTTTGCTCTACCTCCCTCGTTATTAGAGGGTCTAGAGTCATAGGGCTGCGTATTTACATCTGTGCCCTGCTCACTCTTTATGGACGTTTTCAAGCCTTTCCTCTAGCTTCGCAGAATCTTTATAACATCTCCTCGAACTGTAAGAAGAATCTGTTCCATGGAAACTATTTTCTAAATAGCAGCATACAGTCGTGCGCATAGATGGAGCAACGCCGGAAGAATCAAGATTTCGACTCTAATTCCTGCATTACTGCGCGCTCGCCGTCGGACTCGCGCAGAGGTGCTTCGGAAGTAATAGGCTGACTGTACCGAGGAGAACACGGCAGCAGAGTAATTGGGCGATTAGTCTCGCAGTGGTGTGGGCAGAATTGGAAGGTCGGCGGCGGTTGGCCAATTACAGCCGAGCTGTCTGGCGCCTCGCCTCGGCGCGCGGCGTCGCGCCGGCCCGCACAGCCCGCACTGTGCGCCAGTCAATTGTCTGGAGAGCCGCTGGCTCCATGGAAACGCTCACTTACGCTAGTACGGGCTCAGCTCAGGCCATGCAGTATTTTCCGGACGTTCACATTTCGTAAGTTCACATAACGTTTCTAAGGATAATCAGAATAGTTCCGGAATTTTAACGTCCACTCAACTCGTCAGCACTGATCTCGCAACCACAAACCCCATGAAATAGATTTTCCTGTTCCTTTACGAATTTCAAAGGTTGTGGAAATGTGAGCTGTGACAGCTGTGTTTCTTGACTTCTGGAAAGTGGGTTATTCAGTTTCGCAACGTCGGTCCGAACCTTACAGTTTAGTCAGAGTTCGAACAGTGGGCATACGTAACAGCTCTGCAGGCCAGTCGCTGAAATGTTGAGCATTCGGCTTTCGATTTGAAAATGTGCAATCGAAATACGCGATTATGTAATATTAGAACAGGAAGAGTGGAATTCAAAGTGCAAAGACATCTATGATAAAATTCGCTGATGACATTGCTAGTCTGAAAAATTGGTTCAAATGGCTCTGAGCCTTTTGGGATTTAACTTCTAAGTTCATCAGTCCCCTAGAACTTAGAACTACTTAAACTTAACCAACCTAAGGACATCACACACTTCCATGCCCGAGGCAGGATTCGAACCTGCGACCGTAGCGGTCGCGCGGTTCCAGACTGTAGCGCCTAGAACCCCTCGGCCACCTCGGCAAGCTGCTAGCCTGATTGAAGTGAAGTATAATTACAGGATCTGTTGAATGGAATGAACAACTTAATCAGTACAGAATATGGATTAAGAACAAAGCTACGGAAGTCGAAAATAATGAGAAGTAGTATATATGAGATGAGCAAGAAACTTAACATCAGGACTGGTGATCACGAACTAAATGAAGTCAAGCAGGACATAAAATGCAGATTATTACTAGCTAAAAGGGTATTCATGGCCAGAGAAATCTATTAGTATCAAACTTAAGCCTCAATTTGAGGTAGAACGTCTTTAGAATGTATGTTTAGAGCACAGCAGCGTATAGGAGTGAAACACGGTGGGAAAACCGAAACAGAAGAGAGCCTAACATTTGAAATGTGGTGCTGCAGAAAAATACTGAAAATCAAGTGGACTGATATGGTAAGGTATGAGGAGGTTCTCCGCAGAATCGGAGAGTAAATAAACATATCGGAAACACCACAAGAAGAAGGGACAGGATGGTTGCACATTTGTTAAGACATCACAGAATGACTTCCGTGCTACTACAGGGAGCAGTACAGGATAAAAATTGTAGAGGAAGACAGACATTGGAATACATCCAGCAAATAAATGAGGGTCCGCAGCTCGTGGTCGTGCGGTAGCGTTCTCGCTTCCCGCGCCCGGGTTCCCGGGTTCGATTCCCGGCGGGGTCAGGGATTTTCTCTGCCTCGTGATGACTGGGTGTTGTGTGATGTCCTTAGGTTAGTTAGGTTTAAGTAGTTCTAAGTTTTAGGGGACTGATGACCATAGATGTTAAGTCCCATAGTGCTCAGAGCCATTTGAACCATTTTTGAAATAAATGAGGGCATAGATTGCAAGTGCTAATCTGAGATGAAGAGATTGGCTCAGGAGAGGAATTCGTGGCGGGCCACATCAAACCAGTCCGGAAAGTTGAGGAATTTTTGGAGTTCACTCAGCTCATTATCACTAATTTCTCAACAACCGACCCTATGAAATAGATTTTCCTTGTTGTTTACGAATTTCAAAAGTTGTAGAAATGGGAATTGTGACACCTGTGTTTCATCACGTCAAGAAAAGATGCAGAATGACTGAACACTTCTTAGCTAAAAGAAACGAGGACATAAGTCTTAACGATGAGGCATTGACGAAATTGGAAACGACTGTCGGCATACTTCAAATGTGGGCCTCTTCCTAGCCACAATAAACATAAATTACTAGGTAGGAAACTTTTGTAGCGATGTGAAACATTTCCCTAACTTCGTTGAATAGTGTAGCTATACCAAAAGAACAAGATTTTAATATCCGACTAGTCTCAATAGAAGTTTCTATTTTTGGTTAGTTATTCGCTTTCCTGGTTTCCCTGTATGAATTTGGAGTGATGTCTAATCGTCTTTCGGAGCTTTTTGCGCTATATGAGCAATGATTTTTGTATTTTGCTAGCAGTACTGATTTTCAGTGTAGTGTTTTGGACATACATTGTCCATTGCAGCAGCGATGGCAGGTCGATTTGCAGAAATCGCAAACTGGAAAGGAGCGGTTTAGTGAAAAATACCAATTGGTAGACTGTCTGTCAGCCCCTCGATTAGTCTGATGTCCCTTCCAAAATGTTCTTTGAAGAGGAAATATCTGTCACTTTCTTTCACTTCATTTTTGTCCATATCAGTAAGAACTGAACATTATATTTCACTGCCACGTGAAATTAGAATTAGATGTGGGGTGTAGTTGTAGCCACATCACACATAAGCTGCGATTGATTCTGAGAGTATCGTGAGGTAACTACACTAAAGAGCCAAAGTAATTGGTACACGTGCCTAATATCCTATACGGCCCTCGCGAGCATGCAGAAGTGTAAGTGTCGCAACGTGAGGTGGCATCAACTCGACTAATGTCTGAAGTAGTGCTGGAGAGAACTGACAACATGAATCCAGCAGGGCTATCCATAAATCCGTAGAGTATGAGGGGCTAGAGACATCTTCTGAAGAGCACGTTGCAAAGCATCGCAAATATGTTCAATAATGTCCATATTTGGCGAGCTTGGTGGCCAGCGGAGGTGTTTAAACTCAAAAAAGTGTTCCTCGAGACACTCATTAGCAATTCTGGACACGTGGGGCGTCGCATAGTCCTGCTGGAATTGCCCAAGTCCGTCGGAATGCACGAAGGACATGAAAGGATGCAGGAGATCAAACAGGTTGATTACGTACGTATAACCTGTCAGTGTCGTATCTAGACATGTCAGGGGTTCCATATCTCTCCAACTGCACACGCTCCACACCATTACAGAGCCTCCAACAGCTTGAACAGTCCCCTGCTGACATGCACGGTCCTTGGATTCATGAGGTTGTCTCCATATCCGTGCACGTCCACCCGCTCGATACAATTTGAGACAAGACTAGTCCGACCTGGCAACATGTTTACAGTCGTGAACAGTCCAATGTCAGTGTTGGTGGGCACAGGCGAGGTGAAAAGCAGTCATCAAGGGTGCACGATTGGGCCTTTGGCTCCCAAAGCCCATATCGTTGATGTTTCGTTGAATGGTTCCCATGCTGACACTTGATGGCCCAGCACTGAAATCTGCAGCTGTTTGCGGAAGGGTTGCATTTATGTCACGTTGAACGATTTTCTTTAGTCGTCGTGGTCCCGTTCTTGCAGGATCTATTTCCCGCCGCAGCGATGTCGAAGATTTGATGTTTTACCGGATTCTTGATATTCACGGTACACTCGTGAAATTGTCGTACGGGAAAATCCCTACTTCATCGCTACCTCGGAGATGCTGTGTCCCATCGCTCGTGCGCCGAATGTAACACCACATTCAAACTCAATTATATGTTGATAACCTGTCATTTTATCAGCAGTAATCGATCTAAGAACTGCGTCTGACACTTGTTGTCTTATATAGGCATTGCCGACCGCAGCGCTGTATTCTGCCTGTTCACATATCTCTGTATATGAATACGCATGCATAACAATTTCTTTGGTGCTTCAGTGTATTATGGTCCGTCCGCGAATAAAGGCCCGGGACCGCAAAGAGGGAATGTTTGGCATTTTGAATGGTTATGGAAGCTTATGCTTGAAACAATCTAGGAAGACTACGAGAAAAAAGGTTTAGACTATCATCGTACAAAATATCATCTCGGATATTGAATACTTATTAACCAACAGAGTAACACACGCTGAAAATTCATCTTAGTACTATATACTATAACTGGGCCTCAGGTATTATATACTCGGAAGAATGCTGTTAAATTCCTCTTATAAGGCGTGATCTCAACCCTGACTCATTGGACTGTTTATTCAGAATTTGTTTATTCGTCGTCCGTCTGACAGTCCGTAGCAATCGGGCACTGCAACTTACGCTACTGACTACTGACACGTTGATTCACAGAGGCCACATCAAAATCAGTTTCTCGACATGGAAGACCGCTAGTGGTTTCGCAGAAGAATTACATTATTTAGCGTGATTGCTCCCTGGAAATGAGTGTGAGTTTATGTTGTGCAAAATCTGTTGTTGCTGTATACAAATAAGCGTCACTTCTTGTTTGAGTAAACTGTGTTGTTAGCAGAAGTGGAAAGAATGGCCAAAACTGTCAGCAGAACATGGTGCCAAAGCAATATAGCCCGTTTACGTCCCAGTTCTTATTTTACTAATCAGACTACCTATCAGGTTTAAACCATGTAGTCGAACAGTTTGTGAAACGGGTTCATAGTATTCCGAGAGCAATGTGCTAATCGACTGAGCTACTCAGGCAGGCCTTCTTGATAAAAGCTCAGATATGTCATCTGTCTGTCATCGTTTTAGATCTCTCGGAACTTCGCTTCGGTATCTTGCCGCTCTACTACACCTCGATCAAAGGATGTGGTAGACTGTTAGGCTCAATAGAAAAGAGTATTGTCTCACACTGGCACTCAAGTTTTAACTAGCTGTGGAGATTTGAAAAACTTGACTGCATAGTTAAAGATTCGTTCTGGACCCTGCAGAGTGGTTTCCGACCCTGGTACTGATTAGAAACTGCGTGGCACGACTAGTTAGCCAACTGCGGTCGTTAAATTTCCTTATCAACAGATTAAGAGCCGGCTACCTTGGAGTCGAATGGCATGTCATCCCACTATTGGCGACCTCTGTCGCTGAGAAATTACCGAAAGCATAACAGATGGATGATGGATCTCATACTGCCTGTGGAGAAATTTCTAATTAACGTAACTGTGCTGTCTCTGACCACTGCAATCTGAATTCAAAATGCACTGCTGGTAAAAAAATTTAGTACACTTGGAAAGATAACGTCTATCCTGATCCGTTGACAGCATCTGGGGCACAGTAGATGTACTGATAATACTTTCATCGTCGTCAGGCAACAGGAGCGTAGCGGCGTAGTTAACAGAGCACCATCTCCGTCTACCCTTTAATGGAGATAGCTCACAGCCAGTAGGCTCAGTGTGGTGCAAATGTGAAACGAGCAATCAGTGAATACATGGAGACGCACTCGTGCCTCCTACAACCACATGAGCGAGTCTAAAAGGGATCAAACTGTAGCCTTCCGAGTGGCGGGGTAGTCCTTTCGGAGAATTGCCACACAAGTTGGACGTCCTGTGTCATTTGTGCAACAAGGCTGGTACCAGTGGTCACGTGAACATTCTCACACCCATAGCGGAGGTTCTAGACAAACCACGCAGCACAGACGCCCGTCAGGATCGTCGTATCGTAGGGGCGGCAGTGGCGGTAACAGCTACCACAGCACATGTAAGAGGGCTTGTGAGCGCAGACGTGTCAGCACGAACTTTAGCGAATCGGTTATTAGCAGCGGGACTACGGGCACGCACAACTGTAGCCAGTCTTCCACTCACGCCACAGCATGGACGTGCACGGCTCAACCAGTTCTGTCAGAGGATCACTTGGAAGATGAAATGGCGTGCCATGACCTTCAGTAATGAAAGCAGATTCTCCCTCCACGCAAGTTATGGCCGTTTGCGCCATACGCCGTAGACCTGGTGAGCGCTATGTCGTAGAATGCATTCGTTCGAGACACACTGTCTCCATACCAGTCCTTTCGGCCTAGATGTGCGATAAGTTACAATTCTCGTTCGCCTTTGATGTTTCTAGAGAGCGCTCGGTATTTGCAGAATTTTGTTACAACCGTTCGTTTGCCTTTCTTACAACGGGAAGATGATGTGTTGTTCCAAAAGATACTGCGCGTCCGTGGAACTCGACGTGCTCTGCAAGACGTGGAGCAACTCACCTGGCCAGCAGTATTTCCAGACTTATCTCCAACCGAGCACGTTAGGGATATGATGGGACGAGAAGCGACTCGCGTGGCTCATCAGCCGACGATTCTTACAGAAATATCTTAACATTTCGAGCAGGCGTGGCATGACGTATCCCAAGACAGTGTTCGTCATCTGTACTATCGACTCGATCCCAGAGTCAGCTCCTGCATTACCGCCGTTGTAGGCCACTCCACATTCTAATATGAGTGTTTAAGCATGCTGCATATACCTCAGAACCACTTGTGCTACTGATCGTAATCATTTCGTGAACTTCATATACATTGTTACAACAATAAATCTTGAGTCAATTGCAAACCTCTAACAGGGCGTAGAAATTTTTTTCCGGCAGTGTATAATTGTAGTCAAATTTTAATTACCGTGTTAGGGGGCAAGGTGACGTCACCTACTCCTGCCGGAAGTAATCGAGAAGCGGCAACAGCTTAAGTAGATCGTTCGTACGCATGGCGGAGTCTCAGAGAAGTGGCTCGTTTTCCTGTGGCTGTGTGCCTCCAGCTAGCTGGCGAGGCGCCGGGCGGGATCGCATCGGCATGCGAGCCCGTTGTCAGCCGGACGAGAGGTTGCGTGTCGACAAGCTCTGCAGCACAGGCTGAGTGAGCGCTCAGTGACGGGACCACGTGTACCACCAAGCCTATTATACTGACTAAAAGGGCTCTTCTTTTGTTCCTTAATTTCAGGATGTGACAACTAAGTAACGTAAGATCTTCCGTTGATTGTGTTCCACAGCTTCGATACGTTGTCACGTAAACACGAGCAGCTACAAGTATTCGAAAGAGTTTTCCTAAGCATCTTCAGACACCTATCTGCATGTTGCATATAACGACGGAGCTTGGCACAATACTCCTATTTGTTGTGTGTGTGTGTTGTGGTGGTCTTCAGTCCTGAGACTGGTTTGATGCAGCTCTCCATGCTACTCTATCCTGTGCAAGCTTCTTCATCTCCCAGTACCTACTGCAGCCTACATCCTTCTGAATCTGCTTAGTGTATTCATCTCATGGTCTCGCTCTACGATTTTTACCCTCCACGCTGCCCTCCAGTACTAAATTGGTGATCCCTTGATGCCTCAGAACATGTGCTACCAACCGATCCCTTCTTATAGTCAAGTTGTGCCACAAACTCCTCTTCTCCCCATTTCTATTCAATACCTCCTCATTAGTTATGTGATCTACCCATCTAATCTTCAGCATTCTTCTGTAGCACCACATTTCATATTCAGCGACTTTTAAACCGCAGTAGCCAATTCTTGTAGCGCTGCTTTTGAAATTTAGCACATTTATCGGATGATTCTAGCAAAAAGTTGGAACGTCAATAGTAACGAGCGTTATATCAGTACACTTGTCCTTTAGTGAGCTTTCGAAAGCAGTGCACCGTAGAAAAAACCACATTCCCACTAAGGAGACGTTGATTGACATCAAAACCAGTTTTGACCAACAACGGCCGTCTTGAGACGCTATGGCCGGCATTTACTAAAGAAATTTTCATGCGTTGTCAGATCGTGACAATGATCCACATCTGTTCCCTAAAGCCCACCCGTGGCATCTGAATGTGGACATTATAGGTCGAATCCGTTTATGACTGGATCGCAAAAAATGAATTGTGTCAAAAATAAAAAATAAAAATTCTATAGAATATGTCGTTCCACTTTGTGAAACTATGATTCTCCGAAAATATCGTGTTTTCATAGTGTCTGGTTAAATTGCCCTTATCCACTGAACTGTCATTTCCAACAACTTCAGCTGATTAGTACTTCTCTCCGCAGGGTGTGATTAAGGCAATTGTTACCTTTTTTCAGTGATTCCTAAAGTGATCAGTATACACACACCGTCAGAGAGCTCTTGGAAAGTGGGAGAGGGCTGGCTTGGCAGTCTGGGAAAGTGAGGAAGGTCTCAATGGCACTGCGAAGCTTATATCAGGAAGCGTGCCTGAAAACCTGAATCTCAAACGCTGAGACGTTACTGCTGAGCAGTGAGGGCGCTTGTGTTCGATTACATGGAAACGGTGGGACTGTTGTGGGAGAAGACCGACTGTGGATGGAATTCACTTCTGAAAAACATTATTTGCAGTAGATAATATATGTTTCTACTTACCAATAATTTTCCACACTGAATACTATGCACAGAAGCATGCAGATCATACCTATAGTCAATCCGCTGAAAGATCGTCTGTGAAAGCCAGCACGTGTGTTACCAACGCTACTTCTCTGAGTGAACGTATGTATTACATCTCGTTATAAAATTTGTACACACGCTATTCATTTTCTGGAAATAAGTACTACAGGGAGAAGAACGGCCTATCGCTCTTACGGATAGGGTGAAAAGGGTTGGTAGTGCCTGACATCCATACCGTCCTACACCAATGGCATCTAGTGCGTGTAGTACTGGAATGTGTTACAAGTGGTATACCTGTGGATTGACCTGGCTGAGCAGAGACAAGGGAGGTGGAAATGTATAATGAGAGGAGGGGGAAAGATGACATGGTAGAAGAAAACCGATAGGAGGACGTAGACAGAGAGGGGGAACGAGGATGAGCTGGATAGAGAGAGTGGGAGGGGTAGTTGGTACGAGAGAGAAGAGAAGATGGTCAGTGAGAGGTGGACAAATATTGGGGAGAAGGACATGATGTGAGAGAGGGGAAGGAGACGTACAGAGAAAGGTGAAGCAGTAGACGTACAGAGAGAGAGAGAGAGAGAGAGAGAGAGAGAGAGAGAGAGAGAGGGAGGGAGAGAGAGTGAGAGAGAGACGAGGTGGACAGAAAGAGGAGGAGGAGGAGATGGACAGAGAGAGGTTGGAGGAGATGGATAAAGGAAGGCAGAGGGGCGAGAAGGAGATGGAGTGAAGGGGAGGAGATGGGCGGAGAGTGGGGGCGAAGCCACAGTAAAAGGTCAATACACATAAAATACACGTGCGCCCCCCACTGCACACACACACACACACACACACACACACACACACGGAGAGAGATAGAGACAGAGAGAGAGGGGGAGAGGGAGAGAGAGAGAGAGAGAGAGAGAGAGGGAGTTGGATATACAGACATATTAAAGAATACAGAAGATGTCACGTCCACACAAACAAAAGACGATCGCATTTCACGGCATCAGAACTAAGTATATAAGTTGAATGTCGATATAAAATATCGTGGAACGACCAAATATTATGTGTCACAACAGTATAGTGCACTGCAGTGAGCTAAAAAATCTAACGCCTGTGTATAGAACAACACGTGGAAGTAATGAAGGTGCTAAAAACGTGAATAAAAAATAGTTTTACACATGAAAACTACAATTGTTATAGCAACTAGGAGGCTAAACACGTCTGGTATGAGTAAGACTTTACTACAGACATGAATGATGGAATACCTCCAAAATTACTTGCGAAACTAGCGCAAGAAAATAAAATAAAAAATAAAAAACGAGCCCTCACATGCAATTTGGGGTCTTTTTTGAGCCCAAGCCTCGTTGAACCACAAAGAAACAGTCTTGATGTGGATGTAGACTTCTCATACACCAGATATATTCTTTATGGACTTTTTATTATAACTGGGTAAAACATTTACGGTTATTGGTTCGTAGTAAAATAATCTGAATTTTTTGCCGTCAGCTCATAGAATATCCCAGCATACAATATGTGATTTTTCAGTGCTGTATGGCAACTTTATTAGGAAAAGAAAAGCTTGGTAAGAAGGCAGCTTCTAAACTGACATCTCCATTGTTGTAAACAATTATTAGAAAATACATACACATGGATTGTTATAACCATATCAGAGTTAGGAACCTCGTTTTGTTGAAGTAAGACGTGGTGTTATATTTTATTCCTCATGGATGATAATATCCGTTTTGAAAGGGGCTACGGTCTCGAGCAGGCTTAAACCGATTTATAGAAGAGTAATAGTGATAACGAATCAATTTCTGCAAATAAGGGTAGGAACGATGAGGATGTAAATATGATGGAGGAAGATATGCAGGTCGAAAATGAAGTGGATGTGAGTGAATGTGAAGAAAATAATAATGGACTTCAAGAAACTAATGCGCCTTCTCTTATGATAATAAGTGGACAGATACCGTATGACATAGTACCGCCTGAAGTGTGCAAGCAAGTTTCAAGGAATGTAATACGTGAAACTGCACATAATCAATGTCAGCTTACATCACAATACCAGACAAGGACAGATTGTCTCACATTGTATATCCCAAGCAGAATGTAATATTAATGATTTCTGCCCAAGGTCAAAGAGTAGGAAAGTGAATCAACAATGCGATGAGTGTCGTAAGTTTGTAAAGAATATGCCAGAGTGTTGTGTGATGAGTGTTCATCCTATTCCTAGGAAGCGGGTAGAAGTTGATTGTTTCTAACACAGTTCCTTCTAAGTGGTATTAAGGATGATATTTATTGATTGCAGTATTGTTAAAATAAGTTTTTGAACTAAGTAAACTAAACAATGTATACATTTTCATGTTCCAGAGATAGCTAGCACAAATTGTAACTTATACATAACTTAATTACAGCAAGAAATTATGGAACTTTCTGGCAGATTAAAACTGTGTGCCGGACCGAGACTTGAACTCGGGACCTTTGCCTTTCGCGGGCCAGTGCTCTACCAACTTTTTTTTTTTTTTTTTTTGCATTTTGTTCGTTGTTGATCGTTGTGTTTGGTCGTTGGGGACGTCACATGACATCCAGTTAAGTTCGTTTTGTTGATCCTTTCACTCAGTTTTTTATTACAGAGGCCAACCGGCTCTCTGACCGAACACACAGAGCTACCGTACCAACTGAGCTACCCAAGCACGGCTCACGCCCCGTCCTCACAGCTTTACTTCTGTCATTACCTCGTCTCCTACTTACCATACTTTACAGAAGCTCTCCTGCAAACCTTGCAGAACTAGCACTCCTGAAAGAAGGGATATTGTGGAGACATGGCTTAGCCACAGCCTGGGGGATGTTTCCGCTGCAAAGTGAAAATCTCATTCAAGAAATTATGGAGATGTAATTTAAACGTTGTGCACGAGTCTCTCAAAAATCGTTATTATTTCTGTGGAAATATTTTACATTTTTTAGCCGCAAACTTGCTTTGGCGTCAACAAAGACAACACGGATATACGTTTTTCCGAAGCTAATACCATGCGAGGGTTAGAGGACCTTTCATGTTTTCTGAAATGATATAAATATGAGGTTGCACCAACAACGTTTTCCTAGCATCAGTCACAACCCGGTAGCTCTCTGCCACCAGACCTGTCGAGGGATGGACCCCTATGAGCTGCATTAAGCTCCCACCATTACGCAGTGATTTACGACACCGGGCACACCTCGCGGCCCATAGTCAGCCGCCCCCCGTGCGGGACGCTCTGGCGGTAAAGGCAAGCCGGTATTAAGACGTGACGGGACGGAACGGGACAGCGCAGGCGGGCCGATCGGACACGACTCATTTTTTGCGGTCCCCCGCGGCGCGGCCGTTGTGCCTGCCTATAGAGCGGTACCGGGCGCTGCCTTTCTGACTCTGCGTCAATTATTCGTCGCCCGCGTCTGCGACACGAAACTGCCGGCGCGGAAGCGGGCGCAGCTGCTGCCTCCCGTCGGGACACGCGGCACACAAAGCCGGGCGAGCCGAGTTCTCCCGCGTCGCCTCTTGCCGGGATAATTAGGGGATGCCGCGGGACGACACCCGCCCTCCACGTGGGACGCGCCGGCAGTCGCCTACGGGAGGCACGCCGCCACGAGCCCGCTACTCGAGCTTTCAACTGCAGCCGCTATACTGTGCAATCGTACCAGCGTACACGAATTCCCCAACTCTCGCCTGATAAACATCCGAACATCACAACTTGTCTAATGTTGCTCAGGTGTGGATCCAAGAAGACAGAGAGGGTAGTGGGGTGTCATGATGGTCATGAATCACCCTCCTACACATCGTAAAAAAATTAATATTTTTTATATGTTTCTGTTATGTTCCGTAGGCCTAAATTAAGGAGCAAGTTTCCATGGTCACTAACGGGTCAGTACATGAGATTATAACAGAAAATTACACTACCGGCCATTAAAATTGTTACACCACGAATATGACGTGCTACAGACGCGAAATTTAACCCACAGGAAGAAGATGCTGTGATATGAAAATGATTAGCTTTTCATAGCATTCACACAAGGTTGGCGCCGATGGCGGCACCTACAACGTGCTGACATGAGGAAAGTTTCCAACCGATTCCTCATACACAAACAGATGTTGACCGACATTGCCTGGTGAAACGTTGTTGTGATGCCTCGTGTAAGGAGGAGAAATGCGTACCATCACGTTTCCGACTTTGATAAAGGACGGATTTTAGTCTATCGCGATTTCGGTTTATCGTATCGCGACATTGCTGCTCGCGTTGGTCGAGATCCAATGACTGTTACCAGAATATGGAATTGGTGGGCTCTGGAGGGTAATACGGAACGTCGTGCTGGATCCCAACGGCCTCGTATCACTAGCAGTCGAGGTGACACGCACCGTATCCGCATCGTTGTAACGGATCATGCAGCCACGTCTCGATCCTTGAGTCAACAGGTGGGACGTTTGCAAGACAACAACCATCTGCACGAACAGTTCGATGACGTTTGCAGCAGCATGGACTATCAGCTCGGAGACCATGGCTGCAGTTACCCTTGACGCTGCATCACAGACAGCAGAGCCTGTGACGGTGTACTCAACGACGAACCTGGGTGCACGAATGTCAAAACGTCAATTTTTCGGATGAATCCAGGTTCTGTTTACAGCAACATGATGGTCGCATCCGTGTTTGGCGACATCGCAGTGATTGACGGCACTTTGAACAGTGGACGTAACATTTCAGATGTGCTACGACCCGTCGCTCTACCCTTCATTCGATCCCTGCGAAACCCTACATTTCAGCAGGATAATGCACGACCGCATGTTGCAGATCCTGTACGGGCCTGCCTGGATACAGAAAATGTTCGACTGCTGCCCTGGCCAGCACATTCTCCAGACTTCACACCAATTGAAAACGTCTGGTCAATGATATCCAAGCAACTGGCTCCTGAAAATACGCCAGTCACTACTCTTGATGAACTGTGGTATCGTGTTGAAGCTGCATGGGCAGCTGTACCTGTACACGCCATCCAAGCTCTTTTTGACTCAATGTCCAGGCCGTTATTACGGCCAGAGGTGGTTGTTGTGGGTACTGATTTCTCAGGATCTATGCGCCCAAATTGCGTGAAAATGTAATCACATGTCAGTTCTAGTATAACATATTTGTCCAATGAATACCCGTTTATGATCTGCATTTCTTGTTGGTGTAGCAATTTTAATGGCCAGTAGTGTAATAACAGCCAATGATAAACCTTAAGTCTAAACAAACATAATAAACAACGTACACAGGAATTGTTTAATTTTGCTAAAGAGAACGAAAGGAGTCGGCCGTGAGGAGACTGTTCAGTTTAGATCTGAAGGTGCGTGGATTACCGCTAAGAATTTTGAATTCTTGTGGTAGCTTATTGAAAATGGATGCAGCAACCAGGCGTCGACAAGAGCTTCGCGAAATTACTCCGCATATTGCTCGAACCACCCGTTTCTGAGCCAAAAATACCATAAAAGAAGTACCCAACAAATAATACCATACTTCATAGGCGAAGAAGACTACTTTTCCTTTTTAACTATCACATATTTCAGATACTATTCTAATGGTAAATAAAGCAGCATTTAGGTTTTGAACAAGACCTTGAACAGCGGTTCCCACGACTGCTTAATATCCATCTCAACGCCTAGTAACTTGAACTGTTCAGTCTCGGTAATCATATGCCCTTTCTGTGTAATCAAAATGACAGTTTTTGTTTAACTGTGTGTTAGAGCTTGAAAACCCCGAGTCTTTCTTTGATTTAGCATGAATTTATTTTCTATAAACGTACAAGTGCTTTATTTGTTTCTGATTCAGACTGCACAAAACATCCTTCACTACCAAGCTAGTGCCATCAGCTAACAGAAATGTTTTAGGCTTCTCTGTAACACTAGAAGGCATATATCATTCATATAAATGATAACCAGTAGCGTCCCCTGTTGCACTTCCCCCTCCCTCACTTAACAGCGTTAAGATAAATATAAGAACTACGAGTTTCCAGAAGGCAAGCAGTTCTAGAGAATTACGAAGTACTTTTCGGTTTCTTGCACCTGTGGCTATACTTGTGTCCTAACCCACTGTAGAGAACATTCTAGGCTGGATAAGATGTCCATTCGCAGGGTGACAGTATGTGCCGCTGTCAACAAATCGGAGAAGCTTCGAGATACCACTGGTAGGATGGGTGAACTACAAAACGTTAACTGAGGCAGAAAGGGAAAGAACGCCCAGCCCACTAAGAGAAAAGATGGCCAACTTCTGGAACGTAGGCGGAAACGACTGATAGAAACAGAAGTCTCCTGCTTTCCATGCTCACGTAGTGTATTCTGCAGATGTGCCTTCATAACCGTGGTACTACGTTAAATATTGATAACGGTGAATGCACATTTAAATTTATACTGACTAAATTTTGATGCTGTCAAAATTATAAGAGGTCATTGATATTATAGTTCTTAAATAAATTTCTTGACATGTGAACATATCAACTCCTTGCACGAATACTTTGTAAGTAGGCTGTTTAGGTTTTCTTAACGCTCTGTATGAAAATCACTGGCTGTGCTGTGTGCAGTCTGTGGTTGGTTGGCATTGTTGTAATACTCGCCATTGTAGCGTTGGGCAGCTGGATGTTAACAGCGCCTAGCGTTGCGCAGTTGGAGGTGAGCCGCCAGCAGTGGTGGATGTGTGGAAGGAAATGGCGGAGTTTTGAAATTACCTATATTATGACTTTTGATGATATTAAGGTAAATACATTGTTTGTTCTCTATTAAAATCCTTCATTTGCTAACTATGCCTATGAGTAGTTAGTGCCTTCAGTAGTTTGAATCTTTTATTTAGCTGGCAGTAGTGGCGCTCGCTGTATAGCAGTAGTTCGAGTAACCAAGATTTTTGTGAGGTAAGCGATTTGTGAAACGTATAGGTTAATGTTAGTCAGGGCCATTCTTTTGTAGGGATTTCTGAAAGTCACATTGCGTTGCGCTAAACATATTGTGTGTCAGTTTAAGCACAGTCATGTATAATTTTTCAAAGGGGACGTTTCAACTTTTCAAATACAGTATTCTCTGAAACGGAATTGCTTACAAGTTATGCTGAAGCTATGTATCTACTGATGTAAATAAATTATTATTGTATTAAATTATTATTGTTATCTTAGGCACGTGTGGCACGTGAAATACGACGGTGACATCGGTTTGATTGCGACACAGTGCGTACCTGGTACATTCCAAAGTGCTGCGCATAAAAACGGAATTTTCCGGTGTTCAAACCACGGGTTCTGTTCGTGATAAGAAAGGTTGGCTCAGGTGTTCTGGATAGCCCCTTGGGCTAGGGACCATTTGCATAAGCAACAAAAGAATCGTCTTAATGTCACTATCCTGCAGTATAGCGTCCAAGTATGAATACTGAACATTTCTTTCTGCTTAAGCGATTGGAGTAAATTGGTTGGTTCTCTTTGCATTTTACGTGATCTACGGTGAGCTGGGTGGTTAACACCATTAGTTCACCGGTGGTTCCTCGGAAAAACCACAAAAAGGGCGTTTTACTTTATTTTCGTCGTCACCAGTGGACCAAAGCCCTCGAGGATTCCATAAGGACTATGTACAAAAAATGGCTGGAATTCTTACTATGTGTTCCCGATCTCGAACAACCCGGAAAAGTTTTTTTTTTGCTGTCTCTATCCGTTTCCAAGGTACAGAGCTTCAAAGTTACCATATTTGTACACCGAATGTAAGCACGTAAAATCCGGTGTGAAATCCGGTGTGAGGCGAAAACGTAGCTTATAAAATGACGTAACACAGAGAAATATACTGTACATTGTCTCCGTTATCATCTGGGAATCCCACGTTGTAGTACTAAAGTACATGCCAAAATTATTTGCATGTAAAATCCCGTCTGAGGAGTAAAATTAGTTTTGCATTATTTCGATTTCACATGCGTAAATTATCTAGATTTTGTTGACTAATACATTTCTTTTCATATGAGCTACATACCCTCTTGCAGCACGGAAAAGAAGGGAAACAGCAGAAAAATGATCCTATTGGAGCACAGAAGTGAGAATCCGTTCCTTTTTATTTAAAAGACTCTGAAAAGTGAGGTACCAGCTGCCTCACTCCACCTTTCTCTGCACCTGTAAACTTTTCCCAAAAATGATGCCATGCGAACCTATTAGTACTTCTTTATGCTGGAAGGGGAGCAGACAGTGGTAGAGGTAGAGACGGAAAAATGATAAATACTGAAAGATAAGATTTTGAACATGGCTGCGCTTCAGCAACTATGCATGCAAGAGCTTCAGTGGATTGGAAATAACAGCCAACCAGCGATAAAATGCAAGTCCACTTGATCAACATTTAAAATACACGATTTAAAAGTAGTATTTAAAATACATGATTTAAAAGCAGTAACTCATTAGTGCAGAGCTTTGTCTTAAAAAAAATATTTAAAGACAAAGCTCTACAGTAGAGAGCTACTGCTTTTAAGTCATGTATTTTAAATGGTATTTAAGTGGAAGACATGCACATACATCAGGCAGTCCAGTCAACATCCCACATTGGATGTAGATAATGTGATTCTAAGTACAATGCTGTCGAAACCATCGTCAAGGTTTAATAAACCTGCATTTTGCAACAAGTTGGCTGTTATTTCCAATCGAATGGAGCTACTGCAAGATATTAGACAGTGATTGTGTTACAGAAAGAGCGAAGGGGAGAATGGCATCTTGAGAGAAAGAGAGGGACACAGTGGAAGTGGAACATAGTTGATAGTGACAGAGCATTGGTGAGAAAAGAGTGACAGAGACAGTGCCAGGGGGACGAATAAAAACAAAGAAAAAGTAGAAATCGTTGTCAGCCAGTGATGGTGAGAGACACAGCACACGACAATGACAACGAGGAAGAGAGAGAGGGTGACAGTGAGATGAGGCAGCCGCAGTAGGAAGAAAAGGATGAGATACTAGCAGTAAGAGAGAGCAAGAGGGAGACAGTGACAGGAGGCTGCAGTAATAGGACAGAACGAAGGGGACTGGGATGTGGCATAGGAGATAATGACAGCGAGATGCAAGGAAATAATGACAGTAAGTTGTGCTGAAAGAATGACAAATAGCAACTGGGAGCAGATAGGTATGAGCGATTTACACCCATGGACGTGAGTGTGAATGAGTTATAGCTGGGCAGCTTGTGGGTGTTTGAGGTGAGATACGTATTAAAAAAAGTACGAATATGTTTGCATGCAAAAATTTTTGCAACATTTTTTAAATGTGCTGAAGGAGGTAGAATGAGAAAGCTTGTACTCCCCCTTTTACGCTTTTCAATAAATGGGAACATATTCGCATCTTCTGCGCTCCGATAGAAGAATTTCTCCGCTGGTCCTTACATTGTTCGACATGTTATCACTTGTAACGGAAGTTACATTTTTCTTTATGATCCTGAACTAAGCAACAATCGTTTCACAGGGAGAGTCGTCCTTCACATAGGCCCCAAAAAGGTCGATAAGTCAACTCTTAACATTGCGTTTAAATTGGTAACAGGACAGTTCCGGTCATTATCGCTCTATTCAAGATTTTTCAGTGAGGATATAAAGAGATAACCCGTAGAGAAGTTCAAATGGCTCTGAGCACTATGAGACTTAACTTCTGAGGTCATCAGTCCCCTAGAACGTAGAACTACTTAAACATAACTAATCTAAGGACATCACACACATCCATGCCCGAGGCAGGATTCGAACCTGCGACCGTTACGGTCTTGCTGTTCCAGACTGTAGCGCCTAGAACCGCTCGGCCACTCCGCGCGGCCTAAAACCCGTAGAGAAGTGGTGCACGAACTATTGAGTATTCCACCATTTTAACGCACGACCGCATACGGTTTATAATATTCAGATATTTTTACTAAATACAGTATGAAATTCTGGCGCTGCAGTCCGGAACCGCGAGGCTGCTACGGTCGCAGGTTCGAATCTTGCCTCGGGCATGGGTGTGTGTGATGTCCTTAGGTTAGTTAGGTTTAAGTAGTTCTAAGTTCTAGGGGACTTATGACCTAAGATGTTGAGTCCCATGGTGCTCAAAGCCATTTGAACAGTATGAAAACTGTGTGCCACACATCAGAGCTAGTTCCTAATTTCTCTGTGCCAAGATGGAAATCAAGTTGAAGGGGCGATCGTTTTATACAGGGGAGGAGATTCAAGCGGAATCTCCGATCGTACTAAACACCATAGCAAATATTGATTTCCAAGGTGCACCTCAAAAGTGACGGAAACGTAGGGATCGGTGTATTCGCTGCCTATGTAACCACTTTGAAGGTGGTTGTGCAGAATAAGATCGATGTATGAAATATGTTCAATTAACATATATCTGTAACACTCGGGTACCACCTCCTAGTTTAATAAGTTAATTATTTCAACGTAGTCGTATCTATTATTATTATTATTATTATTATTATTATTATTATTATTTTATTACGTAGTAACATTTATTACCAAACGTTTTCACATATGAACGTTAGGCAGTGATGTGTCGAAAAGGGACACAACTTGTGACACAATCATAAGATAACGTTTGAACGACATAACTGAAGTTAGGGTGTTGCGAGCGAACTTAACCACTGTGGGTCACTTGCATGGAGTGGGTGGTTCAGTGGTCCTCTCTTGTAGTTCAACGTTTCCTTGAGAGTTGTTTACCATACTATGAAAAGTATTTTGACGTGTAGTGGTTTATGCCTATGGGCAGTACGGTCTTGTCGAAGACATTTGGCCGGTAGTGGCCAGGGACTTGCCGAAGGGAGCAGTAAGTGTCAGTATCTCTTAAGTTAGGTGGAGGGTCCGTGGGCGGCCCGGCGGGCAATAAGACTTAACGGAGAGTAGAAGCGAGCGGGGCAGCCATTACGCCGCCTCGGCCGTAAGCAGGAAGCAGGGCCGGCCGTCTCGCGAGCAGTAAACACAGGCAGAGTGGGCGCCAGCAGCCGCAAGCGTCCGCCACTTTGGTGAAAAGCGCCACGCGGCGGCTCTGACAAACATCGCTGCATTAGGCTGACAGGTGTTTGACACGCGTCCGTTCCACACTTACGAGAGCATTTAACATATCTTCAATGCATGTTTACAGTACTTCTTCAGAGCACTCCGGACGAAATGTTTGACCCGCCCTACACTGCTGCCCACTAAAATTGCAACATTTTCAAGACTGCTAACAATGTACTTCAAAATGGAATGAAGTTCATGCTTGCATATGAAAGAGATTAGTTTTTCAGTGCAACCGCAGGAAATACGTAGTAGTAATTCCATCTACATTTGTACTACTCGTACTACGAGTACATAAAGACAAGTCCCTGTTTGAAGTTGTTACCAAACTCTCGAAAGTCATTGACAGATCTATTTCAAATTTTTACACAATATTGTAATAAACTTCGGACGAACACAAACAATAATGCTTACTACATAAAGACAAGTCCCTTTTGAACTGTATCACCGAATACCTCGAAACGTTATTGATCGATTTACTTCAAACTTCTACATGTTACTCAAATGTTCGAACAGACAAAGGCAATATATATATATATATATATATATATATATATATATATATATATATATATATATATATATATATATATACACAATAAGATTACGTTGTTAGCAAAAATCTTGCAAAGTGCCAATAACTATAATCAAAATTCTATACTTACGTTAGCCATATGGCTAATGTTTCAGATTTCGGGGTAGAATGGGATAGGAATGATGATGGAAATAGGATCACATTTGAGGAAGTGGAGAAAATGGTCAATAGATTGCAGTGCAATAAAGCAGCTGGGGTGGATGAAATTAAGTCGGAACTCATCAAATATAGTGGAATGTCAGGTCTTAAATGGCTACACAGGATAATTGAAATGGCCTGGGAGTCGGGACAGATTCTATCAGACTGGACAAAAGCAGTAATCACACCAATCTTTAAACATGGAAACAGAAAAGATTGTAGCAACTACAGAGGTATCTCTTTAATCAGCGTTGTGGGTAAAATCTTCTCAGGTATTGTTAAGGGCCGGCCGCGGTGGTCTAGCGGTTCTGGCGCTGCAGTCCGGAACCGCAGGACTGCTACGGTCGCAGGTTCGAATCCTGCCTCGGGCATGGGTGTGTGTGATGTCCTTAGGTTAGTTAGGTTTAAGTAGTTCTAAGTTCTAGGGGACTTATGACCTAAGATGTTGAGTCCCATAGTGCTCAGAGCCATTTGAACCATTATTGTTAAGGAAAGTGCGAGTATTAGTTGAGGACCAATTGGACGAAAATCAGTGTTGGTTTAGGCCTCTTAGAGGTTGTCAGGACCAGATCTTTAGCTTACGGCAAATAATGGAGAAGTGTTATGAGTGGAACAGGGAATTGTATCTATGCTTTATAGATCTAGAAAATGCATATGACCGGGTTCCTAGGAGGAAGTTACTGTCTGTTCTACGAGATTATGGAATAGGAGGCAAACTTTTGCAAGCAATTAAAGGTCTTTACATGGATAGTCAGGCAGCAGTTAGAGTTGACGGTTAATTGAGTTCATGGTTCAGAGTAGTTTCAGGGGTAAGACAAGGCTGCAACCTGTCTCCACTGTTGTTCATATTATTTATGGATCATATGCTGAAAACAATAGACTGGCTGGGTGAGATTAAGATATGTGAACACAAAATAAGCAGTCTTGCATATGCGGATGACTTAGTTGTGACGGCAGATTCGATTGAAAGTTTGCAAAGTAATATTTCACAGCTAGATCAGAAATGTAAGGACTATGGTATGAAGATTAGCATCTCCAAAACGAAAGTAATGTCAGTGGGAAAGAAATATAAACGGATTGAGTGCCAAATAGGAGGAACAAAGTTAGAACAGGTGGACGGTTTCAAGTACTTAGGATGCATATTCTAACAGGATGGCAACATAGTGAAAGAACTGGAAGCGAGGTGTAGCAAAGCTAATGCAGTGAGCGCTCAGCTACGATCTACTCTCTTCTGCAAGAAGGAAGTCAGTACCAAGACTATGTTATCTGTGCACCGTTCAATCTTTCGACCAACTTTGCTGTATGGGAGCGAAAGCTGGGTGGATTCAGGTTATCACCAAGGTTGAGGTTACGGATATGAAAGTAGCTAGAATGATTGCAGGTACTAGTAGATGGGAACAATGGCAGGAGGATTTCCACAATGAGGAAATCAAAGAAAAACTGGGAATGAGCTCTATGTAGCAGTCAGGGCGAACAGGCTTAGATGGTAGGGTCATGTTACACGCATGGGAGAAGCAAGGTTACCCAAGAGACTCATGGGTTCAGCAGTAAAGAGGAGTAGGGGCAGACCAAGGAGAAGGTACCTGGATTCGGTTAAGAATGATTTTGAAGTAATAGGTTTAACATCAGAAGAGGCACCAATGTTAGCACTGAATAGGGGATCATGGAGGAATTTTATAAGGGGGCTATGCTCCAGACTGAACGCTGAAAGGCATAATCAGTCTTAAATGATGATGATGATGATGTTAGCCATATAAATTTTAAGTAACAATGTGCACGTAATCTGTTAAAACCGACTGCGAGAAGAAAATACTTTGGTGTAGTGTCCTGTGCTACGAAAATGAGTGGTTCCGTTAACTTTCTGACAGCCAGATTCAACTACGATAGCAGACCATTTAAAGTATTTGTCAAATGGTTTCTCTCAAATTCATTCTTCCGCTTTATCTCTAATTAAAGAAAAGTGTATAAACAATAACGTGATGTTTGGTTTTGATCCCCGCAGTCGGTTTTTGAAAGAAAGTAGAAAAGCACTATTTACGACTGGCTTACGAGTGGAATACTGCTGCAGAATCTGAACCGTCCAAAACGTTGAAATCCCACCCAGCTGCACACTATGTAAAATTGTAGCAAGAATAAAGAAGCAACTCAATAATACCTGTGTACCATATAGTCATAAGTACCATTGGCGTTTTAGAAGACAACTACGTAGAAACTACGATACATAAGGGAAAATGATACGAATCAGTTTAAAGAGCACCTCTTCAAGTTATTCCTAATACTCTCGTAGTGTAGTTGCAGAGCGCACCACTAGGGGCACTAGGGGCACAAAGTCGCATATGATGGAGCGTTGCCTGCGTTTTATGCCCTTGCATTTCCCGAATCTAATTCAGTTGTTACGATCCAGTGATAGTTTCGTACAAAATACCATTTAAAAGCTCGAACAGAGAAAACAAGCCGTAGGAGGTGCCACATACTCTGTGAGATCGGCTGCTTACGTGATGCGAAGAAGACCGGCCGGCAGGGCCGGCAAGGTGGTTTGAGTGAGAACGGTTCGTCACAAGCCCGAAGAAATTGACGGCAAGTGAGCAGAGAACTGCAGATACTGCAGTCAACCGTCTGGCATATTCCATGCAGAAATCTGCATGTAAAGCCATACCGGCTGCAGTTGTTACGCACGCTGACTACTTTCTTTTCGACAGAGTTTTCAGTCACGAAGCCACGTTTCTTGCAGGCTAGAAACGTGAATTACCACAACGTTTCTCTTTTTGGCACTGAACATCTAAAGGAGACTACGGAACAGTTTCGTGATTCACCTGAAGTTGTCTTTCGTGTCACGTTCTATTCAAAAGTTAATGGATCACTTTTCTTTGCGAAGAAAGGTGACTGGTTTCATGTAGCCGGACGTGTTGCGGGAATAGCTTGTGCCAAAATTACAGCATCACCATGGACACGGCCAATTTTCAAAGTCAATTACTCTAGGTTTCATGTCCAAGTTAATTATTCAGGCAGTTTATACTGTTCAAAGTTCTTTTGATCAGATTGCTGAATTTTACAGTATTCGTTGCGATAGTTAATTATTATTACAATGCAGGTTTGCCTTCTCATTACTACAGTTGATTTATTATTACAGCTCAGAGCTTACAACTAGAAACAGTATACTTCGGTAATACTTCTATTTATTTACGGAACATTCATTACTTGTGAATAACTCTGTATACAGGACGTTTCAGTTGCCCCTACCTAAGAGTTTTACGCAACCCGCTACGCCTTCAAAAACAAGTGCGAGATTTTCATATTCTCTCACTCGCTATGCACAAACTACTAGCCCAACAGAAAAATGAACAGGACCTGTTTGAAGGAACGTCAATGTAGTTAAATTTTATACTCGAATGCATTTTCTCTGGAGGTCATGGTTTTCGAATATTTAAAAAAAATCGCTATGAAGGTCACTTTCGTATTTTTTCTTGACTAATTCGAAAACTATGGCCTCTAGCGGAAAATTACCCCACTATAAAATTTAACAACAGTAAATTTCCTACAAATAGGTCTTGTTCATTTTTTTCTGTAGGGCTAATAGTGCGCACATAGAGAGCGAGAGAATATGAAAATATTGCGCATGGTATTTAAATTACTGCAGATTGTATAACTCCAATGATGGGGGCAGCTGGATCATGCTGTGTAATACACGACTTGTCTCTTTCCTCTTGCTACATTTTTATACACTATACAGGTTGCTTTTTTTTCCTAACATCTACGTTTTCTGGACATGTGGATAGTTTCTTGCAGGGAGTTCGTATGTACAGACACTCGCTTAAAGCGTTTAGAAAAAGATTGTAGCAACACGTATCTTTTCAAACAATCAGAACGTGTGATAATTTTATTTCTGCCCACCCATACATTCTGACGGCAAAATACGCTTGACCCGTGAAGCAAAGTTCCAGGACGGTCGGCCTCGGACAAACAAGTCCTCTGGTAAACAGTGGCAGCCGTCAGAGCGGAGGTGGAGACACTGCTGTCTTAAACTGCTGACAATTCCAACTGGCACAGTGAGGGAGCGGCAACTTCCGACGGACGAAGAAAGTTTTCTCTTTTCGAACTGCAGTTCTGAGCGCCGGACCTCTAAAGTTCATGTAAGTACTCTTAAGTGAGGCATTCTGCGCAGTGGACCATGATGTTCACTCTGAAAAACAAGGGCGAGTTTTCCGTTAGTTTGCTCTTTTAAAGAGTAAACCGAAAAAGTCATTGGTCACTGCGAAACTCGTATGTAGAGTGTGGAGGACTACGAGAAGGTGGTGGCAACAAATCTCATCATACGTGGAGTGTTTTAAAGGACTTAGCTACAAACTCAAGACCATTTTATTAACATAACGACTAAACATAGTTTACCCGAATACGAATAACCTGCCGTGTATCAGTTTACAAGACACTAAATGAGACGTGGCTCGGGTGTCTAGGGACATGAGTACCGAAGTGGAATATGGAATGAAGAAACCTGCTCACCAAGCCTAGCCATTCATTAAGTGTTTGTGTACATACCGCCCGTAGACTGAGGTCTACGAAACACTTCATGAAAACCGACAACATCTTGAAAATGACTCAGTCTAAAGCAACACTAGTAATATGGAAAGCATAGGTATCAGCGGCCTCAATAATATCCTTCTTAGTCACCAGCGGAACTGTATGGCGTGTTCTCAATTGCCCTCGCCCTGGAGCCTGAAGCTTCAGATGTACTCTCAGTCCCCACGTTCGGGAGTTCGAAGATGCAGATATTCTCTCTAAAAATTGGGTTTTCGTCTCCAAATGCTTCTGCGATGGAGCGGTAACGGAAACACTTGCTCAGCACTAAGGAAGTAATGAAGGTTTGTAACTCGTTCAGAAAAAAACGATGCGCCTACCGCCCAGTAGCAGTGCTGTTCAGTTTGGTGCTTGTGTGGTGGTTATTCTCCGTGTTTTAATGCACCTGTTAACACATATCGAAAAGCGCTTAGCCCACAAGTTTGATATGGGACCGCTCTACCGAATGGGCACATAAAATTCCGTTCTCAAAATAATTTTGTTCATAACGGGACACAAACCAAGGCTTTCCGTCGACACTGGGCGTGGCATGAGAGATTTGATATCTGCAAAAAACCATAGAAATGGTGTCTGATGACTCATATATGTAAGGAGTCCGCGAAAAACAGCGTCAAACTTTAGGACAGATTCCTTGCACCAAAACAAGGAAGAAAATCTAGTAAACAAGGGCTCTAAATCGCATACGTGAGAGCTATGAGCTCTTGTTCAGTAGAAGAGAAGTATTTTATTTTGTGGTAAGGTTCTATTGGACCAAACTACCGAGGTCATCTGTCCCTCGGCTTACACATTAATTAATCTAACTTACACTGAGTACAACACACACATCCACACCCGAGGGAGGACTCGAGCCTCCGAAGGGGGGAGCTGCGCAAACCGTGACAAGGCGCCTTAGACCGCACGGCTACCACGCGAGGCAAGTATTTTATACTAGCCAAGATGAACAAGTAATCACAGGTCTTAAAAGTAGGTATTTTAGAGCCCATGTTTCCTACACATATTTGTATTGTTTTAGTCAGTATTTCCTACTCCCAAAACATGAAAAGCGAAGACCTTGCAACAGAAGTGATCTGTTTCATAGTATCGAAGATGAACAAGTGCGTGTGCATTTTAGAGACCATGTTTATTAGGCATTTTTTACTTATTTCTGTATAAGGTATTAACATCCTTCTGAGAAATGATAAAAAAACTCAGAAAAAACTATATTAAAAAAAAGTCAAGCGATGAAGCAGTCATCAATCAGAACGTCATTTATGGAGCACGTAACTACGAAGATAGTGATAAATTACTTTAAGCAGCTCCGAAAGATCTAGAGATTTACCGCTGTTCGTTATCCATGGTTAACCATTCACGCCGTTAAAGCTCGACATGTTTATTTTGAAGTTTCTTGTTTTATACATTTTGTAATTTTCTTTTTGACCTAATACTTTGACATGAATAGACAAAAAGCGACTAAACTGCTATAGTTGTTAAGTAAGAGAAATACACTGATGATGGGTTACACTTGAAATCTTTATCTGGCGGGCTGGTATTGGTTAATTAGAAACTCGTAGGTCAACAGCATGCATCTGGTATTAAGATCAAATTGGAAAAAATGTGTGAGGGTGACAAATATGATAAACTACCACAGGTACATTCAGAGGAAAAGCTCGCAACAGTCTATACACTATTGTTTAACAGCTAGTATTTAACTAAATCACCTGTTTTAACTCTTGCTGCTATGGCTGGGATACTACACAGAAACGTATCACGTACTCTTGCGTACCCACTGGGACTGCAGAACATGAACAAACATCCGTCGCCGTTTTGATAGTTCTGGCAAGTGTTGACTGGAGCCAATATATCGTTTCAGATAAGCCTAAAAAGAGAAGTCCGTCGGTTTCATGCAAAGGGGACGAACAGAACGTGGGATTTGGGGGGGGGGAGCTCCTATTTTGTTTAGCTTAGATCATTCGGAGCGTCAGAGTCGCCTTACACTGGCTAAATTATGAGGGTTACACGGTCGTTTTGAGGTCATGGGCACAAAGTTAGCTTAGGAGAGAAAATAGAACTGCGTAGAAAGGGAACGTACGATGAAGGAAACTGGACTGAAATAAAAACTCATAACACAGGATGAAACGAACACTCAAAATATACTGGGGAGTTGAATTGTTCGTTTCTGATCAAGATCCCAATTTGTTGCGTTAGTTGTTTTGTTATAGTCTACTTTTCATATGTCTGCATGTTTGTAGCCAGGAAATCCAATATCTGGTGTGACTGCCTATTCGTTCTAGCTCATTTAGCGTATGGATTAGGAATCTAGATATTGACATTCAGTTCCTTTTATATGTAGTATAGATATAAACGTCTAAAAGTATTTATATGGAGTGTAGCCATGTTTGGAGGTGAAACATGGACAATAAATGTTTAGACAAGAATAGAACAGAAGTTTTCGAAGTGTCGTGCTACAGAAGAATGCTGAAGATTAGATGGGTAAATCACGTAACTAATGAGGAGGTACTCAATAGAATTGTGGAGAAGAGAAATTTGTGGCACAACTTGACTAGAAGAAGGGATCGGTTGGTAGGAGATGATCTGAGGCATCAGGGGATCACCAATTTAGTTTAGGAGGGCAGCGTGGAGGGTAAAAATCAAAGAGGGAGAGCAAGAGACTAATACACTAAGCAGATACAGACGGATATAGGGTGCAGTAGTTACTTGGAGATGAAGAAGCTTGCACAGGATAGAGTAGCATGGAGAGCTGCATCAGACCAGTCTCTGGACTGAATACCACAACAACAACATATGTAGTTTTGTACTTTAATATTCCTGTTATATGTAGTATTACTAATGTCATATACCTGTAATTTTAAACTGCATGTGAGCCATACGAATAAATAAATGGCGGCCGGAGTGGCCGAGCGGTTCGAGGCGCAGCAGTCTGGAACCGCGCGACACTACGGTTGCAAGTTCGAATCCTGCCTCGGGAATGGGTGTGTGTGTTGTCCTTAGGTTAGTTAGGTTTAAGTAGTTCAAAATTCTAGGGGACTGATGACCTCAGAAGTTAAGTCTCATAGTTCTCAGAGCCATTTGAACCATTTGAACCAATAAATAAATAAATTATAGTGTAGTGCTCCCATTTAGACAGTGTTGTATTCTCCGATGTCATCTCAGTATTAGATGTTCAACAGTCTAGACGGTTTCACGTTACCGCATCTGAGTCCGAAATTATTATTTAAATAACTTACGGGAATGCTGCCGGGTGACGTCGTCAAACAACCACCAATGTTTCGACAGGAGCTCACCCTGCCATTTTTACGACAGTTTTGCATTGAAAATGGTAGGGTGTACTCCCGTCGAAGTAATGGTGATCGTCTACCACGTCAGCTGGCTGCATTCCGGTAAGTTACGTGCACATTGCATACCCCGATAGAAACTCAGATCTTACATTATTGTTTTAATTATTCTTTCATTTGGATCTACTTATAGCCCATGTTGGACATCTCTCACCATTACTTTCATAACACTTATTTTATGGACGTCTGCCGCTCTTCGCAGATAAATTATCAGTGACAACTGGCTTTATTAAGCTTGGCTTCCGCTGTGATTGCGTCAGTGGTGCTCCTCGTTGTAGCTTGTAAGACTTATTAAGCCATTTAGATAACATGGGACATTAGAAAGTAATTTTATGATAGCGGCTCACACGTTTTTTTATTAATTTGCGTGCCATGACTGGCTCTGAGCGCTATGGGACTCAACTGCTTTGGTCATAAGTCCCCTAGAACTTAGAACTACTTAAACCTAACTAACCTAAGGACAGCACACAACACCCAGCGTGCCATGATTTTAATTTTTAATATTAATCTACTATTAAGAATTCTCAACTTAGTAATACCTTCTTAGTACGGTTCCTATAAAGTTTTATATACAAGAATTATCTTGAAATTCACCTGACGATGTACCTTCATGGTACTAAACCAGTTGAACTAGTCTCTGAGCGACTAAAATAAAACAGCTAACGACAAATTGGACTTTCTGTTTTACCAGCAATCCCACACCTCAGTATATTTTAATTTTTGTAAGTGATCCTTTCAGTATGTATAATTATTTTAGCTATGAATGCCCTACTTTTAAGATTGTTAGTAGATACTGATAAAACTGATGCGTTCTTTATATCACATCACTCCAGCAGTATATATGGAACCCTTTGAATCTTAATTGAAACACATCCCTTCCACTTTTTAAATAATGTTTCAGAGCTGACAAACGTGTATGTTTCTGAAACGCTAGATATAGAGAAATCCAACATGAAACAGTCACAAAATTCTAGACATTCAGAATAGGAACGGAGAAATAAACTGAAAAATGTGCTGCCGATTAATCTAGCACTATATTAGAAAGTGTGTACTGCGTAACTGACTACAGAAAATTACGCAGGTCGTGATAGAGGGCGATTAAACTAGCATTCATAATTTATGAGCACCAAATGTCATACTTCCTATCTTTAGTGCTCAATTCGAGGATTAATTGGGAGCTTTCTGGTTAGCAGCTCCATCGATAGCACCAAATCTTCGGTCATTACTTTTTCGGCATTCTGTTTCACGTCTGTGAGGCAGTCAATGGCGATATCTTTTATTATGTGATCTATGGTGGCTGCTTCAGTCATAGCTTTCTTCAAGTTCCTCCTCCATTGACATATGCCGCTATTCCATAAACTCCTCTCACATTCTTACAAGGACGTCCTCATTCGTTATTTTGTCAGCCCATTTAATTTTCTGTTGTGCTACAAATTCGTCGTAAGGAAAGCTGATGACGTTAGTTACCTTGAAACAGTACTGTTCTGTCTCAGAAACAAATAACACATTTTAGTAGCATGACCACGACAGTATAAACGTCACGACTGGCCAAGTTTACATCTACCTGCAAGGTCAAACGTACTGTCAGAGAATCACTTTCTTTCTTATGTTTCCTAGATACTAGCGGCAAACATGCGCTTCTCTTAAACAAACGAGTTGGGCGTGATGTGACGGTGGTCGCGCATGAAGTGGCTCTAAGAGGAGAGAGTAGAAGGAAATGCTTTTCTCTCGTACTGAGAGATCCGTGTCAGCATGGCAGACGCGGCCACCACCCAGGTGCCCCTAAACACATCTCAGCTGGTCATTAATCACTCGCGGGATCCGCTTTGCGTTTCCTCGAAGGCTGCTGCGCTCTCTCACTACATAGCGACGAAAAAGTCCTCCTTTCTTTTTTGCTTTAAGGATAGCCAAGTAATGGTGTGTACTGTCTCCATTAGGACATCTTTTCGAAGACAGTAATCATGTGATGAAACTCTGCTACTTGCCCAGAGTGGAACGAAGTGGCATTTGAAATATATGTTACATAAAGATGAACAAATGGTAATAAAAATCCGACATTTTGTATTGTGTAATGTATAAAGACAGTTATGGATAACGCGACTCTGTGTTCATTTGCCAATGGGATTTCTGAGTTTAATTTACTTTGGAGTTCAGTGACCAGATCCATGCTCACGAGATCGTTTCAGCACTCGAGAACAAAAAGGTATTATTTACAGTCTATCTCTCTGATACATCACATGAACACAACAAATGAATTAAATTTTATAGAAATGCTGAATGATGAACCGCTTACAAACGAGAATGACATTTATGGTACACACTGAAATTTTCTGCGTATATTTCCCCGAGATGCACGGCGACTTTCTTAGAGTGAATACCAGTAAAAATTTTTCACCTTCTTTGATCCACTCTCTGGCATATCGAACCTGGGACTTTCGCCTTTCGTAGCCAAGCGCTCTACCGACTGAGCCTATCCACGCATGACTCACGACTATCAGTTTTACTTCCAGCAGTAAGCCTCTCATACCTTCCAAACTTCACAGTTTCCCTGGATATGTTGCGAGTTTAGCACTTCTGGAAGAAAAGATATAGTGGGAAAATTCCTTAGCCACAGCCTAGGGCACTGTTACCAGAAACAGTTTTCACTGTGTAATAGAGTGATTTGAAACTTCCTGGCAGGTTTCTTATAATAATGCGATAGAATTGAGTCTCTAACTTAGAGCAGATGTGACTTTAAACCTGCCTCTTGAACTTCCCACAGTGTCGTCGTCATACCCATGTTTCATAGAGCGCATTCAAAAAGATAAGCAGAACATTTGAGGTATTTAAAAGAGTAAGGCAGAGTTGGCATATTCAGACTTATATCTGTGCCTTTAAGATGTTCCACAAAAACAAACCAGGGGTAGATCGTTTGTCAGATGAATAAAAAAGGTCCACACTCGAGTCCGGCTACGGTAAACTATTTTAATCAGTCGGCATATTTCAGTCCTTTACTTCTGACACCGGAATTGGTGGATAGCAAACATTTGATACTTTTTCTATGTTAAACTACTTTCATTCTTAGATCAGCATTTAACCTAAGAGCCGATAAACTAATTGGAAGGTGACAATTGGCTACTAATCACATATTCATTGGTTTCTAATCTCGTTGTTGGTACCACACTGCGCACAATATTTAGCTTAATTGGCTTCCACGAGTTCCAAACCAGCCGATTAGTTTGTCGTCCAGACAGAGAGCACACGTAAGACCACTGTTTGGAACGTGTGAAGAAGGTGGTGATTAGGCCATTCGTCAAAATATCGTGCATAAAATGAAATCAACTCGGACAAAAATCAGAAAACATACAACCTGTCAATAAAGCCGCTCAATATTCAGAATTTATTGGAATATCTTAGTCTCCTGTAAATGTGTTAATGGTTCTACACTCTCCATCAGAATATGTTAGTCATATTCTTAGTCATATGTATCCTGTTAGCCCTTGCTGACGTTGCAAAACTTTACGAAGGTGTTTTTTTTTATTATTATTTGTACCTAGTACAGAGATGGGTTGTTGTTCGATAAACTTGTTGTTTTCTGAATGCATTATAATAACATGAATTTCCACTTATCTCTTCTTTTAAACGTCGACAGTCATCTTATCTTATAGATTGCCTATCGCAGCGTTCCTCCCTCCCCGTCCCCCTCATTTTCTTCTTTTGTTTTGTTCCATTCGCGAAAAATTACTGTCAGTAAATCTTTGTGTAAAACCTAATTTATTAGACTCTGCTGCCATTGTCAGTTCGTGAGAGATTCGTGGAAGAAATTAATTTGCTATATGACTGCAACGTGCGTTCACGGAAGGACAATGGTCTCTTGTAGCCGCGCTGGATTGTCCGAGCGGTCTGAGTCGCTGCAGCCATCGACTGTGGAGTTAGTGCCGGCGGAGGTTCGAGTCCTCCCTCGGGCATGGGTGTGTGTGATTGTCCTTAGGATAATTTAGGTTAAGTAGTGTGTAAGCTTAGGGACTTATGACCTTAGCAGTTAAGTCCCATAAGATTTCACACACATTTGAATATTTTTTTGGTCTCTTGCATCGTCTCCCACTGGAATTGGTTGATCACATACGTCTGCTTCTCGCGAACATGTGTCCCAGGATTTTTAATGCCTTCACTAGTGTACACTGATTTTAATTATGTTATTTAACTAAAAAAAGGGACTCAGAATCGGACGAGCCTAAAGCACACCATCGTCGATTTGGACATTGTGACATTTATGCGTACTGCTGACATCTACTGATCTTAAATGAACCTACTTTATCTATGCTGTAGGCCCACTTTCTTTGTATGATTTTTCACGAAAACTTTCACGACTTCTCTGACATTCACTTTCATATAGGTCCAAGGCAGAAAGCATAATTTTGTTACTCTGTGTTATTCATTGGTTATCTAGGGCTGCCAACATAATTTTACTGTGTATATGACCCACGTAGTCGAACTTCGTAATCGGAGGTAAACTCGTAATACTGTTTGTTTTGGGTAACGAGGTGCTGCAAAATAAAGTTAAAAAACGTGTAAGAACTGAAAAGAGGCGGGAAAAATGTCAGATAGCGGAACAGGAACGGTGGTGAAGAGTACGTGAATTCCTGAAACAAGGTAGTCTCATGGAAAGAGCAAGGAAATGGATGCCTATGTAGCTAACGAGATAAAAGTCAGGTTACATTGTTATACCGATTTTATAAACTTACGCAAGAAGAAAAGACGAATGTCAAAATTGTACAGAAAGAAAGGCCATCATCACCAAACCAGAAGGTGATGTACATTTCAGAAATTTTACAATGATCAGGTTTCCAACAGAGAGCCGGAAACTTTTACTTAAAGTAACAAATTCTTCGTTGGAGGCTTAGTAAGTCACCATGTTCTGCAAGTCAGTTCGGGGGGGGGGGGGGGGGGGGAGACCACAATGCGTCTTTTTGCCACACTTTTTTGATGCCTTGGAAAATCAGGTGCCCAAATACGTAGTCGGAAAGCAAATATCAACCTTGAAACACAAAGAAAAAAACAACTAGATTTCCTGTCTAAATTGGTCAGACAGTTCTATCTGAACCTCAAGCCACAGAATGTGCTTAATAAAAATTATGATAACGAGGACCATCAAGTATTAGGATAGGTCAAAATTGTGTGTGTGTGTGTGTGTGTGTGTGTGTGTGTGTGTGTGTGTGTGTGTGTGTATGTGTGTTGCATGTAGTATCTGTTCTCTAAACTCTGATTCTAGTTCCATTTTAATTATAGAATTTACAGCCCTCAAAAATACACTATTGCCCCCAGCCTATACATCGTCGTACGATGATCTTCGGCAAACGAAGAAGTAATTCAGAGTCCTCCACAGAGGTGGTCAGTTGTTTCCTTGTGCTTTCAGCTCTACACTGATGAAAGAAAATTAATTTCAATAGTCATAACATTGCTGAAGAATCATCTGCGGCCGTCATACTGGCGTGTAAAGTGTCAATGACTTCTCTTAAGTTCTTTCTTTCGGATATTGAGTTTTTAGCCGTTCTTCCTTCCTCAGTGACGTTCAGCGGCAGTTTCACGAGAACGCACAATTAACAGCTACGAAACTGTGAGCTACAGTTTATTTGATACTGTAGGGCACGCGTTTCCTTCGTGGAGCGTCGCTGGAACAACATTGTCAGGAGCGCGACACTTCGGCGATAAATTGCCGCGTAATGCACGGCCGCGTCGGTGACCGTAGCCGCGACTAATCGAATATACCGAGCAGTAAACAGCAGCAAGGATTCGATTTATCTGAAACGAGTTGCACTTCTGACCTCTCAAATAAAGTCCCGTCGTAAATTGCGCCGTTGATAACTGGCTCGGTCGTAAACATAATGCAGCGCATGCTGTTACTCCGACATGAAATACTGCTGTAGGGACACTGAAAACCATATAGTTCATTAACTTCACCGCGTTATATTTATGTGCATTTCTTCTGCAGTATTTACAGTAGTGGGATATTTTAGTACCGCTAAATCTTCAGAGATGTCCGAACACCCTAATTATTCTCCGTTTTAGTGATTTCTTGCGCTGTCTGTATTTGTTTTTCAACATATTATGTGACTGGGAGACGCTACAGACTCGTAGGAACAATAGCAGTTAGTTTAACAGCATTAACTGTGTCTTACTTCCCATTTACGAAGTAGTCGTTTCTGGAAGGATATTTTAATATAAAGTTCTGCACGACAGTGCATTCTTAACGGGCTCCATTAACGTGATGGCCAACATTTTCCAGTGTGAGATACGAAACGATATTTAGAACAATCAGTTCTGAAACATCAGTCAATACGCAGATGATTTTATGGAAGTAATAGAGTAATTTTACACCTTTATGACGTTACATACTTAACATTTATTGTGAGAAGTGCAAGTAAAAAGATGATAGGTCGAAGGGAAAGGTTATCAAGTACGAGCGAATTATCAGAAGACGTGAAATGCCAAGAGGACATTCACAGAGTACCAGCAAATAATACACTCCCTACTGACTATTTTTGTGAAAACATGGCGACCAGTCTGATGATATCCTGAATGACATGTTTTCTTCTCGTATATCGCTATAGACACAGCGGAACTTCATTACGCATTTAGTTTCAGCCACACAGTTATTATCTTCAGACTAAAGTATTTCAACGCATTGTTCACATCTGCCACTTTATGGGTTGATCAGTTTTCTGAAATTCTGTTCTATTTTTTTACACGAGATAAATGCAAGAGAATAGCACCATTAGTTACACAGTGGAAACCCAGGGTGTAAGGGAAGTAAGGAGAATAGATGTGAATTTTGTGAGGTATACGAAATGTTCTCTGAATTAACCAACACAAGGAAATCGGAAAATCTCTCTTGTCTTCTAGAGATTTATAGGGATTACATGCAATAAAACTTCTTACGACACACACTCTTGAAAATATGTTCACTGTAAAGGCTACTGAGCGAAAGAAATACAAAAATGAACAGGTGGTCGTCAAGATACGGTTACCTTGAATAACACGAATAACTATATGTTCCGATACTGCCTAAACTGTGACAAAACTGCCGCCTTATGAAGTTTCTTTCATCTAACTGTAAAACTGTGGATGACACGAACTTTCTACATGTATCTGAAATGTTTCACAGAAAATTTTTCTTTGCGCATGATTTTTGAAAAGTGTTGCCAGAAATTTGTGGCACCCTAGAGACAGCTTCCGTAGTGAAATATTATTTTGTAGTCTTGGAGAAACCTTACGATACCGCTGAATCGCTACGATAGCTGGCCACTGCCATATCTTACTTTGCTTACAGGAATAAATAATTTACAGAAAGGGGGCCTTACTGAACGTAGCAGGTATTGTTCCTTGAAGTTTTGCAATGTTTATGTGATCTGTAATTTTGCCGTAATGTTACGTTGTCACTCACAAATGTGAGGAATAGTGTAACGTTTCAGATTCACTTTCATGACATGCAATAGCATCGAGATTCAGTTATAGTTATCTACCTTTGCGCCACGCACTGTTACTAAATGCTTTCCATGACAGTGGTAAATGTTTTCTCAGCAATAAAAGATTTAGTTCTCTCAGATTTATTTTTTCAGTGTATCACTGTCATCGGGATCTCTACTCGTTTTCTAGCACTAGAAGAAAAGCTTAGAAACAAGGTTTCTAATATTCCCTCTAGGCTAAGATTATTTATTTGGCAACTCTACTTTGGCACAGCATGACGGAAAATGGAACACCACAAACTAAAGACGGTCATTCGATAGCCTCCACGTGAGAAAAAAGCACCCGGATGTCTTAAAGCACCAGTGACTGTGAAAGGTTTGAGATACGTACGGCACGTCTTTGAAGTGGAGTCCTGAAGACGCTGACGTAACGGTAACCCTTCTCATGATTTAGGACGACTGCTCGTTTCGTAAGGTGACAGCTTAAAAGCGACTCCGCTACCCGCCAGACAAACATCAGTGCGGCTATCCAGACACCACACTGCTCTATGGGAAGATGGACAGGTTCCAAGGTGCCAGACGAGCATACAGCAGCTCTTAGCCTGAATAAGACATTCCCATCAACTCAGTGGGACATGTCATCGGTTTCAGAAAAAAATTATGGTTCCATTACTTGCAAATGGAAACGTTTCCAACATTTAAACGGCTAAGACATATTATCTATTACAGAAAGAAAAGGAAAACGTAAATGCAAGAATATCCAAACAGGGCGAATATTAGTCAGATCTGTTCGCGAATGCGAGAAGTCACTTGAAGATGAAGGTACGATACACGTCGAAATACCGTATGGCCTCTACAGAAAGGAAAACTTACGTATAAGGAAAGCTTTTGGCAATCTTGATTGCATTTTACTGTCTGAAATTCTTAAGGCAGCAGGGTAGAATACAAGGAGTGACAGGTTATTAACAACTTGTATAGAAGCCAGACTACTGTTGTAAGAATCGAGGAAAGCAGTAGCCTATCACTGATATTGTTCTATGTACAAAGTAAGAAGCTGTGAAGAAAAGCAGCGGTAAATTTAGAGAGAGTATTAAAATTCACGGAGAATAAATAAAAACTTTAAGGTTTGGTGATGACTTATAGTTCTGCCAGAGATGGCAAAAGACTGGGGGTGCGGTCGAGCGGAATGTTTGGTGTCTTGAAAAGAGATTGTAAGATGGGTACCGGTATCAACAATAACAAAACAATGGTAATAAAATGTATTTCAGTTAAATCAGATGGTGCTAAGGAATGAGATTCGGATATGACACAAAGCAGTAAGGGAGCTTTGTTATTTAAGCAGCAAAGTAACTAACGATGACGGAAATAAAAAAAAAATAAATGAGTGTAATTTTTTTACAATGCGTATACAAAATTTTAGAGTGATCATTGGAGTTACAAGAAACACTTCTTTAAGAGACAATAAGTCCGTTAGGCTTCTTTGAAGGATTTGATGCTATTGATTTTCGAAGATGGTTTTCAGGCTGCCGTTTTAAGAATACTGTTTTAGAGATCTTTTGAAAAAGTCGTCAGCTTACATCAATGCACATTTACCATTTCTGTCCTGATGATCGCCTAAAAATAATCAGGTGTTACATGATCATATCTGGAGCTTCAGACAAACGGAAGACAGCTCTTTCCAGTTTGTATCGATGTATCGTACATCAAATGCTTCCCACCCTCCCTCCTCCCTTCTACATAAGAAATACGAGGTCTATTCGTTTACATAGGTCCGATTAGTCACGAAATGGAAACAACAGTAAATATCAAAAACCTATTACTTGCAGTATTCACTACAACTTCCAGCTACTTCCCTATATAGTCGCCGCTCCGACTTAGAAGTTTGTCGTAGAATTGTACCAACTTTCCAATACCCTAGTCAAAAAGGCAGCCGCCTGTGATTTCCGTCAATTCTCTACGGTGGGCTGCAGCTCGTTGCCTGTGCCAAAATGTTGTCTTAATAGGCATTAGTTCAAATTAACAGGGATGAAAAAACAGAGAGATCCAAGTCGTGGTTGCCAGGTGCATGATCAAACACTTCTCGTTGCAAAACCCTGCAGGAGCGTCTTCATTGTCCCTGCACTGTGCGAACGAGAATTGTCATGAAGAAGGAAATGTATAACATTTATGTTATGTGGGCTGCATGAAATCAGGCGCAATCTCTCAGCAGGAACTCGTACTCTGCGGGAGACATTATTCTGTAGGCATCGTTACGTGTTTACTGGCGCTTAGAACTAAAAAGAGCGACATGAAGCGATCGACGAGAATAGTACAGACAATGCACAACACAGCTGTGTAAAGTTTCATCAGAATTTCACTATCGTTTCGATTTCGCGACCGTTCAGAACTTAATAAATGAATAGTTTCCGTACACTGGAGTGAGGGTGGGAGAAAATTTGCGATTGATGTCAGAGGACATTTAGATATTGTTTCCCCCAGTTGCCGAATTGAGCGGGTTGGGCTAGTAATGTGGGTATCACCATCTCTACCTGGTCTCCTGCAGACAGTTATGAAGCACTGGGATAGTATGAGTCTTATTGGAAAACGTCTAAACTTCACATAGATTCACCGTGAAATCCTGACGATAAGTGGGCCTCATGCAAATCCAGTGAAATGATGCTAGCAAGAATGTACAGGCTTGGATAATGCTGATCTGGAAGGAGGGGCAAGAAAATCTCAAGGAAAAGAGATTTTCCACCATTGAGGACACAGCGGTTTTCGAATGACTCCGTGTCCAAGGAGTAGATTTCTATTGTCGATGAAGTGAAGTAAAGTTCTGTTCGTTGTTTACAGAGATTTGGTAACTATGATGAAAAATAATTTCATATATCTGTCTCACTGTGAAGTGTAGTGCAGAATTCAATAAAAATTCTTTGACTTGCCATAATAATGTGATGTTTCCTTTCTGAAGTCCCCTTGTACTGTACGCGGTCTAATAATATTCTGGTTGAGGTGACTACGGGTGGAAGCGAACGGTGAGAACAGAATAAAACTAACCGATACAGATTACTTTTCACCCACTCTTAACTCTACACTGTAGACAATAAACGATGAGCGCGCCTAACATGCCAACAACGAGACGATCTGAATGTCGCATATATCGTTTCGATGTTCGTTAACTGCGCCAGTCAGTAATCGTTTGGTACACTAAACACAGTGATAAATAAAGTAGGCCATGACCAGGAAGCAGTGAGAACCGATCGATGACGTCAGATTTCCATAGACTGAGTTACTTGCATCAAACACCTCACCGAGTGGTGTATAGTGTATTACGACAACCGTTTATCCATGGCAATAGTGCAATACTTCTGCCATGTTCTAATTTCCACTTTAACATGTCCTGTAAGTAAAAAAGGCTGATATAGCTTATCATCACTCGCTGTTGTCCTACAGCATGTTTCTCATTTTATTGGGTGACTCTTCTACAGGTCGAGTTGAGTTAAACCACCATAATCCAGTTTGAAAATTACACTTTACGATTTCTTGCAGGCCGATTATCGTCTGCGAGCCGCACAGATATTAACTATGTGGGCCTTTAAAAATAAAACAATTTGTCTTATTCAACAGTGTAGTTTCGCAATTTTCGTTCTTCACATCCTGTAAAGAGCGATGTATTTCAGTGTGCTGTAAAGTTTGGAAGTTTAAAGAAATCGACAACGGGTTTGCTGAATGAACCATTCCAATATTAACCTAAAGTGTTTTTAGGAAAACAAGCGGAAATTATGTTATGGTGTCCTGACAAGACGTTCCAGCCTCCAGTTAACACATGTTACGTTACTCGGGATAGTTAGTGAAGTTTGTTATTTATTTGATAAACATAGTTGTGTAGCTGCTTACTCCACTTTGTTTCCCAGAAAAATAAGCTACGTAGAAAAAGTGATACCGGGAAGGCCCGACATAGAAGAGTAACAGTACCAAATTATACGTTTTGAAAACAGAGTCTTCGTACTAATTAGGTATATGACTAAGAAAATAATCGTTGGCTGTTGTCTAAGTTACTTTTTGAGTCTAAACGCTACTATACTAAATAATTCTGATACGGAGTTGACTGAGTGCTTTATTCAGTATTTCAGTAAAGTAGTGCAGACTAGATCCTTCCTCTGACGAGACTGAAATTATGCCTGTAAACAATACTGCATGTTTATAAATTAGTTATACAAAAGTAATATTTAATTGCGAAAAGGGTAAATCACTTACATGAATTATTGACACAGCACTGAATGCAGTATATCGTCAAGATTATTTCCGCCTAACACTGTTAGATCCCAAAGTTCCCGCTAGGCGGCATGCGCGAATGTGTTATTTCGACCGTCATCAAGGACTCGTATAATGGTGCAGAGTGTGCGCAGTTTTGTTTACGGTTTCGTGAATCCATATCCGCTATTACAGTTCAGAGACAATTCAGGACTTTATATCCTGCAGTGTATGACGCAGCAATTCATCAAGTTTGGCTGTCTTACATTCGTAGTCAGGTAAGTCAACAAGACGTGCAGTTCAGAACTGAATACGCCTAGTGTTACAGAGTGGACGGTGTTACGGAAACGCCTCTGATGCAAACCCTACAAATTGGAACTGTTGCAAGCTTTAAGAGAAAATGACAAAGAAAAACGAGCTGAGTTTTGCGTACAAATTTTTCAACAATTGCAGACAGAACATGATTTTCTTAATGAAATGGTGTCCAGTGACGATACCATCTTCCATACCTGCGTTAAAGTGAATCGGCGTAATGTTCGGATATGGGATGAGTGGAAACGACGTCACAAAAATCAAACACTTACGGATTCGCCGAAGGCAAATTTTTTTGTGCTGTAGGATGTAACCAGACTTACAGTGTTTCTTTTCTGCCGAGTCAACTGTAACTGGGTTTTCGTACTTGGACATGCCTGAAAATTATCTAATCCTCAGTTACAACAGGATATGGGCACAGGATTTATTTTCCATCAAGAAGGCGTGCATCCAAATTATCGTCGTGAAGTTGTCGCATATCTCCTAGGAATGTGCCGACTTTCATCAAACGTGGTAGAACAATATCTAGGCCACCACGAACACCTGATTTAACCGCAATGGTCTCCTACGAAAGGCGTTACATGAAAGACAGAGCAGTTGTTTCTCTGTCTCCGGAAAATGTGGACGAGCGGCACCAACGCATAACACAAGCAGTTGCCAGCATACATCAAGAGTTTCATTGTAAACTTTGGCAGGAAACTGATTACAGATGGGCATTTTCCATGTTACAAAAGGTGCCACACTGAACATTTGTAAATAAAAGTTGAAGATAAACTACATCCAGTGATGTGTCAAACACTTCTGTAAGTTATTTACGTTTTTCACAAATAAAGGTTACTGTGGTATAACCAGTTTATAAACAACCTGTACGTTAGGTCAGGTTTTCGCTGATTACTGTTTCCATATTTGAAAGGCCACTGGAGGAGCTCGGATAACTATCAGTGGACAAATCCTCGGATGACTAAATGAGGGTAGTCCGACGGGCCCATATCGCTCGCTACGGTCAGTTACCAGTCAGCTGGTAGGTTAAGGCAGTCCGGTTCCCCCCTCAGCAGCAATTTACGCTCTCCTAAAGACCGTTCCGGACGGCCGCAGGGCATAGCTAACACTTTCCACATCGGAACTGACCGCCAGCCTCCGGCTGCTCCCTTTAGGAATAAATGATGGGGCACGTGACTCTCTGTGAAATCGGTAACCACACAACTATGCACAGCATACAAAATCGAGAATGGAATTTATCAGCTTGGGGCATTATGTTCAGGAAAGCTATTGTACTCTGTAATGGCAGCTATTTTAACTCTTATGGTTTAGTATCTCTAAACTCGTCTGGCTTATAGTTTTCGTATTGTGAACATTCTTCGTACTGAAATTAAATTTGTGTTTATATCCAAATAGTTTCTCCTCGATTATAATAATTGTCAGCGACTTCTTCCCGATTGCGTCTTCTTCGTAGAAGTGCTGCACAACAAACACTGTGAAACGGTTAAGCTTAATGAGAGACGAATCGGGGATTTTAATGTCGTCGTACTTTCACTGAGATACCATAACTTAATAGTAATTAGTGGAAATAAGGAAGTGCGATCATCATTTAAAGGCACACGTGCCGTTTGCTACACGGAGAAATCATAACGAATCTGAGGGGTTCTGTCAGAAGGAAAATATTTCACAAAAACTCAGATAAGGATATTACTTTCAATAATCTACAGAAGTAAATCTTGGCTAAATGAGGGACAACAATAAACCGATATGCATCAGAAATAATACGTAAAATAGCTGTAAAATTACTTACAGAAAATATAACGGCAAGAAATTAGTGCGTCACTTAACAATTACAAATTCGTGTGCTTTCTTGTAATTTTGTAAATACCATAAGCTATCAAGAATATTGGAAACATCCTCTGGTCCAGAAGAAAGACACCCAAATATCGTAGATAATCAAATGTTATCGTCCTGAGATACACAGAATAACTTAAATAAATGAAAGAATAGATGAATAGAGCAGAATTTAAGCTTTCCATACGGTGGAATATCCAATAAATTTAATGCAGTGTTCTAATTCACTGTTTGTAAAATTAGGAAAATTTCGTCTGCAACGGTTAACGGTCCTACAAATTCGCTTGAGAAAAATATGACGTATCTTTATTTATTGGATTTTTTTACACTCTAGTGATGGCCTCCTGGAACCATCGAGGATCTTGGCACGTTGGTTGAATCACCACACTCGTAATTCTAGACAGGACAGCCTCCCATAGGACCTCTGCTGTTCCACTGGGCGCCTTCGACGAATGATAAAACCCTTCCTTCGAAGAAACTTTAAATTACAGTAAGGAAAACAGTGGTATTCACTACAAATGCATGCTTTAGATGTATCTGTAATGTCAAAGATGAGAAGAACACACTATCCACAGTGAAAGCAGCTAACTTGATTCGATATTTGGCTTCTAGTCGCAGTACCACAACACTGAAACAGTGCACTTCAGCAATGATTCGTTATGACATTCCATCCCAGCTATGTGCTCCGAAGTACAATGAATTCTCTTTTAAAGTAAACAGCCCGAAAGTATTAAAGGAGTGAAGAGACAAAAATATTAAATGACACATTAAATATGTGTTCCTAAACAGCAATTAAATAATGACTGCGCATTGTAAGCGTCAAATGGCGATGGGCTTCGCTGAAAGACGTTTAACGTAGATGGGAATCTGAGTGCCAGAAATAAAATATCGTCATCGGGAAAAAATAATGATTTACAGAAACATGACGAATGTAAAAGGAACAGCATAAAATGGGATTTCTCTTATACCAGATAACTTCGTTGAAAAGAATAGGAAGCTGTATATGATTCAGTAAAGTTAACAGACATACATTACACAGAACTGTTAACGCTTACGTAGCCACTTGTTGATGTGCTGGCTTTTAGCTTTTGTCTCGCTATCTTCGGCCAATGAGTGATTGTTCTAACGTTTCATCAGCACTAGCGGCTGGCATTGTCAAAGATTTACCTTACACTGCTGGCGCCGCCAGCAATCTCTTACAGTGCCACCACTGAACTTCGTAAGGCGTTGTGTTCGCCCATGATACGCTGTGTATGCGTTAGCTTTCTACAGTGCTGTGCAAAAATCGACTGTCATAATTTAGCTTAACTTCCAAGTGATGCTGGTATAAAAGGCGTCAATTTGTACGTTCTGACGGTAAGACAATTTTATTGGTACACCACAGTGATGTGGCACTGTATTAAATATTTGGCTTATCTGTCAGGACGCCCATGGTTCGAAATCGAGCCCACCCAACAGATGAGTTTCCTCCAGTGGCGCAATATCGCTAAACCTCTACCATGACGTCTCTAGCAAACTAAATCATGGTTTTTCATGAGATTTTGTATTTATACACTTTGGTTCGTACCGATCACGAAAACTGACAACGGCCTGGAGAGCGATGTGCTTACCGCAGAGTGGCCGGCCGTAGTGGCCGTGCGGTTCTAGGCGCTAAAGTCTGGAGCCGAGCGACCGCTGCGGTCGCAGGTTCGAATCCTGCCTCGGGCATGGATGTGTGTGATGTCCTTAGGTTAGTTAGGTTTAATTAGTTCTAAGTTCTAGGCGACTGATGACCTCAGAAGTTAAGTCGCATATTGCTCAGAGCCATTTGAACCATTTGAGCTTACCGCGTGCCCCTCCGTATCAAAATCCGGTAGCGCCTGAGAGCTGAGGACTACACGGTGTCCGGAAGGTAGCGTTGGGCTTTCAAAGCCTGTTCGGAAGTTTGCTTGTATACTTCAGTCTGTAGCACAGCAGTCTTCTACAATACTAAAGATTCTTTTCGATTCATTCACAGATGAAGCGTTATAATGTTTAGTTATTTTCTCCAGCTGAAATCGTAATGGATCCTCCGTCTTGGCGATCGCTATGGAATCATTACGTAAGGATCTTTGAAATGCCTACGACTTTGACTTTCAACTTAACTGACCAGATTTCAACTAGCTAATAAAAAGAATGTTATCCTCTTTCTGGTATATTCGACAGCACTTTTGGGACCACTTTAAAGTGAGTAAGACAATCATGTTACCATTTGTTTCCCACTACATTGCATATACAACGAATTACTGTAGTTTCATGTAGATCCCTCGCACACACAGACGACATTCCAACTGTAAAAAATTTAATACTGTAGTCCTTAGATTACGGTTTGTAGTAGCAGGTAATCACGAAGAACATACTTAATGTACCGGTACGGCGAAGGTTTTGTGATAATTTTACTTTTATGTCCCCATGCATTGTTACTCCCGAGTACTTGCATATCCGGCACAACTGTAAAGTACTGATTGTACGGTCAAATGCTGTTACACTAACACTCTTAAGAGCCAAACAACTACACATTTCTCTAGATTCAGGACTTATTTTTTTCTGAAAAGTTTTAACCAACATATTACTTTGTAATCTCCTAAAAAATTGACGTTACCATCAGTGACATCGTGCTTCAGTTCGCTAAATACTACGACATGATAGAAATGAGGCTACTCACACTACAAAGAAATTATTCATCGTCTCGTATTATTTCGAAACTGCGATCTTCAACTTTGTCCTTACTCTGTATCAAGTTTGAACAAAAGTTATCTACTTAGTTGCACTTGACGAGCGGTTTCCTAAAATCGTTCTCTAGCATTCGGCCAAAAGGCACGAACAATGCAAAGAGCTTCCGCGCAACCTCACAAGAAACTAAATGCAGAAATATTTTGGGCAGTGGAAGGAAGGACGTCAGGCGTGCGAGGACTCAAACGAGTCCTACATCGAAGGTGGTCAACGCTCACTGAGCATATTCGGTAAGTACACACATTTTATGGCACCAGTCTCTTCCTATTGCAACAAGCCTCGTATACGACTTTTATCGCAGGAGTGAATCAACAGGTTTGTAAAAACCGCTCATTCACTGCTTGTTTCCACAACTGTCGAAGGTATGTTCGGCGTTACTTCTGTGTGTATATTTTCCGTCAAGGAAACCGTCTAATTCATGAAATGTGTATGTCGTTGTTGGTAAACTGTACTTTTGCTGCCCGCTTTTCCTTAAATCCGTCCATGTGTCCAAGATCTGTACATGTTATCTGCATGGCGGTCAGCTCTGTGTTGTACAGGGTCATGGCACAGTAGATTTGTTAGTCGTCGGAACAGTAAAGTATCTTTCATCATGCGCTTAATGCCGGGGCTTTTCAATAAACGGAAGAAAGTACACCGCAGGTCAGAGGTCGAAGTGCACTCGCGTGCGGTCGTAAAATAGCCGATCGGACAGGGGGGTGTCGGTTACAGCTGAGCATGAAATATTTTACCGCTCGCCTCGTAGCGTAGCGCCTGATAACTCCCGCCATAAAATGTTATCCGGTTAAAGGTTACACGGCGGATGTTGGGGTTCTAGGACTCTTCTTTCCTTTTCTTAAACAGTCACTAGTTCAGTGACCCCGTGATTCATCAAACTGCCGCTCTCCCATCTCTGTGCTTCCCGCAAGAGGAAGTCTGTCGGTTTCCAAGATTTTCACTCGATTGTTACTATCATCATAAACACCACAGCTGTCTGAGATAGAATACGCTTTTTAGGTTTTAGCCCAGTAGTCATAAAATGCTTCCTGGATAATGTTTCATGGTTTATCGTTAAGTGTTTTTCGTAGTGAACCATAAACGGAAGAAAAACTGTATACGGGAACTAGGTGAGTATTTTCTATTAAACCCTAGATTACTAAATCCTCACACAGTATTTTCAGTGATTCCAGTAATTTTCAGCGATTGCAGAGAATTAGTCTGAAACATTTTGGTTTATCTGAAAGCCCGAGTAAGTTTGATGGTTTACGTATACGGATACTAAATTCGAAATAACGTTATTATGGTTACTCATGTAACCATTTACAGAAATTATTCCAAAGGGCTGGCCGGAGTGGCTTGGCGGTTCTAGGCGCTACAGTCTGGAGCCGAGCGACCGCTACGGTCGCAGGTTCGAATCCTGCCTCGGGCATGGATGTGTGAGATGTCCTTAGGTTAGTTGGGTTTAATTAGTTCTAAGTTCTAGGGGACTGATGACCTTAGAAGTTAAGTCCCATAGTGCTCAGAGCCATTTGAACCATTTTATTCCAAAGGGTTCATATACGTAAAAGCAAGAGGTCTCACATAGCCGATCAGATTAGGTGGTTGTCTTTCAAACTAATGCAGTAATGTGATTCACATAAACTGCAATTTACTTACACTAAGTCTAGTCTTTCTTGAAGCTGCAGGGACTTCATTCTTTCTTCGTCAAGCACAGATAAGACATACACAAAAAAGAAGTGAAGGCATTTATTTCATCTCGTATTAAAATTTCTCGTGTATGGAGATAATTCAGAGTATTAAGAATATGTACACAACCTCCAGCATTGTCAAATAAGAGAAATGTGGAGAAATGGAGTGTACACATGTTTGTTCATTGCATTGCACTACATCCCCTTGTGTTCACAATTTTCGAAACGAGTAATGAAGACGGAGAAATTTACCTTTCCCCTAATCCTTGTGCATCATTCACATCTTAATAGTAGCACTGGAACAGCAGTGCCTCTGAATTTCAGTTATATGTTGGACAACACTCAGAGGCAGGCATTTTCGTATTTGGGCGCCCGCAGCTGTAGAATTCTGTCATGACGAAAAAGGCTGATTCAGCTGCATGACAAATATTAGTTGTGATCCAATTAGTTTTATGGCATTAGAGTCAAGTCTTCGGGGATACATATTTATTTCACAATTTTGTTCTTAACGGTAACCGGACGGATGAGCCCTTTTGTTACAAATGGACAGAGAATTTTAGGTTGTCTATTGGTTATTGTTTGAACCAACATACATGTATCCCGTAGCTCGTGCCAGTAAGGCCAGGTCCACGTGTTCCGCAGAATACACTACGCGAGCGTTTGTAACTAGTTGGGTCGTAAGTAAATAGTTAAGATACTGCTGAAGCGGTCTTTTCATCATGGAACTGTTGTGAGGGTAAACGACTATGGCAACCACTTTTCGTTAAAAATGCTTATATCAATAAGTGTTTAGGAAAACAAAAGCAGATGTGTCAAGTACGTAGTTGGGTCTGATTACGAAGACTGCCCAAGCCATCACACGTGGTAACGGTTATTCTGTTTGTGCACAGTGTGCCATGCGTTCCCAGCATCGCGCTCCGTAGCTCATGCGCAGTAAGGCCAAGTCCACGTGTTCCGCAGAATACACTACGCGAGCGTTTGTTCGTGAAACAACGTCCAACGCTAAGCTACGAAATAGCAGTGGTAGATTTGAACAGCTTTCACACTTAGAACCGGTATCCTATAGTCACTGTGTTCTATCTTTCGCGCTAGGCATTTCTGTAATATAATTAACTCTTTTGTCAACCAATTACGGACGTGGAGGGTGGAGAGAAACGATGTTTCTTAACGAACTCGTGCATTACTGTAAACGGTAAACCTCGAAAATGTCTTAAAATGACACGATGAGCTGTCGCTAGTAAAAAAGTGAAAATGCGAAGACCGATGAAGAATAATATATTTTTTAACAGAAGCTCTAGTTTTACGTTGCGTTATGTAACCTTAGATATAGATACAGTTGAAAACAAAATACAAATGAAAATATTGCAAATATTACGTCTGCTAAAGAATCATTACAACAATCTCTCGAACACTGGTGACACACATCTTGGCTCACGTAAGACAAACCTTGTACTGCGTCATACAGCCATATGTAACGGACAGAGCACTTGAACGAAGAAAATGTGCTTTGTATAAGTCACCGAAAAGAAAGCACGCGAAACAGGTAGAAATTTAAACGTAACTGAGTGTCTGTTATTGTAAATAAACGGTAGTGTTGGAAAGCAAGTGTCACTGTTGATACTAGCTTTCAATCGAGTTGGTTACAGGTTCAGTATTGCTGTCAAGGAGTAGTTATTGTTATACGAGTAACTCTACGAGAAACATAATCAAGCAGTCTTCAACAAGGAGCAGATTTGTGTTCAGTGGGCACTATGCAGTAGTAACACGAACGCTATAAGCAACACAGTAAATCCAATAGAGACTCACCAGAAAAATCACATGATCAGCACTGTTCACAGCGCAGCACAGCGTATACTCCTAGCAACCGTAGTTCAGTACTTATGTGACGCCAAAGAAATATAAGAAACCGATCGAAGGTCGGAACACACACGAACGACACGACCTGCACTGCACCTCGGCGAGAACTCGGGCGGCGGCACTCTCGTGAGGCTTGGATCCGGCGGCGAGCGGGAGGCCGCTTCCGCGGAGGCCGGCTGTGCGGGCGTCCGGAGAGCGTGGGGCGGCGTGGCGTGGCAGAGTGGCGGCCGCGCGGCGGTGCTCGCGCCTGGGCAGTCGGCGGCAGACTGACGGCCCGCCAGCCGACGGCGGCAGGCAGCCGGCGGCGCACAACAGGTCCCTGCCGCGCCAGCACGCCCTTCCCTTCCCTTCCCTTCCCTTCCCGTCGCTGCGCTTCCCTTCCTTCGCTGCCTGCTGCCTGACGCGCCGCCAGCAGTTCCTCACAATCGGCACTGGCCAGCATGCACAGCGGCGTGCCGTCACCCACTGTGCCATTCTTCCGGGGGGCTTCCTCTTCTAGGTCTACCACCGCGTTTCCACAGCCAGCGAATGCACATGCTTACCTCGAGAGAGCTCGGAGCCTCGAAAGTGGATTCACAGACTGTGGGACAACTGCGAAGAGGTCCGTATGCATTCTTCTCCAATGCCCCACTGCAGACTCCTAACTAAGGTACGAGCAAATGGGATTGGTTCCCAAGTATGTGAGCGGCTCGAAGACTTCTTAAGTAATAGGACCCAGTACGTTGTCCTCGATGGTGAGTGTTCATCGGAGGTGAGGGTATCATCTGGAGTGCCCCAGGGAACTGTATAGTTCCGCTGTTGTTTTCTATTTACATAAATGATCTTTTGGATAGGGTGGATAGCAATGTGCGGCTGCAGCGAATTGACGAATGGTGCACGGAATGGCAATTGAATCCCAATGTACACAAGTGTAATGTGCTGCGAATACATAGAAAGAAAGATCCTTTATCATTTAGCTACACTATAGCAGGTCAGCAACTGGAAGCAGTTAATTCCATAAATTACTGGGAGTACGCATTAGGAGTGATTTAAAATGGAATGACCATATAAAATTAATCATATGTAAAGCAGATGCCAGACTGAGATTCATTGGAAGAATCCAAAGGAAATGCAGTACGAAAACAAAGGAAGTAGGTCACAGTACGCTTGTTCGCCCACTGCTTGAATACTGCTCAGCAGTGTGGGATCCGTACCATATAGGGTTGATACAAGACATAGAGAAGATCCAACGGAGAGCAGCGCGCTTCGTTACAGGATCATTTAGTAATCGCGAAAGGGTTACGGAGATGGTAGATAAACTCCAGTGCAAGACTCTGCAGGAGAGACGCTCAATAGCTCGGTACGGGCTTTTGTTGAAGTTTCGAGAATATACATTCACCGAGGACTCAAGCAGTATATTACTCCCTCCTACGTATATCTCGCGAAGAGACCAGGAGGATAAAATCAGAGAGATTAGAGCCCACACAGAGGCATACCGACAATCCTTCTTTCCACGAACAATACGAGACTAGAATAGAAGGGAGAACCGATAGAAGTACTCAAGGTACCCTCCGCCACACACCGTCAGGTGGCTTGCGGAGTATGGATGTAGATGTAGATGTAGATGTTGTGGTTAACTGGAAGGTCTCGTCGTTGAGTGACTGTAGGAGGATACAACATGACTTGGACAGGATTTGTGATGGGTGTAAATAATGGCAGCTAACTCTAAATATAGATAAATGTAAATTAATGCAGATGAATAGGAAAAAGAATGTAATGTTTGAATACTCCATTAGTAGTGTAGCGCTTGATACGGTCACGTCGGTTAAATATTTGGGCATAACATTGCAGAGCGATATGAAGTGGGACAAGCATGTAATGGCAGTTGTGCGGAAGGCGAATAGTCGTCTTCGGTTCATTGGTAGAATTTTGGGAAGATGTGGTTCACCTGTAAAGGAGGCCGCTTATAAAACACTAATTCGACCCATTCTTGAGTACTGCTCGAGCGTTTGGGATACCTATCAGGTCGGATTGAGGGAGGACATAGAAGCAATTCAGAGACGGACTGCTAGATTTGTTACTGGTAGGTTTGATCATCACGCGAGTGATACGGAAATGTTTCAGGAACTCGGGTGGGAGTCTCTAGAAGAAAGGAGGCGTTTCTTTTCGTGAATCGCTACTGAGGAAATTTACAGAACCAGCATTTGAGGCTGACTGCAGTAAAATTTTACTGCCACCAACTTACATTTTGCGGAAAGACCACAAAGATAAGAGAGATTAGGGCTCGTACAGAGGCATATAGGCAGTCATTTTTCCCTCGTTCTGTTTGGGAATGGAACAGGGAGAGAAGATACTAGTTTTGGTACGAGGTACCCTCCGCCACGCACCGTATGGTGGATTGCGGAGTATGTATGTAGATGGAGATGCAGAATGTCCGGGAGCGACTGAGAATGATAAGTGTCAATCCCAGCGGGGGCATGATTCATTTCTGAACCAGAGACGGCTCATACCTCAAGCATTTGTTGCGCTTAAAACTCGGAGGAAGAAGTAACAGGGCGACAGGGAACGGATGGTGGATCCACTATTACAGTTTCCGAAAACCATCATCCACACAATTCCAAAGACTGCAAAGGCTGACAAGTTTGAGAACTATCGCACAATCAGCTTAACAGCTCATGCAACCAAGTTGCTGACAAGAGTAATATTCAGAATAACGGGTGAGAAAATTGAGAATGCGTTAGATGAGCATCAGTTTGGCTTTAGGAAAAGTATAGGCACCAGAGAGGTAGAATGAAATTTTCACTCTACAGCGGAGTGTGCGCTGATATGAAACTTCCTGGCAGATTAAAACTATATGCCGGACTGAGACTCGAACTGTGGACCTTTGCCTTTCGGGGGCATGTGCTCTATCAACTGAGCTACCCAAGAACGACTCACGCCCCGTCCTCACAGCTTTAATTCCGCCAGTACCTCGTCTCCTACCTTCCAAACTTCACAGAAGCTCGCCTGCGAACCTTGCGCACACTCCCCTGTAGAGTGAAAATTTCAATCTAGAAACAACCACCAGACAGTGGCTAAGCCATGTCTCCACAATATCCTTTCTTCCAGGAGTGCTAGTTCTGCAAGGTTCGCAGGAGAGCTGTGAAGTTTGGAAGGTAGGAGACGAGGTACTGGCGGAATTAAAGCTGTGAGGACGGGGCGTGTGCTATGCTTGGGTAGCTCAGCTGGTAAAGCATTTTCCCGCGAAAGGCAAAGGTCCCGAGTTCGAGTCTCGGTCCGGCACACAGTTTTAATCTACCAGGAAGTTTCACCAGAGAGGTAGTTCTGATTTTGCGGTTGATAACAAAAGGAAGACTGAAGAAAAATCCATACTCATTCATAGGAGCTGTCGAACTGGAGAAAGTGTTCGACAGTTTAATATGGTGCAAGAGTTTCTAAGTTCTAATAGAGGGTAAGCTATTGCGAAAGACAGGTGATACACAATACGTGCAACAGCTATGAGGGAACAATAAGACCGGATGACCAAGAACGAAATGCTTCAGTAGAATGTTGAAAATTGGGTGGATTGATAACCTAAGGAATAAGGAGGTTCTGCGAAGAGTAGGCTAGGAAAGCACTATGTGGAAAACACTGGCAAGAAAAAGAGACAGGATGATAGGACGTCTGTTAAGACATTACGGAATAACTTACTACAGAGAGAGCTGCAGAAGGTAAAAACGGTAGATAAGACAGACATTTGAATAAATCCAGCAAATAACTGAGGACGTAAGTCGCAAGTGGTACTGAAAAAAAAGAAGAAGAAAAGAAAAAAGAAAATCTCGGTCAGGAGGAGAAGGCATGTCTATATTGTGACTGTTGATTGCATAGAAAGACGACTACTACAATTACACGACGACATAACACAGTCAGTTTGAATCAAAGAACTGTGACTGACGTCCGAACAACAGGCACTTAAATGCATCCCATACTGCTCTGTGAATACAGCAATTTTTAACTTCAAAACAAATTTCAGTACTACCACAGACACCTTACTCACCAGATATTGCTCCGTACGACTTCTTTCTGTTTCCAAGAGTCAAAACGGCGGTCAAGGGACACCATTTTCAAACAACACAAGATGTCCAAAAAGCTGTGACGAGGGTCCTGGAGGATATTACAAAGATGAATTCCAGAAATTTTATGCAATCAGAAGGGAACTACTTTGAAGGAGACAGCACTAAACTTGACTGAAACGGTAAATGACATTTTTTTTCCACATCAGTCTCATTATTTTATTGTCGCACCTCGTAGATATGTGTAACAGGTTATATGCTAGTTACTGAACCATGACTAAAGTTATGATCATTTGTGTTTGCCTTGGTGCAGTGCTTCAACTCTGCGAAAGAACCTTGGTTATTTTTGAACGAAAATTCACTTGGGGGAGCAACTAACTGCACTAATGGTCGGATTTTAATAAATGTTTTAGTGATGTCTATATTTTGGTGTATTCCCTCTCAACCCGGAACCATCCGCACTGACTGGGATTCTACCTTTGCTACAGAAACTGTTTTACGCAATTTAAAATATTACGTAGCTTGCAACCAGTGCACCAGAGATCCTATAACAACGAACAATGACTTGCAGCGTTATGCGCTCTATGAAAATAGAGAAAAATTGTTCCTTGTACTGGTTTTGTGGATGAGAGAGGAAGATATTTATACACCCTTTGTGAAAGTAATGAATGTAAATGGACTGGAAGTTACCTGCTGCAGTGTCAATTATATAACACTTCCTCAAATTGCGAATAAAGACGTCCTCCTATGGATGAGTCTAACAATTATTCTTGTACCAGTTACTAGGGAGAATTTCTATGACCATAAACAGACTATATCCGTGTATTGGATAAGGTAATTTTGATGCATTTTCATTAACTTATTCCATCCTTAATATTTCACGTACGTACTTAACGTTTCATAAATCGTGGGCTTTTGTGCTGGATGATTGGATAGTACGAACCTGCACTCTGGTCATCGCCCAGATGGGCAAATATTGATTTCACTTCAATTCTCATATTAAGTACAACACTACCATAGCTACCATTTCAACATTTACCCCGTGAGCCATCACAGCACACAGCCGGACTCCCCTCCATCTGTCACCACGAAACACTATAAGTTCATCGTAAGTGACCAGATTAATGCACTGTTCCCTGAGTATTTCAGTTTCAACGCAGAACAGCTATGTTAAAGCGACCTAAGCGACATGTAGGTAACTTCTCAGAATCAGTGGTGAAGGAATATAGCATTTCATTGACAAAAGGAAAACCTAGTTTATACAAGCTCAGTATCTTATGTGCACAAAATTAATAACACTTGTGAATAAAATTTTCTGGCGACCATGATACCACTTTGTGTAGTACAATGTTGCATTTTTACTAACCTGAACTTTGTATTCTGTTCCATTCATCCACCCTGAACAAGGAAGTGTGTCGTTGACGAACCAACGTCCCTCGATTGACCCACGCACCGCATTGCAATATTTTGTTGAGGGAAGCAAATACACGTCAACTGTAAATGGTATTTCATTTGTACCACTTACGTAATCCAAGTAGATCATTAGCTTCCTTAGTAATTGACTAACGTGTTCCAGCCTTTTCTTAGTTTCCTGTTATTAGTAGAATATATTTGTCTTCCTATCTCCTAAGTATTTCTTGTGAAAATATTCAGTGATATACTGTGTACCTTTTTTTCAGAATTTCACATGTGCATGATGTCTACTTGTTGTAGTTTGCTGCGTCTGTATAACCAGTTAGTATGCAGCTAGTTTACAGATGACAGTTCTAGGTAGCACTGACGTAGTTACAGATATTCATATACTGATCAAGGATGCCGAGACAATTGTTAGTAGACATAAATATGAACGCTACTGTGGACACTTTCAGTAAGGTGTCTAAGTGTATGTGAAGGAATGGCAGCCCATTCTAGCTCAAGCGGCGAAAACGCAGGAGGTAGTGATACTGAACGCTGTGGTCTGGAGCAAATTCAACGTTCGTACTGATCCCAAATGTGTTGCATTGGATACAGGTAGGGACTCTTAGCTAGTCAATATATTTCAGGTATATTATTGTGCCAAAACCATACAAAGTACCCCATAGATGCTGCTTTACATAGCCGTGCATTGTCATGCTGATACTCTCGTCGTCCCCGAAATGTTCCTCTACAGTACGCATTACACGATGCCATAAATTTGTTCATATCCTTCGGCTTGTAGTATTTTCTTAAGGGCAATCAAGACACGTTCGTAGCATCTGACGATCTGCAAAAAGCGTTCGACAGTGTAAAATGGTGGAAAATATTCACAATTCGGAGAAAAATAGGGGTAAGCTGTAGGGAGAGGGTTAATATATAATATGTACAAGAACCAACAGGGACTAATAAGAGCGGACGACCAAGAACGAAGTGCTCGGATTAAAAAGGATGTAAGACAATGATATAGTCTTTCGCCACTACTGTTCAATCTGTTGTAAGTCGGTGGAAATAAAAGAAAATTTCAAGAGTGGAATTAAAAAGCAGGATGAGAGGATATCAATGAAACGATTCACCGATGACATAGTAATCCTCAGTGAAAGCGAGGAACAGTTACATGATCTGCTGAATGGAATGAACAGTCTAGTAAGTGCAGAACATGGACCGAGAGTAAATCGGAGAAAGACTAAAGTAATGACAAGTAGCAGAAATGAGAACAGTGAGAAAACATCAGGATTGATGGTCACGAAGTAGATGAAGTTAATGAATTCTCCTACCTTGGCTGCGAGATAACCAGTGATGGACTGAACAAGGAGGACATCAAAAGCAGATTAGCACCGCCAAAATGAGCAATTCTGGCCAAGAGAAGTCTACTAGAATCAAACATAGGCCTTAATTTGAGGAAGAAATTCCCGAGAATGTACGTTTGGAGCACAGCATTGTATGGTAGTGAAACACGGACTGTGGCAAAATCGGAACTGAAGAGAATCGAAGCATTTGAGATGTGGTCCTACAGACGAATGTTGAAAATTAGGTGGACTGATAAGGTAAGAAATGACGTGGTTTTGCGCAGTATCGGAGAGGAAAGGATAGGTGGAAAACACTGACGAGGAGAAGGGAGAGGATGATAGGACATCTGTTAAGACATCGGGGAATGACTTCCATGGTACTAGGTGGAGCTATAGAGGGCAAAAGCAGGCCGGAGTGGCCGAGCGGTTAAAGGCGCTACAGTCTGGAACCGCACGACCGCTACGGTCGCAGGTTCGAATCCTGCCTCGGGCATGGATGTGCGTGATGTCCTTAGGTTAGTTAGGTTGGATGTGCGTGATGTCCTTAGGTTAGTTAGGTTTAAGTAGTTCTAAGTTCTAGGGGACTTATGACCACAGCAGTTGAGTCCCACAGTGCTCAGAGCCATTTGAACCATTTTTTAGAGGGCAAAAACTGTAGAGGAAGACACAGATTGAAATACATACAGCAAATTGTTGACGATGTAGGTTGCAAGTGCTACTCTGAGATGAAGAGGTTGGTACGGGTCAGGAATTCGTGGCGATCAGCATCAAACCAGTCAGAACACTAATGACCTCCCCTCCTCCACCCCAAAAAAGCGCAATAATGGGAGCACACCTTAACATCCCGATACCACAACACTTGACGACAAATAACGTCTCCAGGCAGCCTCCAAACGGAAACTCTTCCATCGGGTTGAGATAGGGTACTGCCTGATTCATCATTCCAAATCTCCCGTTTCCAATCATCCATGTCCAATGGCGTCGCTGTTTACAGCTCTAGCGTCACTTACCGTTTATTGAAATCTGTGGTTCATGAGGACCTGCTCAACCATTGTACTTTATTCTTTTTAACTCCTTGCACATTGTTACTGCGCTAACTGAACTGCTGGTGGAGTTGGGAACTAAAGAGTGATTCCTTTGGCTGATCTCATGCAATTTTTACAACACTCAAGGTCTCTGTCCGGCAGTACTTGAAATATGCCTGCTCATGGTTTAGGTATGGCTGTTCCTTCTCGTTTTCGCGTCCAAACAAATCACCAACAGTCGACTTGGGCAGCTTTAGAATGATTAAGATGTCCCTAATGTATGTGTTACTCAGGTGGCGTCCAATGGCTGGTCCACCATTCTCGTGTTACTCCTTCTCTACTGACAACACAGTGCTCACCGCCTCCTTTTGTACTGATGAGTCCGTCTCTCATGACGTTTAGTAATAACTTCTAAGGGTTTCCTGTTACATTTGATCAGATACTGCATTTTGTTTCAGTTTTTACATGTTTCGACGACATTTTCATCCATTTATGGAAGTCAGTATTCTTTCAAGAGGCGTTATTCCCGTCCCAGACATCCTCCACTTCGACTTGTAACAACCAGTGCCAGAATATGCTTAGCAGAATGAGACCTGCTATCATAACACAAAAACCTAACAAACGGTGCATATTTCATACGTTTAAGAAGTCCCATGTAAAATCTGAGTTGACCGGCTGTACACAGCACCGACTGCGCAACGCATATGTGGAGGGAGACAGTAAATATTTGTGTCCGTCCGGGGGCTGATGTGGCGATGGACAGCGACCCCGCACTGTATCCCCCAGCGTGCGGCCAAACAAGCCGCGCACGCCGTGGGGTGGAAACGACGCAACTTAACAGTCGTCGTAAAACACACAAACAGCGGCGCCGTAAACAGTAAGGGATCTGGAAAGAGAGCCTATAGCGCCTCCCCCACTGTTCCTTCTGTTTTACACGTTTCTTTTTATAACCTAAGAAAGAATTAAACTTCAGCTTAACATTTAAGTGCACTAATAGATACAGTTAATGTGTTAATGTACCCTGTTAGTCATTAGCAAAAATAACATAAGAAACTGCTAAAATTTCTTCTTAGTTTGACGTGTTAATTAGCTGGGCGTTACATTTTGTTTGACTTAGCGACTACACAGTCATAAAAGATGTTTCTGTTTTCATGGTTGTGGTTGTTGTGGTCCTCAATCCGAATGCTGGTACGCTGCAGCTCTCGGTGCCGGTCTATCCTGTGTATATCTTCTCGACTCTGCGTAACAGCATCAACCTATCTCACTTTGAATCTGCTTACTGTAGTCAAGCCATGGTTCCATCTACAATTTTTATCTCCCACGCTACCCTCCACTACCAAACTGACCATTCCTTGATAACTCAAGTTGTATCAACCGATTACTTCTTTTGGTCAATTTATGTTATGTCCAGTTCGATTTAGTGCCTCCTTCCTCCAAAGACATTATCCATTCCGTTCAACTACTCTTCCAAGTTCTTTCCCGACACTTGCAGAGTTACAGTGTCATTGATAAACCCAAAGGTTTAACTGCTTCATCAACAAACAACCCGTTAGTTCGGGGTGGCTAGTTCATTCTTCAGTAAGACTCATTTGAAAGTGTTGTGTGAACAATATTAGCCGTTAATGACTCACCGCGTGCATTGGGAAGCGGACAGAAATTGAGTGCTCGGGAAGTGTAGAGTTCAACCTCCTCTCGGATGTAACGTATTACTCTTCAAAAATTGGACGTCTCCCACATTCAAGAAATATTCCAAACCAAACATTAACTTGTATCATGAACACCGAATAGAAAATGGAGCGCCTCAAAGCTTCGAAAAATCAAGATCTAAGGCGAACACCTTTGAAGTTACCATCCGTGCAGGACGTTCAGATGGGTACCAACTGTTAAAGAATGCATACAGTATCAAATTAGTGAACGGGGTGATGACCGCTGATGGAATGTGAAGGCACACAGCTGAATGCGAATCCGTCGTGGACCTTATCGTGAAAACGGCTATCCTTTAAGGCATAGCTGCAGATAGTACGATAACATGTCTCAGAGGCACGGAAAAGAGCCAACATTCAGAGGCTAAATTTGTCCAGTGGTTCCAGGTGGTATCAGCTGCTACGTCACACACTTTTCCGGAGCAACAGTTAGTTCTAAAAGGACATGATTTCTATACTCAGCCTCAGACTACTCAGACCAGAAATCAAGCAAAACCAAGTTATTTTGACCATCAATTGAACAATAGCAGTTCTCATACTATATTTATAGTTCTCTTTCGCCCATTTTCGCACTCTTGCCTGCCTGTGATGTAAATATTCCCTACTGCCGTTGCAAGGTCACCGAACGAAAAAGAATCATAGGCGCACAGCACCTCCAGATTCTGACGGCTCAATAAATAATTTTCCAACCAATTTTCCATCCAGATTAACAGTCGGCATAACTGCATACGAACACGTTAAGGCGCTGGTGTTAGTTGATATTGATACAGCAATTCTAATTTCCAGGGTTCTTTTCATATGCATTTCCTCTTCAAATCTTGTTTGTCCGGAGTTGAAAACAAATTCATTACGGAACGACGGGTAAGTTTGTTTATCTCATCTACAAATTTTCAGGATGATTCTGCAGTTTGCTGAACATAATCAGATTGACGCTTGGCCCTGTTCTGCGCTCTTAGGCAGCACACCGCGTCTGGTACACGCAGCGCTCGGGGACCACAGCATGTCTACGACACCTGAGGATGGGCTTATAATAGTCCGAAACTGATCGTGTGAAAATAATTTATAACTGAAACGGTATTTTCAACCTCTTTTATAATGCTCAGTTGCGGCTGTTTTTCCAACAGGATTGTTTTTTTTTTAATTTTAAGGGGCTCCGGAAAGGCTCAAAATCATGAAAATTTCAATTTTTACTTTTTGCGTTTTCTGAATCTGCAGACTATTACCTTTTAATAGATATATAATTTATTCAATTCCGAAGACTACAACTATTTTAAAAAATTTTTTGAAATGTGTTCTACATGGGCGTGACCCTCTGTGGCGCTGTTAAACTGCTGTCAAATGGTGTTATTATTAACGTCCGTGTTCATCAGGTACATTTTAGTGATGTGAGATGAAGTATGTGTTGTGGCTAACCTATTTTCAGAGACTTAGCAGCACCTGAACTGTTGAAAAAGTGTATTCACGGAAAAAATCAAAACCCCAATGAAAGTGTAAATAGTATTATATGGTCGAGAATCCCCAAGACTGTATTTGTTGGAATAGAAACACTTCACTTTGGTGTGTATGATGCTGTTGCGACTTTCAATGATGGCAACATTGTAAGGTGCAAGGTATTTAGAAATATGGGAATGAAGATAGGTTCTAACATGGTACGAGCGATGCTTGCTTTAGACAAGGAACGCCTTCGGGCTGCAGACAGGGCTGTAAAGAGTCTAGAAATACAAGCAAGAGTAAACAGGAGGAGGAACAAGAGGAAGCTGGAGGAGGAGTTTGCAGAGGATGAAGATAATCCATCCTATGGACCTGGAATACACTAAAAAGTTAATCCAATCTTTGTCGCTCGATTCCCAAAACTTTTATTTTCTCATACTAATTACATGTTTTCTAAGGATCTTCCAAACATATTTGTTTCAAACTTTCAGTAAATGTTACACAGTACCTTCTGCATAATTTAACACAGCCTTTTTCCAAAAAACTGTATATTTTTGAATATATAAATAAAAAATTCCAAAAAAATGTTGTGAATTTTCATTACAATTGAAAAAATATCATGTTTAATAACTGAACTAAAATTTTCTAAAATCCCTGTGTTAAGTTGTAGCCCATATTCCAATAAATAATCTGTAAAAAGTTCAACTACCTCAAATACTTTGTGAAGAAAGATGTAATTTATAAGCGTTATTTTAACATTGCAAGTATAGGGCGTTCCGGAGCCCCTTAAGTAAATTCTAATGTGTATTTGGTATTAAACTACGTCAGATGTGACGTGACGTAACGACGTAATCATTTTGTGTTGTCCTTCTTCCATCTTCTGTCTGTATCATACATATGGTTTCACAGAAATGCCTGCAAGATTGCTGCGTCAGAGTTGACTGCGGTGCTGTCACCTCGATTGCCCACCAAAACGAATTTTTGTTGGGGCCCAAGATGAAATTCGACTTTCGAAGAGAGGGCTTTCGCAGACATACAGCTGAACACTTTTCAGCTGCCTCGTCAATGTATGTTTCCACAGATGATCAGTCCATTCAGGACTCTTCAAAGTTTATGACTGAAAGATGTGAGTACACTGAAATCACTATATAACACCCTTTTTTGTTGAGTTTTCGACCGATGCCACAGACATCCATTGATGTAATTCCGTTCTCTTAAAGGTACGCATTGTAGAGTGAAGTTGGAGGTGTTCAACATAACTTTTTGCATAGCAAACAAAAAATGGTTCAAATAGCTCTGAGCACTATGGGACTTAACTTCTAAGGTCCCCTAGAACTTAGAACTAGTTAAACCTAACTAACCTAAGGACATCACAACATCCATGCCCGAGGCAGGATTCGAACCTGCGACCGTAGCGGTCGCGCGGTTCCAGATTGTAGCGCCTAGAACCGCTCGGCCACAACTGTCGACCAAAGCAAACACTACTCTCATAATATTCGTTGGAAATGTAGTCCTCCCTACATCACTTAACGTACTGTACCACAAGTGTACTGCCAACAGAGTTTTAGTACATTTTCAGATACTAGACTATTCGTCTAATAATCTAAGGTCTGAGCTCATGCACAAATAAAATATTTTATATGATTTCAGTGACATGTTGAGGGAGATATCGCAAGGCCCCAATAAAAGCAATGTACGTGATGAGGTCATAGAAGGTGCTTGGATAATTTCAATATGTATCTTTCCCTAGGAAAAATTTATTTATGGAGAAGAAGATATTCTACAGTAACAACCAAGACTAACTGTAACAATTGATTACGGTTTTTCATTTACTAGCTTTCATGTAAACCCGAATGGTACGTTCTTTTGTTACACGGTATTATATGAATGCTGTGGATATTTTCAACACTCATCTATATGTGTGGCTTTAGATTTCGTGTCATATGCGCTTTGATACCTAAGATAAATTGAGTCTCATTTTCAAGTAACATGTCATCCCAGTAAGCCCTCATATGTAGATTCCTGAGTGAAAACTGCTACATGCTATGAACATTAGCCGTGTCAAAGCGTCGTTGTATTCGACCTACAATGCGAACATTTGACACTCTCTGGGGTTTAATCTTCAGCGTGACGTGGACTATAAGTCCTATGTCACGGAGTGATTCTGCTTAGTTTGTTTATAGGACTGCAAGGTAAGCTTGAGTGATCGCAAAATAATATTAACAACGTCCACAGATGGTGTATTCATTGTGAAGCAGCGGTTGGCAATCTGCGTACCGCTACGGAGCCTATATAATCAGCTATCTCTCACATTCCACAGGAGATTGAGCCGGCTTTCCTCCTTTCTCATATTCTCCCGATGTCGATGTTATCTCTCTGTCTCTCTCTCTGCTTCTCTCACCCCTATCTCTCTCTCTCTCACTCTCACTCTCTCTCTCTCTCTCTCTCTCTCTCTCTCTCCCCTTGCTCCCTGTCTCTCTCGCTCAACCGCATTTCTCCAACAACTTCTGTTTTCTGGAGGCGCGTTTGATTTTCTCGCTCTGATTCGCCCTCACTGAGCACACGTTTGTTTATGTGTGTGTGTGTGTGTGTGTGTGTGTGTGTGTGTGTGTCGCGTGAGTGCGTGTGTGTGTGTCGCGTGAGTGCGTGTGTGTGTGCGTGCGTGCGTGCGTATGTGCACGCGCGCTTTGGGTAGATCGATGAGAGGCAAGACACGGAAACATTAAAACTCTGCAGTACTTATCCCTATTGGATTTTATCTGTCTTTAATTTAATAGTCTCCCTCCTTTTCATTTTGTCTCGGAAATGATAGTTCGACAACATTGGACCAGATTGACTGACTCAGATGTCTTCTGTCGCTCTCGCAATACAATCTACTCTCCTATTGTCAAAGCATAAGTTATCATTTTGAAAGAAGTAATCCCCACTGGCTGTAGAATTTATTAAAAGTGACGACCGATTTCGCACCACAAGAAGACGCATTCTCGAGATTATTTTTAACAAGGCATCGTCAAAATTGTCTTACTGTTAGAGCCACCCCCCCCCCCTCCCTCCCAGTCTTTCACTTCAAGATGTAAACAAATAGCGGTCTAAATGCAGTAATCCATATTTCACACGAACGGGATAGCAGAACCGCGCCACTATCAGGAAGGTGGTTGAGCGGCAGCAGGCAATACTGACCACTATGAAATCAAATAAAATAGCATGTATAAGCTATCAACAGTGGCAAAAATTACTTTCGCGAACCACCGAACCTCTGGTTCTCGTGCAGCACTATTGTGACAAAAAATAGACTCTAAACTTGTGTCTATTGCTTTATGCTATCATGAATTATTGTTTGTTTCCTGTACATCTTCTCCTGTTTATGAAATGATACCATAAAATGTAGAGGAAATAAGAAAGAAAATTATTTACAAGAGCACCCACATTTTAGTTTGTGAAGCAGTTGTACTATACGAACCCGAAATGTATGCCACGTTCACTCATTTTCGAATGTAAATTCATGATCACTAAACGTAAAGTAAGACGATACGGCAACTTTTGTTAAGTGCTGTAACAGTAATTGGCAAATGTTATCGTCACTCTAGGGAATCTTGATGTAACCGACTCAATCTAATATTAATACCGACGTGTTCGGCCTAATTAAATATGTATCATAACATTTTGCATCATAGCATATAGTTGTTAATTTGCAATCTGGTAGCACTAAACATACCACTCGTTTGGGTTCTAAGCTGGCCAAGATAGTCACTGATCAGGCTGCTAAAATTATTTTATTTGCAGCAGTCTTATATCGACAAATGACGAAATCTTCGCATCCGAGCTCGTTAGTTCAGATACTTCTTGACAAGCATTCACTGTACCCAGAGAACCAATCGTAAGACCGTTTATTGAACTAAATTCTATAAATCTCTTTACCATACAACCACAGAGAGGAACTGGGGCAAAACCGTAGAATGCACAATCTTATCAGTAGTGTCATACCACTCTTAATTCTTCCCTCACCCACATTAAAAAAAAACAAAGAAAGAAAGAAAAAAACACGGAATAAACGTTTTCCCAGTACGTCTCTACTGTGCAATCAGTTGTGACTGTTGTCCTTTCTAATATCTGATGGCTAGTGTTAAATGAATTACTGAGCAGCACGTATCCAGAACTGTGTATAAGATATCAATAAACTGTGCCGCTACAATAACGTGCTTCTGTGCATTATGGAATGACAATGACATGTGTCTCTAACAGTAAATAGCGTTAGTAAGTTAACTGATAGGAAATCTTGTAAGATTGATCCTATGTTCTTAAACATACTGCTCAAAAAATTAAGGGAACATGTTCATCGACGTCCAGTGTCGCAAATCTATTTTGATACACGCGGTAGCTGTGGTCTTTTTGCACAGCATGAGACCTTGTCTCTCAATGCACGCAACACATAAAGTCCGTCATCTGTCCGCTGTGTTTTGCCATACATCGCCAGGCGACGTCTCACAAGGAGGAGAACACCAGTGTCGCAGTGTTCTCTAGTTAGTTACACAGTCGGCAGTCGTCCGTTGTGAACATTGTATTCAACGAAACGCATGCTATGCGACATCTCAATGCAACGCAAATTGCTTAGGCAGTCTATTTGATTCAAGAAGGATGGACTTTCCATCGTGTTGCTGCAGATGGCAATGTCTCTCCATCTGCCATCCATAGACTGTGCACACGCTACAGGGAAACAAATCAGCACATACGGCGACTTGGACAAGGTCGCCAACACAAGACAACCCCATGTGAAGACCGGTCTCTGGCCACATCTGTGTTGCAGCTTATTGCTACTACCGCCAGAGCACTGCGAGACCATCTCAGAACGATCACTGGAGCCGCTGTGTCTCATCATACTGTAAGCAACAGGTCACGAGGAAGGATCTTACAACCTAGACGTTCTGTTCGGGTATCCCGCTCGACACGAAGACATATTGCAGCTTTCCTTCAGTTCTGTCGTTCCCACGTCACTGGCAACTTCGTAACAGGCGAAACGTGTTACTCACATGGAAATCCTGATTTCCTCTGACACTAGGAGATAGTCGTGTTCTTGTGTGGAGAGAGAGGTAACTGCCAAATGCTGTTCAGGAAATCGACAGATTCGGTCAAGGTTCTGTGGTGGTTTGGGGAGGCGTCAGTGTTGACAGCCGTGCGGATCTCGTCGTTGTCGATGACCGCACTTCCGCCAGGCAGTACGTATCCTGTTGGACAGTGTGGTGACTGTTGTATAAGTGGTGGCTCTGAAATCCTTCTCACGCTAACGTCAGGGCGTCTGTGGCAGGAGACACCACAGATGTCTTGCCGGGCCTGGACACTGAAGTAATGGAATGGTCGGCGGTGAGTTTCGACCTAAAACCCATCGAGCGTGTGTGGGACTGGCTTGACAGACATGTTAGTGGTCGTCTTGTATCACCACCGGCTCTCCAAGAACTCTCGAGGGCTGTCATCGTAGACGGATACCGTGTGGTGGCTTCCATAGTCATATGTGAAGCATGACACTTGGGTGTCAGGCGGTTATTAAACCTCACGAACTTACGGAAAGCATACACGTTACTTAAGCTCTCACAGTCAAATAAAAAGCATCCAGGCTGACGAGATTGATGAATTTTTCCATTTTATTTTCGACACTAGCAAGGTATCATTTGGTATCATTCATAGTCGTCAGTTATTGCTCAGAATCTTGTTGCCGTAATTCTTTCAGCAGTGTAGTTATATTTAACTATAAGGAGTACAAGCTCTGTCAACTGTAACGTATATGATTTTAAACGGCAATGTTTCGCCTACGATGCGATCTGTTGATTTTGGGAGACCCATAATCATTACTGAGTGATGCTAATCTCTTTGCTTTTTCTCTAAGCGTTCGGATTCAGTGCCATAATCCCACCGTATTGCGTTGGCAGGCGGCCAAACTATTAGGTCCCCTCCACTTTGACATCTGATTAGTGCATCAATTTTTTTAAACATCAGCATTGTCGGTCCCCACACTCAACCAATACCTACGACTACTTGATTCTAATTTAACACTTTTCAAAAGCATTTGCTTCCTAGTGTCGTAGGGATTTATTTTTAAACTATTGTTGAAGACTTCTAAAATGCAACGTAACACAGCGTGAATGATTTAATTATATTTCATCTTACGCCTGTGTTCGGTGAATATTGTACTGGATGTAAATGAAAAATAGATAGACTACATTGTCCCATCACATCTTCACCTGCACTGTTGGGTTAATATAAGTCCATTTGTGGACTAGCCAGAGGTTCAATAATTCTTTCGTAATATAATACAGGGTTTAGATAAAGTTGGTTTAGACTTGCAAACTGTTCTTCTATAAGACGAGAGCGTGCTCCATATTATGTTTGTACCACCAATGTTTGACAAAGTCCCCATTAGAAATAATTATTTGTTGTGTTATGTCGTCTTTCGAACCGAATCTGCTTATCATCACATTTCAGATAAATGCTAGATGGAAACTTATTAGTTGTTCTGAATGGCGTATAGTGTGTCTTTACGAAATTTGACGACAAATAACTACCTCTAAACCAACTAGTGCTCTCCATAAAAATTGCTTCAGCTACCATTTCTATATCTCGTTTGTTATGCACCGAAATGGTTGTATCATCTACAAACAAAACAAACTTGGCATCCGGGAATGGTACTGGAGTGTCAGAGTAATACAGGATTCTTCCCTACTAACATCTATAGTTGCCGATTCGAGAAAAACACTTGAAGCTTTTGTGAAATTTCCTATGACAGATTTCTGATTTGTGCCAGATTTCTAATTTGGTTAAAGGTATATTGTGATATAAGCAGTCAAACGTCTTTTTTAGATCTTAAAACATACCAGCAGCCTTAATTTAATGAATGGTCAGTTAATTTCAATCTCGTTGTGTGTTTGAATAGCCACCTCAATACAGCAACCTTTTTGTAGTCACATGGAAACCGCTTACATAAACACAAACGACAAATAAACTATTCACACTAAAGAGACATTTCTCTGATACCGTGTAACGCCTGCCCTAGCCGTGACGATGGACTGGGTAAAGCGAGAAACACAGTCCTTCAGGCATGCCATATCGAGCTGAAGCCGATCAGTGACGATGAGATCCCAACTAGTTCTGCAGATGATGAAGAAATTGATGAAATGTATGATGATATAATGGAATTTATTCAGGTAGTGAAGGGAGACGAAAATTTAATAGTCATGGGTGACTGGAATTCGAGAGTAGGAAATGGGAGAGAAAAAAACATAGTAGGTGATTGTGGATTACGGGTAAGAAATGAAAGAGGAAACCGTCTGGTAGAATTTTGCACAGAGCATAACTTAATCATAGCTATCTTTTAGTTCAAGAATCATAAAAGAAGGTTGTATACATGAAATAATCCCGGAGATACTAAAAGGTATCAGATAGATTATATAATGATAAGACAGAGATTTAGGAACCAGGTTTTAAATTGTAAGACATTTCCAGGGGCAGATGTGGACTCTGACCACAATCTATTGGTTATGGCCTGTAGATTAAAACTGAAGAAACTGCAAAAAGGTGGGAATTTAAGGAGATGGGACCTGGATAAACTGAAAGAACCAGAGGTTGTACATAGTTTCAGGGAGAGCATAAGAGAACAATAGACAACAATGGGGGAAAGAAGTACAGTAGAAGAAGAATGGGTAGCTCTGAGGGATGAAGTACTGAAGGCAGCAGAGGATAAAGTAGGTAAAAAGACGAGGGCTAGTAGAAATCCTTGGGTAACAGAAGAAATACTGAATTTAATTGATGAAAGGAGAAAATATAAAAATGCAGTAAATGAAGCAGGCAAAAAAGAATACAAACGTCTCAAAAATGAGATCGACAGGAAGTGCAAAATGGCTAAGCAGGGATGGCTAGAGGACAAATGTAAGGATGTAGAGGCTTATCGCACTAGGGGTAAGACAGATACTGCCTACAGGAAAATTAAAGAGACCTTTGGAGAAAAGAGAACCACTTGTATGAATATCAAGAGCTCAGATGGAAACCCAGTTCTAAGCAAAGAAGGGAAAGCAGAAAGGTGGAAGGAGTATATAGAGGGTCTATACAAGGGCGATGTACTTGAGGACAAGATTATGAAAATGGAAGAGAATGTAGATGAAGATAAAATGAGAGATACGATACTGCGTGAAGAGTTTGACAGAGCACTGAAAGACCTGAGCCGAAACAAGGCCCCGGGAGTAGACAACATTCCATTAGAACTACTGACACCTTGGGAGAGCCAGTCCTGACAAAACTCTACCATCTGGTGAGCAAGATGTATGAGACAGGCGAAATTCCCTCAGACTTGAAGAAGAATATAATAATTCCAATCCCAAAGAAAGCAGGTGTTGACACATGTGAAAATTACCGAACTATCAGTTTAATAAGTCACAGCTGCAAAATACTAACACGAATTCTTTACAGACGAATGGAAAAACTGATAGAAGCCGACCTCGGGGAAGATCAGTTTGTATTCCGTAGAAATATTGGAACACGTGAGGCAATACTGACCTTACGACTTATCTTAGAAGACAGATTAAGGAAAGACCAACCTACGTTTCTAGCATTTGTAGAATTAGAGAAAGGTTTTGACAGAGTTGACTGCAATACTCTCTTTCAAATACTAAAGGTGGCAGGAGTAAAATACAGGGAGCGAAAGGCTATTTACAATTTGTACAGAAACCAGATGGCAGTTATAAGAGTCGAGGGGCATGAAAGCGAAGCAGTGGTTGGGAAGGGAGTGAGTGAGGGTTGTAGCCTCTCACCAATGTTATTCAATCTGTGTATTGAGCAAGCACTAAAGGAAACAAAAGACAAATTCGGAGTAGGTATTAAAATCCATGGAGAAGAAATAAAAACTTTGAGGTTCGCCGATGACGTTGTAATTCCGTCAGAGACAGCAAAGGACTTGGAAGAGCAGTTGAACGGAATGGACAGTATCTTGAAAGGAGGACATAAGATTAACATTAACAACAGCAAGACGAGGATAATGGAATGTAGTCAAATTAAATCGGGTGATGCTGAGGGAATTGGAAATTACTTAAAGTAGTAAAGCAGTTTTGCTATTTATGGAGCAAAACAACTGATTATGGTCGAAGTCGAGAAGATATAAAATGTAGACTGGAAGTGGCAAGAAAAGCGTTTCCGAGGAATAGAAATTTGTTATCATCGAGTATAGACTTAAGTGTCAGGAAGTCATTTCTGAAAGTATTTGTGTGGAGTAAAGGCATGTATGGAAGTGAAACACGGACGATAAATAGTTTGGACAGGAAGAGAATAGAAGCTTTCGAAATGTGGTTTTACAGAATCATGCTGAAGATTAGATGGGTAGATCACCTAACTAATGAGGAGGTATTGAATAGAATTGGGGAGAAGAGGAGTTTGTGGCACAGCTTGACGAGAAGATGGGATCGGTTGGTAGAACATGTTCTGAGGCGTCAAGGGATCACAAATTTAGCATTGGAGGGCAGCGTGGAGGGTAAAAATAGTAGAGGGAGCCCAAGAGATGAATACACTAAGCAGATTCAAAAGGATGTAGGTCGCAGTAGGTACTGGGAGATGAAGAAACGTGCACAGGATAGGGTAGCATGGAAAGCTGCAACAAACCAGTCTCAGGACTGAAGACCACAACAACAACATACAGTTTTACATTCCCAAACCCCTTCATTGGTCCACGCACGCTATGAATGTGTCTGAGCCGGTCCATGATCGAATATCAGGGACTTCGGGCCGTGTTTAGCCACGCAACGCTGCCGCCTCACTAGGAGACTATAGAGTTGCTACCATAAGAAAATGAAGGAGCATGCACGGCCGGCTAAGGGGTCTCTGGGTCCAGCCTGCAAGCAGTTCTCTATGTTACGCCGGACAAGTAATGTCTGCACCGCCGAATCTGTTGTTTTTGTGAGATGAGGGGAGTTGTTCGGTGGCGCTCTGTCAACTGAGTGCGTGGTGTCGTTCCTTGGGCGACGTAGTGCACCTTGCAGTGGAGTAACCGTGGTAGCCACAGTGGATAATTACCAGGTACGGCGTATTAAGAGAGGTGCTGCACGTCAGCGATTCGAAACAGCAGAAAGAGTTGTCAGTCACTCCTTAGTCGCCTGCTGTGGATGCTTCCCGAGATATGTTTCTGACAATGAACAAAGCAACACTTCATTACATGATGAACGTCACGTTTGCATGCAAATAGTTTTCCACTGGCAGTAGGAGAAAAGGCTCATTTGTGCTCTGAGATTTCGGGTGTGTGTCTGGGCTTTAAAGTTCCTAGATTTAACTGGCCCAATTGTTTTTGTTGGTGTAAGAATTTGCTGTTTTACAAATAGTGATTAAACTGTTTAAATTAATTATGTGTTTGTTGAGATAATATATTTTAAACGTTTTTGTTGTGTTGGCCTATTTATTTTAGTGTGAAAGTCTCTATAGTGCACTTTGAATTTCAATGGCTGTGATGCTTGAACCAAGTTACGAAAGACTACAACTGGCTCGTATGCCTTGTGCCTCTCTGTCAGCTCACTGTACTGAGCCGCAATTGAGTTTACATAAGTTGCAATCTTTAGAATTCTGCCCTAAGATTATATGTATTTTCTGTTAAAATCGTTTGTTCAGCAGTCCCTGGCATGACATTTTTAGTGACTTTAGTTTATCATTGCTCCTTAAAATCACCTAATTCAATTTTATTTTCACCTCAAGATTAGCTATTTAAACGACAGTAAGGTTTCATTTTAATTATGTTGAATGATTATTTGCCAGTGAATGTTTTGTAATTTTTTAATGTACGTGTATTTTAGATTTTGGCTGTATCTGACATGTGCTGATATAGTTTTTGAAGGCAGCAGTCAGCGAGGCCGTAGGGGTCATTTCTTTGGAGGCTAAGACAGTAGTAGAGGCAGGAGAGCGACACAGCACTTTCCATTGTTCCCAGATGTATCAAAGATGGTGGCGATGACGTCATCCAAGATGGCGGCATTTAGACTTGGCAACAGTGCACGACGTCATCCAAGATGTCGGCGGTTATCTTAGCTGATGAGACAAGTACTGTTATCCAAGATGGCGGGAAAGAGCCACACCCTCTGCCACACCCCCCTGGCAGGAAATTCAAATTCCATCAGGACAATCCAACCTCTACTAACCTACGAAAATTAGAGGCAGTACCACCATCAAGTGTAGTCGCCATAGGGTACGGAGTCCAATTGAACTAGTAATCAGTACTGCAAACAGAGGGCACAGTTGTACATTCCGTGACATAATCCAAGATGAAGGGGAAAATGGAGGGAAACAGTGTGTTCACCAGGGAGTTCGGGCCTAGTACACAGTACCGGCAACAGAGGTGCTGTCGACTGTTCTGTGATGTAACCCAAGATGGCTGTCTGGAGGGGAAAAGTTTTGTTTAATGAAACAAAATGAAGAAGAGTTAAAAGCGTTTCTGAAATATGAACTTGCTCCTTACCCAAAGTCCCTATTCTCAGAAAAGGCATGCAAAAAGGAACAAAATCTTCATTCTACAATGCCTTCGTCCCAGTGAAAGATGTGAAGTCAGGTGGACCGAGTAAATTTTTTGTCTTTGATGGAGGGTACCTTATCCACAAAGTGACTTGGACTCGAAATCTTTGCTTCAAGTCAATAGCCCAAAGCTATGTTTCTTACCTGCAACGTCATTTTCGATCTCAAGTTGCTATTGTATTTGATGGGTATCCATGTGAGGGAGACAAATGTAGAACAAAGAGTGCTGAGAGGATTCGTAGGTCCAAACAATATTCTTCGGTTGACGTTGTGGTTGAATCAGAGATGGTGAACCAAGTCCCTCAGGACAAGTTCTTGTACAACGAACGAAAGAAGATGCGTTTGATCACACTCCTTAAAATGGAATTTCAGGAGTGTAGCATTGAAGTGCACCAGGCACAAGAAGATGCTGACGTTATAATTGTAACACATGCCATTTCAAGAACCAAAGACTTTGGAAGTGTTGTCATTGTAGGAGAAGATGTTGACCTGCTTGTGCTCATGACCGGCTTGGGGCAAGGCATTGAAAAATTACTTTTCTTTAAGCCAGGAAGAGGAAATGCAGAAGACAAGTGGTTTTCCACTGCATCTTACAAGTTTTACAGTGAATATATTCTGTTCACTCACGCCTTTAGCGGATGTGATACAACATCTTTTTTTTTTGGTCAAGGAAAAATTAAGTGCTGCAATATTGTTGCGAAAAATGAACACCTAACCTCAGGGCTTTGCATGTTCAATAAACCACATGCTACCCGTGAAGAAATAATAACTGCAGGAGAACAGGTTACTATCGCATTGTATAGTGGAGTTGTCAACAGTTCCCACACACTAGATCATTTGCGGTACCAGCAATTCGCCAAGTCTGCCACAAAAAACAAACTCAATCTTGCATGGTTGCCACCTACACAAGATGCTGCACATCATCATTCGTTGTGGACTTACCAACAAGTCCAAAGTTGGATGGGAAACTGAGAACCTCCTGAGAAATGGGGCTGGAATCACAGTGACCACGGTCCAATACCCGTTATAATGAGCCAAGATCCAGCACTGAAGCACTTCTTCACATTGTTTCATGCTCATGCAAGCTGAACTGTGGCGGAGCGTGCTCCTGCAGAAAAGTGGGTTTGAAATGTTCTTCAGTATTCAAGAAGTGTATTGGGGGTCAACTGTGATAACGTGCCAAAATTTTTATATCAAGACAGTGAAGAAGATGTTATGCAGGATGTTGAGGAAACCGCTGATGAAACCAACGAACTTGCTGAGGCTGACTCGCTGTTTAAAGAAGAGGTCAATCTGGGATCAAGTCTATGTACAGACCCTGAATCTGTAACTCAAGCTATTTCTGGTGACACTGAGGAACCTGGCCCATCAAAACGTTGGAAGTGATGCTCATATCTGTCTCAAGTGCGCTTAAGTGCAATATTACAAGTATTACACACTGAGAACTGTCAACATTTTTTAGTAACTGACAATGCATTTTAATTGTAATAAAACTACTCATTTTTAATGTCAACTGTGTGGCTTTTATACACAAGAATAATTACCTAACTAATTAGGTTGCCTATTGCAGCTAATAATAGTTCAGTTGCCTGAGACAATTTATTTTGTGTGTGTATGTATGTGTGTGTGTGTGTGTGTGTTTATGTCTCTTAATAATGTATTTTTATATTTATAGTTTTACAAATACCAGGGCTGAGGTGGCCCATAGTGAACTTCAGGTATTGATGTAAGAATCACAATAGTTGGGTGCCCAGCAATCCTCATGTTGCATACAGAGAAATTGAATAGCTGAAAGTGAGGTGGTAAATTCCAACTTATAACATGATGTATAAGGTATTTATACTACACAAACAGAAACTGAAAAAATAGTGCTCCAAATTTGAAAAATTGGTATTTTTGAGGCGCTGTAGCGCTTTGGATATTGGGAGTAGAAAAAAATGGCAAGAATCAAATTTGTAGAGAATTTTGTGCTCTTTAAAAAAGAAAATAGACGTTAAAGCGATAGGAGCAAATGAAACTGAGATATTTTGAAAAAACTGAAAAAAGTCCGAAATTTTCGAAGTTTTTTGACTGCAGAAAGTTTTCCCAAGAGAAATTTTGTTGGCAAAACTCAGTTTTCTAATTTCTCCAACCATATGAACGAGTTCAAAAAATAAACTCTTCTACCCCACCTTTTGCAAGGTATAGCTACTATTTGACTGAACTATAATGGGACATGCATGATGTGTGGCTGACGCATTGCTGCAAGTAGCTACATATCATCACAAGTGCAACTAGCAACCCCCTTGCACTCGGAAATTCTATAGTTCTCAAGAAATACTTAACACGCGCTTTTGTAGGAGCTTTGTCTTGGTTTGTATGCATGGCATTTCTTGCCCAAACAGAACCTGTTTGTGAAAATAGCACAGAGTAACACCGTATGCATTCTGCCTCATGATCCTAACGTGGCACCCCATCGATCATGTGTTACCCTTCCTGCTTTCAACATACACAAACATTCTCACCCTACGTAGAGATTTATATATTCCACAAAAAAGAAGTCTTGTGAATGAATTGCGCATTATGATTGGCTCTTATCGAATTTACCAGCCAAATTACGGATGCCACCGGTGTGGAAACACTGTCCGACCTTTTTTTCTCTCTGGAGATGCTTTCAATGGCAAAAAAACCTATTTTACACAGATCGCCATATTGCACCGACAATTAAACTTTTCAATGTGCCCTTACATATCAGCAAATAGAGAAAACCTGTTACTCAATTACACTGCTCTCACACTGAGGACAGGAGGTTGAATATTAGAGTGCGAAACTGATCTCCAACCCCATCTCCAGACTCTGGGCTTACAATAACACATGTATTTTCGCATGGTTTGCCATAATATGATACCATTCTCGCGAAACTTCTCGATACCAAGCACACAGCAGTATCCAACCAATCACTAGCAAAACATAATTCTGAAGATATAGACTGGAAATTATTTCTCTAGAAACCCAAAACGTTAGCTAGGTGGGGAGTGTTGTAAACCACGGACTAACTTGGAACTTGTCATGTTTCTAAGACATTTACGTGGAAAGTCGAAAAAAAAACCCTGAGAAAACTGATATTACCACTCGCGAATACTGATGTTGGTGATTTAGCAGATTCCATATCATCCCTATAATTTACTAACTCAACTAAGGTGTTTCACATGTCTAGAGAACTGGAAAACTTTTCTTCCACGTGCTAGATGCACACACCACAATCGATCTTCACTCAACTACATAAAGGCCTGAAATGTGCAGAAGCAGTCAAGCAAACAATTTGCATGGAAGGGAATAACAGTCCAGCACAAACACACCTCCATATTCAATCTTCTCAAATTTCCATGCGATCACGAAAGTTATCCAAAACATACTAAGTATTGGTTTGCTATTTGGCCGTCTAGATGACAACACTGATAATTCATCTACATTCCTACAATCCAACAGGCCTCTCAATTAGGACAGCTCCTACCATTAATGGGAAACATGAATCATCCCTGCACAGGTCACCGATGCTGTAAGCCAAGCAAGCACAGCTAGAATCGTCAACCTAAGAAATCTGTCACACACATATTTTATCCCTGTACTTACAATTACATGTTATGATCACGGCCTCAGTTGAATGTTATTCAACAATGAGCAAAGTATTGAAATACACCCTTCTGACACCTGCGACTCTGGAAATAAAAATATCGCTACCACTCTTATGACTTGGTATACTCTTCCCCGTGACATCATAGTACTCCACGTCAAATCCATAACTTCCATTTCGACTGGACATAGTCATTTCCTTTGCACATGTCAGAATACAAACACATACTTTATAAGATTCATGCTCAGGGCGAACCTATCATGCATCCCCTACTACTAAATCCATGTTAAAAGTTATAAAAATGGTTCAAATGGCTCTGAGCACTATGGGACTTAACTGCTGAGGTCATTAGTCCCCTAGAACTTAGAACTACTTAAACCTAACTAACCTAAGGACATCACACACATCCATGCCCGAGGCAGGATTCGAACCTGCGACCGTAGCGGTTACGCGGTTCCAAACTGACGCGCTTAGAGCCGCACGGCCACACCGGCTGTTAAAAGTTATACTGGCTTTATAAATCGAGGTAAGACATTACTTCTGAATGAGGTGGTTCTTTGTCCAGAAAAATAATGTGACGGTGATCGCTGGAGTATATAGTATCAGTGCAACAGTGTGCTTACATATCGCTGATGGTGCAACCTTGTAAAAAAATTACCGCAGCTAGATATTTCTACAGAATTTGTAACGCATTCTGCCTTGGTGCCATGTGAGAGGTTCCATAATATATCCATGGGGCTATAGGCGATGGTTAATTGAGAAGGATCACAAACAGAACATGGTGTGCTGATTGAGGGGGTAAGAAATGTAGACTAAGTTTTCAGATCTCTAATGCTACACTATGTGCTATAAATGCTGTCTGTGATTTGGATTCAAGTCCCTCCATTGTAGCATATAACTGCATTGGATCCTATGGAGAAGTCGTTTAATGATTTCAGCCACTAGTGAATCATATTTCTGACACTCTCATATCTCGAAACAAGTCACCTCTCTCGAACCTATCTGCTACAGTAAAATTCCACCCTCATTTTATGTAGTCCCTGTGCATCCTGCCACAGCGCTCTCTGACTCTGCATTACCATCCCTGTAGCTTTGCGCCTGTGATCGTTCCAATGTAAGTAGGAATTGAGTAGAAGTCAGAGGAAACTATTACTACCATCTTCTGAATATCGTGTAGAAACAGTCTAAGCGGCGACAGGACTGTGTTTTGACAATTCGATGGAAACAGCTACTGAGTGAAGGACGAGGATTTTTGTTACTGCACTGTGGTGCACCCCAAACTACATACAAGTACTACAGTTCTATGTCCATTCGCATCTATCTCCCCAACATGCTATTTTCGTTATTCTGTGATTTACAAACTACAAAAGCTCAACCAGCTTCATGCCATATAGAACTAGATAAGATTTTTACTGCATCCCCCTTCTCTCATAATCGAAAACAGGGGGCGGTGGCACTTTTCACTCATTTTGGGTAACAGTACTCGCATCATCAGCTGACGTCACATCAGCCATCTTGAATGAGGTCAGTCGTGTCACCATGTGCCGTCTTGGATAATTTTACTTTGGGGTGATGTCCTTGTTGTCTGCGAGAGGCAGTGGAGCAGAACGTCTTAATGTCAATTTAGTACCTGACGCAGACCTCGAAGACATGGCAGAAAAACAAAATGTTTGGCAATGTACAAAGCGTGTTAGAGCAGAAAAAATAATGTTTCAAACAACGAGACATGTACACATGGGATGTCTCTTACAACTTACAATATAGTCCACTGGATACGATCATGCTTCTAGAGTGCCGGAGATGAATACCTGTGTATTTAATAGGATCGTCACATGTGCTCGATGCCTGCATGCATGCGGTATTTGGTTTCAATGTATGGGAGAAGGGAGATGCAGTAAAAATCTTATCTAGTTCTATATGGATTGAAGATAGCTGAGCATTTATAGTATGTAATTTTTCTCTGATGGATAGTACAGAATAACGAGGATAGCATGTTGGGAAGATAGATGTGAATGGATGTGAATCTGCAGTACTTGTATGTAATTTGGTGTGCACCCCAGTGCAGTAGCAAAACTCCTTGTCTTTCTCTCAGTACCCGTTTCCATTGAATGGTCAAAACACAGTCCTGTCACAGCTTAGTCTGTTTCTTCATGGTATTCAGAAGGTGGTAGATATAGTTTCCTCTTACTTCTACTCAATTCCGATTTACATTGGAATGATCACATTCACAAAGCTACAGGGATGGTAGTAAAAGTCTGAGAATGCTGTTGCAGGATGCATGGGGACTACCTAAAATGAGGCTGGAATTTTACTGTTGCAGATAGGTTCGAGAGAAGCAATTTGTTTCGAGATATGAGACTGCCAGAAATATGATACAGTAGTAGCTGTAATCATTAAACTACTTATGCATAGCATCCAACACAGGTATGTGTTCGAATGGAGGGACTTGATTCCAAATGCTAGACAGCATGTCTAGCGGATAGCGTAGCATTAGAGATCTGAAAATTTAGTCTACGTTTCTTACCAACTCAATCAGCACACCATGTTCTGTTTGTGATCCTTCTCAATCAACCATCGCCTATAGCCCCGTGGATATATCACGGAACCTCTGACATGGCACCGAGGCGGAACGCATTACAAACACAGTAGAAATATCTAGCTGCGGTAGCATGAGTGAGTCGCAAATACCGGTTTCATACCACGTTCCATCACATCTATCACTTTCTAAATTGGGTAATTTTATTCGAGGTTGCACCATCAACGACATGTAAGGACACTGTTGCTCTGATACTATATACTCCAGCAATCACCGTCACAGTATATGTCTAGTCAAAGAACTACCTCATTCAGAGGTAATGTAATACCGCGATTTATAAAGGCAGTATAACTTTTAACATGGATACTTGTGTACACCTGTAGAATCAAGACCGCTTGTGACAGTAGCATACAGTAGTTCTTGTGGTCGATTTTCTAACATCTGGCGGTTTGTAAGACGATTACCCCTCTCTTTCTAAGACACAGTGGTACCACACACAAGAAAAACCGATGAGACATGTCCACCCATCGCTGATTTCCTGTCAGTATTATTATGTATCATCTGCAATCATTTATTGGCGGAGTATTATATTTAGTAGTAGGTGATGCATGATAGGTTTGCCTTCAGCATGAGGCTTATAAATTATGTGCTTGTATTCCGACATGTGCAAAGGGAATGACTATGTCGAGTCATAAGGAAGGTATGGTTTGACATGGAGTATGGTGATAGCAAAGGGAAGAGTGTGTCAAGGCATAAGAATGGTGCCGATATTTCTATTTCCAGAGCCACATCGGTCAGCAGGGTGTATTTCTGATACTTTGCTCATTGTTGAATGCCATTCAACTGAGACTATAATCATAACATTTAATTGTAAGTACAGGGGTACAATATATATGTGACCGATTTCTTTGGATGAAGATTCTACCTGTGCGTGCTTGGCTTGCAGTGCCAGAGACCTGTGCGGGGATGATTCACATTTCCCGTTAACCGTAGGAGCTGTCCGATTGGACAGGAATGTAGATGACTTAAACATGTTGTCCTCTAGACGACCGAACAGCGAACTAGTACTTAGTATGAGACGGATATCTTTCGTGATGGCGCGGAAATTTGAGAAGTTTGAATATGGAGGTGTGTTTGTGCTGGCCTGTTATTCCCTCCCATGAAAATTGTTTGCTTGACTGCTTCTGCACATTTTGCGCCTTTATTTAGTTGAGAGAAGATCGATTGTGGTGTGTGCGTCTAGCATGTGGAAGACATGTTTGCCAGATCTCTAGACATGAGAAACACCTTAGTTGAGGGATGATTTGGATTCTGCTAAAGCACTGACATCAGTATTCGCGAGTGGAAATATCAGTTTCCTCTTTTTTCCGAGTTTCCTCGTAAATGTCTTCACAGACATTACAAGTTTCTAGTAAGACAGTGGTTTACAGCACGCCCCACCTAGCTAACGTTTCGGGTTTGTAGAGAAATAATTTCCAGTCTATATCTTCGGAATTATGTTTTGCTAGTGATCGGTAGGATACTGCGGTGTGTTTGATATCGAGAAGTACCACGAGAAGGCTATGATATTCTAGCAAGCCATGCGAAATTAGATATTTTCTTTTAATCCCAGTGTCTGGAGATGGGTGTAGGAAATCGAGCAAGCAAAAAAGCAGGTCCGGACCAGAAACAGTTACGCGTTTGTGCCAAGGGGGGAAACGAATCTGAATTTGTAGAACAGTTCTGAGAGTGACTTCGATTCACTGATGGAGCTCTACTCACGTGTTGGGGGTGGATGCCCACCTGAACTCTCGGTAAATATCTAGTGCCACAAGTGTACCTACGGTGCTGTGTAAAAGGGCTGACTTTCTATAGTGCAAGATAGGAATTGTATGTGTATGTCATCAACACAGAACATGGTGATATATTTCTGGGTTCAAGATTGGTTTTGTGCTCTAATATTCAAGCTCCTGTCCTCAGTGTGAGAGCAGTGTAATAGGGTAACAGTTTTCCACTATTTGACGATATGTAGGAGCACTTTGCAAGGTTTAATTATCAGAGCAATATGGCGATGCGTATAAGACAGTTTTTTGCCGCTGAAAGCCTCATGTGCAAGAGAAAAAAAAAGTTGGACAGTGTTTCAACACTGGCGACATCAGTAATTTAGCGGGTAAATTCAATAAGAGCAAATCATAACGCGCAATTTATTCACAAGACATCCTTTGTGCTGGGATATAGGAGTCTCTACATAGGGTGAGTGTATGTTGAAAGTAGGAAGGGTAACACGTGGATGCATTCGATGTTATTCTGCGCTATTTTCGTAAACAGGTTCTCTTTGGACAAGAATTTCCGTGCATACGAGCTGAGACATCACAAAAGTTCCTACAAAAGCACATGTTAAGTATTTCTGGGGTACTATACAATTTCCTAGAGTTCGACTTGATTCTTATTTTAGATAGCCATGTAGCTTCAGTATAACATTGAGAACGTTGCTAGATGCGTTTGTAATGTGTCAGCCACACATCACACATGTCCTGTTAGGATCGCAAGAAAGAAAGCAGCCTGTGCTATTCTGGAACAGATATCTGCAGCGTTTGAGAGGGTGAGTCACTTGGCAATTAGGTTTTTCGCTGGAACGCAGGTAGAGAGAGGGAGAGAGGGATCACACTAGTAGCACTGTACACACACGCGTGTGGCCCAGAGGACGACTTGGCAGTTATTGAGATAGACATGTGACTTCAGTATAACACTCAAAGAACTTTAACTTTAGAGGTGTCTTTGACACGCCCTTTGCAGCGGCGTGAGAGTTATGGTTCACACTGGCTTGCTTCTGGCAGTGTTGACATGCGTGCACCCTTGGTGCATCTGTGCTCTGCAAATAGGTCTTCACTCCCGTCCAGTCGCATCACCAACGGTGCCTAGATGATCAAGTATTTCCACAGGGATTTCTCAGGTGTCAAGTTTGAAAGAGATGCTGCTATCTCATGCCTGAAGGACCCAAATGGGCACCTGTGCTCGGCTTGGCAGCTGAAGGCTGCTGTGGCTGTCAGTGCATCCTGTCTTCTGGGAGTGTGTGCGGTAGCCTCCGGTGCGGACCAGTGGACAGGGTGCAGGGGTGCAGGGGGCATTGCCTGTGCACGTTGGTTGCATATGTGTTGTTTTATTTTGTGAGCAGGTCTGTAGGGTGTGCTATGCATTATTTGCACAGTTTACAAGTTGTTTACATATCTGGAGATTGGAGTACTGAATTATTTAGGCGTAGTTTGCTTGTCTGTTTGCTGTATACTGAAGTTATTTCGGTAATTTAGGAGTTGTTAGCATGTCTGGAGAGTGTTATTTCGGTAATTTAGGAGTAGTTTACAGGTCTGCATGCTGTGTGACATGAACCCAAGCATGCTAGTGTATGTGTTTTCTATCAGTGTGATAAGTACATTGTCTCAAATCCATCCCTAAATAAATTGTTCCAAAATAAATACACACCTTCCTCTTTCCAGCAGCCCAGTGCAGGCTGAGTCATTTTTTCCCCTCCAGACAGCCATCTTGGGTTACATCACGGAACATGTGACTGTGCCGTCTGCTGGCGGTACTGTGTACTGGGCCTGGAACCCCCTGTTGAACACACTGTTTCTCTTCATTTTCCCCTCCATGTTGGATTACCTCATGGAACGGATGACAGGGCCTCTGATGGCAATACTGTGTACTAGGTCAGTTGGACTCTGGAGTCCATGGTGACTACACATGATGGTGGTACTGATTCTAATTGTTTAAATAAATAGTGCATGCAAAATAAAGACTTATGTCCAGCACAGGTCGAGTCCTCTTCCCGCCATTTTCTAGGACGAGGTGGTGGTCGTGACCTAGGTTAGTGGAAGTAGTCAAACTGCCGTTTCTTTTCCACTATTTTCTTAGGTTAGTAGAGATAGCCCAACTGACATATCTTTCCTCCAAAACTCAAAGTGCTGCCAAACTCTAGGAAGAGGTGGTGGTTGGATGACAGGTTAATGGAGGTAGCCCAAGTGCCGTTTCTTTCCCGCCATTTTCGTAGGTTAGTGAAGGTAGCCCAAGTGCCATTTCTTTCCCACCATTTTCGTAGGTTAGTGGAGGTAGACCAGTTGACCTACCTTCCTTCCAAAAATTAAACTTCCTGAGTTCCTAGGAAGTGGTGGCGATCAGGTGACTAATGTTAGTAGAGGTAGCCCAAGTGACCTATCTTCCCGCCATTTTCTTAGGTTAGTATAGGTTGCATTGTCCTGATGGAATTTGAACTACCTGCCAGGAGGTCATGGCAGGGGTTTGTGGCACATTCCCACTATCTTGGACATAGGTACTTGCGTCATCAGCTGACGTCATGGCCGCCATCTTGGATGACGTCATATACTGTTGCCAAGTCTACAGGCCACCATCTTGGATGACATCATCACCGCTATCTTGGATACATCTGGCAACAGTGGAAAGTGTGGTGGCTCTCTCCTAGCTCTACTACTTACGACTTTCTTTGTGCGCTGTCTTCATTGTCATTTGAAAATTTTGTAATATATCCAGGCTCTTATTTGAATAAATATATGTAATTTATGTGTTCTCCTTTGAGTTGGTGTCCACAGTCCTTCCACGACAGAATTGGGTGTATAAGTTTTTTGTCCAGTTCATGGTGTGGGTTCCTGTAGTCATGTCCTAGTTCATGAACCACGGGCAACGTATGAGTGGCCAAGTAAGTGGTCCCGACAGTTGGGATACCAGTTACTTTGGAATAAGAATGGGCATCTCCGACATATTCTGAGTCGTGGTCACCTTTGTGCTCATACGGCAAAGACTACCAAATCCACCGGTTAGTCCCTCAGCCGTTAGGGGTAAAACCCAATGGGACTCGGGGCAAGTAAGGCTAGCAACCTGCCTCCCTGGTACTTTAAATATGATGCTGGCAACAATCAGAGCAAAATGCCTCGGACCTTTGGAGGTGACAGAGTCCCACCTCTAACTGACAAACCAGAGACTCCTAAGATACGACTTGGCAAACAAATGGTAATGAGATGGGGAGCTATTAATGTCATTGGGGGCTACACTGCGAAGAAGGTAGAGCTGGCAGAGGCTGCAAGTAAAATGGGGCTGGACGTTTTAGCTGTTAGTGACATTCGGGTAAGGGGTGAGAAAGAAGAGGAAGTAGGAGAATACAAGGTCTACCTGTCAGGAGTCAAAGCAGGAATAGCACAATGGGGTGTAGGGCTTTACATCAGGAAAGAAATGGAACCCAGCGTAGTTGCAATAAGGTATGTAAACGAACGACTGATGTGGATAGATTTGACAGTGTCTAGCAAGAAAATTAGGATTGTGTCAGTATATTCGCATTGTGAAGGGACAGATCAAGATAAGATGGATAGTTTTTATGAGGCACTCAGTGATGTAGTTGTTAGAGTAAAGGACAAGGACAGTGTTCTGCTCATGGGTGATTTTAACGCCAGGATTGGAAATCGAACAGAAGGGTATGAAAAGATTATGGGTAAATTTGGAGAGGTTATGGAGGCCAACAGGAACGGGAAACAACTCTTGGATTTCTGTGCCAGTATGGGCTTAGTAATCACAAACTCCTTTTTTAAACATAAGAACATTCACCAGTATACTTGGGAAGGCAGGGGAACCAGATCTGTCATTGACTATATAATAACAGATCAGGAATTCAGGAAGGCTGTGAGGGACACACGTGTATTCAGGGGATTCTTTGATGACACTGATCATTATTTAATCTGCAGTGAAATTGGGATTGTGAAGCTGAAAGTGCAGGAGGTCAGGTCCATATGTAGGAGGATAAGAGTGGAGAAACTTCAGGATAAGGAAATCAGGCACAAGTACATAACAGCGATCTCAGAAAGGTACCAGTTAGTTGAATGTAGTCAATTACAGTCATTGGAAAAGGAATGGACAAGGTACAGGGACACAGTACTAGAAGTGGCTAAAGAATGTCTTGGAACAGTAGTGTGTAAAAGTAGGGTGAAGCAAACACCGTGGTGGAATGATACAGTCAAGGCAGCCTGTAAAAGGAAAAAGAAGGCGTATCAAAAATGGCTACATACCAGAACCCAGGTAGACAGAGAAAGTTATGTTGAAGAAAGAAACAAAGCCAAACAGATAATTGCAGCATCCAAGAAGAAATCGTGGGAAGATTTTGGAAACAGGTTGGAGACTATGGGTCAAGCTGCTGGAAACCATTCTGGAGTGTAATTAGCAGTCTTCGAAAGGGAAGTAAGAAGGAAATGACAAGTATTTTGGACAGGTCAGGAAAACTGCTGGTGAATCTTGCGGATGCCTCGGGCAGATGGGGGGAGTATTTTGAAGAGTTGCTCAATGTAGGTGAAAATGCGATCACTAATGTTTCAGATTTCGAGGTAGAATGGGATAGGAATGATGATGGAAATAGGATCACATTTGAGGAAGTGGAAAAAATGGTCAATAGATTGCAGTGCAATAAAGCGGCTGGGGTGGATGAAATTAAGTCGGAACTCATCAAATACAGTGGAATGTCAGGTCTTACATGGCTACACAGGATAATTGAAATGGCCTGGGAGTCGGGACAGGTACCACCAGACTGGACGAAAGCAGTAATCACACCAATCTTTAAACATGGAAACAGAAAAGATTGTAACAACTACAGAGGAATATCTTTGATCAGCGTTGTGGGTAAAATCTTCTCAGGTATTGTTGAAAGGAAAGTGCGAGTATTAGTGAGGACCAATTGGATGAAAATCAGTGTGGGTTTAGGCCTCTTAGAGGTTGTCAGGACCAGATCTTTAGCTTACGGCAAATAATGGAGAAGTGTTATGAGTGGAACAGGGAATTGTATCTATGCTTTATAGATCTAGAAAAGGCATATGACCGGGTTCCTAGGAGGAAGTTATTGTCTGTTCTACAAGATTATGGAATAGGAGGCAAACTTTTGCAAGCAATTAAAGGTCTTTACATGGATAGTCAGGCAGCAGTTAGAGTTGACGGTAAATTGAATTCATGGTTCAGAGTAGTTTCAGGGGTAAGACAAGGCTGCAACCTGTCTCCACTGTTGTTCATATTATTTGTGGATCACATGTTGAAAACAATAGACTGGCTGGGTGAGATTAAGATATGTGAACACAAAATAAGCAGTCTTGCATATGCGGATGACTTAGTTGTGATGGCAGATTCGATTGAAAGTTTGCAAAGTAATATTTCAGAGCTAGATCAGAAATGTAAGGACTATAGTATGAAGATGAGCATCTCCAAAACTAAAGTAATGTCAGTGGGAAAGAAATATAAACGGATTGAGTGCCAAATAGGAGGAACAAAGTTAGAACAGGTGGACGGTTTCAAGTACTTAGGATGCATATTCTCACAGGATGGCAGCATAGTGAAAGAACTGGAAGCGAGGTGTAGCAAAGCTAATGCAGTGAGCGCTCAGCTACGATCTACTCTCTTCTGCAAGGAGGAAGTCAGTACCAAGACTAAGTTATCTGTGCACCGTTCAATCTTTCGACCAACTTTGTTGTATGGGAGCGAAAGCAGGGTGGATTCAGGTTACCTTATCAACAAGGTTGAGGTTATGGATATGAAAATAGCTAGGATGATTGCAGGTACTAGTAGATGGGAACAATGGCAGGAGGGTGTCCACAATGAGGAAATCAAAGAAAAACTGGGAATGAACTCTACAGAGGTAGCAGTCAGGGCGAACAGGCTTAGATGGTGGGGTCATGTTACACGCATGGGAGAAGCAAGGTTACCCAAGAGACTCATGGATTCAGCAGTAGAGGGTAGGAGGAGTCGGGGCAGACCGAGGAGAAGGTACCTGGATTCGGTTAAGAATGATTTTGAAGTAATAGGTTTAACATCAGAAGAGGCACCAAGGTTAGCACTGAATAGGGGATCATGGAGGAACTGTATAAGGGGGGCTATGCTCCAGACTGAACGCTGAAAGGCATAATCAGTCTTAAATGATGATGATGATGATGATGATGATGATGATGATGAGTTTTTTGTCCAGTGGTATGACAAGGACTGTTCATTGGTAGCAGAGCATGATTTTTGTTAACTCTTTGTTTCCATTATCAATAGCAACGCCATGTTGCCTCTGGTTGACCTTGCCTTTTATAAAGCCGCATTGATCATCATGTAACAGATCCTAAATTAAATTTTCCATTTTTCTGTATATTATTGCTGTCAGCAACTTGAATTATTGAGCTGTTAGGCGGATTGTGTTTTAGTTCCATCACTTACCTCTCCTTTCTATCTGTGGGATTCTGTGGATGATATTTTCCCAAAAGTGTGATAGTATGAGGCCAATCTCATAGATTCTACACACGCTTGGTTCGCACTTTCTCCAATAGTTTTAGAAATTCAGATGGTATGTTATCTGTGCCTTTCTCCTCATCTGATTGCAATTCTTCCGATGCTCTATTACGTGCTAACTTTGAAGCAACTGCATTTTCGACATTGGCTCCTATTTCTTCTTTGCAGAATATCGTGTGAGGAAAGGGTAAGCTGAGTTCCGCATGAGCCTGTTGTTCTGTGGAGGCACGAGAATCTATGAAACTGTATTCTTTATCGGTCCTGGATGCTAACACTAGCCGGCGCGGCGCCCAGCCACTCACACACACACGTCACGATGCTGCGAGCAGAACGGCGCCCCAGCCCCAGCCGGAGTCACGGCGAGGCGCGCACAGTGATTCAGGCCGGCCGCTACGCCTCGCCTCATCGCCGTTATTAATTGCCGGCCCTGGAGGCGGACTGCCCCTGCCCTCGTCGGCCGTCCTTCGGCGCCTCTTCCGTTGTTTTGCTTTGTTTACGCCGCTGCGAGGGAGGAGAGCGTTCGAGTTGGGGGCGGAACACGACCTCCGCCACCTTTCGGCCGCCACACTACATCCTGTCTAATTTTTTATTCCACCTTCTTTTATCTTTTCGTCCTTTTTTTTCCACGGGCCGCGTTACCGCTGTTAACCGATGCTAATCATGTGTCGGGAACTCAAAGCGTTAGGGTAGAAATTCTTAAGTCTCCGGGGGTTCCAACCTCCTAGCTGCTTGCGCTAAGAGAATTTATTTTCTGTCTCTACTGGCTTAGGGTCCCTCTACTCAGCAAGATTGTTGCTACCGTTCAGTGGAGAGGCTTGTGAAATCAGAGACCTCGACACGTACCAAACAGTATCGTTAGCTTTGCAAGACTGAAAAAATAAACGTGTAATACACTCAACAACAGCGCAAGTGCTTCCGAAAGTGCGTCCATTCTTTTGTTAATGTCCCTTTCTGTATGAAACAATTGCTTGAATGCGTAATGGGCAGAAAGTGGAAAATTTTATTTTTGACAAAGTAAAGAAGCAAAATGAATCGTAACATTTACAGAAATGAAGGCTACTGAAAATCTGTTTGCAGCGGTTATGATTTATTTGGAAACAGTTAGCATATCAGAACGAAGTTATTTCCTTACCTATCTGCCCTGTGTCTTACTTACCAATAGAAAAGTATGAAACTGGAACATAAATATCCATTAGTATAACCCACAGGATAATATAATGAAGAGGTTAGCTATTTGTGTAATGATTATGAACATAATATTTTTAGTGTTGATAATGTTCGGGCACAAAATATTGCCTTAATCACGCATGACAAAACATTGAAGACTTGAATTTGTGACAAGATTGATCGAATGCACAATCGACAACGTTTTTAGCATATGAAACTTAATATCAATTTGTGTTTCATAGGGCTATACTCTTACAGGCAAGGGAAAGGAGAAAGCGCAAGGAAAATTCATAATCCTGATTTATCATTTTTCGTGAGAAAATAAAAAACAAAGGGAAAGTGCCAAAGATGAACCAGGATTTTCGAAACGTTTTCTGGAACAAATGGTTATGTATGCAGCTTTTCTTCAAAAGGAGTTACAGAGACTCAAGTGTGTCCATTCTTGTTTATTTACGTCGTCACGACATGTTGCGATGAAAAGGAAGAGTGTTTTTGTATTTATCTTGAAATTCTTCAGGAAAAACAGATTTCAGTGTACAATTTCTCACGACTTGTGTATCTATCATTCTTCTCCTCGCCATAATGGAAATAAAAAGAGTATGTTCTGTCGAAGAAGCTTTGTGACATATCATTTGTGCCCGCGGCTGCGACCATTTCCCTGTTGATATTGCTTATGTTGCAGACGGTTTCCACTATCTGTGGGAAGCTGGTTGTAAACTGACGATATTGTAGGGCACCTCAGATGTCACCCCACATTTTCATTAATGCCTAGATGTTTACAATTCTTTTAATGTAAAGGGAAATGTAAATTAGCACCTGAATCCAGGGCCCCACTTCTGTAGGTTTTTACGCAAACGAACATGCTCAGATGAGTATTGCACTCCTCCGACGATCGCGTGAACGACACATGTTTGTTGCTGTCCAGTCCTGAGTGCTGTTCACGTAACGACAGCGTGGTATGCAGGTAGAGGCACTTGCAGTGAGAGGACGGAGTTGAATGTGGATCTCCTGGGAGTGTGCGCGGAGAACTGATGAAATTAACATTTGGGATAGGATGCCGACGTCCCAGAAAGAAACGAATATTACGAGTAACATAATGAAACAAACACAGAAGTTCTTTCAATGTTCGACAAAGTGTCTTAACATGATTGATCAAGGTTGTGCAAGTGGACAACACACAACGGTCACGGTAGCACCTGATTCCAGAATAGCTGCAGTAGCTAAGATCTACGAACTATCCCCTGTTGACCAGGTCCCCAAAACTTAACTCGTAACGAGATCCCTTCAAAGCAAATTGTCATAACGATCGTCTATAAAGGCTTCGTACAACGAGAAGAAATGTTACGGTTGATGGAATAATAACAGATACGACCAAACTGTCTTGTCTCTTCTGCTTTATTTAACATAACTTCGTTCACAGTTTCATTTCGTATTCACCACTCATTCACCGAAACCCTTTGATGAACAGTTTTGGTTGCTTAACACCAACAGTCAATGATAAAGATACAGCTTTTCTCCTTTTTATAAATTGAAGCCCGATCTCCGCAATATAAAAAAAATACCGGTCTCAATACCGCGTCCCTCGTGAGATGCGAATAGACGTATCCCGGAATTGACCGCCCTGTAGGTGTACTCAGTTTAATGACCACACTTCGCTATCCGCTATTTCTCGTAACTGAATGTCCATTTGTTAGTCTGATTATACACTGTAGCTATTTAAAATTCGCCCCTATATTTTTCACAACGCACAATTAGCACTTCTTTACTTGTTTTTTTTTTCTTTCTAAGAGTAAACGGAAAAAAAAGACGCCGTATCATGGGCTTAGTCGACATAAAGCAAAACACCTTATTATGCCCAATTTCACCTCTTCTTATAGGATCGGCTACCTTACTCATTAATTTACTACATATTGTTTCCAATAACACTAAACAGGTATCGCCGTTATATTTTAATTGTATTCAAAAGCATGTTACTACTATTATGGCCAACCAAATCGTCACAAATCGCGCGGCGTGCGTTTTTAATGATAACTTCACGCTATTCAATTAAATTGCACGGCGTGCGTTTTTAATGATGACTTTACGCTATTCAATTTCCGTTACAGCTATCTTGACTCGTAATGTTACAAGCTGACACTGAGAACAAAAGTTAATAACACCCTGAATCTAAAAAAAGACTATTTCAATGTTTCTTCTATAGTTTAATCACCTTCCACAAAAGCTACTGCAAAGGAAATTTACAGTGATGACACAATGCAAGGAGCAACGCACTCAACTAGCATTGACCGCCACGATGTAAGTACAACAAACCACATTCCTGGCATGCTCCAAAAATTACCATTTCAAGTGTACTAGAAAGATCAAGACCCACTTTAACATCAAGACAATGAGATTCAGTACTCAAGAACAGATATAACACGTATATTCCTTCAATAACAATTCCATTCGTAGTCAGATTATATCACACAAAAATAAAACCGTTGCACAAATAAGAGTAAAAATAACATTTCAGGGTCATAAGCGTTAACAGACAGCTCTTATACTAACGAATAAAAGTTATGGAATTAATTAATTACATACGAGCTGCGGTAACAATTTAATTTCTCCGAGTTACGGATGTAGTATGAGGTTGCGTTGAACTGATCTCTCCATAATACTCCTAAACGGGCTGTGTTGGAATTCACGGAAAGGTAACTTCAAGGGATGGCGGGTGTTTCGAAGCACATGTTGGAAACACACATTTGAAAATTATTGTTAGGAAGCAATATTTTGAATACCAGTGTCACTATGGCACTAGTGAAAGCATCGAAGGTGGAAAACGGTCAGCCAAATTCTGTGCATTTGGCTACTAAGTCTAATTGGCCGAAAGGCCTGGAAAACCTTTTTTTGGAGTGGTTTGTAGCTCATAAAATTGAAGAGGTAGCTGACAGTCCTCGCGGGACTGAGGTGGCAAGTTGTAGATGCTGCAGGGCAGGATTGGTATTTTAAAGCGTTAAGCTGAAGTCAGGAGCTACTGATCCTTAGTGGTCTCCAAAGGCTTTTTTAAAATACGGAAAGACTATAGGGATCAAAAAATGAATTCTGTTTAGTCCTTTTCGGTTTTCTAAGCAGGTGTTGCCTTTTAGTGCGTGTGTAAATATTCGATAGGAGGATCTTACATCAGAACGTAAACACATCGGTTAACTTGGGCCGTGTTCGTTGAATGAAGCGAATTTAGCGTGGTTCACTTCAAGTAAATAAACCGTGTTTGTTTCCGCTGGAACGTGAGTGTGATCTATGTGACTTTTTCCTTATTGCCATTGAATTGTGTTCCAGTTATGCTGTGTGGAGATTAGCAGCGGGCGTTGTTAGAAGCTAGATAGATAGAAAATGGTTCAAATAGCTCTAAGTACTATGTGACTTAACATCTGAGGTCATCAGTCTCCTAGACTTAGAACCACTTAATCCTACCTAACCCAAGGACATCACACACATGCATGCCCGAGGCAGGATTAGAACCTGCGACCGTTGCAGCAGCGCGGTTCCGGACTGAAGCGCCTAGAACCTCTCGGTCACAGAGGCCGGCGATAGACAGAAGCAGTGATCGGATCTCGGAATACTTCTGAAAGCAGTTGGATGGCTGCAGAGCTGTAACTATTGTCTTTGGGGTAGTGAGAAGCTTAATCCTGTCTCGCGGCCTCTATACATATTTATTTCAGCCCAGAGAAGAAACATGAGTTCTTCAATAACATTTCCACACTGTATCTACAGCACAAGTACGTCGCATATTCTATCTCATATACCGCACACCATTAACGGTGTAAGGATTCTTGTCGCGGCAGCAAAATGGGACCTCACACGAGCCTACGGAAGCCCCGAAGCACGGACATAAGGGTCATTTAAGATTTTTAACTAAAAATTTGATCAGTGAGTGAACAATGGTAATTGACAAGTCCCATGAATTTCGCGTAGCTTCACACTTATCATTAGACACAGAGTGGTGCAAGTAAAGAAAGGTCGGCAGCGACACTGAAAGGTGTATCTCTGGTACCTCAGTCTACGGTGCAGATAGCAAATTTTGCAGAAAGAAAATTTCCTCCGGTATAAAAAAAACGAGCAGCTGCGTCCGTTTATATCAGTCACAGTTTACACAGTTCCCATATTTCATGGTCAATTTTTCCGTTAATTGTCTGATTCAGATGTACTTCTGCAAAGTCCGTTAAGTTTTGCTACTTCTCTGAGTCCCATGCTCATATTTACAATGTCTCAGTGCTATATTTCATTGCACCTGTCCTTTCCTTTCTGTCTTGGAATAACAGATCTGGTGAACGTGTACCCAGTTACGTATTCTATGTGCATAACAGTGGAAATACAGTAGTCTGCCCTCGTGACAGTATGCCCAACTTGAACAGATGCACGGTGGGTAGCAAGAGATGTCTGTTTGCTTTGGTCACACATTTTGTGTAGGTTGATGCAGTTTTGCCTCTGAGTTTTCAATCTGTTTTAATCCATACCCTACAGTGTTCGTTTATTGGTTCATTCATTACCACCACGAGTTAGCGTTCATGCCGTGCAACTCTAATCTGTTTATCCTGAAATTCCTATTTGTTTTGTTCGTTACGACGTGCTCTGGTTTAAGAGCCTTTTACGCTGCAGCTTCCGAAATTTTCCTCTTATACTGTGCATTTAAATTTAATGTGTTCCATAGCTCATGTTTCGATATTCATTAATGTATTTCAACGGTAACCTTACATATTCATTCAACATGTTAAAACTGAGGGAGCCGCTTCTCTTTGTTAGTTATGTGTGGTCATGGTGGAGGTCTCACATTCTTTTCTTTTCTCCTTTGTGTAAACGGCATTTGAGTGTTAAGTACGTGTACGGTTAATTCATCCTTTGATTATTCCCGTTCCATAAACCACGAATTTATTACAGGATTCAGAACCAAGGTTTAAGTTCTATCGAGTATAGAAATTAATATACATCAGACACCACCTCTCGTCACATCTTATTGTATTCACAAGTGTTTTTAATTGACTTGTCCAAGTCAATAAATGTTCATTTCTACCCTAATTACTTTCAGGCCATACATAACTGAAATTCATCCCATGCCCCTACCACTTCTCATCCGGGAAGCATTCTACAGCTATTTCTTGCGCAATAATTGCGTACAGGCCATCATTTGGCATGAATCATTACTGATTTACATTAGACCAAGGTTAGATAGGTTAGATTTTGTATTCTTAAATACACAACCTTCAACTACCAAACCAGAGTCAAGACTATTCAGGCTGCATCCGCGACCTTATGTAATGTTGCTATCTTGTACGACGAACGTAGCAACCTTTTAACAAAGTACGAGCCTTATCCTCATAATTTTAAAATACTGGTTACATTAAGCCCCTATCTCAGTCTGCAGAATAAGGTTCCTTAATATTATTGCCTAGTGGACAACGACAATGATTTGTGTCAGCATTTCTCTTTTGAGAAGTGCGCATGTGCTTAGAAACGTAGTAGTCTCTGATTCTTTTACACACTTAATATCATTTAGAGATCCACAAATGACTGTGCACATTAAATCATTCACTATGTCCTATACGTAGTTCCAAGAAAGGGCCAACTTCGTATTATATGTGTAACATTAGCACCGTCGTGGATAATTCGTTCACTTTCATTAATACATTCTTCACTGCGCGTACTGTTACAATGCAAACAGACTTCTTTCTCAAAAGAGATTTGTTTACTTGTACGGACATGGTTTGCAGGAGTGTCGCAATTACTTAGGTTCTTCTTGAATTGTGGAGCGTGTGTCGCACTCCAAGATGAGTCGTCGTTCACATTCCAACAGATTTAATTATAGATACAGATGAGAGCAGATATTCACCTATTACAAAAAGTCTTCAGATCTTTACTTCGCAAGCCACTGCTTGGTTCACGATAAAAGGTAAATTGAATAAAGATCAATCACGATGGAAAAACTGAATATATATACGGTTTCGTACGCGCCCAGGTGGCTCAAAGCTTATTCTCTTCGAGAGAGGTGAAATACAGGAAGTAGAACTGGAGAAAAGTATCCCTCGAATTTCTTTACTTTTATCCAACATGATTTCCCGAAAATAGTGTCGAATTTTTCTGAACTATTTCTAGCGATTTTACAGTTTCGTTTGGGCTTTACTACTGTTACGATTCTTTATGTATGTATTGTTTTTCTTCGACGTCTTCCGCTAAGCCGTGTTGGGAATGATTCGTAACTAAGATTAAATTTTCCAGACTATAACACACGATAGATACATAAGTGATGTTATTAACTGGTGAACAGCTCATTCCGACAGTTCCACCGCATATCTAAGTCCGGTCGCTTGCCTTAGTCTTATTTTCATGCGTTTGTTCCATTTCATACAATTACATCTCGTTTTCTATGGGTATTAAAACGGTGGTGCATATTCCAGAGATTCCCAAACATCATTGTATACAGAAGAAATTTGCTGCTTCCCTTAGCTCACGTTGTTGCATTTATTAAATTTCAATGGTTACAGCTGTTCAATGCAGCAAACAGAAATATTATAAATGATATGTAACTGATTTGAAAATTAAAACTTATACAGGGTGATATATTAGTGTTAAACGGAAATGTAGTCATTTATTATGAGATAGGCGACTGCAAAAAGCTATCTGGCAATGTTACCAACATCCCCGCCACTTTGTAAGCAGCATTCCTGGTGCACCTCATAATTTGCTAGTGGAAAGGCAGTCATCTGACTTATCAAACACATAGAGAACTACATGGGCCAGATAGTGGTATCTGCTGGGAAGAGCTGTATTTATTCTCTACTTGGCCGGCCGGAGTGGCCGAGCGGTTCTAGGCGCTTCAGTCTGGAACCGCGCGACCGCTACGGACGCAGGTTCGAATCCTGCCTAGGTTTAAGTAGTTCTTCGTTCTAGGGGACTGATGACCTCAGAAGTTAAGTCCCATAGTGCTCAGAGCCATTTGAACCATTTATTCTCTAGTTTATGGCTGAAGTTTCTTCCTACCAGGTGAGGTCTAAGCTGATGGCGTCAGTGAACCCGAAAAGCACTGAGTCCGTCCTAATATCAGGACAGGAGTACCGGTGTCATCGCAGATAGCCACCGACTCCACCGAAGCAGACCACCAGTTACCGACAGTGTAGTCTTGAAAATTCCATGGAACTGGCTCTGTCGCAGACAAGCGAAAAGCCGAACGATTTGATACGGGTACGGATGAAGCAACATCAACCAATGGGCCCAGCCCCGCCGCATCTTCCCGAAACATGTAAATGACAGCCTTACTAAAATTAGATGTTATCTCACAGAGGACGAGACAGACCGTTGGGCTCAGTTTGAATAATTTGTGACACATGCTGGACGAATCCCCTCCCGGATGAAGTTAATTTGTATTTCAAACGAGAGGTAAAGAAAGAGACTCAGAGATACCGGTCAGATGTCAAACATCTCCAAACAGGAAGATTAACTACCGAAGGTGATAATTTGGTGACGTAACATCGCATTCTTGCATTATTGACGTTCTTCATTCAGGTACGCCGACCGCAGGCCATTATCTGCACTTGTTAGATTATCTGCACTTGTTAGACGAAGATATTCTGCTTTCACTTGCGTCTGAAGGCTGGACATTTTCACCTGTCTTTCAGAGCGATTGTGCCCCATATCTTTATGGGCTGTATGTTTGGCATGCCTCGAAAGCCAGTTTCCCCACAGACGGATGGGTTGCAGAGGTTCAGTGGAATGACACAACGTTACATTTCCAGCCGTGGGATATGTGCTGACAGTCGCGTATGGTGTGAAGGTCACAAACCTTGTACAAATCGGGGAATGGATTATTGATGCTTGTGCTGTAACATTTTGTTACGCGTTAAGCCAACATATAAGGGATACGTAAATCAGATGTCAACAACCTTATAACATGCTGGACAACACGTCAACCAGATCCTGTAGCCCTTATGTGTTATCCACAGCATTTACCTTCTTATGTACTAAATGCAATGCAACTCGAGAAGAAATGAAGCTATGCTTAAAGAAAATACATCATTGTTTTTCTCGTTCAATTATCTATGTGCTTCTTATGTCACATGATCCCTTCCCGTATAAAAATTTCTAGTGGCATTCAGTATGGCAGGCTCCAAAATGATCGTTATGTTGATAACACTGTGCCGTGGATTTGAAATTCGTGGTAAGTCTTTCACTATGCCCCGCCCAGCCTGATGTGTCAGCGCTGCCATCGCACTAGTGCTCGGCGTTTGTGGAGCAGCTAACGCCATTCGGTGTGTGTACGGGGCAGCGCGAGGCGGAGGAGGGTCAGTGACCTGCTCCGTATTCAGCTCATAAATGTGTCCCAGAAGCAAGTGTCGTGACGGCTGGGCAGCTGCCGGGAAACCTGGGGCGTCACCTACGGTCAGAAGCAGTGGCTGAGGCTGCTGGGGTGGGCTACTCTTGGAGGTGAAGTCAGCGGAGCAGGAGATGGGATGACAACATGACCCTCTTCAGACTGCCATAGTGCCCTTGGCTCACGAGTCGCGACAAGGCACTAGGCCAGTATTGAGGCATTGGCCCGACCTGTCTCGATCAACGTAGAATGCCTTAGCTGTCCCAGAGGCTGCAGCTGCAGGTTTAAGAGGTGTGGACGACAGGAGTCTGTAGACAGCCAAAAATGGGAAGCCGTTTCCAAAGATGGCGTGTCCAGGAGCCAAGGTTGGGAATTCACGTATGGCTTGTGCGGAGCGTGCCTGTTGTAATGACACAAGCAACCCTTTAGGTCAGCTGATGTATTTTCCCACGCGAGAAGACTGTGATTGGAAGAGACGAAGACAGGGGCTTCCACTTTCCAAAAGGGACACTAACTGGTGGCTCTAGTGCTATATAGTTACAGGGAAGAGCGTAGTTTGCGCATTCAGTGTGACGAATTACGAGCAATATTTTACAGGGAAATAGTCTGTACAGTGTAGCGTGTTGAGTTTGTAGCTTGGGCGTAGGGGCATACGTTTGTTTTCTCTAAGCAAATGTTGCTAATTTTAAGCTGCTAGCTTGACTGATTTTGTATATTCTGTAAAACATTATCTTGTAATTATTTCACTCTGAACATATGGACTTTATATGTATCAATTTATCACTAATTATGATTGCAAGTTTAGTGTGGGCAGTTTGTTGTGATTTGACAGTAGCGCTGTTTTGGTGACAAGTTGATAATGGCGTGGTTCAAATGGCTCTGAGCACTATGGGACTTAACTTCTGACGTCATCAGTCCCCTAGAACTTAGAACTACTTAAACCTAACTAACCTAAGGACATCACACACAACCATGCCCGAGGCAGGATTCGAACCTGCGACCGTAGCGGTCGCGCGGTTCCAGACTGTAGCGCCTAGAACCACTCGGCCACACCGGCCGGCATTTGATAATGGGAGAGGTCGTAGATCTGCGTTTAGTTAACTGTTATTGTATGTAAGCCAAATTAGGCGAATTGCCTCTCTTCTGATCTTTTACTAGCTCTAAATGCTTGTTTATTTAAGGTATAGTCTGTTAGTTGAGAATGCAGTTGTCGTTACACACAGATTTCGAGAGATATATCGCCAGTTCTTTCAGAACCCAACAGAGAGAACCTTCGTCCTTCATGCAATGTCCATAAAGCATTAGTTTACTTTGATTTCTTGACTGAGATACACAAGAAGGAGACATGAGTGCATCTTATGCGTCTCGGTTATCACTGATGTTCAATGCCGACTAACAAACGTTGGTTCATGCACAAAAATGAAGATTGCATACTGCAAGGGGACAATGATTCGAAGCATCGCAGTAGGCTTTTCAGCGACTGGAAAAAGGACAAAGGTGTGCAGGTACTGGATTGGCTCTCACAGTCACCTGAAATTAATCATATTGAAAATATATGGTCTTACATCAGAAAGAAGCTCCAAGGAAAAAAATTTTGAGACAACAGTCAACATACTTCAGTCGCATTTGGTGGTCTGCTCCACGCGAAAAACTTGGTTTCAAGTATGCCTCAGAGATGCCAAGCAATTATCAACACTACGACTGACTGGACGTATTATTAACAATAACTGCATTTTTCTTTTGTTCATTTATGATGTATGTATATGTTTTATTTTGCTTTCAAATACATTTTTCTGCTGATGAATCTGACCACGATCTTATTTCAAAGACTGAATTTACATTTGCTATTTTGGCGTCTGTGACGAAGGGCCAAGTACTGTGAAATATTCTTGCGGTTGGACAAATTTTCCTTAGTGGTGGGAAGACTAATTTAAATTTTATCATTTTCTGCAGAAGCAATTTTCTGTTACCGCTTTACCGAAGCGCTGCCTTCGAGCACTGTAATTGGGCCGCACACTAAGTTCAGTTGTCAAGAAGGATACTTTATCAGAATGAGATTGACACTCTGCTGCGGAGGGTGCGCTGATATGAAACATCCTGGCAGATTAGAACTGTGTAACGGACAGAGACTCAAACTCGGGACCTTTTTCTTTCGCGGGCAAGTGCTCTACTATCTGAGCTACCCAGGCACCACTCACGCCGCGTCCTCACAGCTTTACTTCCGCCAGCACTTCGTCTCCTACCTTCCAAACTGCACAGAAGCTGTCCTGCGAACCTTGCAGACGTAGCGCACCTGGAAGAAAGGATATTGCAGAGATATGGCTTAGCCATAGTCTGGGGGATATCACGGTCCGACACACAGTTTTAATCTGCCAGGAAGTTTCAGGATAGTTTATGTTTAGTAACGTGTTTCTAAAAGACTGCACAACCTCCAGCCCGAAACCCACTCCGCCCAGATCCTATGCTACAACATGGTACTCATGATTTCCTGCTCTCTCATATCACACTACCGTTAAATTTTTGTTCACGTTTCCTGTTTTGGTTTTAGAAGGGTGGCTCTACACTTTGGACCTCCTTGTATTGTGCTTAACTATCGTGCGAGTTAATGAGGTGACGTTGCTTTGGTGCGAGACAACTTACTTCTCGGATAACTTGAGCGTATGAGAATTCTACTACATGTATGCTGATTTGCCGTTTCTGACGTTGTCACTCTAACGTACCCAGCTAAATCGACACTTTACTGGCAACTGAGAAAAATGTATCAACTGTCTGTCGACTACCAAATAAACGATAATCGCGTCAAATAGCATTTGTTTGCAAAGACACTTGCAATAAAGGAAGATATGACCTCGTGCTAGGTCCTTCATGAAAATTTGGTAAACTGCCCGAAAAATCACAGTCTGTTTCATGTAGTTTGCTCCAGGTACCTCACGTATTCCACAAAAGGTATTCTGAAGACTTGGTCTTTCGGAAAAATCAATTGCTTGTTGTTCACTTCTTCTCACCTATGTTTCGGAAATTTTACACTAGTGTCAGTAATCAAATAATTGCCAATATTATTTTACTGCGAATTATTGTAAGTAGTATTGGTCCGAAAAATACACGCGGGCTAGGATACTGCTCATCAAATTTACAAAACTGTTTCAACAAATATCTTATACCTTGACAGTACATTAGTCATTCGGTTGCCTTCAGCCTTGAGTAGTACATAAAGTCTTGTAATCTCAACGGACGTATCGACGAGTTAATCGACGTCATTACGCATACCTCCGGCGGGTTCGGTAGGCGTGGCACTGAGTGATGCATCCACCAAGGCCAAGTCATGTCGATAAACAATCGTCTCGGCTTCAGTTGCCTCAGATCGCTGGTGTGCACCACACGCTCTCCGCTGGACTTCCTGACACGACCTTGAGATGCTTGGCTATATTCTGGCCATTGATTTGGGCTCTCTTATTTCCGGTCGTCAACATTTAACCTTCACACAGACCTGCCTATTTTCCTAATGCAATGCCGTCTCCGCTCTCCGTTCGTGCGCGTATTTTGCCTACTGTGTGTGAACCGACGGCTTGTGCGTGCACAGCAACAGTAGTTAGCATTAGATTGCTTCCCAGCTTGAAAGAGTTGCTCCCCAACCCTAACGTTTGAGTTACTCAGTAAATTTACACAGAACTTTACTTGCCAAGAGCCACAAACCTCCAAAAATTTTGGTTCCTGTTTGGTTCAAGAAGATTGAGGATCTATTATTTGTTATCAATTGGTGTTCAATGAAAACTATGTTGTAGGAGGAGCAGACAAACAACATAAAGTACACTGACGGTAAAAAACTGAAACATGAAGAAATAGTTGTGCGACATAAACGAAAAATGGTAGGCGTGTTTCTACGTCTCAGAGGTGCTACCTATTCAAATTTCAGGTCAGTCACCTAAGCGTAGCTCTAGTAACGCCACTATGAGGATGCACATCAGGTTTGCTTTAAATACACACTGTATCGTCGTGAGCGTTAGTTACCTTTGAGATTGTACACGGTGAGTTAAAGTTAATCAAGAGCCTTTAAGGCAACAAAGGCGCCATTATCAACATCTAATTGTGTTTTAACGAGGTAGTGTAATAGGACTATGAGAAGTTGGATGTTCCTTCTGCGATACTGCAAAAACACTTCGCGGGAATGTAGTCACTGTAAATGGTTGTTGGCAGCAGTGGTCATGAGAACGTACGGTCACAAGAAGACCGCGCTCCGGAAGACCATTTGACACCACCGACAGGAATGACCACCGCGTACGGCGTGTAGCCTTAGCGCATCGTACTGCATCTGCAGCAGCAATTTGAGTAGCAGTTCTCACCACAGTGACACAACGAACTGTTAGAAACCGGTTACTTCAAGGACATCGCCGCGCCAGACGCGCTGTAGCGTGCATTCCACTAACTGCAAGCCACCGCCATTTGTAACTTCAATGGTGGCTAGCGAGAGCTCATTGTCTGGCAGGGTGCAGGTCTGTGTTTTCTAATGAAAGCTGGTTCTGCCTCAGTGCCAGTGAAGGTCGTGTATGGGATAGAAGAAGCCAAGTTGAGGCAGTACCGCCAACCTGTCTGCACGCAAGACACAGACCGCCTGGAGCAATGGTCTGGGGTATGATTTCGTATGACAGCAGGAGCACTCTGGTGGCTGACCCACGCCCCTGACTCCAAATTTGTACGTCAATCTCCTGATTCGCCCTGTTGTGCTGCCTTTCATGAACAGAATTCCAGGGTTTTTTTTCCAATAGGATAACACTCTCCCATATACCGCTGTTCTAATCCAAAATGCTTACCAAGGTCGAGATGTTGCCTTGGACTGTTCAGTCATCATATCTGTCTCCCATCGAGCATCAACTCCAGCATCATCCACAAACAGCATTAACCGTCCCTCTATTGACCGACCAAGTGCAACAGGTATAAGCTCCACACCACAAACTGACATCCGGCACCAGTACACGTACGCATTTAAGATTTGGACGGTTACATTGGTTATTAATGTACCAGCATTTCACATTTGCCATAGGTTGTCTCGCGCTTACATTGACCAGTGATTTTGCAACGTTAATCACTTCACTATGTTAACTATACAAATTTCTTCCCGAAATTTCATTACTATGCATTACTTTTTTGTTTTCTTTGCCTTGAGATTTTTTCCGTTAGTGTATTTTATTTATTATGTTACATGCAAGTAATAATGTCCTTCCGCAACGCTGTTATTTCTGTCAAACAAAAATTTTGGCTTAAATTTTAATTACTGAGGTTTCAATTATTTTCTCATTGAGTTATGTTTGTTTGTTTACTAGTGTCATTTAATTCTTAGCACTTCTGGCATACTGTTACATTAATTGTGTCGACATGTTTACGATTTTCTTTTTCTAAAATAGTTATAATATGGAAAAATGTTAAAAAGTTGAAAAACTTGTTACTGGATTTGATATTCACGATTTTAGGGCGTGACAGGATGTGAATTGCTTTGAATGAATTTTACTGTGGTTGGCCGTGGTCTTCAGGTCATCGTAACACTACAGATGGTTTTCATAACATGCAGTGTTTAAATCTATAACAATACACTTGTTTCAGTGTTTGAATGTATACTGCACGTAATTTTACTCTGTACGAACTCTTCGTCAGACAGCACACGACTCCCCCAGCCACAACTATAGGTCCACTCTCGACAATTCCCATAACTTCAGTGGTGCTTGAAAACGCTCTAGAAATTCCCAGCCATAACTATTGCTCAATAGGTCCACTCTCAACAATTCCAATAACTTCAGTAGTGCTTGAAAACGCTCTAGAAATTACCAGACTAAAACTTGTGCTAAGTAAGAGTTTCTCCGTCATAAGGACAGCATGAGACGAAGTACGCTTTAATATCACCAGATTCCTTGATGATGCAACCAGATGTGCAAGAGATGTAGAACGGATGTACACCGACCGTGCAAAAATTTCCGAGGCTAATTTTATTCCTGGTGTATAAGCGACGTTAGCGCAGTAAGTATGGCGGCCGGTTGTTCTAACAACTGTAAGGAACAGATCTTTATTGTTGTGAACAGGCAGTGTTACCCTAGTGTGGCAGTGTTGATGTGTCAGAAACCGCAGAGGAGGAAACATCTGTGTTCAAGAAATTCTCAAGAATGTTTTGAACAAGAGAACAACGTATGACGTTTGTTCCACACATCTTGACTCCAGAACAATGACCCGTGGACACCTGAAGCAACTTGATTCAGATGGAAAATACCGACGGACAGTTCCGGAAAAAGTCGTCAGGGTGACGAGATTTGGTGTTGCCACTACAGAACTACCACAAAACTACAAAACGCTTTGATGACATAACCGACATTCATGCCAATGTTAAGTGTAACTTGTACAACGTCCTAAAGAAGGACTTTTCTGACAGTTTAACATGGTTGCATGAACGTTCCGTGCGTTGAACGCAAGTGAGTGGAGACTATGTAGAACACCTGAAGCACTGAAACACTGTCTACCTTCTTTTTCCATTAGCCGAGCATATGAAACGTAAACCAACAGGTGCTCAGTAACAGGGACCAGTTTGCTGCAGACGCTCAAGATTCATAAAAGAGAGCGCGGACTGTATTTCTTTCAGTTTTTATCCGAGCGGCACCTTACGCAGATCTGACGTTTGACTCTTGCTTCTCAGAAGTCAGGGTTTAACACCGCTCACAGCTGCCCTAGTAGCCTTCCACGCCGAGGAAGCTTTGAAAAGAACCGCTCAGTGTAAAATCATATGCCCCTTTACACCGGAACAATAAAAAGAAAATCTGCTCATACACACACACACACACACACACACACACACACACACACATACATACAGACACAATAGCGCCGTACTTGAAATGCTGCGAGGGAGTGTTCAGACGGGGAAACGCGGCAGCAGAAACGAAGAAAGGGGAGGGGAGGGGTCTCCGCCGGGCTCGGCCAGCCTGGGGTAGCTGCCAGCGGACGGGAGGGGGGAATTGCGTTCAAAAGCTGAAAGGAGTAGCGCTGGCGCTGTCATACGCAAAGCTGCACAAAGCTGTGCAAACAGAGCGCGCGGGCCAGGCTTTAATCCCGGGCATTGTGCGCCCGGGACGGGGGCCTCCTAAACACCGGGGCTGTCGCCCCTCAGCCACTCGTGTGCTGCCCCCACCCCCACCTCTCCCCCACCCTACTCCTCCTCCTGCGCCCACTGGTTCACCCTCCACCCACTACTTTCCCAGCAACTGGGCGCAACAAAAGAGAGTGAGCGCGCTGACATATGTGCATCCGCTTAGGGGCGCTGAGCCCGCAGCGCCATCGTTGGCTTGCCGGCGGTGGAATGTGTGCGCAGAACTGTCAGGGAGTCCTCACGAGCCACCCGGGCAGAAGACAGTGCTCCGTGGGGAGTGAAGACGGCACAGAGGATGAGGTCTGCTTCCTCGTGGCGGCTGCACCGTGGGTAGTGATCGTCTTCAACTTTCAGTGAAAAGAAACATGCTCGATTACATAATCACCGAGCGAGAAAGTACTGTGGTTAACACACTGTACTGGCATTCGGGAGGCCGATGTTTCAAATCCCTGTCCGGCCATCAGGGATATCCCTAGGTCCCTTAAGGTAAATGCCCGAAAGGTTCCTTTCAAACAGGGCGCGGCCAGTTTCTTTCCCCATCTTTCCCCAACCCGAGCTTTTTTCGGTCTCTAAATGACATCGTTGAAGACGAGACGTTAAACTCTAACCTTCCTTCCTTCAGTTTACTCATTTTAAGCCGCAAGGGGTGATCTACGATAGCAGATTAGAAAAGATTAACTTCTTTGTCAGGATCGCTAATAATAGCCTTTACTCTCGATGTGCAATAACCTGTTTGTCGAAATCTGAAGATGGTGATACTGATTACCTACCGAAACCAGTTACAGAAAATAAAGATTATTATTAGCGATCTTGGCAAAGAACTTTATGTCTCCAATCTTTCTTCTTTCATTTCTTGCTACATTGTGATCGATAAGCCTAATGTCGATGAATAATGGTAGCTTTTCACTACCAGTTTTCAGTAATTTGAGAAAAATGAGTTATTTCCTAAACTACAACCTTGGAAAATAAGTTGTTTAAAGGAATTACGGAAACGTGTGCACTGAGATTCGGTATGTAAAATCTATTTTAACTCAGGCAACACCTGTGATCCTACTGCAGAGCTTTAGACCTTCGCTTTCAATTAAGGCATGTAGGCAATTCGCCACCTATTGGCTGTGTTATATATTACAATGTCAGGTTATCCCTCAGAAGGAAGTGAGTATTGGTGTCCCATTACTTTCTAGAGCGGTACGCAGGTGACAACTGTCATTTGTGACAGTTGTATTCAACCAAGCACAAGCCGTGCGACATCTTAATGCACTGCAGGTTGCACAGGCGGCCTCTTGCTGCAAATGCCAACGCCTGTCCTTATGCATGCATAGCCTATGGACACGCTGCAGGAAGACAGGTCAGCACACAAGGCAAGATGGCCATGTCCGACGACGCATTAATACCCTACGTGAAGATCGACATCTAGCCATCTCTGCTCTGCGGCGTTGTACAGATACCGTTAGAACACTGCAGGAAGATCTCAGCAGGGCAACCCAAGCCGTTGTGTCCGATCAGACTATAATGAAAAGTTTAGGAGAAATTACTTTACCACCCGGACGTCCTCTTCGGCATCCACCTTAAAAACGACAATATCTTGCAACTCGACTTCAGTTCCGTCATTCCCATGTCAACTGGCCACATCGTCAGTGGCGAAATATGTTACTCGTAAATAAGCGCATATATCCCCTGACGCAAGATGATGCCCGTGTTCGTGTGCGGTGACCCGCGGTGAACGGTACCTGCCAAAAGTTGCCCAGTAATTGACTGATTTCCAAGGTTCTGTCATGTTGTGGGCAGGCTTTAGTACTGACAGCGATACGCATCTTCACCTTGCCCACGGTCGCCTTAGCGCCAGCCAGAGTATCGAACAGATCCTGTTGGAGAAGTGCAGGCATTTGCAGGGACTTCTGGCGAAACCTGGACATTGAAATAATGGAATGGCAAGCGGTGGGTACCGAACTAAACCTCATCGTGCATATGTGGGGCATGCTTGACACACGTGTTAGTTGTTATCCTGTCCCATTACAGACTCACCGAGCGCTCTCATAAGCTCTCGTTGAAGAATCGGAACGAATACCACAGGGTGATGTCAGTAGACCTTTTCGAAACATGCCATGTAGTTGTCAGGCCTCACGGAGTGAAAAGTGCCCATGATGGTCAAAGGAATGTTTCCGCTTTGTTTTCGACACCTGGCGGACATTTCAGTCCTTTTTATCTAAGCGATAGGGGATGTAATGTTTTGTTCAGTACTTAATTTGTGAAAGATAATGGTATAATTTGGTAACATATTCCGTCCTCAATTATTGCACAATGGAGAATGTGACACGGTCAAAGTAATCTTCCCTTCTTTTGAGCAGTGTATTAATTCTTTGCTAATTATTAAAGCTTTCACTGCCTGAGAAAAGAAGCTTAAAAATATTTGATCATATGCCCAATAACATAATATATCAGACAAGCAGAAAAGGAAAATTTTATATCTGACGTTGAGTCATTTTTTCTGGGAAATTCCTATTCAGAAGAAGAAATTTTAATTGAAAAATATAAAGGTTTATCACCACTTACATAAGTAGCAGTAAGAATTAATTTTTTCATTTTTGTTCAGACGACGCCCGTGTGCAATTTCGTAATCTGTAAATGCACCGAACCGCATTCACAATCAAATCGGATTCATTCGATTTTGGTAAAAATATTGGAAATGATCTATGGACCACTCAACTAAGTTAAAATACGTTTTATATTTTCGAGTCGACTGTGCGTAGACAGTACATTGAATGTAGTATTAAATACAAGTAACATTCTTTACCTGACTTTATAAAGAAACATAAAAAAGTGCACACTACAATGTTCTAAAATATACACCTATTACATCTATACTTCTTAAGTCACCTTATGGTAGGTAACGGAGGGTACTGTATGTACCATTGTCTCTTCCTTCCTTTAATGATTCAAACGCGAATGGTGGGATTATTCCTAGTCACGAAAGGTGCAAGGAAGGACTGTTCGATGGTGAACTTCCTTGTGAGCTCAAGTCTCTCTCACGTTACCTGCATGGTCTTTTCGCTAGAAATACGCAAGAAGAAACAATATGTTGGTTGACTTTCTTAGGAAAATATGGTAGAATTTAGGAGTAAGACACATCATGATATCTATCGCCTCTCTTGTAACGTAAATTATAAAGATAACTGTTAATGAATTAGCACCTTCTTCACACGAATTCGAAATAAACCTAACCTGCACGACTAGTTTCCAAGTTCATGACCACTTCATGCTCGCTAGTATACACTCATTGAATACTTAATTAGAACTTGACAAGAAAGTATATTTAACCATGGACAACCATAATGTGATTGATTTGCAAAATTCTACAGCTGTTAACAGTTTCAAAATGGTTATAGAACCTGCATCCGATTACTTGCTTTCTTATTCCGTCAAGATACAGGTGAGTATTTAAGGGGAGACATCACTGTATTACAAAAAAATTTGGTCGGCAAATATTACATATTGGCGACATTGCGGCAATTCTCCCGCACATTATGAGTTTGAGGCGAACTGCGGCACTCACTATAATTGGTACCAATTTGAATCTTGAAAAAAAAAAGAGAAAAAATTATGTAATCTACATGAGTATAGTTAGTGAATAACGTAGGGAATTGTAGAGATTTTGATTTTTGTGTAATCGGCGAATGTTTGAAGAAAGTCGGTCAATTTTCAACAAAACAAAGGACAGTCATTTAAACTAACTAATCGAAAATCGCCGACGTAGTTAACTTTGAAATGTTATTTTCAAATCGGGGTTAAATTTTCGAATAAGAAGATTGAAAGTTGATTTAATTATTCCGTGTGCCGTTCTGAAATATTACATTCCGAGGAAACCGCATTTGAAGTTTTTAAATGTGTTATAGAAATGAAAATCAAGAAATTCTACTGTTAATTTTTTTTTATCATTATTCTGCTATATCAGAAATGGCCTGTCGTACTGTTGCCGTTGCAATCTAAATCTTATACACCTGTTTATCATAGAACGATTGTAATATCGGTTGTGTCAGTTCCATGAAGGCACAAAACTTTAAATTCCGTTTAGCCCCATTCCAAGTAGGCGCATTGCTAGGACGATTCGACGTTTGATTTCACATGTGTTACGTATAATTTTAATGTTGTGTCGTTGTGGTCTTCTGTCCTGAGACTGGTTTGATGCAGCTCTCCATGCTACCCTATCCTGTGCAAGCTTCTTCATCTCCGAGTACTTACTGCAACTTACATCCTTCTGAATCTGCTTAATGTACTCATCTCTTGGTCTCCCTCTACGATTTTTACCCTCCACGCTGCCCTCCAATGCTAAATTTGTGATCCCTTGATGCCTCAGAACATGTCCTACCAACCGGTTCCTTCTTCTTGTCAAGTTGTGCCACAAACTCCTCTTCTCCCCAATTCTATTCAATATCTCCTCATTAGTTATGTGACCTACCCATCAGATCTTCAGCATGCTTCTGTAGCACCACCTTTCGAAAGCTTCTATTCTCTTCTTTTCCAAACTATGTATCGTTCATGTTTCACTGCCATACATGGCTACACTCCATACAAATACTTTCAGAAACGAATTCCTGACACTTAAATCTATACTCGATGTTAACAAATTTCTCTTCTTCAGAAACTCTTTCCTTGCCATTGCCAGTCTACATTTTATATCTTCTCAACTTCGACCATCATCAGTTATTTTTCTCCCCAAGTAGCAAAACACATTTACTACTTTAAGTGTCTTATTTCCTAATCTAATTCCCTCAGCATCACCCGACTTAATTCGACTACATTCCAATATCCTCGTTTTGATTTTGTTGACGTTCATCTTTTATCCAACTTTCAAGACACTGTCCATTCCATTCAACTGCTCTTTCAAGTCCTTTGCTGTCTCTGACAGAATTACAATGTCATCGGAGAACCTCAAAGTTTATATTTCTTCTCCATGGATTTTAATTCCTACTCCGAATTTTTCTTTTGTTTCCTTTACTGCTTGCTCAATATAAAGATTGAATAACATCGGGGGCAGGCTACAACCCTGCCTCACTCCCTTCTCAACCACTGCTTCCCTTTCATGCCCCTCGACTCTTATAACTGCCATCTGGTTTCCGTACAAATTGTAAATAGCCTTTCGCTCCCTGTATTTTACCCCTGCCACCTTTAGAATTTGAAAGAAATTATTACAGTCAACATTGTTAAAAGCTTTCTCTAAGTCTACAAATGTTAGAAACGTAGGTTTGCCTTCCCTTAATCTTTCGTCTAAGATAAGTCGTAAGGTCAGTATTGCCTCACGTGCTCTAATATTTCTACGGAATCCAAAGTGATCTTCCCCGAGGATGGTTTATACCAGTTTTTTCATTCGTCTGTAAAGAATTCGCGTTAGTATTTTGCAGCTGTGGCTTATTAAACTGGTAGTTCGGTAATTTTCACATCCGTCAACACCTACTTTCTTTGGGATTGGAATTATTTTATTCTTCTTGAAGACTGAGGGTATTTCGCCTGTCTCATACATCTTGCTCACCATATGGTAGAGTTTTGTCAGGGTGGCTCTCCCAAGGCCGTCAGTAGTTCAAATGGAATGTTGTCTACTCCCGGGGCCTTGTTTCGACTCAGGTCTCTCAGTGCTTTGTCACACTCTTCACGCAGTATCATATCGCCCATTTCGTCTTCATCTACAACATCTTACATTTCCATAATATTGTCCTCAATATATATAGATCCGCTATATACTCGTTCCACTTTTCTGCTTTCCCCTCTTTCCTTAGAACCGGGTTTCCATCTGAGCTCTTGATATTCATACAAGTGGTTCTCCATTCTCTAAAAGCCTCTTTAATTTTCCTGTAGGCTGTATCTATCTTACCCCTAGTGCGATAAGCCTCTACATCCTTGCATTTGTCCTCTAGCCATCCCTGCTTAGCCATTTTGCACTTTCTGTCGATCTGTTTTTGAGACGATTGTATTCCTTTTTGTCTGCTTCATTTACAGCATTTTTATATTTTCTCCTTTCATCAATTAAATTCAATATTTCTTCTGTTGCCCAGGGATTTCTACTAGTCCTTGTCTTTTTACCTACTTGATCCTCTGCTAACTTCACTATTTCATCTCTCAAAGCTACACGTTCTTCTTCTTCTGTATTTCTTTCCCCCATTCCTGTCAATCGTTCCATAATGCCCTCGTTGAAACTCTGTACAACCTCTGTTTTAGTCAGTTTATCCAGGACCCATCTCCTTAAATTCCCACCTTTTTGCAGTTTCTTCAGTTTTAATCTACAGTTCATAACCAATAGATTATGGTCAAAGTCCACATCTGCCCCTGGAAAAGTCTTACAATTTAAAACCTGGTTTCTAAATCTCTGTCTTACCATTATATAATCTATCTGATACCTTCTAGTGTCTCCAGAATTCTTCCATGTATACAACCTTCTTTTATGATTCTTGAACCAAGTGTTAGCTGTGATTAAACCATGCTCTTTGCAAAATTCTACCAGACGGTTTCCTCTTTCATTTCTTACCCTCAATCCGTATTCGCCTTCTATGTTTCCTTCCCTCCCTTTTCCTACTCTCGAATTCCAGCCACCCATGACCATTAAATTTTCGTCTCCCTTCACTATCTGAATAATTTCTTTTATCTCATCATACATTTCATCAATTTCTTCATCATCTACAGAGCTAGGTGGCATATAAAATTGTACTACTGTAGTAGGCGTGGGCTTCGTGTCTATCTTGGCCACAATAATGCGTTCATTATGCTGTTTGTAGTAGCTTACCCGCACTCCTATTTTTTTATTCATTATTAAACATATTCCTGCATTACCCCTATTTGATTTTGTATTTATAACCCTGTAGTCACCTGACCAAAAGTCTTGTTCCTCCTGCCACCGGACTTCATTAATTCCAACTATATCTAACTTTAACCTATCCATTTCCCTTTTTAAATTTTCTAACCTACCTGCCCGAGTAAGGGACTGACATTCTACGCTCCGATCCGTAGAACGCCAGTTTTCTTTCTCCTGATAATGACGTCCTCCTGAGTAGTCCATGCCCGGAGATCCGAATGGGGGACTAGTTTACCTCCGGAATATTTTACCCAAGAGGGCGCTATCATCATTTAACCATACAGTAAAGCTGTATGCCCTCGGGAAAAATTACGGGTGTAGTTTGCCCTTGCTTTCAGCCATTCGCAGTACCAGCACAGCAAAGCCGTTTTGGTTAGTGTTACAAGGCCAGATCGGTCAATCATACAGACTGTTGCCCCTGCAACTACTGAAAAGGATGCTGCCCCTCTTCAGGAACCACACGTTTGTCTGGCCTCTCAACAGATACCCCTCCGTTGTGGTTGCAGCTACGGTACAGCCATCTGTCTCGCTGAGGCAGGCAAGCCTCCCCGGCTCCACTTGGATACGGTGCTTTTTTGCTTTTTTTGCCCGAGTACACTTTATTACCACTCATTCTTACTTGAAAGTCAAAACTGTATGGTACAAGATCACAAATACAATATCCGAAGTCAATACTGCGCAAAAATCAAGATTAGAAGCGAACAGATTGTCTTTTTCGTATACATACTGAGGCTGCTGATGCAAAGCTAACGTATTATTACTGTGAAATGCTTCTAACTATACCTATACTCTACAAGGGATATCGAGTTGCCAAAGGTAGGCCGTTTCGGGTCATGCGAGGCGCTGGAAGTGGAGCTCGAAATTACACAGACCAATTTTTTTTCTTTTTCTTTGTATTTCTTTTTTCCAGGGATTAGAATTATTCCCTCACATTTTAGCTGGTCAAAGCATCTTTCAAACTAATAAAAATGATTTTTTAAAAATAATACAGTAGTGTAGCCTCTCAAGACATTATGGCGTGCATTCGCTAGGAAAACGGGATGAGAATATTCCTATCCAGCAGAGTAAATAGTAGTTCCTAAGTACGGAATTAGTGGTACTTTAGCATCAACAGTTCGAATTTAAGAACGCTCTGTGCTGCCAATTATCTCAGAACTCGTTTCTACAGCTGCTTCTCTGTTGTACGTTAATCATATTCTTCAGAATAACAGAAATTTGTTTCTTGACTTCAGTTTGCATATCGTTCTTCATTAAAACATTTTCCTTTATCTGCTAGAGCAAGAGAATGGCAACGGTTCTCAACTCTTATGATTCATGATAAACTGGTTCACATTCACGCACAATTTGTAAGACTATTCGCCACGAAGTTTCGAAATAATCTTCGTAATTCCAATTACTTTTGGCCAACAGTATCATAACACTTCACAACAGCAAATAGCAAAATTTCACAACATTACATTGCTTCTGGTGAGGAGATTGTTAATTCGATAAGACTGTGAACAACGCTATTGCTTTTAATTTTAGCGGATTTGTTTCGGGACACATGATGGCGACTGGCCGGCGTCCGCTCTCCGCTCTGTCTTGGCGCCTCTACTGGATGACAATTTTTAAGTCTGCAGGTACTGAGCCATTAATTATCAGACCGACCGGAGCAAGAACAGAGCTAACAGTATGATGAAACTCACCAGGCACCATAGTGACGAAAGGAAAGACATTAAAGCCTATAAACAAAAAATGAGAAGGAATTCTTGACACATGCTGGTATTCGTTATGCACTTAATTTCACTTACTACAATATGAAACGCATCGCTGCTCGCTAGGTGTAAGCTAAAGGACGCGTGGCACGGTCTGATCTCCACTGCTATGTTTAGCATTTAGAAGGAACATTTTCACTCCGATAGAAGATGATGAGCTCGAAATAACTAAATTCCATCGCTGAAGGCAAACTTTCCGTTTAATCAGCTCAAAAACGATTAGAGTGATTGTGGTGACATGCGGCATGACCCCGCAGAAAGGACTAAGATCAAAGCAGCTGCATGGCGTTTTAAAATTACGCGAGTATGTTGAACGAGGTATCTGAAAATTTTGTGGATAAACACACGATTAACTGAGGAATGAATTAATTCATGAGAGGATAAGTACATGGATTTGTAGACACAAAGACCTACACCTTCTCACGGGCAAACCGCTCCTTACGCATGAAATTCGAATAAATAACCCGTAGAATATAATTGCAAAACTGTCAACAGAATGACACTTCTGAACGAAACGGACTGAAATTCTTTATATTTCGAAAATAATCGAACCATCATCTAATAATAAACGACACCGGTAAGGTCGAAGAGTTACCATCATGCACGCCCCTGAAGCAAAAGTGCTTGATTGTCCGTAATTTCGGTAGGACTCGTTCACCGTAAAGTAGTGCAGAGGGTCTCAACCTCACCGCCGTCCAGCGGCGTTTAAGAGAAATGGTATATCTTTGGTTCACCCTGCGTGTACTGCTACCTCTCTCCCCAAGTACCAGAATGTGGTTAGATTGGAACAGACTCATTCATTCATCCAGTGATTCAGAAAAGATATACAAGAAGGAACAATAACATAATAAATAAACACATACTCCAGCACATTTTTCTTCTAAAGGCTCGTCACAACAGCAGGAGAGTGAGATCCTGTATGACTCAGATGTTACTAAAACATTCGGAAATTCTAAGAGATAAATCGTTCGAATGGAACTGAAAGCACTGTTCCAGAATGTAAACGTTAAAGTGATAGTGTTTACATTCTGAAACAGATGACATGTAAAATACGTGCTACACTGCAGTAGGACATTCACAATATGTAAACATTACAGATGTGGGATCCTGTATGGGTTTTGTGACTGCTCCGAAATTACCAACTCGCTAGCAGAAAATTAAGTAACCAGAAGAACAATGAACTGTATCATGCAGTTCATAACATGTGTGATAATTGAGAGTGGACTAGGCTGATTCTTATGCGACGATGGATGACAAATCCATGCTTGTTGTCTCGTTTTGCCACGATTCCACAATTAGTAAGAGTGAAAAATTTTCACTTTTCAAATTGTATCTTTCATTTTTGCCGATATCCTGTTGATTTTTAAACTTTATTCAAACTTTTATGTGGGCACACTACTGCTTTTACCGAGTTTGCAACCCGGGAGTCTCGGCGAAAGCCAAGAACCCCAAGTTAGCCTTCGGCAGCGTTCTGTTGACAAAAGTATTCGCTCGTCGGTTGGTTTTCGGCCCTTGAAGGACGCATCAAGTTTCACATTAATTATTTATTGGTTTCTTTGCTTTGAAGCGTTATCATCCATTAGCACTTCTCGTTTTTTAATCACCTCACGAGTCAGAGGTAATCTGAGTAATTTCGTTCAGTCGCAGCAATTACTGGACAGAGATATTGCTTCAATAAGGCCACCTAAGAACAATAACAAAGCTGGGAAAGGAAGAAGTCGGTAAGCATTTTCGTTCTTCAGGTACACTTTAATACTAAAATATTTCATTATTCTCACTCAGATTACAGTCACAGATGAAGAATACCGCCGGCGGGAGTGGCCGAGCGGTTCTAGGCGCTTCAGCCTGGAACCGCGCGACCACTACGGTCGCAGGTTCGAATCCTGCCTCGGGAATGGATGTGTGTTATGTCCTTAGGTTAGTTAGGTTTAAGTAGTTCTAAGTTCTAGGGGACTGATGACCTCAGATGTTAAGTCCCATAGTGCTCAGAGCCATTTGATTTTTTTTAAGAATACCTACTGAAGGATGTTTAGTAGTTGTGATGTGTCAGAGAGAGGTTTTACTGTTTATTATGGTTGTTGTTGTGGTTGTCAGACGTCAGACGGAAGACTGGTTTGATACAGCTTTCCATGCTAGTCTCTCCTGTCCAAGCCTCGTCATCTCTGCGTCGTTATTGCAGTTTACATCAGTCTGTATTCGAGACTTTGTCTCCCTCTGCAATTTTAATCCACCAGACATCCATCCATTACCAAAGTGACTATTTCTTGATGCCTCAGATTGTGTCGTATGAACCGAGCACTTCTTTCAGTCAGATTCAAATATCTTTCTTCCGCCCTCATTAGTTCCTCGATGTTTTCATCTTCAGTATTCTACTGTAGGGTCACATTTCTGGAGCATCCATTCTCTTCTTTTTTAAACTGTTTAAGGACCACGTTTTCTTCTGTACGAGGCTGTACTCCAGATAAATACTTTGAGAAAAGACTTTCTGACATAAGTTTGTAATCAGTGTTAAAAAAATTCTCTTTTTCGCAAATATTTTTCTTGCTCTTGACGGTATGTGTTTCACACACTCTTTTTGGCCATGATCATCCACTTTGCTGACCAAGTATCGCGACATAGTTTGTCGCGAAAGTGAAACAGTTTTCCCGTAGACGTTACGTGAGACACAGACACCCAATAAGCAGTGCCTGCGACACACTTTGTCATGTGCAAGAACTCTATTGATGTCGATCTGATAAGAAAATAGATCAGAAAAATGTTGTTTGATTAATTCCTTTCTGCCTACGCCACAAAGACACATTCTACCTACGCCACAAGACAAGAATCGTACTACAGCGCTTTGGTGCGCGTGATAGTTAGGTCACGTTCATGCCTTAGCCACCAAATTCACTTGTTCTGAACCCGGTGGAAGACGTCTGGGACGCTGCGAGCACCACGCCCATAACAACTGTCCCGTAGTTTACAGGAAATGCGTTACCTATGCGTAGCGGTCTGTTCTACATACTTCCAGAAATCAGCCTACCAAGGACTAGTCGAATCCATGTTACGTAGAATCCAAAGGCGCACCACGCTATTAAGCACGTGGTCATAAGGTTTTGGATCCTCACTCACCCTAACTCTTTCGACGACCTGACAAGATTTTTTTCTTTCGGTTTTTCTATTTCATTTATTTATTTATTTATTTTGCAACCTACGTCCTCAGTTACGTACTCCAATCCATGTCTTTCTCTACAGTTTTTACCCTCTACCGCTCACTTTGTACCATCGAAGTAACGCCATGACTTCTTAACAGATGTCTTGCCATCCTGTCCCCTCTTCTGGTCAGTGTTTCCCATATATCACATTCGACGCCAGTTCTGCGGATAACCACCTCGTTTCTTACCTTCAACGTTCTTCTGTAGCACCAGATCTCAAATGCTTCCTTCTCTTCTGTTCTGGTTTCTCCACAACCCGTGTTTCACTGCCATGCATGCTGTACTCCAAACGTAAAATTCTTAGAAATTTCTACCCCAGACTGAGGCCTTCGTTTGATACTAGCAGTCTTCTCTTCGCCAGGAATGCCTTTTTCCACTTCGCTAAACTGCTTTTTATGTTGTCCTTGCTCCTTCCCTCATCGATTATTTTGCTGCCTAGGTAGCAGATTTCTTTAAACTTCATCTGCTTTGTGATCATCAATCCTGATGTCGAGTTTCTCGCTTTTCTCATTTCTGCTACTTTTCATTACTTTCAGCTTTCTGGACTTACACTAAATCCATTTTCCTTACGCAGTAAACTACTCATTCCATTCAGCAGATCATATAATTGTTCTTCACCTTCACTCAAAATAGCAATGTCGTCAGCGAATCGTATTATTAATATCCTTTCACCTTGAATTTTTAATTCCATTGCTGAACCTTTCTTTTATTTGCATCATTACTTCTTCGGTGTACAGATAGTATGGTAGGGGCGAAACATTACATTCCTGTATTACATCCTTACTAATCCGAGCACTTCGTTTTTGGTCGTCCACTCATATTCTTCCCTCTTGGCTCTTGTACAGTCGTGCTCAAAACTATCCGAACGACCTGAATTATATTTCGCCCGAATCGCATGCAACCCACATAACGCAGCTGTCTAGCAGGTCCTCTAATCACTCCTCGGTACAGTCATTTGACTTTTGAAAATGGTTCCAACAAGTCAACATTAGAAAATACCGCTCTGTATCGGAATATCTCAAGATGTAAAGATATACCACGATACTAAAAATATCAGGGGACACCTTATCACATATCAGATTGTCCTTAAGGCTTGTAAGCTCACATTTAATACAATAAATGACATACCTGAAATTTTACCACTCTCATTAGTACGTCAGATAGGTAATGCACGTAGTAAGTTCGTCGTATTCATGATTTCCTCTTCAAAGTAACATACCGTACTTATTTTTTTAACACAAAGTGACATTAAAAATTTAATTATTCACAAGCAGCTAGTTCAGAATATGTATGAAATTCAACTGACACGACGGACCGTCTCGTTCTGCATATGGATTCAAACCCAGGTCATGCAGACTAAGCAAAGATTTCATGACTGACGGAAACTAACAATCATTCCTGACTATGCATACAGACAGTGATACACCTCGATTTCAGACAGTATCAGTTGGCAAATATCAACTTTAAGTTGATATTTCGGCCCTGTATTCTGAATAAAAAAAGCAAAAATTCTTACCTCAATAACACTGCAATTATATCCGCTCTTAATTACTCATTTTTCGACACAGCTTCGTGCAATGCTGGCATATATTTTTTGATTTTTGGATGCAATGATAATGCATTGGAAATTCTTTAAATTGAAATGAATGCTTTTCTTTAAAAGAGTTGCTTTATATTATAAAATCATTATTGGGGGGATTTCTTTGAACAAATTAAATTACAATTAACATACATTATTAAATATGCGCAAGGCTGCTTCTTTACCTTCTACAACAATACTCATCCTCCAGAGTCCTGACCAGAGTCGCGAGCAGAGCACACAGCCGACGCATGCCGACTCCCCGCCTACTACTGACTGACAACTACTACTCCTGTCGACTCGCCACCACTACTGACGACTCGCGCGGTCAAGCGCAGACTAGCAACAGCTAACGATAAACTACTCTCTGGTCAGAGATTCTGTCATGCCTTGCCCATCGCTGGCAATGTATACATCTTACATAACCCTCCACTGGGGGGTTCAAAAATTTGGCAGCAATGGTGAGTCAATTGGACTTGCCATGAGCAAAAAATTTTTCTTAATTAACTAAGTTTACAATCACAGAATATATACATATATATAAGTGCAGAACATGAAATAAAATATAGTGCACATGCACTGAGTACAGAACATATCAGGAAATCACAAAGTGTATACGCTATGAGTACAAATCATATTAACAAATGACAATAGTGCACACGCACTGTAGTTCAGAATATATCAGCAAATCACAAAATGTATATACAATGAATACAAATCATGTTAAAAAAATGACAAAAGTGCACACGCACTGTAGTACTGAACATACCAGGAAATCACAAATGTATATTCAATGAATACAAATCATGTTAACAAATGAATAACATAAAGTGCACACGCACTGTAGTTCAGAACATATCAGGAAATCACAAAATGTATAGGCAATGAGTACAAATCATGTTAAAAAATGACAAAAGTGCACATGCACTGTAGTTCAGAACATATCAGCAAATCACAAAATGTGTACAGAATGAGTACAAATCATACTAACAAATGACAAAAGTGCACACGCACTATATATAATTTTCTTTACTATTTTACAAGAACTAGGATACGAAAGGGAAGGGTTGCATCATGGTTGTAGCACTTTAAGTTGCACGCAGCTGCACTGAAAGTCCGTATCTTTCTACAGAAGCACAACACCAAGTGAGACAATCTGAAGTTCTTTTCCTTGAAGTATTAATCAGTGTAGCCAAGACACTGAAATGTCGTGGTAATATTCCATGTTATCATTTTGGTAGTACATTAGGTACACCAAACAGTGGGACCATAATAACATCTCCATCGCTCAAGGTGGTGGACAGCATGTCGTGTCAACACCACGTTCTTGTAGAGTACACCAACGTGTAGTGCAAAAACCAAATATAGTGCTCCATGATCATGAGGATACACAGGACAAACGGATATTGTAGTAATTACAGGTAATTAGGTCAGAAGGTGAAGGACATTAAGTCACATAGTAGTCTTCATTGAGAATTACACTAGTCTAACAACCTGATTTGAGTAATTGGTGGCACTCATCGCCCAGTTACTGAACATTTCTGTACCATGTATGTAGTATTACAGAATAATGTTCATAAATCGTTTGTTTACAGAGAACATTGGCACTCATTGCCCGGCTACAAACCATAAGAAGTCATTATTCAAAACAGGAGCTAATAAATGGCATAGTATTACAGAATAATGTTCATAAATCGTTTGTTTACAGAGAACATTGGCACTCATTGCCCAGCTACAAACCATCAGAAGTCATCATTCAAAACAGGAGCTAATAAATGGCATAGTATTACAGAATAATGTTCATAAATCGTTTGTTTACAGAGAACATTGGCACTCATTGCCCAGCTACAAACCATCAGAAGTCATCATTCAAAACAGGAGCTAATAAATGGCATAGTATTACAGAATAATGTTCATGAATCGTTTCTTTACGGAGAACATTGGCACTCATTGCCTAGCTACAAACCATCAGAAGTCATCATTCAAAACAGGAGCTAATAAATGGCATAGTATTTGTACATAATTAATCTAATTATAGTAATCATTGGCATCATAGGTCATCTTATTACAATAATCAGTGGCATTCATTGGCCAGTTACAAAGCATTTTTCTTGCATTATTCAGAGGTCATCATTCAAAATGAGTTAATTATTGGCATAGGATTTGTACATAATTAATCTGATTATAGTAATCATTGGAATCATATATCATCTTATTACAGTGATCAGTGGCATTCATTGGCCAGTTACAAAGCATTTTTCTTTTGTGCTTGCAATGCATTGCGTTGGGATCGATAATTAATAACAATATTTGCTTTTGAGTTATTGCTGCAAATGAAGATGTGTAACGTCATTCGTCATGAGTCAGCTGTAGCAAGGTTAAGAAACAAGGAGAGTATATGTGATCACATTCATAAATGACATAGGTTTAATGAACAACTGCTTATAGCACATTTTCATGAATAATTTCTCCTGCAAAGTATACAAAAAATGGATTATTAAACTGAAAGAAGAAACGCATATTATGCTGAAAAGTAGTGAACTACGAATTAACAGGTAGTGAAATGTGTATAAAAAATATATATGTTCTCTAGCTGCCCTTTCCAAAACCTTCAGTCATCATACTATGCGATATAAGACATACTGTCAAAACGAACTGCAACAAATACTTACATAATCACATTATTAAAATTATTAAAATTTCATTATCCATATTATCATAACTCCATTATTATCATCACCTGTAAAGAAAAACTTCATTATCCATAGTAGCATATTCTTCATCATTATTCATCACCATTCATTATCATCTGCAAAAAAGGTCACTTCATTATTCATTATACAACTATTCCTTATTTCTAGCATACTTCCTCACTAAAACTAAGATGTGTAGTTCTGTCTGACAGCCTGCATCAATCGCCTCGTATTCTGAAAGAAAAATTTAGTTAAGACTGCTATTCTACGATGTGTATAGTATACTCTTGTTAATGTTTGTTAATTCTGATCCATGTACTCTTCCTCACGAGGTATTGCATCTTCTTTCGTTCATTCCGAAGGTGAAATTCCCATGTCTGTTTAATTTTTTTTTCACGTTATTGCTTTCTGAAAATGATGAACAAAGATTAATGTCTTGCATTTAAATCACATACCCACTAAATAAAAACTGGTTTATAGTAACATAATTGAGCATACAGCATAGCATGACAGAAAACGTAATATGTCAAAAACATAGACAGTGTTCAGGTGCAAAAAATGTACACAGTGTATCACAATGTAGCAGCAAAAAATGTAAAGTAGTCACGATGTTGAGATATCATAGGGCAAAAATGTTAAAGTTACCTGGTGTTTGTTATATCTTAAATATTTTATAGTGCATACAAACAAAACAGGAAAACAATCATACATACATAAAAAATGATGACAAGAAATGTGACCTTCTTTGTGTTCAGCTTGTATGTTGTGTAGTTAATAGAGGCGAGAATTGAAGACTTTAATGGAGAGAGAATTTAATAAAATTAATATGTGACTAGATAAAATTGCATAATTATTCATAAGATACGTAAGTTTATCTGGAAAAATGTGCACGGTCTGATGTGTAACGATAAGAAGAGCGACCTGCTAACCTTACCTTGCCAGGCACTTGCCAAGAAAAAATACGATAATCATCAGTAAGTAGTCACACATATATAATTGCATAAGTGGTCATAAAATGTGTAAGTTCATCTGGAAAAATATGCACGGTCTGATGTGTAACGACAAGAAGAGCGATCTGCTAACCTTACCTTGCCGGGCACTTACCAAGAAAAAATACGATAATCATCAGTAAGTATTCATGTGAATATAATTGCATAAGTGGTCATAAAAAAATTAGGAAATGGAATTACACTATGATAAATCATAAAGTATGTTCATTCAATAAAAGGTTTGATGTTGGACACGTAGTGGTTCCCTTTGGTTCTTCTGCTTCTCAAAGTTTCGACGTGTACTATATTGGGGTGAGGAATGCTGCGAATCCGATATGGACCTGCGTATAGAAGCTCAAACTTACTGCATCTACTCTTTCCTCTGTTGGATAAATAGTGTGTACGTACTAATATCTTCTGTCCAATGTGAAAGTCACGACGTGTACAAACCTGTTTTTGCTGTCTTCTCCGGCGCTCTGCGGCACGTTTGATGTTGTTCAGCGCAATGTCAATTATTTCATGGTGTCGTAGTCGACGCGATGTAGGAAAGGTTACTGATTCTTTAATTTTGTTAGGTGGTTCAACATTTTTCAGTATAACAGACGGAGATAGCATAGTAGATTCATTTGGTATGGAATTAATTACATCCTGGAATGAGAGTATCTGTGTGTCCCAATCAATATGTTTTTATGGCAGTATATTCTACACAGTTTACCAATTTCTTTCATTAATCGTTCACAAGGGTTCGAAGAAGCATGGTACCTGGATATATATATCGGAGAAATGTTTCTAGCTCGTAACATACGTGTCCATATAGCAGATCGAAACTGTGATCCATTGTCGGAAATTACTTTCAACACATGCCCTACATGAAATAGAAAATCTTTTACAACCGCTTTCGAAACAGTTTTAGCAGTAGCTTTGCGTAACGGAGTGAAGGTAACAAATTTTGAAGTGAGTTCAACAGCGACAAAGATGTAGCAAAAACCTCTATTATTTCTGGGAATCAGACGAAAAATGTCTACTGCGGCCATGTGTCTCAATTTAACAGGTACAATGGGATGTAATGGAGGAACATGTGAAGTCGTGTCTGACTTAGCTTTCTGGCAGATTTTGCATGACGCTAAAACTCGTCGAATACGTTTCTCCATGTTGGTAAAATAACAGTTCTGTCTCAGTATAAGAAAAGATTTTCTGGCTTCGTAATGTGCGTAACTTAAATGAGTATACCCGATTAATTTGTTAACAAGCTCGTCAGGAATGCATAATAACCAATTGTTGCTGTCAGGATGAGAGCGGCGAAACAGAATATTATTGCGTACAGTGTAATGGTTTCTGATGGTAACATTATTCCTATCTTGCCAAAGGAGTTTAATTTCTTTCCATACGTTGTCTTTACTCTGCTCTTGTGCTATGTCTTGTAATGACGACGAAATGAAATTGTCAAATGCAACTTGTTGAATGTACATGGTGCTGAAATTTGCTTTGCAGAAGTTGGTTGCGATGTCTTGCTGATTGTTGTTAAGAGAACGGGATAGTGCGTCTGCTACAATATTTTGTGTGCCGGGAATGTGAACAATTGTAAAATTAAATTCCTGCAAATAAAGTTTCCATCTACTTAATCTGTCGTGAGTAAATTTAGCCGAAAGTAAAAATTGTATCGCTCTATGATCAGTGTAAACGGTAGTGTGTCTTCCATAAAGAAAATGCCTAAATCTGGTAAAAGCCCATACAACACATAATGTTTCCAGTTCTGTAACAGAATAATTTCGTTCAGCAGGTGACAGAATGCGACTTGCAAAAGCGATGTTTTTAATAACTGTACAACCATCTTCTTCAATTTCCTGAAAAATATGTACGCCTAAAGCGGTGTTAGAACTGTCGGTGGCAATGGAAAAATTTCTGGTAAGATCTGGGTGCGATAAAAGTGGTGCATTCAACAAAGCATGTTTCAAAAACATTCTCGTGAACAAGATTCTGTGTGTCAAAAATATTGCTTGCGTTACTGGAAAATGCAACCTGTACTGTATTTAGTCAAATTCTATCTGACGTGCTATTATTTTCAGGAGGATGCTGTGGCATTTTGACTATTTGAACTGTTCTGTTATTTCTTCCAGACGTATTACGTTCTGGATGATATCTACTGTCCGGTTCATTCATGATAATATGTTGTTGCTGATGTTCTTGCTGCTGATAAACTCGACTGTTATTAAATGTACGCTGAAAATTGTGTTCATTATTTTTACGTCTGTCATGATAGTCATTTCTATACGGCGCATTGCGATAGGAATTGAAATAGTGTGTTTTCTGTACGTAGTTATTTCCTTGTTGCTGTGCGTTACTATTTGTTGGAGCTGAGACTATACGTGCACATGGCGAAACATTAAAGCTTGGTCGACCTTGTACATTACATTGTTGGTTTGGTATGCTAACCAGTTGGTTTTGTTGCTGTTGTTGGGAAAAACGTCTATTGTTACCAAAATGTGATTCCTCTTGCTGATAATTTCACACATACTGATGATTAAATTTTTGTCAGGTATTAAAGTGCTCGTGCTTGTCATTTCTAGAGCGTCTAATGATAACTGTCACTTTCGGTCAAACTTGTCTTATCGGGTTTTCTTCACTCATTCTTAATCGTAGATAGAGCGATAGTTAAAGAGCTGTTTTGATAGATGTAAAGGATAGTAGAAGAGAAGGCAGCAGAGCAGAAAACTAAACATGAAACAGCAATACTACGGCTCGGGGCCCTGCGCACGCTACGGCACATATTCATTAAAGCGTAATGAATCCCTTGAGGTCTATTACGCGATGCAAATAAATTTTAGCTTTTGCGTTACAGGCAATGCCATTGAAAATTCAAAAGCAAGTTGTTGTATCAAGTCCAAAGCTAATTTCTGCATCACACGCAATGGCGGTGAAAGTACAAAAATAAATCGACGTATCCAGTTCAAAGCGTGTACCTGTGCTCCGTCATTTTCGAATACCTTAGATTTTCTTACGGATAAAAATTGCTCGTAATCAATGTTATCGTCACTGAATGTGTGAACAGGTTCAGAATTGCATAAGAATCTGTTTGTCTGTGTCTTTTCGAATTTTAAGTCACGTAGTCTCTGTAAATTGCCTAAATGATACTGGCTATGTGAGTGTGACAAATCTTCGGAATGTGCCGTATGCTGTGACGTGTTAGTAACTGAAACATTTTTCATTTCTGTTACTTTAATACGTTCGTCAATTTGGCTATTCTGTTGTTCACATTTCTTATCGACTTCCGTATCCAGAGTGTGTGAAAGTTCTGGTGACTTTAAATTAAACTCGTCGCGTATCTGTATTGCGTTTTCTGAACATTGTTTGGTGACTGCATTAATATCATCTCTAAGTGATTCTGTTGTCGCTGCATCTGTGTTACTTAATTCTTTGCAACAGATCTAATTTTTTCACTACTGTTACTTGCGCAAGTCTTAATTTCGTCACGTAATTGTTCTTTAGTATCATGGCGTTGCACGGTAACGGCTACAATCTGTTCACTAAGTTGTTTGTTCTGTTCATTAAGGTTGTCGTGTTTTTTGTTGGACTGTTTGAAACTTTCATTAAATTGTTTGTTCGATTCATTAAGTTGTTTGAGAAGGTCGTCTTGTTTTTCAATAAGTTGAACTAATAATGCGATAACTCGATCCCGGCCAATATTACCTACTGTATTCTGTGTGCTGTGTGATGGTGTATGTGCATTTATCACGTTTTCTGTAACCATTTGGTCATTTTGTGATTCTTAAAAGGGTTTGCTAATCGGATGTGCTCTGTTAGTCACTACCTCGGAATCAAATAAATCTGACGTATTCTGATTACACTGTTCATTTTCGTTACAAAAATTTGTCTGTTCATTACGTAAATTTTGCAAACCGGGTGTATCAAGCTGGGCAGCGTTCATTGTAACAGAACGTCCCGCGTCATCAATTGTCGTCAAATTAACAGAGGACACAATTAAATTCGTTTGTACATCGTTAACATAAAAATCATTATTAGTGGTCGGTACGCACTGATTGTCTGTAAATGGAGGATTGTCATCATTACACTGAGTGTCGCAAATACTATCGGTATTATTTGAGTCGGCTATTTCACTCATTACACATCGCGATGTATTGTTAACAGTTTTTCGCGGCATTTTTCACTAATCAAAATTATTCACAAATGAAACAAAGACAATGCAAAATGCAACAAACAAAATTACAACAAAGAGCAACAAATTGCCGATGATCTGTGAAAGAAAGAGTGACAAATTAGTAAATGCGTTGCGCCAGATGCAAACTACGTTTAAGTAAATTAGATCAGATATATGACTACTTATCAGAAGATTCACAAAGAAATACGATCCTGGCCGGATGTCGCCAAGTGTAAGCTCCCCACAATAAATAAAAAATAAAAAATGAAAAATGTGAAAATGTGAGCCAAGAGTAACCTTCCCACAAAATATAATAAATTTTTAATTATATGAATTTTTTAAATATCGTAACCTTATAACGTTGTTGCTTTATTTTGTGGTGTAAGCGGAACTGATAGACAATAAAAGCGGGTTAAAAGCTGTGAGCTGTCTGGGGAAGTTAACCTTGCATTTCTGCGCAACTGTTTCACCAGGTATCCAGTCTAGCTTACCAAATTCCCAACCAGACTAACATTAATTATAATCTTTTAATAGCCATACGATAACCAGTGATATGTATATATAATTTAAATAAAAAGAAATAAATCAGTTTATATTTGGAAATTTATTTTAACATTGATCATTGAAATTTCAGCATATTAAATTTGATTCATAAATAAACTGGTGCCTTATTTATGATTGTGAAAAATGTGAGTTTGTAATCTTACGGAACACATCAAATATGGACCCAAGATTGGGAGACTGCATACAACACTGCATTCATAAAAAACACGCAAAGAACGTTGAAACATATGCAAGAGGAAATTAACCACAACAAACCAATTCTATTTTCACCCAAAGAAGTTACGTTCGTAGCACAATCCTGTCCGTCATGTAATTACCACACACTGGTATACTAAATTCATACTAACTCTGTGTGAAATCTTCCCGAAAAGAATAGCTGAGGGCTACTTTGATGATTACACCACATGCTTCACGTGGTCAACTTGGTTTACACAAAGCGTGTAACTACACAATAATTTTGATAATTAAAATAAATTAGATCGAAAAGCAATTTACAAAAGAAAACCTCAAACTGGTTACTAACGTCTTACTATTAACCTGATGGGTCAAACAATCATATAAGCACGTGGTAGTGGTCTCACAGAGTACACCCCACGTGGATTGAACATAAAGAAAAGTTGCTATATTGAAAAATATTGTCAAGACGAGATGTTATAATCTCACGCACACTCGCATTTAAGATTGATGATCTTAGTTAGAGTTACTGATCAACACGTGGTTCCACTTTACTCACAAAGTAGTGACAAAGCAACTACTAGAAAATATTCTGAACTTCACACTCGAAATACACTGCGTTGCAATTTAAGATAACATTAGATATTTTAGAGCTAAACCTGAAATAAAGGTGATTAAATTTTCAGTTAGGCTAAACTTAGGAAATCCATTGTCCTACGGACTTAGCAGACACGCACTTAGCCGGAGATCTTACCACTTCAGACGCTCGCCACTGACAGACTGACATGGTCCCTTCCTGAGGGTGGCTCCCCACTACAAACGGAAGTGGCCAGAGGGGCAGCTTCCTATACCAACATGACAACGGACAGACATGACCATACTAAGGATAGAAACCTCTTTGCTTTTAGAAAGCGTAGCTACCTATTCCGACGTTGGTCCTACTGTTCTCAAGCAGACAGGCTTGTCTGCTACCCTGAGGCATGCAACTAGAAATACATTTGCTCATTCATCCACTCACACATAAGGGAAGGGGGTTGACAGTATCTTATCATATACAGTATATAAAAGAAAGCGTATGTAGGTTCTGTATGAGACTGTGTGACATGAATTACATATAAACTGTGTTTTAAAGTGTAGTAGTGTGACAGATCGTTCATGTTTATGTGTAAAAGTAACACATTCCAGTACTCAGTCTCCTCCCAGATAGTCAGAAACGCCACAGTAAATTTAGAAGAGGAAATTATGCCGTAAATGACAACAGATTTAAGAAATTAACATGAAAGGAATCCGACAGAGACCTTTCAACCTCTGAACAAAATTTTGTTTTTAATGTAACCTCTGAACAAAATTGGCTCCAATTTATAGTCTCTGTGCAAAGAATACATTCACATTTAATATTCCCACAAAATTCTTTTTTCATTTAATGTCAAGTTCGAATTAGAAAGATTCCTAAACACCAAAATAATAAAAAAGTTCTGTAACCTGATAAATTTTATGAGGACAGCAACGCCGACCTTCGGCCCTGTATACTGAATAAAAAAAGCAAAAATTCTTACCTCAATAACACTGCAATTATATCCGCTCTCAATTACTCATTTTTCGACACAGTTTCGTGCAATGCTGGCATATATTTTTTTGATTTTTGGATGCAATGATAATGCATTGGAAATTCTTTAAATTGAAATGAATGCTTTTCTTTAAAAGAGTTGCTTTATATTATAAAATCATTATTGGGGGATTTCTTTGAACAAATTAAATTACAATTAACATACATTATTAAATATGCGCAAGGCTGCTTCTTTACCTTCTACAACAATACTCATCCTCCAGAGTCCTGACCAGAGTCGCGAGCAGAGCACACAGCCGACGCATGCCGACTCCCCGCCTACTACTGACTGACAACTACTACTCCTGTCGACTCGCCACCACTACTGACGACTCGCGCGGTCAAGCGCAGACTAGCAACAGCTAACGATAAACTACTCTCTGGTCCACATTTTGCGCGTGAATGTGGTCGAATCCTGGCCCAAAACTAAAGTTTTCATTATGTATTAACAATCTCTAGCATGGGAGCACCTAGGTGCTGGTGGATAATTATTTAGATTTTTAATGTATTTCCGTTCGTTGTCAACACTAACGATATCTGACGTATTGGACTCCCAGTGCCTTGCCCATCGCTGGCAATGTATACATCCTACAATGTGATCTGAAATGACGAGACGAAACATTAATTTTTTCCTTTACCAGGACTCCAACCCGACACCTATCGCTGTTATACTCTAGAGGAAACGAACGTTAGATTTGGGTTTGTTACACCAGCAGCGGAATGTGAGCATGTTTGAACTAGAAATAATATGACGAAGAGTTTAGTGCTGACTGGAACCCCACACATATCGTTGTCGACTACACACAAAGAGACGTCAGCTACCGAAATTTTCTCCGCCAGCATCCTTGAACTTAGACTTATCTCCCAAATATTTCTGTGTCTCACTGGGAGTCCAATACGTCAGATATCGTTAGTGTTGACAACGAACGGAAATACATTAAAAATCTAAATAATTATCCACCAGCACCTAGGTGCTCCCATGCTAGAGATTGTTAATACATAATGAAAACTTTAGTTTTGGGCCAGGATTCGACCCCATTCACGCGCAAAATGTGGAGGTGTTGAAGAATCTGCAGTTTTGAACAAACAACAAATTGTAGTCCAGCTGTATTGTGACGAAGGTATCAAATTCCGCGTTAAGGGCGGTATGAGTTGCATTCCCAGTTCAGAACCAATTTTATCGACATACAGAAGCTCAAATAGAGGATGGAATAAGCGTCCTGTGACCCTACATAGCGTTTGTTTCGTCACTAGAAATAAATAACTAGTATAATAAAGGGTACTGGTGTTAGATTTTCTACTTGTCGACACTCCTGACTTTATTGTGGTTCAACCTAACGTTTACTTGGTAGAGAAGGAATATCACGATTAATGTGAATTTCAGACCACAATGGCATTACACCTTCTTCACTTGGCGTAGCCAAAAGAGAACAGAATCTGTCTCTCCCTATCAAAAATCACCAGAAGAAGCGGGAATCGAACCCAGACCATAAGCATAGGAACCTATTATCAATCCAACATACCACCGAGTCCTCTGCTCAGAATGCCACACTGGGTCGGAATTCTGCCACACAGGCTCCCTGTAGTTGTTTGCAGCATGTTCAGTACATTAATTTGCTTGGTTGACCGAATCGCCATGAGCTAGCTGCCGCAGTTACCCAATGCATACATTCGTCTCTGTTTTGTAATCACCGAATTGAAATCACGTAAATGCCACCTACACAGAACTGCCAACAGTGTAGGATGCAGAAATTTAAATAGATAGTGTTCCTTTTTACTTGAGTTCCTCTATTGCGCTATCTGTTTGTTCAAAACATCGAGCAGTGCAAAAGAAAAATTGTAACTGCCTGTCTCTCAGAAGTCTAGATCCAGCCACATGCATTATCTCACAGCACTGTGGAAAGCGGAAGTCCTGGAGCCCTTTTTCCACATGCTACTATTTTGGGTTGAGAAGTGAAGGGAATGATGTTCAAACTTCCATTAGATCGATAACTTCAGCAGACAGCAGAATTGTGTTTTAAAGAAAATGTAGTAATGATTGTACTCGAACTCGCGACATCTAACCTACGGCGAGCGAAGCTTACCATTACGCTACTAGCTGACACAAAGTTACAGCACATCCAGAGGTCAATAACGATTGCTCCAGAACTACAATCTGATTCGCATATATGCGACATGGGTTAGCGCCGGCACAAAGCAATGACTAAGGGTTAGACGCCGTTGAAATCTCGTTACATTGATGGCAAGACAAAAGTTCGCAAATCACCTCTATTGCCTCAAGAAACAATTGCATCTTAAATATCGAAGGACCGACGTCCACACTGTCACAGCGCGTTGAAATACAGCTAAGACGGCAGATGAATATTTGTGGCCGACTGGGCTTCGAAACTGGACCTCCTGCTTACTAGACAGACATGCTGATCACTGCTCTATTATTTTTTTTAAAAGTTTGAGAAGACTTTCAGCACCCGGTAGGCGGAAGCAAAGAGGGCAGGGGTCGAAGATCCGAGGCCTGGCCTCAATGCCTCCCCCATACCTGTCACTGAGCAGCTGCATTATTCCCATGTATTTCATGTTTGCACCCATATATACCATTAAATTGTGGAAAAAAATTGAAGTAGTAATTAAGGTAAAATAAATTACAGATTGCCGCCTCCAGTGGCGTGCGTTCCTTGTAGAACGTAACTTATAACAGTGAAAAGGGTGACGGAAAAATACATAACAAACATTCATTCAGAAATATATTCACAATTTAAATTATTTTGCACTGGATGCATATGAGGTCTGTAAGGAAGCCATATACAGGGTGTTTCAAAAATGACCGGTATATTTGAAACGGCAATAAAAACTAAACGAGCAGCGATAGAAATACACCGTTTGTTGCAATATGCTTGGGACAACAGTACATTTTCAGGCGGACAAACTTTCGAAATTACAGTAGTTACAATTTTCAACAACAGATGGCGCTGCAAGTGATGTGAACGATATAGAAGACAACGCAGTCTGTGGGTGCGCCATTCTGTACGTCGTCTTTCTGCTGTAAGCGTGTGCTGTTCACAACGTGCAAGTGTGCTGTAGACAACATGGTTTATTCCTTAGAACAGAGGATTTTTCTGGTGTTGGAATTTCACCGCCTAGAACACAGTGTTGTTGCAACAAGACGAAGTTTTCAACGGAGGTTTCATGTAACCAAAGGACCGAAAAGCGATACAATAAAGGATCTGTTTGAAAAATTTCAACGGACTGGGAACATGACGGATGAACGTGCTGGAAAGGTAGGGCGACCGCGTATGGCAACCACAGAGGGCAACACGCAGCTAGTGCAGCAGGTGATCCAACAGCGGCCTCGGGTTTCCATTCTCCGTGTTGCAGCTGCGGTCCAAATGACGCCAACGTCCACGTATCGTCTCATGCGCCAGAGTTTACACCTTTATCCATACAAAATTCAAACGCGGCAACCCCTCAGCGCCGCTACCATTGCTGCACGAGAGACATTCGCTAACGATATAGTGCACAGGATTGATGACGGCGATATGCATGTGGGCAGCATTTGGTTTACTGACGAAGCTTATTTTTACCTGGACGGCTTCGTCAATAAACAGAACTGGCGCATATGGGGAACCGAAAAGCCCCATGTTGCAGTCCCATCGTCCCTGCATCCTCAAAAAGTACTGGTCTGAGCCGCCATTTCTTCCAAAGGAATCATTGGCCCATTTTTCAGATCCGAAACGATTACTGCATCACGCTATCTGGACATTCTTCGTGAATTTGTGGCGGTACAAACTGCCTTAGACGACACTGCGAACACCTCGTGGTTTATGCAAGATGGTGCCCGGCCACATCGCACGGCCGAAGTCTTTAATTTCCTGAATGAATATTTCGATGATCGTGTGATTGCTTTGGGCTATCCGAAACATACAGGAGGCGGCGTGGATTGGCCTCCCTATTCGCCAGACATGAACCCCTGTGACTTCTTTCTGTGGGGACACTTGAAAGACCAGGTGTACCGCCAGAAACCAGAAACAATTGAACAGCTGAAGCAGTACATCTCATCTGCATGTGAAGCCATTCCGCCAGACACGTTGTCAAAAGTTTCGGGTAATTTCATTCAGAGACTACGCCATATTATTGCTACGCATGGTGGATATGTGGAAAATATCGTACTATAGAGTTTCCCAGACCGCAGCGCCAACTGTTGTTGAAAATTGTAACTACTGTAATTTCGAAAGTTTGTCTGCCTGAAAATGTACTGTTGTCCCAAGCATATTGCAACAAACGGTGTATTTCTATCGCTGCTCGTTTAGTTTTTATTGCCGTTTCAAAAATACCGGTCATTTTTGAAACACCCTGTATTTTTCCACAAATGAAAAAAAAATCGGAGCCGGAGGGGTTTTGCCAAATTAGAACAGTTCTGATTTTAGAACCATCGTAAAAGAATATTCCAGGAATAAAAAAAGTGAAAGAATTGTATTCTGCTTGTAATAAAAAAAACTGTCCACCTCTTCGTAGCCCACATAAAGCAACAGATAAAAAAATTCGAAACCATTCCTTGTATTGGTTATTCTTCTTCAGCGTAAAATGTTCTTCTGCAGTATAAAACATGTACTCTTCTAAGTTATGTTTGTTACGACGTAAAACACAAACTGTCGCAGAAGCGACGAATAACTGTTATTCTCTGCGGACGGGTAACATTTCCAGTCGGGTTGTAAAGCTTCAGTTATCGGTATATGACTTTCTGCGGTTCCGTTGATAGTGCTAATTTCTTCCTAGTCCAGTTCCAAATTCTGATTCTGTTTTCACATAAGAAGATGTGCGCTACAGTTTCTACAAGCCGAAATTTGTCGCAGTATGGAGATGGTCTCAATTTCATTTTCCACAATCGTTCCGCTGAGGGTATGGTTTCGTTTACAACGATATATGATAAACGTGCCTATAGTAGCAATACAAGAAATCAAAATTAAATTCACAGTTAGATAAGGAGAAATTTAGCATGGATAACACTGTAGGATAATTGAAAATTTTGGTCATAAAAAAAAGAAGATGATATGATGTTTTAGAAGAACTGGAGATCTAACTTGAGAATAAGAAAGAAGACAGACAATTTAATGAGAAACACGAATTTGCTACTTGGACGTACTTTAAGATTTGTGATGATGTAGTCGGTTGAACCACGTGCTATCGTTTATTTCTGCTAGAGTTGGCTGGTGGCCGCTCTGAGATTCTGGCCGCATCGTCGATCTCATGGCGGTGGTGCCTTGCAAATAACCAGCATCGTGAACATCCTGGTACCTCAAGGTGAGCGTTACCAATGGTCGACATAACGTCCTACGGTATATCCTCTTACATATGTGTATTACAGTTACTGTAATTGTTTTGACTTTAAATAAAACCCTGGTTTTCATTTTTTATGACACGTACCCTGTACCCGTTGTAATAACAAATATCATGTTACGCTTCGTCACCTTAGAAATGTTTGTTCTGATGCATACTCCTTGCCTTAGAGGATTCATAAATAGATCATTTTATGAATATGCCACACAGGAAATAAAAATAAATTTACGTCATTTCCGATTATAAAATTTTTGGCGTGTCCAGTCCTATTAATCGGCAGTTACTATCTAACAGAACGCTACATAAGAGCATCTAAAGTCATCAACGTGGACTGTTTGAAAATATGAAAATTTTGCGTTTTTGCATTTCAGAGATCGCTACAAGTCACAAAATTTGTTGACTGCTTAATGAAGCAACATGTTTGAAGGTATAAACACCGTCTTCAGTATTCAGTGGCAATACAAAAACATTTACAAATGTACACATATACATTAAACTTGTTCCGTTAATATCTTGGCACGTGCAGTGGTCATCCTGTGGAGAAGGGGAAGGATAGCCTAATATGAGGGACTAAACAGTTCGTACATTGGTCTGCTTTCATAAAAATGTTTTAAAAATAATCATTCGCTTTGAAACTTCCTGGCAGATTAAAAGTGTGTGCCGGACTGAGAGTCGAACTCGGGACCTTTGCCTTTCACGGACAAGTGCTCAACCATGTGAGCTGGGTAGCTGGGTAGCTCAGATGTAAAGCACTTGCCCACTAAAGGCGAAGGTCCCGAGTTCGAGTCTCGGTCCGGGACACAGTTTTAATCTGCCAGGGAGTTTCATATCAGAGCACACTCCGGTGCAGAGTGAAGATTACATTCGGGAATCATTCGCTTTGTTAGTACGAATTTTGGGACTGGTAAATGTCTCTTAAAAATCTTCTCATATCACGGCTCTTCTATCTGATGGGCAAGTTCCGACGTTCGGACCTGGGGTTTAGCATACATTTCCTTCACCTTTTCTGGGAGCTAATTTCACCGAACGCATGGGATCCGAGCGAGACGGATCAGTGATAATGCATTGCACTTCCGTTCTGGTGGACGGCTACTAAATCCCCATCCCCATCCGTTATGTCCACCTTCAGCATGGGTAATAGCTGTGAGGCGTCGTTGCTTGGAGACAATGAGGCCTTGATAGGTCGCTGGATGGAGATGACACTACATCTGCACACACAAGTAAGCTAATTCCCGAAAATTCTAGGGAGGGATGCGATGAGTTCTGGCGCCAGGTTCAATCACATCCCTGATGTGTTCGATCGTCTTCAGAATTGGCGAGTTGAGGGGGCTAGCACGTCGATGGCAGATCCCCAATATATTCCTCGAAACACTCCATCGTACTACTAGCCTTCTGACATGGTGCGTAGTCTTACTGAAAAATGCCACTACCGTCGGCAAACATTATCGTCATGTCTTTGTCCTGCGGAACAGGTGTCAAGGAGCTGTTCCCCTGGAAGATGACGGATTCGCGCCCTCCCATCGGCATGATGAAAAAGCCATCAGTCCAGTGACCAAGCAACGTTCTGTCACTGCACCAATGTACAGTGCCGACGATCACGTGCCCATTTCAGTCGTAGTGGCCTATGTCGTGATGATAACATTGGCACATGCATGGTTCGTAGGCTGCGAGGGCCATCGTTAGTGTTTTGTGCACTGTGTGTTCAGACACACTTTTACTTTTCCCAGCATTAAAGTGTGATATTAGTTCGGCTGCAGTTCGTAGACTGTCCTGTTTTATCAGTCTGCCCAGCTTACGACATCCGACATGTGTAATGGGTGGCCGCGCAACCCCACGACGTCTGGACGTGGTTTCACCTCGGTTCCAACACATGTTGAAGGCACCCACCACAGCACTCCTCGAACACTCGACACGTCTTGAAGGTTCCGAAACGCTCGTGCCGAGCCTCTGGGCCATCACTTTCTGCTCTTAGTCATACTCAGAACGTGAACCTTCTCCAGTCTACACATAGACGGTACTAACAGTGATACTACATGCATTGTGCTTGTGTCTGACTAGCAGTCATTCCTCGCCAGGTGACGCTACTATCGCCTGGACGGATTTATATCGGTAGGGTGTCAGTGGTCATAGTGTTCTGGCTGATCGATGTACAGCTTTAGGTTTTCTGTAGAGTGCGTAAATAGAGTAAGGCAAATATCGGAATAGTTTCTTTGAAAAGGATATGGACGGTTTCCTTCACCATTCCGTACCAGTCTGGAGACGAGTTCTCTCGAATGACCTCGACGACGGTAGGATATTGAACCTGGAACTTTCTTCCTCCATCCTTTTTTATTTCACGACACAACATTTGCTGTATATTATGTGTAAGTACACTTGATGTGGACAATGGCCAGTTAATTGCTCCTTGCTACATGTTCGATTTGTGGTCAGTATAACGGATTCCTCTCTCTCTCTCTCTCTCTCTCTCTCTCTCTCTCTCTCTCTCTCTCACACACACACACACACACACACACACACACACACACACGTAGTCGCAGCAGCACAAGGCAGCTGACTGTTGTTCTCACACTTCACTTGGCCGAGCTTTAAATGAAAGGTAATACGCTTTGAACGATTCTCTTATTATCATGACCGCGTACTTCCTGTGTGAGAACTAAATCCGCAGGCAGCGTGTCGATTTCCCTTGCTTAGAAGTCTGGCGTCCCCCCGGTAACCGGCATGCCCCGACAAAGGAGCACGTGCGCGCCGCTCATCGCTTCGCCCTGCCGCACGGACCTATGAAACCGTAGACGCGCACTGCCATCCGGTAGGCCTACTGGTTGCCGCGCAACGAGTCGCAGCTGCAGATAATCCAGGCCCACGCGGCTGCCACCCCCGCGGCCAGCGTGGATTATACGGCGGAAAGCGTTGGCCCGAAGCGGGGGAGCGCTGCCAAAGACGGGGGCTTAAAAATTAATAACGCGGGGCGCCCAATTTGTCCTGACCGTCAGGGCGCACCCGATTCCGCCTCTGCCACTCTCGATGGCTTATACGAATTTATAGCCTGGTTACGATACCCAACTGCGACAATCGCTTTATGGGCACCACTGCGTTATTAGGGGCTACGCTAACCACCCGTAAAAAAAGGCAGCATTATGTTCGGTGATTACACAATAGGTAAGTCACTAAACAATTCGCTTTTCTCTCTTTTTTTTATGCAGTTAAGAGCTTTCATTATCAAACAATGGATAAGTATAGTCTCGCAAATTTACACAACGTTTTTAGGAAAATTAATTTTCCACGCATAACACATATTAATGTTTTTTTAAATTCTTTATTTCCATAATAATAATAATTATACAAAGTAACCCACCACCTTAATGATTAGTGGGTCTTAATTTTCTTACTGTTGTTATAATAGCAGCTACTACATATTTACTTTACTACAGACAGTAATAAATTTTTATTTAATGGGCAGACTACTTCTAGCGTTAGCATAATTTCTAATATCTACGAATGATTAGTGTTGACTGCCTGCAGCGTTACATATGTGCCAGTGTTAATATAAACTTACTTGGGTGCCTGGCTCATAGAGCTAATCCCTATGAGTATGCCCCTGGCACAGGGCACGCAAGAAGCTAATTATCGCTGCAGGTTCCTAATCTATTATCCTATTCTATTTAACTAAAATCTACTACCTATTCTACGTCATAGTCGGTGCGTTGTCTAGTTCGTGAAGAAGATCACCCAAGTCCCCCTAGTCCTGCACGTGGCGGATTCCAACTGTTAAGTCGACCTATCCACGGACAGGCGGTACGGGATTGGAGTGCTGGACGTGATCGGTGATTACTAACTAACTAGTCACGAAGGTCTCTCAGGAATGTTGTTAATAGTTTTTGTGATACCTCGTTGGCTAGTGTGTTCAGTCTCTGAAAGGTCTCTTCTTGTCTGAGTAGGTCATAGGTGTTGTTACTTGGTAGTTGTTGTCTTAGTGCGGCTGCTACATCATCGAGCAGAGTTGAATTCAGAGGGAGCCAATTACGTGCTTCCCATCAAAAACGCTGCAAGGTCGTCTTTATAGCCCACGCAGAGTGCGGCGGAGAATTTTCACGGAAAAGGAAATGCCTGACAGCAATGTTAAGTGTGTTGCATGACATCAGGCGAAATCTCTAACCAGGCATTATTTTCTGGGCATCTTTGCGTACTCACTGTACGCTCAGAACTGAGAAAGGCACCACCTAACACTTCTGTGTAAAGTTTCATCGGATGTTCACTGTATTTTCCACGTCGCCTCGTTCGGAACTTACTTAGACCTCGTACATCAGTGTTGTCCTTGGATACTGCCTGCAAAATGTCTTTAGAGTTGAACTAGAAGCAAAGCAGTAATAAATTATAACGTAATACCTGGTGCTGAAGTTTTACTGCATGAACTGCGGGAGTCTTGCGAGCGATAATCAATTTTCCTTCCATTATTTTGTCGGAGCTTTAGTCGGGAAGAGTTTCGAAAAGGCTCGAAATTAAATATAAAGCTTACTGGAAGCTGCTAAGTGCTCTCATTCTCAAACACTGGATGAATAAAATTTGGATAAACTGCATGCTGTGAGTTCCTATGCCTTAAAATATACACACAGTTTCTAACTTTAATACTTCACTTATTGTGTTGAGAGATGAGTCTGTCACAATTATTCAGTAATATGTAAATCTGTACTTTACGAAGAAAAGACTGACATTGTTATCTGTAGCAACTTCATTAGGTCTATCATTATGGTGGGCAATGCGAGATCAAAATAAGGAAATGCTTTTCTTAAAGAAGGCTCCTGTAACTGGAAAAAATACAAGAACTTTCTTCCTCGTTTAAATCTATTCACTCAGTACTTTAAAACATCTCAGATAACTTCATCTACTTTAGTTATTTACTCATAATTTTAAAACTATGGTAGCCACACTTAAAGTAATTATGCATAACTGATTGACCATTTATACATTATAAGATGTATTTACATACAGTTGTTTAAATATTAAAATATAAAACAATGAAAACTCCAGTAGTCGACAATAGCTGTATTTATTGAAATCGATTAGACACGTCCGGTTTCGCAGCTTTTAAGTTGGTTCTTCTGGTGTATACCTGCACAGAATTTTTTATAAATTAATACTTTAATAATGTGGAAATGAAGATATCTGAGATATTCAAAAGTACTTTGTGACTAGAATCAAATAGCAAGAGATGATTACTTACAATGTTATGTCATATGGTGTATGGAGCTGTTAGAGAATGCCACAGAGTAACAGTTGGCGTGGCTAGGCAAAATTCTCAGCCTTCTTCAGTTGGTACAATAATCATCAATGATGAATGCCCGGTTTATAAAAGCGAAGGAATGACATTAGGAATCAGAAACTGATCCTTCACTAAAAACAGTAGAGTAGTAACTAAAATGGAGAAGCGATGGCGATTTATGGTGGAACAACTGACAGAAACGTGAATGACATGTTTTAAAATCACTATGAACCGTCATTACTTGAGCGATTGAAATATGTTCCTATGGGCCTGTGTCTAAGTCTACATTTCTTCCTCGTTTAAATCTATTACTCAGAACTTTAAAACATCTCAGATAACTTCATTTCCCCTTTATCAAAGTATTAATTTATACAACTATCTCTACTGACATACGCTACAAAATGCAACTTGAAAGTTGCGGAAGCCATAGTGTGAGACTGTAATCGACTTCAATAAATAACATTTATATTGCGGACTATTGAACTTTTCATTCATTTTTATGTTTTAATTGTTTTAACAGTTGTATACAAACACTTCTACACTGTACGAACTGTCGATCATGTATACTTCGTAAAGTAGCCACAGATAAGACACGAACCAGTCTGGCGTACAAGATTTTCCAATCTTTCGCTTAAAACTTTTGACAGAACAGGACTGGAGAGAATGTTCTGGTGTTATAAGATGTTTAACATTGTCTGACATCGTAGCTGCAATGACGCTACGATGTGATTCAGTTGTACGCAACAATTGCTCTTAGGCAATATATTATTCTAACATTTGCTGACATTCAGAATAACTTGGCTCTGTTCCGCAGACTTTCATAACACACACAATAAAATACACATATTTTTTATTTAGGTACGAAACAATGGTAAACAAAAATAAAAAGCATTTTGTGATATTCCCTTGTATGTAATGCAGAAGCTAAAACTGATTATCTCCTCTCATTTACTCCTAATTGGAACTCTCACTGTTCCGCTAACAACTTATCTTTTAAATGGCCGGAGAGAGCCAAGGTTCTATAATTGTCTGAATCTTAAAAATGTCACGCAACCCCTTGGAGTAGAGAATGAAAAGTACATAAAAAATAACCCTCTGCAATCTTGTCCTACAGAACTAATGCTCTTTATCTAATAATGTCGCCATACATTTAAGGCTCACTGACCATTCATTATTCTGATTTATCTTCACATACTTCTCTATTCTCTTTTCTCTAGTAGTCTATATTTACGTACTTCGGCGATCTATTTCATATCACCACGCTTATGGCATCAAATTTCAAGTGTTTTTAATATAGTAAAACTGGGCAACTTCGTGACTCCAGTTTTACTCCCTAAACACTGTAACACGGGTCGGCATTCAACATACAGCTCCGCTGCATTGTGTTCTTACATAGTGCTGATATTAGTGATGCATTATACTTGAGCTGTTCACAAGGTCATTTTGTTTGAGGATAGAGAAACGTGTTTGTAGATTTCTTGGGAATTCGCTACTATTGAAGATAACTTTGAAAAGGTGACTAAAAAAAGGTACGTTCATATAAATTAGCTAAATGTTGCAAGACTTTCCTTCATCGATTGGAAAATGAAAAACGTTACTGCTGTAGATTATAGGGTGTAAATTTTTTACAGTACACATACCAGTAGAAACAAGTGTAACAATTGGAATTGTAGAAAACGAATCTCATTAATGAAATGCTCAGAATATTGTATTAAATATGACATGAGTATATTTTTGACCATATCACTGAACTAGTAAGAATGTACTAAATATGTGACAACTTTGTTTCTTTCTCATATTATTGAGCTAGTAAGTATCTAAAAGTCTTAGAGGATATCGTATTAAATATAAGTGCTCAGACTTTTTTTTCTAGATGGCTCCACTGAACAGATGCACAAATAACACTGTAAAGATGTTGTTCTATTACCTTGCTTAATGCAGTTTAGTATTTTTTTCATTCTTATTTTCTTTCAGTGAGGATAGGCCTTTAACTATTTCGAGTTTAAGCAAATTAGAAAATAAATCTCACCAAACCGAAAAACCGTGTGATGAATGTTTATCTGTGTATGGATAAAACAAACCACATGGAACTGGGCAAATTTGTAACGATGTCATAACTGTGTAGCATAAAAAAACCACTAGGTAAGCCATTCTTCTTGACAGATAAAATTAACTCTACTTCCCCTATCTTAAACTTCTTATCACAATGTTGTCCTGAGCTGGTGGCAATTATCTCACGAATGCCTGGATAGTAAAGCGATCAAGAAATGGAACTGCCAATCCTGAAATACAGAAGAGAGTAACAAAAGGATCTAAGCTTTTCATCAAGCGCAAAACCTTGTGCAGGAGAAGGAAGTTCTTGTGAGAACCAAAGAGACCACGTTTAAAACGTATCTCCTGCCGATTAATATATATATTGGAGAGCTGTGTAATTAACAAGAAAGATTTGAGCAAGTTGCAAGCCTCCGAAATGCAATTTTGTGATTAGCCTAGCGAAGACTGAAAGACATAAAATTAAGATGAAGATATCAGAGGAGAGATGCAGGTAGACCTGTCAATGACTGAGAGACTGGGTACTGCACGGCTGAAGTGGTTTGGACATGCAAAGAGGAATGAAGGACAACCGCCTACCAAAACAATACTTGGACAGAAACGTGCGAGGGAAAAGACCAACAGGACGACCCAAAAAAAGATGACTGGATCAGATTAAGGAAGATCTAAAACTAGAGGAGAAAACTGGGAAAGAGTACCCAGGCAAGACGTGCATCAAGATAGAACAAAATGCAGGCAAATTTTCATAACAACCCTACGCAGCGGGCTGGAGGGAGACGCAGGTGACGATGGTGCCGAATAGCTCACTGCACTTAAAAATTTTAATCTCATCAATATTAAAGGATAAAGGTCAAAAAATTCCATATATGTGGAAATTAAATATCGCGGGACATATTTATATAAAATCATGTTGTAAAACTGCTAAAAGTGTCACAAAGTTACGCAGTTTTGCGGTACTTTTTATCTAATCCCATATTTGAGGAGAGAAGTGGTTCAAGTGGTTCTGTGATTTTTTTACGGAAATATATTTTCTGCTGATAAATCGCTTTCGTTTTAAGTGCTTGCTCCTCACATATTTGTGTCCAGAGATATATTGTCTCGAGAATGTTGCACATTTCGCAGTTATCTACACATAGATTTCTTTAAAATGGACGTAAAGGACTACAGCAATTGAATATACAAGACGCATGGTTCTTTTGTTCATTATTACTGCAAAAAGTGGATAATACCTTCACTCTGTAGTTATGCGAGGCAATGCTGACCCTACGACGTATCTTAGAAGATAGGTTAAGGAGAGGCAAACCCAAGTTCATAGCATTGGCAGACTTAAAGGAAGCATTTGACAATGTTGACTACAGTACTCTCTTTGAAATTCTGGAGGTAGCAAGGGTAAAACACAGGTACTGAGAGGCTATTTACAACCTGTACAGAAACCATATCGCAGTTGTAGGAGTTAAGGGGCATGAAAGAATAGCAGTGATTGCGAAGGGAGTGTGAAAGGCTTGCAGCCTTTCCCCGACGTTATTCAATCCGCACTGAGCAAACAGTAAGGGAAACCAAAGAAATAATTTGGAGAAGGAATTAAAATTCAGGGAGAAGAAATAAAAACTTTGAGGTTTGCCGATGGCACTGTAATTCTGTCAGTGACTGTAAAGGAATTGAAGGAGCAGCTGAACGGAATGGACAGTGCTTCGAGAGGAGAGTATAATATGGACATGAACAAAAGCGAAACATAGATGATGGAATGTAGTCGTATTAAATCAGGAGATGCCGAAGGAATTAGATTAGGAAAAAAGATACCGAAAGTAGTATAAGTGTTTAGTTATTTCGGCAGCAAAATAGCTGGTGATGGCCGATGTAGAGGGAGTATTAAATGAAGACCGGCCACGGCAAGGCAAGAGTTACTGAAAAGAAAGATTTTGTTAAAAACAAATACAGATTTAAGTGTTAGAAACTCTTTTCTCGAAGTATCAATATAGAGTGTAACCACGCATGGAAGTGAAAGATGGATGACATACTGTTTAGGCAAGAAGAGAATAGAAGCTTTTGAAATGTAGAACTACAGAAGAATGCTGAAGGCTAGATGTATAGATCACGTAACTAATGTAGAGATACAGAATAGAATAGGGCCAAAAAACTTTTTGTGCATAGCCTGACAAGAGAAGGGATCGTGTGGTACAGGGTAGAACAGAGAGCTGCATCAAATCAGTCTTCGGACTGAAGACTACAGCAACAAAACAATTGTATGCAGATTGCGATTCCAACTCCACGATATTATTGAAAAGAAATCGACATCTCTTTCAATCAGGCGCTTTCGCGACGAACCCTTTCTTGATGTACAGAATACAGATAATGAAGAACTAATGGAAGCTACATAAACCGCTGCCAAGACAGCTCCAAGAGCAACGTCGTTCAGAAGCTAAGAGATAGCACAAGGGGAGCACATCCGAACGTCCTTCCCACATTGTGCCTCTAAGGAACTGAGCACGCTAAACCAGTGTGGAGGGAACCGGCCCGTGCTGATCAAGCCAGTACAGCACCTAATGACACACTGGGAACCATAAAGGCTTGCCTAAGACCAACTCGAGTCAATACGATCTTCCAGCTCATTGACATGGCTCACCTAGATATCATAAGAACAGTAGCAGCAGAAACGGAAAATAAGAAGCGCGATACAGATGCACAACATCAGAAACATGGACTTGACCACAGTCCTTCAGGGATGAGTTGGTGGAAAGTTTTCCAGAACACAAACTCATTAATTTCACCTTAGCTTTCACCTGTAGCCTACTCCATCGAATCGTGAGATGTCAGCAAATCTGTAGTATTCTGAGATATAAAGGTGACCCTTAAAGCTGGTTACCACCAACCATTTGAGACTTGGAAGGTATTTGCCCAATTCAGAACAGGGGAGACATGGAGGAAGAACAATATGTGGAACCGGGAGTACACGGATGAAGGCGAACCATGATCGTGTGAATACGTTTGGGTTCCTGAACACCCCTTGGTCTGCAACAGCTTGAGAGACGTGTGTTCAGTGAAGATTCTTTTTTTCTCTGTTAATGACAAGGCCTTTGAGGCATTAGTACATAGGCTTTAATGGGTGTGGTTTATCTGTAGCGGTAAATTTAACTGCTATATTTTATGTTGTCCCTTGTGCTTCAGGCTCGAGTAAATGAATAAAATTAGAGAGATAAATGTGGAAGTTTGGCACTGAGTTACTTTTCGTCCAGTCAGACATTCTTCGCAAACTGCAGCTGTTGGGCCGAAATTAGAGCGCATTTATACTGTTACGGGTCCTTGAGACGCAATTCTGGCAGCCCACACGCACGCATGCGCGTGCTCACAGACACACCGCACTCACCACCGAGATTAGCAGAGGCTCGTGACCGCAGGACTTCCAGGAATTCCCGCGGGATGCCGTCATCCTGGCTCACTGGATGACGAACAAGGCTGAGCGTGTCCGGTTGACACACGGACCGTTTTTTAACAGTGAATGTGAGTAATACGGCGAAATAAGCGGCTCGTTGACGAACGTTTGCTTTAACAAGGCAGTGCCTGGCCCCGCAATCGGTGATAGCAATGAAACTTCGATTTTCATTGATGGAATGTGAATCATATCTGAGCGCAAAATTTGTGAGTCTTCAGAATATGTGTTACATATTAATAACACCCAGTGACAAGGCAGCGAATTAGTCTCCTCCTTCTTAAAATTTAATTAGTGACAGTCGGGTACAAAGAAATTTCAACACTGGCCAATGTCGGTTTGACTACGAAATCTTACGCTCACGTCTGTTTTGAAACTTAACGTTCTTTTCTATCCGCGTCTTTTTTACGTTAAGGGAAGTCAATGAAGCAATCAGTTATTCACGGACTGTCGTAGTAAGAGTCCAATTTAGTAGAAGTTCACTAGATCTATGAACACGTCATTATGGGCAATGGTTTCAGAAAGTTGATCCGAATTCACAAGACTATATCTTCTACACGAATGAAGATAGAAACTACGGATCAATTTTAACTTACACATAGGACTGCAAATTATTTATGTTCAAAAGAACCATTCGATTCCACAAGTGTGTACCTCTCACATTCATACACAAGGGTTACATTTAACGGTTACGTTTAGGACTGAAATTTTCATTTAGCTTTTACAAATCCTCAGTAAACATCCGTGTTTAGCCACAATTTTGCGAGCAAGTCTGGTGCTACGGCTTTCGCTCCTATTGCTATGTTGTAACACACTTCAACCAAAATCGTAGGAAGGACGTGCACAAAGATGGACACTTTCACAAACCCCCACAAGAAAGAAGAAAAAAGAGTTATGGCCGATCGATCAGTGAGTCTGTACACCAGATCTGAATTAAACTACAAAATCAAATGGCTCTGAGCACTATGGGACGCAACACCTTAGGTCATAAGTCCCCTAGAACTTAGAACTACTTAAACCTAACTGACCTAAGGACATCACACACACCCATGCACGAGGCAGGATTCGAACCTGCGACCGTAGCAGTCCCGCGGTTCCGGACTGCAGCGCCAGAACCGCTAGACCACCGCGGCCGGCTATTAAACTGCACATTTGTAAGTGAATTGCAGGTGCTGAAAAGAATAACGCAAAGTATATTCTGTTGTTATGTGACAGTTTTAATGACCACATGAACCGATGATTTGCAACTGGCGCCACAGCAAACTTTTACTTGCAAAACGTATGATAAAAGAGGCCTCAGGTTTCTATCTTCCTTCACCTTGAAGACACAGTGTTGCGAAATCGGATTAATCTTTTTGAAACTCCGTGTATAATGAAAATTGATGTTACTGCTATAATTTCAAATACCATTCACTCAAATGAAAACTTTGAGCGCACCACTTCGGTTATGTATATAGAACTTTGTACCTGCCCCTCCCCCCCCCTCAAAAAAAAAAAGGAAAAAAAGAGGCTGGAGAGGCCACCGAAAAGACCGTAATCGTGGTACGTCAAGGTATCAGTTTCCTCAGCAAACGTTTCCAACTGGCACGCAGTTTCCAGTAAATAAAAAAATGAAAAGTTACCATCAATGAGATGCTTGAGTCTCCTTCTGCCTGGTCCCCTCACTTTATTAACATTTATACTACGAGGACCTAAATGCCGTGATCAGACCGTAGGGAAATCACAAGCAGTGACTCCTCCGCAGGTGGTCACCCAGATGACTGCTGCCGGTAACAGTAACCAAAGCGTCTATTATCAGTACACCATGGTAAGATTCAATATCCAGAAGAATTTTGCTGAATTAATAATGCAGTCGTTCCTATCGTACCAACAAAAAAGTGGTAAAAAAACACAACTCTAGGAAGTGACTCCACAACAGTGACCCAAGGGTGTTCCACTCGGACATCAATAATGGCAATAAGGATGTTACCGAATAGAGTTTGGAAAATACGAGACAGAGGTACCCGCAGTTTTGAATTTCAGATACAGCCCTGAGCCATGTATGGATAGTATTTACGTGTCCTCTACAGGGTCAGTAGCTTCCGGACGTCTATCTGGGAATATCAAGATTAAGACTGTTTTCCGGCCAAGTACATTAAGACATTCCTTGGTTGCCATCAGTCACTTCACTCATTTTTCTTTTTAATTACTTTTTTGTTAAAACTCACTTGATAGCACAGACGCATGGCAACTGTAAGGAGTAACAATTGCCATACATACATTTGTGTCGTTTCTCTAAGCTGCTCGAACTAAACTATCTTTCTTTTCACATTACGATGACGCAGTGTGCAAAAGCCCACGTTTGTATGAGAGTGAAGCTAACTAAATCAGAACTAATCTTGATACAGGCAGATACTTGAGACCTAATGCTCCAATAAATGTAGGTAATTGGTTTATTAATGCTGCTAATGATCGTGGCACCAGCAGTGAATATTATGGTGGAGAAATTACATTTTGCCATTGAAAACCATCAAATATGATAAGGGAGGCAGTATCTAACCGAATCAAAAGCATGATTTAAGTGAATTCTTTAGATTATTATAAAAATCATTAGAATGGACAAGCATCTCAATAAATCATGAAATCATACCAATTACAGGGCTAGAGTATTAAGAACGATAATAATAAAAGTGAACTAGAGGTTTGCAAAGTTATTTGCTGGGGATCAGAATTAGTTAGTAATCATGCATCTGACGTTGTGAATGTTATGTCAACCTGACTTCACGGCAGTTAAAGTAATTGCTAGTCTGGGCAGAAAACTGCAAAAATCCATGCAAATGAGAGTGCCCTGACTAATGCGGGATGAATTTGAATTACTAGTTGATGATGGTCCTAACATGCCGGAGCTGCTAATTATGCTCACCACTATCGTAAGTGAGATATGAACAGGATAGCGGCAAAGTAGATTGCTGCCGTAAAGTACGACCCTAGATTAGCTCTGCCAGAAACTGGAACATTGGACCCCACTTCTGTGCAGGGGTCTGTTGTTCCAGTGGAGAGGGCACCCGTGGAGTACGGATGTGATCCCCGTCAAGTGCAAAGACGACGTCTTTTGTTTGCAGTCAGTAAAGAACCGACTCCAGTCTTAGTCCCGCCAAGAATCTAACCAACAAATTCTCTTTGAAGTTATATCGGCCTGCCAATGGCGTGATTTTCCTTCGGAAAATATCCCTCCAAGAAGAGACGAACCGTTAAAAAAAGACAATAATTTCGATTTTCTTCACAGTTTTCTCAAAAACTTACTTGTTACATCCTCCTGATATCACATCAGTTTCGCCTGTCAGTGACCTCTCTCGCTGCAGCTACCCTCACACTACAGGCCATGGGGAAAATTGAAATACTGTACTTGAGGCTAGCGACGAACTGTGAGGTGTCTTCTGAACCTGTAGTACGTCAAAGCTGTTTTGGCATGTTTTTGGGAAAGCAGTGAGATATTTATCAGCTGAATGCACGTTTCTTAACATGGTCGGAATGCGTATCTCTTGCCAGCAGAGTTCTGCCATCTGGAATGAATGCTTTCAGCTTGGCCACCCAAATTGTATATGTGCAATAAACAGCACAATAAGCCCGGTGCCAGTATGATTCTAGACAAGGTGACTTTCTCAAGACAATCCGAGGGCAGCTATACCGGTCGCTACCCCACCAGCGATTCTGTAAAGGCTGTCTTCCTTAGACCGGCTGGGGCTGCTTTCGCCATACCACTTGTGACTTCTGTGAAGTATCTGTGGCGCTCTTCCGTCTTAAAGCTCATCCAGAACAGCAGTCAATATAGCCACCACCAGAGTACATTAAAAATGCTAAAAAAGATGAAATGGAGGCAGTGCATACAGTCACTGTAATCTCATTAAGCTATCTATACTTTTATATAGAGTCTGTCTAACTCATCTCCCATCCAGTCGAATTATTTACCATAAACAAATGAAAAGAGTTGAGCCAAGAGTTTACCCCTTTTAAAGTGACTGCTGCATTTTTGATTCATGGGTATTTCATCATTTCAAGTTCTCTTACAAAATGTACATAGATTCGTTAACTGTGAAAGAAGATTGAAAATTTCGTTGAAGTAGTTTCAAATGATTTATTCTAAAAATGGTTCCTTCACACTTTCCAAGAACATGCCCAGGAATGAACAAAAATAAAACTCATGAAGAATATCAAAGAGGACCTTTAATCATTGGATATATTGCACCTAAGCATCCGCTGAATGTTTTTTCTGCTCAATATCCTCAAACCGTTGTATACCGGTCCGCACACATTGTAACCTTACACGCTTACTACGCACATCAAAAAAAGTTTTTCATCACCCCGGTTCCCAGCACTCTTGCAGGTAGTCGTTGACTGTGGATATTGTATCACAGACACAGTCCATTTGACTGTTCAGATGTGTCACTAAACCCGCTCAAAGACGTAAACAACTATGCATAAGGAGCGCCTATTAGACAGAGGGGTCCGACAGGCGATCAGTTCCAGTCATTCCACCAGGAAGGAGGTACACATCTAGTGTTGTGTGTAGTTCAACCATGCCTAGACGGTCAATACCGCGGTTCGATAGTGTCCCCATTGTTACTTTGTGCCAGGAAGGGTCCTCAAAAAGGGAAGTGTCCAGGCGTCTCGGAGTGCACCGAAGCGATGTTGTTCGGACATGGAGGAGATACAGAGAGACAGGAACTGTCGATGACATGCCCTGCTCATGCCACCCAAGGGCAACTACCTACGGATTATGGCTCGGAGGAACCCTGACAGCAACACCACCATGTTGAATAACGCTTTTCGTGAAGCCACAGGACGTCGGGTTACGACTCAAACTGTGTGCAATAGGCTGCACACTGTCCAAAGAGTGCAGCAGGGTGGAGGTTCTCTGCTGTTTTGCAGTGGCATTATATGGGGCCGACGTACTCCGCTTGTGGTCATGGAAGACCCCGTAACGGCTGAACGATACGTGAATGCCATCTTCCGATCGATAGTACAACCATGTTGGCAGCGTATTGGCGAGGCATTCGTCTTCATGGGCGAGAATTAGCGCTCCCATCGTGCACATCTTTTCAATGACTTCCTTCTGAATAACGACAACCTTCGACTAAAGTGGCCGGCATCTTCTCCAGACATGAACCCAATCGAACATGCCTGGGATAGATTTAAAAGGGCTGTTTATGGACGACGTGACCCACAAGTCACTCTGAGGAACCCACGCCGAATCACCGTTGAGGAGTGCAACAATCTGGACCAACAGTGCCTTGATGAACTTGTGAATAGTATGCCACGACGAATACAGGCGTGTATCAAGCAAGAGGACGTGCTACTGGTTATTAGAGGTACCAGTGTGTACAGCAACCTGGACATCTCTGAAGGTCTCGCTGTATGGTGGTACTACATGCAATGTGTGGTTTTCATGAGTAAAAATAGGGCGGAAATGATTTTTATGGTGATCGTGGTTCATGGTGTGGGTTCCTGTAGTCATGTCCTAGTTCATGAACCACGGGCAACGTATGAGTGGCCAAGTAAGTGGTCCCGACAGCCGGGATACCAGTTACTTTGGAATAAGGCTGGGCATCTCGGACATATTCTGAGTCGTGGTCACCTTTGTGCTCATACGGCAAAGACTACCAAATCCACAGGTTAGTCCCTCAGCCGTTAGGGGTAAAACCCAATGGGACTCGGGGCAAGTAAGGCTAGCAACCTGCTTCCCTGGTACTTTAAATATGATGCTGGCAACAATCAGAGCAAAATGCCTCGGAGGTGACGGAGTCCCACCTCTAACTGACAAACCAGGGACTCACAAAAATAAGATACGACTTGGCAAACAAATGGTAATGAGATGGGGAGCTATTAATATCAATGGGGGCTACTCTGGGAAGAAGGTAGAGCTGGCAGAGGCTGCAAGTAAGATGGGGCTGGACGTTTTAGCTGTTAGTGACATTCGGGTAAGGGGTGAGAAAGAAGAGGAAGTGGGAGAATACAAGCTCTACCTGTCAGGAGTCAAAGCAGGAATAGCACAATGGGGTGTAGGGCTTAACACCAGGAAAGAAATGGAACCCAGTGTAGTTGCAATAAGGTATGTAAACGAACGACTGATGTAGATAGATTTGACAGTGTCTAGCAAGAAAATTAGGATTGTGTCAGTATATTCGCATTGTGAAGGGACAGATCAAGATAAGATGGATAGTTTTTATGAGGTACTCAGTGATGTAGTTGTTAGAGTAAAGGACAAGGACAGTGTTCTGCTCATGGGTGATTTTAACGCCAGGATTGGAAATCGAACAGAAGGGTATGAAAAGGTTATAGGTAAATTTGGAGAGGATATGGAGGCCAACAGGAACGGGAAACAACTCTTGGATTTCTGTGCCAGTATGGGCTTAGTAATCACAAACTCCTTTTTTAAACATAAGAACATTCACCGGTATGCTTGGGAAGGCAGGGGAACCAGATCTGTCATTGACTATACAATAACAGACCAGGAATTCAGGAAGGCTGTGAGGGACACACGTGTATTCAGGGGATTCTTTGATAACACTGATCATTATTTAATCTGCAGTGAAATTGGTATTGTGAGGACGAAAGTGCAGGAGGTCAGGTCCATATGTAGGAGGATAAGAGTGGAGAAACTTCAGGATAAGGAAATCAGGCACAAGTAGATAACAGCTATCTCAGAAAGGTACCAGTTAGTTGAACGTAGTCAATTACAGTCATTGGAAAATGAGGAAATGACAAGTATTTTGGACAGGTCAGGAAAACTGCTGGTGAATCCTGTGGATGCCTTGGGCAGATGGAGGGAATATTTTGAAGAGTTGCTCAATGTAGGTGAAAATGCGGTCAGTAATGTTTCAGATTTCGAGGTAGAATGGGATAGGAATGATGATGGAAATAGGATCACATTTGAGGAAGTGGAAAAAATGGTCAATAGATTGCAGTGCAATAAAGCGGCTGGGGTGGATGAAATTAAGTCGGAACTCATCAAATACAGTGGAATGTCAGGTCTTAAATGGCTACACAGGATAATTGAAATGGCCTGGGAGTCGGGACAGGTTCCATCAGACTGGACAAAAGCAGTAATCACACCAATCTTTAAACATGGAAACAGAAAAGATTGTAACAACTACAGAGGTATCTCTTTAATCAGCGTTGTGGGTAAAATCTTCGCAGGTATTGTTGAAAGGAAAGTGCGAGTATTAGTTGAGGACCAATTGGATGAAAATCAGTGTGGGTTTAGGCCTCTTAGAGGTTGTCAGGACCAGATCTTTAGCTTACGGCAAATAATGGAGAAGTGTTATGAGTGGAACAGGGAATTGTATCTATGCTTTATAGATCTAGAAAAGGCATATGACCGGGTTCCTAGGAGGGAGTTATTGTCTGTTCTACAAGATTATGGAATAGGAGGCAAACTTTTGCAAGCAATTAAAGGTCTTTACATGGATAGTCAGGCAGCAGTTAGAGTTGACGGTAAAATGAGTTCATGGTTCAGAGTAGTTTCAGGGGTAAGACAAGGCTGCAACCTGTCTCCACTGTTGTTCATATTATTTATGGATCACATGTTGAAAACAATAGACTGGCTGGGTGAGATTAAGATATGTGAACACAAAATAAGCAGTCTTGCATATGCGGATGACTTAGTTGTGATGGCAGATTCGATTGAAAGTTTTCAAAGTAATATTTCAGAGCTAGATCAGAAATTTAAGGACTATGGTATGAAGATTAGCATCGCCAAAACGAAAGTAATGTCAGTGGGAAAGAAATATAAACGGATTGAGTGCCAAATAGGAGGAACAAAGTTAGAACAGGTGGACGATTTCAAGTACTTAGGATGCATATTCTGACAGGATGGCAACATAGTGAAAGAACTGGAAGCGAGGTGTAGCAAAGCTAATGCAGTGAGCGCTCAGCTACGATCTACTCTCTTCTGCAAGAAGGAAGTCAGTACCAAGACTAAGTTATCTATGCACCGTTCAATCTTTCGACCAACTTTGTTGTATGGGAGCGAAAGCTGGGTGGAGTCAGGTTACCTTATCAACAAGGGTGATGTTACGGATATGAAAGTAGCTAGGATGATTGCAGGTACCAGTAGATGGGAACAATGGCAGGAGGGTGTCCACAATGAGTAAATCAAAGAAAAACTGGGAATGAACTCTATAGATGTAGCAGTCAGGGCGAACAGGCTTAGATGGTGGGGTCATGTTACACGCATGGGAGAAGCAAGGTTACCCAAGAGACTCATGGATTCAGCAGTAGAGGGTAGGAGGAGTCGGGGCAGACCGAGGAGAAGGTACCTGGATTCGGTTAAGAATGATTTTGAAGTAATAGGTTTAACATCAGAAGAAGATGATGATGATGATGATGTTTGGTTTGTGGGGCGCTCAACTGCGTGGTTATCAGCGCCCGTACAATTCCCCAATCTTTGCTCAGTCCAATTTCGCCACTTTCCTGGATGATGATGAAATGATGAGGACAACACAAACACCCAGTCATCTCGAGGCAGGTGAAAATCCCTGACCCCGCCGGGAATCGAACCCGGGACCCCGTGCTCGGGAAGCGAGAACGCTACCGCGAGACCACGAGCGGCGGACAACATCAGAAGAGGCACCAATGTTAGCACTTAATAGGGGATCATGGAGGAACTGTATAAGGGGGGCTATGCTCCAGAGTGAACGCTGAAAGGCATAATCAGTCTTAAATGATGATGATGATGATGATGATCTCTATTCAAATTTTCTGTACAGGTTGCAGAACTCTCGGAACCGAGGTGATGCAAAACTTTTTTTATTTGTGTTCATTTCTGTCCATAAGTTAAGGGGGCATCGAAAGAACGCAATTTGAAGCGATATTGAAAGGGGTCTGGAAACATTGTGGCATATGTCATAACGATACGAATGCTGGAATGCGGGTATCAGAGCATCAATACGGGATGTGTGGCTGTCGAATGGCAATGTAGGATGTAGGACCGCGCCCATACTTTCTGAATCAGACCAACGAACACTGCTTGCGGTAAGACATGACCCAGATATATCAATGTCAATGTCTTTTCGCAAAGTTAGTAGGACGGTAAATATCGCAGGTAACTCACTAATGAACGGGTGGGGAAAATCATTCTTTATGCTATACCTCGACTTATCCATAGGCAGAACACTAACATACTGTTTCTAGGTTCATTCATGGTGGGTAACGTATGCGTGGGCCGAAGATCAGATGCAGCCATCAGTACGCAGACAAACAGGAGTTTTACGCCCAATGAATTCATCAAATAGCAAAACCTACATATTTGGCAGGTACTACGCTATTTGGACGTCTACAGGCACTTAAGAGAATGTAGAGGTAGGCACTGAACTGTTGGACGTGCTTAATCTTGGCTGTGCGCCAGTCGAATATATCTTCTGGTCTGGAATCTTCCACCACTGCCAAGAAGTAAAGATGGTTGTGGCATTCAGTTATAGATTCTGCCCATGAGCTGCCTTCAGTGTGTGAATCATCTGCCCATATGTAAAGTTATTCACAGGTGTTAGTTATTCCTTCTTCCCTCTTACTCGAATACTTTGAGTTAAAAGTACACTCGACAGCAAAAAAAGTGGGTCACGTCTAAATTCCAACGTGTAGCTTGCACCTGCATGTATGCAACCAACATAGCATATCTGTGTTGCACATCGTCGCAACCCTCCACAGTACAGTCGTTGTAAGTTACACAGTGAGTACCGCTAGAGACTACTAGACAACACCGGTCTTTATGACAGTCCGTCCTGGTGTAAAGTAACACCACGATAGCACAGAATAGATCAGACAGTCCTTAACGTTTGTAAACTAAACTTAATTACAATAAGTGACATTTCAAACGTTATGAGACAACAATTTTTGCCACATAAATCGTTCAGTAATCCTTAGGCACAATTAAATATTTGAGTATATGGATTTATATTGAGTATATGGATTTATAAAGTTGTGTGGCAGTAGTAAACAAGTTCTTTGCTGTCTAAAAGGTTTACCCAACACACGCTTGACGTCGTTCAACGTTCAATGGGGAGTGGTTTCGCATCAACTTTATGTAATACTAAGCAGTTAAAAGAGAACGTGCTTAACGACGGCAAGCACTCTACGGAAATCCAAACATTAACAGCGAACCACAAGTAATATAATTGTTCACATTACTCATCAACAGTTACTTGTACACAAAGTTGTACTTTAAATGACATGACCAACGTCTTAGTTCTGGACCCTGATGCTAACCCAGAACGTAAAGCCATTGTTAACCAAGCAAAGCTTTGTGCCTTATCGAGACTCGATCACTAGGCAGAAAGAGACGTCAAATATTGACGTTTGTACCAGAATCAGTTATCAATTCTCAACTTGAACGTAAATGACGATAATGTTAGTGCGAAACCAAGAACCCTAACATGACAATTACCTTCTCCGTAATTAATCTCGAAAGACGTTGTATATTGTTGCATTGTCAAGGAACAAAGGATGCACATGTTTAAAATTGAAATGCCATCATGTAATGCTGTAAGGATGTGAACCCAGCACCTCATCGGATTGTTGAATAAGTACGTAAAATCAGAATGTAGATATCACAGTTTGTCACCAGTAGTGAGGTTGGAACCTTTAAATGACGACTGAAGTTTATTGCCTGACCAGGATTCGAACCCGGTGCCTACCGCCGTCGTTGTCTAACCAGGAATAGACGAGAAATGTCCAGTGTTGGTCCACCATTAGCGACATGTGCGCACGTTTAACTAGAAATAAGGCGACGAAAACGTCTATGCTGACTGAGAGTCGAACGCCGCACACATGGTTATGAAGACAGGTTAATAATCAAATTCTTATTCAGTAGTAGCTAGGAGTAGCATGTTTAGCTGCAAACCTTAAGGCCTTTCTCATCCCTAGTAACGTTGTAGCATCTGCGATATCATGGTGTTAATTTACAAGTGTATTGACTGCCGTAAAGTGCAACGTTCTCTAGTAGTAGGGTATCATTGAGATGTAAATGAAGTGCCTCAGCAGAAAGTAATTTCCGTCGTGCAGCACGTATTGTTTCAGAGACACTGAGTACATGTGATAAGTGCACGAAACGTGTATTATATACTAAGTATATACTATTATTTCGAGAAGCTGCTGCCAAACCTGTTTACTTTTACATTCCGCTTAGTTGTCGTGGTTTAATACACGTTTTCTTAAGGCTACATCTAATGCAGAGCGCTTACAAGAAAGAATAGTTTCCTGCGTCATGCTATTGCTAGCTAGTTGAAATATTTTGTGGTAGCTATGTTTAAAATTAATGTATTTTTGGACGTACTGTTCGTAAAATATTTGAATGAATCGCCAACTGTAGGTGTGTGTGCACATGTATATTAGCTGTAGCTCCGTTAGTTTATACTACAGACGTGGGTAGGTTAGGCGTAACTTTTGAGCCGGTCGGAGAGGCCGAGCGGTTCTAGGCGCTACAATCTGGAACCGCCCGACCGCTACGGTTGCAGGTTCGAATCCTGCCTCGGGCATGGATGTGTGCGATGTCCTTAGGTTAGTTAGGTTTAATTAGTTCTAAGTCCCAGGGGACTGATGACCTTAGAAGTTGTCCCATAGTGCTCAGAACCATTTGAACCATTTTTAATACGCCAGTATGGCGATGACGAATACACGCTTCCAATGTGCGTTCACCGCGATGTCACAAAACACGGATGAGACCATCATGATGCTGTAAACAGAACCTGGATTCATCCGAAAAAATGACATTTTGCCATTCTTGCACCCAGGTACGTCGTTGAGTACACCATCGCGAGCGCTCCTGTCTGTGAAGCAGCGTCAAGGGTAACCGCAGCCATGGTCTCCGAACTGATAGTCCATGCTCCTGCAAACGTCGTCGAACTGTTCGTGCAGATGGTTGTTGTCTTGCAAACGTCCGCTCTGTCGACTCAGGGATCGAGACGTGGCTGCACTATCCGTTACAGCCATGCGGATAAGAATCCTGTCATCTCGACTGCTAGTTATACGAGGCTGTTGGCATCCAACACGGCGTTCCGTATTACCCTCCTGAACCCATCGATTCCTATTCTGCTAACAGTCACTGGATCTCGACCAGCGCGAGTAGCAATGTCGCGATGCGATTAAACGCAATCGATATAAGCTAAAATCCGACATTTATCAAAGTCGGATAGGTGATGGAACGCATTTCTCCTCCTTACATGAGGTATCACAAGAACGTTTGACCAGGCAACGCTGGTCAAGTGCTGTTTGTGTATGAGAAATCGATTGGAAACTGTACTCATGTCCGCACGTTGTAGGTGTCGCCGCCGGCACCAAACTTGTGTAAATGCTATGAAAAGCTAATCATTTGCACATCACAGCATCTTCTTCCTGTCGGTTAAATATTGCGTCTGTAGCACGTCATCTTCGTGGTGTAGCAATTTTAATGCCCAGTAGTGTACGATCGAATCGAAGCCCAAACGCAAAACGAAAAAAAATGCGAGTATTTTAAAACAACCCGCCATCCGATGGAAGTCACTGGATATACTCCTGAAATTACCTGTCGACTGCGTTCCGTTAACAACGTGTTTAATTCCCTATGCAATAAAGTTCTGTAACCAATCACAAATGTGATGAAATTCCCCGTAATCTCTTGGCAAGTGTAGCGGACTGGACAGTGAGCGCCTGCTCCACAGCGACGTGAATTGAGGCTGCTCGCAGTGGAGCGCAGAACAGGCTGCCCCCCGATACCGGGGCACGTGTCCCGCGAGCTGCGAGGCGCGCCCTTCGCGTTGGACACGCTGGGTGCCCGCCAGACTGCCCTTCTCCCCCCCCCCTCCCCCCCGCCCCCGCCCAACCCTGCTGCACGCGCTGCGCCCTGATGTAATTATGACAGCCGGCGTGGCACGACGGCACGTGACGCCCTTCCTTCCTCCCACTCACCGCCCGCACAGTCAGCCCACGAGCCAATACCCCGCTGCCGTTCCCGTTTACCGGTACAGTTAACGCCCTAATGGCACGGGCACGCGCTTTTAAGGTTTGTGCTCTCTGGAATGTGCGAAGAAGATTCATCGCAAATCAAATTAAATTCAGGGGAGCATTTGCAAGCCTCATTCAGCTACTCTTGCTCCGTACGTAAAACTCCATCCGGACAAGACTCGGAAGGCCCAACGGTACCGGCCGACCGACGTGTCAGCCTCAGACCTTCAACCGATGAGCGTCACTGGATGCGGATATGAAGCGGCATGTGATCAGCCCATGTGGTGTGCGTACTGTAAGACCTTCGGTACACACACCATCAGATTATTTGACCTGTCGCTCTAACGAAGTAGGCGAGTTTCAGCAATATGTCTCGTGGTCTTATCGTGGCGTGTTTATCTTCTGCCGTTAGGTCAGACGATAGGAATACCACTTGCACGCTTAGAGTAGCAGATTGACAGTGACCAACTTGAAACAGAAATTGATTAATTTTCACACACATTTATTAAAATAATAATAATCATAAACCTTACTTAACTTGATTCTGGATGCTATTTACAATTGACAATCTGAAGTTCCTTTGGTCTTTGTACGTTAATCTTATTCTCACATATCTCTGATACTTGACAAAGTGTCTATACATTTCTCTTCATGGCTATGTGCAGGATTATGATAATATTATTAGGCGTAGACTGAAACTTAACCATAGGCTGGTACAAATGCAGACTAATCGGAGCTCTGTACACTCGCTATAATACCTCGCGCGTTCAGGTATCACTGTGCGAGTGTGGTCGGCGAGGAGACAAGGTTCTACGTTAGCAGCAATCTCATTGGCTGCGTTACATATTAATACGTGGATCGGCGGAAGCAGAATTTGGTCCGTCTCTAAGACAGCGCCATCTCGTAGTGCGGAGACGGACGAGCCCTGCGCCTGCGCTGTTGTGCTTAGCGGGGCGCGCTCTACTGGGAAAGTTGTGTACGCGCTGACTACGCGGAACTATGTACACAACGGCCCATCACTCTCCCGGCCTTTGTCAGTTTTCGTTATCGGAGCCGCAAGTAGTAACTCCTCAATTGGCTTCGCAAGGGCTGGGTGCATCCCGCTTGCTAACAGCACTCAGCGCAGACGAGAACGGTCACCCAGACCAAAGCAGACAGCGCTTAACTTTGGTGATCTGGCAGAAACCGGTGTTACTATTGCGGCAACACTGTTGGCGTTCTGTACGTAAGCTTCAAGTTCAAACACACACTGGTCGGTTGGAGTGCTGTAGAGAGGTTTAGGAGTGATGTGAAAATTCAGGATGACCAATCTCGATGATGAGATTCGCTGATGACACTACTAGTATCAAAGTGAGGCAGAGCTGCCGGGCTTAGTCAACGAAATGAGGAACCTATCTAGAAAACACTATGGACTGAGAGTAAACTGAAGAAAAAGGAAAGTAGTGGTATACTAAATATCAAAATTCGGCATCACGAAGTAGGTGAACCAAAGGAATACGGATACCCTGAAAGAGAAGTAAAACATGACGAACGATGCAAGGAGGATATAAAAAGTAGACTAGCACAGGCAAAGAGGGCATAGACGGTCACAATGCGGTTGAACTAGCCGCCGTAACAGTAATGCCCAACAGGCCCCAGAGGGCAGCTAGAAGGGAGGCTACAGTCAAATCACTATAAGAGACTAAAAACTAATGTTAGATCTCAAATATAGACAGACCAAAATATCTTTTATTTCTGAAGGAGGAAAATGAAATGCTTTAAAGGCTTAAACTGTGGCACACTAGTAAAGTCAAGCAAATATTAAAATACTTGAATTTACTTTGCTGCCGGCCGGTGTGGCCGTGCGGTTCTAAGCGCTTCAGTTTGGAATCGCGTGACCGCTACGGTCGCAGGTTCGAATCCTGCCTCGGGCTTGGATGTGTGTGATGTCCTTAGGTTAGTTAGGTTTAAGTAGTTCTAAGTTCTAGGGGACTGATGACCTTAGTAGTTAAGTCCCATAGTGCTCCGAGCCATTTTGAACCATTTTACTTTGATCGACCTGACTTAAATGGTGATATACAACTATAACCTTAAACTTTTAAAAATATAATCACTTTAAGAAAATTTCAGTATTCTTCCAACATGACTGTATTTTGAACGGTACTGATAATAATGATCGTATTACAAATCTTTAAAAATGAGTTAATTTAAGAAGAAATATGTCTTTGACTTTTAATAATTGTAAGGAATTCAGAACGTCAACGTTCATCTGTGGAGGAAAAATTATACTAAACTGTTTAACCACAATTCAGGAACAAATGTCATGTAACTTGTAGCGGCAAGCTTCCATTTGTGGATTAAACTACCTAATGCAACAGGTATCAAACCACCTCTACAATACGCCCTAATCACTCAAAATTAGATTAAGACTGCTCAGAGGGTACACAACTTAAGAAGCAGATAAACTTTTCTAGGCGAGCAAGGCCTTCCAGTCATTTTCCCAGTATGGGGTAACCACATACACTGATAAGCTAGAACACTATAACCACCTACCTAATACGTGATATGTCCACCTTTGGCATGAATAATAACGCAACGCGTCCTGCCATGAAAGTAGTGAGACGTTGGTAGGTTGCTGGAGGGAGTTGACACCACATCTTCACACATCTAATTCCCGTAATTTCTGAGGAGGGGGGTGATGAGCTGTGACGTCACGTTTAGTCACCTCCAAGATTGTTCGAACGGGTTCGGATCTGACGAGATGGGAGGCCAGCCGACGAATTGGATCTCATCACTCTGTTTCTCCAATCATTCCATCACATTCCTTACCTTGTTTCATGGCGCATTATCTTGTTGAAAAATGCCACTGCCGTCCACAGAGCATAATGGAGCCGCCGCCACCTTGTCTCCGTTCCGCCAGTGACAGGGTGCTGTTCCCCTAGAAGAAGACGGATTCACACCCTCCCACAGGCTTGATGAAGAAGGTATCGGGACCCATCACATCACGCAACGCTCTGCCACTGCGCCAACGTCCAGTGACGATGGTCACGTACCCATTTCAGTCGCAGTTGCCCGTGTCGTAGTGTAAACATTGGTACTTGCGTGGGTCGTCAGCTGAGGCCCATCGTTAGTAGTGGTCGGTGTATTGTGTGTTAAGACACACTTGTACTCTACCCAGCATGAATGTCTGATGTTAGTTTCGCCACAGCTCGCCGCCTGTTCTATCTTAGCAGTCTGCCCAGCCTACGACATCTGACTTCTGTAATAACGGGTGGACGCCCAACCTCACTTCGTCTGGGCGTTGTTTCACCTTGGTATCGCCTCGTGTTGAAGACTCTCACCATAGCGCTCCTCAACACCCAGCAAATCATGAAGAAATGGTCATGACGAGCCTATGGGCCATCGCAATCTGCCGTCGGTTAAACTCAGATAGATAGCGCGCCTTCTCCATTCTACACACGAACAGCACTCAGTGATGCTATAAGTACGGTGTCTGATTAACAGTCATTCCTCGCCAAGTGTCGTTGCTATCGCCTCGGTGTGTTTATATAGATAGTAGATCATTCTGGCTGATCAGAGTAATTCTCAAAATTAACGAGAAAAAATGGTTGAAACAGCTTTGCTTCCCAAAATGGTATAAGCCAATATGTTTTGAGTGTTTTTATTAAGCTCAATAATATCTGAAGAGAAACACTAAGAAAGTTAGCTTAAGAGCTTATTTCCAATTTATGTGCAAGCATTGCTCACAAAATACAAAGCACGTGAAGGCAACCATGCATACGCTTATGCCTGGCGTTGCAGTTACCCATATTGACAACTTCCGCCAGAGCGCAAATACCAGTGGAGTCATTTAGATTTTAAATTTATAGCATTTCCTATCATACAGCTGAACAACATACTTCTGCAGAATTCATGTTCAGTCTGAAAGCTGAGTGATATGTCGGCATATCACATAAGTTCAGGGGTGGCCATAGTACACAAGCAACAGAAACGCTCACCAAAATAATAACTGTCGTTTTGACAAAATAGACAGATGGTTTGATACATGCCCTTTCCTGGCGTACACAACGGCATCGAAGTGCATAAAACTCAGCGCAAGGCCTTCCACCGATAAGAGCCGCAAGGCACATCACAATAACCATATAGGTGACTCGGCATATGATCTGCGGCGGCTAACAGCCCAAAGCCACTCTCACAGCCACGTGTCAACGACTGGCCATGGCTCGCCGGACATGTACTCGGTATGGCAGCTCACTGGAGCTCTGTGTGCAATCCCTGTAGTAACACCAGCGTGGCGTTCAATCAAAGATAACGACTACTGTATATAGTCTTCACGGGTGTGCCGCCGCATGGCGTAGTGTAAATTCCAGAATTTTTGATCGCGACAACTCTCCGACATCTTCAGGTGGTTGAAACTTGCTGGTGGCTAGCTAGCGAGCAAAGAATGCGCAGGCGCGAAAGTCACGAATGCACAATGATTTGCAGATAGACAGCGCCATACTCAAAACGCCATTTGCCGAAAAACGCAGAGCAGCTCTCCTGCGCTTGCGCTGTACGCTATGTTTACTAACAGTGAGGCCAGACGTCACTCACTTAAAAACCATACTCGACATTGGTCGTCGTGCGGATTCCGTCAGTCATACGTAGCCACCAGCAAGGTTCAATTACCCGAAAATGTCGGACAGTTGTTGCGAAGAGATATTGTGGACTTTACACAATGTCATCTGGCGGCAAACCCGTGAAGTCAATTTACAACATATTACCCGGAAAAGCTTGAAGAACCACATAACGATTAATATCGGCAATTAAAACCGATAGGATCCTGCGCGGCTCAAACACTAGTCTCCGTTCCTTGTCTGCTTCTGCAACCAGTATTTTGCAACGTGTTACATGGCTGCGCACGATGCACCATTCCTTGTAGAGAAATTCGACAGTCAACTGTAATACAGTAACTAGTCTGGCAACTCCATTCATGGAGTGGTTACGGGCATGTGCAAATACAATAGCTCCTTTTCTACACGACTCCACGTTGATCTGTGCGCTGATTTTATTCAAATGACTGGCACATACTCACCACTTCCCGCCATGACCTATGTTTGAAGTGGTCACCTGACAGCCAGACACTAGTTTCACACTTTTTTTCATTTCTTTTCTGACCAGTCTGAAGTGGCCCGCCACGATTTTCTCACCGATTCCAAACATTTAATCCCACACTACCACTTCATCCCAGTGTGCTTATTTATTGGATATATTCCAAGCATTGTCTAGCTCCTACAGTTTCTACCCTCCAAAGCTCCCAATACTACCGTTGTAGTCACTCATTGATGCCTTAAGACATGTCCTATCGACCTGCCCCTTCTTGCCAATGCTTTCCACATATTCTTTTCCTGGCCGATTCTATGTAGAGCCTCCTCATTCCTTACTTTATCAGTCCACCCAATTTTCGAAATTCGAAATTCTTATGTAGCGCCATATCTCAAATGCTTCGATTCTGTTCTGCTCTGATTTCTCTTACACTACCATAAAACGCTATGCCTAAACGTACATTCTTATAAATTTATTCCTCAACTTGAGACCTACGTTTGATAGTAAAAATAGTTCACATGGCTCTAAGCACTATGGGACTTAACATCTGAGGTCATCAGTCCCCTAGACTTAGAACTACTTAAACCTAACTAACTAAGGATATCACACACATCCATGCCCAAGGCATGATTCGAACCTGCGACCGTAGCAGCCGCGTGGTGCCGGACTAAGGCGTCTAGGACCGCTCGACCACAGCGGCCGGCTACATCTGATAGTAGTAGTCTTCTTTTGGCCAGGAGTACCCCAATGAGGCGCTTAATCATGAATACGTAGAGGGTGTTATTCAGCTGTGACCCTGTCATGTTTTGGGGCTGTTTTTCACACCAAGTCTTGGAACCACTAATTTAAGTTACTGTGAACATCAACCAGAGTGTCTCTTTCAAAATTCTCTCTGACCATCTGTTGCCCTCTCTTTTACATCTTCGTGATGAAAATGCTGTGATCATCCCCCCTCTTCCAAGGTACACCTGTCATGTTCACAGCACTGCATGGATGCATTCCTGGTCTGAAGAACACTCATGCACTCTATCACACCTCGACTGAAACGCTAAATCAAAAATGGTTGAAATGGCTCTGAGCTCTATGGGACTTAACATCTGTGGTCATCAGTCCCCTAGATCTTAGAACTACTTAAACCGAACTAACCTGAGGACATCACACACATCCATGCCCGAGGCAGGATTCGAACCTGCGACCGTACCGGTCACGCGGTTTCAGACGGAAACGCCTAGAACCGCACGGCCACACCGGCCGGCGAAACGCTAAATCGCCCGACGTTTATGCACTGGAAAGTATTTTGGAGAATTTAGAACAGCGAGTGGAAAGTAGCTCCCAACAGTCCCATAATTTAGTTACTCTATAAAATCTAATCAACAATGAGTAGCTTGAGGTGGATAAGGCATATCTAAAAAATCCTTTCCCCTCTCTGTCTCGCCGAATTGAGGCAAGAGAGAGTGTTAAACGGTATTAGCGGGTGTCTCCTGGGTGTGACTTGCTTTTTTGTGAGATGTGCTTACGAGTAACCATGAGTAATGTAGATCTTTGACTTGGACAGAGCTGGCATATGCAGAGTTGCGACACAGCATGCTGTTTTTCTGCTTCGGAGCACAGGCACTGCATAGCCGCAGGTAGCAGCAACATTCCCCGACATTGTAATATCCAGGAAGTGCTAAAATAGAGCAAGCGATACTCCTGACTGCTTCCTGTTGGAGCAGCAATGTTGATGCACACCAGAGTATGCATGTGATAGGAGACCTGTTGCACAGTGATGGAGTGGCAAACGGTTTCATCGCAAGAAAATCTGTCCAGCGCTCATCCAAGTTAATGCGCTGGCAAGCTCCAGAAATAGCTACGTTTCCCAAACTGAAAAGTGTGGAGAGAACAGAGGAATGATTAGAGAAATTGAATTATGCATTTGCAGTTTCACTGTCAAGCGTAACACAACTTTTGCTCGATTAAATTCGTGTACAGTTTTTAATCTTTAATATTTTCAAATAAAAGAAACTACAGACGGGCAGCAGTTATTCGAAACAGTTAGTGATTTTTTTTTTTTTTTGGTTGGATGGGGAGTACCGCCGGCCGGTGTGGCCGTGCGGTTCTAAGCGCGTCAGTTTTGAACCGCGTGACCGCTACGGTCGCAGGTTCGAATCCTGCCTCGGGCATGGATATGTGTGATGTCCTTAGGTTAGTTAGGTTTAAGTAGTTCTAAGTTCTAGGGGACTGATGACCTCAGTAGTTAAGTCCCATAGTGCTCAGAGCCATTTGAACCATTTGGGGAGTACCTGATTTTTCGGATACTTATCTTTTACGGAAACTTATTGCATCAGTATACACTGGAATATGAAACTCATTTAAACACAGAACTGTACGTACATATTTTTTATCACACATCTTACAGATATCAGAGTGAACAGACTATGAAACCTATTTTTAAAGTCCAGAATGACCACCGAAGCAAGCCTACAGTTCAAGAATGAGCTGGGGCTTGTCTTTTTCCACTGTATCTCGTGAACCTTCTAAAGACAGCAAATGGACAGCATGATAATCTCCTTGTTGTTTTAATCAGTTCATAGCCGTATCAGAAAAGCATCGTCACTCGGTGCTCCTTTTTCAGCACTGACATTCTCTAGGCTCTCTCTCGTCATAGCAACAAAGTCATCGATGGCACGGCCTGTTATTTCATCATTCGCCAACACTTTTTAGCCAGGGTCATTAATATAGCTAGTCTTGAATACCTTTATGATCGTATTCTATATTCAAACGTTCCCTTTTGGGCAGAAACTGGCTGTTTGATTGCTTTTCAAATGCGGTTATAGTATCATCTGAAGGAAGGAGTTTATTCCATAGTTGGTCTTTCTGTGAAAGCTACGAGTATTACTATCAAGTACACTCGAAAATTTTTTTATAGTATCCTTGTTCATTTTAATGTTAGGTAATCTTGCTTAAATCTGACTCCACATTCCCAAGCTAAGATTGACCCACAAGTATTCTTACACAACTGAACTGTTCTTTTAAGTTTAACGGAAACAATAAAAGCAAAGTGTTTACATTTTGTCGACACGGGAAACGGTGTGACGGCAGCAAGCAATACCTGTCAAAGTGGAACGTACATACTTCAGCTTAGAACAGTTACACTGGGGAGAGACTTGCTGGCCAACACAGCGCCACAGAAAATTCGTCAGGGCGTAAGCGCAAATTTGAATTTACTGGTTAGAACACTTTCTGTTAACGAACGTTTCTGGGGGTCGGCTTTATGATATTCAATGCCGTAACCTAATAATAAAGACCAATAGGGGCAAAAACATTTCTCTACCTCGCGTTTTCCAGATGAAGAATTTAGAAGCTGTAGAATTCATTCCGATGGCAGTTGCGTTACATAAGCATTTTTTCTTTGGGTCATCAGTCTTCTGGCTGGTTTAAATGTGATCGCCATGACTTCATCTCAGAGCAGCACTTACACCCAAGGTCCCCAATTATCTGTTCGATATAGTCCAATATTTGTCTTCTCCTACGGTTTTTACCCTCTAGAGCTCCCACCAGTACAATGGAAGTTATTTCACAATGTCTTAACAAATGTCCTTTTGCCCTGTTCCTCCTTCTTGACATCGTTTTCCACATATTGCTTACCTCGACCTAATTCATTATTTTATCAGTCTATTTAATTTTCAGCGTTCTTCCGTGACACCCTTTCTCAAATGCTTTGTTTCTTTTGTTTTCTAGTTTTTCACTGTCAATAACTCACTGCTGTACAATATTGTGCTTCAAATGTACAGACTCAGATTTTCTTCCTCAAATTAAGACCTAATTTTAGTTCTTATAGACTTTCTTTGGCCAGGAATGCCCTCCTTGTCTGGACTCGTCTGATTCCTGGTCTTCCATCCATCGTCCGCCATGAATTATTCTGCTACCATTGCAGTAGACTCCCTTGACGTCGTCAACTTCGAGGTCACCAGTTTTGGTATTAACTACTTTGCTAATCTAATTTCTGCTTCTCCTCATTACTTTCGTATTTCTTCGGTTTACTCATAATCCATATTCTATAGGCAGTAGATTGTTCATACATTCAGTACATCCTTCAATTATTCTTCACTTTCTCTGAGGATAGTAATGTCATCAGCGAATCTTATCATTGGTATCTTTTCACGTTGAATTTTAATCCCCCGATGAACTGACTTTTTATTATTTTCGTCGTTGCTTCACCAGTGTACAGATTGAACAGTACGGACGAAAGACTGGATCCCTGTCTTATACACTTTTAATCTCCAAGTCTTACTAACCCCTATTGGTTCTCATATACACATACTGTACGTCGCCCGCCTTTCTATATGGTTTACCCCCTTTTCTGATCATCCATGCATCATTTCATATTGTCAAGTGATTTCCCTAGGTTGACAGATCCTATGAGCGTGTCTTCATTTATCTTCAATCTTGCTTCCATTAACAAGCACAACGTCAAAACTTCCATTCTTACTGTTCCCTCTTGTTTCCTGTACATACTGTACATAACCTTATTCCTGTATTTTTGAGAATTTAGAGCGTCTTGCACCATCTTACATTGCAGAAAATATTTCTTAGGTCGACAAATCATATCAACGTGTCATGATTTTTCTGTAAGTCTTCCATTACCAAGGTCAGAACTGCCCCTGTGGTGATTCTACCTTTCCTAAAACCATACTGATATCCAACAGCTACCCGGCTTTGTTTTCCAGTCTTCTTTCCTTTTGCATATTGTATAGCGAGCTAGTTATGACGCGATATTCCAAGGTGCTTTCCTCTCGAACACTGCAGCGTGCTTCCGTAACTCAGGCAGTGGTTGTCGGGTGTTATCCAATTCACTGTTGTATATAAGCTGAATACCTCATAATAGTTTCAGGATGTCGAGACGAAGCATCGGCAAATGATAGTACGCTACAGACACAGTAATTTTCTCCACCATTGTGACGATCCTCTCTCCTGAGTCCCGCTGATTTTGGTGTGGTCTTGGGGACTTACGGGCTTCGCAGGCAGCAACCAGTCACCGGACACCACATGTTTCCACCAGCAGGAGGCCGGACTGCTGCTGTAGTTATTCATCTGCACAAAGGACAGCCGCCTAACGGTTCCCGCGACCGTGAAAAGGTTGTCAGGAAAGGCTGACGCGCTTTGTAAAAGGGTGTCCAGAAGAAACCAGCTTCCACTACATGCTAGTGAACTGAGGCGATACGGCCTGTACTCCTCGCTAGGCGGTGGCCGAATGTTAGATGTTGCTATTGAGCACGAGAAAGGATGGAAGATTCAATCTTTCAGATCCTGTCAGGAGGGACTATGCCGCCAGTTATATGCAGGAGGCGTCTGTGGAGGACAAGCAGTTGTCCCGAGTTGATACAGAAAACGGGACACATGTAGTGTCCGTAGAGAGAAGCAGTGCTTTGTTATGTATGTAGTCCTCTGTTAGCAATGCAAAGTAACTTCTTTACCAGAAAACCTGGTCAAAAGAATTTATATACGACACATGTCTGCTGATCCAATAAAGCAATCTTGCAGAGGCAGAAAAAATAGTGGCCAAGGATCTACGAATATAAGCTATTTCAGGAGATGGAAGCTAAAATCAAACCATCTGGAGGGAGAAGCAGCAGCAGCAGCCAATTTGAGAAACAAATATTCAGACAACTGTAGGAGGTAACACCCAGAAATGGTGTATTAGAATGCAACAGCAACTCACAGTATCCGCGCGTCATTTTGAAGAGGTCGCTTACCTACAGGCTACATCTTCGGTAAAATGATGCAGAAATGAAGAGCTGCAATAATTTGTTGCTGAAGGTAACTGAACTTCTTGAGTAGCCGAAGCTGGCTCTCTGAGAACAACGGCACTGGCTTTTGTTTATCCATCAACTGAGTTTTGTTCAGCTGTTGAGTCAACAGTCACCATACCAAACTAGTGGATATTCAGTTTTATATGCTAGATGCATAGATCTGGTATGTCTTGGTTATGGCTGTTCAGCACAAGCAACTATACGCAGCACCACTCAACCTTATGTGAGAACACAGCGAGCTGTCAGTCATTTCGGTACCAGACAACAGAAGAACCAGTCTCTTCCATATATATGGTATCACTCAGCAAGGTTTTATAATCCGACTAAAACGTCATCAACCAGCTTAGTGAACTGCGGTGAGGCTGTTAGCCAGCGCTTCCAATCCTGTGGTCCTGTGTAAGTTCGTACCGACTAAGGTCCAAAGCGAGGGGAAAGATCCACCGTGGTATAACAATCATGTACGAAAGGTACTACGGAAACAAAGAAAGCTTCATCATAGGTTTAAGAGTAGTCGAATCATAGCTGATAAGGAAAAGCTGAACGAAGCGAAAAAGAGCGTAAAGAGAGCAATGAGAGAAGCATTCAACGAATTCGAACATAAAACATTGGCAAACAATCTAAACAAGAACCCTAAAAAGTTTTGGTCATATGTAAAATCGGTAAGCGGATCTAAATCCCCTATTCAGTCACTCGTTGACCACGATGGCACCGAAACAGAGGACGACCGAAGAAAGGCAGAAATACTGAATTCAGTGTTCCGAAACTGTTTCACTGCGGAAAATCGTAACACGGTCCCTGACTTCAGCCGTCGCACGGACGCCAAAATGGAAAATATTGAAATAAACGATATCGGAATTGAAAAACAACTGCTATCACTTAGTAGCGGAAAAGCATCCGGACCAGACGAGATACCCTTAAGATTCTACAGTGATTATGCTAAAGAACTTGCCCCCTTTCTATCAGCAATTTATCGTAGATCGCTGGAAGAACGTAAAGTACCTAGCGACTGGAAGAAAGCGCAGGTCGTTCCCATTTTCAAGAAGGGTCATAAATCAGATGCGAATAATTATAGGCCTATTTCGCTTACATCAATCTGTTGTAGAATAATGGAACATGTTTTGTGTTCTCGTATTATGACGTTCTTAGATAATACAAATCTCCTTCATCATAACCAACATGTATTCCGCAAACAGAGATCATGTGAAACTCAGCTCGCCCTATTTGCCCAAGAAATTCACAGTGCCGTAGACACTGGCGAGCAGATTGATGCCGTATTCCTGGACTTCAGGAAGGCATTTGATACGGTTCCGCACTTACGTTTAGTGAAAAAAATACGAGCTTACGGAATATCGGACCAGGTTTGTGATTGGATTCAGGATTTCCTAGAAGAAAGAACACAACATGTCATTCTTAACGGTTCAAAATCTGCAGATGTAGAGGTAATTTCGGGAGTACCGCAAGGAAGCGTGATAGGACCTTTATTGTTTACAATATACATAAATGACTTAGTTGACAACATCGGTAGCTCCGTGAGGCTATTTGCAGATGACACGGTTGTCTACAAGAAAGTAGCAACATCAGAAGACTCGTACGTACTCCAGGAAGACCTGCAGAGGATTAATGCATGGTGCGACAGCTGGCAGCTTTCCCTAAACGTAGATAAATGTAATGTAATGCGCATACATAGGGGCAGAAATCCATTCCAGTACGATTATGCCATAGGTGGTAAATCATTGGAAGCGGTAACGACCGTAAAATACTTAGGAGTTACTATCCGGAGCGATCTGAAGTGGAATGATCACATAAAACAAATAGTGGGAAAAGCAGGCGCCAGGTTGAGATTCATAGGAAGAATTCTAAGAAAATGTGACTCATCGACGAAAGAAGTAGCTTACAAAACGCTTGTTCGTCCTGTTCTTGAGTATTGCTCATCAGTATGGGACCCTTACCAGGTTGGATTAATAGAAGAGATAGACATGATCCAGCGAAAAGCAGCGCGATTCGTCATGGGGACATTTAGTCAGCGCGAGAGCGTTACGGAGATGCTGAACAAGCTCCAGTGGCGGACACTTCAAGAAAGGCGTTACGCAATACGGAGAGGTTTATTATCGAAATTACGAGAGAGCACATTCCGGGAAGAGATGGGCAACATATTACTACCGCCCACATATATCTCGCGTAATGATCACAACGAAAAGATCCGAGAAATTAGAGCAAATACGGAGACTTACAAGCAGTCGTTCTTCCCACGCACAATTCGTGAATGGAACAGGGAAGGGGGGATCAGATAGTGGTACAATAAGTACCCTCCGCCACACACCGTAAGGTGGCTCGCGGAGTATAGATGTAGATGTAGGAGTGGTCCTCTATATCCCACCAAGGCTTCAGAATAGTCGAATATCCAGCTATGGAAGAACTGCATCAACCTGGTTCTAAGGCACACGAATGGGTAGCAAACCTGGTCATTGGTCTTTGATTTTTCCTGTTGTTTATATAACGGCAAGTTTACAGTTATTTAATTTTTAAAGTATTTGTAATTGTCCAAGTTCGTCAAACGCTAAATAAATAAATAACGAAGCAATGGTTTCCCTACACGTTTTAATAGTTAAGGTATCCAGTTAGGCTTACACAGCGAGCAGTTGGTTTTGAGTTGCTACTGGGTTTTTGTTGCCACTTAATGTCGTCTCTAAAAAATGGATCAAATGGCTCTGAGCACTATGCTACTTAACTTCTGAGGTCATCAGTCGCCTAGAACTTAGAAATAATTAAACCTAACTAACCTAAGGACATCACACACATCCATCCCCGACGCAGGATTCGAACCTGCGACCGCAGCGGTCGCTCGGCTCCAGACTGTAGCGCCTAGAACCGCACGGCCACTACGGCCGGCAATGTCGTCTCTGTCGACGTTTACTAAAGCATACGTCAAGTAAGTCATTGACTTCCTCTCGTACGCGTACACTTAATAACACATAAACAGCCAGACTACGCCTACCTACTTTTGCCTGGGTCGTATCATACCTGAAAGAAAATGAAAACAGCTGCATTTCTCCAGTTCCAGTCAGGGATTTCGAGAGTTTTTCCATCGTAAGACAAATACCCTAACTTGGTATCCTCTCCCAAATATTTCCCGTGACAGCTAGCTCTGATTTGACTGAAAATACTAGAGACGGGGAGAATGGACTGATATCCACCACAGACATATGGCTTCAAATTATATTAATAAATGTTTCAGTAATTAACTTTCCAGCTTTTATTTCTGAATAAACTTCCTTATCGTGTTTACTATATTGCGTGATTTTTACATGTAGGCTTCATGTATTCTTGAATATGTTTAATCCTCCCCGTCCCTTCTACCAATGTCGAATCTTGATTTGTTCCTCCTATTACCGTACTCTTTGTTTTGTCTATATTGATTTGAAGGCCCCATTTTTATACTCCTTTATTAACTTTCTGGTGATATATTAAATGTCTTTTCCATTTTGTGGCTTCTGTAAATCACGAATGGCGGGACAGTTCTTTTGAAAGATCACCATCGGTATGAGGTATTCCTTTATTCTTCCGAATCCAAACTTTTCCTACGTCCCTTATGATTCCCTCGCCGATGGGACGTAAAAACAGTATTCTTCTTTCGTAGCTTTTGTCTTCTTGGTACAGGAAGTGCGTAAAAATGCAAGCGGAGGATTTGTTCCCGTATCTCTCTTTGTGATCACCTTTGCGGCGAGGGCTCATGCCGACAGAACACCGGCGGCTGGCTACTGTTCTGAATCGGCCCTTCACAAGTCGCGGCAGTGCCCTTTGTGCTGCCTCCGATCCGGTGCCGCCTCCGTTAATGATAATAGGCTATTGTTCCAGGCGGCATCTGGTTTCTCTGCCTGGCTGGCCGACCTAACGCGCCATTCAGCATCGCGCGTCCCAGATATACGAAACGATACCCGTCCCATTCCGTTCCGCATGATGCAGCTGTCGCTTCCGCTAGGCAGTCGATCGCCCGCAATAGAGCTGCCATGTGGAGGCTGCACAAAACAGTCTGTCTGTACCACGTTTCCGCCTGCCTTAATCATTTAAACATACCTTAAATGACAATTGTCGCGTGCCACTTTCGACCGGGAAATTTCATTCCTAAAGACAAAACTGATAAGAAACAGAAACTAAACAACAAACACTGAACTTATAATAGGTAAACTAAAAGCATGAATTTCATTTTATGCATGTTACTATTTTGTTAAGGAAGAAAATGTTCCCCCTATGGCATGTATGAACACGTGCCAGCTGAAAAAACAACAATATACATATGGACATGTACAGGGCTAATAGATCAAAGACAGGCGAAATACCCCAGACTTCAAGAAGAATATAACATTTCCAATTCCACAAAAAGCAGTTGCTGACAGGTGTGAAAATTATCGGACTACCTGAGAGGTGGCATGAGCTCCCTCTCATATTTCTATCTTACACTGAGTAATTCGATTTTCCTCTCTAATTGCACGCAGTGAGAAGTTGCTATTCCTTCACACGCTTACTTCCCACGCAGTGTCTCTCGTCACCCAGGTGGTCCGATGACAGGCGGGTTCTGCTGATCTTGAAAGGGTTAAGCCGATGGGTGTGAGGGAGTCGAGTAGATGCTTTCCAGACGCCGACATTGTCATAAGAGCGACACGCCCACAGGAGCCTGACGGAACGGCTGGGCTAGAGATTCCGTTACTTCGCAGAAACTTAGTGAAAACACTTTCTGGCGGGCTACCAGTGAGACGTGGGAATGTCTTGTGTTCCCAAGCAGTCTTGGCGGGCAAATTACCGCGTTTACTGCAAAATCGTAACTGCGATTGGTTTGCTCAGGGCATAGCTCCGTGACGTAGCAAAATCGGCGCAGAAATTGGCGCCAAGTATCTCCATTGGTGAAATAGTAGTGCGTCGGCAATAGAGTGGATTTCTCCATCTGTTTACGAGTTGCCGATTGGAATAATTAACCACGGCCACTGTCGTAGGTACGGGAATGTACTGTGTTCGGCTTGTACGGGTGCTCTTGAGAGTCGGCTCTCGCCTTTCGGTCGTAGTAGCTTACTAGAGTGAGCTCTCGCTGTTCTGGACAGCCTGCCTTCCGTTGGCTGTCTAATATACTTTCCTTTAATTGTAACTGTTTGACGAAGTTGCTGAAGTTTCGACTTCAACGTAAATTTCCGAGTATAGTTGGCAATTCAGCGTTCTGCGTACAAGCGGCCTGTGTTGCCCGTCTTGAGCAGTTTTAGCTAAAGTTGACTGTATCGGAGTTACTGTGTGACTTCGCTTGTTAAAATCATTCACTGTACCGTCAGTGATTGTATAGTGAGCCTTCTTCATCTCCCTCAGAGGCGTATTTGAGTTGCTAGGAAGTCTTTGGTATGGAACAACCAGACCAGGAGAATTTGTTTCGGGCTATACTCGCGACATTATCATCACCACGACGGGACGTCGAAGCAACCAGCCATCGCCTCCGGTATGCCAGATCGTGTCCTTGCAGTTAAGAAGACAGTTTGGTAATGTATGTCCGCAGCACCGGCAAATCAGGGAATTTTGCTATGTGACAATCAGAGCTCAGCAGAGCGCGCCTGTTCCCGTCTTTTCTAACGTGGTTCTGTCTTGAGTGTTCATTGTCTGAGTTCTCACTACTGTAGCAGCAATTAATGTTGGGTTGGCTGGGTGTTTCTCTCAAGATTTGAGTTGCAAGGAATTGGCTCCACATACCACTTGGTCATAAATGTCACAATCTAGTTTATGGGCAACTCCACCCTCACAGCACTTATTTGAGTATCCAATTTGACGTATTGTAAATGTTTCATGTGTTTTGTTTATTATTTTGAGTTTAGTCATAGTAAATCAAATTGTTATTTGGGAGAGAACTTTCATTCTGTGGATTGGTAAAGCAACCCTTTCATTTCCCACTACGTTAATAAAACTTCCCTGTATCAAATTAATTTCTATCAAATTAAATTATTGCAGCTGCCAAACCCTTTTCTACTCCACTTGCAGGCTCGATTACAGTCAGTTCGCGTTTCTTCTTAATCCACGTGCAACAGTAAAAGTCGGAGTTAGAAAAGGGCGGAGGGGGGCTTAGAGCATCATTTCCATATAAAGATTATAGAAGAATTTAGTATTAAATACACTGCTAGCCCCGGCACCTCGCATACGAATTTCATGAGTCATGACTGCAAACTACTGACACGAATTCCTTACGAAATAATGGAGAAAACTATAGAAGCCGGGGGAAGATTAGTTCAGGTTCCGGGGAAGCTTAGTTCAGTTAAAGAAAGGCAAACCTCTGCAGGTAGACTTAGGAAGAGATTTGACATTGTAGGCAGTAATACTCTCTCTGAAATTCCGAACGTAGCCGGGTAACCTGCAGGGTGCGAAAGGCTATTTACAACTTGTACGGAAACCTGACGGCAGCTACGAAAGTCGAGGGACAAGACAGTGAAACAGTGGTTGAGAAGGGAGTGAGACAGGTTTGTAGCCTATCCCCGATGTTATGCAATCTCTACTTTGAGCGAGCATTTGAAGGAATCAAAGAAAAATTTGGAGTGGGAATTAACGTTCAGGGAAAAGAAATAAAAACTTTGAGGGTCGCCGATGACACTGTAATTCTGTCGGAGACTTCGAAAAGCAGTTTAACGGGATGGAAAGTGTCTCGAAAAGAGAATGTGAAATGAATATCAACAAAAGGAAAACAGGGATAATGGGATGTAGTCAAATTAAATTACGTGTACTGATGGAATTAGATTAGGAAACGAAATACTTAAAGTAGTATATGAGTTTTATTCTTTGAGCAGATGAAAGAAAATGTACACTAGCAATGACAAGAAATACTACTTTGTTAACAACGAACGTAGACTTTGGCCTTAGGAAGTCTCTCATAGTCTGAAGTGGGGCGATGTGTGGAAGTGAAACATGGACGATAAACAGTTTAGACAAGAAGGGAATAGACCAAGAGATGAATATATTAAGCATATTCAAAAGGATGTAGGTTACAGTAGTTATTCGGAGGTCAAGAGTCTTACAGAGGATAGAGTGGTACCATGGAGTGCTGCATCGAACCACTCTTCGGACGACTGAAGGCCACAACAACAACAACAACAACAGATCAAAGAAGCTTAATTCTTCGTTGTTCAGAGAACACAAGACGGGCTGCAGATGCAATTACACAGATCTGAAGATGATCCAAAGTGATCTAAATGTGTAATCGATTTAAAAAAGTGTGAAACTGGGATGGAACAATAAATGAAGATTGTCTTAAATATCTACTTAATAGTCGTAATTCAAGTGTGGGGTATAGCCTATATAAAAAGCCGGATAAAATACAAGGCACTGCAGAGCACATCATGTTAATATTGTGTAACAAAGCCTCAAGCAAAGACAACGGCCTCAACTCGGAAAGAAGGAATGTCCACACGTTTCTCCTGCAATGCCATACCAACCTAAAGCAACGATCTGATGACTAGATCCCGTAGACCTACCAGATTGCGTGTATGCCGATTATTACGTTTCACTCATAGTTTCTGACGGTCCTAAAAGTTTTTAGTGGATTTAGCAGGCCAGTCGAGGTGCTGTTGGGTGCCTGAATGATTATGAAACCAATAAGCGCATGCGTTGCGCCCTGTGTGTCATCTTGGAATACAGCAGTATCCAAAGCATACTCAACATGAGGATATAAGACAAAGAGCAATCTCGGTCACCCAGAACGGTGAAATAAACGTCCTCGTCCTTGTTCGCGGTAATCTGAATGAATGAGTCCTATTCAAGGTACAAACATAACTGAATCACTCTGGCGTGAACGACATCTTCCAGACACCGAGTTAAACCCCTTATTGTATCGTAGGTGGCCTCTATGCTTTGTATCGTCTGAAAAGAGACAAAATCGCGACTTGTCAGACAGTCAACTACCGTCCAGCTTCTGTATTGTTTAACCCACTGACGACGTACACTTTTATGTGCCGCTGTAAGCAGTGGCTCTGTGCGAGGTGCCCCACTCCACATGTCCACTGGATGCAGTTTGCTTCGCAATGCTCTCTCGAAAAAACCAGCAGTCACTGACAAGCAGTCCGTTCACGACTGACAAGGCATGACACGCGTTTCCTATCACCATCTGTTAGGATATTTTAACGACCGCTGTTCTATGTCCTGTTGCTTCACTGCGAATAGCATACTATGTGGTGCCGACAACTTGCATAGCCCCCTTTGATATACAAACAAATTGGGCAACTTCATTCAAGGTGTGATAAAGCGAAAGTCCAAAAATAGTAGGTGCTTTCTGCTCATCTGACGTGCTTTCGAGTCTGCTTACCATATTGCACTGATCCCGTGCAGTCAGCTTGAAAATACACACTGCACTGCCATGACATACGGAAGCAGTGGAGCAGCACATCATCGCGTGGTAACACTTTTGCATCATCCAGAGTGCTACCGGTATGCTCTTTTATAGGTGTGACCAAAGTAATAGCATTTTATAGGTGTGACCAAAGTAATAGCATTTCGAATGAACTTACCATGTTATAAGATAACAAGTCTGTCCCATTTTCAACATACTTCTATAGCACCACATCTCAAACGCTTCGATTCTCCTCTTTTCCGATTTTCCCGCAGACAGTGAATCGTCTCGATACAATTGCAACATTACGAGAAGCCGGATCAGCGAGCGAGAGGCAGTGATCAGTGTTTGCCTTGCGGCAACCTAGCGGGTAATTAATGCAAGTAAGCTGGCGGTTGAGCACCGGAATGCGGGGTTTTTCCAGAGGTCCGGGAATGAACACTCGACTGAAGGATTGAAACGACTAAATCACGGGTAAGATGGCTGAATGAAAAATTAATACTATATTTTCGACGAAACTCCCTTACAAACCCTACAAACGCGAAACAGAAAAAAAAATCAAGAACATCAGAAAAATCACTGCGATGGGATGAGCTAATTGCAATATCAAGCACGACTGTAGATTATGAAATTGTTAGTAACTGAACCACTAGAGCGATTTGATCATATGAAGTGTCGAACGAAAACTGACGACGGAAGTAAATACCACAACAAACTACTTTTCAAATCATGCATGTGTATAGAGGATAACAGTAAAGTGTATTAAAAGTTTGTATGCAAGAGTGCCAATACTGTGAATCCTGCACAGTTACACTCAGTATAAAGGCAGCATAATTTACCTAAATTCGCCCCAATACATTCTGGTGGATTAGTACCCATGATTTATTATCTGATACGTGAATAACCAATGACAAAATTTTATAAGACCGCCGTGTAAGCGTGTATTGTAATGAATAAAACATGAAAATAATAATATTTTAAACATTTTGTGGCTGTGAGCTCAGCTACCATGTAGGCAACTATATAAAATGTAATAGACAACCAACCTGATGCCCACAGTTTTTTTTAAAAAAAAACACATTAGCCAGGTTTCGATAGTTCTAAGACTGTCTTCATCAGAATGGTAAAAGTTACCTAGAAAAATATATAAAGTATAGATAATATACATGAAATAGATACACATGTGAAAATTCTGGTTTTGGTTGACAATTTTCACGTATGTATCTATTTTATGTATATTAGCTACACCTTATGTATTTTCCTAGGTAATTTTTACTATTCTGAAGAAGACAGTCTTAGAACTATCGAAATCCGATTATTGTGGTTTTTTTAATTGTGTGCATCCTGTTGGCTGACTATTACACTTTATATGACAATAATAAACATTCCAGCTAAGCAGCAGGAGGACTCTCGTTCTTCAAACTCGCCAGATGTATTTATAAGTTTCGTAATTTCTAGACACATTGTAAATCCAGATGTAGGCGTGCTATGTGAATTTTGTTGATAACTTGTTTAATTGATAACTGGCTTAATACCATGATCGTATTTTAATAAGTGCTAGGAAAATGACAACAATGATTTTAACACTGTTTGAGTATTTAAATAGTATTTAAATGCGGTGCATCAGCTTTAGGTGTGGTTTGTATTTAAATTTCCAACATTCATCAGTAACGTATGTTATCACAGAAAGTATTTAAGGGAGAGCTGTAGGGCACACGTGGTCTTTGGTCTTTTGCTGGTCAATGTTCACTGTGCTTTTGTCGAGAGGGCTCTGCAGCCGAGAAACCATATGAATCATTTAGGCACTATAACTTCTCATTAGATTTGGAATGATTTTCGTGAGCGCGAGTTACATACTTTAACTTATCACTGCACTCAGATCATTTGACTCCGATTTGAACGACTGATGTTGCGCGGCTTACGAACTTCAAATTTGTTTATGTGGTTTGGGGCAGCTGTGAACTGTGAATATTTGTTGACATTATATGTTTGTGGGAGGGACTTGTTGCTCGGTTGTTGCGGTGGTTCGTCAGGAAAACGAAATTTGGTTGCGACTGATTAGGTGAAACTGTACTTCCAGACTTTGGGTGCTTGCTGTTGACTTTTCATCGATTTTATTGTTACTTATTTATTTTTATTTTGAGTCATGGTCTCCTGACCTATTGTATGCGACTCACCACCAATTTCTCTCCTGTGTCAACCCCTTCATGTCAGACTAGCACTTGTATTTTACATCGTCAGTTATTTGTTGGATACACTCCAATCTCTGCTCCCACGACAGTTTTCACCAATGTCAGCTCCCTCTAATACCATGAAGATTATTCCATGATCTCTTAACACGTTTCATAACATCCTATCCATTCTTCCTGTAATTTTTTTCCATATGTTCCTTTCTTCGTCGATTCTGAAGAGAACCTCCACATTCCTTACCTTATCAGTACACCTAATTCTCACGTTCTCCTGTAGCATCATATCTTAATCGCTGCGATTCTCTTCTGTCCCGGTTTTACCTTGTGAGTTATTCCTCATTGCAGCATCCACATCTTTGGCGAACTTCAAACGCGTCTCTTCATTCCTCACTAGTTTAGTATCCTACTTCATTCCACACTATCATTCTGTACGATTCTCTTAGCCGTCGGTCTACACTTCATCATTACTAAACTCTGATCTGAGCCTGTATCTGCTACTGGGTACGGATTACAATCCTATTTCTGATTTTGGAATTCCGCCTGGCAATGATATAATCGAACTGGAATCTTCCTGTTGTTTACGGAATATATCCCTCCTTTTTTTTATTTTTGACCAATATATGTGCAATTACTAGCCGAAATTTATTGCAGAGCTCAGTTACTCTTTGTCCTCTCTCATTCCTATCGCGAAGCCCATATTCTCCGATAGTCATTTCTCCTATTTCTTTTCATACAATCGCGTTCCAATCTCCCTTGATTATTAAATTTTCGTTTCCCTTTGCATACCGAATTATCCATTCAGTATTCTCATGTACTTCTGTCTGGCTACTCTGTCTTTTCATCTTCCGCTAGGGAGTTTTTAGTTTTGAAATTCCATTCTCCGTCACTTAGAACATTATTTTTAGTTTTTCCATCTTTTCCTCATGAGTTATCTCCCGAAAATCCGACAGGGGAACTGATCCGTAATCCTTTAACGATCGAGAGATCATCACGTCACTTCTTTTCGCACAAAGTGCCAGTGGTTTTCTTACATTGGTAATATCTGTTTCTGCCCGTTCACAGAAGTTGAACAACGTTGGGTTCGGCTAGTACATGGGTGGGTAACTATCCCAGAAAACCAAGACCGGTTTGTTTTATCCCCCAAGTGGAGTCCAATTCAAAGAGCTGCACCAGACGGTCGTGCCACACGACTTTCCAGCTTTTTTTATATATATATAATTACAGGGCACACGTCCCGCGGATATACCTTTTGTGTCTTTAATACCTTCCGCATCTTCGTGTCGTTTATCATTGCCGATTCCTCCACCGTTTACGGGCTGGTTTCATCCCCATGGGCAAGACAAAGCCGTGAACTACCTACCGATCCTTCGCTCTCTTTGACATGGCCATTGGCTTTGTGTCTTCTTATGGAGGAAGTCTTCAGCCGCTATTGCTGATGATTTTTATTCTGAACTTCCGCAGTGGGAGATAAATTCAAACCCGGCACCTATGGCTTTCTGATTATTAGTCCAAGAAGTTACCCTTAGATCTCTGGTCGAATAACGCACACATAAATGAACTTTGCTCATATATGTTTTGGCATTCGATGCACTGCTTACGCAACATATTTTAATTACTCTTCAAGAATCAGAAATTTATGTGAAGCCACGATTGACACTTGTGTCAATACTACTCATTTATTTATTTGATTTAAACTACAATCCTCTGGTTTTGTCATCATTAAAGTCATGGTGCCAGTTCACCACCTATGATACCGTAACGAGTACACACTAACGTATCTGGGATAGCGATATGCTCAAATATAGGTGGCAGTAGTACTGCGTACACAAGGTATAACAGGGCAGTTCTTTGGGCGAGCTGTCATTTCTAGCCGGTCGGTGTGGCCGAGCGGTTCTAGGCGCTACAGTCTCGAACCGCACGACCGTTACGGTCGCAGGTTCGAATCCTGCCTCGGGCATGGATGTGTGTGATGTCCTTAGGTTAGTTCGGTTTATGTAGCTCTAAGTTCTAGGGGACTGATGACCTCAGAAGTTATGGCCCATAGTGCTCAGAGCCATTTGAACCATTTGTCATTTCTACTCAGGTGATCCATGTGAAGATGTTTCCGATGTGATTATGGCAGCAAGATGGGAATTAGCGGACAGCAGTCTTCCGAGATCCACAGTGTCAAGAGTGCCGAGAGCACCTAATTTCAGGCGTTACCTCTCACCACGGACAACGCAGTTGCTGGCGACCTTCGATTAACGACCGAGAGCAGCGACGTTTGCGTAGAGCTGTCATGTCAACAGGGAAGCAAAACCTCGTGAAATATTCGCAGAAATCAATGTGCGACCTACTACGAACGACGGGAGTACCTTCGCTAATAGCACGGCAGCACCTGTTGCGCCTCTCCTACGCAAGTGACCGTATCGGTTGGACCCTACACGACTGGAATACCCTGGCCCACTAAGATGAGTCCACAAAGCCATGGACTCTAGTCGTCTACAAGGCACTGTGCGAGATGGTGGAGGCTTCATAATGGTGTGGACTGTATTTACATGGAATGGGCTGGGGCCGCTGGTCCAGCTGAACCGATCATTGACCAGAAGTGGTTATGTTCCACTACCTGGAGAACATTATAAGCCAATCATGGACTTCGTATTCCCAAATAAGATGGAATTGCTATGGATGGCAGAGCGATATGTCACCAGGCCAAAGTCGTTCACGATTGATTTGAAGGACATTCTGGACAGCTCCAGCGAATGATTTGGCAATCCAAATCGCCCGACATCAATCCCATCGAAGACTTATCTATAATCGAGAGGCCAGGTCGTGCACGAAATCCTGCACCGGCAACACTTAAGCAATTATGGACCGCTATAGAGGCAGCATGGCTCAACATTTCTACCAGGGGCTTCCAACGACTTCTTGAGTCCATGCCACGTCAAGATGCTGTGGGGAAAAGGAGGTCCGAAGCGATATTAGGAGGTATTATTCCATGACTTATGTCACTTCAGTGTTCGTCCTGCTCTGCCCACCTGCTCAGTGGTCTATAAAATCACCGTTATCCTCGTAAAATGCTGAGCTCTAAAGTACAGTGTCAGAAATTTCTTGTTCAAAATAAGACCTGTATTTAGTATAAGTGGACTTCGTTTGACCAGGCAATGCCGTCTTTACCTGTGCTATTCTTCTTTTCATATCGTCTTTACTTCGCCTGTCATGTGTTGTTTTGGACGGCCGCTGTGGGCGAGCCGTTCTAGGCGCTTCAGTCCGGAACCGCGGTGCTGCTCCGGTCTCAGGTTTGAATCCTGCCTTGGGCATGGATGTGTGTGATGCCCTTAGGTTAGTTAGGTCTAAGTAGTTCTAAGTCTGATGACCTCAGATGTTAAGTCCCATAATGCTTAGAGCCATTTGAACCTGTTTTTTGTGTTATTTTGTTTCCGAGGCAGAGATCCTTCACTTCATGTACGTCACAGTCTCGAAATTTGATGTTATTTTTATTGCTAATCTCATTTTTCTTAGTCCTCAGTACCTTCGACACTCTTCAGTTTGCTTTCAGTCCGTAGGGTGTTCGTTCCATTCAATAGCTCCAACAGTTCTTCCTCAATTTGACCGCTGATAATAATGTCATCATTAATAGTCTTCCGACCAGGACTTTAATTCCACTCCTCAAACATCTTTTATTTACGTCGTTGCTTCTTCGAGATTCAGGTTGAATAGATAGACTACACTCCTGACTTACATCCTATCTAAAGCGAGTACTTCGTTCTTGCTCTTTTAGTCCTAATTTTTTTTACTTTTTTATTTGAATTTATTGGCTTACGTTTCCGGCCCATACATTCAACTCAATAGTGGAAAGACGATAAGACATTGTGTTTTAGGCGACCTTTGTGTCAGTTTTGACGATACGAAGGTAAGGACAACATAACACCCTGTTTCCGGATGGAGAAAATCGACGACCCGACCCCTTCCGTTAGTAATCTTGAAACGTCCCCTTAGAAAAATTATACATGACTGTGCTTAAACTGACACACAGTATTTTTAGCGCAACGTAATCTGACTTTCAATACTCCCTACAAAAGAATGGCCCTGACTAACATTAACCTATACCTTTCACAAATCACTTACCTCACCAAAAATCGTCGTTACTCGAACTACTGCAATACAGCGAGCGCCAATACTGCCAGCTAAATAAAAGATTCAAACTACTGAAGGCACTAACTACTGATAGGCATAGTTAGCAAATGAAAGATTTTGATAGAGAACAAACAATCTATTTACCTTAATAGTGTTCAAAAGTCATAATGTATATAGCAGTTCACGACATCCAGTCTTACAAATTTCAAAACTCCGCCATTTCCCTACCCACATCCACCACTGCTGGCGGCTCACCTCCAACTACGCAACGCTACGCGCTGCTAACAGCCAACTGCCCAACACTACAATAGCCAACAACAATGCAAACCAGCCACAGACTGCACGCAGCACAGTCAGTGATTCCCATACAGACCGCTACGTGGCGTTACCAATATAAAAACCTAAACAGCCTACTTACATAGCCCCCATGCTCCCCACGAAAAATTTTACAAATTGTTTTGGGCAGTGGCCAATACAGATTTGAAAAAAATTTCATATTTACAATAACAAAGAAATCAAAGGCACACACTTATCAATACAATGTTGGTCAAAAGCTAAAATTTTCTCACAGTTCATAAAGACAGTCCTGATCATTCATCACAGTAAAATTGCAGTTTTTTTTCTCAAAGTCTGAGCAGTAAATGAAAATGCACACGGAAGTAGTGGATTTCCATGCAGTCTTGAAGAAGTAGTTTTGTCCTTCAACGGAAAGACAGTGCTGACTGTTGACATGCAGATAGGTAATGGGCCACAACAGAGCAAACGCACAGCAGAGTCATTCAAAGTTTTGAAGAATATTGTTTGGTAGGTAGGTCATCACAGAGCAGACCACTGTAGTCTTGTTAGAGATTACGGTATTGGTGGGCCACCAGAGGTGCAGACCCAGTGCAGTCCTTGTATAAATAATGGTATTTGTGGGCCATCAAAGGTGCAGACACACTTCAGTCCTTGTAGAGATGGCTAGCAGCCATCTGTTGCGACTGTGCAGGTGCACAATCACCATCGAAGAGTCTTGTACTATATAGCAAGTCCATAAACCACCACTTGTGCACTCAAAAATTTTTTTTTGAAATGTCCTTAGAACCAGCAATGCTGTTAATCAGTCCCTTGCTGACTTATTAACACACGTCCAAACACTAACAGTCCCTACTTCTCACATATTGTCCATAGACTATGACCAACAGAAATGTGTGCAGTGAAATGTAATTTACAAGTTACTTAATTTGATGAACTGGTGTCAATTACAATTTTATAACATAAGAATACAATAACAAAGGTACAAGATAAATCATTAAAAACATAATAATAGAGATAACATTTGTAGTAATACAGGCTTTACAAAACAATAGAAATAAACATATACATCAGTGATACAGGAATTATGACATAAGTACACACATAAAAGATAGGAATAACTTTTGAAACATCAACTTCACACATGAGCATTAAAACAAAACAGGATAAATATTGTCTAAACATTTTTACAAAGTAAACAACATATTATAAATGCAAATTATATTTGAGGATAACAGTATGCCACATCATAGTGAATGTACCTGAGTATTAGAAAAATGCTGCAACATAAGTCTTATCAGATAAACACATAAAAACAGGAAGAACACAAATATACAAGAGTACACAAACACATAGCAAAATAAAACAAGAGAAAAGGGCAGGGTTTGTTTTCAGTGTAACATTTGGTACTGCAGTCCAACCCAAAACTTCATTCCATAGCTCTTTCATCTTATTTTAACATTTGTTTCCACCAAAAAAATCCTGTCCAAGCATGCTTTCTGTATTTATATGTTCATATATTTCTTAGTTCATTATTTATTTTCCATTATCTTACCTCATCATTTATTTCCAAGAAAATCCTACCAAAACCTGTTGTCCCTAAACCCTACTTTTTTGTTCATATCCTCTTTCAAAATACTTTTTTGGCCAAACCATTTTCTTATAGCTTCTCAGTGTATTTCTTCCAATTCATCACAACTCGTTCTTATATAGCCTACACCATATTAAGCTAACTTAAACCTACTGAGCTTAGATGCTAAACTAAGGGACGAGGTAATGCAGCAGCACAAAACAATTAATACAAACGGCAATGAAAAGAATGCAAATTGGCAAAGCTAGCAGCAGTAAATGTAATAACATATATCTAAACATGACAAACCCACAAGCAGAAAAAAATAGTACACTAAAGACAACAACGCAGATAAGGGAAATGTATATTCACATCTTAATGTCTATGTAATTAAAGTGTTGCACCACAAAAACTTATTCTATGAAATAAAATACCAAGTACTTGAAACTGAATTATGTATGCAGTTCCTGTGAAGGGAAATGTCTCTTTGTGCTCCCTCATTTTTTTGGAAGTATACCACAAAATTATTATTTACTGGATCTGTAGACAGAAAATAATTATATTAGTACATCTATAAAATTTTATTTTAACCAATGCTGCAGTGCAGTTAGAAACTAGATATTAAACAAAATAGGCAAAGCAAGGCGTGAAACGTCATTCACTAGCCATTTGGCATTTCATAATAAAGTAAACAATCTTTCAACTATCAAGACAATAGACATGGAATGTTTCTCATCATTTCATTTCAGTAAATGTCATAAATTAAGAACTCTACAGTGTAATCATGATTTCAAGTTTGAGCGTGTCGTATTTGCGATGCTTTCTACAAAGAAATGTCAATAGCAAGGATAATGGCCTCCTTTTTTCTCCACCTGTGCCTCTGAAAGGCACACACTAATGGCTTTTTTCCAGGCGACTGTCGCACAGCTGGGTGCCCACGACGCATTACGTGAAGGTGGTCACTTAACTTTCTTACCGAAATATTTACGACACCAGTTTGCACTACAGTGACAGTCTGATATCAAATTTCCCAGGTCGTGAATTTGGGTTACAAATGTGTAGAAACAAAATCCTTTAAATATAATAGTGTCCAAAAAATTTTCGGCGGCATTGTGATACATTCATGCATTCATCGACACATCTTCAATATTTCATCATAATAAGTACATAGCATAATCAGATTCCTCATATAGCATCATCTCATTGATCATAAACATACCTCAACAGTATAATACACATCGTCGTCATAATAATAACATCATAAAAGATCAATCACATCTCAGAATTGTCATAGCTTTCTGGATATTTTAAAACCTAAAATAAATCCTCTGCTCATTTCAAATGTGTTATCTACCTCAAACGTACTTTAAAAATCATGATCCCATACCAAATACGCCATTCAAAGCTCTCATAGTATCAGGTTCTGAAAAAATATGAAGAGCTCGCAAAGTACAGACAAAATACAATTTCATAAGTGTGAAGTTATCCAACAGTGTAATTACGTAAACATCTGTCACTGATGTAGTAAAATAAATGTTTGACTCTCTCAGTTAAATAATCAGATAGCTGTGTAATTCTGTGTTAGAGAAACATGGTACCGATGTGTAAAGTTGTATAAGCAAATACCATATTAGCTAGGGTTCCTTGTGCTTGCCAAACACATGATACACAAAGTAAGCGTGTACCCCTCCCAGAGGATTAATGTAATTATACCCTCAGGTATTACAGATTACAGGAATGGAATGAAATGTATCACAGAAAACCTTTGTACCATTGTACTTCAAATATTTTTAAAAATAAATGTTTTAAGTACAAAATTAATCACTCAAATACGTATACTGTAGCGCTAAACTGTGTGTCTTGTTGTAAGATAATCTCTGTGGTAGTGTCGTAGTTATCGTCCTCCGAAAGCTAAGTTCCCTAGTAGTCAATGTACTTACCTCATGATAAACAAAAGTGAAATGCTTTGGTATAGATATCTTAGTTATTACGCTTATTGCCGTGATGAAGAAAGTACTGTGCTGTAACGTATTGTTGTGCTACAGAAAAGGTTGTCTCATTGTAGCTATACCACCAAAGTTATTACTAAAACATGTTTTACTTTCCAGAATAATTCAGAAAAACTGTGCAGGTATAAAACGGAAACACCGCAAAAGCAACATTGTAAATTGTCACTCATTAGTAGCGTCGTGATAAAATTGTGTAACTGTCACACAAACTAACCACTGTGTCATCTGGTATCTCACAGAAAGTACTTTAAATCCAGAATGTATTTTCAAGTAAATCATTAAAATCTCATTAGCAGTACTGGTAAATGTTGTAAGTATGTGAGCCTTATAGTCGTTACATAATCGTGCAACTAACAAGCAAGAATGTACACACAAAATAACACTGTGTCGTCTGTTCACAATAACAATGCATTCGTAATTTCTGTTTAAATAAGTTCTCTTGGTTCTTGACTGGATATTTAACTTCAAACATTGTTGCGTGTTAACAGATTCTAAGTCTGACAAACGATACTAGTAATGTAAAGTGAAAAGTTATATGGCAAAGACAAAGTCAAAAAGCAGGTTATCTTTCAATAAACGGTTTTACATGTGAAATGTGGTGTAAACCTTTACCCTTCCTAGTACGCAGAGTTTCAACTTCAACGCAATTATCATGTGGTATATGTCGGATTCTGTAAGGTCCATTGTAAATTAGAAAGAATTTGTGACTCAAGTGTTTCTTCTTATGTGACAATGAATGAGCTTTAATGAGAACTTTCTGACCAATATATAATTTCTTTGCATTTTCTTTACTGTGTAGTTTTCTCCTTTTGTCTGCTGCAGATTTTATATTTTTAATAGCCAAATCAATTATGTCTTTGTGTCGAAGTTTACGTGTATTTGGGAAAGGTACAAGCTCTCTGATTCTGTTCGGTGGTTCTTCATTCTTCAGTACAAGAGTAGGTGGTAAAGCAGTGGAGTCATGAGGCATCTCATTCAGGACATTTTGAAATAAGTGTAAATATCTGTCTCAATACTGATGATTTCTGTGACAATAAAGTCTGCAAAGCTTATTGATTTCTTTCATAATCCGTTCGGAGGGGTTACAATGTGGTGATTACAATGAAATAAAAACAGGTTTGATTTTATGATTCCGAAGCATGCGTGACCAAACAGCAGATCTTAATTGCGGTCCGTTATCTGAAATGACTTTAGCAACGTGGCCAACTTCACATAAGAAATTTTTGACAAAGGCGTTGGATACAGACCGTCCAGGGACTTTACGTAACGGAGTGAAAGAAACAAATTTTGAAGTAAGTTCAACAGTGACTAGAACGTACGAAAATCCATTAGATGTTCTGACAAGGGGTCCCAAGAGATCAACAGCAGCAAATTCTTTTAATTTAGAAGGAATGATAGGAAACAACGGAGCACGATGTGAGATAGTAGATAGCTTCGCCTTTTGACAAAGTTTACAAATAGAAAAGACCCTTCGAATTCTTTTTTTCCATATTGTTAAAATAACAAGTCGTCCGAAGAATATGATAACATTTTCGTGGGCCAAAATGTGCTTAGCTGAAATGAATGTACCAAATGAGCTTATTAACAAAATCGTCTGGAATGCAAAGTACACATAGCTTGTCATCAACTGTGCAGCGTTTGAACAGTATGTTGTTTCTAACCAGATAATAAAGCCGAATCTGTGTGTGTGGCTTTTCATGCCATTTGCTTTTGATGTCTTTCCAAATCGGATCTTTATCTTGTTCATGAGCAATGTCCTTTAAAGATCTAGAGATGAAGTTTTCAAAAGCGACTTTCTGAATGTAAAGAATACTGAAATTTTTCTCGAGGTTGCCCTCTGTGTCACTTTTCTCAAGCCCAGTCGGTGCGCCTGACAGTGCGTCCGCAACAATGTTCTCCTTGCCGGGAATGTAGACTATTGTGAAGTGGGATTCTTGCAGAAACAATGCCCAACGTTTTAACCTGTCATAATTTAATTTTGAAGACATAAGAAATTGTAATACACGATTATCACTGTTTACTTTTACGTGCTTACCAGAAAGAAAGAAACGGAATTTGTTAAATGCCCAAACGATAGCTAAAGCTTCTAATTCAGTAACGGAATAATTTTTTTCAGATTTTGTTAGCACTCGGCTAGCAAAAGAAATGGTTTTCTGAACAGTAGTGTCATTTTCTGTGGCTTCTTGAAATAAATGAGCACCAAGACCGACTTTAGAAGAATCCGTGCTAAGGCAGAAATCTTGTGACAGATCTGGATGAGCCAGTATTGGCGCGTTAAGTAGCGATTCTTTCAAAGAATTGAATTCCAACTGTGTTTATTCGTCCCAGTTCCAAATAGTATTTTTTCCAGTGAGAGAACAAAGTTTTGGTGTAACTACAATTTGCATATTCAGAAAACGACGGTAAAAATTTACGAGACCTAGAAAACTGTGGACTTGAATTTTTGTGGATGGAACTGGAATGGCTCTGATTGCTTCTAACTTTTCAGGATCCGGCTGAATGCCTTCAGAAGAAATAATATGTCCCAAAAACTTCACCTTTGTCCTACCGAATTCAGACTTTTCCAAGTTAACTCTAATTCCAGATTCTGCAAAAATATGTAACACGCTGTTGAGGATGCGATTGTGTTGTTCCCATGAGGCTTCTGTTACCAGAATATCGTCCACATATAAGGTGATGTGACGTTTTAAGAACTCATGTAATATGGAATTTAGCCCGGGAATGAATGCTGCCGAAGAAATGTTCAAACCAAAAGGAAGTTTCCGAAACTGATAACAAACGCCGAAACAAAGGAAAGCAGTGTATTTTCTACATTCTGGATGAAGTCAGATTTGATAAAAGCTGGATCTGAAATCAATAGAAGACAACACTTTCACACCATTAAAATTTTGAAGAAGTTCATCTAACGTTTGCGGCCTGTCTGTTTCAGGAATGATGATAGTATTGATTTGTCTCGAATCTAAGACAAGCCTGATCGATCAATTTTTCTTCTCAGCAACATGTAATGGATTGTTGTATGAGCTTACTGCAGGCTCAATAATGCCCTCGTCAAGCATAGATTGTATTTCTGTTCTAACACGGTCCCTATAACGCGCCGGAATTACGTATGGTCTAACACAAAATTTAGTATGTTCACGAACACGAAATTGGTACTGAAATCCCTTGATTGTTCCTGTTTTGTGAGTAAAAACTGTGCATTGTGCTTGTAAAAACTCAAAAAGGTCTTGGCTATCAGTGTCATTACAATTCTCAATTGTTTGAATTTTATTCTGAATTAACTCATTAGTATCAAATGCGCCATCGATATCATCCCTGTCAGTACTTGCAGAGTGATTGTTAGTGTCAAGTTCCGTCGCAAATTCCGAACTGTTGTCTAACAGGAGGTAAAGCCGATTAATTTCTTCGCCATGGTTTGAGAGCCAATCTTCAAATTTCAAAGCTATTGACTTACCTTCCTTCTCTAAACTTATTTCAGCATCGTGAAAGTTTAAAATTGCTTTCTATTCATTCACAAAGTCTACTCCCAATATAATTTCCATCGACAATAATGGAACAATAACAAAGTTCATAGAGAAGCTGTGGCTTTGACAAGAGAATTCGAAGTTTGTTTGTTGGCGTACATCTGCACTTTTTCCAAAGATTCCACCTTGTAATTTAATCTCACGTAACAGAAGTGTGGGGCAATCGTTCGATTTGTTGCATTTGCCATTACTGAAATGGGACTGCCAGAGTCAAGTACTGCCGTAAATTTTATGTCATTTACTGTAATGTGTATCACAGGATGTGCAATGTTGTTATGTTTTACGTCGTGTTCCTTGGAGTAAGATGTCCCTAATGTCTTCCATTTTTACATAATTACTAGCTACGGCAGCTGCGTCGTCAGTTTCAGAAGTAAGTTGCCTATTGTGTCTTTGTTGGCGCGCGTAGTTATTGGGATTTGGAGACCTAACTTCTACAAATTCACCTTGTCGAGAGGGCCCTGCTCTGCTTGAATCCCGCCAGTTCTGATGCAATTCAGGTGTGTCGTTACGATCATATCGTCTGTCGTCATGTCGGTAGATTCCATAGTTTATTTCTTGTCGGTCACGTGGTGGAGAATTTCTACCTGAACCGTAACTGCGCGCTGGACCGTTGCGTCTACTGTTAATCTGTCTCCCTTGATAATAATTATTTTGGTTCCCATATTGTCTGTTTCTCTGATTGTCTCTGTGATAGTCACTACCGTGGAGAGGTGATCTTTCCCTGTAATTATTACTCCTCTGTCAAAGGTTGTCATATGGGTGGTGTCTGTTTTGGTCACGATTTGTGTTGTGAGAATAGCCTTGTCGTGTCCAGTTATTATTTCTTTCATCACGGAATTGTGACGGATGTGACCTGTAATTGTTGTGTTCCTTTTTTCGCGTTCCGTGATTGTCAGTGTCAATTTCCAACTCTTGTAAGAGTCCCTGAAAAGCTTCAATGTCGTCTTTGCAACGTCCTGCCAAAATAATATGTCATAAATGTTCAGGCAATTTGATTAAGCAAATGCGGATGAGTTCTGAGGGGTTGTATGGGTTTTGACAGGTACTGTGTCTTCAAAATATTTCACAAGACTGGAAAATTCAGATTGTTCGAAATGTTACATCATTATGATGCTATGTTTTACTCGGTCTTGTGTAGCTTGAGCCCAATATCCTGAGAGGAAGGCATGATAAAATTCTCCGTCACTGTGACAGTCGTGAATGACCGATCGCATTCTTTCAGCTGGTTCAGTTTCTAAGTAGCCACACATAAATTCTAATCTGTGCTCTAATGACCAGTTGGGAGGAAAACAATGAGTGAATTGATGGAGCCACGCTTGTGGATGAATGTCGTTGCTAGAATTCTTAAATGTTTTGAATTTACGTGTAGTAATGAACAGCCTATAGTCAAAATCATCGTGTTGGCGAGTTGCATATCGGTCATTGTTACGTCGTGTCGGCAGTTCCATCTCAAAATTCGGTGCACCTTGCCAATTTCTTTCATAATTTCCGAAATGCCTTGTGTTATTATTTTGTGGCTTTTCCGTGTTTCTAAGTCCCTCTTCCTGTGTTGGAGTGCGAATGTCCTCTGAAATATGTAATTTTTGTATTACATGTGCCAACTGATCTTGTACTTCCCGAATTTCTCTTTTGTGTTGCGTATTAATTTCATTCTGATTTTGTTTGAATTTCTTAATTTGTTCATACTCTTCTGTGTCAGTGATGGCTACAGGTCTTAGGTCATTCAGATCATCATCTACCTTTGCCGATAAGTTAGTGAACTGATCCGAAAGTTCAGCTGCTTTCTCCGATAGTGTACTTATTTCCTCAGTGTGTATTTCTGAACCAAGTTTCAGAGCGTCCATTTGTGTTGAAATCGAATCTACTGTGTCCTTTAAGTTTTTGCAAGTAGCGTAACCGAATCGGTAGATGCAACTGAGTCAATTTTAGCCCACAAGGGCTCATGAGTTTCATGAACAATAGTTTGCAGTTCTTTTATGGCCGCTTCGTAATTCTGTAATGTATTTTCATGCCGCGAAAAATTACGTTGAAAATGCTCACAAATTTGTGTTTTTACGTCATTACAGACTTTTTGACATTTCAATTCAATGTTATGTAACTCAATAGTTAAATCTTCACGTGTTTGTTCAAGAGTGGTGTCTAACTTTTGAAGCTTTTGCTGTGTTTGTCTCTGATTTTGTTCCATTGTGTCTAACTTTTGAAGCTTTTGCTGTGTTTGTCTCTGATTTTGTTCCATTGTGTCTAACTTTGGAAGCTTTTGCTGTGTTTGTCTCTGATTTTGTTCCATTGTGTCTAACTGTTGCTGTGTTTGTCTCTGGTGTTGTTCCATTGTGTCTAACTTTTGAAGATTTTGGTTGTATCTAACGTGTGAAGCTTTTGTCCCATTTGTTGCATTAATTGTAATAACAATTCACTGGTGTCTGAAACATGTTCCTCAGTGCTATTCGGCAATAAATTTGAGCCGGTAATATTCGCATTTTGAAAAGCAGAAAATGTGTCTTGACTTATTTGAGAAAACGGCGAGGACGCAAAACCTGAATCTACTTCATTTTTGTTGTGAACAATTGTCTTTTTCAATTTACTGTTTGCGGAAATTTTATTTTGATGTTTTTGGCGCGGAATAAGTTTTTGATCTGATGTGTCACTTTAGCAATGAATAGTATGAGACATATTTCACAGAGATATGAGGAGCTATTTCTGATAAAGTGCTGTTTAATTTGAATTTTGAGCTATCTTTGTTATTGTTTTTGTTTTTGATTGTATTGTGAAGTTTACTATGGTGTCAGAGGTGTAACCTTTAGAGTGGGCTATTAGTTTGATTGTAATACTTAACCGACGGAGAGAAAAAGGCTTCATCGGTCATTACCACCATCTTTCAAACCTAAAAATTAAATGTCTACCTGTATAAAATCATCTGTTCTGTGAAGAAGTACCTTTCGAGTAATTACAGACTTGTACCATACCTGTACTCATATCACGTTATTTGCCACATCAAATCGTCATTAGGCACTATAAAAAAATGTATCTGCCATCTTGGATTTAGTTAAGTTTATTCATCAGCATGATTTTTTAAAAGAAAATAAAACCTCTGTCCTGTAATACGTAGCCGCGCGTGATCAGCCGAGCGGTCTGAGGCGCTGCAGTCATGGACTGTGCGGCTGGTCCCGGCGGAGGTTCGAGTCCTGTGTTTGTCCTTAGGATAATTTAGGTTAACTAGTGTGTAAGCTTTGGGACTGATGACCTTAGCAGTTAAGTCCCATAAGATTTCACACCCATTTCTTTGTTTTTTTGTTTGTTATATGTAATGGAGGGCTTTTCAGGAAGTAAGTATACTGTATAGAGCATGTATAAGCGTGAAACTATGTAATGACAAAAACATTGTTATATTTTAGGACGCAAATGTAAAACCTTTTGTGAACTATGCATCACAAAAACTATGTTATGTTTTAGGACATAAATGTAAAACTTGCAAAGAAGTCACACTATCATCTGATAGTGGGGTCAGTACTGAAACTAATAGTAGTAGAATATAATAATTAAAAAAAAAAAACTTGTGGCTGGTTGCAGTATTGCCTACAGTGTAATACATAGCGTAACGCAAATTAAGTTTCCTTTAATTTACGTCTATGGTCACAAACTTTTTGTTAACAGATTACCGGTTTCGGTCTATAATGACCATCATCAGATCTGCAGCAGAAAATGGGAAAAACATAAATACACTCACAGATTGTCTACAGCTTAAGAACAATACATAGACCACAATGAAAATCACTACTGACAAATATATGCATTTGTGAGCATAATCTGCGAGTGTATTTATATTTTTCCCATTTTTTGCTACAGATCTGATGATGGTCATTATAGACCGAAACCGGTAATCTGTTAACAAAAAGTTTGTAACCATAGACGTAAATTAAAGGAAACTTATTGTATATAAGGTCGCTGTTTTATTCACGACAATGTCGCAGCTTTTGAAACGCAAATTCTCGTATTCTTCGAGGGTCGGTAAAGAGGTTGCGTAATCGACGACTGTGCCGCTCCCTCAACTTGGCTCTCGCTCCATGAGACGCAGAGAGCTACCGGCTCACCGGCAAGGAGGGCGGATGTGGGGACCCGGCGACTAAGTGGTGCGTAATTCGTCGTGGTAGGTGCGGCGCCGGCGCCGGCGACTGCCCACGCGCTGCCCTCCGGAGCGTCCCTGCGCCGCGCCGCTCGGATCATGGACGGCTTATTTCAGGCGCGGTCGTCGACCCGCCAAAACTTCCGGCGCGTCTCGACGCCTGGGCCGGCAGCGCGAGTGCGCTAATGAAGGGAGGCGCCCCTCTAACGGGGCCAGGCGAGCTGTGGTGTGGCGGGCCTGCGTTTAATTCGCCCCTACTTTTAGCCAACCGCACGCCAGGTCCCCCCCCCCCCCCCCCCAGCTTTTTTAAACCGGAAGATAAAATTAATTAAAACCTCGCTAAATATTTGCTTTTAAATGAAAATGCCGAGTGAAAACTTCGCTTAATGAGCGTGGCCGAAGAATGTGTGGCATTTATTAGGTTTAGTTTTCACCCACATGTAAATATTTAAACATAAAGTGAAATTAATTAAACATCAGTCAAATATTTGAGCCTAGCCTTTTTATTTTTCCTCGAAATATGTGCCTCGCTCGCCGGCGGTGTACTGCGCACACAGCGTCGCTTCCCGACAAATGGTGGCGGCGTTTTGGTGCCAGCGGTATTGTTATTCCGCCGGCGTCAACGTAATGGAAAACCAACAGCGCGATGCCAGAGCATGATTTGTAGGGATTCCATGCTCCAAAATACTTCGCAGCTCGACTATTTAATGTACGTGGTTGTAAAGTTTTCCAGACTCGTGTATTTAAATGATCTCGTGGATAAACACAATATAGGAAAGTTTGTAAACCAGAATACAGCGAACTGCCTGAATAAACCCGCAGTATATGTTGAGCTTCGCGGAATTTCATGACCGTTGTCCAACAGAATTTTGAAGAAGCTGCCACAGCAAACATAATGACAGTATCGCCTCAACGTATTGCGGCGTAGTTCTTCGTGTTAGGGTGACAAAGCCATTATTTAGCAATAAAATATAGCTTATATCTGCTTTCTTGATTATTGTCAGATTTATTTCTTTTACGCAAAAACTCAATTTTTTATCTACATACCATTACCTGCATAGTGGTGTCAACAGCATGATTAACTCGTTGTTTTAAAAGTTCCTTTAGTCTCAATGATCATTCAGTTTGTCTGTTAGAATGTAACTTGCTATACACAGTCGGAAGTAGGAAGAAAATCGTTCAGTTTGTCTTGTAGAATGTAACTTGCTATCGACAGCCGACAGTCGGAAAAAAACAGCCGAACTAACATGTCCCACACAGCTCTAGACGAAACGGTGGAAACAAACTGTTTCATGGACCACGACGATACAATACGAAAAATTCACCAGCAACTCATTAGAGACGGACTTTCATTAACAAATCATACATTTCCACGTGATGCCTACTCCTCAAAGATAAACTGTGTAAATGTTGTGCAGTTACAGAAAGTAGATAGAATAATTGTCAGAGAATACAGCATGGTCAGTTTCGAACTTCTTCACATGAACTGAAGTTCACAGGTTACTGATGGCTAGTTTTAAGCTTATTTACAGTTACTTGTACTATGTTCGCAGACATTAGTCTTGTAGTGACTGTGACCTGGAAACGATTCTGTTGTTAAAAATTTAATATGCATTTTTTTATGTTCAAGCCAGTACAGTCGTCACACGGTCAGTTTGTTGGTTTTAGGAAACGTAAAGGCACCGGAGAGAAATTGTGTAGTTGCCCTCGAAAACGGAAGAAAGACTGAAGAAAAATCATAACACGTTCAGAGGATTTGTGGTCCTAGAAAAAGCGTTCGACAATACAAAGTGGTGCAAGATGCTCGAAATTCCCAAGGAAAAAGATGACAGCTATTGGAAAGGGCGGGTAATAAACAATACGTATGAGACCTAGGGGATAAACATAATAATGGTCCATTTGGTAGCTGTGTGGTCAGTGAGGCAGATTGTAAGTAAGCTGTTAAGGTTTTTATATTGGTAACGCCACGTAGCGCTCTGTATGAGAATCACTGGCTGTGCTGTGTGCAGTCTGTGGCTGGTTTGCATTGTTGTTGGCTATCGTAGTGTTGGGCAGTTGGCTGTTAGCGGCGCGTAGCGTTGCGCAGTTGGAGGTGAGCCGCCAGCAGTGGTGGATGTGGGGAGAGAAATGGCAGAGTTTTGAAATTTGTAAGACTGGATGTCGTGAACTGCTATATATATTATGACTTTTGAACACTATTAAGGTACATAGATTGTTTGTTCTCTATCGAAATCTTTCATTTGCTAACTATCCCTATCAGTAGTTAGTGCCTTAAGTAGTTTGAATCTTTTATTTAGCTGGCAGTATTGGCGCTCGCTGTATTGCAGTAGTTCGAGTAACGAAGATTTTTGGTGAGGTAAGTGATTTGTGAAAGGTATAGGTTAATGTTAGTCAGGGCCATTCTTTTGTAGGGATTTTTGAAAGTCACATTGCGGTGCGCTAAAAATATTGTCTGTCAGTTTAAACACAGTCATGTATAAATGTTCTTAGGGGACGTTTCATATGTCGACCCTTAGCCGAGAATACCTCACTGGAATCTTCTGATTTTTTCTTGTAGTTTGTGTAATTAGTGTAGCTTTTGTTTATTGCTAGCGTGTAATTGTAGAGACAATTTCCTTTGTAGTTGTAGTTTTTCATTCTTGTACAATAAAACAGTTGTGGCATGCACGTAGATTTGGACCAAGTATTTAGCAGCTGCGCTTGCAATTAACGAGATATTGTTTATTACCCGCCCTTTCCAATAGCTGTCATCTTTTTCCTTGGGAATTTCGAGCATCTTGCACCACTTTGTATTGTCGAACGCTTTTTCTAGGACCACAAATCCTCTGAACGTGTTATGATTTTTCTTCAGTCTTTCTTCCGTTTTCGAGGGCAACTACACAATTTCTCTCCGGTGCCTTTACGTTTCCTAAAACCAACAAACTGACCGTGTGACGACTGTACTGGCTTGAACATAAAAAAATGCATATTAAATTTTTAACAACAGAATCGTTTCCAGGTCACAGTCACTACAAGACTAATGTCTGCGAACATAGTACAAGTAACTGTAAACAAGCTTAAAACTAGCCATCAGTAACCTGTGAACTTCAGTTCATGTGAAGAAGTTCGAAACTGACCATGCTGTATTCTCTGACAATCTACAGTACTTGCAAGATTATGTCCTGTCATTTCGGATTCCTGAGGCAAGCTGTTGCCGACCGATCGATCGATAATGCTTCCCTGTTCACTAATTGTTTCACTGCCTACACCATTTTTTGCAGCCCGCTCCATTTCCCTATGCACAATTACCAAATCACTACTTTGAACATTAGTTAATTCATTACACGGTAGCGCTAACACACTGCTTTCGTCTTCACTGTCATTTCTCAGTTTACTTTGGAGCCTAGTATTACATTTTTCACACGCCATTATTGTCACAATATTTCACACGACAACACAGAAAAGCACAATTTGAAGAGCAAAATAAGAAAACACATTAACATAGCAGTGCTGGTATTTACTAAATAAATTGTTCCGTGCGCCCCAAATTTTACATTCGCCAAAGTGGTAGGAGTTTCGACGTACGTTACTGTGAACACACGGATGCTCTCACTTGGCCCAACAAGAAAACACAGGGATAAACATCGAATAAAATGTAGAGTTATTACATTTGGTCAAAACGAAGTAAGAACGAATTTGTTATAGGAATTACAAACGTACAACAACATTCAAAATAAACCTTGTTATATACTGAATGATCAGCTAAAATTTAAAAAAAAAAGCAAATGTGCTTTCAAAATCTCTTGCACCTCCTATGGTTTAAAATGACAGAGATAACAGTTAACTGACAGAGTGAAAAATCTTCAATGGCCATTAACAGCATCTTTCAAAACTATATATACACATCAAAAAACTTTTGCATCACCTCGGTTCAGAGAGTTCCAGAACCTGTACAGAAAATTGGAATAGAAATCAAAATAAACATTATCACCGACATTTTTATTGCTCATGAAAACCACACATTGCGTGTTGTACTACCATACAGCGGGACCTTCAGAGGTGGTGGTCCAGATAGCTGTACACACCGGCACCTCTAATACCCAGTAGCACGTCCTCTTGCATGGCCTGTGTTGATCATGGCATACTATCCACAAGTTCATCAAGGCACTGTTGGTCCATATTGTCCCATTCCTCAACGGCGATTCCGGTAGATCCCTCAGAGTCGTTGGTGGGTCACGTCGTCCATAAACAGCCCTTTTCATTGTATCCAAGGCTTGTTCCATGGGGTTCATTTCTGGAGAGCATGCTGGCCACTCTCGTCGAGCGATGTCGTTATCCTGAAGGAAGTCATTGACAAAATGTGCACGATTGGGGCGCGAATTGTCGTCGATGAAGACGAATGCCTCACCAATATGCTGCCGATATGGTTGCACTATCGGTCGGAGGATGGCATTCACGTGTGGTACAGCCGTTACGGCGCCTTCCATTACCAGTAGCAGCGTACGTCGGCCCCACATAGTACCACCCCAAAACAGCAGGGAGCCTCCACCTTGCAGCACTCGCTGGACAGTGTGTCAAAGGCGTTCAACCTGACCGGGTTGTGTGGTTGAAGGCATATGCGACACTCATCAGTGAAGAGAACACGAGGCCACTGCTGAGCTGTCCATTCGGTATGTTGTTGGGACCATCTGTACCGCGCTGCATGGTGTCGTGGTTGCAAAGATAGACCTCGCTATGGACTTCGGGAGTGAAATTGCGCATCATGCAGCCTGCTGTTCACAGTATGTGTCGTAACACGACCCCCTGTGGCTGCACGAAAAGTATTATTCAACGTGGTGGCGTTGCTGTCATGGGTCCTCGGAGCCATAATCCGGAGGTAGCGGTCATCCATTGCAATAGTGGCCCTTGGGCGGCCTGAGCGAGGCATGTTATCGACAGCTTCTGTCTCTCTGTATCTCCTCCATGTCCGAACAACATCGCTTTAGTTAACTCCGAGACGCCTGGACATCTCCCCTGTTAGGAGCCCTTCCTGGCACAAAGTAACAATGCGGACGCGATCGGATCGAGGTATTGACCGTGTAGTCATGGCTAAAGTACAGACAACACGAACCGTGTACCTCCTTCCAAGTGGAATGACTGGAACTGATGGGCTGCCGGACCCCCCTTCGTTTAACAGGCACTGCTCATGCATAGTTGTTTATATCTTTGGGCGGATTTAGGCCGGCCGTTGTGGCCGAGCGGTTCTAGGTGCTTCAGTCCGAAAACGCGCTGCTGCTACTGTCGCAGGTTCGAATCCTGCCTCGGGCATGGACGTTTGTGAAGTCCTTAGGTTAGTTAGATTTAAGTAGTTCTAAGTCTAGGGGACTGATGACCTCAGATGTTAAGTTCCAAATTCTTAGAGACATTTGAACTATTTTTGGTGGATTGAGTGACATCTCTGAACAGTCGAAGGGACTGTGTCTGTGATACAACATGCACAGTCAACGTCTATCTTCAGGAGTTCTGGGAACTGGGATGAAATTAGATTAGGTTAGATTTACTTTCATTCCAATTGATCCGTAGTGAGGAGATACTCCAGGATGTAGAACATGTCAGAAAAATAATAATACATGAAAAATACTTACAACTGAAACAAATAAGCTAATGTACCTTCCACAGGTACAAAGTGGAATGATCGTCATTTTTTAAATGAACACTATATGAAAGGGTCAGTTTACAAACACTAGGTTACTGAATTTAAAATAAAATTAAAGTTTTTTTATTTATAAGGTAATAAATATATAACAGAACTACTATAATACTTATTTACAATGAACACATTACTGCACTGAAATGGTGCGGAAGTTAGTTTGTACTTACACAAACACACACACACACACACACACACAATCGCACTTATTTACAATGAATCCATTACTGCACTGAAATAGTGCAGAAGTTATATATATATATATATATATATATATATATATATATATATATATATATATATATATATATACAAAGCAGTTGGTTCTACTGAGAAATTCATCAATGGGGTAGAAGAAGTTGGCCATCAATAAATCCTTTACGCTTCTCTTTAACTGAATTTCATTGATTGTTAAGCTTTTTATGGCTGCTGGCAAGTTATTGAAAATGTGTGTTCCAGAATAATGCACACCGTTTTGTACAAGAGTAAGTGACTTTAAATCTTTGTGAAGATTATTCTTATTTCTAGTATTGATTCCATGAATTGAGCTGTTGGTTTGAAAAAGTGATATATTTTTAATGACAAATTTAATTAAGGAATAGATCCCTAGTTCCCTAAACAGGCTTCTGCACAATGTTCTTCAGTTCACACCACATACAACTCTTACTACACGTTTTTGTTCCCAGCAAACTTCAGCTTTGCTTGGTGTATTACCCCAAAAAATAATCCCATATGACATTTGGAATGAAAGTAAGCATAGTGTGCAAGCTTTTTCATTTAAATATCTGCTATGTCTGACACAATTCGCATTGCAAATAGAGATTTTTAAGACGCTTCAGCAGTTCTGTGATGTGCTCCTACCAGTTGAATTTATTATCAATCTGTAATCCCAAGAATTTAACACTGTCCACTTCTTCTATCTGTTTGTTATGTTAGGCATATACTCGTGGGACACCCCTTACAAGTTGTGAACTGCATGTAGTGTGTTTCTTCAAAGTTTAGTGACAAAGAATTGGCTAGGAACCAGTCATTAATGTCCACAAATGTTTTATTAGCCGATCTTTCTAAGACTACACTTCATTTGCTATTTATTGCAATGTTTGTATCATCGCCAAACAAAACGCACTTGACATCTGGTAATGTTACTGATGAAAGGTCATTGATATACACAAGAAAAAGTAAGGTCCCTAAAATGGAACCTTGTGGGACCCAACATGTAATTAGTTCCCAGTTGGATGATGCCTCATAGCTTAATACACACTTTGTTTCCTGCCAGAGATATAAGATTTGAACCATTTTGCAGCATTTTCTGTTACACCATACTATTCTAATTTACTTAAAAGGATATTGTGATTTACATAGTCAAATGCCTTTGACAGATCACAGATTATACCAGTTGCCTGCAATATTTTGTCTAAGGAATTAATCACATTTTAACTGTGTAGATAGCCTTCTCAATATCAGAGCCCTTTAGATATCCGAACTGCGACTTTGACAGTATGTTATTTGAGATAAGATGGAAAGCGTTTCTCAAGAAGAGAAATTTGTTAACATCGAATATAGATTTAAGTGTCAGGAAGTCGTTTCTGAAAGTATTTGTATGGAGTGTAGCCATGTATGGAAGTGAGACATGGACGATAACTAGTTTGGACAAGAAGAGAATAGAAGCTTTCGAAATGTGGTGCTACAGAAGAATGCTGAAGATAAGGTGGGTAGATCACGTAACTAATGAGGAGGTATTGAATAGGATTGGGGAGAAGAGAAGTTTGTGGCACAACTTGACTAGAAGAAGGGATCGGTTGGTAGGACATGTTCTGAGGCATCGAGGGATCACAAATTTAGCATTGGAGGGCAGCGTGGAGGGTAAAAATCGTAGAGGGAGACCAAGAGATCAATACACTAAGCAGATTCAGAAGGATGTAGGTTGCAGTAGGTACTGGGAGATGAAGAAGCTTGCACAGAATAGAGTAGCATGGAGAGCTGCATCAAACCAGTCTCAGGACTGAAGACCACAACAACAACAACAACAAAGCCGATTGTATATTACTTTTTCTAAAATTTTTGAGAATGCTGACAAAAGAGAAATTAGACGGAAATTTGATGCTATTTCTTTATCTCCCTTCTTAAACAGTGGCTTAACTTCAGCGTCTTTCAACCATTCAGGAAATATTCCACTGATAAACAACTGGTTACACAGATAGCTTAATACGTTACTTAACTCAGAATCACATTCTTTAATTAACTTTGTTGATATTTCATCATAACCACTAGATGGTTTTGATTTTTAGATTTTATGATGGAAATTATTTCTGCTGGGGTAGTGAGGGTCAAATGCATATTAAGGAAGTTACTTGAAATGTCTGATCTGAGGTATTCCATAGCAGCATTTACAGATCCTGACAACCCCATCTTTTCAGTAACAGCTACAAAATGTTTGTTAAAAAGTTCTGGAACACTATACACATCTGTCACCAATGTATCATTTACTCTTAATGCTATTTGTTCCTCTTCGTGTCTGGTTCTACCAGTCAACTCCTTCACTATGACCCATATTGTCTTTATTTTGTTATCTGATATGACTGTCTTTTCCTTGTAATATATTTTCTTTGATTTCCGTATTACAGTCATTAATGTTATGCAGTATTTCTTGTAATGTGCTATAGCATCAACATGAGAACTATTTCGGATTGATAGATACAGCTTTCTTTTTGTCTTGCAAGATACCCCTATTCCTTGAGTAATCCATGGCTTCTTTGTAGGATTTGCTCTAATCTTGGTTAGTTTTTGGGGAAAACAGTGTTCAGATAAGGTAAGTACTTTATTAGGAAAAGTGTTATATTTTTCATTCAAGCCATGAGCACTGTAAACATCGTTCCAGTGAATGTCTCTGAGGAGTGTCCTAAATAATTAATTTTTGGAGTACTGATTACCCTCCTCAGCTCAGATTTATCAGATTTTGTATCCTGTTCAGTATTAACATTTAACAGAAGGAACTGCATGTCATGGTCTGAAAGGCCATTGACTATTGGTTTTGTAATATAATTTTGTTCATTGGACTTTTCTATAAAGATATTATCAATGGCTGTTTGTGAGCAATTGGCTACACTAGTGGGGAACTTTACAGTGGGAATTAAGTTGAATGATTGTGTTACTAACTCAAATAAGTTCTTATTGGTAGAATCTTTAAGGAAATTTACATTGAAATCACCAGCAACCACTATTTCTTTGTATCGAGTTGTTAAATGGGCCAGTACAGCCTCAAGGTGGTTTATGAACAGATTAAAGTTACCTTCAGGTGCTCCATATACACTTAATACACTCCTGGTAATGGAAAAAAGAACACATTGACACCGGTGTGTCAGACCCACCATACTTGCTCCGGACACTGCGAGAGGGCTGTACAAGCAATGATCACACGCACGGCACAGCGGACACACCAGGAACCGCGGTGTTGGCCGTCGAATGGCGCTAGCTGCGCAGCATTTGTGCACCGCCGCCGTCAGTGTCAGCCAGTTTGCCGTGGCATACGGAGATCCATCGCAGTCTTTAACACTGGTAGCATGCCGCGACAGCGTGGACGTGAACCGTATGTGCAGTTGACGGACTTTGAGCGAGGGCGTATAGTGGGCATGCGGGAGGCCGGGTGGACGTACCGCCGAATTGCTCAACACGTGGGGCGTGAGGTCTCCATAGTACATCGATGTTGTCGCCAGTGGTCGGCGGAAGGTGCACATGCCCGTCGACCTGGGACCGGACCGCAGCGACGCACGGATGCACGCCAAGACCGTAGGATCCTACGCAGTGCCGTAGGGGACCGCACCGCCACTTCCCAGCAAATTAGGGACACTGTTGCTCCTGGGGTATCGGCGAGGACCATTCGCAACCGTCTCCCTGAAGCTGGGCTACGGTCCCGCACACCGTTAGGCCGTCTTCCGCTCACGCCCTAACATCGTGCAGCCCGCCTCCAGTGGTGTCGCGACAGGCGTGAATGGAGGGACGAATGGAAACGTGTCGTCTTCAGCGATGAGAAGTGTCGAGGGGACACTGAATAGTGCACGGTACATCGAAACCGTCATCGAACCCATCGTTCTACCATTCCTAGACCGGCAAGGGAACTTGCTGTTCCAACAGGACAATGCACGTCCGCATGTATCCCGTGCCACCCCACGTGCTCTAGAAGGTGTAAGTCAACTACCCTGGCCAGCAAGATCTCCGGATCTGTCCCCCATTGAGCATGTTTGGGACTGGATGAAGCGTCGTCTCACGCGGTCTGCACGTCCAGCACGAACGCTGGTCCAACTGAGGCGCCAGGTGGAAATGGCATGGCAAGCCGTTCCACAGGACTACATCCAGCATCTCTACGATCGTCTGCATGGGAGAATAGCAGCCTGCATTGCTGCGAAAGGTGGATATACACTGTACTGGTGCCGACACTGTGCATGCTCTGTTGCCTGTGTCTATGTGCCTGTGGTTCTGTCAGTGTGATCATGTGATGTATCTGACCCCAGGAATGTGTCAATGAAGTTTCCCCTTCCCTGGACAATGAATTCACGGTGTTCTTATTTCAATTTCCATGATTGTATTATGAAGGACTTTTTGTGAGATTGTACTTCTGTTGCATATGCTTCCATATCCTGTTCTAGGCAAAATTTGTGAATGTCTATGTTCTTAAATTTATGACAGTTCCTGATGAATGTGGCAGCTCCTCCTTTCTCCATTTCTGCTCTACAAAAATGAGATGCTAATCTAAACCCTGTAACACTTAAAAGTTCTATACTAGTGATCACATGATGTTCAGAGAGGCAGATTATATCAGCTGGGTTTGAAGACTCTAATTCATCTATGCAGATAATTAATTCATTAATTTTATTTCTCAGTCCTCTAATATTTTGAGGCAATAAAGATAGCTGACATTTCACATTGACTGAGTTAAAATTGGGTTGGGTTGAAATATCTGGTAACTGTTGAAAATTCTTAACCAATAGCTTTTCATGCTGATGTAATAAACTAGAATTGTGTTTTTTGGTTTCTTTCTCAAACTGTCTCAGTCCTAACCTCTCTTAAAATTTGATTTCTTTCTGTCCTCCCTACCCTAATAAAGGATCCCTTGTGAACCCTATAGCTACTGGTATTTCATCACTCATGACAGTGCCTCCCACCTTTAAGTTTGCTGCTACTTTCCCAGCCAGTTTACCCTTCCCTTTTCTGTTGAGAAGAAAGGCCATGCCTAGTATAATCAAAACTATTGAGAGAATCAACAGGAACCAAACCAATGTGTGACCCTTCACTCGACATAAGTAGCCGTTCCAACTCCAAATTAACTCTCTTGACAGAAGAGTTCAAATGAGGTCGGACATGGCATCCAAGAACAGATACAAACTCAACACTAGCATGCTTCGATGCTGATGCAGTCTTTGCCATATGACACTCTATACTGTACCCTGGATCTTTGTCAGTACTATTACCTGCCCCACCCACTATGCAAAACTTTTTTTATATGTGTAATTAAATGTCTAACTGTGTAAAGTTATCTGTGATATGAAGAAGTATCTTTGAAGTAATTCCTGAAGTGTGCCATATCTGTACACATCAGCAGTCGATATAAGTAAATGTTTCCGCCATTTTGTATTTATCATTTTATTCATCAGCATGGATTGTACAAGAAAATCAAACCTCTGTTTTGTAATATGTAAAGGAGGGCTCTTTAAGAAATAAGTACAATGCATAGAGCATGTATATGCGTAAATCTACGTGAACACAAAAAATTTTCTTTTGTTATAGGACGCAAATGTAAAACCTTTTCTAAATCATTCCATCACAAAACGTTTGTCTTTATTAGGGCATAACTGTAAAACTTGCAAAAAAGTCACGCTATCCTCTGGCGATGGGCTCAGGCCCGAAACTAGTAATAGTGTAATAAAATCAATACAAAAACAAACTTGTGACTGGTTGCAGTACTTTCTACATGGTACTTTGAGTAAAATGCTACGGTGTTCTCCACCCAAAATTGATAAAATAAAGTCGTTACTCAAATGACATTTGAAGCGATACAATCCTTCCGTCTATCTCGGCTGTTGTACGGTGACACGTCGTATAGCGACATCTGACCGTCTGCGGAATGCGATATTGAGCCCCGTTTGTTACATATCTACAGACAACACTATCAGTTCAGAAGTATCCGGAGACCTGTACGTAATGTATAACTGACCATAGGTGTCACAACAGCCGGGCGCGCCAGTAAAAAAAAAGACGCAAATGACTTACAGGCATTGGCTTTGAGCGCGAATTGATTTAAATCAGTGGGGATAGTTGAAAATATATGCCGGAGCGCGATTCGAACCCTGTTCCCTACTTACTTGGCAGATACTCTGACCACTGCGTCATCTATACACAGCAACCACTGCACTTTGTTCAAATTCCTGTCATATCCAGATTCTCAACTTATCCATACCCTACATTAGTAGTGTGTGGCTAAGATGTAAGACATTTCCAGAAGCACATGTGGACCCTGACCTCAATTTATTGGTTATGAACTATAGATTACCACTGAATAAGTTGCAGAAAGGTAGGAATTTAAGGAGATGGGACCTGGATAAACTGAAAGAACAGAGGTTCTACAGAGTTTCAGAGAGAGCATTAGGGAACAATTGACAAGAACGGGAGAAAAAAATACAGTAGAAGAAGAATGGGTAGCTTTGAGAGATACAATAGTGAAGGCAGCAGAAGATCAGGTAGGTAAAAAGACGAGGGCTAGTAGAGATCTTTGGGTAACAGAAGAGATATTGCATTTACTGATGAAAGGAGAAAATATAAAAATGCAGTAAATGAAACGGGCAAAAAAGCATACAAACGTCTCAAAAATGAGATCGACAGGGAGTGCAAAATGGGTACGCAGGGGTGGCTAGAGGACAAATGAAGGGCTTCTTTCAATAGTGGTACAAGTTCATTTTTGTTCATTCTGAGGTACAGAGTCCTAAAGTTAAATGTGACGTTGAGATACCACAAATATTCAAGTATATACAGTTGAGATACCAGAAATATTCAAGTACATTTACTTGAATATTTCTGATATCTCAACTGCAGATTTTTCAGTGCTGTTTTAACTTTAGGACTTTGTATCTCAGAATGAACAAAACTGGACTTGTACCACTATTGAAATAGGCCCTTCAAATGTAAGGATGTAGAGTCATATATAACTAGGGGTAAGACAGATATTGCCTACAGGAAAATTAAAGAGACCTTTGGACAAAAGAGAACCACTTGTATGAATATGAAGAGCTCAGATGAGAAACCAGTACTATGCAAAGAAGGGAAAACAGAAAGGTGGGAACAGTATATAGAGGGTCTATACAAGGGCGACCTACTTGAGGGCAATACTATAGAGATGAAAGAGGACGTAGATGAAGATATGATACTGCGTGAAGAATTTGACTGATCACTGAAAGTTCTAACCAGAAACAAAGCCCCGGGAGTAGACAACATTCCATTAGAACTAGTGATAGCCTTGGGAGAGCCAACCATGACAAAACTCTGCCATCTGATGAGCAAGATATATGATACAGGTGAAATACCCTAGGAGTTCAAGAAGAATATAATATTTCCAGTCCCAAAGAAAGCAGGTGTAAACAGGTGTGAAAATTATAGAATTATTAGTTTAATAAGTCAAGCCTGCAAAATACTAACACGAATTCCTTATAGACGAATGGAAAAACCGGTAGAAGCCTTCCTCGGGGGAAGATCGGTTAGGAATCCGTAGAAATGATGGAACACGTGAGGCATTACTGACCCTATGACTTATCTTAGAAGTTAGATTACGGAAAGGCATTCGTAGACATAGAGAAAGCTTTTGACAACGTTGACTGGAATACTCTCTTTCAAATTCTGAAGGTGGCAGGGGTAAAACACAGGGAGCGAAAGGCTATTTACAGTTTGTACAGAAACCAGGTGGCAGTTATAAGAGTCTAGGGGCACGAGAGGGAAGCAGTGGTTGGGAAGCGAGTGAGATAGTGTTGTAGCCTATCTCCAATGTTACTCAATCGGTATATTGAGCAAGCAGTAAAGGAAACAAAAGAAATATTTGGAGTATGAACTAAAAATCCATTGAGAAGAAATAAAACTTTCAGGTTTGCCGATGGCATTGTAAATCTGTCAGAGACAACAAAGGACCTGGAAGAGCAGTTCAACGGAATGGACAGCGTCTTGAAAGGAGGATATACGATGAATATCAACAAAATCAGAACGAGGATAATGGAATGTATTCGTATTAAATCATGTGATGCTGAGGGAATTAGGATAGAAAATGAGACACTTAAAGTAGTAGATGGATTTGGCTATTTGGGGATCAAAATAACTGATGATGGTCAATGTAGGAAGGATATAAAATGTAGACTGGCAATGTCAAGGAAAGCGTTCCTGAAAAAGAGGAATGTGTGAACATCGAGTATAGATTTAAGTGTCAGAAAGTCTTTTCCGAAATTATTTGTATGGAGTGTAGCCATGTATGGAAGTGAGATGTGGACGCTAAGTAGTTTACTCAAGAAGAGAATAGAAGCTTTCGAAATGTGGTGTTACAGAAGAATGCTAAATATTAGATGGGTAGATCACATAGCTAAAGAGGAAGTATTGAATATACTTGGGCAGAAGAGGCATTTGTGGCACAACTTTACTAGAAGAAATGATCGGTTGGTAGGACGTGTCCTAAGGCATCAAGGGATCACCAATTGGAGGGTAAAAATCGTAGAGGGAGACCAATAGATTAATATACTTAGCAGATTCAGAAGGATGTAGGTTGCAGTACAAGAAGTAGAAGAGATGAAGAAGCTTGCACAGGATAGAGTAGCATGGTGAGCTGCATCAAACCAGTCTCTGGACATAAGATCACAACAACACAACACTAATGTAGTACACGTCGATCGAGGAGCGTGCCATTGAAATTGTCCGCAGCAGATTTCAGATTTCACGCCGTCATATTAAAGTCCACTAATAACTGTCCAGCATTTTTGGACAGTGTATAGTCAGTCCCAACATGAAACTCCTTCAGTATGCGGGCGATGTTTGTATTCGCACCCATTGGGTGACAAAACTAAGGCTGAACGCAATGTGTGAAATGCTTGCCAATTGGGTATTGGGAAATGGACTATTCTATCGGCAGAAAAGAGTGTTGATGTGATATTCACGAGGAAAAGCCATAATTAGTTATCAACAGAAATGCGGCTTGGATGGTCCAGATTTTCCATACAGTCAGATGATAATCTACTTAAAGGCTGCTTTGTCTGCAAATAAACTTGGAATAGTCATATTGAGTTCCTAATAAACAAGGTCGTGAAAATCTAGAATATTCCTACGCGTTATGAAATTAACTTGCTTTCGATATCTGTCTGACATCTTTAATACAGCGCCGGTGTCATACTTGCCACATGATATAAGAAACAACAAGGACGTCAGTTACTATCTAGGATAATTTATTGAACGATATGGACAATAGCACGCATCTATATGCACAAATGCCTGTAAAATAGCCTCTCTAATGGCACCTACTGAATGGTGTCACTTCCATCTGCAACCTCTCAGAACAAATCTATTGGCTGTCAGGTATGCCATACATTGTACAGACATTTAAACTCATTTTGATACACACGGGCTTCCAAAGCATTTTTCAGAGATTAAAAAATCCTAAATTCTACAAGCAAACTAAATAGGTATGAGCCGTGGCTCCGTAGACTTTGTTTCAGTGTCTGTATCCTTGTCTGGTATCACGCGCTTGTTTAGAGGCTCTGGTTACTAGAGGAACTCCAGCACGACTAGCTGAAAGGCCGAGCACTGTGTCGGTAGGGGACCAGGAGGTAGTAGACTCAGTTCACCTATTTCATACATTGCCACTGGATAGACGTCGCCCTCATTTCGGAAAAACGTCTCCGAGAAACAGCTGAGGTGCGGATAAGAACAGGACAGACTGACAAGGACAACGAGGTGGAGGGACCGCCTTCCTAGTCAAGACACGACAGCTCCCACGGCTGCTGACACGTGAAACCACGGCAATCACAACCCAAACGGCAATAGGCAACGTTACCTGCATTGCTGCCTACCCGAGTCCAAAGGCGAGCCTCATTCCAGATGGCAAGCATTTAGTCTTTACCGGTAATTACAGATTACTCCTAAGAGGGAAGCTAAATAGCCAAACCTTAGCACGGAACTCGTGAAAAACCAACGCAAAAGGGCGGATCCTGTTTGGCCGAAGTGGATCTCAACGTAACAGGTCATAGACAAAGACAACCACCGGGTACGCAGTACTTCACATATCAGGACTCCGGTGTGCTGGAAACTGGCTAATTGAAAACGTAAATCCTGATATGCAATTGAGGGCAGTCCTTGGACTCATAGAAAGTGCAACTATAGAACTACCCCCTGACAGCACAAATGTCCCCCATTGGCGGCAATACCAGGCCTACTTAAACAACAAAATTTGGCTGACACCAAAGAAGTAATCGGTAACGCAGTCCAAACACTGACCAAGAAAATTAAACACTGTAAGTAGGCTGTTTAGGTTCTTATATTGGTAACGCCGCCGCCACGTAGCGCTCTCTGTATGAAAATCACTGGCTGTGCTGTGTGCAGTCTGTGGCTAGTTTGCATTTTTGTCTGCCATTGTGGTGTTGGGCAGCTGGACGTGAACAGCGCGTGGCGTTGCGCAGTTGGAGGTGAGCCGCCAGCAGTGGTGGATGTGGGGAGAGAGAGATGACGGAGTTTTGAAATTTGTAACTCTGGATGTCATGAACTACTATATATATTATGACTGTTAAGGTAAATACGTTGTTTGTTCTCTATTAACATCTTTCAATTGCTAACTATGCCTATCAGTAGTTAGTGCCTTCTGTAGTTTGAATCTTTTATTTAGCTGGCAGTAGTGGCGCTCGCTGTATTGCAGTAGCTTGAGTAACGAAGATTTTTGTGAGGTAAGTGATTTGTGAAAGGTACAGGTTAATGTTAGTCAGGGCCATTCCTTTGTAGGGATTTCTGAAAGTCAGATGGCGTTGCGCTAAAAAATATTGCGTGTCAGTTTAAGCACAGTCTTGTATAATTTTTCTAAGGGGACGTTTCATATGTCGACCCTTAGCCGAGGATACCTCACTGGAATCTTCTGATTTTTTCTTGTAGTTTGTGTAATTAGTGTAGCTATTGTTTATTGTTAGTGCGTAATTGTAGAGAGAATCTCCTTTGTAATTGCAGTCTTTCATTGTTGTACAGTAAAACAGTTGTGGCATGCATGTAGATTTGCACCAAGTATTTCGCAGCTGCGCTTGCAATTAACTAGATATTATTTTCAGTGCTATGTTAATGTGTTCTCTTATTTTTGCTCTTCAAATTGTGTTTTTCTGTGTTATCGTGTGAAATATTGTGGCAATAATGGCGTGTGAAAAACGTAACACTGGGCTTCAAAGTAAACTGAGAAATAATAGTGACGACGAGCGTAGCTTATCAGCACCACTGTGTAGTGAATTAATAGACATTCGAAGTAGTAATTTGGTAATTGTTCATAGGGAAATGGAGCGGGCGGCAAATAATGGTGTAGACAGTGAAACAGGTAGTGAACAAGGAAGCATTATCGATCGATCGGTCGGCAACAGCTCGCCTCAGGAATCCGAAATGACAGAACACAATATTGCAAATACTGTAGACTTAGGTTTTGGGTCCTCACCGTTTTCTCAAATGAGTCAAGACACATATTCTGCTTGTCAAAATGTGAATGTTGACGGTGAAAATGCACTGCCAAAAAGCATAGAGAAACAGATTCCAGACACTAATACATTATTATTGCAATTAATGCAACAAATGGAACAAAATCAGAGACAAATGGGACAAAATCTTCAAAAGTTAGACACAATGGAACAAAATCAGAGACAAACACAGCAAAATCTTCAAAAGTTAGACACAATGGAACAAAATCAGAGACAAACACAGCAAAAGCTTCAAAAGTTAGACACAATGGAACAAAATCTTCAAAAGTTAGACACAATGGAACAAAATCTTCAAAAGTTAGACACAATGGAACAAAATCTTCGAAAGTTAGACACAATGGAACAAAATCTTCGGAAGTTAGGCACCACACTTGAACAAACACGTGAAGATTTAACTACTGAGTTACATAACATTGAATCGAATTGTCAAAAAGTCTGTAATGACGTAAAAACACAAATTTGTGAGCATTTTCGACCTATTTTTTCGCGGCATGAAAATGCATTACAGAATCACGAAGCAGCCATAAAAGAACTGAAAACCATTGTTCATGAAAATCATGAGACCTTGTGGGCTAAAATTGACTCAGTTGCATCTACCGATTCGGTTACGCAACTTGCAAAACTCAGGAAAACTTAAAGGACACAGTAGATTAGATTTCAACACAAATGGACACTCTGAAACTTGGTTCAGAAAAACACACTGAGGAAATGTGTTCACTATCGGAGAAAGTAGCCGAACTTTCGGATCAGCTCACTAACTTATCTGCAAAGGTAGATGATGATCTGAATGACACAAGACCCGTAGGCTTCACTGACACAGAAGAGTATGAACAAATTAGAAAATTCAAACAAAATCAAAATCAAATCAATACACAGTACAAAAGAGAAATCCGGGACGTACAAGATCAGTTGACGCAGGTAATACAAGAATTACATATTTCAGAGGACACTCGCGCTCCAGTAATGGAAGAGGGACATAGAAATACGGAACAACCACAAAATAATAACACAGGACACTTCGGAAATTATGAAAGAAATTGGCAAGGCGCATTGGATTTTGAGATGGAACAGCCGAAACGAAGTAACAATGAGCGATGTGCAATTTCTTTTACTAATGAGACTTTCTGAAAACAAACTGTAATTACTATTATGATGAATGATCAGGACTATCTTTATGGACTGTGAGAAAATTTTAGCTTTTGACCAACATTGTATCAATAAGTGTGTGCATTTGATTTCTTTGTTATTGTAATTACGATTATGAAAAATTTTAACAAATATGTATTGCCCAGTGCCCAAAACAATTTGTAAATTTTTTTGTGGGGAGCATGGGGGCTATGTAAGTAGGCTGTTTAGGTTCTTATATTGGTAACGCCGCCGCCACGTAGCACTCTGTGTATGAAAGTCACTGGCTGTGCTGTGTGCAGTCTGTGGCTAGTTTGCATTGTTGTCTGCCATTGTAGTGTTGGGCAGCTGGACGTGAACAGCGCGTAGCGTTGCGCAGTTGGAGGTGAGCCGCCAGCAGTGGTGGATGTGGGGAGAGAGAGATGGATTTCTGAAAGTCAGATTGCGTTGCGCTAAAAAATATTGTGCATCAGTTTAAGCACAGTCTTGTATAATTTTTCTAAGGGGGCGTTTCAACACGCAAAACGAAGTGCAACCTCGCATGACTTCTTCCCAAACACAAACTTCGACGAATTCCAACAACTACTTCAGGAACTGAAGATACGACGAAACAAAAGTCGAAAACGATGGGTTTGCTTTCGGAGCCCGGAAGACAGGAGAGAGACCCACAGAGATGCCCATGAAGTAGAGAAAAGGGTGAAGGAATGGAAACAACAATGTTGGGAGGAGAGAATGGCAGAATTTCTTCTACGAACGAAAGATGAGTGGCAGATAGTAAACAACATCCGACAGAAGCGATCCCCTAAAAGGGCAATTCGAGGACCAGATGGACTCATTACCGACTCCCTCGCCCAGGCGGACCACTACGCTGAAATTTAGCAGGAGCGGATGTCAACACTCTTAACCCTGCAATCGACGAACACCTACGCCGCATTGAGGCCGAAATCATGATACAATGCGATACAATATGAAACATTCCCACCTCTGCTGGCTACACCAGCGAAAATCGAACAAACTATCGAATCCACTAAGAAAAGCTCACCCTGCAAAGACGTCATCAGCAGCGTGGACCTAAAAAACTTACCACAGAGACCGATAGTACTACTTACAAGAATTATCAACAGTTGCTTGATATTGGGATAATTTGTGGAATCGTGGAAGGTGGTAACCATACCCAAGCCAAGAAGAGACCTCTCCCAGCTGGAGAACTACCGAGTGGAAAAGAACAGTTTGGGTTTTTCAGGGAAACCTATCACAGAATTGCAATTACAGCAAATAACCGGAACGGTGCAGGACAATTTCAATAAGAAGAACTCGATCATCGGAGTTTCCCTTGACTTAGAGAAATCCTCTGATAAAGTTTGGCGTCACAGTCTGATTATCAAGCTACGACAAAATGCGCCACTTCCGGACCGTTATGACGAAATAATCAACGGCTTTCTCGAAAACAGAAGTCAATATGTCCGCATCGACGACCAAAACTCAATAGTTCGAATTTCCCAAGGCTCAGCTATCTCACTGCTGCTTTTTAACATATATATTAATGATGTACCCACTGTACCACGAGTATCCGTCAGCCTATTTTCAGACGACACGGCTTTCTTAACTACTGGAAAGAAGCCTAATCCACTTCTATCACGAATGCAACGCCACCTAGGTGTCTTGGAGCAGTGGGCATACGAGAACAAAACACAAGTGTATCCGAACAAGGCGAAGGTTGTCATATTTACTAAGAAGAGACCTGGGTCATTACATGTCAATTCAACCAATTTCAGAAAATGTTCCAGCTGATAGTCTCAGATTTGGCTGAAATTTAGCACACCAATGTAACCAAGTGTGGAACACTCGTACAAACTTTTAAGTTCCCCTGCCAATTATTTCCAGAAATATGGCTTGTGAAAGAAGGTGGCGTGACCCGGAAATTGCAACCCGCATCTGGCAATCTATCTTCAGACCCAACTTCAAGTCTTAATAAAGCTGGAACTATTCCGCACAGTCCAGTGAAATTTTTACAACCCAATAACATCCTCTTAGAGAACACACTCTAAGAATCAAAACAGCTACAACATATTACTGAAGGAAAATAAAAAATTCGAAAAAGTGATTTAAAAATGTAATACGTTAAAAGGCACATACTTTAGGTGCCTTCTACGCCAAATATAATTCACTAAAAAAGGGTATAATTTTTTTTTTGTGGTAAGCTTAATGCGGCCTAAACACACTCAGAACTCATCTTGCCCATATCAGTCACACAAACAGACTTACATGCACACGAAAATACAAAAATTTGAAAAATTACCTGAAAAACATGGATTTTCTAAGTGTGGTAGCACAAAAGGGACAAGCCAAATTTCAAACACTGCATAAGTAGACCATAATATAATATGTGGCAAAATTTCAACTTGTTATTGCAAGTTTTTGTGTACAATAAAAGTTGACAGAGATGTATTTGGTTACGTTTCTTCTAACACGATTTAGCAAGTAATAGTGGTGATGAAGACAGCTTGTTTCAGATAAAGCTGAAGCAATTGTTGGGAACCATTAGGCAACAGAAAGTTAAGCAACAGTAGTTTGCAGGGACAGAATGAGTCATTGTTAGGCAGGAACAACAAGGGAAACAAGGAACAATTACAGGTTATTCTTGTTTTTAAGATTCTAGTTCAGACTGGTCAGTACTGTTGTGGGAAGTCAGTATGAAGGCAGAAGGGTGTACTAGTGGTGCTTTTGTTCAAACAAGTTGCAGTAATGGTAGAGCACAAGCATCTGAATGTCATAAAACAACAGATGGAACAAAATGTGGCATTCGCTTTGTACTGTATGATCTGGATGAATCGGACCAAGATTTGTTGCTATGTAGATCTGGGATACACCCTGTGGGCACAAGACCACAAGACAGTTCTAGGAAACCTTAGTGTTTGTTACCATCATATGAAAGTGTTTCTGGATAAGTATTCTTTCCTACTAAGAAGTTGTTTTGATCCATTCGGATTCACAAGAAGGTAGTGAAGTGTAGTCTCAGAGAAATTGATATAAACTCAGTATTGAAAGTGAATCAGTGCATGGAACTTAACATGAAACCCGGACAAAAGTTATGTTCCAAGTGTGTTACACTGCTAAAGAAAATGAATAATATTCTGAAAATTTACATAACAGTGACGAAGAGTATCAGCCACTTACAACCACAGCGGATGACCAATTAAATACTTCAGTGACTGCTCTTGATTTGTCTCCCATGAAGACACACGAAGTTGGGAAAAGAGCTATGGTAGAAGAAAACTACAAGAAGCTCAAATGAAATTAAAACACAAAATAGCTGACTCACTAATGGTGGAAGAGGAAGAACTATCTGCTCCTAAGGAACAGAAATCATGCCAGAAATGCTCTAATTTGGACAAAATTGTGCATGATTTGAAAGAAAAACTTGCCATATCCACACGCCAGATAAAAGTAGATATTATTATCATTGCACATTCCAGTCGGTCTAGTGACTACACTGCAAAGGAGTTCAATGTTTCTACATATATAATAAAGCAAGCTAGGGAAATAAAAGCAACCCAAGGAGTGCTTCCACAACTTCACCAGGCTCAGGGTAAGCAATTGAGTTCAGAAATAAAGGTGCTAGTGTCGGAGTTTTATGAAGATAATGACTACAGCCGAATAATGCCTCGAAAAAAAGACTATTTAACGGTGAAAATGGTAAATGTTCGTGTAAAGATGCAAAAAAGACTGTTGCTATGCAACATATCAGAACTATATGTAGAATTCAAGGAAAAGTATCCCAATACCAAAGTAGGTTTATCATCTTTCTTCAATCTTCGGCCAAAATGTGTTGTGCCTGTAAGTGCAAGGGGCACACACAATGTTTGTGTATGTGAGACCCATCAAAATGCTAAGCTGATGTCTGCTGTTATAAAGGATTCTGGTCTGGATTATAAAGGTGCAATGAAGCTGCTGGTGTGTGACATCAGTTCCTACCAGTGCAAGATACACAGGTGTGAAAATTGTCCTGGTAAGGCAAATATTGCAGAACACATGAATAACAAACTGTATGGTGAACTCCTCATGGGTGACGATAAACTTGTTTCTTATACACAATGGACACACATGGATCGCGCAAGCCTTAAAACGAAGCAAAGTGCAGTGGAAGATTTTGTTGAAATGTGTTGTCAAAAAACCGACGAATGACCACACACAGCTTCGCAGCAACAACACAGTCGGCTTATCTCCAGTTTTGTAAGGATAATTGTAAACAAGATGAAATTATAGTAATACTAGACTTTTCTGAAAATTATGCATTTATAGTTCATGATACCATCCGAGGATATCACTGGGACAACAGTCAAGCAACTTTCCAGCCATTTGCAATTTACTGTAGAGGTGAATCAGGTGATGTGCCTGTCATGAACCTGTGCGTTTTTAGTGACTGTTTAATTCATGATGCCATTGCAGTTCATGCCCACATTCGCACTGTCATGGCATTTGTGAAAAACAAGCTGCCTCACATACATTTTGCGAAATACTTCAGTGATTGGGCAGCTAGTCAGTACAAAAACTGTAAAAATCTCAAAAATGTTGCATGCATTACCATGATTTTCAGATTCACGGAGAATGGTAAAAATGTATGTGAAGGTATTGGTGCTACCACTAAGCGCATGGCATCAAGAGCTAGTCTGCAGCACCGTACAGAAGGTCACATTCTAACACCTCTTCAGTTATTTACCTGGGTACAGAAAAATATCTCTGGCTTACATTCATTCTATGTTTCGAAAGATGAGATGAAATCAGTCGAAGAGTTGCTAAAAAGCAGACTAGAACACGTTAAAACTGTTCCAGGCACAAGGAGCCATCATCACTTCTCTCCAGCGGACTCTGACAATGTGCAGATGAGCAGACAGTCCGGTTACAACTATAGGTTCATGCACAACATGTGTCTTCACAGTATGTCTGAGTCAGGATTTAGAAGCAAAAGCAGCAACATACAACCAGGTTGCTATGTTACTGCTGTTTATGACGACAAATGGTACTTAGGATGTGTTGCAGAGTGCTGTGAAGCAGAAGGTGATGTATTTGTGAACTTCATGGCAGCAGCAGGACCAGCAATATCATTTCATTGACCACGTTTGGCAGACACGTGTTGGATTCCTTTTGAACATATTCTTATGACAGTTCCAGTTCCTACCACAGTGCCAGGAAAACAGTACAATTTTTCCACTCAATGTACAGAGTACAGTAGCTAAAGAGTGGGAGAACTTCTGTTCAAAGCACAATCGATTAGTTTTTAGCAGTTAAGGTGCAGTAAACATTAATGACAGGTTGTGTTAAATCGTCTATATGTTGTTGCTTAGTGATTAAACAGTTGTGGGAGAGGATAAGAAGAGGCAGAACAGTTTACGATACGATTTTACAAAATTGTGTTGTGGAACAATGGCCACATCACCAAATACATCTGTCAACTTCCGTTGTACACAAATGTCTTGCAATAACACGCTGAAATTTTGGTCTACTTGTGCAGTGTGTGAAATTTGGCTTGGATACCACTTGTCCCTTTTGTGCTACCACATTTAGAAAATCCAAGTATTTTCGTGTGCATGTATCTCAGTTTTTGTTACTGATATGGGTATGATGAGTTCTGTGTGTGTTTAGGCCACATTTAGCTTACCACAAAAAAATTATACCCTTTTTGAGTGAATTATATTTGGCATAGAGGGCACCCACAGTATGTACCTTTTAACGTATTACATTTTCTTAATCACATTTTGGAATTTTTTATTTTCTCTCAGAAATATGTTGTTGGTGTTTTGATTCATGGAGTGTGTTCTCTAAATGGATGTTACTGGTTGTAAAAATTTCACTGGACTGTATGGAACAGTTCCAAAGTTATTAAGACCTGAAGTTGGGTCTGGAGATAGATTGCCAAATACAGGTAGCAATTTCCGGGTCACGTCACCTTCTGTCACAAGTCATAATTCTGGAACTAATTGGTAGAGGAAACTAATACTTTGTACACGAGTGTTCCACACATGGTAGAATTCGTGTATTGAATTTCAGTCAAATCCGAGACTATGAGCTGGAGCCCCTGGTTGAACTGACATGGAATGACCCACCTATCATTAATGACAGACATTCGAAACACACTTTCGAAAAAAGAATACAACTTGATTTATAGGTGCACTAGTCCCATTCCAGAAGAGCACAGACCAGAGTCCTCACAACTTTTCCACGTCACGGTAGAACCAGTTTTACTCTACGGATCAACATCGTACAGACAACGTATGAAGAAATCTACAAGAACCTACAAGCCCTGCAAATTCGATATTTACATAGCATCACAGGAGCCTCTTCAAGGGCGAGAAACCAAGATGTTCACCGCGATTTCGGTGAGAAATACCTTCAAAAATGGCTCTGAGCACTGTGGAATTTAACTTCTAATGTCATCAATCCCCTAGAGCTTAGAACTACTTAAACCTAACTAACCTAAGGACATCAAACACATACATACCCGAGGCAGGATTCGAACCTGCGACCGTAACGGTCGCGCTGTTCCAGACTGTAGCGCCTAGAACCACTCGGTCACTTCGGCCGGCGAGAAATACCCTAATGACAAAGTAAAAGAAAGGGCTACAAAGTCGTTCGACAAGCTCGATGCCCTCCGATTCATAGCGCACCAAATATGTTCGGTAGGGACAGCTGAACCCACACCAAGACACAAAGGCAACGCTCTCAAAACATTAGTGTTCGACCCTCCACAAACTGAGACTTTTAAGACGCAGAGAGACTGTCGATGCTACAAATCCACCCACGCGAAAAGTAACAGCAGGTTCATGGAGTCAAGTGAGTGCCCAAAACCTGTCTGACTGAAGCAATAAATAAAATGTGCGAATCTATTATCTGTATCATGCACTTAAGAAGTAAAAATTACCAAAGGTGATGAGACTTCACACAATGCCCACACCTCTATCAGGCGGAATGAACTGCACTCCGTGTCTGCACTCGGCGCATATTATCTTAGCTTAGTTCGAAGGATTGATCGCGGTTCTCGACAATTGTAACATTTATTCCATATTGCAGGCACCGCTCCAGGTGCAGCTTGTGGAACAAGTTATTGTCAATTGTGACTGGAACGCGACTAGCCTTGGATGGCCCTCGAATTGCGTTTTCTATGAGAACAGAGTTGCTGCGCTAAAGGTGAAGGACGCAATTAGAATTTGATTATTGGTAAGCACTTACCCTTTCCTAATTATAGGTGTTGTAGTAAACTTGTGGGAGCACTGCGATCCCACTTACCAACCACAGATTTTTTTTTCAGTTAAGTGATTGTTCTGGTGTTCCCATAGTAACGGATCATTCATTAGTTTTAAAGAGGGCAGTGACAAGTGATTTAGATGCCACTTAACAATATTTAAATTTGATAGTTGTTACTGTTGTTCATTTTCGTGATCTGTCCTGATTTGCCTTGGGTAGTAAATTGTGGTGTCAGCCGTTTGCTGTGCTCATGTGTGTGGTAACGCACAAGATACTTCTAGCGACTAAATTGATCATCATCCTTAATTCTGGGCTCCTTTTCTTATTAATTAATAAATATTATTGGTGAGTTAAAGATTATATGCTAATTCAGATTTCATGGATATTGTATATGCTGAATAGTATTTATGTTATTGTTAATGGTATACAGCAATCAGCCACAAATTATTTGTTTTCTGTTTGCTGTACACCATCAACAAGTTATTTCACATAACCACCACATTCTCCACGCATGTCTTTATTTGATAAAATTTCATTAAGATTTAATGTTGCAGGAGCTATTGCTATGTGATGAAGTTTGTACTATTAAACTGAAGTAAGGCCCGACGCAGCATTTACAAGTGATTTGAGAAGACTGCTCAGTCTAGCGTTAATACTTTCATGTAAACGGCCTCATTTTTGATACGAGGAGCTTACCTTTCATTTAGTTTCAAGGTGGTTGGCCTAGATTTGAGATTTGATTGCTTATCTTTCAAGTGACTTTATTCTCCTAAATTATGAAATGTCTTGGTGTTTCTTTAATTTTTGTTAAGTTTCATTTATAGAATGTTAAAGTTATGAAAGCTTTAGTGTTTTATAAATAGCTCTATGTTCCCTAAATTTGAAAAGGTTAATTGCACTGTCACGGTTTTGTAGTGAAAGTAAATGAGTGCACTGCCTAAATTAGAAGAGACCTCAGGAAGTTTTAATTTTGAAATTTCTGGTCTTTGATACTTAGCACTATAAATAAGTTATTTTAAAACAGTACTTAAAAATGTCTTGTCCAACCACCTCTCCTACTCCAGAAGCTTATAACAATCCATTTCGACCACATTGATTAAAATTTGTCTGCTTAAAAGTTTATTAAAACATATGCAGAAGATATGAGACCAAGATATATTTGGGATATATTGGAGACTATCGCACATCCTAGGAAAACTGAAATACAGACGTATATTTGCTGTGGATAAAAGTACCTCATGAAATCTCACTTGACGAAATAGTCGATCTCGTAGCAAAGAGAAGCATTACTGGAGGTCATTTCCCTCTAACACTAGTTCCTCATACTGATTTCAAATCTGTGGCGTGTCCTCTCGGGTCGATTGCGGTCTGAAGATCACATCCCTGGTTAATTTTCCCTCAGGACGCCGGTCGGCGCTCTTGCACCGTGTCTTCCGCTTTGAAACGTTCGCGAGCCTGGAGTGTTTTACAACGGACGTCTCTGGGGACGTGCAGGAAGTAAGTCGGTTGGAGCAAACGTATGTTGCCAGGCGCCAGTGGTTGGTGTCTTGACCGACTCGCTCTGAGGGAACCGTTGCAACGGGAACGACTTTGAGTATTATTATCTGATCCCGGTACTCTGAAGGGGCACCGCTTTCCTGTTGTCGGCCCGTCTCGTGCGGTCTAGTTTGGCGGCGTTAGAGGGTTGGCGTTAGCTGGCTGTCTTGTTACTATCCTGACCTATGTGATTCGTGAATTTGTGCTTTCCAGTAAGTTTAAATTTGCCGTAATGTGGTCTGCATCGCTTACAGAAACTGTTTGGGCCTGTCCACCTGGGAGTTCGCTGAGCGCTCTGTGTTGCTTTCCTGCAAAATAACTTAGTTGTGGTTCCCAGGTGTGGTGATAGATTTTTATTGTTTGGTTTTAGTAGTGTTTCTCCTTCCCGAATGATGCCTAACAGCATTACTGTCACCATCTGTGCAAGCGGTGGGAATGTGACGGCTCTTGAAGGTGCTACAGGTGATGACATGAACATTTATGACTAATGTGCTCATTTAATTGTGTTTTACATTCTGATCTGGCAGGATCTATTAGCATACAGCGTGTACTGTTGAAGAGATGTGAAATTTTCTGTGCAGACCCCCTTGGGTATTGTAAGGCGAGATTCGTTACTTGATTCTTGGAGCCTGTTGGGTCTGCTGGCCGTTTCGTACTGGTATCTGCCCGTTATATTATTAACAGAACCAGCACTTCAACCCGGAAGGGAAGTTCAAAAATATTATTTAAATTTATTATTATGTTTGTAGATTAGTTAATTTAATATACGTATTACCGGTTCTCACCAGGGTTTGAATTGTACTGCTCTTGAAATTCTTAGTTTAATCTGTTAATCACTGTTGGGGGGGGGGGGGGATTTTGTACTTAATTCTGGATTTTTTGTTCTGGCAGCTCTTTGCTGAAAGTGTCTTATCGTACAAATTGTCCTGTTGGGGCTTCTAGGCCTCTTCTTGTGCATGACGCTTATGTTACTAGCGCCCTTCTGTTGCCTGATAAGTCAGTCAGTGTTTATGCAATGTGTGCGTACAATTGGGCTGGCCTGACAAGAGTGAGCGCACGGGCGGCACGATATTACTGGACAGCATCTGGGATACCTTGTGTGAAGCAGCTATATGGCACGCTGACTGCTGTATACAGTTTTTTCTTCTCTGGTTCGGGTGGACCTAAATCTTTCAGAGTTCGCGTATTTTTGTCTTTTGGCTTGGATCCCATTTGGTGCTGTGACCTTTCTGTATCAAGCTTTCCGTAGTCATCCGGGCCATTTGCTGGCCCTTGTTTAAATTTGTTGGGTTTCTCAAAAAATCGTGTTACATTTAGATTTATTAATTAAAACCATTCTGCTAGCTGTGACTTTTCACTTTGTTTAAACATTTTAACCAATGCAAATTTTGTGCCACTTGTTGTTACATTTGACATCTAAAAATCTTACTTCAAATTAGTCAGCTCTCTTAAAGTACCATGTAAAATTTTGATCTGTAATTTTAGAACGTTGTTAGCTTGGCCATTTGAATTTTTTAAAAGGCTTTTCACCTGTTACTAAATTCGTGCTAGTCATCGTTACATTTGACCTTCAAAATTTTGCTTTAATTTTTTCATGTCTCTTAAACGACCGTGTTAAATCTTGGGTGTGTAATTCAGAACCATTGTGTTAGCCTGGTACCATTTTGCTATCATTGTATTTTACTATTGCTGCTTTTAAAAAAATTGTTCAATAAATGTGAATCATTTGGCAAATAATGAATTATGTCGTATTCTGAGCCTAAGCTCTTCCATGAATTCCTGCTAGTCTGGTTTGCTGGAGTTCACCATCAAGAAAGTTGCTTGCCGTGACTGGAACCGTGAATGGCTTGTATCTCAGCACCTGTCGGGAACCTCTCCTCGACCGTGGTTCGACTGTGTGAAGCTAAGTAAACACTGACGTCCACCATTCGTATGAGGCCGGGACTCTGAGATCTTGCGCATTCACATCGAACAAAAGTTCTACTTTCTGGAAGCTGTGATCACAATGATATTGATGATCTGAAGCATATAATGTTGGCAGTCATAAAGTACACAGACGCACAAGAAGTATTATACATGAAAATAGTTACAAGAGGTTTCCCCTACCTACATCTGTTGCGTCCTCAGCTACAGATTCGATGTGTTTAGTACAGTTTGATGGAGGGAAGGAAATATATACACAGATTTAAACTCCGTACTGCTACAATTCCACTTGGCTTCAGTAATCTAATGGAGACAGAAAGGTTAGAATATTGTGTATTACGTTTATATGTAGGATGTAACTGGTATAAGTGTAGTTATTTTTATTGGAGTCTGAGAACAGTGTACTGAACAACATTACATCAGTATTTACTTCATTTTCAGAATAACTATTATAACTATTAGGAGTAGTGCATATTTAGGTTGGTTAGTACCTCCAACTACATTTGGCCATAGCAAGCCATTCATGCTTACTTTTGGCCGGGGCAGCATGTCAGGTGTTGAAATGTGGATAAAAACGAATAGTCTATACTGCAGGCTGTAAGCCATATATTGCCTTAACTCAGAAATTTGCTAATCACGGAAAATGCCATAGGTCTGTTATCTCAAGACTTTGTTGAATGAAAGTGAAAGCAGCTCTCGTTAGTCATTTTTCATACAAATTAATAAAATTTGCTACCACACATATATAGTTCAATGTACGGGCACCCGCTTTACAATGGAATGCTGTTCAAATGTTCAAGTGTGTCTGAATTCCTGAGGGACCAAACTGCTTACGTCATCAGTCCCTAGACTTACACACTACTTAAACTAACTTAGGCTAAGAACTACACACACACCCATAGCCGAATAGGATTCGAACCTCCGGCGGGAGGGGCCGCGCAATCAGTGACATTGCGCCTCTAACGGCGCAGCTACGCCGCGCGAGGCCGGAATACTGTCACATTAAGAGCACAGGTCAGTTACGCAGAAGAAATTGGTCATATTTAGTACTTAATGTATGTCACTTGAACTGAACTGTTGCGTGACAATAATAAAAAAAGGGGGGGGGGGTGAGAGGGAACAAATGAATTCTTTTAAAGACTGGATTTTTTTCTCTAAATGGGTTCACAATTAAAGTGATTGGTTATTCGTAACTGAGACAGAAATGGCTGCTTCCTTGAAGCTTAGTGGAGGATAAATTATCTCTTGAAATTCTATCAAATTTTATTCGACAATGGAATGCTCAAAAGTACAGTAAAGGATTGCTTGAGCGAAGCTCACTTGGGACCGACTGTTCTCTTAACAAGTGATGGAAACCTGTGAATGAGCAGAAGAATGTTACGGAGCCCTGACTTGCTTCCCAAAATTTGTGCAGCTCGCAGATGCAAGGTAATACCGCATCCAAGATCCAAATAAGACACTGAAAAGCAACAGCTTTTACGTGCTTGCTCACTAAAAATTTTGAGCTTCTCACAGAAAGAGCAGCACTAGCGCTAAAAAAGGCGACAGTGCTCCAGGCCGTGATCAGGCGCCACTCTCTCTTGATGTGGCCTCTCGACCAAGCATCATTACACTCTCACGTCGACTACCTCCTGTTCCTCTACACTCCCAGAAAACCACCACTAGCAGGGGACGATTCACAACTTCCACCACGGTGACAACGAAGAATTCCTCTCAACACGCTGAAATGCAAGAGAAGCCTGCCGAAACGTCTCCACTAACGCTTACGGCATGCCTGTTAACTAGCCAGAGGTTGGTAGTGTGTGTACTCCGTGTCGTCACTCTTTGGTTCAGACATTCAAGCTGCAGCGACTACGCTGATGACCCTTCTGATTGGCTGACACCCTCTGGACGGTTAGATTCACACTGAACACGGCACTCCGTCATTGTTGCGTATTTTCAAACGCCAACAGGAAATGCAGATTCGTTGCACCGGAAATGCACAAGAGACCTGTGGTCGTCCCGCAATAATTTCTTGGATCCTGCAACCTCACAGACAACAGAATCTTGCCTCCCGCTTTGTTAAGAACATTAAGGTGGTGTTTTTTTTTTTTTACTTTTTTCATCAATACGCGATACTGTGACGTTACTGTCACATCATCGAATCATCTAGTGTTTTCGAAAGGATAAAGCTTCCAGGATGGCGGTCTGCAGTTATAAGTGGCTCTACAAGAGAAAATAATTTCATTCCAAATTAATCACAGAAAATCTGAAAGTTCCGAAATACTGTGACGGTACTGTCACATCATCGAATCATCTCCTGTTTTCGAAAGGATAAAGCTTCCAGGATGGCGGTCTGCAGTTATCAGTGGCTCTACAAGAAAAAATAATTTCATTCCAAATTAATCACAGAAAATCTAAAAGTTCCGAAATGTCAGCAGTCTTCCATTCAATGATAAGAGAAAAAGTAAAAATGAAAACTATGGGAAACGTTGTCTCTGAATCAATAAAACATTAACACACTTGCATCTTTAGCCTGGATTTGACATGTCAGGCTTGTAATGACATGTAAAAAGAGTTAATAATTTTATCGTGCTATATCTATCAAGACAATTTTCAGGTTACTTGAACATGTGGTCGTTTATAAAGAAAGAAGTAACACTTGTCCAGCCACTCAGCAGTAATATTGTATTCCCTGCGCTTTAGGCCAGACTCGTGCATGAAGTCAAAACAAGTAAAAGTCAAATTACTTAAGCATGATCAACTCCAATCAATGTTGGCTTGTGCCTTATTTATTACACTGATGTCTTCAGTGTGTAGTGTTGTGCATGTGCAGTGGTTATTAAAACGACAAAAAAATGTATTTGTCAGGGCTAATTCGTTACATATTGGTAGCTCAGTTTGGCTATATTACTCGCCTAAAGCGAGAATGCCAGAGGGGAAACCCAGATGGCTCGCAGGTCGTTTCCAGAAACTGTTCTCGGCTTGCCGAGGCACGCCGAGACAGTAGGCACGCGACCTGCCGTCTTTCGAGGGATTAGTGTCAGGCAAGCGGGGCGCTCCTTGCGTCCCTCTATTCTCCTCGACGCCACCCATCTGGGGCAGCTAATGCCGTCAGGACCGGTAGAACCGTCGCTTCTGAAACATTCGAAGAGTCCTGGTGCTAAACAAATCTTGTTTATCTTTTTCTTTGCAACCCTATCAGTCGATTCTAGCTTGTAATCTTAAGTGATAGAGGAACTGTGATATTACTTTTAGTATCTGAAATGATCTGCATAAAAATAAAAAGCACGGTATCCAGTGTGACAAACAAAGTGCAAAAAGGGAATGTCAAATTACTTTGAGTAATGAAAGCAAGGCGAATAACTGATTGTTCCCTCCATAAAAAACTTACATCCATACGTACAGTTTGTACTCTTGTTCTAAATCAGTCATCATAATAAGTAATTATGAGCTGGAATTTCTACATAAAACGTTCGGCTGTGGTGACTATATCTGTTGACTGCATTTACGAAATAGTTCATTAGGGTGACGGCGAGATGCTGCAGGCTCATTATCTCAACATGGACATCTCGTCTGGCTCGCACACCGCTCTCATTGCTTAACGCGGCGATTGGAAATAAACATCATTAAGAAAGACAGAGAGCTATTTCCACGTGCAAAACCAAAATACACTTTCACAATATCATGTCAAAGAGACCCCTCCCGTCAATAAATGCATAAAGGTCATACCCTTCCGAACTCTATTAATCCATGGTCTCCCACTGAAATGAGTTCCTACACATGACAATCGTAAGCTCTGTCCACTGAGTTCCAGAGAGTTTCAACGTCATTCGCCAACTGATGGGGTTCCCTTTAATACGGGATGCTCACACCCAGAAGGCTCAGTGTGGTGCGAATGTGTGAAGTACGAGGTGCATTCAAGTTCTAAGGCCTCCGATTTTTTTCTAATTAACTACTCACCCGAAATCGATGAAACTGGCGTTACTTCTCGACGTAATCGCCCTGCAGACGTACACATTTTTCGCAACGCTGACGCCATGATTCCATGGCAGCTTCGAAGGCTTCTTTAGGAGTCTGTTTTGACCACTGGAAAATCGCTGAGGCAATAGCAGCACGGCTGGTGAATGTGCGGCCACGGACAGTGTCTTTCATTGGAAAAAGCCAAAAGTCACTAGGAGCCAGGTCAGGTGAATAGGGAGCATGAGGAATCACTTCAAAGTTGTTATCACGAAGAAACTGTTGCGTAACGTTAGCTCGATGTGCGGGTGCGTTGTCTTGGTGAAACAGCACACGTGCAGCCCTTCCCGGACGTTTTTGTTGCAGTTCAGGAAGGGAATTGTTCTTCAAAACATTTTCGTAGGATGCACCTGTTACCGAAGTGCCCTTTGGAACGCAATGGGTAAGGATTACGCCCTCGCTGTCCCAGAACATGGACACCATCATTTTTTCAGCACTGACGGTTGCCCGAAATTTTTTTGGTGGCGGTGAATCTGTATGCTTCCTTTAGGTGACAGGCGCTTTGTTTCTGGATTGAAAAATGGCATCCACGTCTCATCCATTGTCACAACCGACGAAAAGAAAGTCCCATTCATGCTGTCGTTGTGCGTCAGCATTGCTCGGCAACATGCCACATGGGCAGCCATGTGGTCGTCCGTCAGCATTCGTGGCACCCACCTGGATGACACTTTTCGCATTTTCAGGTCGTCAAGCAGGATTGTGTGCACAGAACCCACAGAAATGCCAACTCTGGAGGCGATCTGTTCAACAGTCATTCGGCGATCCCCCAAAACAATTCTCTCCACTTTCTAGATCATGTCGTCAGACCGGCTTGTGAGAGCCCGAGGTTGTTTCAGTTTGTTGTCACACGATGTTCTGCCTTCATTAAACTGTCGCACCCACAAACGCACTTTCGACACATCCATAACTCCATCACCACATGTCTCCTTCAACTGTCGACGAATTTCAATTGGTTTCACACCACGCAAATTCAGAAAACGAATGATTGCACGCTGTTCAAGTAAGGAAAACGTCGCCATTTTAAGTATTTAAAACAGTTCTCATTCTCGCCGCTGGCGGTAAAATTCCATCTGCCGTACGGTGCTGCCATCTCTGGGACGTATTGACAATGAACGCGGTCTCATTTTAAAACAATGCGCATGTTTCTATCTCTTTCCAGTCTGGAAAAAAATAATCGGAGGCCTTAGAACTTGAATGCACCTCGTAGGTAACCAGGCCACAGAGATGCCTCCTGCTTCCTACAATCAACTGACAGAGTTTGAAAGGGTCAAGTGGTGGCCTTCCGAGTACCTGGATGGTCGTTTCGGAGAACTGCCTTACCGTATTAACTTTCAGACAGTGAAAGCATCTCCATCGAACGGCGGTAAGAATTAACACAACAACGCGTACGTACATGGACAAATACATCCGAAACAACAAGCGAAGTGCGCAGAACACTCCCCCAGCGAAGCAACTAATCTAAATGGATATCTAAACCTAGCAAAGACAAGGAAAACCCTGCATACGGGATATTCTAAAGTAAACACTTATTTCTCTGATTAGACACACCATGCCGTATGCGTTATCCATCCCCGCACAAAACTCATTTCTGAATTTAGACATGTTTTACTATTTTAAGAATGGAAACACGCAATAGAATCAGAACTGCGGGCTCTGGCGTGGAGCAGGATAGCGTAATTCTATATATCATTCAAACAGCTCCGTTATCTCGCTCCATCGGCGCAACAACTTTCCGTGACCCCTGACGGGTCTGTTCCTCATACTGCTGTGGCTTTTTGCTATTCCACTTACGGCTTTGAAGCATGGCTTCTGTTTCCTTTATTGTGTTTCTCAACACTCGTGTTCACACGCTCGCTATTCCAACCGTTTCCGTATTGTTGTGTTTTATAAGCAACGCCAAGTCTCTTCTTCTTATGCCTGAAACCATCCCGGTCAAACAGAATTAATCTGAAAGCCTCCAAGTCGTTCTTTTGCACACCAATGAGCGTTCGTTTTTGCTCTGTTTGCATCGAGCACAAAAATTATAACTGTATCTGCTCCCCACCGTAAAGTGGATGATCGGAACTTTCGAGTTTTTCTAAGAATTGTCGAAATACATGTCATGCGACTGAAAACCATTCGCTACAAGGACGAGGCTTTAATAATCCTCAAGTGTACCCCGTTCTGTTCCGCCGCCGATGCAAACGACTCCATTGTTTCACTCTCAAAGCCCATGCTCGTTCCGCAGTTTTGTATTACTAGCGACAGCCCAGGAATAACTTTGCCGTTCAAGTGGATATTAATAAACTTTAATTATACTCGGATAAGCCACATATATATTAGGCTATAATTTGGGCCATCCAAGTTTCGAAACGTAGGTCCAAGCCTAAAGTTTACGTTAAAAATTTCCTTAACGATGCAGAGTGCCTTTTATCAAACGACCTCTCGTATGTAGACGCGGACCCCGATGCCGTTCTCGCTTCTCTAGAGAGACTCTCCGTACCGGATAGTGACATTCTACTAGACTGCGAATTCTCGCACGAAGGATTCAGCTTTTCAGATACTTTTAAATGCCGCTCCGTCATTTGCGGTCACTCAGTTCCTCTTTTGGCATTTCCAAAATTGCATTTCATTGAAAAAAAAACTCTTCAGTTTCAACGAGTTGTACCGTTTCGGTCGCTTCCGAATCTAGCAGTTCTTCCAAATATTCCGCTCTTTGCGCAAGTTCTTTATTCTTACTTTCCATCGTTTTCATTTTCTTGTCAAGAAAGGTACTGCTCGTCTCTACTTTCCCCATTCTAGTTTTGACCTATGAGAGCAATTCCTTACAATAGTTTACAATTTTCGAGTGTTCCTAGATTTTCTCTTCGACAGACTCTATACGAGGATCGTATTTTCTTTCTAGTTCCACCATCTTCTCCCTAAACTGCTCTCTTTCTTTCTCTGCGTCTTCCCTCTCTGCATTAGCTTTTGTTATATTTGCTTCACCTTTTGCCCTATCTGCTTCAGCTTTTTTATTACTCTCCTCCATTCTCTGTAACCACTCTGTAGCCCGTAGTCGCATGTTTCCCATAGCTCCAGAATTTGAACAACTAGGGGCACATTCGTTTCGCCTTCACCCATCTGATCACTTCCACTCCGCTCATAAACATGTTCGCTTCCCTCGGTTTCAGTCATGCTAACTGTTGCTACCGCATCTCTCCATAGAAAATTCCAGGTCAGTTTTTTCCGTCTGTACCGAACTGTCGTTTTACAAATTTTTCTTACTCTTTCTCGATCTAGCACGATTTACTCTTCTCGTACGCTAGAAGGACGCAAATCTAATTTATTGTTCAACGATCACACACTGCACAAAAATATAACAAACAAATATACATCTTATACATACAAATGTCTTCCCCCTCACTCTTAATTTATCTTCACACGCAGCATCATTAATAAAAAAAGGACCTCAAAATACAAATAAAACATATAAATTTCTAGCCTGATAAGCTTGCCGCTGCCGAAAAGGAATGCAAACGAGGAAAGTTGTGACCACAAAATGGTCGCTACAACAATAATCTGCTCACTAAATTGCGTCTGATTGTGCCGTTTCCAACTGCGATTGTCAAACCATTCCACATGTAGGGATCCTGAATCAAGGTCGACATGAAATGTCCACAGTGTGTTGTTGATCGCTGCTGTTTGTGTGACGTTCTGAGGCTCAGGCTCACTTACGTACTCAACAGACAAACGGTATCCGAACTGGTGTAGGTAGTTCTGCGTAGGAACACCTGCTTCACAGCGGAAAGCTGTCATAGTAAGAGCACGGTTCAGTTATGCAGAAGGAATAGGTCATATTTGTTATTTAAAGAGGGTTGCCTGACCTGAACTGTTACAGGCCAATAAAAAATGAGGAAAAATAAATCGGTCTTTTTAAACACTGGACGTATTTTCTCTAAATTGCTTCAACAAACGCAAATAAAAACCGTATTACAGATCCAAGTAAGTAAAGACACTGAAAAAAACACAAGTTGCGGAAATGCTCTCTCAAATTGTAAGATCTCATGTGAAAAGCAGTGCTAGCGCTGGAAAAGCGACGTTTACAAGAAGTATTCAGTGAAAACTATGCCAGGCCCTGACCAGACTCTTCTCTCTCACGGTATATGTCCCCTTTTCAGCCACGCGTTACAGCATCGACTCACTCCCGTCCCTCTCCACTCCCAGAAAAAAATTGGTTCAAATTGCTCTAAGCACCATGGGACTTAACATCTGAGGTCATCAGTCCCCTAGACTTAGAACTACTTAAACCTAACTAACCTAAGGACATCACACACATCCATGGCCGAGGCGCGGTTCCGGACTGAAGCGCCTAGAACCGATCGGCCACAGTGACCAGCACTCCCAGAAAACGACCGCTTGGAAGGGGGGATACATAACTTTTGCCACAGTGACAACCAATAATTCCACTCAACACGCTCAAACACGTGGGAAGCCCGCCTAAACTTCTCCACTATCGCTCACAGTATGAACATAACCGGACGGATGTTGGTACACTGTACATGCTGTGTCACCACGCATTGGTTCAGAAATCGATGCAACGGGGCCTTCTGGTTGGCTGACGTCATATGGATTTCTCTACACTGAGCACGGCACAATGTCTCTGTCGCGTATTTCAAACCACCAACAGGATATGTAGATTTGTCACATCAAAAATTACTTCTAAGACCTTACCACCTCGTGGACAGTGGAAACCGGCCACAGCAGTTTGAAAGGTCACTGTTGGATTCCTTTCATGTTAATTTCTTAAAACTGTTGCCATTTACGGCATACATTTCACTTCTAAATTTACTGTGGTGTTTCTGACTATCTGAGAGGAGACTGAGCAGTGGAACGTGTTACTTTTACACATAATCAAGAATGATCTGTCACACTACTACACTTTAAAACACAGCTTATATGTAATTCATGTCACACAGTCTCATACGGAACCTACATTTGCTTTCTTTTATATACTGTATATGATAAGATACTGTCATCCCCCTTCCCTTCTGTGTGAGAGGATGAATGAGCAAATGTATTTCTAGTTGCATGCTTGATGGTAGCAGACAAGCCTGTCTGCTAGAGAACAGGAGGACCAACGTCGGAACAGGTAGCTACGCTTTCTAAAAGCTAAGAGGTTTCTATTCTTAGTATGGTCCTGTCCGTCCCTTGTCATGTTGGTATAGGAAGCTGCCTCTCTGGTCACTTCCTTTTTGTATCTGGAAGCATCCTTGGTAGGGGCCCACGGGCAGTCTGTCAGGGGCGAGTGTCTGATCTCCAGCTAAGCGCGTCTCTGCTAAGTCCGTAGGACAATGGATTTCTTAAGTTCAGCCTAACTGAAAATTTAATCACCTTTATTTCAGGTTTAGATCTAAAATATCTAATGTTATCTTAAATTGCAAAGCAGTGTAATTCGAGTCTGAAGTTCAGAATATCTTCCAGTAGTTGCATTGTCACTACTTTGTGAGTAAAGTGGAACCAAGTGTGGAAGATCCGTAACTCTAACTAAGATCATCAATATTAAATGCGAATGTGCGTGAGATTATAACGTCTCGTCTTGACAATATTTTTCAATATAGCAACTTTTCTTTATGTTCAACGCACGTGGGGAGTACTTTGTGAGACCAGTATCACGTGCTTATACAATTGTTTGACCCATCAAGTTAATAGTTAGACGATAGTAACCAGTTCGAGGTTTTCTTTTGTAACTGGTGTTTCGATGTAATTTATTTTAATTATCAAAATTATTGTGGAGTTACACACTTTGTGTAAACCAAGTTGACCACGTGAAGCATGTAGTGTAAGCATCAAAGTAGCCCTCAGCTATTCTTTTCGGGAAGATTTCACAGAGAGTAAGTATGAATTTAATATACCAGTGTCTGCTGATTTCATGACGGACAGGATTGCGCTACGAACGTAACTTCTTTGGGTGAAAATTGAATGGGTTGATTGTGGTTAATTTCCTCTTGCATATGTTTCAACGTTATTAGTGTGTTATTTTATGAATGCAGTGTTGTATGCAGTCTCCCAATCTTGGCTCCATATTTGATGTGTTCCATAAGATTACAAACTCTCATTTTCACAATCCTAAATAAGGCACCAGTTTAGTTATGAATCAAGTGTAATATGCTGAAATTTTAACGAAACAATGATCAATGTTAAAATAAATGTCCGAAGATAAACTGATTTATTTCCTTATATATATATATATATATATATATATATCATCGGTTGCCGTAAGATGACGATTAAAAGATTTTAATTAATGTTAGTCTAGTTGGGAATTTGGTAAGCTAGACTGGATACCCAGTGAAACAGTTGCTCAGTAATGCAAGGTTAACTTCCCCAGATAGCTCGCAGCTTTTAACCCGCTTTTATTGTCTTGAATATTAGCACCGCTTTCAGAACAAATTAATGCATCAACATTACAAGTTCAGCGAACTAGCATCTCAGCACTGCCACCACTTAGGTCCGTCACAGCATTCTCTCAGTCCTTCTTCAGCGATGGGAAATTCACGAATCTCACACCAAGAACCACTAATTATGTGGTTTCCTCTACAACAGTTCGTGACACTAAGCTGCCAGTTTTACTTATAATCGCAAAAGCGATAGATGTGATTGTACCATCACCGTCTTCAAATCAAAGCCACCTCAAATTTTCGGAAATGATCCTATTGACCAAAATATTGGCGCACATGGATTTTCGTGAGCATCAAGGACACTTGACTGTCTTACCAAGGTGTGGATAGCAAAATCTGTGCGCCAAATATTGTCCCACAAGTCACAGCACAGAGATAATTAAAGAAATGAAACAATTATTGAAACTAGCGTTTACGAGAGGGAAATTGTAACTTACGATAGAGACAAATCTGATTGAGACAAGAACACTAATACAAGCAGATAATTAAAAAATGAATAGTAAAAGTAAGAGAAGGGAGCGGGGGAGTTGACCACCCTGTGATCGGCTAGGTGCTGACCTAGCAGGACGTGCAACCTGCCCAGGATTATCTCTCACTTACCTCAGAGGAAATTTTTTGGAAATTTGTGGCAAGGTCTTAAGGGGCCAAACTGCTGAGGTCATCGATCCCTAAGCTTACGCACTACTTAATCTAACTTACGCTAGGGACAACACACAACCCCATGCCCGAGGGAGGACTCGAACCTCCTACGGTAGGAGCCACGCGAACCGTGGCAAGACGCCTGAGACCGTGCGGCTATCCCTGAGAGGCGTGGTAGGGTTCAGAGCTAGCTGAAACTTCGCTATATTTAAATATCATCTTCAAAGCAGTTCCTCAGGGAGAGAAAATACTGATCCCAACATTTCTGCAACTTCTGAAACGAGTTTAGTTCTAGGAATCCGTTTTGCATCCGTTCCACTGTATCAGATATTTGGGCCTTCAGTTTTATTTTCATCTTGGAGAAACAAAGTCTGGTGATACGGCAGATGAGAAGCAACTGTCTTCTTTTTCTGCGGTAAAAGTAATAAAACAGGTCGTATGAAGTTGTGCAGTGTCATGTTGGAATAACCAACGGTTTGTACGCCCCTTCTGTGGATGGTTTCTCCCTCAAATGTCGTACAACGTTGCGACGGAACACTTTATTGATCTTCGGACCTGGAGGGTCGAAGGCTTAATGGACAATTCCGTCAGAGAAAAAAAGGAGAGAGACAGAGAGAGGGGGAGGGAGGGAGAGAGAGAGAGAGAGAGAGAGAGAGAGAGAGAGACAAACATGGACTTCATGTTACTCTTCAGCCTTTGTTGGCTGAGGCGAAGAATGATTCTCCCAGTGCAATGACTACTGCCTAGCTTCGGGGCCATAGCCATGAACTCGAGCAGTGACAACCTTTGACAGAAACTCTGGATCTTCGTGAAGCAGATACTTAATGTTTCCACGTGATATTGCGTAATATTGTCTTGTGCACTCGTGTCACAGACTTCGCCGCAGTCCCTCTTATGTTAAATTCCTCTGACAGAATATGTTCAAATGGAAAATAATGGAACATAACATATTCCCAGAGTGTTACAGAGGTGTTGAATGCTCTGTCTCCCATCTTCCGGAATCAGATTTTTCTATTTGTGGACGTTTGCTGGTGTGATACTAGTTGACGGACGACTGGAACGACCGGCATCATCAGTTAATGACCTCCTTTTTTTAAATGCTTATTCCAGTCAGAAACACACTCTGCTTGATAGATGGAGTCGTTTCTGGACTTCCACCGGCCGCTGAGGTGACCGCGTGACAGGGAAAAACCCCTCCGTTGAGCAGCACAATGGCTGCTCGTTTCTCATGGTCGGTTTTCGCGTCCAGTGCAAAAATTAAGCTTGCCCCAAAATTAATAAATATTGAACCATATGAGTCATGGAAGAGGCAGTGAGGTCGTTTGAAGTGTGAAAGATGGACGATTACGCGTGTGAAACCGAACCTTCGAAATCCGCATTAGTTAATAGGCCACTGTAAGTTAAATGTTACAAATAATTCCTGAATGAGAAAAGTGAATATCTCGGCAGCGCATTGGCGATTGCAGCAGACTAGATGTCTATGAATACATTTCATAGAACTGTATCGGACTGTGATATATATTTACTGAAATTATCCATATATTTAAATAAGAGCCAGTATACTGTATTTCGCGCAATTGAAAACAGTTTTTCTTACTAACTACACTCCTGGAAATTGAAATAAGAACACCGTGAATTCATTGTCTCAGGAAGGGGAAACTTTATTGACACATTCCTGGGGTCAGATACATCACATGATCACACTGACAGAACCACGGGCACATAGACACAGGCAACAGAGCATGCACAATGTCGGCACTAGTACAGTGTATATCCACCTTTCGCAGCAATGCAGGCTGCTATTCTCCCATGGAGACGATCGTAGAGATGCTGGATGTAGTCCTGTGGAACGGCTTGCCATGCCATTTCCACCTGGCGCCTCAGTTGGACCAGCGTTCGTGCTGGACGTGCAGACCGCGTGAGACGACGCTTCATCCAGTCCCAAACATGCTAAATGGGGGACAGATCCGGAGATCTTGCTGGCCAGGGTAGTTGACTTACACCTTCTAGAGCACGTTGGGTGGCACGGGATACATGCGGACGTTCATTGTCCTGTTGGAACAGCAAGTTTCCTTGCCGGTCTAGGAATGGTAGAACGATGGGTTCGATGACGGTTTGGATGTACCGTGCACTATTCAGTGTCCCCTCGACGATCACCAGTGGTGTACGGCCAGTGTAGGAGATCGCTCCCCACACCATGATGCCGGGTGCTGGCCCTGTGTGCCTCGGTCGTATGCAGTCCTGATTGTGGCGCTCACCTGCACGGCGCCAAACACGCATACGACCGTCATTGGCACCAAGGCAGAAGCGACTCTCATCGCTGAAGACGACACGTCTCCATTCGTCCCTCCATTCACGCCTGTCGCGACACCACTGGAGGCGGGCTGCACGATGTTGGGGCGTGAGCGGAAGACGGCCTAACGGTGTGCGGGACCGTAGGCCAGCTTCATGGAGACGGTTGCGAATGGTCCTCGCCGATACCCCAGGAGCAACAGTGTCCCTAATTTGCTGGGAAGTGGCGGTGCGGTCCCCTACGGCACTGCGTAGGATCCTACGGTCTTGGCGTGCATCCGTGCGTCGCTGCGGTCCGGTCCCAGGTCGACGGGCACGTGCACCTTCCGCCGACCACTGGCGACAACATCGATGTACTGTGGAGACCTCACGCCCCACGTGTTGAGCAATTCGGCGGTACGTCCACCCGGCCTCCCGCATGCCCACTATACGCCCTCGCTCAAAGTCCGTCAACTGCACATACGGTTCACGTCCACGCTGTCGCGGCATGCTACCAGTGTTGAGGACTGCGATGGAGCTCCGTATGCCACGGCAAACTGGCTGACACTGACGGCGGCGGTGCACAAATGCTGCGCAGCTAGCGCCATTCGACGGCCAACACCGCGGTTCCTGGTGTGTCCGCTGTGCCGTGCGTGTGATCATTGCTTGTACAGCCCTCTCGCAGTGTCCGGAGCAAGTATGGTGGGTCTGACACACCGGTGTCAATGTGTTCTTTTTTCCATTTCCAGGAGTGTATATAGAGAAATATTAAAGTATTGGTTAAAAACAATCTTGGTTGCAATTTTAGTTTTTTTATTTTTTAACTACGCGTTTCGCCTTATTTGGGCATCTTCAGGTTATCTTAATTTGGTATTTCTTAGAAGGATCCTTTAGACAGTGTAGCCAAAGGGCATCGTCGAATATGTTAGGCCAACATCGCCTTCGTTAAACTCAGTAAAAAGTTTTCTAGATGGACGCGAGTGACTCCAAGACCTGCATCACGCGTTCTCGTTCACAGGAGCCAATAAAATTAAAAGCGGTGGGATTACTGAATACTTTAGACATATAGGAAATTATTTAGTGTATAATTTCAAACAATGGAAAATCCAGGATGGAATGTAACAATACCAGAGAAGGAAAGTTGCTACTCACCATATAGCAGAGATGCTGAGTCGCGATAGGCGCAACAAAAAGATTCACACAATTATAACTTTCGGCCATTAAGGCCTTTGTCAGCAGTAGACACACATACACACACGCACACATACACACTCACGCAAACGCTACTTGCACACACGTCTGCAGTCTCCGAGAGCTGGAACTACCTTGCAGTGTAGTTTCAGCTACACTGCAATGTAAATCTGTAAATTTCACCTAACAGTTTTATGAATTTTAACAGCATAAAATAAACAATTACATCATTGTATTCGTTTCGCCTTCTGGCTACGTAACTAGTGTGCTTATAAGGGTTACGTTAGGATGGAATTGTCAGCATTGCTAGTTTTAGTGTAAAGTTTACGAAAGTCGTTTTACTTTCATTATTCATGTAAATTAGTAACGGTAATAAAATTGCCGACTGTGCTAGTGGCGTAATGGCCCAGTCAATAGAGACCAAAAAAGTTGAATACCGGGAATAGTTCGTGCCGTCGGAAATTTTTGTACAGTGGTAGGAAGGAGTGGCACGAATAAAATACCAGAAATGAAGTCTGGTGAGGGATGAGTGTACGAGTGGAGGTGCATTTGAAGGTCACCTTTGTATTTTGTTTTCCTTGAATAACTTGAAAACGCGGCCTCCAGCGAATGTTCAAGACTAGCTTCTGTTCATGATGTTTACACCATGTGTGTGTGTGTGTGTGTGTGTGTGTGTGTGTGTGTGTGTGTGTGTGTGTGTGTTTATGAGAGATAGGGAGAGAGAGAGCTGAAGAGGACTTTTTTGGGGTGGGGGGGTGGGGGGAGGACGTTACTGTTTGAATTGTATGGTGATGAATATGAAAGCACTAGCTGTTAGCGAGTGGTTGAAAGCTTTGGTGACAGCTGATTTGGCTTTTCGTTTCAGTATTCTGTGGAGCGGTTCATGGGTTAGTGTGAGTAAAGATGTTGGTTGGTGATTTATTGTATTGGATGTAGTTTCTTTCGATACTAACAACAGTCGTGGTAACACATTGTAACCTGCAAACAGAAAAGATATTTATATCATTCACATTTAGTGTAAGCTCCCCACAGATAAATTCCGTAACCTACCAATAATAAAATGGGACTAATCATACAATAAAATTGTGGCTCACATGTAACCTTTCAATAATTAACTAACTGTGAATCTAAATTGGTAAATTTGGACGTCAGCAGTGCTGCGTCATGGCCCTGAAAGATCATTCTGAATAAACTGAAAATTCTTACCTCAATGAAGTCGCAGGATAACGCGTATATATCTGCTCCTATAAGAAATTTTTCTGGCACAACCCAGTGCACTGCTGGCCACTAGATTTGTCATGTATAAAAAGAAACAGCTGATTTTTCTTTACGATAATCGGGATGACCATTGATAGGGGAAATCAGTAAAAACTTTAAATTCAGATGAATGATTGTCAAAAGTTAATTTTATAAGAAAGATTAATATTAAAAGATTTTTTTAAGCATTTACGTGAAACTTGATATAACAATAGTACAAAATCAGTTGTTACAAATTACATATGCGCGCGGCTGCTGTTACCTTACACTACATCGCCCAGGCACCGCCATCGCTCTCCACGACCAACCCAGCCAACTCCATACACCCGACTGCTATCTACTGCTTACTCCTACTGCCGGAGCTACAACTCCTACAGTTCAATTCTTTTATCTTGGCGGCTCACGCATGCCCGCCCAGACGCGGGAGGTGGCTGCGTTGGCAGTTGCACGCACCAAGGGAAGGAGCGCCATAGTATAGTATAGTTTGTAAACTTACGTTTAGGGGGGAGCGCGAAATTTATGAAGTAACGCCGCCACGGCCGCGTTAACCCTTTCGCTGCCATAGATACGTGCTTCCCGCATTCCGCGCTGTGCGCGATTTTGTCATCACTGCACTGCTCAGCTGTGCAGACTCATGGTGTTCCGACTGCTTTGACACACTTATCATTCGATTTCACAAAAACTATTTGGCCCAAAAACTTGATTTTTACACATCTGCTTGACTGATACCCTCCCCCCATAAATGACTTAATTTTGTTTCGATGTTCAACGCACTTATTGTGCAGCATTAAATGTAGTAAACCATTGCACGAAATTTTGAAGAGTTTGCAGAGGTAAAAGTCCACAGCGTATACTTTCCGTGCGCTCGATTTTACGTGCCACTAGAAATTTCAAAACATTACGTTCAAACTAAAAAAATTCATGAAGTAAGACACTTCAATATTCTTTTTAAATAAAGAAAATATTGAGTACCGAACATGGTTCGAACTCATTACCATTTGCTTAGCATCCAAATACCTTAACCATTACGCTACCGCAGCTCCTCGTTTAATTAAATTCCTGAAGGAGTTTAAAAAGTCACGCAAAATACCGACAAACACTTCGTATGACTATGAATCACTCACGTTTCGTCGAAGACAATAGGAAATAAACAATTACCATGGTTCTTTATTGCGAAAAAGCGGTTAGTGAGAATGAATTTCCTTGCTATCACCTGAATTAGGAGGCTTATTGCTTGTTTGGTTTAATTAATTAATAGAATATGAAGCAATTGGTATAAAGAATGCTTTTTCCAAACTTTCTTATATACTCGTAGAAAGTCTGCTATCAAGACATTGCCTTTGTTCAGTTACTTTATTTATGACTGAACGTTTCTATAACTGAAGACACTCGTCCGTGCTCTGCACTGCGGTCGAGTTCTGGCAACGTCGTTCTCTGTTCATTGGCTGACTGTATTTTGTGACGTCAGATGCGCAGAACGAACCTAAACTCGGCCGCCGTCGTAAATGACGCGCACTTTACTGCTGCCGGCACTGCTCTACGGTCTGTGATCCTCTTATAGCTTACATATCGCACGCAGCGCGTGAGCGTTCCATCGAAATTACACCTGCTCGAGTGCGCTAGCAATAAATTCCTTAGTCCTGGACCTCTTGCAACATAACCGAAAATGTTCGCATTTATAGTAAGCTGCATCTCAGTTTCATGGTGCGTGTGGTACGTACTTAAGCATTCACTTGTTGACGCTGCATTTCAGATGCTTGTAGAGTATTTGTAGCCCAATGAATAAACGTCGAGAACTTTCCTGTAGACTAGTCACTAAACCCAAAGAGGGAGCAAAATGTAGTCATTTCTGTAAGATTACAAAACCCGTATACATAATGATGCTAGAACGAGGGAAGATTGTACCTATCCTCATCAGACCGTGTCACAGGTCGTAAATGGGACAAGTTAGTTTATGAGAGCGCCAAGCTTGCCCTCGGTCGCTTCCTATTCGGAGCTGAAGCGCAGACTTGTGGAAGCAGCACTTCCGGCGCTCCGTCTGACGGCGCCGCATTCCTCTACGCGACGAGCCACAGTGCCGGAGGCCGCAGACTGCCGGGCGCGCGTTATGACGCGCCCGTCCTCGCTGGCACTTGCGGCCGCTCCACCGCTGCCGCCTCCAACAGACGGCTCTTTGTATATTGTTAACTACCCCCCGCATCCTGCCGTTCACTGAAGAGGGGGTGGATAAAAATAGTCGCACGTCCGTCCCCGGCCTCTCGGCGCTGCATCCCTCGGGCTGGCTGCTCGCTCTTAGGAGACAAGTGGCTGCGCCATTACAGGCCTCCGTCGCTAAGCAGCGGGGAAGGGATGACCCAGGTCTTGTCTTAAAGACCTCTCCAGATGCACTTCTAGCTCGAAGACCGCCGCAGCTTCTGAAACAGTAGCGACGTTAGTCGCAAGTAAACATCATACCGGCTGTCACAAGACTTCAGGCCGCCGATGAAACAGATGGCGAGAGAATCCTACAGAAAGTAATTTGAGATGAAGAACCAATGGTCTGAAAAGAATATTCGTTCTGTTATTGGCGTAAATTAGTTACAATTTACGCCAACAAATAATTTCGCAGGAACTTGTGATACTAGGTTTGTAATAATAATGATTATTACTACTAAAACGTCCCCGTAGAAAAATTATAAATGACTGTGCTTAAACTGAAACACAATATTTTTAGTGCAACGCAATCTGACTTTCAATAATCCCTCCAAAAGAATGGCTCTGACTAACAATAACCTATACCTTTCATGAATCACTTACCTTACAAAAATCTTCGTTACTCAAACTACTGCAATTCAGCAAGCGCCAATACTGCCAGCTAAATAAAAGATTCTAACTACTGAAGGCACTAACTACTGATAGGCATAGTTAGCAAATGAAAGATTTTGATAGAGAACAGACGATGTATTTACCTTAATAGCGTTCAGAAGTTATCATGACATCCAGTCTTACAGATTTACTGTCTTTGATGGACAAACGTCCAGATCATCCGCTCTCAAAACTCCACCATCTCTCTCCCCACATCCACCACTGCTGGCGGCGCACCTCCAACTACGCAACGCTACGCGGTGTTAACAGCCAACTGCCCAACATACAATGGCGACTATTCCAACAATGGTCACCCAGCCACAGACTGCACACAGCAGTGATTTTCATACAGAGCGCTACGTGGAGTTACCAATATAAAAACCTAAACAGCCTACTTACACTACTATTAAGACCTTCATTGTACCAATGGCTTTGAGCACTATGCGACTTAACTTCTGCGGTCATAAGTCCCCTAGAACTTAGAACTACTTAAACCTAGCTAACCCAAGGACATCACACACATCCATGCCCGAGGCAGGATTCGAACCTGCGACCGTAGCGGTCGCGCGGTTCCAGACTGTAGCGCCTAGAACCGCTCGGCCACCTTCATTATACCAGTCCAGTAAATTATACCAAACGTTTATATATGTTGTTGTCATTCAATAATACAAATCACTTCAATAATAAGCCAATAAGATAATGCAAAAACACAGTGGTTATATAAGTACTATACACTGATGAGCCAAAAAGATGACCACCTGCTTAATAACTTGATTGTCCTTCTTTGGCTCTGCGTATCAGGGATACGACCGTTTTTTGAGAGGCTTGTGGAGATATGTGGCGTATCACACGTCATGCAATTTGCGTAAATAATGGGCCGTTGATTTGAATACACGATGATGGTGCCCAATAACGATCCAGATGGGCTCAATAAGACTCACATCAGGCGAAATTGGTCTGCGGGACATCAACGTGAGTTCACTATAATGCTCCTGAAACCACTGTAGCACGGTTCTGGCTCAGAGGCATGGCAGGTTATACTGCTAAAAGGTGATATCGCCGTCGGGGAGGACAGCAAGCATGAAGGGATGCAGGAGGTTCGCAGCTGTCAGCGTGTCTTCGATTATCACCACAAGTTCCATGGAAGCGCTGAAGAATAACTCCCGTATCATAATACTGCTCCCACCCGTCTGCGACGCACTACACGTTTTGAGCCGCCGCTCGTGTTTATGAAGGCGTTTGTGATGCCTTGGGTAGCCAACATGTGATTCTCCCAAAGGGCCGACACGTTTTCATTGATCAACTGTTGAATCCCGATGCTCCAATGCCCACTGAAATTGACGATGTCGTTGGGTCACATTGAAATACGTGGAGTTGGTCTACTGCGGAGCTCCATGTGCTACAATCTACGACGAACTGTGGATTCCGATACACTTGTATGTGCACAACATTGTGTTCTTTCGGCAGAAATACCACAGGTCACCATTTACCCTACTTTCCAGAGCAGACAAGCCTCCGAACCCCACGTTCGGTGAATAGTCGTGGATGACGTCCAGGCATTTAGCTCCGAGTGGCAGTTTCACTGTCCTTCTACCTCTTTCCGTAGATGCTCACGACAGTAGCACGTGAACGTTGGACCATCTTCGCCATTTTCGAGATACTCATTCACAGGCTCTGCGAGAAAAAAATCTTCCCTTTGACTAGGTCGCATATCTCAATGGATTTCCCCATTTGCATCCCATAACTTAGCTAGGGGATTCCCCTTCGTGTCTGCTCCGCTTACATACTTGCATCATCGACTTTTGCTACTGCGTCACGTGCCCACAACGGCACCATGCGGCATCCAACGGAAAGGTGGGCAGTAGTGATAATGTTTTGGCTGATGAGTATAATTTATTATTATATGAAGGGTGTTTTGCTGTTCTGTGTGTCCAGTACTTCTTCATTCTTTCACATATTTTTTTTCGTCTGAGATCACCCTTTCTTATATCTTCCTTAATTTCTGTGACCCATTTAATGTTGCTCTTATTATTCCACAATAGTTGTGTTATTGTCTTACCAATTCTGTTTGTCTGATGTTGTCATCAGATCTCCAAAGAATGAGATGCTTATCTTTTTGATCACGCCTATTACTGGTTCTGTCTTCCTGTATACTGTTTCATTTTAAGCTATTCGACAATGCCCATTTACTTGACATTGTTTATTTATGCAAGTCCTAATTATTCTTCTTTCAGTCTTTAGTATTTCATCATTTTCTGTTATATTATTTGTTTTGAAGATGGTTTCAGCTGTAAATGTTATTTTTGGTGGTACAAGTATTTTATAACGTTTTAGTTTTGCAGCTGTCGATAGGTTGTTCTTGTTGTATATTTTGTTTGGTTAATGTAATTTGCTTTGTTCAGTTTCTTATTCTATTTTGCCATGCTGATTTCTCATTTAGATTTTAAGTCATGATTTCACTTAAGTGTTTACATTTATGGACACTTTTTGATTTCCTGTTCTTCTCTTGAGATTTTGCTTGCATCTAAAGGATCACTTGGCATAATCTCTAGTTTTTCAAATGATATTCTATGGCCAATTTTCTGTGTCATTTTTTGTAGTGATTTAACTAGCCTGGTATCTTGAACACTGTCGCCTAGTAGAGCAAGATCATCAACAAAATCACAATCATTTTAAACTTGCGTCATTTTTCACACTTCCAATTTTTATCTTCTTTGAGTTACCCTTGTACCATTCCCTCAGTATGTATTCCAGCGCACAGTTTAACCGTAATGGTGATAGCTAGTCACTTTCTATTAAGCCTGTTTTTGTGAGAAACGGTTCAGAAAGTTCGCCTCGGAACCTTATTTTCGATTTGATGTAGGTTAGAGCTATTTATGTTGGTTTAATTAATTTTTGGATGCTGTCCTAGATTCCCTAAAATTTTCAGTAGTGCAGAATATTACAGGACTAAGCTATAAATTAAAAAGTTAAAAGAAACCTGTCTACTGATTTTCTATATATCCCCGAGACGATAATGAAATGGAAATTACGTAACGTTATTCCCTCTGCACAGAAGTAATTTTGGGTCAGGTAAATTTTAAGACAACGCCATTCACACTGTAATTATTGGTGGTCATCAACTTGGCATACATCGTTAGAGAAACGGTTTGAAGAAAGATCCCAGGAGCGCAGGTACACATTAACGGGAGGCAATACGCGGCTAAGACGCGCCACATAACGGCAGTCTAACAGATCTGGAGAGTTCCCTGAGAATTCGCTCGTAAGACGGACTTAGCTTTTTGTAAGAACGGCTGTTTAAAAGAAAGAAATGCTCACCCTGAGAGTCTGCTGTTTGGTATCTTCTGGACAACCGCCAGCCGCTGTCGGTAAAACGGAGCTAGATGCTACGGCTGTACTGTCTAGGTAACGAGCCATCACGCTTCAATGTTATTCCTGATTGCCAGCATTTCTCTCTCTAACTCATCTGAACATTTTGAACAATTTCATTGCTTTCATTTTTATTAGTTTGATTTAATTATGCTTGATAACATGTGAACTTAGTAATGAGGAGTAGTGCACTCTTCTCTCCCAGTTTGAGTGCTTAATGTTCTTCTTCTGTTGCTTTGCAAGGCTTGAATGCAAACTATATCGCGATTAAGGACCCCGATTCTTCCCAGTTTATAGTTGTTGTTCTGTCATTCTTGTTCACCTACGTCCCCATGATTAGCTTCGACTAATCAGTGTTCAAAGTGACTGCTTGATTGACACCAGCAAGTAGGGTCGAGTGAGATGCTCCCAAGACCATATGGCATGGCATCACCGTCACTGAGTTCCATTTGATAGTAGGAGGAGGGCAGTAGGGTGTAATACCGCAAAATTTTCAGAAAAAGAAACAGCCGCTCTCTATGCATGCATTACAATATAATCCAAAGAGGGAACTGAACTTTGGCTTCACACTCTTTTAACCTCATTGGAGCATACGTTGCTTAATATAAGCGTGTAGTTACTGCTCCATCCGCTCTCTTCCCACAACATTCTTCGAAGTGTGCATTTCACTGGGAACGTTGACAGGTGGTTATTGATGGACATTCTTCTAACCAACTACTCAAATACTTAAAAATTTTCGATGTACCGTGAACTAGAAATGCAGCTGACGCGATCTGAAAAAAAAAGGTTGCTTTAGTCTACAGTCACACTTTCTTTGCTAAATGACTACTCATTTCAATGCCAAATCTCATTATCAGACCGTCCTACAATATAAAACGTCACAGTGAGGAACTGAAATACGTTGTATGAAACATGGTAATGATTTTTTTTCAATATGAAAGCTAAAGCGTGCTTCAGAGCGCCACCCTAAAAAATAGGCAGCCTGTTAGTCATGGCATGCCGTCGTTAAAATCGTTTCCCAAGCAAGTGTTTTATTACACCAACCGCCAAAGTCAGTGCTATGGACTAAATAGTCGCGTATTGTCACCAGCAATAACAAAGAATCTCTTGTAGCCTATACAGTCACAATGTAAAAGATACGTCAAAAACAAGTTATACAAACCATAGACAGGGAGGATAAAGGATAAAAGACAATGAAGCAAAGAATTCTCACTTAATAAATCATGAATGATTCAATGAAAGACAGAAAAACTTAAGGCAAATAAAAATAGAACTCAAATTCTGCTATGCGAATTATTCTTTGTCGAGTACCTTGGTGAGTTCAGCGTATCTTGTACAACACATTTTCTCGTAACTTTCTATCCATAACAGTACATTCATTTACAATTAAGGTACAATTATGAAATTCTTCTCTGTACATTCGATCGGCTTTTCGGTGCTTTTCGGGGTTCGGTAGCATACTTTGAATGCGTGCCAACACGTTGTTTTAACGTGCAATGCAAATCTTGACAACCATTTATTAACTGTAATTAGTGGTTAAATCTGACGTCGACACAGCACAGGCACCCAGTAGTTTTCAATTATTTTTTTAACTATAAGCTGTTTACAACACGTGCCAAGAGTCCGTGCCTCATTCGAGGCCTCGCACCACAGCAACTGCGTTCCTGCATTATTAAATTACGTCCCTTCTGCTGTCTATACAAATATGACTATGGAAGGTTGCGTCGCCAGGTATTTGCTAGAAAAAAAGAGATGTTCCAAAACCGAATTAACTTACTCCTTCAGTCTGAACAGTTTCAAATACATAATTCCACTGGTTTTGAAGCACATGCGAATACTCTCAAAATAACAGTAACTCAAGGAAACAAGAAGCAACTGAAAATTCAATGAGTTTCACTTATAAGCAATCTGCTCTGTTTGAACTTTGCCTTACTAGAGCAAGGTAAACCTAATACGGTATTATTTGAAAATCTTTATGCCCTGTCATAGGTAAGTTACGACCCAAGAACTACATCAGGACTGCAATCTGACTTCAGCAAGAGGAAAAAAGTTATTGGAGCAGAACACACCTAAAGTAAATTGCACAATGGAAAAATAGTATGAATAGAAGTAGTAAATTGACAAAAATGAACAGGAAAATCAATTTTTAGGAAGCTCATAACAATGAATGCGTTTTCGTGACCCAGCTCATTGTTGGTCCACAGTGCAGTGGGGATGGAGACCGTGTACAGTAACAATAGCAGTGGAATATGAAAAGTGACTCAACTATACTTCCGTAGAATCTCATACAAAAAGTTCTGGCACCTCCCTTATTCTCTGTAAGTATTTATGCACACTACGAGGTACCAAACATTTATGATAATGAGTCCTAACCATGATATGAAAAGTCATCTGAATGTATTTTAGTGTGTCACATCATACAGCCAACGATGCCAAATTATTCTATGATGTCGTGTAATGGCGGCAGAATTTCTGCTACGTTAATTTTGTTAAAAAGCAGATAAGTGACCAAGGAATGGAAATAGGTATAAACGTTTGGAGATGCTAAAATCAGCTGAACCGATAACACTTGCCGTCTGGCTGCACATATAACTTGTGTTAGGTAAAGTGCAGATAATTCATTACGTGATGCTGCCCTACACATGCACGAGCGTTTAAGACGCTATACTGAAAGGAGGAATTATTAAATCTACTGTATTATTCTTCTGATCGAAAGACTAAAGTTGAATTCTGCAACGAAACTCGGTTCTACTGACTTCACAACCACACCACAGGTCGTAACGGCACGAGAAACACAAATTCACACCCGCGACTCGTAGCAATTTACGAAAGTGAAATAACGAAAATTTGAATATGAGATGTTAGCGCGAAATAAACCAGCAAAGAAAGCATTGCCTTCGGATAGCCCAGTAATACGAACCGTCTCACGAAACTGTGTCAGTGACCTTGCCGCAGTGGTAATATCGGTTTCCGTCAGACCGCCGAAGTTAAGTGCTATCGGGCTTGGCTAGTACTGGGGTTGGTGACCATCTGACCATCTGAGTATGCAAAGCGCTGTGAGACGAACTGAGGCAGGCAGCTGTGGCCGAGCGGTTCTAGGCGCTTCAGTCGGGAACCACGTGGCTGCTACGGTCGCAGGTTCGAATCCTGCCTCGGGCATGGATGTGTTTGCTGTCCTTAGTTGGCTATGTTTAAGTAGTTCTAAGTCTAGGGGACTGATGACCTCAGATGTTAAGTCCCATGGTGCTCAGAGTCATTTGAACCGAGACAAACTGAGGAATTTAGAAGCTATTAACGGTGAAGTAGCGGCTCCGGTCATGAACACTGACAACGGCCGGGAGAGTGGTGTGCTGACCACAAGCCCCTCCATATCCGCATCCAGTGACGCCTATCGGCTGAGGATGACAAGCGGTCAGTCGGTACCATTGGCCTTTCCGAGGCATGTTTGGACTGAGAGGGAAGTTCACCAAACAGATTTCCTGCGACGCTGCATTCGACATTACTCAGTCAACAGCAGGACGTCGAGAACACGGAACAGGGAAGAACTATTTGAAAAGATACGTTACAGCGTGCTTTGTTGCCAGTCGGTGCGGTAATTGGTTACCACGTCTGGAAGCCTGATACGATGCTTCCGCACCCCTTACAGGTAGAAATCTTCAAAAGTAGTTACTGTCTGTGGTCGATACTGATAAAGAATCATCTGTGCATTCAAGCTCTGGTAGCTAGTTAGCGAGGCAATGAAAATCTAGAGAAAGCAAAATAAAGCTTTGAAAGTGGAGATTTAACAACCAACTTTCAAATTCTTTGTGAAACTATACGTAGCAGACAACGATGTCTTTGAAAAGAGGTTGGCAGCTGGTACAGAGATAATTGGAAAAGACAGCAGGATTAATCAATCTTAGTCAACATCGTTGGTGCACAAAATTACAGTACAAACTGCGGTGGGTGGACTTACAGACTGGAATACGGACTAACTCATAAATAGCCTATGACTAAGTATTTATCCATCCAATGTTCACAGACCACAGTTTATAACTACTGGTCTGACATCCAAATCTACACATACGCTCTACAAATCAATGAACACTGAATGGTAAAGGGTGCTTCGTATCAGTATTAGCGACTCTGTGTTCTGTTCGATAAGCAAGAAGAAAATAACTGTCTACAAGCGTCTGCACACTCATTAATCTCTGTTATTCTCACGATCTCTGTGCGAGATGTACGAGTCAAATGGTCTTCTTCGAATATACAGAGTGTCGGAGGAGGAATGGTCTGTATTCAGGGATATGACAGGAACGGTTATGCGAAGCAAAAAACTGTCAGTAAAAATGGGCTTCAAAATGCATGCCTTAGTGTACACGTAGCCAGACAGCGCTCCGACAGCACTTTTGCCTAGCACTCCGAGGGCAGCGGCGAGTAGGGGTGAGGGGCGAGGAGGGAGAGGGCAATGAAGACTGCAGCCGGACGCTGTTACAGCTTGACAGTCGCCTTGTCAGACGATAAGCAGTTTGCTGACTGTACTACTTGCGTTAAATTAGATGTACGTTCCGCATTAGGAGAACTATGGTGTCTACGTACTTGCCCAAAAAAGAAAAAGTGGAGAAGTCACTCATTAAATACCAAATTGGAATTTCCTTGCACTTTAAGCAAAGGGCTTAGTATGCCGTCACACTATTAAACGTTGGATAAGCATTTATTGGAACGTTATTACAACGCCGGCATTTGTTTTCTGACGAACGACGGTGAATTCTGGCCTAACTGAAGGCGACCATGAGGGAATGAAACTAAAAATAAGTAGAATGTTAAGAATGTCTTTTATTGTTGATGTTATAAATCTGTTGAATTCCTTAAATGTCTTAAAGCAAGGGGACAATCAGTTGGTTACAGATGTGTCGGACAAGAGCGATATCATGAAACAAAATTAAAGCTGTGGAAAAATCAGCTTCAGCTTCATGACACAAAACATTTCCCATCATGAGTTCTCGAAGAAACTGCAAGGCTTTGAATGAATGGAGATGGATTTAATATATGAGATGATTTTCGCATTTCACTGCTAATGAACCTCATTACTTCCCACTTGAGGTGATAGGCGTAGAGTGGAGACCCAGATCAGCGACCGGTTTGTCCAATTCATGAATTTACGAGACTGTTATCAAATTTTACCCCAAAAGCTATATCTTCAACTGCATAGTATATCCGCTAAAGTTATTTCTTTGTTTGGTTCAACAATGGGCGTGTGAATGTTATTTCTTCTCTTACGAAACTGGTGAAATCCCGTCAAGTTCGGCTTTAACAGATTACAATCTGCATAATTCCATGTGTTTGCCTTCATCGTGAAATATAGCTCCAGAATTATTAAGTATTCTAAAATATAAGTGTGTATATTTATAAATATCACAATGTCATCTTAAATGCTTGTATTGTGCGATTTTGTAGCTTTTCTCGCCGTATTAGCACTGTATAATACATATATTTGGTCGAGTAATAAAAGAAATTGCTTTAGCAGAAAAATGGAAATTTGAAATAGACAACCGTGATAAATGCCTGCTTATAAAAGTAAGCCGGAATATTCGTCTCTTATAAAATAGCTATATTGTGATGTCTTCCTAAGTTTCCAGCCAGTACGGCCTTTAGTGGAACAGCACAGTGGCGTTGGAAGCCGGAGCGCTGAGCAGATTCGGTAGCACTCGCGGAATGCAAGCGCCCTGCAGGAGCGCAAATGTTGGGCGGGTCTATCTTCTTCATCTTTTATACTTTCAAGCTAATCTCTACCGCAAGCTCTTCGCCCTCCTTATTTTGAATGATGGTAGTATGGACCAAAACAAGAAAAAACTGTCCAGTAATCATGAGCTCTAAAGTGTAGTGTAGACCTTAAGAGCTATGAGCGCTTGTTCATGTTCGCTATTGTGAAACACGTCTATTCTACTGAGCAAGTGCTCATCCTCTCGATACAGAGAAGAGTTAGTGCTTACGCTAATACACGAGCAGTGGCGATGGCAGTGCAGACGTTAACACCGTCTGCGGCAGCATTACGTAATCACCGTCCAATCAGAGGCTGTCTATGGGTAATATATGGCCGCCACAGCAGCAATTGCTCCTGACGAAGACGATGGAGGTAATTGTCGAAAGCTCGAGGTTTTATCCTGAATTGATGCAGCACGACGTCCGAGAATGTTTAATACAACTTTAGTTACAAGCCTGGAACAAAACCATTGTACTGGTACTACAGAGATTGTTATTGACAAAAGTATTTTTTTCTTTTGAAGAGTACCTGTAGTTACTTCACCTTCTTGGGAGATAAAAAATAATGAGTACCAAGCGAACACCTTGTCTCTGTGACTCGGGAAGTTTGTGAATGTTGTAAAACGAGCAGCACCTTTTATAGGTCTCAACAAGGAAAAAATAATATTTTTGATTTTTCGTCTGGTAATCAAATTTTTTATCCTGTGTCTCACATCGCTGCTTTAAACGCGGAATGCAACGGCAGCAACATATCAAAATACCACCGAAGCTTATCGAAACGTATTAAAAATTAATTCCTCAGCGACATGGCAAGAATATTGACAACTCTGGGAGAACGAAGACTAAAGATCTGGCAACAGTGTGTTACACAGGACTTCGCTGGCAGGTCTCAACAGCCCATGAAGTCTTTCGGCGAGACATTTCCAGCGCTGCGCTCCCTCTCCGGGCTGTGGGCGATCTCCTCCTGCTCTCTGCTGGTGCTATAAATCGCTGCGCCCCTCGCCTCGTTAATGGTAAATAAATATTTCAGTAGCCTGGCTTTCAGTGTCCCACAGATAACTTTTTTTTATTCGGATGCTCAATTACGCGACACGAGGACACCCACTACTATCATTTACAGGATCGTGTCTGCATCCAACAAAAACATCGGAAGCGGTGGGAAGGAGGAAAGAAGAAGAATAAAAAAAAGCAAGTGCTAGGCTGGAGCTGGCTTTTAGGACCGGCGTCCTGGGAGGGCACGGAGAGATGTTTACAAATATTGTGAAGAGGTCCGCTGTCTGGCGCTCTGGATCTCTGGTGCGCTGTGACTCCGTCACTGTCTGACGCCGCGGCCTGGGGAGAAACCGGGAGTGAGTCTTCGTTGTCGCTTGTCTCTAGTGTGCGGGTCCTGCACACTGTCCAAGGAGCGTGGAAAACCTGGCAGAAAATCTGCGCCACTCTTCTGCACCGTGGCTCTGAGGCTCTGTACGTAGACCGCTTTCTCTTACAACCCCTGATCAGATTTGGTGAAGTTGCTTATTAGGACGATTTGTTAATCACGAAATTCAACACCGGTGTGGAGTAGTTATGTAATGTCACATTAGTTCTCGGAGACACGTAACGTGCAAAGAAAAACTGGTAATACGTAATGTTTTACGTGTTCGTATCAGGAGCAATCAATGACAAAAATACAAATTGCTTTCCATAATAGTACTTAATTGTGTTGTTGTTGTAGTCATCAGTCCTGAGACTGGTTTGATGCAGCTCTCCATGCTACTCTATCCTGTGCAAGCTGCTTCATCTCCCAGTACCTACTCAAGCCTACATCCTTCTGAATCTGCTCTTGGTCTCACTCTACGATTTTTACCCTCCACGCTGCCCTCCAATGCTAAATTTGTGATCTCTTGATGCTTTAGAACATGTCCTATCAACCAGTCACTTCTTCTTGTGAAGTTGTGCCACAAATTCCTCTTCTCCCCAATTCTATTCAAGACCTTCTCATTAGTTATGTGATCTACCCATCTAATCTTCAGCATTCTTCTGTAGCACCACATTTCGAAAGCTTCTATTCTCTTCTTGTCCAAACTATTTATCGTCCACGTTTCACTTCAATACATGGCTACACTCCATACAAATACTTTCAGAAACGACTTCCTGACACTGAAATCTATACTCGATTTTAACAAATTTCTCTTCTTCAGAAACGCTTCCCATGCCACTGCCAGTCTACATTTTATATCCTCTCTACTTCGATCATCATCAGTTATTTTGCTCCCCAAATAGGAAAACTCATTTACTACTTAAAGTGTCTCATTTCCCAATCTAATTCCCGCAGCATCACCCGACTTAATTCGACTGCATTCCATTATCATCGTTTTGCTTTTGTTGATGTTCATCTTATATCCTCCTTTCAAGACACTATACATTCCGTTCAACTGCTCTTCCAAGTCCTTTGCTGTCTCTGACAGAATTACAATGTCATAGGCGAACCTCAAAGTTTTTATTTCTTCTCCATGGATCTTAATACCTACTCCGAACTTTTCTTTTGTTTCCTTTACTGCTTGCTCAATATACAGACTGAATAACATCGGGGAGAGGCTACAACCCTGTTTCACTCCCTTCTCAACCACTGCTTCCCTTTCATGCCCCTCGGCTCTTATAACTGCCATCTAGTTTCTGTACAAGTTGTAAATAGCCTTTCGCTCCCTGTATTTTACCCTTGCCGTATTCCAGTCAAAAAGGTGAAAAGCTTTCTCTAAGTATAGAAATGCTACAAACGTAGGTTCGTCTTTCCTTAATCTATCTTCTAAGATAAGTCGTAGAGTCAGTATTGCCTCACGTGTTCCAACGTTTCTACAGAATCCAAACTGATCTTCCCCGAGGTCCGCTTCTACCAGTTTTTCCACTCGTCTGTAAAGAATTCGTGTTAGTATTACAAACCGTAAAATATATTAAGCAGTGTCTGCCCAGAATTTTGCCATATCACGGTCATCAAGTACTACACTGTGTATCTCAACAGGCACTTGCTGCAAGTTCGTAAAGTGGGCTCCTGTTTGATCTGCGACACATTCGCAGAGCTGCACATAATCGGGATCTGCAAACACCAGTGCGAAGTCTGTTACAGAATTTCTGTGTAGATCAGTGTTCCTCGTTGTTGTCCCCCCCCCCCTGAGGGAGGGGGTGGGGTAGATGTTTAATTGGTAGCATCCAACCAGCAAGGTGAATGTTTCTCGACATCCATAATTTTAATTTTGCAACCGAGGAGGTTCGTTTAGATTTTCGATTGTATGGAGGAAACTCCTGCTAGGCATCAGCTGTTGGTTGGCAGGTTGATATTCCTTCAACGAGTGCGCATGTGAGACAATTGCTTGAGATTTCTCGGTCATGGGCGCTACTTCTAATGTCTGGCAGACCAATTTCTGTCAAACAGTAAACTTTATCACGTGGTGTTGGTCTCAGGCAACCAGCGATGTGTCGTTGTTTCATTCCGAGAAGTGACGACTTGTTTAGAATGACTAGATCTGTACCGAATGGGGCAAATATATTCTACGTCAGAGTATCACAGAGCAAGGGCAGTAGATTTCACTGTTTCTGGTTGTGTACGTCAACTACTTCCAGGTAAATTGCCAAGGATGTTATTGATAGCCGACACTTCCTGTTCGCCATTTAGGCAGTTCCTTTTGTAAGGAAGAGTACGATCCACTGTTACACCTATATACGCAGGTACGCTACTGCAGTGCCTGTGTTATTCCGAATTATGATGCAATGTTTCTTTGGACATGCGTCCATAACACTGGCACTGCAGTATCGTAATTATCCGCCGACACCGCACAAGCGACTCTCCAGCAAAGGAACCAACTAGTATAGTAATGTGTGAGGATTTATTGCCTTTGAGGCATTATTAAGAAATGAAAAAGAACGTGTCTTTCCTTCATCTGATTTACTTTCAACTTTGATTTTCTAAACAAGAATTAAAGTAGGCAGGTGAACAGGAATATTTAATGCTGAAACGTCCCCTTTGAAAAATTATACATGACTGTGCTTAAACTGACACACAATATTTTTTAGCGCAACGCAATCTGACTTTCAATAATCCCTACAAAAGAATGGCCCTGACTAATATTAACCTACACCTTTCACAAATCACTTACCTCACAAAAATCTTCGTTACTCGAACTACTGCAATACGGCGAGCGCCACTACTGCCAGCTAAATAAAAGATTAAAACTACTGAAGGCACTAACTACTGATAGGCATAGTTAGCAAATGAAAGATTTTAATAGAGAACAAACAATGTATTTACTTTAATAGTGTTGAAAAATCATAATATACATAGCAGTTCATAATATCCAGTATTGCAAATTTCAAAACTCCGCCATCTCTCTCCTCACATCCACCACTGCTGGCGGCTCACCTCCAACTGCGCAACGCTACGCGCTGTTCACGTCCAGCTGCCCAACACTACAATGGCAGACAACAACGCAAACTAGCCACAGACTGCACACAGCACAGCCAGTGATTTTCATACAGAGAGCGCTACGTGGCGGCGGCGTTACCAATATAAGAACCTAAACAGCCTACTTACAATGCGATCATCGACATTTCTTTAGTCAATAGGTACAGTGTGGCTGCTGTCACATCTGGACTGCGAGATGTCTAAGAACTAGTTTACATATGTTAAAGCATTAAGAAAGAATGGTAAAGTATAAAGGTATGTATTAAATCTAAACTTACTAAACATCCTGAAAGAGCACCGATAGCAGGGCGTTTATGGAGCACATGCCTTGGATGACAAATTCAAAACATTCACACAGTTTTCGCAAAAGCGCAGATTTTACAAAACCTGATCCGCTTTAAGTACAAAAAAGGAAAAGTTTCTCTTGCCGTATTAGAGTATATACGACATAACCGTCATCTAGGTGTGCCTTTGGATTAAAATAATATTACTTTTCATTACGTTCATCAGTGCTTATTAACGACCGCTTACTTTCTCTTCCTGAAATATAAAGAGCTGAAAACAAAAATCTTCAAAAGGAGGATTTTAAGGAAAGTATTTGGATACTTTCGTTATTCTGGTCTCGTACATGCTGTGGAAGACCACACTAGTGGAGGATGCAACGTTGGGGTCTAGGATTTACTTCAAACTTTGTACACCTTTAGTGGGCCAGTAAAACGACATAATGTGTATGTGGTAAGGTGCACTACTCTGGTAATATCGAGAAAATCGCAAGAGAAATTTTACATGTCTGTTATGTACCTGATATACCTGTCCATAAGTGTCAAATGTCAGAGTTCATGGTGGTCAACATTCGACCTTTGTAAGACGAACGTGTATGAGACGGAAGTTCGACTCCCGCTCAAACCTTCATTTTTGTGGTTCAAGTATAAATTCTGTGACATTCAAAAAATTTGCACCTTCAGTATTACTTCTTGCTACATTAGCGACGTCTACCGCTACGCAGGTTAACTACTAAATAGAGTCTGTCTGCAGCTCGAAGTGTCGAGGTGCATGTACAAGCGATTTCGCAAATCACGACAGGCATACATTTTCGGGAAAACTCTATTCGTTTCTTCATTTTCCTGTCGATGGTTGCAAATACGTTTGTTCTAATAATTAAATACAATTAAAAATAGCAAGCTGTCAAATAACATTAAGTTCACAAAAACCTTCACGCAAATACACGTGTTTTTTTTTCAATTATATTACTACCTCTCAGATATCACATACATTAAATAACATGGACAGTGACGAAAAAATACAGATTAAAAATTATATTTGAGTAGGAGTCGAACCGACGCCTCATACACGTTAGTGATCGCTAGCTCGAACGCTAAACACTTGATCATCATGCACTCTTAACACCCGGCACCTACAAACAAACATGTCATTGAAATAATAGACGTGTAAAACTAATCATGCGATTTTCTCGAAATTGCCAGAATAGTGCACCTCAGTATTTTTCGTGGCCTACTAAAGATGTACAACGTTTGAAGTAAATCTGTGATCCCAACATTGTGGCCTCCCCTTTTTGGTTAATCGTGGAGTCCTAGAGACAGTGCAGCACAAAGAAGGAAAATTATATTTGTATGGAGAGACAGAAACCACATCAAAAATTACAATTAGGAAACTTCTTTGTACCAGACACGCTCATGGAACACCCGAAGAAAAGAAACTCCAGGAAGTATGTACAAAAACTCTTGGAAGGCATAGTGTATGTTTCTTACAAGCGAAGATACTGGAAACTAAAATCCAAGATAAAACTACATGGGAATTCATTGGAAAACCAGCTTCAATAGACTGACATGCTTGTTAATAACAATTATAATAACAATGACTGATGCTTTTGCCCATTTAAAGAGGACCTAGAACTATGAGTTAGCAGTTGTTTCTTATCTTTCCTGAACTTCTACGGCCTCTCGCTGAGGTTCGGTCGCCTTTGGACTGTCTAAACGGTTTTGAGCCTCAGATATCTTTCTGATAGTTGCTTGGAAAGCGACTTCGGTGAGATCCTTACCAGTGTAGGCTAGCGCTCGAACTTCGTAACTCGAGGCTCGTTTATGACGTGAAAGATTTACTTCGTTAATCGTGTATCATCCATTCGAGATATATGCCCGTGAAATTTTGTACGTCTTTTCCATCCAATAGAACTCCTTCCAGAGAATGCAGCTGTTCTTGTAGCAACAAATTTTGGCATTGTAAGAAAGGCCTTTTTTTTTTTTTTGCCGCACATATTTCTAGCCTATGCGCATTTGTTTCGTGTTGGTTTTATTGATCGCTGTGATATTGTCTGCGTTTCCGATGGTTTAGTCTAAATATCTGAAGCGAGTAATTGCACTATGTTTGCCATATCATAGCGAATGATCCGGCTACTGCGTGCATGCCACGTATGATGATTTCTTGTTAGAAATTTTCAGGGCAGTTTCGACAACGATCTCATTTAGATCTTCCAGTACATGTATAGCTCCAGTACTAGTCTGGTAATTATTGCTAAGTCATGGTATACGGATTGGTTCACGTTGTTATTCCCATATTTGTCCCAGGTATTTATTTCTGTCAAATTTTGTTTGTAGTATCTAGTAGCGGACAGTAAGTGCATGAAGTTAACCCATCGCATTTAGAAACTTACGGTGATTTGCCTGTTGAATATTTCTGTAGACGTAATGTTTGTTAAAGTCTGCTGGATGAACCAACTGTTGTTTTATCCACATAATATCCATAATATACAACTAGTGTTAATAATGAAAAAAAATACAGGCATTCACGTCTGGATTTTTCGAAATTTTAACCACAGATCTGAATCAATGGTGGTGACCGGTCATGGAACGTCAGTAATTAATTTAAAAATTTTTTTTCGCGTTCTGTCCATTACCAATAAATTATCATCCGTCTGCTAGGACAGTTTTCAATTACATTATTGCATTATCGATTTCGGGACTACCAGCCACATTTTCAGATGCGCTTGTACATAATAAAAAAGAATTACAAAATTACACTACGGAAGTGCATATACAGAACAACAGCTTTAATCGTGGGCTATACGTTACGTGTTATTAGACCTCTACGGAGTGAGGTCAGGTTAATAATCTCATGCTCAAGTCAAACAGTACATGAATTTACAGTTACTCGTAGGCATGGACAAAACATTAATCAATAACAAGCAGTAACTTACGAATGTTAAGTGTAGTCATATAATGTTCGCAACCAGTTTACATTTGAATTAAGAAACATTAACAGTGGGAGATCGTACATCACACTCTCCCATCATCAGCCATTTATGACGATAAGAACAAAGTCCCAGTCGGCCGGTGTGGCCGTGTGGTTCTAGGCGCTTCAGTCTGGAACTGATCAGGCGACTGATGACCTCAGAAGTTAAGTCGCATAGTGCTCAGAGCCATTTGAACCATTTTTGAACAAAGTCCCACCTTGACAATAGAAGGTGAGGCTGAGAGTTCCGAAATCTGAGCTGCATTAAATAAATTGAAAAGCATCCTAGCAGCTCGAGATTAATTTATTTGTAGTTTCAGCTCTTCAAATGACTGCGTTCCCGCCTTCAATCACGATGGAAAGTTTAAATATGCTCAGTGTTATCTCCAGATACGACGCAACCCACGCGTCAGTGGAACAGCCTCTGGTTGCCCGCCTGCCCTCCGAGCCGTGGTACCGCTCTGTCGTCGGTATGCGCGCCCGCTTAGCTCAGGAGGCTCTTGACATGTGGCTCATTCAGACTCAAGGGGACCTAAATACACTGGTGCGTGCACATGAGAGTCTGATGTCCGTCCAGATTCTCACGTTCTTAAAATTCTTAACAGAAAAAATAGTTTTCTGAAGAATACGTCGACGTATCATTTCAGAGATTTCAGTGTTGAATATAGGTTCTGTCTTTATCACCGAAAAGATGTAAAAAGCGAAAACGGCTACAGAATTCGATATTAGCTGAATTTTCTGTCACTGAAAACAAGAGATATCCTCACTATTTTCTTATCTTGACAGAAATGGTCTAACCGTTAAAATAAGAGACCTTTGTTCGAAGCAGTAGATGACATTGACCAAAATAACTAACAATGACCGAGACGGAGGGATTTTAAAAGTTAGGCAGGTGTAATGTCTCTTGCAGCGGTCTCTCCGCGATATTTTCAGAAATTTTATAATTTATATAACTCAGTACATATCTCGAAATATCTCTTCTTATCTTACCGATTATCAATGCAAAGTAGTTTCAAGCCCAATTATTCCTTGGAGCGTCCATTTACTCCATAGAATAGCTTCTCTGCTGTCTATGTTTTCTCTTATAAAAAGAATAGAGGACTTCTTGCCGATTAGTCGTGAAAGAAGGATGTATATGTATGTATTGTTGGGCTAGTCGCCATCTTGATGAGATTCTGTATGAGAAGGAATTTAATACATGAACTAAACTAAAGTAAGTGTGTTCGCGTATTATTTAACTCATTATTATTCACAGTGTCTGCTTACTACGCTTTGTTGCACGGGATCAGTGGGGAACGTCTGATTTACATTGGACGAACCTGCCGTTTTGTATGCTCAAGATATCCAGTTACTTCAAATAAATAGGCTAACACGGTCTTACCAGCAGATCTCCGGTCTTCCTCATGTGATCACCGAAATTTAATAATTATTGCAAATGTTTTCAGGAGATCGACTGACAATTTTTGTCGCACCGAGACTTCGAAATGGCTTCACTGCCTTATGGAATTTAAGTTAAGCTCAATTTAATCAGGATAGAACAGTATTGAACTGTGTGAATGTGATAAGCCTGCTTTGTGAATGAAAATTCCCTTAACATACGCATGTTTTTACTATCCTGATCAGTGAAGCTAAATCAGGCCGGTGTGGGAGAGGTTTCTAATTTTAGATCCCACACAAAATATATTAAACTGGTAAAAGTGAGAAATGCACTTCTGAGAAAGAAAAGCTTATTTACACCGAAAATAAATCGAAAATTAATTAGTGTCTCAGAATAATTTTCGTTACATATTTGTCTAGAGCCTTGCACGGAAGGGAAAGGTGGTGCTACAGAAGAATGCTGAAAACTGCGTAGATACATCGGATAACTATTCATAAAGTGCTCAACATAACTGGAGAGAAAATAAATTAACAATACACCTTGGCTAATAGAAGGGATCAAATGATGAGACACGTCTTGAGGCCGCAAAGAATTGCAGAGGGAGACGAAAACTTAACTACAGTAAGCAATATCAGATGGTTATAGGTTGCAGAGCAAGTGGCTTGCGCAGGATGACCAGTGGAAAGAGCTGCATCAAACCAGTCTTTGGACTGAAGACTGCAGCCACGGTCGCTAGGAACTGCATTCAGCTCGCAACCGTTGAATCTGATTCACACATCCTTCGTTACTCTATGTTACTGAAAGGTATGTCACATGAAAGAAGCATACTGTATCCCTCCTTGTGTAATGGAGACAGTTTTCTCAACTGGGTGCTTAGGAGCAAGAAAAGGACCAACATGATATTCCTTTTCTCAGTAGGATGGCATTCAACATGGTTTACGTGTTAAGGAACAAGAGGAGGCTGAACGTGAATTTACTTTCAAAATCTTTTCTTAAAGAATTTACTTTGTTTACTAGCGATTCATCAAGAACATTAACACATTTAATCACACTATGTGAGTGTGGAAGTAGTTGTCAGGGAGTAACTGATGGAAACAAATTAAATTCGAACAAATGGAAATTTTATTCCTAAAACCCTTTCATTTTTTTTAAACAGATTTAAAATTACAATCAGAAAGCACCCTCTAAATATCAAGTTACAATTATTCACAGTCAGAAATAATAATTTTTTTTATTATGACAGTAGGAGCCGTCGGGCTGAGATGCTTACCGCTTCTTTTTAACACGGCCGTAGTCACGACCGCTCACAACAACCTCTGAAAGACTACACTGGTGCAAATCTGCAACACACCAGATTACTTTAAACTAAAAATTTTAACAACTGACAAAACACATAAATTATGCACCCCATAGGAGGGATGGAAATGGTACAAAACACTCACATTAAAAAGTACTTGCCACAGAAAGTGCAACCTGTTTTTAAAAGAAAAATCTTACGGTGGAAGGGTGGCAACTTTATATTCTAAAATGACTCTTTTAAATAAAAACCCATGAAATGCAGTCTTACATAAAATATACAAGGTCGGGCACACATGCTCTAACATTACACATATACCGCCTCTCAAAATGATAGGCAAGATAAAAACATATTTCAGGAATTCGGCCGTTACATTTCAAGCAATAAATTCGTTAACACCGAATCCGACAAACATGACAGAGGTAGCTATTAACGTACGGCAGATACACAGACAGACAGACATTAACTGCCTAACAAATGCGGACGAGAGACAAACGAGCAAGCTGGGGACGAGAGACTGACCAAGATAACAAGTAGAATTTAGCAATTAAATCAAACAACATATCACGAATCACTTAACTTCTAATAACTGCGATCTCTGGCGAAGACCTGCCGCAGCACCCCCAAAACGCTACCGAACCGTCCGCTGCCAGCCGCTTCAACGGACGCAGGAAGGCGCGCCGATCTCCCGTCTCACGGCGTCGCAGCTCGCCCCTGCCAGACGATGTCGTGGGTAGGCTCCGGTTGCTCTCGTGTCGGCCGCGAAGCTACTACCCCTCGCTATACGGCGCGGCCCACTGGACTGACGTGGCGACCTCACATGCGCCGACGCTCAAGACGGACAAGTTATGTTGTGTCCCAGTGCGCGACCGACCAACCAATCGATCCAACCGCCAATGCCCATTGCCTGAACAAACTCCAGCAGACTGGCGGCCTAACACATACTAGCACTCCGGACGACAGAAAGACACTGACTGCCCACACTGAGCAGGCTGACGAACTGACTAGCCTCGCCCAGACTGCACCGACTCAGACTGACAAACTGCCGAGCCCACAGCGCCCCTTAAATGCACGTTAACAGGCAACCATTGCCCTTTTCCACCAGAGGGAGACACCAAAGCTGCGATTACCACAGCGGCGCCACCGCCAGAAACGGAGGGCGACTGCTTTACACTACGCGCTGCGCCGCGTTCTTCAAAACAGCAAATTTTTACCATGGCTCAGAGGCGTTACACGATTTTCTGCTTGGTGTACTGTATTATTATTGGGACTGGATGCAATTGATAACTGGCCACAGCTGTCAATCCTACATCAACGTTTGTGCATTTATGTTACAGTTAATGAAAGTCGTCTCGCCATCTAGCAAATGGTACAGTCTATCACATTGTCTGTAGCAGGCACCACTAAAATAGCCCGTAGACAATTGAGTGACTAGTGCTTATTCCACCGTAAAAACTCGGAGAACTTTCCCAGTATTGAGACAGTTGCCAGATCTTGAAGTAGAACGTCCTTAATTATAGGGCAATGAAGAGGAAGAAGCATTTCTAAACAGAAATTGCAGCTAAAACTAAGGCCGAGAAGTACATCCGGAGAACGATGTATTAGCTGACTTCACATAGGTCACTCAATGACTGCATTACCGGAGGGGCTGTCATTTTGTCATAGTAAGTTCCACAGGTAGTTCCTCGTCCAAATTCTCACTGTAAAATGTTTTTATCATATCAAGGGTGTCTCTTTCAAAACATTTCCCTTCCGCAGTTTCACCGCCACGGATGCTTTGTTTGCAGTCTTCGTAGTAGTTCTGGCAAACTTCTGCTGGAATATCCTTCAGGTCGTCGCCTATGCTTTCCGGATGTCACTATCCGACAACGTTCTTGTGTGTATTATGTACTCCTATCTCTCTCACCATGTGAGAGTACATCCAACATTATCGAACTTCCGATAAGTACTTCTAGATACATGACGGTTCTGGTTGATTCCAGTTATCGTTAGTAGTAGAGCGATATAGTACCAGAGCGGATATTCATAGGAGTTATGTGACATTACATTTACTCCATTCATCTTTAGGTTCAACTGTCAATCTTATCCCCAGGTGTTGCTCATCTACAGCATTCTCTAAAGTTCGAAACTATTTTCTAGCAAAAGCTGGAAGATAATGTCTGTGATTTAATGAATTCATTTTCCGCATATGGTTGTAAAGTATGCGGAAAATGACGCCCTTTAAACCGCAGACCATATCTGTTTGGTTGTTCACGTATACATTGAAAGTTAGCGGTCCTATAAGTTTATATATTTACATGTCTTTCACCACGGTCTGGCAACATTTAATGGTATCGCTGGAGATGAGGCTGTACATTATTGTTATCGATATTCTACTGACAACAAAATTCGATTATACGGGTAATTTAATATCCAGAGTAGTGTGATCAGTTGTAACTGAAACTAGAACCTCCTGAAGTGTAAATATAGTTCCAGAAAATAAACCAAAGGAAAACTCGCTACAAGCTACGTGCAGTAACAATATACATAAGATTTCTTGAGTAGAATGGACAGCCAAACCCAGATAGGCCGGCCGCGGTGGCCGTGCGGTTCTGGCGCTGCAGTCTGGAGCCGCGAGGCTGCTACGGTCGCAGGTTCGCATCCTGCCTCGGGCATGGGTGTGTGTGTGATGTCCTTAGGTTAGTTAGGTTTAAGTAGTTCTAAGTTCTAGGGGACTTATGACCTAAGATGTTGAGTCCCATAGTGCTCACAGCCATTTGAACCATTTTTTTTGAAACCCAGATAGCGTTTTGCAATGTCTGGATTTTGCATATCAGAGGCGATTGCCCGAATTTTAGCCGCTTGTTGCAGAACAGCGCCTAACAGCTTCCCACAGGAGATCAATCCCACGTACGATGGCAGAATTCACATGGAAGTTTATTCATCCTAACGTTAGTATGGTATCTGAGATAGGGTGACAAATGTAGAAAAATTATTCGATAATCTTATTTGTGATTGTTGGGAAAAAATTACACTTATTAGGTTGCTGGAGAGACATGTGATGGACAGAGAGTGTGAATTAGTTTTTGTGTTTCGACAGCTGTTTTTGCTTCCCGTCAACAGCGGTTAGGGAGGAAACGTGTAATTAATTTACTTAGCCCAGTCAGGTATGCTACAACAGCGGCCTCTAGCACCACGCCAGTGAACTCATGTGATACCAGGTTGGGAAGTAGGATCTTAACGGTTATTTCTTCCGAGAAGTTCGTGGTAGACGACATGTACACATAAGCTGTAAAACTGTGACACAACAGTAATTCAGCTGATTCAAAACAACATAAATGCTGAGAAACAGTGAGTGATGGATCGCCGCGCGGACTGGCCTCGCGGTTTGAGGCGCCATGCACGGATTGCGCGGCCCTTCCCGCCGGAGGTTGGAGTCTTCCCTCGGGCATGGGTGTGTGTATTGTTTTTAGCATTAGTTAGTGTAAGTAGTGTTTAAGTCTAGGGACCGATGACCTCAGCTCTTTGCTCCCTTAGGAATTCACATACACTGAATGATGGATCGTGATTTAGCTGAACAGTCTCTTTCCAGTAGTCGTCTTAGGAGTATCTGAAACGTGTAGTTGCTTGTCAAGCGTAAACATCGTATGAGACATTATTACACATCTATTCCGCCAGTGGTCTTCTTATGACGAACTTAGTGATTTTGAACAGAGTGAATCATGTCTCCACGATTACGATTTGCCATATCCAAAAACTTCAGTCCTTACGAAAAGTAATGTTATTGCAGTAATTAGTGTGTGTAAGTTATTGACGAAAGAGCAGCCGATGATTGTTAAACGTGGAAGTAGACCACTAAATGACCCATGAAGAGCTGACAGACACTACACTTATATAGCGATAACGGACTTTATCCTAAATGGCACAGCACTGTAACACTGTTGCCACACTAATCACTGCGTTTCCGTGTGCTTTAGTTCAGAAAACAGAAGGCGAGAGCTGGTTTCTCAGCATGGGGCAGGATAAGGTTACGATTGTGGATGGGACCGTAATCAGTTACTCTCGATTACACAACAAATACGTATTCATTGTTTAAATAAATTAAAATTTTAAAACAATCTCTTAAAAAACACAATTGACTTTATGACGGCTGGAGGCCTTATCACAGAAAAAAAATATATTCCACAATTTTAGGGCCTAAGGCCACCAATAATAACCTCAAACAACTAACGGCCGAAGGCCAGAATTAGAAGTCAGAAGAACAATTCCAAATAGCACATATTAAGGTAAATACTTCGTTTTAAAGCATACTGTAACACGGCTGAAGGCCTTGTTATAAAAGAAGTGAAATTATCACTCGTGTGAAAGCCACGAATAATTTCAGATAACAATCGGCTGAAGGCCTGAATTAGAAGTCAGGAAAACAATTCCAAACAGCACACATCTCAACAATACCTTGCCTTTAAAACAAGTTTGCTTTAAAAAAACTTATTCTACACGGCTGAAGGCCTTATTATGAAAGAAGTGTAATTATTGCTCGTCTGAAGGCCATACACAACTTCAAATCACAAACGGCTGAAGGCCTGAATTAGAAGCCAGAAGAACAATTTCAAATAGCACTTTTAAAATAAATACCTTGCTTTTAAAACAAGTTTGCTTAAAAAATCTTACCGTAAAACGGCTGAAGGCCTTATCACGAAAGAAGTGCCTTCATTTAGCACATACTTAAAACAACAAAGCCACACAGCCAGTGACATGATACAATGTCTGTCAGTCCTACATATTGCTAAAAAAGGTAGCAAACTCGATGTTATGGAAGAATAGAAATTGCTCGTATATAGCGAAACATCCTGCCGTTATTTTAAACGAACAGAAGCATTATTTATATTCTATGATGAAGCAAAGAAAGTCATCTGTATTCTCTTGAGACGGCTGAAAAATTCTGCTTCCTTCATTGGACAGACCTTTTGAATGGATGGGAACTGTAGCGGAACCCATCGTGGGGTGAGCTTTGCCATGTTCAAAACGTCCTGAAAGATGCTGAAAATTGATCCATGAATGTGGCACGTCGGTCTTACAGCACCACGGTCTCCATTTACCTTTTGGTTCCCGGTTCGTCACAGAGAGAAAGTCTGCCACCTCGCTCTTCGCCGTTCAGATTCGGTTGAAGCGCGTGTGTCCCATGAACACTACGTAAAATAAATACCTATCGTTGCTTTACGCTTCCACACGGATTACTGCAGCGTTTTTCCCTTAAAATGTCGAAAACGTATCCCCACATGCTACTCTATCAATGGGCTACGCTATTACGTCTTGGCTCCACTAGCGGTCTTTTCCGAGTATGTATCGTGGCGAGGGGATTTCGATGAATGCTAAGGTGTCAGACATTTATAGACAAACAAGCAAAAATTTTGTTACGCAACTTTATACCAGGGCCTGCTCAAAAATATTCCATCCGAATTTTCTTTTCTGTTATCAAAATCATTTGAGGTATTACATGTCATGCACATTATTCAGTCAGTTTCCCCTAAAGGGCTCTGAATTGTTGCGTGTAACACGGTGGTGTGTAACGTGGCTACGTCTGTGTGCACAGACCAAAGATCTACTGTCTTTTCTGCATGTTTGTTAGTTTTAACTAAGTGAAGTCTCGCAGTGTGTTGGTACTCGAAGTTTGCCTACGTCTGGTTATGGTTAACCACTAATAAGTGCTCGTCTGGAGGCAGATTGGGTCGAAAGTCAAACGAAGGATAGCGGTTTCAAGGGCAGAGGGGAAAAGAAGTGCCGAGGCAAAAGCCAAGGGAAAAAAGTTCTGCGGTAGTGGGGTCGTGTTGTAACAGCAGTAGCGGTTATCTTGCTGCCTACGACAGATCGTGCAACGGTAAGCTTTGTTAGTTGTGCTTATCAAGCAGGCGGAAACCTTAGACGTTAGGAGCGGTGTTAGTCGGCGGCTGCAGCTGGGTGCCGGTGTTGACTTCTCGGCATGCCTGTAACAGTTAGGTTCATCATCGTTTAGTGTCCAATAGGTCAAATATCGCATTCACAGTGTCGCTTCTCTGTTGTAGCCTGTTGGTCGGCTTTAATAGCAGCTGGTGTATCCAGTTAATGTTGCTGAATTACAGGGGCTTGCCGATGTTGTCACTTTTGGGTGCATGGTAGTTCGCCTTAGGTGGGTATGCCCTAGCTAGTAGTGTCTTTGGCCGCTTATGCTTCCACCTGAGGTTATGATCATATTTTCCCAGAGTAAGGATGAAAGGATTGTTCGTGTGTATCGAGTTCCTGTAAAGTGCGCTTAGTTGGGTACAAGTCCGTGAATACCTTAAAGTTTTGAGTGACGGATTAACTTTTAAGCTAATTATAAAAATATGTTAACGGACACTTTGGCTTCCTTTAACTTCCTTTGAGTCCATTAATCGTTAGTCAGGTAGATATTGTTTATGACAAATATGACGCCGTGCCACAAGTTCTGACAATTTCGGGTTGTTTTGGGATGTGGCTATGCAGAGGTACGCGCGATTGATGTAAACAAAGGAGCCTGAGCGAGAAAACTAGGTGTTGGTTGTTTACTGTTGTCTGTTTACTGAGTTCGCATAAGGTACTACTTTTTGATAGGGGATTGACTGTAGAAACTACACTGAAGAGCCAAAGAAACTAGTACAGCTGCGTAATATCGTATAGAGCCTCCGCGAGCACGCAGAAGTGGTGCAACGTGACTTGGCACGGACTCGACTAATACGTAGTCGTGCAAGGAATGAACACCATGAATACTGCAGGGCTGTCCATAAATCCGCAAGGGAACTATGGGATGGAGATCTCTTCTGAACAGCACTTTCCAAGGAACGAAAAGAGTGTTCCTGGAGTCACTCTGTAGCAATTCTGGACGTCCTGCTGGAAATACCCAAATCCGTCGGAATGCACAATGGACGTGAATGGATACAGGTGATCAGACAGGATGCTTACGAACGTGTCACCTGTCAGAGTCGTATCTAGACGTGTCAGCTGCCCCACACCATTACAGAGCCTCCAAAACCTTTAACAGTCCCCTGCTGACTTGCAGGGTCCACGGATTCATAAAGCTGTCTCCATGCCCGTACACGTTCACCCGATCGATGCAATTTGAAGCGAGACTCGTCCGACCAGGCAACATGTTTCCAGTAACCAACAGTCCATTTTGGTGTTGACGGGCCCAGACGAGGCAAATTTGGAAATTTGTGGTAAGTTCCTATGGGACCAAACTGCTGAGATCATCTGTCCAAAGGCTTACACACTACTTAATCTAACTTAAACTAACTTACACTAAGGACAACACACGCACCACAACACTCCCACCCATGCCTGAGGGGGAATTCGAATCTTCTACGGGGGAAGCCCCGCTTTCCGTGGCAAGGCGCCACAGACCGCGCGGCTACCCCGCGCGGCAGAAGAGGCTTAAAGCTTTGTGTCATGCAGTCATCAAAGGTACACGAGTGGGCCTTAGGCTCCGAAAGACCATATCGATTATGTTTCGTTGAATGGTTCGCACGCTGACGGCCCAGCACTGAAAACTGGAGCAATTTTCGGAAGGGTTGCTCTCCTGCCGCGTTGAACGATTATTTTCAGTCGTCGTTGGTCCTGTTCTCTCAGGATTTTTTTCCGGCTGCAGCGATGTCGGAGATTTGATGTTTTTTTCGAATTCCTGACATTCACGGTACACTCGTGAAATAATCATACGGAAATGAAACTTCCTGGCAGATTAAAACTGTGTGCCCGACCGAGACTCGAACTCGGGACCTTTGCCTTTCGCGGGCAAGTGCTCTACCAACTGAGCTACCGAAGCACGACTCACGCTAGGTACTCACAGCTTTACTTCTGCCAGTACCTCGTCTCCTACCTTCCAAACTTTACATAAGCTCTCCTGCGAACCTTGCAGAACTAGCACTCCTGAAAGAAAGGATATTGCGGAGACATGGCTTAGCCACAGCTTGGGGGATGTTTCCAGAATGAGATTTTCACTCTGCAGCGGAGTGTGCGCTGATGAGAAACTTCCTGGCAGATTAAAACTGTGTGCCCGACCGAGACTCGAACTCGGGACCTTTGCCTTACGCGGGCAAGTGCTCTACAAACTGAGCTACCGAAGCACGACTCACGCTCCGTCCTCACAGCTTCTGTAAAGTTTGGAAGGTAGGAGACGAGGTACTGGCAGAAGTAAAACTGTGAGTACCGGGCGTGAGTCGTGGTTCGGTAGCTCAGTTGGTAGAGCACTTGGCCGCGAAAGGCAAAGGTCCCGAGTTCGAGTCTCGGTCGGGCACACAGTTTTAATCTGCCAGGAAGTTTCATCATACGGAAAAATCCCACTTCATCGCTGCCTCGGAGATGCTGTGGCCCATCTCTCGTGCTCCGACTGTAACACCATGTTCAAGCTCGCTATTGGAACAGCAGTAACCGATCTAACAACTGCGTCTGACATTTGTTGTCTTATATAGCCATTGCCGACCGCAGCACTATATTACGCCTGTTTACATATCTCTTTCTTTGAATACGCATACCTATGCCAGTTTATTTGGCGCCTCAATGTAGAATTTGAGCTCTATAGTTGCTGAATGTCCGTGGCCGCAATTAAATGACTGCGTTCGCTTTGTTTCCAGATAGGGAGAAAAAAATACTTATGTATTTTAAAATATCCTTGCCTAAGCAATTAATAACTGAGGCTCACACTTCGACTCTTAAGAATGTGAAACAACACATAAGAAGAGCACTTGAATCGTGGTATATACAGTTCTAAAAAACAGTGACTGCAGGGTCCGGTCGAGGAAAGCCAAAAAGAAAAATTAAACTTGGCGATTTAGACATCGACAGCGGATCCAGTATCAGTAATCCAGTCAATACCACAGTCGTTTGGCATTGCAGTTATTGGCAGCAGTGTGTTTCAAACAAGTGTGGCTCATTGCATAGTAAACTTTCTTGTTAAGAGCACGATTCCTTTATGTCCTCGATGTCCCTCCCCCAACCCCCCCCCCCCCCAATCACTGAATTTTCCCTACCAAAACTCTATTTTATTTAAGCGACAATAATACATTTGAATCACTTGCTCATTTCACTACATCGAGAACATAAATAAGTTAACGATTAACTTTAACTTCCGATAAATCGCCGGCGCGGTGGTCTAGCGGTTCTAGGCGCTCAGTGCGGAGCCGCGCGACTGCTACGGTCGCAGGTTCGAATTCTGCCTCGTGCATGGATGTGTGTGATGTCCTTAGGTTAGTTAGGTTTAAGTAGTTCTAAGTTCTAGGGGACTGATGACCATAGATGTTAAGTCCTATAGTGCTCAGAGCCATTTGAACCATTTTTTTCCGATAAATCTCCTGTAATGTAACGCTTTAGCATTTGACGAAGTTAACTTCCTTACTAACGAATTGACGATCAGTGAAGATACCTTTCTGATTAACGTTGCCCAGCCGTGTCGTCGCGTGAGAAACAGCGTGCTTAATCGTGTTTCTGAAAGCACCCTTTGGAAGAGTTCGTCCGCTCATGGAGGGACCCTCTTCTTCAACATGATAATACCAGACCACACGTTAGCGCCGCGACATCTGCAACAATCCAACGCCTCGGGTTCACTGTCATCATACGGTCCCGACTTGGTCCCATCCTTTTTTTTATCTGTTTCCAGGAATTAAAAAACACTTTCGAGGACTTAACTTTAATAATGATGAAGCGGTGCAAGCAAGCGGAGTGACTGTAACTCCGTCAACTATATCAAACGTTGTACAATGACAGTATCAACAAACTGGTCTCTCATTAGGAGAAACAAGGTCTTCACCAGGGTGACTGTATTGCGTAATAAATATGTAGACATGAAGCACAAGGACGGAGAATGTTCATATCATTAGTTTTAGCCGTCCGGTGTGGCCGTGTGGTCCTAGGTGCTTCAGTCTGGAACCGTGTGACCGCTACGGTCACAGGTTCGAATCCTGCCTAGGGCTTGGATGTGTGTGATGTCCTTAGGTTAGTTCGGTTTAAGTAGTTCTAAGTTCTAGGGGACTGATGACCACAGATGTTAAGTCCCATAGTGCTCAGAGCCATCTGAACCATTTGAACCATTAGTTTTATTTAATAAACTTTAAAAGTTTTCACGTAAACATTCGGATCGTGATAAAAATGTAACAACTTACTCCTGCTCAAGTTTCTGACTGACGTTGTGATAGGGTTTATAGCGACATTAGTAGTAGCAGTAGTAGTAGTAGTCGGGTAGGTGGAGAAGAGTGTGTTACCAGTTGTAGTTGCACGCAAAATCTAACAACTTAAATTTATCCATGTTATATGGATGTTACCTGAGGCTGTGACCGTTTTGTAAGAACTTCATCAAGTAATATATACTGTAAGAGTCACTTGTTATTAACATTTTGCTAGCACGACGCATTTCGGCAGCATGCGTTGCCATCATCGGCATTTAAATTTACATTGTAATTACTATTAATTGATGTTACTTTCTTTTGCTGTTTGTGCCAGTGAGGCTATGTGTCGAATAAAACATTTTTGTTGGTAATTTCGCTGTGTGGAATGCAGAGCACAGTAACAGGTACGTCATAAGTTAACACTTACACAATCAATTGTTGAAGCGTTAAGTTGTGATGCATTTGTTACTGTGCTCTGTGTGCCAGACAACGAAATTACCAATAAAAACGCGTCGTTTTCGACACATAACCTCACTGGCTCATACAAAAAAATGTTAAAATGTGTGTGAAATCTTACGGGACTTAACTGCTAAGGTTATCAATCCCTAAGCTTACACACTACTGAACCTAAAGTATCCTAAGGACAAACACACACCCATGCCCGAGGGAAGACTCGAACCTCCGCCGGGACCAGCCGCACAGTCCATGACCGCAGCGCCGTAGACCGCTCGGCGAATCCCGCGCGGCTGGCTCACACAGAAAATGAAACTAACCTCACTGCATATTAACTACAACGTAAAAACAACTGTAAGTGCACCAGATGGGGGCAGCATACTGCCAAAACGCGTGTTGCTAACAAAATATTGGAACAAGTGTTTATTTTATTATATTTATTGCATAGAAACCTAACAAGTTTCAGATTCGGATTTAAATGTAACTGTTGGTGCACTACGCCCTGCTGTAGGGGGGGGGGGGGGGGCACACGCAAAAATTGCCTCAATAAACTGAATAGTGGTGCGATAGAGAATTTCCTCCGGAAATCCCAGCCCCAGAGTAACCCTGCGTAATTACGCCGTTTAATCTGGGAGATGAGGGTCGGGTGGCAGGCGACGAAAGCGGCGGACACTCGAGTGTAGAATTGACAGCCCCGCACATTCGTGTACAGAGAGAGATGATTACTCACCCAATCAGACTAACAACAACCGGGGTATCGGCGGAGCGTATGATGTGCCATCTGGTGTGACCGGCAGTAATTACGGCGGCGATGGTATCTTGCGCCCCCGCAGCCGCCAATAAGCGGCGGCTCATTTCCTCCCCTGGGGCTGGCCTGCGCTGGGCTGGGCTGGGCTGGGCTGGGCTGGGCTGCGCTGGCGCCAGTGCAGTGGCGGCTTGTGTTATTGCTGAGGGAAGCGCTCGCCCCTCTGCGGAGCGACCCGCGCCCTCTGCAGCCGCTATTAAATACCGCTCTCCTGATCCGCCCTCCAGCCCTCGTCTCGATCTCGATTACGGAGCGTCAAATTGTTTCCTCACATTTTTTATCGAGTGCTCTCCGACTGTCGGTCCATCAGACGGAAGTTTAATTTTGGCCGTGCTGTACTGCTCTCCTTCGTGCAGCTTACACAAATCTTCTTTAGCCGAACTTTCCGATTCGAATGTGATTCGTACCTCAGTTAATCACGCTGCGTCATTGCAACTTGCATTTGCCAGGAATTTCTTGCCCAGCACAATCCTGAGCGACTGGAAAAAAACACAGGTGACTCATGTATATAAGAAGGGTAAAAGAACGCAACCACGTAATTAAGCAGATCAGCATCCTTAACTTGTCTGTTCCAGATTTCTTGAGCACATTCTGAGTTCGAATATAATAAATTTCCTCTATCCTCAAACTAGCATCGATTTAGAAAGCATCATTCGCAGGAAACTCATCTTGCCCTTTTCTCACGTGACTTCCTGCGAACCATGGATGAAGAAAACAATAGATGAAGTACACCTGCAAGTAAACTTTCTCCAAATTTCAAGTTTCTATCCTTTGCGGTTTGGGATGGGCGATGATGAGTCAGCCAATCACTCAGGACACTGCCATTTATACAGGGTGTCACAAAAAAGGAAGGCCAAACTTTCAGGAAACATTCCTCACACACAAAGAAAGAAAATGTGTTATGTGGAAATGTGTCCGGAGACGCTTACTTTCCATGTTAAAGCTCATTTTATTACTTCTCTTCAAATCACATCAATCATGGAATGGAAACACACAGCAACAGAACGTACCAGCGTGACTTCAAACACTTTGTTACAGGAAATGTTCAAAATGTCCTCCGTTAGCGAGGATACACGCATCCACCCTCCGTCGCATGGAATCCCTGATACTCTGATGCAGCCCTGGAGAATGGCGTATTGTATCACAGCCGTCCAGAATACGAGCACGAAGAATCTCTACATTTGGTACCGGGGTTGCGTAGACAAAAGCTTTCAAATGCTCCCATAAATGAAAGTGAAGAGGGTTAATGTCAGGAGAGCGTAGAGGCCATGGAATTGGTCCGCCTCTACCAATCCATCGGTTACAGAATCTGTTGTTGAGAAGCGTACGAACACTTCGACTGAAATGTGCAGGAGCTCCATCGTGCATGAACCACATGTTGTGTCGTACTTGTAAAGGCACATATTCTAGCAGCACAGGTAGAGTATCCCGTATGAAATCATGATAACGTGCTCCATTGAGCATAGGTGGAAGAACATGGGGTCCAATCAAGACATCACTAACAATGCCTGCCCAAACGTTCACAGAAAATCTGTGTTGATGACATGATTGCACAATTGCGTGCGGATTCTCGTCAGCCCACACATGTTGATTGTGAAAATTTACAATTTGATCACGTTGAAGTACATACTGACGAAACTAAAATGAGCTCTAACATGGAAATCAAGCGTTTCCGGACACATGTCCACAAAACATTTTTTCTTTATTCGTGTGTGAGGAATGTTTCCTGAAAGTTTGGCCGTACCTTTTTGTAACACCCTGTATACAGAGACTGACATCCTCTATGATCGTCGGGCTTTGGTGGAATATGAACAGTGTTCCACGTTTTCAGTTTTCAGCACATTCTAATCCATTTCACCCATAAGTTAAAAATTAAGCTGTTACACAGTTTTTCATCAGACGGATCGGTTCTCTTTATATATGTACGTCGTAAATGGTTTGTAGCAGATTACTGTGTCAGATTTCCAATTAAGCTTTCCTTAAGGAACTGATCGTGTGCTTAACCTTTCTGGCTGACTTGTAACATGTGAGATTGGGAGTGGAGCTCCACTCTTAAAGGCTGCGACAGATGTTTTGCTAAATGAGCCATGGCAGAACGTTTCTCAAGCAAATTGAAAACGTCATATTTACAACCTGTTCTATTTACAATCTGGCCTCAAAACAAGTTTTACTGTCGACACAAGATTTAAATTACCGTTTTGCCGTATCTACAACTACATGTATAACCCGCAAGCCACCTTAGGGTGTGTGGCGGACGGCACTTCTTCTTTCACTGTTCACGCCCCCGCCCCCTGCCGTTTTATTCACGAATGGCGCGTGGGAGTAACAACTGTCATTAAAGCTCGCCATGACGTCTAATTCCTCTGTCGCGATACCTATGTGGGAATAAGTAACATGTTTCTAATCTCTTCTCAGAAAGTATTCTCTAGGAATTTCAATACCAAACCTCTCCAGGACACACAACGCTTCATTTCTCCGTCACTGCTATTTGTTGAGCAGCTCCGTAATGCTCTCGCGTCGAGTAAACGATCCTGTGACGTAACATGCTGTTCCACATTGGATCTTGCCGTCTCTTCTACTCATGCTACTTGGTAAGCGTCAGTAACTGATGCCCAATACTCAAGAATAGATCGAATGTTTCATAAGTGGCATCTTTCGTGGATGAATTACATTTTTCCGTAATATTCCCCCCCCCCCTTTTCCCACTTAGTCTCAGCTTGGCAACTTCTTTTCCCACTACTTTTTTTACGTGGTCACTCCACTTCAGGTAGGTCCGTCTTCTGTTACCAGTCATTAGTCGCAAATGGTTCAGTGCAACAGTAGCTCATATATTAGCCTATTTATGCACAATACGTAACATTTACTGCCGTTCAGGGTCAACAGCCACTGCCGACACCAATCTAGGATCCTCTGCAGGGTCCTCCAGCAGTTCGCCACAGTCACCTGGCGTTGCAGCCTTGCTATAGACAAGAGTATGGTCCTCGAATAGCCACAAGGAGCCTCCACCGTTATTCACTAGGCCGCTAGTGCGAACTGTGAACATTAGCGGCCCTCTAATACTTTCTTACGTTGCTTACAAAATTGAGCTCTGTGTGCAAGGAAGTCCTCTATCCAATCACAAATCTGCTCCGATACTCAGTAAGCGCGAATCATGTTCACTAAACGACAGTACAGATCTGTATCGAATTCCTTCCGGAAGTGACTGCAAAGTTGCAGACGTTCGGTTTTTGGCAGCTGCAGGCCAAAACTACAATAAGCTTTGGTTTCATTACGTTCGAACATCATATTCTCGTTTTTATAAAAGCAGAACCTAACTGATCAATAAAATAAGTTTATTTCCAACTGAATCAATAAAGCTGTAATTACACAGTCCCATCGTGTGGATGTGATCACCATCTGTGTTCGACGTCAGAGGGCAATAACCACATAACCACACACGGAGCGCAGCACTACCAATTCAATGGACGGTATACAAGGTGTGTCCCAAGCGTTCGTGGGTGCAGAGGGGTGGCGGGGAGGAAGAGTGGCGGAAAACAGTGCAGTCGTTGTCGTAATGCGGAAATGGAGCACTTTATCAGAGTCCAAAAGGGCAAGATCATCTGCTCGCGGGCCAAGGATGGAATCATTTCCAGAGCGGCTACGGTCCTAAATTGTTCTCGAGCCGCCATGGTTGAAGTACACCTCGCTTGGCTAACGGGCGCGTTCCAAAACCGGCGCCGAGGTAACTGTGGTGAAAAACGGGCCATAGGTAACAAGATTGAACTACGGCTGTGGAGGGCTGTACGGGTGAACCGACGTGCAACTATTGAGCAACTGGCCACCCAGATGAACCAAACGGCTACCAATAATGTCTCATCAACAACAGTTCAGCGAACGTTCCTGCGTATCGGCCTTCGCAGCAGGCGCTAGGTTAATGCGCCCATGTTGACTAGAGTTTATCGGCGATGAATACTGGAATTTCACTCCAGTATTGCTACTGGACATCCACGAGGTGGCGAGAGGTGGCGTCTTCAGATGAATCACATTTTATGGTCCATAGGACAGATGACCGTTGCGTATGGCGTCAAACGTCTGAAAGTGAACGCTCCACTACATTCCTCGGAATGGTACAGGCTGGAGGGCATTCTCTGGGTGATCTCATTCTTCTGGAAGGCCCAGTGGATAAACTCCAGCATGCATCTATCCGCGCAAGCTATGTCCACGCACTCCGTTTTTCCTCGGCACGATGGCATTTCCCAGCAGGACCATACAACGTATCACACAGGTCGTAGTGCACGCGCATGATATGAAGAGCACCTGGAAGAAATTACCAATCGACCTGTAAGTAGGCTGTTTATGTTTTCTTATTGGCAACGTTACATAGCGCTCTGTATGAAAATCACTAGCTGTGCTGTGGGCAGTCTGTGGCTAGTTTGCATTGTTGTCTGCCATTGTAGTGTTGGGCAGCGGCAGCTGGATGTGAACAGCGCGTAGCGTTGCGCAGTTGGAGGTGAGCCGCCAGCAGTGGTGGATGTGGGGAGAGAAATGGCGGAGACTTGAAATTTGTAAAACTGGGTGGCATATATATTATGATTATTAAGGTAAAAACATTGTTTGTTCTCTATTAAAATCTTTCATTTGCTAACTATGCCTATCAGTAGTTAGTGCCTTCAGTAGTTTGAATCTTTTATTTAGCTGGCAGTAGTGGCGCTCGCTGTATTGCAGTAGTTCGAGTAACGAAGATATTTGGTGAGGTAAGTGATTTGTGAAAGGTACAGGTTAATGTTAGTCAGGGCCATTTCTTTGTAGGGATTTCTGAAAGTCAGATTGCGTTGCGCTAAAAAATATTGTGTGTCAGGTTAAGCACAGTCTCGTATACAATTCTTCAAAGGGGACGTTTCAGACCGTGGCCACAAACTTCCCAGATTGAAACCAAATCTAGAATCCGTAGGACCACCTCGATCGGGCTGTTCGCGCTATGGAACCGCAGCCGAGAAACCTTGCGCAGCTGGCCACTGCTTTGGAGTTGGCATGGCTCCATGTCCCTGTGGGTCCCGTCGAGAACCTGACTGACTCTCTTCCTGCACATCTCACAGCGGTCTGTGCTGCAAAAAGTAGCGGTCACATTAATGTGACTGGACAGTGTATAAACCTGTAACTATAAACCAAGAGGGCGTCCTTGGACAAATGATTTAGGGACCATGATTTAGGGACCATTAATACACGCAAAAATTTCTGGTTTGCAGGGGCTTTAAAATGTATACCTTAAAATCTGTGAGCACTTTTACGATATGCGAAATAAAACTCTTCTACTGCAGTCATTTGGCTTTCCATATTTTGGGACGTGGTCGTATGGACCGAAACAAGATGCTTACCTTAAGAACTATGAGAAATTGTTCATCTCCTCTACTATGAAACACTCCTGTGCGACTGAACAAGTGTTCACAGCTCTTAAGGGTGTCCGTGTTTACTAGACATTTTTGCTTCGAATGATGGTCCTGAATATTAACCATTCCTCGTGGGACACATTGTACGTACAGCATGAGGCAACTAGGACAGCCCACCCTAAATATACCCAGAATGAAGAAATATATCGAGGTGCGGTTTTCGTCAAGTTGCAGCCGACAATAGAGCGAATTTCCTAATGTTCGCAAGTAATAAGTAATTGACGCCAAATTACGACACCGACTTTTTTTCTCAAAGAACTGTATACTTTTGTCTGTGACATTTGAAAGTAGCTTCTACGAGAACCTCAACGACACAACGCGTCTGTAACTTGATCACATAGTATCACTACAACAGCGCCACTAACCAGTGTCCCGCAGTCAGAAGAAGCGATTCCACAAACGTCTGCCCTATTACACCATATGTGACGAAACACCTCCCTCAAGATTCGTGTATTTATTACCACAACTGTCATGCCAAATATTCAGAATTTCGCCTTGAGCATTACTACACGCTTTAAAGTGATTCTGGAGAAACAGTATTTCACGTTAATGTCGTCTGTAGTTCATGACAGCACAGCCCAGTGTTATAACACATTTGACGCTTTCGGTAGTCGTCGATGTTTCCTGATTGACCTCTTGTTTTAATTTACGCCAAAGACAAGGGTATAAAAATGTTACGTTTGGTGAGTGTGCAGACCATATTGCTTTTGCTGCACGAGTGTTCACTAGCTCTCCAAACTTTCTCCTCAGGTGGTCTGTCATTTAGTAGACGAAATGGAACACCTGTCATGTTAAACCACACTGATTGCCGTATGTCCAGTGGGATGTCTTCCAATAACTGAGGCAGCAGTATATCTTAGGAACGCGAGGTACTTTACTGTAGTTAGATTCCTATAAATGAAACAGGCATCAGTGATGCTGGTCTTGAAACAAACGCACTGAACGTTGATAGACTAAGAGGACCTTTTTATCCACATCTTTGAGTCAACGTGAATTTTCAACTGAGGAGTAGTGCATACTGGGAAAACTGACTTACCCGTGATTTGTAAACGACGCTCCTTCCCTAAACGAAATTTTGCACAGAAATACCACATAACTTTGAAATTTTGGTAGATAAAATTCGCAGAACTGTAACGAACTGTGGAAGTTATTGCTATCATTCTGTAGATGCAGCGAAATGTGAAGAGGATGAAAGGCAATGGAAAGAGATACCTCTCAGTGACAATTGCATTGTGTGTTAGTGCTACTAAAATGTTGGGTTCATTTCGTCCATCAGTTGCTCTTCTTCCTCTATGGCGTATTTTATTCTCTACATTCCCTGTTTCTAGAAGTTTTTTTACAATGTTTCCAAAGACAGATCGTCAGTGCTTAGCGCAATCTGGATACTCTTTAGCATACAACCGCACAACTGCTGTAATAGTTCGGCGACATTCCGCATAAACTATGTTCACTTTTCCGACTGTCGTATATACAGGGTGTTACAAAAAGGTACGGTCAAACTTTCAGGAAACATTCCTCACACACAAAGAAAGAAAATATGTTATGTGGACATGTGTCCGGAAACGCTTACTTTCCATGTTAGAGCTCATTTTATTACTTCTCTTCAAATCACATTAATCATTGAATGGAAACACACAGCAACAGCGTGACTTCAAACACTTTGTTACAGGAAATGTTCAAAATGTCCTCCGTTAGCGAGGATACATGCATCCACCCTCCGTCGCATGGAATCCCTGATGCGCTGATGCAGCCCTGGAGAATGGCGTATTGTATCACAGACATCCACAATACGAGCACGAAGAGTCTCTACATTTGGTACTGGGGTTGCGTAGACAAGAGCTTTCAAATGCCCACATAAATGAAAGTCAAGAGAGTTGAGGTCAGGAGAGCGTGGAGGCCATTGGATTGGTCCGCCTCTACCAATCCATCGGTCACCGAATCTGTTGTTCAGAAACGTACGAACACTTCGACTGAAATGTGCAGGAGCTCCATCGTGCATGAACCACATGTTGTGTCGTACTTGTAAAGGCACATGTTCTAGCAGCACAGGTAGAGTATCCCGTATGAAATCATGATAACATGCTCTATTGAGCGTAGGTGGAAGAACATGGGGACCAATCAAGACATCACCAACAATGCCTGCCCAAACGTTCACAGAAAATCTGTGTTGATGACGTGATTGCACAATTGCGTGCGGATTCTCGTCAGCCCACACATGTTGATTGTGAAAATTCACAATTTGATCACGTTGGAGTACATACTGACGAAACTAAAATGAGCTCTAACATGGAAATTAATCGTTTCCAGGCACATGTCCACATGATATCTTTTCTTTATTTGTGTGTGAGGAATGTTTCCTGAAAGTTTGGCCATACCTTTTTGTAACACCCTGTATAGTGTATGTCTCAGTAGCTTTACGAGTTAGTTACCTGACTCTTTCAACAACAGAACACAGACTGTTAGGCTTCAAGCGCACAGGTAATTACAAAAACAATATCTGAGTTACGTGTTTGTTAAAATTTGTTATAACAGGGCAGACCTTTGTGGAACCTCTTCACCTGACGCAGAGTAGTGCGTCGGCGCTGTTATCTTGGCGCTGTTTGATCAAGTCCTATACGTATTATGTCATTGAAGTCCTCTTATGAGCTTCTTTCAATTGCCATAGAAAAAGGTTATAGTTCCATTACCAAAAAAAGTTGGTGACGTGATTAGGTGACTATAGAAGACAAGAATTAGCTGCGAAGGTCAGGAAATTCGTCATATTACTCGATATAACTTGGCGAAAACTGCACCTCTATATATTTATCAGTCTGGATTATTTGGTGTGGCCTTAGCTGCCTCACCATGCATACTCGAAGATATCGCCTAATCGGTAGGGACGCAGTTCTGCTACTGATGAACTTACCGCTGTAAAATGACACGGAGGTAGGGGCTGGTGGGGACAGCGTAATTTGTGGCTGGTAATGAAAAAATGCACAGAGCTTTGCCCTTTTATTCTGGCCACGGATTGTACAGTTCGTGCATTATGGCCCTTGTGACAGACGCGATTTTCAGCTCCATTAATTTGTAGAGTTCTCATTGCACGCTCCATTGCTGTGCTAAGCAGGGCAGAAAGTTACTGCTCAGCGCTTTCAGAAGCAGTGGTTTATTTCTGTTACAGCCCGCGTTAGTTTCGTAAGCTATAAAAGCACTAGGACGGCTTGTTATTTGGCGCTTACGTCAAATTTTATGGAAATAAATATTAAATGATTATGCTAATTATAAAATAAGGAAAAACAAAAGTCTTTATTAGAAGTCCTCCATCGCAACGGTGTGTTCGTGTTAGATTCCAGCATAATCTTCTCTCCTTAATTCGACGAGATGAACATCAGGGAAATACTAGAGTACGCTGCCCTATGTCTATTATTATTATTATTATTATTATTATTACTTTTATTTAACGATGCTGCAACAATGTGTTATTCTTGTGAAGCGAATTTGAGCTGAATGTTCTTGGATGGTTAAAAATTACAACTAACGTTCACTACGCTTATGTAAGCACCGACGCTCAAATGGAACGTATCGTGAAATCATTTTCCCATTAGGTGTAAAGGAGGAGGTGGAGGAGGAAGAGGAGGAAGAGGTAAGTGCATTTGCTGAAGAGATATACGGAAATCACGAAAAAGCTAAATCGGATGACCGAACGCGGGTCTGAACCGTCGTCCTTCCGAATGCGAGTCTAGTGTGTTAACAACTGTGCTGCATCTCTTGGTATTATGAATAAAAGGAAAGCGACTTACAACTATAATTATCTTAAGAAACAATGCAGCGAATCATAACTTTGTCAAATGAATGAGTTATGCAAATGTTAGTTTTGCTTTTATCCCATCTTCGGGAGGCGGGATGCATTTCTCATGTTATTTATGTACTGTTCATCAATTTATCTTTCATGTTCACATTGTGTACTGAAGAAATTCCTTGCTCCGAAAGGTTTTATAAAGAAATATTTGTTATATATGGTTCGCAGCTCGTGGTCTTGCGGTACCGTTCTCGCTTCCCGAGCATGGGGTCACGGGTTCGATTCCCGGCTGGGTCAGGGATTTTCTCTGCCTCGAGATGAGTGGGTGTTGTCTTTCATCATCATTGACTCACAAGTCGCCGAAGTGGTGTCAACTACGAAGGACTTGCATATACGGCGTCCGAACTTCCCCGCATGGGGCCTCACGGCAACAATGCCATACGATCATTTCATTTAATTTTTTTGTTATGTATGGAAAGAAAATGACATATAAAGTCGTCTGAAGAAGGGTTATTGCTCGCCGCTACAGTTAGTGGATCAAATGAAACTAGTTAGAGTATTTTTTTTTATTGTCAAAGGCGATATCGTTATTCAGCGTGGGTTACGCTTCGCCATGGTGACTCACGAAATTCTAACTTACACATGCAGACACTTGGTCCTTCTGGTTGCCTACCAACGTTCTGAACTTGTGAAACATTTTCACAGCATTTTTCACAAAATTCACCGCACATTTTTAGCTGAGTTTAGTCTGTAGCTTCTATTTGCTCAAATCGTTTTTAAGAACAGGTGTTAGGGAGTAGGACTGTTCTAGATAAATGTGAGACCTGAGTTTCTACGCCTTGAAAATGGGAGTACGTGGTCTTGTCGAAATACTTGCGTTGTCGACGACGTCACCCTAAGTTATTTGAAAGTGTTCTAGATCAGCTTTAGAGGCTTTAGAAATGTAGCTGTACTTTCATGGAAGCCATTGTTCTTAAATAATTTTACAAGGAAACCAGTTTCCAGTAAGTGCCAAGATTCTCGTCTTCAGACCAGGAACACTTCAAAAGCAGTTCAAATAGTGGCTTGCATTAATAAACATAATTTAGAGTGGAACCCCGAAGGAGCTTGTGTCAAATGTCACTTCCAAGACACAACAGGTGCGTGGCCAGTGTGTCCCTCCCGATACAAGGGGAGACTTTTACGATCCTCCATAATGAAAGGGGTGCGTCTGGGACGAGATTTACGGTTTCCACTATGTTGGTATGACGTATGGTGACGCCAGGTGTTTTCAGGTCGACGCAGCTCTCCCACTGCCGTGCACTTGTATTTTAGTTACAATTTCCACGTCAGTTATGTATAGCCCGAGCCTGTATATTCCTGTAGCCTTTCCAACGGCAATATGAAGCACAATAAAAGAAACGCTCAGATGATGAATGTAGAAAGCAAGGTGCAACATACACACAGCGGAACTGGATATGTATACGGAGCAATATTTCGTCTGGAGGTTGGTAGCAGTTCTAAAATAGCTCCGTGCGAGAGCATTTCAAAGAACATCGTCATCCGTATCTTTGTCGGCGAATGCGGTACACAACACATGAATGGGTTTCTAATTTCAAAAGTCCCACAATAGTTTCAATAATCTTTCTGCTGCGGGACACAGTATTTCAGCATACGTAGAAGTTGTACTTCACTTGACGAAAGCCGTCCGTTTTGTGAATTAAGTGTTATGCAGCAATGAAGACTCTTTTAAAACATATTAAAAATGACATGTAAGCCAGCGAGTGATGATAATCTATAAGTTTTTATATCTGAAAATGCGGGAAATTTCATTTATTACGGCACTTCACGAAATGCACGTAACCTCAGTCCATATTATGACACTTCATCAAGTATTTGACATTTTCAGACATGAAATTAGTGTATAAACAAGTTTAGCAATGGTCATTTTGCACATAAGACGTATTAACAACGTTGATGTCTACAGAAGTTGCACTAACCATAATCTTATCTTGCCTGGGAATACGCATTGTTGGGCTTGAAATCAGCATGCCAAAGTTTTGCGGCGACGTTTGATAGCAAGGACAGAGAGACGACGTATGGGCGCAGAAGTGCATACGAGTTCACTTCGTGCATTCAGCCAGTTGTGATACAGGCGCCTTTGTTTCCGAGCGTTTGCCCTAGCACACAAGAAAAGAAGCATCGGGTGAATGAACCTTCACTATTATCTTGAAATCTCACGTGAGTACGCCAGTAGAACTGGCTTGATGTAAAGGTGTTGGATGGTTCAAATCGATCAGCCAGCTATGAACAGCATAGCAAACGCACTATCATAGCCAAGATAATTATGAAACCTATGCCCACTTTAAAGCATTATTATTGGTTAGTTAATTATTTATTTATTATTGTAAATAAATATTCTTTATGTGTGCTCTTATTTTAATTATTGGTTTCATTTAGTTCAGGTTAATGCCTTACTTCCTTTTATCTTTACTCTCCTGAAATCCTGGAAAATATAAATATTTCGTTTCAAATACCACAGGAGAACAAGAGATGTGTTCCACAGCGGCGATCTCACGGAAATTCCTCATAGTTGATAAACATCACCGGAGGATGGGAAAGCCGTTTGGAAGAGTTATGCTAGAAATACAATCTGTTGTAGATAACAGTTGGTATAAGAGTACTGGAAGACTACTGTACACTTGTGAACATCTGGAGACGTCAAACTATGTCAGACTAGAGATGTGCAAACTGAAACACGTAACTGTTTCGAAACAAATGAAACAGTACAATGTAATGTTCCGATACGTTGTTTCGAAAAAGTGAAACAGTTTGTGTTTTGTATTCTAATAAACCTACACATTTTATCATCTTGAACGTCTACTGTATAAGTATGTACATATAAACACAAATGAGGTGCGAGAGCCCTAATCATGTCGCAGAAAGTATGAAACTATCACTTAGGCGTCTTGGCAGTTAGCCGGCCGTTGTGACCATGCGGTTAAAGGCGCTTCAGTCTGGAACCGCGTGACCGCTACGGTCGCAGGTTCGAATCCTGCCTCGGGCATGGATGTGTGTGATGTCCTTAGGTTAGTTAGGTTTAATTAGTTCTAAGTTCTAGGCGACTGATGACCTCAAAGTCGCATAGTGCTCAGAGCCATTTTTCTTGGCAGTTTCGTATTTCCTGCAGCAAATGCGCTGCTTTCATGTCGCGTGACTTTCATACTTTTCAATTGGCTGAGGACAGCCATAGCTGAAGACAGAAGAACCACCACAAACGGAACTGGAGGTGGGAGCAAACTGCAGAAACACAAATTCCGTTAGTATGGGTAATATACCCATCCTGCTAATTTCCATCTACACAAAGGAAATCATTGTGGATAATAGGCACAGTGACCATAGACTCACAAATAATTCGAATAAATAACAAAATATAACAGAACATTTATTTGTCTTTCAAGGTGTTTCGAACCGTTACTATAAATTCACCATGCTTGCCAGCCCTTCCCGTACACCATTACACTATCAGTGATTTGTCAAACAGATTGCTTGCAATTATACCTACATCAAATTTATGTATATGTCTAATAACTGTCACTCTACGCCTTTTTTTTATTCAAAATGTTGTAGGCTTACTTGCGTTTCTTAATATGATTACTGCACATGAACAGAGAAGCGTATGTTATAAAAAAAGTGTAATTTAACTGAATGATTTTCACATATTTATTATTTTGAATGTGAATAGTTTGCGTTGTTTTATTGTTAGGTTAGTGTTTATAAAGCAGATGTTACGCCATTTCGAAACAGGACAGTCAGCTAGAAACGAAGCTTTATTTTCGGATGTCTTAAGCTTCGTGCTATTGCTTGTCAAAAAGATTTCGACACTCTTGAAAGAGTTTCATGAAGTGGTATGTTGTGTTTCAGTACCTGTGCCGAGCCCGAATCTCGTCCGACACAGAGTAGAATGAAACATCACTGTTTCGATGCAGTTAGTCCGTTCCAGGCACTGGTGGACTGAAACAGCCTTATTTTGAAACAACAATACAGTTTCTGTGTCTGGCTCGAGATCGAATCTGGTCCGAGACAGGGGCGGAATGAAACACCACTGTTTCGAAACAGTGAACCACAACCGTTTCGAAACACTGAAACAGTTCCACGTATCGATACACTGTATCGAAACATAGAAACCGTGGCCAAGTCTATGTCAGACTGGCTATATTGCTGTTAAGGTTAAGAAACCAGATTTAAACTGCCAAACGATTTAGGAGCGGATGTGAATTCCGAAATTGCAGAAAGGTGGGAAATTAAGGAGATGATATCCTCGTAATAAGAACTGTACAGCACAACGTTAAAACTGTGTTAATATTTGTCTGATAAAACAGGCGGTATTTCTATGGCGTTCAACATTCTTAACGTCTGATGTCTCCAACTAGACAACTGTGTTCTGAAGGCAATCGCTTGTGCTGAGTGTGCTGTGATGGTCGTGGCATCATTCCAGTGGTGCTAGCATTTATCTGAATTGCTTAATGTCAGTATCGAGTGACACCCGTGGGACATAAAGAGGCATGGATGCCCGTACACTGCCCGAGGCTGAAGAACAAGCGCGGAGTGTTGGGGCTGATTTGAGTGACCCAGAAAACTGTCTGTCCGGCGTACCCATGACTACACCTGGGCGAGGGCATTCATATAAATTCTGTGCCAGGTGTTGCCACCAGTTATAGCGTAGCTTCTCGCCGCCAAGCTCCTTTCGAGAAATGTTTAAACAGCTAAATATGTCATTTGGTACAGGGCTACTTTTTTTTTTTTTGAAATGTTTGCCCAGGTGAGCTGCTAGTACTGGTAAGAAAACATTTTATGAAGGATCGTCCGTTGAAGAACGGAATTTCTATTGAATGATATTATTAACAAGAGTTTTGATTACAATTATCACTGTACATGACTCTTTTACAAAGACTTTATATTTTAAGCTTATTATTATTATCTTTGAAGTGTATCTTACTCAGAAGCTAAGTGGGTGAAAGGTTGATCTTTCACTACTCACGAAGCTTTTCTTTAAAAAAAATGGTATTGTGAAACACAGTGCACATGGTCAGCCCAATTCTATACTTCCCTACTGCTCCGTAACACTAGCAATGAACCTAATGTGAACAGAATGTATCTATACCAATCACACTCTGTGATCATTTAAGACGGCACTATGGGAGATACTATTTCATTTTCAAGAACACTCAACGTTTCGTGTTTTTTTTTTTTTTACATTTTGTTAAAATTGCTATCTCTACTTACCGTATATAAACAACTTTATTTACAAACAAGTCTCCCCTTTTCCATAAAAAGCTCTCATTTCGTCTTTGCCTTGTCTGTACATCAAACATTCTTCTGCTTAGTAATACCTAATCTGATTTTTGCTGGCAAAAATTGTACTCATTTACGAACATTCTTAATGTTATGGTAGAATGTGTCTGCTGCTTCTAAAAATAACCGTCGACATTGTGGCCTCACAAAAGAAGCACCCCCTCACAGATAATCACTCCTCCTTTTGTAGTGTCACTGACAAGTTTTCAATTGCCCCAATTAGAAATTAATCACAGTGGCTATCGAAACAAATGAACTCCGGATGAACGTTTCATTTACGTGTGCGAGAGGAAGACGTCAATCTTCTTCATCTTCAGATAATTCGCTATTTCTCGACGTCTTTTATACGAGTGGCTATCGAGTATAACTGTGTGTTCAGTCACTCATCATTTAGACATGCAAATGTATGACAGAATAGTGCACCTATGGAGAACAGTACACTCAGCCTTCATTTAAGAACCCAAATGTTAACAATTTAATGATACACCAAAAATAATTCTACTGTTTACGGTCGTAGCAAATTATATGCTAGCAGACTTCACATTTACTGACTGCTATGGTTTCACTATACACATGGAACTGTCCTTTCGAAGGAACAGCAGGATACGGCATTCACTGAAAGAATATTCTAAATGGAGCACTTCTGTCACGAAGAAATGTAGAAAATCGACATAAGCTCACAAGATCAATCTAAAGCGAAGACTGTATAACAGTTATGTGAATAACAGACAGTCTTTGGGCTCATCTTACTCTTTTAAAAGTTCCCTCTGGTCGAGAGGGCGATGGATGTTGGGCAACCACGACAAGAAAATATGTTGAAGTCTGAAATTGGAAGAGAGCGCCGCCTGGTGATCACACCCACTATAATAAGCGCGGTCCTCGAAATTATCACAGTGGTGGTGGAGCATTAGTTAGTAGCACCACTGAGCCTAACGATATTAGCTGAGACTCATAATATTTTGTCCTGTCATCATCATCATCATCATTTAAGACTGATTATGTCTTTCAGCGTTCAGTCTGGAGCATAGTCCCCCTTATAAAATTCCTCCATGATCCCCTATTCAGTGCTAAAATGGGTGCCTCTTCTGATGTTAAGCCTGTTACTTCAAAATCGTTCTTAACGGAATCCAGGTACCTTCTCCTTGGTCTACCCCGACTCCTCCTACCCTCTACTGCTGAACCCATGAGTCTCTTGGGTAACCTTGCTTCTCCCATGCGTGTAACATGACCCCACCATCTAAGCCTGTTCGCCCTGACTGCTGCATCTATAGAGTTCATTCCCAGTTTTTCTTTGATCTCCTCATAGTGCACACCCTCCTGCCATTGTTCCCATCTACTAGTACCTGCAATCATCCTAGCTACTTTCATATCCGTAACCTCAACCTTGTTGATAAGGCAACCTGAATCCACCCAGCTTTCGCTCCCATACAACAAAGTTGGTCGAAAGATTAAACGGTGCACAGATAACTTAGTCTTGGTACTGACTTCCTTCATGCAGAAGAAAGTAGATCGTAGCTGAGCGCTCACTGCATTAGCTTGGCTACACCTCGCTTCCAGTTCTTTCACTATGTTGCCATCCTGTGACAATATGCATCCTAAGTACTTGAAACCGTCCACCTGTTATAACTTTGTTCCTCCTATTTGGCACTCAATCCGTTTATATCTCTTTCCCACTGACATTACTTTTGTTTTGGAGATGCTAATCTTCATACCATAGTCCTTACATTTCTGATCTAGCTCTGAAATATTACTTTGCAAACTTTCAATAGAATCTGCCATCACAACTAAGTCATCCGCATATGCGAGACTGCTTATTTTGTGTTCACCTATCTTAATCTCACCCAGCCAGTCTATTGTTTTCAACATATGATACATAAATAATATGAACAACAGTGGAGACAGGTTGCAGCCTTGTCTTACCCCTGAAACTACTCTGAACCATGAACTCAATTTACCATCAACTCTAACTGCTGCCTGACTATCTATGTAAAGACCTTTAATTGCTTGCAAAAGTTTGCCTCCTATTCCATAATCACGTAGAACAGACAATAACTTCCTCCTAGGAACCCGGTCATATGCCTTTTCTAGGTCTCTAAGACATAGATACAATTCCCTGTTCCACTCGTAACACTTCTCCATTATTTGCCGTAAGGTAAAGATCCGGTCCTGACACCCTCTAAGAGGCCTAAACCCACACTGATTTTCATCCAGTTTGTCCTCAACTAATACTCGCACTTTCCTTTCAACAATGCCTGAGAAGATTTTACCCACAACGCTGATCAAAGATATACCTCTGTAGTTGTTACAATATTTTCTGTTTCCATGTTTAAAGATTGGTGTGATTACTGCTTTCGTCCAGTCTGATGGAACCTGTCCCGACTCCCACGCCATTTCAATTATCCTGTGTAGCCATTTAAGACCTGGCATTCCACTGTATTTGATGAGTTCCGACTTAATTTCATCCACCCCAGCCGCTTTATTCCACTGCAATCTATTCACCATTTTCTCCACTTCCTCAAATGTGATCCTATTTCCATCATCATTCCTATCCCATTGTACATCGAAATCTGAAACATTACTGATCGTATTTTCACCTACATTGAGCAACTCTTCAAAATATTCCCTCCATCTGCCCAAGGCATCAACAGGTTCACCAGCAGTTTTCCTGACCTGTCCAAAATACTTGTCATTTCCTTCTTACCTCCCTTTCGAAGACTGCTAATTACACTCCAGAATGGTTTTCCAGCAGCTTGACCCATAGTCTCCAACCTGTTTCCAAAGTCTTCCCAAGATATCTTCTTGGATGCTGTAATTATCTGTTTGGCTTTGTTTCTTTCTTCAACATAACTTTCTCTGTCTACCTGAGTTCTAGTATGTAGTCATTTTTTATATGCCTTCTTTTTCCTTTTACAGGCTGCCTTGACTGTGTCATTCCACCAAGCTGTTCGCTTCATCCTACCTTTACACACTACTGTTCCAAGACATTTTTGGCCACTTCTAGTACTGTGTCTCTGTACCTTGTCCATTCCTTTTCCAGTGACTGCAGTTGACTACATTCAACTAACTGGTACCTTTCTGAGATCACTGTTATGTGCTTGTGTCTGACTTCCTTATCCTGAAGTTTCTCCACTCTTATCCTGCTACACATGGACCTGACCTCCTGCACTTTCGGCCTCACAATACCAATTTCACTGCAGATTGAATAGTGATCAGTGTCATCAAAGAATACCCTGAATACACGTTTGTCCCTCACAGCCTTCCTGAATTCCTGATTTGTTATTATATAGTCAATGACAGGTCTGGTTCCCCTGCCTTCCCAAGTATACCGGTGAAAGTTCTTATGTTTAAAAAAGGAGTTTGTGATTACTAAGCCCATACTGGCACAGAAATCCAAGAGCCGTTTCCCGTTCCTGTTGGCCTCCATATCCTCTCCACATTTACCCATAACCTTATCATACCCTTCTGTTCGATTTCCAATCCTGGCATTAAAATCACCCATGAGCAGAACACTGTCCTTGTCCTTTACTCTAACAACTACATCACTGAGTGCGTCATGTTTTTCTGTACTTATTAAAAACGCTGACTGTACCTCCTTGTATAATTCAACATGCATGCACTATGTTGCGAGACAAGAAAGTGAGCCAGACGCAGATTTAACCGACGTGGCGATCAGCGGCGGTGGTACAACCAGTGATACACCTGAGTATGGTTTTCAGGTCGTTGACCATACTCGTTTAGGTGAAGTTAGGCTGGTCCCCAATCTCTGCCTCAGAAAACACGATACACAAAGAGGTCAAGTACTATAACAAACAGCACAGTGATCACATGAGTAGTTGGGAGATGGCGGCATGGGTGCAATTTTGATATCATATTGATATGCAGATTAATTAAACTGATCAACTGATTATCCCCAACAACCAAGTTCACCCGTATCCCTCACCCCAAGATGACCTCATGCTTTTTTCCGACCTGCGTGTGGGTCCCAGCACCCCCTCACCTCCCGATCCTCCCCTCTCCTGGCAGGCAATTATAAATGGAAGCACCATTTCTGTGACTCGAACTCTGGTCGTCCTGGACAGAATGCCCAAGTGCAGCCCCAACTCATGGAAATTGTCCAGATGGAGGAGAGGAAGCTTAGGTTAGTGTACTTTATTTGTTTTGGTTGGGAAACTGAAGTAAATATTGGTCCTAATTACATAATTAATCATAGAGATCGGTCCTAATTTCACAACTATATGTGTAGTTCTACACGAGGGCTGCATAAAATCTCAATACAGCTCAACAATTGATGTTGCCATACAACTGGAATTATCATACTGGTAAAAAATTTCACATTATCACTTGAAACTAGTGACAGATGCACCTAAACTTTATCTTCCACCTACAAGCTGGTGAGGAAACGGCTAGGGCGTAAAGTACTATCTTTATATACTCTTTTTTTTTTTTGGTGGCAAATATATTCAGCTGCCGAGGTACCGGTGTCAGACATGAGAAAATAAGTATATTACCTGTAACCATACTGCTGAGGACTGCATATATCCCTGTTTGACATCAGAATTAACTACAGTCACCTGCTCGACAATTGCCATGCTGCCCAGGTAATGGAAGCCAATACATGCTACCACAACTGTTAGAAAAATGGATCCCAAAAGACTCCAGAGGCGGCAGTAGTTGAACATGCGTTCTCCATGATGGAAACTCACGAGCTAACCAGCTTGGAGGGAGTCTTACCCCCTTCCACCCCTCATCCCTCCCACCCACTCCCTCCTCACCATAGGTATGGATAGAGGCCTGTTCTATCTTGCTGCCTGAAGTCTACAGAAAATTCCTTCTGATATACTGGTATAAAATCAGTTAAATGTATTTCTCGCAAAGACTATGCCCCTATGGAACAACACCAAAATTCTCGAGAGTGCTCCAGAGACCTTTTTCAAAAGTCGGTTGCCTGGAAAAAAGGTAGCCTTCCACCTAAAACGACCACAGACCCCAGACCAGTCTCACATGACAGTTTCTTCAGTACAATGTGTCCCCACGAGCACGTGGCTGGGCAGTCAGCTGACAAAAGCTACACATACAATAGCTCATGAAGCTGGCATCCCTCAGAACAAAACCATTATAAATGAGGGCTATCAATCTAAAAGGACAGCTGCGACATCCTATGGAACTTGGCCACCATACGTCTAGTAGCCCAGCCAGTAAGCGGTCCCCATTCTGAGCACTCCACTGTAACATTTGTATTTAACATTAATGCATCTCCTATAATGAAGCATCTATTTAAAAAAGAAAACACAATCGTGACGATAATAAATATCCCTTTTACATGAAAATAGATGCAGACCATTTTCTCTTAGTTTTATGAGCAAAATCGGTGTAATTGTTACGTTAAAATGCAGGATACAATTCACATCTCATTATTTTGCAATATCCAACGAAGTGCACTGCCGCCAGATGCAGATTATCAGCATACACATGCCCACCACGCGTCAAATTGGGAAAAAAATCCGCTATTTTGATGCGAAAATTACCGATCACCGTAGAACATACTCGTTATTTCGAAACCAACATCAGAGTAAATAAAATGCAAGAATTTTAACTCCAAAGAAAAAAATATTTATGTTAAGCAATTTCTTTCAGCTTGATGGACCAATTTGCACGATCTGAGAGCGTCTTTAGCATTCAAATCAGTGTCTGTAAATAAACTGTCATGCACGTGTTTATTACAAATATTTCAGATATGTGAAATAACATTAGAGATTAAAATCTTTCACGCCTTTGGCTCACATGTTAGAAAAAAAGTTATTTTACGTTCGACAACAACAAGTTATAATTCGAGATAACGTAGCTGTTTTGTACAGTCTGGCAGGTCCCGTTTTACCAATGCATTACTATATTTACGAAAAAAATCGAGAAAGCGTGCCTCGTCTTGTGCAGATGGGAGTTTGGAATTTTGTTAAAAGATATTGCCCCAACGAAAAAAAAGCGCCCGTCATGAATAATTCCATAGTGCCCTAGCCATCTCTTCCCCCTGGCAGGCAGCACGTCATTGATATCAAAATGCCAATTAATTAAAGTGATCATGGCGAGCAATTTTTTTCAGCAGTCAGATTTCACTTACCAAGTAGGTCAAATGGGAAACCATGGAGGAGGACGATGTTCTTTTCGAGGAAAACCAGTGAGAATCCACACTCAAGCGGCCCATATACAGGTACTACAGCCCAAAACATACATTTTGCATAAGGACCATGCTATTAAAAACATGATCGTAACGACTATGGTACCGTCACCCTGTTTAAAAAGCGGTGTTGGGTTTACAGGTACACACGAAAGTCGCTGATAGCGTTATGAATTATATTAACTGAGTCTTCCATCAGTCCTTGGTAGAACAGAATTATAATAAATCAAAAGTGCTAGTTTTCTTGGGTTCTACAGTATTTTCGGCCTACAAGGCCATTTTCAGACATTTACTGAGTATTGTCGATAAAAAAAGCTACAATGTTTGTAAACACCATTGGAAAAGAAGTTACACGTCTACAATGAAACAGAAAAATACACTAAATAACATCATTGACAGTCTTGTGGTAATGCAACGTAAAAAGTAAAAAAATTCAACGGTAAATAAATAAAAATTGAGAAAACAGGAAAAATATTTTAACACAAAATAGGAACAGCAAGCCTACATAACATTTTATATTCATAAACAAAACCAATAAAATAAAATAAAATCAGTATTTGACAAGGCCACTTCAGGAGGTATAAAACATGGTGAGTGATACACAAACCAATTAAAAGAAGGAAGAATTATCAATTTAACTACAGAATATATAAGGAACTTACTGATATTGCATAAGTTCCTTACATATTCTGTAATTATGTTGATAATTATTTCTTATTTTCATTGGTTTGTGTATCACTCTCCATGATTTGTACATACTAAAGTAGCTTTATCAGGTACTAATTTTATTTATTGGTTTTGTTTACTCCATTTTTATTTATTTAATGTTCAATTTTTTTACTTTCTACATTGCATTACCACTACAAATACAAATATGTTATTTACTGCATGTTTCTGCTTCACTCTAGATGTGTAACTTCTATTCCAGTGTTGTTTACAAACATTGTAACTTCTTTGGTGACAATACTCAGTACATATAATTATGAAGATGGTCTATTAACCCGAATAGTGGTTAACACAGTAAAAGTAATACTGTAGAAGAAAAGTAAACTAGCTCTTTCATTTATTGTTACGTTTCCTAGAAGAAATGTGGTCGGCGATTTGTAATGAAGTCCGTCCATTTAACCAAATACTTGCGTTGGATTCTGTAGAGACATAGCGTAATTCTACACTCCTGGAAATTGAAGTAAGAACACCGTGAATTCATTGTCCCAGGAAGGGGAAACTTTATTGACACATTCCTGGGGTCAGATACATCACATGATCACACTGACAGAACCACAGGCACATAGACACAGGCAACAGAGCATGCACAATGTCGGCACTAGTACAGTGTATATCCACCTTTCGCAGCAATGCAGGCTGCTATTCTCCCATGGAGACGATCGTAGAGATGCTGGATGTAGTCCTGTGGAACGGCTTGCCATGCCATTTCCACCTGGCGCCTCAGTTGGACCAGCGTTCGTGCTGGACGTGCAGACCGCGTGAGACGACGCTTCATCCAGTCCCAAACATGCTCAATGGGGGACAGATCCGGAGATCTTGCTGGCCAGGGTAGTTGACTTACACCTTCTAGAGCACGTTGGGTGACACGGGATACATGCGGACGTGCATTGTCCTGTTGGAACAGCAAGTTCCCTTGCCGGTCTAGGAATGGTAGAACGATGGGTTCGATGACGGTTTGGATGTACAGTGCACTATTCAGTGTCCCCTCGACGTTCACCAGTGGTACACGGCCAGTGTAGGAGATCGCTCCCCACACCATGATGCCGGGTGTTGGCCCTGTGTGCCTCGGTCGTATGCAGTCCTGATTGTGGCGCTCACCTGCACGGCGCCAAACACGCATACGACCATCATTGGCAGCAAGGCAGAAGCGACTCTCATCGCTGAAGACGACACGTCTCCATTCGTCCCTCCATTCACGCCTGTCGCGACACCACTGGAGGCGGGCTGCACGATGTTGGGGCGTGAGCGGAAGACGGCCTAACGGTGTGCGGGACCGTAGCCCAGCTTCATGGAGACGGTTGCGAATGGTCCTCGCCGATACCCCAGGAGCAACAGTGTCCCTAATTTGCTGGGAAGTGGCGGTGCGGTCCCCTACGGCACTGCGTAGGATCCTACGGTCTTGGCGTGCATCCGTGCGTCGCTGCGGTCCGGTCCCAGGTCGACGGGCACGTGCACCTTCCGCCGACCACTGGCGACAACATCGATGTACTGTGGAGACCTCACGCCCCACGTGTTGAGCAATTCGGCGGTACGTCCACCCGGCCTCCGCATGCCCACTATACGCCCTCGCTCAAAGTCCGTCAACTGCACATACGGTTCACGTCCACGCTGTCGCGGCATGCTACCAGTGTTAAAGACTGCGATGGAGCTCCGTATGCCACGGCAAACTGGCTGACACTGACGGCGGCGGTGCACAAATGCTGCGCAGCTAGCGCCATTCGACGGCCAACACCGCGGTTCCTGGTGTGTCCGCAGTGCCGTGCGTGTGATCATTGCTTGTACAGCCCTCTCGCAGTGTCCGGAGCAAGTCTGGTGGGTCTGACACACCGGTGTCAATGTGTTCTTTTTTCCATTTCCAGGAGTGTATTTATATTGCACTACAGACCAAAGAGGCCAAAAGCGGTAGTCGCTTACGTCAAATTTATTTAAATCTAATTAAGGAGTTCTGGAACCAGTGTTGACCTCAGGAGCCGCAAGTGACGCTTAACACGTGTCGAGCATCGATTGACGCGCGCCGACTTGGCGACGATCGACTGCGCGGGTCGTGTTCCGTCTCGCCGTAAATCGCTCCCTGGCAGCGCAGCGGCAGCTGCAGCGCCCCGCCGGCGTAATTGGTGGGACCTGGCTGGGCGAGGCAGGCAAGCAGTCAGGCATCGTGGCTGCTCGGTGCACGCTTCCCCCCAGTGCCGTTTATTTCTGTCAGCGGCCGCCTCGCTGTCTATAGGCGCGGGATGGGGCGGGGCAGGTTAGGCAACCCAGGACGCGCGCTCGGCGGAAGTCGCGTTCCGCGGCAGCGTCTCCATTCCGCACTCTGCCATGTGACGTCATCAGTGCGAGTAATGGCCGACTGGCGGCGAGATGCTCCCTGTCTAAAAAATGTGTGTGTATGAGGAAGTTCAGGCTGCGGTACATATTCTGCCAGATGTAAACACATGTTTTGGTTCAAATGGCTCTGAGCACTATGAGACTTAACTACTGAGGTCATCAGTCCCCTAGAACTCAGAACTACTTAAACTTAACTAACCTAAGGACATCACACACATCCATGCCCGAGGCAGGATTCGAACCTGCGACCGTAGTGATAACGCGGTTCCAAACTGAAGCGCTTAGAACCGCACGGCCACACCGGCCGGCAAACACATGTTTTAAAGATAGGGATATACTGGATATGAACAAGTTAACGAGCAATGAGAAAATAAGAGGTCTAAAATCCTGTAAATCGTTAGCAAGCGAAATAAGCAGCTATGTCTCCCCTTTCCGCAACTAAGTTCCGCTAAATGTGTGAACGTGCTTGACAGCTTCCTGTCTTGCGTGTCGTGCTAAGAACGACATTTCATTTTCTATGGTAGGGTGAAACTGAGCCCAATCTTACAATAGAAAGCAGTCACTGTATTTAAACTTTGGCCTGTGAGTACATAATGCATTATGAGCTCGATTTTGACGCCCTAAGACATTCCTCTATACATGAAATCTCACGCATAAATGAGGAAGCTGACTTATAGGTTGTATGTTGTAGTGAACCTCGTACCACAACGGAATAACTGAAGGGGCGTTTAACAAAATTTAAATCTAGATAACTGAACCTACACACGGTCTATACAATGGAAATGAACTTCGAGGCCATATATAGAATTATTTTAAATCTTTTCATTCATCACCCAAGACTGTTCGAGATCCGGCCCATTAAAGATTCGCGGTTCTACTCAGCCAAGTATCAGACAAGCCGATAGTGGGGCAGATAAGAGATCCCAATTGGGCATACATGGGAACGACTTACCATTTCCTGAATTCGCCTTACGACGAAGGGAAATATTTCTCAAAATATTCTTTGGAACCAGGGGATTGGATCCTCATTAATTATTTCTCGGACATTGTCCTCCGTTGAGGATGTTTTGCCAGCCAAAAATTAAAAAGTTGTGCGTTTGTAAAGAGTATACTTGTAGTGTGTACGTATGTGTGTGTGTGTGTGTGTGTGTGTGTGTGTGTGTGTGTGTGTGTGTGTGTTACTCAACGGAATGAAGCGTAGTGATGTTGGCTGATGGTTGTAATATTTCTGGCTTTACAGCCATCATATTCAGCTACAGGATCCGCTGAATGGGATGAACAGTCTATGAATTAAGAGCAAATCTAAGAAAGACCAAAGTAACGAGAAGTAGCAGAAATGACAACATTGAGGAACTTAACAGCAGGACTGACGATCCCGAAGTAGATAAAGTTAAGAAATTCTGCTACCTAGGCAGTAATATAACCAAACCCGGACGCAGCAAGGAGAATATCAAAAGCAGACTGGCACTGGCAAAAAGGGCATTCCTGGCGAAGTGAAGTCTACTAGTATAAAAAACATGCCTTGATTTGAGTAAGAAATTTCTGAGACTGTACGTCGGGAGCACAGCATTGTATGGTAGTGAGAAGTGAACTGTGGGAACATAAGGACAAAACAGAATCGAAAAACTTTAAATGTGGTGCTACTGAATAATTTTGAATACTAGGTGGACTGGTATGATTAGGAAGTACTGCTCAGAATCAGACAGGAAAAAAATATATGTAAATTGTAAAACACTGGCAAGTAGAAGGGACAGGATGGTAAGGCATCTAATACGACTGCAGGATTGGTAAGAATTATTAAGAACTTATCAGCAGCCATTAGGGACTGGAATGCGGTTGTATGGGGAGGAACGGAAGAAAGGGTTATAGCAACATGTAGGCTTTGTACTAGGAATCAGAGAGGAGAAAGATAAATTGAGTTCTACAATGAATTTCAGCTAACATTGGCGAATACTCTGTTCAAAAGTCACAGGATGAGGAGATATACTGGAAAAGACCGGGTGATACGGGAGGATTGAGGATAGATTACACCCTAATCAGACAGAGCTCCCGAAATCAGATATTAGATAGCAAGGCGTAGCCAGCAGCAAATGTTGACTCAGACCACATTGTAGTAGGGATGAAGAGTAAGCTGAAGTTTAAGAAATTAAACAGGAAGAATCGATATGCAAATAAGTGTTATACGGAAGTAACGAGGAATGAAGAGGTATGTTTGAAGATCTCTGAGGCAGTTCAAATGGCTCTGAGTACTATGGGACTTAACATCTGAGGTCATCAGTCCCCTAGAACTTAGAACTACTTAAACCTAACTAACCTAAGGACATCACACTCATCCATGCCCGAGGCAGGATTCTAACCTGCGACCGCAACGGTCGCGCGGTTCCAGACTGTAGCGCCTAGAACCGCTCGGCCACTCCGGCCGGCTCTGAGGCAGTAGATACTACGATAAGGAGCAGCTTAGCAGGCAGCTCAGTTGAAGCGGGATGGGCATCTCTGGAAACGGCAATCACAGAAGGAGGAAAGGAAACCGTTGGTATAAAGAAGGTAACTGCGAAGAAACCATGGGTAATGGAAGAAATAGTTAGTTAATGGATGAAAGAAGTAAGTACAACAATGTTCAGGGAAATTCAGGAACGCATAAATTCAAATCACTTAGGAATGAAATATGTAGGAAGTTCAGGGAAGCTAGGACGAAATGGCTGCATGAAAAATGTAAAGAACTCTAAAACTAAATGATTGTCCGACGGACAGACTCATCATATAGGAAAGTCGAAATAACCTTCGCCGAAACTAAAAGCAAGGACGGTAACATTAAGAATGAAATGTGAATACCACAGTTAAATGCAGAAGAGAGAGCGGATATGTGGAAAGAATACACTGAAGGCCTCTATGAAGCGAAAGATTTGTCTAATATGATAGAAGAAGAGACAGGAGTAGATTTAGAAGAGATAGGGGTTCCAGTATTAGACAAAGGGATAGATAACCCTCTATCACAATTTCTAAAATAGTTACGGGAAATGGCAATCAAAAGACTATTCACGTCGGCCTGGAAAAAGCGTTCGACAATGTGGAATGGTGCAAGATGTACGAAATTGTGAGAAAAACAGTGGTAAGCTGTAGGGAAATACATATACAATATGTACATATACAATATGTACAAGAACCAAAAGGCATTAATAAGAGATGAAGACCTTGAAGGAAGTGCTGGGATTAAAAAGGCTGTAAGACGGGGATGTAGTCTTTTGCGCCTACTGTTCAGTCTGTTGGAGTAATGAGGCAAATAAAAGAAAGGTGTGGAATGAAAATTCCAGGTGAAAGGGTATCAATGATACGATTCGCTTATGAAGTTAGTATCCTCTAAGAAAGTGAAGCATTACAGGACCTGCTAAATGGAATTAGCAGTGTAATGAGTACAGAACGTGGATTGACAGCAAATCGAATAAAGACGAAAGTAACGATAAAAATGTGAACAGCGAAAAACTTAACATGTCGTTTCTTTATAACAAAAAAAAAGCAGTTAGGGAATTTTGCTACCTAGGCAGCAAAATAAACCGTGACGGATGGAGCAAGGAGGACATAAAAAGCAGACTAGATTTGGTGAAAAGGGCATTCCTGGCCAAGAGAAGTCTACTAGTATCAGGCGTAGACCTTAATTTGGGGAAGAAATTTCTGAGAATGTAGGTTTGGAATACAACACTGTATGATACTGAAACATGAACTGTTAGAAAACCAGAAAAGACGAGACTCGAAGTATCTGAGACGTGGTGCTACAGAAGAATGTTGAAAATTTCGTGGACTGATAACGTAAGGGCTGAGGATGTTCTCTGCAGATTCAGTGAGAAAAGGAGTATATGGAAAATACTGTCAAGAAAAGAAACAGGATGGTAAGGCACCAATTAAAACATAAGGCAATAATTCCATGGTACTAGAGGAAGCTGTAATGAGTAAAAATTTTAGAGGAAGGCATAGACTGTAATACGTCCAGCTGATAACTGAGGACCTGGGTTGCAAGTGCTACCCAGAGATGAACAGACTGGCACAGAAGAGTAATTCGTGGCGGGCCGTATCAAAGTCCATACTTTCTAACGTCGTGCCGGACCTCTTTTTGCTTCAGGAGTAGTGCAGCAGCTTGACGTGCCAAGGGTTCATGAAGTCGTTGGAAGTCCTCTGCAGAAATACTGAGCCATGCTGCCCCTATAGCGGTGCATAATTCGGAAAGTGTTGCCCGAGCAGGATTTTGTGCAATAAGTACCTCTCCATTATGCTCCATATATGTTCTGCCCCAGAGATGTTCAATGGGATTCATGTCTATCTATCTGGGTGGCCAGACCATTAGCCCGAATTGTGCAGAGTGTTCTTGAAACCAATCGCGAACAGTTGTGGATCCGTGACATGACACATTGTCACCCATAAAAATTCCATCGTTGTTTGGTAACATGAAGTCCATGAATGGCCGCGGATTGTCTCCAAGTAACGTAACATAGCTGCCAGTCTCAACGATCGGTTAAGTTGGACCAGAGGGCCCAGACCATTCCATGGAAACACAGCAGACACAATTATGGAGCCACTAACAGTGTACAGTGCCTTGTTGACAACTTGGGTCCATGGCTTCGTAAGGCGTCGAACCCTGCCATCAGCTCTTGCCAAACGAAATTGGGACTCATTTGAGCAGGTCATGGTTTTCCAGTAGCCTAGGGTCCAATGAGTATGGTCGCGAACCCAGTAGAAGTGCTACAGACCATGTCGTGCTTTTAGCAAATGCATTCGCGTCCGTCGTCAGCCGCCATAGCCCATTACCGCCAAATTTCGCTGCACTGTCCTAACCGATACGTTCGTCGAACGTCCCACACTGTTTTCAGTCGTTATTTCATGCAGTATTACTTATCTGTTAATACTGATAACTCTGCGCAAACGCCGCTGCTTTGTTCATGGTGAGAGGTATGCCTAAAATTTGGTATTCTCGGAACACTCTAGACACTGTGGATGTCTAAATATTGATTTCTTCAAAGACCTCCGAAACTGAATTTCCCAAGCGTCCAGCTCCAATTAGCATTCCGCGCGCAGAGTCAGTTAATTGCCCTAATCATGTCGGACATCTTTTGACATGTCTCACCTGTGCACATATGACAGTTTCACCAAAGCATCGGTCTTTTATACCCCATGTATGCAATGTTACCGGCATCTGCACATGCGCATATCGCTTTTCTCACTTCCTTTGATCCGCCCTGGTAAATACGACAAAGACTCGAGCAGTAGGGTAGGTCACACTGGTGTTCTATACATGCTATCCTTTACAGAAGAGCTAAACTTCCTAAAATTCTCCCAGTAAACCTAACAAGGGAACCTCCCCATCGCACCCCCCTCAGATTTAATTACTAGTTGGCACAGTGGATAGGCCTTGAAAAACTGAACACAGATCAATCGAGAAAACAGGAAGAAGTTGTGTGGAACTATGAAAAAAATAAGCAAAATATACAAACTGAGTAGTCCATGTGCAAGATAGGCAGCATCAAAGGCACAGTGACTCCTAAAGCGCCGTGGTCCCGTGGTTAGCGTGAGCAGCTACGAAACGGAAGGTCTTTGGTTCAAACCTGCCTCGAGTAAAAAATTTTTTATTTTCAGACTATTATCAAAGTTAAGGCACTCAAACATAATCAACTTCGCTCTCCAAAATTCCAGGACATGTTCAGATTTGCTTGGACAGATGCAGGATTTGACGGCCTACACACGGAAAAATTTGAAAGCGTTAAAAACATATGTTTTGACAGAGCACAGGGAAAACTGTGCGACTGTGAAACTGTTGCAGCTATTTGTTGCAGTTCATGTGACAAACATGTTTTCATCACTTTTTTGGGAGTGGTTATCACATCCACAAGAAAACCTAAATCGGCAAGGTAGAAGAATCCTTTTACCCATTCGCCAAGTGTACAAGTTAGATGGGTCGACAACATATTCCTGTCAGGAGACGCACATGCCGTCACCAGTGTCATATAGAATATATCAGACGTGTTGTCCCGTGGAGGAATCGGTTGACCTATGACCTTGCGAGCAAATGTTTTCGGTTCCCATTCGAGAGGCACGTCCTTTCGTCTATTAATCGCACGGTTTTGCGGTGCGGTCGCAAAACACAGACACTAATCTTATTACAGTGAACAGAGACGTCAATGAATGAACGGACAGATCATAACTTTGCGAAAATAAAGAAAATAAATAAATTTTTCAGTCGAAGGGAAGACTTGAACCAAGGACCTCTCACTCCGGAGCTGCTCACGCTAACCACGGGACCACGGCGCTCCTGAGCTCACAATATCCTTAATGTTGCTTATGTTAGACATGGACTACTCAGTTCGTATATTTTGCTTATTTTTTTCGTAGTTCCACACATCTTCTCCCTGTTTTCTCGATTGATCTGTGTCCAGTTTTTCAAGGCCTATCCACTGTGCCAACTTATAACAAAATGTGAGGGGGTTGCGATGGGGAGGTTCCCTTGTAAGTACCGGATGATCAAAAAGTCAGTGTAAATTTGAAAACGTAACAAACGACGGAATAATGTAGATAGAGAGGTAAAAATTGACACACACGCTTGGAATGACATGGGGTTTTATTAGAACCAAAAACAAAACAAAGTTCATAAAATGTCCGACACATGGCGCTGGACAGTAAAACGTCAGTGACTGCGCATGACACTCGTGTATAAAAGGAGCTGTAATGAGAGAGAGAATCAGATGCGGTGTGGCGTTTCAAAAGATGGCGGAAGATGACGATTGGTTGAGTAACGTGTTGTGGACCGATGAAGCTCATTTCACTCTCCGAGGGTCTGTCAACGCCCACAATTGCAGAAATTGGGCTACCGAAAATCCTAGAACTGTGGTGGAAACTCCATTGCACGACGAGAAAGTCACGGTATGGGTTGGATTTACCGCATCTACCGTTATCGGGCCTTTTTTCTTCGAGGAAATGCGCGATTCTGGTTTTGTAACTGCTGCCGTGACGGGTGAGTGGTACGCCGATATGTTACAGAATCGCATCATCCCCAGCCCGGCTGATAAACACCTGCTGGGACGTACGATGTTTATGCAGGATGGCGCTCCATCCCATATTGCTATACACGTGAAAGAGCTCTTGCGTGCGTCGTTTGGTGATGATCGTGTTCTCAGCCGCCACTTTCGTCATGTATGGGCTCCCAAGTCCCCAGACCTCAGTCGGTGCGATTATTGGCTTTGGGGTTACCTGAAGTCGCAAGTGTATCGTGATCGACCGACATCTCTAGGGATGCTGAAAGACAACATCCGACGCCAATACCTCATCATAACTCCGAACATGCTTTACAGTGCTGTTCACAACATCATTCCTCGACTACAGCTATTGTTGAGGAATGATGGTGGACATATTGAGCATTTCCTGTAAAGAACATCATCTTTGCTTTGTCTTACTTTGTTATACTAATTATTGCTATTCTGATCAGATGAAGCGTCATCTGTCGGACATTTTTTGAACTTTTGTGTTTTTTTTTCTAATAAAACCCCATGTCATTCCAAGCATGTGTGTCAATTTGTACCTCTCTATCTACATTATTCCGTGATTCATTCAGTTTTCAAATTTATACTAACTTTTTGATCACCCGGTAGATCATTTGCCACCCGTGCAACTCTCGCTGGTTATGGAACCACTTATTTTTAATATAAGTGATGTGTTGTTGTTGTTGTTGTTGTGGTCTTCAGTCCTGAGACTGGTTTGATGCAGCTCTCCATGCTACTCTATCCTGTGCAAGCTTCTTCATCTCCCAGTACCTACTGCAACCTACATCCCTCAGAATCTGTTTAGTGTATTCATCTCTTGGTCTCCCTCTACGATTTTTACCCTCCACGCTGCCCTCCAATACTAAATGGTAATCCCTTGATGCCTCAGAACATTCCTACCAACATATCCCTTCTTCTAGTTAAGTTGTGCCACAAACTTCTTTTGTCCCCAATCCCATTCAATACCTCATAATTAGTTATGTGATCTACCCATCTAATCTTCAGCATTCTTCTGCAGCACCACATTTCGAAAGCTTCAATTCTCTTCTTGTCCAAACTATTTATCGTCCATGTTTCACTTCCATACATGGCTACACTCCATACAAATACTCTCAGAAACGAATTCCTGACACTTAAATCTATACTCAATGTTAACAAATTTTTCTTCTTCAGAAACGCTTTCCTTGCCATTCACATTCTACATTTTATAACCTCTCTACTTCGACCATCGTCAGTTACTTTGCTCCCCAACTAGCAAAACTCCTTTACTACTTTAAGTGTCTCATTTCCTAATCAGATTCCCTCAGCATCACCCGACTTAATACGACTACATTCCATTATCCTCGTTTTCTTTTGTTGATGTTCATCTTATATCCTCCTTTCAAGACACTATCCATTCCGTTAAACTGCTCTTCCAAGTCCTTTGCTGTCTCTGACAGCATTACAATGTCAATGTAAGTGATATCCTACTTAATATGAGCGATCTGAGAGGAACCCTTATGTGTTAGGGGAGACAGACATCTCAGTACACGTGAAGTTATATGGAAGTGTGAATCAGCTGCAAAAAAACTGAGACGCTTGCTAAACATCGCAAAGTGAGACACAGCGTAGTGTGTGCTGCCTTTCAGCAAATGCGAGGAATGTTTTACGTCGTTGCGCCAGCAAGCGCTGTCCAACGCTGTCTCGGCCGCCGAGGTCGCACCGCTTGACGCGTGTATGTATGTATATATGTATGCGCGATCACGAGGACGCGCCGTCACGTGCCGGCGCGGATGTGGCCGCTGTACCGGATGCTGTATGCTGTATGCTGGGCGCTGGGCACTCGGCCTGCGGTACGGCGCGGTGGCCGCCAGCCGCCAGCAGGATTCGCAAGGCGCCGCAGGAAGTGGTCTGTGCCGTGGGGGCGGGCGACCTCCGAAAATCCCCGCTCCGTATCTTCAGGCGGCTCACAATAGCTACCTGCGTACGCTACTGGCATCTTCTGCGCCGCCGCGGATTTCCTGTTCGTGGATGCTACCGCACCTCTAGTCGTCCTCCTCGAGGCACTGTCGTGTGGGTGATAAGGCGTGCTTCTTTGCACTTCACTCTTTTCATTAAGAAGCAAAAACTGCTCCTATGATTGAAACTCGTTATTTATGTAAGTTTGTTTTGAAATCTGAAACGATTTTTGTACCATTAATTAGTTTTCGAGCCATGCAGGCACATCATCAGATGGTGTTACGGGAACGATGTCTTCTGGGCCATGATCAGTCGTGCTGCTGGCTTTGACTACAGACTTATTTCCCATTATTTTGACCAGCACCTTAGCGTCTAGCTCTACTGACAGTAATGTTCCTGAATGATATTTTCACTCTGATGCTCTGTGCGCTGATATGAAACTTCCTGGCAGATTAAAACTGTGTGCCGGACCGAGACTCGAACTCGGTACCTTTGCCTTTCGCGGACAAGTGCTCTACCAACTGAGCTACCCAAGCACGACTCACGCCCCGTCCTCACAGCTTTACTTCTGCCAGTACCTGGTCTCCTAACTTCCAAACTTAACAGAAGCTCTTCTGCGAACCTTGCAGAACTAGCACTCCTGAAAGGAAGGATATTGCTGAGACATGGCTTACCCACACCCTGGGGTATGTTTGCAGAATGAGATTTTCACTCTGCAGCGGACTGTGCGCTGTCCTTTCTTTCAGGAGTGCTAGTTCTGCAAGGTTCGCAGAAGAGCTTCTGTTAAGTTTGGAAGGTAGGAGACCAGGTATTGGCACAAGTAAACTGTGAGGACGGGGCGTGAGTCGTTCTTGGGTGGCTCAGTTGGTAGACCACTTGTCCGCGAAAGGCAAAGGTCCCGAGTTCGAGTTTCAGTCCGGCACACAGTTTTAATCTGCCAGGAAGTTTCATATCAGCGCACACTCCGCTGCAGAGTGAAAATCTCATTCTGGAAACATCCCCCAGGCTGTGGCTAAGCCATGTCTCCGCATTATCCTTTCTTTCAGGAGTCCTAGTTCTGCAAGGTTCGCAGAAGAGCTTCTGTTAAGTTTGGAAGGTAGGAGACCAGGTACTGGCACAAGTAAAGCAGTGAGGACGGGGCGTGAGTCGTGCTTGGGTAGCTCAGTTGGCAGAGCACTTGCCCGCGAAAGGCAAAGCTCCCGAGTTCGAGTCTCGGTACGGCACACAGTTTTAATCTGCCAGGAAGTTTCATATCAGCGCACACTCCGCTGCAAAGTGAAAATCTCATTCTCGAAACATCCCCCAGGCTGTGGCTAGGCCATGTCTCCGCATTATCCTTTCTTTCAGGAGTCCTAGTTCTGCAAGGTTTGCAGAAGAGCTTCTGTTAGCTATTTAGACAGGTAGCTGGAACGTGTGGCTAACTGTTGCGAGTAAAAAATTTTAGATTTTGATTGTGGTTTTCATTTCGCGACCGATATTACTTTCCGAACAGCTCTCGTACTAAATAATACAGAAAGTAAGCTGTTTCGATCAATAATGCTATATTCACAAGGGACAAGGAATGACGAACTCCTTGCCACAAATAGTCACTCAGACCTGACAGATAGCAGCTGAGAGTTTGGTGCTAGTGAGTATACAAACGGTAGCGCCCTTGCGACATACCCGCCAGAGAATTTCTCCAGTGATGTAAGTATGGCCTGCGAATAAAATGGTAGGGCTGATTTATGACTGAGCATAGAGGTTGCAAGCACGTTCCAGGTTCAGATCACATATTAGTGGTCTTGATTAGGTACTCAGAGGTTTCTATCTGTCATTTTTAAGTGAATGTCGATTTTTCCTTCAAAACTCCCATAGGTGGTTTTGTTCTCTATACTGATCCAGTAGAACTCTGGAGGTCATCTGACTGTGACTCGGCACACCATGCGTTTGACTACTTTATCGCTACTATCCTCATTAAATGACACAAGCAACGAGCGGAGTTAGGCCTGAAGTTTCACAGGGAGCGTTGGCTCTCGGTTTTCTCAACAGAAGTAAACATGAGGCACGTTTATACGTTCAGTCACTAGTTACAGCCCGAAATGGTGTCCCATTTACATGACTGTCTGTAGAAAAGAAAAACAGAACACTTAGCGGGGTGGCGCAGTGATTAGCACACTGGACTCACATTAGGGACATGACGATTCAAACCTGGGTCTGGCAATCCTCATTTAGGTTTTCCATCATTTCCTTAATTCGCTTGAGGCAAATGCCGGGATGATTCCTTTGACAAGAGCACAGCCAATTTCCTGTGCGGTTCTAGGCGCTACAGTCTGGAGCCGAGCGACCGCTACGGTCGCAGGTTCGAATCCTGCCTCGGGCATGGATGTGTGTGATGTCCTTAGGTTAGTTAGGTTCAATTAGTTCTAAGTTCTAGGCGACTGATGACCTCATAAGTTAAGTCGCATAGTGCTCAGAGCCATTTGAATCTTCCCATCCTTCCCGAATCCGAGCTTCTGACCTAGTTGTCGATGGGACGTTAAACAGTAATATCCAACAAAACAGTACACCTAACAGACTGAAAAATCAAAGAACCTAGAGAAACTTCCTCTGAAGAGTTTGCAAGAAAATCACAAGACCTCTGGGTAAGCTGATGATGTGAGTCGTTCTGCGTGGTGAATTCGGATGGCATATAAGCGATAGCGAGTTGCCCTCTACGTCGTCGAATCCCTATCTGGCAGACAGTTTTTACCGACGATACATAATCGATACGTTATATACCCAACTGAGAGTAAAAAAGATCATATTCATGCATCTAAGGATAGTTAAGCCAAATATGTATGTGTGTCTAATGTATGGATGTGACGATTTCATATGCAATTTGCAGTTGTACTGCTGAAATATGTCATTGGGTGTTCAGAGGTTACTACGACTCTCTCGCAAATTATTTAGTAAACAACAATACTGTAAAACCTGCTTCAAAGCGTTAATACATTTGAAGAAATTCATGCTATCACTATAAGCTGCTTAAAAAGAATAAAGATTTATTGGTGACTACTTCCGGTGGGAGGAACCATTTTCAAGACGGCCTCATGATTTCTGAAATATTTATGAGTTTGAGCTTCGTCATCTGGTATGTAAGTACAAACATACATACTTACATACATATACACCAGAGCGAGCCGGCCGCGGTGGCCGAGCGGTTCTAGGCTCTTCAGTTCGAAACCACGCGGCTGCTACGGTCGCAGGTTCGAATCGTGCCTCGGGCATAGATGTGTGTGATGTCCTTAGGTTAGTTAGGTTTAAGTAGTTCTAAGTCTCGGGGACTGAAGATCTCAGATGTTAAGTCCCATAGTGCTTAGATCCATTTGAACCAGTTACACCAGGGCAAAAACATTGCTTGGAAAGTAGAGTGAAGCATCCAGAAGGAGAGGAGGAGAGGAAATGAGACTTCATGGGTTGAGAGGGTATGTGATAATACAGTGATTACAGGTTCGAGTTAAATTTACACAGATTTTGGCAGTATAAACCCACTTATCGGTATGACGTTGGACCTCGTCTGGTCTGGGCGCATGCACTGATTAAGTATCAACCAGGCAGCTCATGGAGATAGGTACCATGTGTGAAGGAGCATTGTTCTCCGGAAAAATAACATCACAATACTGTCGCATGACCGTAACACAAGAGGACACAAGAGGCCTGTGATGTACTTTAGTGCCGTCAGGAACCATTCAGTCACAACCATCCGTGACCTGAAGTCATACTCGATGGTTCCCTAAGCCATGACGCCAGAAGTAACACCACTATACATCTCCAAAACTGGAAAACTGGGACCTCTCTGCAGGTCGCCGCCATATTCGCCGACAATGGTCGTATAGGGTACAGAACCACGATTCATCGCTACACAAAGTGCGTCGCCAGTCATCAGCAGTTCATGCTTGCCGGTCATTCCACGACACATACGCAGCCGTTTGTCTCGCTTTGTTAACGGCAGCCCACGCACGAGATGGGGATTCCGTAGTCCCGTTCCTGCTAGTACCCGTCACTAATATATATTACACACAATGCTGCAGCGAATCCATTACTTCTTTCTGGATGGTAGGCGCTGATGTGAATTGGTTAGCATATGCTTGGTACCCAGTATGGCCATTCACTATTGTGGTAATCAGGCGTGGTGACCAGAACCCTGACGACGAGTATGTCTGCCTTCACGTTCCCATGAAGCCCATCACTGAGCCACCGTACACCCGAATGCCCCACAAATCTCGAAATTGCATCATTCGACCACCCGACCAAATGCGCATATGACTTAAGTTGTTTTTGCGCCCTAAAACAAAACAAAACCCGATTAAATGAAGACCGACAATGAGGCACTTTCAAACTCCCTCGGGAGCTGAGAACGCTGTTTCACACGATTACGTGGCATCTCCGTGTCCTACACAGTGATGAGTGAATATGTGATGCTGTTCTCGCCCATTATAAACTCATACCCCTCTATGGTCTTTTAATGAACGTACCTTACGCAAAAAGCCATTGTCAAGCTCCCAAAGTTCGTATTAATATACTCTGCTCACATACTATTATCATTACGTATTACTATTTGTCTGTTCTCTGATATCCTCAAGCCAAACAGGAAAAGCCATGATAAAGCACAGTGTGTACGCCTACGAAGTTACGTTGACATTTGAACTCGTCTTCTTTGTGCTTCACTTTTTTCTTCAGGCAATGTTTGTATACGTAGGGCGATACCGAGGCGATATTACATAAATATGGATAAAAACATCAATTTAGGTAAGGGGCCAAGTTCAGAAAACCGCAAAGCCGGAAGTTATAACCGAAAGTCATTCTGATACCTTTTACAGTGGACCTCTTCTATTGCAATCTCTATGCTGTCTATATTTTGGTGGGAAGTAGTGTGGGCCAAAACAAGAAAAATATTCACTAAACGCAGGGTCTAAGTTCATACCTTACGAGCCATGAGTGCTTATTCAGTATAAGAGATGTGTTTCACAATAGCAGAACGAAAAGTACTTGTAACTTTTAAGGTATGTGTTTTAGAGTCCAAGTTTACTGGATTTTTGAATTTTAGCCACGCTACCTCCTCCCAAAATATGGAACCTAAGGAGCTTGCAGTAGATGAGATGCTCTGTCAGAATTATCAGAACAATTTTCGAACTCTCGACTCGACAGTTTCCTGACCAAGATCCCTTTCTCATACTGATAGATTTACTCTTATCCTTCATCCCAGAAAGTTGGTGAAATCGTAACGGAATCACCCTGAATGTATACACAGATACCAGAGGAAGAAGTTCAAACCACTGAAATGTGCAGAAAGCATCAGGTAGAATTCCTACCGAAATTAATCATTAGTACAGCATTATTCACTAGAAGTAACTTGTGGTTGTGACATGAATTTTTTCAACTATTTTGTAAGATAGGAATATGGTGAAGAGGTTAGCCTGGACGACGAGTAAAGTGAAAATGTACAGAACAGAAGAGTTGGACAGAGATTTAGGAACAAGGTTTTTAATTTTAAGACATTTCCAGGGCAGTAATGGACTCTGACCACAATCTATTGGTTATGAACTGAAGATCAAAACTGAAGAGACTCCAAAAAGATGGAAATTTAAGGAGATGGGACCTGGATAAACTTAAAAAACCAGAGGTTGTAGAGAGTTTCAGAGAGAGCATTAAGAAACGATTGACAAAACCGGGGGAAAGAAATAGCGTAAAGGAAGAATGGGTAGCTTTGAGAGACGAAATAGTGAAGGCAGCAGAGGATCTAATAGGTAAAAAGACGAGAGCTACTAGAAATGCTCGGGTAACTGAAGATATGTTGAATTTAATTGATGAAAGGAGAAAATATATAAAAAAAAAATCAATAAATGAAGCCGGCAAAAAGGAATACAAACGTTCCAACAATGAGATCGACAGGAAGTTCAAAATGGCTAAACAGGAATGTCTAGAGGACAAACGTAAGAGTATTGAAGTATATATCACTAGGGGTAAGATGGAAACTGCCTACAGGAAAATTAAAGAGACCTTTGGAGAAAAGAGAACCACTTGGAAGAATATCAAGAGCGCAGATGGGTAACCAGTTTTAAGCAAAGTAGGGAAGGCAGAAAGGTGGAAGGAGTATATAAAGGGTCTATACAGGGGCAATGTACTTGAGGGCAATATTATTGAAATGGAAGAGGACGTAGACGAATATGAAATGAGAGATATGATACTGCGTGAAGAGTTTGACAAAGCACTGAAAGACCTGAGTCGAAAAAAGGCCTCGGGGGTAGACAACATTCCATTAGAATTACTGACAGCTTTGTGAGAGCCAGTCCCGACAAAATTCTACCATCTGGTGAGCAAGGTGTATGAGACAGGCGAAATACCCTCAGACTTCAAAAAGAATATAATAAATCCACTCCCATAGCGTTGACAGGTGTGAAAATTACGGAACTATCAGTATAATAAGTCACTGGTACAAAATACTAACACGAATTCTTTACAGACGAATGGAAAAACTGAAAGAACCCGACCTCGGGAAAGATCATCTTGCATTCCGTATTGGAACACGTAAGGTAATACTGACCCTACGACTTATCTTAGAAAATAGATTAAGGAAAGGCAAACCTACCTTTCTAGCATTTGTAGACTAAGAGAAAGCTTTTGACAATGTTGACTGGAATATTCTCTTTCAAATTCTGAAGGTGGCAGGGGTAAAATACAGGGAGCCAAAGGGTATTTACAATTTGTACAGAAACCAGATGGCAATTGTAAGAGTCGAGGGACATGAAAAGCAAGCAGCGGTTGGGAAGGGAGTGAGACAGGGTTGTAGCCTCTCCCCGATGTTATTCAATCTGTATATTGAGCAAGCAGTGAAAGGAACAAAAGAAAAATTCGGAGTAGGTATTAAAATCCATGGAGAAGAAATAAAAACTTTGAGGTCCACCGATGACATTGTAATTCTGTCAGAGACAGCAAAGGACCTACAAGAGCAGTTGAACGGAATGGACAGTGTCTTGAAAGGAGGATATAGGATGAATATCAACAAAATCAAAACTAACATAGTGGAATGCAGTCGAATTAAATCAGGTGATGGTGAGGGAATTAGATTAGGAAATGAGACACTTAAAGTATTAGATGGGTTTTGCTATTCGGGGAGCAAAATAACTGATGATGGACAAAGTAGGATATAAAATGTAGACTGTGTGTGGCAAGGAAAGCATTTCTGAAGAAGAGGAATTTGTTAACATCGAGTATAGATTTAAGTGTCAGGGAGTCTTCACTGAAAGTATTTGTACGGAGTGTAGTCATGTATGAAAGTGAAACATGAACGATAAATAGTTAAGACAAAAAGAGAATAGAACCTTTAAAAATGTGGTGCTACAGAAGAATGCTGAAGATTAGATGGGGAGATCACGTACTAATGAGGAAGTACTAAATATAATTAGGCAGAAGAGGAATTTGTGGCGCAACTTGACTAGAAGGAGGGATCGGTTTGGAGACACGTTCTGAGGCACCAAGGTATCATCAATTTAGTATTGGAGGGCAGCGTGGAGGGTAAAAATCGTAGACGGAGACCAAGGCATTAATACACTAATTAGATTCACCAGAAACCAGATTGCAGTAGGTACTCGGAAATGAAGAAGCTTGCACAGGACGGGGTAGCATGGAGAGCTGCATCAAACCAGTCTCTGGACTGAAGATAGCTAGTCCTCAAACTTCCACTGCTACTCACAAAACGTGTAATATTAACTTAAAGGGGAGTTCATCAAATCCACCTTGGAGAGGGGTCGTATCTTGTTCTTAATATTGTGAAAGCAACATGTCGTATAAAAATCCACAGAGGCCTCAAAAAACGTATTATTTTTAAACGAACAAGTGGCTATCTTGCGCATTACAACTAGTGACTTCGGAACAACCACAATATCAACAAGACACTGCAGACAAAAAACAACTAACCTGCAAGAAATAATATGTTCTAAATTCTGAAATAAACTAAATTGAACATGAAGAAATGAAAGGAATTATCTAACAGACTTTGACTGAAACCAGCTCCCAAGTGAAAACCGAGGGACAGATTTACAAAAAAGGATAAGTGTTAAGCAGGTAACGGGCTCTCGTCATTACTTTGGAACTGTGAGTTGGAGAACATAACTGAGATCAGAACTGGCCACTGATAATTGCAAGATATACAGAAAAATGCGAGATAACACTAGACAGAAGACGTCTCTAAGCTTCGATACGTAACACACCCCGTGGCGTAGTTACTCTAGGGCCTGGGTATGTCAGAACATGCAGATAAATTACTCCCTCTATATTGTCACATCGAATTAGTTTGTACCTGCAGATGGGCAACGTAATGAACAAATCTGCAAAGTGGGCTTCTGTTGCGCTTTCGTGGGAAATTTGTGACAGTAACATGAAGTGCAAACACGTACTAACGTTTGCTGAGACACAGACAGCGCCCTCTAGAGCACCAGTAATTTGAGTTAAGAACTTGGTGAGATACTCTAGCCATTGACATGTGTCTATTTTCTGCTTGTCTCGTAGTATTTATGCGCACCCGTATTCTAAAACTCTGGAGGTACTTACGAATAACCTGCATTTGCAGGTGAAAATGGTGACAGGTACCACTCGGAAAAGGAAATTGTTCTCTTTCGTCGCCTAAAATGAATGAGGGCCTACAGAACGACCGATATTCTGAAAAAACACATACTCTATGTCATTTAGATAGAACGGAGTTTCCCGTAAGTGTAGGTTACGACTGTTTCATCCACGAATGTAACGTAGTCCATAAGAAATTTTGAACTCGTCAGGTTTTCCACGAGAAGCCAAAGTTAAAATTAATTTCTTTTTCCTCTCATTCCCAGAAGGGCGGGGCAGAGTGTCTAAGATGAGGCCTGCTGTCTAACCCAATTGTGTTTATCCAAATCCCAAATAGTGTGGGAACGTGACTTCCAGTTCAGAATATTCCCGAGCGGATAACCAGATCAGTGATTTGTCATACAGCCAAGGACCCACTCGAAAATTATCATTTGAGCTACTTACATTCTGATTCTGAGACGATATATTTAAAGCAAAACTTAAAGTATGTGTCGGTGAGTGACGAAAGGAGATGAAGAAGAAACGCGTAAGACAGATGCTCTGAAGCAAAAGCAGACACTAATAGATTTTTCGTTTATTTTAGCACTTAATTGTGATACGTCATACATGGCTGCAGGCCTGGGACAAACATAGGCATAACACGGTAAGACGTTGGACCTGTCGTATGACTGTCGCATTTGTTTACCATAGAGCATCGAGCATTTGCACTCGAGTCGCACAAGACAAACGTCAGCCGCTATTGTCGTACCGCACGTGGGACGTTTACAGTACCTATCTCGGAGTAGGCATCTCACGTCCGCCAGCTTTGCAGACACCTTCGCGCCGCGCTCTTGCTGAGTTGCGAACCGCGGTCACACTTCCACCTCGTGATCAATTCTTGTCGCCGAGCCGCCGCTAGCATCGTGGCCACACAACATGGAGGAAAGATACAGCTGCGTCTCGTAAGACTTTGTTCTGTAATCTGCAGTATGTATGTATTAATGTTTGCGGTCCATTAATTAATAAATTCGCTAGTTGGAGAAGACCTCTTATATTTTATGTCATCTTCACTTCTCCGTAGAGAAGACGGTGACATGATGGCAACAGTGAAGCGGAGTAATAAATGTTCCTTTCGTTGGCAAAGCGGAGTAAACTCGATTCCACTTTGCTACTACTTTATGAAATTAATTAGAGTTTTCATCTACGTTACTGCCAGAGAACTGAAATTACTCAACTAACAGCACGTACAACTGTTACGACCTGTAGCTTCTCTTATGTGTCAGAATCACTGATGTTTCTGCACTAAACTGAAGATGTATATAGCATTTGAGTTTCCGATATTTAACTACTGCAACAAACGCTGCTCTCTCAGCTAATACCACAAATAAATCTGTTGTAATTGGATAAACAGGCATTTCATTCTTATTGCAATGTATGTATCTGCTATTCGTTTCAGTTGTCATTCGCAAAATCTTCAAAATAATTGAGGTGGCGACAGCAGTTACTTAGGTGCCTCACAGACCTTTAGCACCAGGCACACAGTATTCGTGCTTATCTCTCCATGCTATCCTAAACAAATCAGTAAATGTAGAATAAATAATTCTTTGACCCATTAGGCCAATATCTCGCAACAGACCTTTTCCTCAAACAAGCCAGCATTCGCTATTTAGGGCCCATACTATCAAGGCAATGTCTTACACTTAATTTCTACCTAACTTCTAATTCGTACTTCCACCTAGTTTTTACATTCGAGCCTCTTTAGTGCCGTTTGCCCCATGCTGTAAAGCTCCAATTGGTCCTACTACCGGGTGGTTATAATTAAAGTGTAACTACTCACGGAGGTCCAGAGTGGGGTTTAATTATCATACAGAAGCGAAACTGCTAGATTCGCTAAAGGGGTAATGCGGAATCGATTTACACTGGAAAAAGATTAGTTCCGATTTTGCCCACCAGGAGCGAATGTTATCATATGTAATGGACCAGCTACGGGAAGTGGGTAGAAAAGGTCGAACAAGTGAGAAAGGTATAATGTTGATTTTGTTATTAACCGCCGCTTACACAGTTTGTTCAGTACGATCACCGGAGCCGTCGACAAGATGCTGTAAGTACCAGATTTGTACCTGGTGGCCAACATTGGAACTAATTCCAACAAAAATCGGTTCTACATTAACGCATTAATGTACATATAAAGTTTCGCTGCCATACTATATTTACAGCACACACTGGACCTCTGTGAGTAGCTGTTCTTACCACCCAGTATTACGTTCTACCTCTGTTTTGAGCAGCATTAACCTCTATTTGAGGTCTGTCGTCCACTAAATAGAGACTTATAATAATTTTGACGTTTGAATCTGTCCAAACGCATCTGAACATGTTCGAGTTTCTACCTTTTTTACCATCTTATCACACATTAGGTTATTTAGAATTTACAATTGTTCCAACATAGCAATTACCATTGGTTTGTCTACCATCGGGATTCGTGGTTTCGTAACGTCTCGTTTCTGAACGTTGTGGGATCGTACGTGTGTAGCATCAGATTCTGTGGTCGGCATTTTATTGCGACTTAGGATTTCAGGAAAAGTAAGGGCAGCCAAAAAGACAAGTGCAATTTTGGCTGAATTTTCATATTACTGAAACGGTAAACGTCGTCTGCTGAAAATTCGCGAGCCGTTGTAGCACATCGGTTAATGGCCACCTCTAAGTGCAAGAACTGCTCGTTATAGTGATCGCTAAGGCCTGTTTGTAGTATCAGGAAGAAGAGGTTTTGGTGTTTTTCTCCAGAGGGAGATGATGGGCTAGTCGTTCCCTAAATCTTCCTAAATGAGTTTGTCTTGGAGACCTATGAGGCCGGCTCAAGGGTGAGAGGCTCCCTACGATGGCAGGTGTTCCCAAGTACGTGCGGCAAATAAATTTTCAAGTGGCCTGGCTGTGGCTTGCTGAGGAGTGACTGGAGAAAACGGAATAGAGCCAATGAAATGTCCTGCATGAGGCTACTATGTGTGAGTAGCTGAAAGGCGGGGATGATAAAACAATTACGTGGAGCGTTGTTAAAATCACCAAATGTTAGACAGGCCAGGAGCCCTCACGGAGTTGAGCTGGCAAGTCGTCGGCCCTCTGGGGCGGACCATACGTTTCAAAGAGGGTATTGTCTCGGAGGAAAGGAATTTGTGATTCTACGCAAACAGTGGGGTTTATATGCCAGTACGAAAATCCTACCTGAAATTCAAAATTGGCCACATACCTGTAGCTGACAGTGAAGCCATTAGCTAATTTGAGGTGGTGTTAGATTAAAGTTACAGACGTGGATTGGTCTAACTGATAACAATAAATATTTGTGTGACTCTTTCCCTTACAGCTTTTTTAACTGTTGCCCCGGATTGCTGTTGTGCAGACCCCTGGTCTAGGAGTCTCCGACATGGTAGCTTAGTGTATTCGGTCAGAGGGCAGACAGCCCTCTGTAATAAAATACCGAGTGAAGTATTCAACGATGAACTTGAAGAGGGTGTCATAAGACGTCCGTTCAGACCAAATGATGAGAACAATGACGAATAACGTGAAGGGAAAAATAGAGGGTAGAGTATTTCAGTAGTATCTAAACGTCCCGGGTTCCAGGTTCGAACCACGCAACTGCTCAAATTTTCAATAAAAACCGTCAGCAATGGCCCCCGAAAACATTCGGTATATGATGTCACCATCGTTCTTCTCACGGCCTTGCTAAAGAAGGCGGAGGAGCAGACAGAGTTTCAGGACATTCTCTTGCCCTTGGGATGGGAAACTGCCCATAAAAGATGGAAGAACCATCAGTGATCAACGGCCTGAGGATGTAGAAGGCAATGTAAATCACTGCATTAAAACACATAGTACATGTCCGCAGTACTTGTGGCCTGTAATTGAAGAAAAAGGTGCCAAGATGATTTCACCATTAGCAAAGAATTCCGCACTAATCGCCTACTCGGATTCTGCGGAAGGGGACTACGGAGCTAGAAGTGACTACGAGAAAAAGACTGAATAACCATCGAAGGGGTAATGTCAGAAGCCTGAACGTGGTAGGGATGCTATAAAATATGGAAAGGGAGATGCTGATGAGGATGTAGCCGGTATCAGTGAAGTGAAATGGGAAGGAGACAAGGATTTCTGATCAGACAGGTAATATCAATTACAGCAGAAAATTATGTGGTGTATGTAGGATTCGTTATGAACAAGAAGGCAGGGTAGAGAGTGAACAGTTCAGTGATAGCGATGTTCTCATCAGAATCTACAGCAAACCAGCACTGAAAACATTAGCTCAGGTATACACGGCGACGTCGCAAGCTGAAAATGAAGATATAGAGAAAGTAGACCTATGTGAAGATACTGGACGGGTATTTCAGTATGCAAAGAGAGATTAAAATCTGGTAGTCATGGGGGATTTGAATGCGATTGTAGGGGAAGAAATTAAGAAAGTGTTATGGAACCCTGTGGGCCTGATGTAAGAACGAAAGAAAAAATACCCACTAGTGCTCTGCAATAAATTTCAGCTAGTAATAGCGAAAACTCTGATCAAGATTCACAGTAGGACAAGGTATACTTGGAAAAGGCCGGGAGATACGGAATTATTACAGTCAGATTACTTCGTGGTTAGGCAGCGGTGCTGAAATCAGATACTGGATTGTAAGGCGTAGCTAGGAGCAGATGTAGACTAATATCATAATTTAATAATGATCAAGAGCAGGCCGCAATTTAAGAGACTAGTCAGAGAGAATAAATGTGCAAAGAAGTGGAATATGGATACGCTAGGGAATGAAGAGGTACACTTGAAGTTCTCTGAGGCTAAAGATATTGCCATAATGAATATCTCAATACTCAGTTGAGTTGAAGGGGAATGGACATGTCTACAACGGCAATCACAGAAGTTGGAAAGAAAAACATAGATAAAAGTGTAAGTAGGCTGTTTATGTTTTCTTTATGTAAGTCGGCTGTTTATGTTTTCTTATTGGCAACGATACGTAGCGCTCTATATGAAAATCACTGGCTGTGCTGTGTGCAGTCTGTGGCTAGTTTGCATTGTTGTCTGGCATTGTAGTGTAGGGCAGCTGGATGTGAACAGCGCGTAGCGTTGCGCAGTTGGAGGTGAGCCGCCAGCAGTGGCGGATGTGTGGAAGGAAATGGCGGAGTTTTGAAATTACATATATTATGACTTCTGATGATATTAATGTAAATACATTGTTTGTTCTCTATTAAAATCTTTCATTTGCTAACTATCCCTATCAGTAGTTAGTGCCTTCCGTAGTTTGAATCTTTTATTTAGCTGGCAGTAGTGGCGCTCGCTGTATTGCAGTAGTTCGAGTAACGGAGATTTTTGGTGAGGTAAGTGATTTGTGAAAGGTATAGATTAATGTTAGTCAGGGCCATTCTTTTGTAGGGATTTTTGAAAGTCAGATTGCGTTGCGCTAAAAATATTGTGTGTCAGTTTAAGCACAGTCGTGTACAATTATTCTAAGGGGACGTTTCATATGTCGACCCTTAGCCTAGGATACTTCACAGGAATCTTCTGATTTTTTCTTGTATTTTGTGTAATTAGTGTAGATTTTGTTTATTGCTAGTGCGTAATTGTATTGAGAATCTTCTTTGTAGTTGCAGTCTTTCATTGTTGTACAGTAAAACAGTTGTGGCATGCCTGTAGATTTGCACCAAGTATTTCGCAGCTGCGCTTGCAGTTAACTAGATATTATTTTCAGTGCTATGTTAATGTATTCCCCTATTTTTGCTCTTCAAATTGTGTTTTTCTGTGTTGTTGTGTGAAATATTGTGACAATAATGGCGTGTGAAAAACGTAACACTAGGCTCCAAAGTAAACTGAGAAATGACAGTGAAGACGAAAGTAGTGTGTTAGCGCCACCATGTAATGAATTAACTAATGTTCAACATAGTAATTTGGTAACTGTGCATAGGGAAATGGAGCGGGCGGCAAACAATGGCGTAGGCAGTGAAACAATTAGTGAACAGGGAAGCATTATCGATTGATCACTCGGCAACAGCTCGCCTCAGGAATCCGAAATGATAGGACACAATTTCGCCAATACAGTAGATTCAGGTTTTGCGTCCTCACCGTTTTCTCAAATAAGTCAAGATACACTTTCTGCTTGTCAAAATGTGAATGTTGCTGGTGCAAATGCACTGCCGAAAACCGTAGAGGAACAGATTCCAGATACTAATGCAATGTTATTACAATTAATGCAACAAATGGGACAAAATCTTCAAAAGTTAGACACAATGGAACAACACCAGAGGCAAACACAGCAACAGTTAGACACAATGGAACAAAAGCTTCAAAAGTTAGACTCAGTGGAACATAAGCTTGAACAAACACGTGAAGATTTAACTTCTGAGTTACATAACATTGAATCGAAATGTCAAAAAGTCTATAATGACGTAAAAACATAAATTTGTGAGCATTTTCAACCTTTTTTTCGCGGCACGAAAATGCATTACAGAACCACGAAGCAGCCATAAAAGAACTGCAAACCATTGTTCATGAAAATCATGAGACCTTGTGGGATAAAATTGACTCAGTTGCATCTACCGATTCGGTTACGCAACTTGCAAAAACTCAGGAAAACTTAAAGAACACAGTAGATTCGATTTCAACACAAATGGACACTCTGAAACTTGGTTCAGAAAAACACACTGAGGAAATGTGTTCACTATCGGAGAAAGTAGCCGAACTTTCGGATCAGGTCACTAACTTATCTACAAAGGTAGATGATGATCTGAATGTAGCGTTCACTGACACAGAAGAGTATGAACAAATTAGAAAATTCAAACAAAATCAAAATCAAATCAATACACAGTACAAAAGAGAAATCCGGGAAGTACAAGATCAGTTGACGCAGGTAATACAAGTACGGGAAGAGGGACATAGAAATACGGAACAACCACAAAATAATAACACAGGACACTTCGGAAATTATGAAAGAAATTGGCAAGGCGCATTGGATTTTGAGATGGAACCGCCGAAACGACGTAACAATGAGCGATGTGCGACTCGCCGACACGATGATTTCGACTATAAGCTGTTCATTACTACACATAAATTCAAAACATTTAAGAATTCTGGCAACGACATTCATCCACAAGCATGGCTTCATCAATTTTCTCATTGTTTTCCTCCCAACTGGTCATTGGAGCACAGGTTAGAATTTATGTGTGCCTACTTGGAGAATGAACCAGCTGTAAGAATGCGATCGGTCATTCACGATTGTCACAGTGAAGGAGAATTTTATCATGCCTTCCTCACAGCATATTGGTCTCAAGCTACACAAGACCGAGTAAAGCATAGCATCATAATGATGAAACATTTCGAACAATCTGAATTTTCCAGTCTTGTGAAATATTTTGAAGACATGTTGCACAAGAATCAGTACCTGTCAAACCCATACAGCCCCTCAGAACTCGTCCGCATTTGCTTAATCAAACTGCCTGAACATTAGAGACATATTATTTTAGCAGGACGTTGCAAAGACGACATTGAAGCTTTTCAGGGACTGTTACAAGATCTGGAAATTGACACTGACAATTGCGGAACGCGAAAACAGGAGCAAAACAATTACAGATCACATCCGTCACAATTCCGCGATGACAGAAATAATATGCGACAAGGTGATTCTTTCAATGTAAATTGTGACCGAAACAGACACCACCTGTATGACAACCGTTGGCAGAGTAGTAATAATTACAGGGAAAGATCACCTCTCCGCGGTAATGACTATCACAGAGACAATCAGAGAAACAGACAATATGGGAACCAAAATAATTATTACCAAGGGAGGCAGAATAACTTTAGACACAACGGTCCAGCACGCAGTTTCGATTCAGGGGGAAATTCTCCACCACGTGACCGACAAGAAAGAAACTATGGAATCTACCGACATGATGACAGACGATATGATCGTAATGACAGACCTCAATTGCATCAGAACTGGCGGGATTCAAACAGAGCAGAGCCCTCTCGACATGGTGAATTTGTAGAAGTTAGGTCTCCAAATCCCAATAACGACGCGCGCCAACAAAGACACAATAGGCAATAACTCGTACCGCTGGCAGCCACAAAACGTACTTATGAAACTGACGACGCTGCTGCCGTAGCTAGTAATTACGTAAAAATTGAAGACATTAGGGACATCTTACTCCAGGAACACGACGTAAAACATAACAACATTGCGTATCCTGTGATTCACATTACAGTAAATGACATAAAATTTACGGCAGTACTTGACTCTGGCAGTCCCATTTCAGTAATTAGTGAAACAGCTTTTAGCAAGTGCAACAAATCGAACGATTGCCCCACACTTCCGTTACGTAAGATTAAATTACAAGGTGCAATCTTTGGAAAAAGTGTAGATGTACGCCAACAAACCAATTTAGAATTCTTTTGCCAAAGCCATAGCTTCTCTATGAACTTTTTTATTGTTCCATTATTGTCGACGGAAATCATATTGGGAGTAGACTTTTTGAATGAATACAAAGCAATCTTAAACTTTCACGGTGCTGAAATAAGTTTAGAGAAGGAAGGAAAGGCAATAGCTTTGAAATTTGAAGATTGGCTCTCAAACCATGACGAGGAAATTAATCGGCTTTACCTTCTGTTAGACAACAGTTCGGAATTTTCTATGGAACTAGACACTAACAATCACTCTGCAAGTACTGACAGGGATGATATCAACGGCATATTTGAAATTAATGAGGTAATTCAGAATAAAATTCAAACAATTGAGAATTGTAATGACATTGATAGGCAGGACCTTTTTGAGATTTTACAAGCACATTCCACAGTTTTTACTCACAAAACAGGAACAATCAAGGGATTTGAATACCAATTTCGTATTCGTGAGCATACTAAATTTTGTGTTAGACCATACGTAATTCCAGCACATTATAGGGACCGTGTTAGAACAGAAATACAATCTATGCTTGACGAGGGCATTATTGAGCCTGCAGTAAGCTCATACAACAATCCATTACATGTTGTTGAGAAGAAAAATGGATCGATCAGGCTTGTCTTAGATTCGAGACAAATCAATACTATCATCATTCCTGAAACAGACAGGCCGCAAACGTTAGAAGAACTTCTTCAAAATTTTAATGGTGTAAAAGTGTTGTCTTCCATTGATCTCAGATCCAGCTTCTATCAGATCGAACTTCAACCAGAATGTAGAAAATACACAGCTTTCCTTTGTTTCGGCGTTTGTTATCAGTTTCGGAAACTTCCTTTTGGTTTGAACATTTCTTCGGCAGCATTCATTCGCGGGCTAAATTCCATACTACCTGAGTTCTTAAAACGTCACATCACCTTATATGTGGACGATATTCTAATATCAGAAGCTTCATGGGAACAACATAATCGCACCCTCAACAGTTTGTTACGTATTTTTGCAGAATATGGAATTACAGTTAACTTGGAAAAGTCTGAATTCGGTAGGTCAAAGGTGAGGTTTTTGGGACATATTATTTCTTCTGAAGGCATTCAGCCGGATCCTGAAAAGTTAGAAGCAATCAGAGCCATTCCAGTTCCATCCACAAAAAGACAAGTCCGCAGTTTTCTAGGTATCGTAAATTTTTACCGTCGTTTTCTGAATATACAAATTCTAGTTACACCAAAACTTTGTTCTCTCACTGGAAAAAATACTATTTGGAACTGGGACGAACAAGCACAGTTGGAATTCAATTCTTTGAAAGAATCGCTACTTAACGTGCCAATACTAGCTCATCCAGATCTGTCACAAGATTTCTGCCTTATCACGGATTCTTCTAAAGTCGGTCTTGGTGCTCATTTATTTCAAGAAGCCATAGAAAATGACACTACTGTTCAGAAAACCATTGCTTTTGCTAGCCAAGTGCTAACAAAATCTGAAAAAAATTATTCCGTTACTGAATTAGAAGCTTTAGCATTTAAAAAATTCCGTTTCTTTCTTTCTGGTAAGCACGTAAAAGTATACAGTGATCATCGTGCATTACAATTTCTTATGTCTTCAAAATTAAATCATGACAGGTTAAAACGTTGGGTATTGTTTCTGTAAGAATTCCACTTCACAATAGTCTACATTCCCAGCAAGGAGAACATTGTTGCGGACGCGCTGTCACGCGCACCGGCTGGGCTTGAGAAAAGTAACACAGAAGGCAACCTCGAAAAAAATTTCAGTATTCTTTACATTCAGGAAGTCGCCTATGTAAACTTCATCACCACATCTTTAAAGGACATTGCTCATGAACAAGATAAAGATCCGATTTGGAAAGACAGAAAGAGCAAATGGCATGAAAAGACACCCACACAGATTCGGCGTTATTATCTGGTGAGAAACAACATACTGTTCAAACGCTGCACTGTTGATGACAAGCTATGGGTACTTTGCATTCCAGACGATTTTGTTAATAAGCTCATTTGGTACATCCATTTCAGCTACGCACATTTTGGTCCACGAAAATGTTATCATATTCTTCGGACGACTTGTTATTTTAACAATATGGAAAAGAGAATTCGAAGAGTCTTGTCTATTTGTAAACTGTCAAAAGGCGAAACCATCTACTATCTCCCATCGTGCTCCGCTGTTTCCTATCATTCCTTCTAAATTAAAAGAATTTGCTGCTGTTGATCTCTTGGGACCGCTTGTCAGAACATCTAATGGATTTTCGTACCTTCTAGTCGCTGTTGAACTTACTTCACAATTTGTTTCTTTCACTCCGTTACGTAAAGCCACTGGACGGTCTGTATCCAACGCCTTTGTTAAAAATTTCTTACGTGAAGTAGGCCATGTTGCTAAAGTCATTTCAGATAACGGATCGCAATTCAGATCTGCTGTTTGGTCACGCATGCTTCGGAATCATAAAATCAAACCTGTTTTTATTTCATTGTACTCACCACATTGTAACCCATCTGAACGGATTATGAAAGAAATCAACAAGCTTTGCAGACTTTATTGTCACAGAAAGCATCAGCATTGGGAAAGATATTTACACTTATTTCAAAACGTGCTGAATGAAATGCCTCATGACTCCACTGCTTTACCACCTACTTTTGTACTGAAGAATGAAGAACCACCGAACAGAATCAGAGAGCTTGTACCTTTCCCGAATACACGTAGACTTCGACACAAAGACATAATTGATTTGGCTCTTAAAAATATAAAATCTACAGCAGACAGAAGGAGAAAACTACACGGTAAAGCAAATGCAAAGAAATTATGTATTGGTCAGAAAGTTCTCATTAAAGCTCATTCATTGTCACATAAGAAGAAACACTTGAGTCACAAATTCTTTCTAGTTTACAATGGACCTTACAGAATCCGACGTATCCCACATGATAACTACGTCGAAGTTGAAACACTACGTACTAGGAAGAGTAAAGGTTTACACCACATTTCACATGTGAAACCGTTTATTGAAAGATAATCTGCCTTTTAACTTTGTCTTTGCCATATAACTTTTCACTTTACATTGCTAGTATGCTTTGTCAGACTTAAGAAACTGTTAACATGCAACAATGTTTTAATGCAACATTTCGGTTTACTTGAAAATACATTCTGGATTTAAAGTACTTTCTGAGAGATACCAGATGACACAGTGGTTAGTTTATGTGACAGCTACACGATTTTATCACGACACTACTAATGAGTGACAATTTACAATGTTGCTTTTGCGGTGTTTCTGTTTTATATCTGCACAGTTTTTCTGAATTATTCTGGAAAGTAAAACATGTTTTAGTAGTAACTTTTGTGGTATAACTACAATGGGACAGCCTTTTCCGTAGCACAACAATACGTTACAGCACAGTACTTTCATCATCACAACAATAAGCGTAATAACTAAGAAATCTATACGCAAAGCATTTCACTTTTGTTTATCATGAGGTAAGTACATTGACTTCTGCAGAACTTAGCTTTCGGAGGACAATAACTACGACACTTCCACAGAAATTATCTTACAGCAAGACGCACATTTAGCGCTACAGGACACGTATTTGAGTGATTAATTTTGTACTTAAGTCATTTATTTTTAAAGATATTTGAAGTACAATGATACAAAGGATTTCCGTAATACATTTCATTCCATTCTTGTAATCTGTAACACCTGAGGTTATAATTACATTAATCCTCAGGGGGGTACACGCTTACTTTGCGTACCATGTGTGTGGCAAGCACAAGGAGCCCTAGCTAATATGGTATTTGCTTATACAACTTTACACATCGGTACCATATTTCTCCAACACAGAATTACACCGCCACCTGATCATTTAACTGAGAGATAAACTTTTTTTACTACGTCAGTGACAGATGTTTACGCAACTACACAGTTGGATAACTTCACACTTATGAAATTGTATTTTGTCTGTACTTTGTGAAGTGTTCAAACCTTTTCAGAACCATTGTGATGCTATGAGAGCTTTGAATGATGTATTTGGTATGAGATCATGATTTTTAAAGTACGTTGGAGGCAGGTGACACTTTTGACATGAGCAGAGAATTTTTTTTTAATTATTGGAGGAAGCTACGACGATTTTGAGATTTGACTGAGGTGTTATGATGTTATTATTACGATGACTATGTGTATTATGCTGTTGCGGTATGTTTATGATTAATAAGCTGATGCTATATGAGAAATTTGATTATGCTAAATATTTATAATGATGAAATATTGAAGAATGTCGACGAATATGTATATGTGTAACAAGGTAAGGAGTAAGGAGTAGTGGTTAGGCACTCTGATTTGTGAAAAAGGTTGTTGGAAACCAAGAATCGTACTTGTAAGAGTTATGAAATGTGTGTAAATGCGTAAATGTATCACAATGCCGGCAAAAATTTTTTGGACACTGTTATATTCATAAGATTTTGTTTCTACACATATGCAACGCAAATTCTCGACCCGTGAAATTTTGTATATGAGACTGTCACTGTAGCGGAAACTGCTGTCATAAATATTTCCGTAAGAAAGTTAAGTGACCACCTGCACGTAATGCGTCGTCGGCACCCAGCTGTGTCAGACGCCGGGAGAACAAGTCATTAGTGAGTGCCTCGTCAGAGGCACAGGTAGAAAAAAAGAAAGGGGAGGCCATTATCCTCGCTATTGACACTTCCTTGTTGAAAGCATACTGTGGAGCTCGTAATTTATGGTATTTACTAAAATGCCTAATGAAATGATTGGAAACGTTTTACATCTATTGTCTTTGTAGTTAAGAGAGTGCTCATTTTGTTTAATATCTGGTTTCCAGCTGTGTTGCAGCATTAGTTTTATAAAATAAACTTAGATGCATTTGCTAATGTGAACACTTTCTGTCAACAGATCTAGTAAATAATTATTTTATGATCCACATTCTTCGAAAAAGGAGCTCTTGGAATGGAAAGAACAATAAGAAGGGACTGATAACAATAACTGCATATATAATTTTCTTTTCAAGTACTTGGTAATTTTTTGTAGAATTAGTTTTTGTGGTGCACCACTTTAATTACATAGACATTAAGATGTGAATAGACATTGCCCTTATCTGCATTGTTGTCTTTAGTGTAATATTTTTTCTGCTTGAGCTATGTCATGTTTAGGTATAAGTTACTGTTGTTTGCCAGGCATAGTGCTACTAAATTTCACTTTGTATTACTCTGTTAAGCTAGTTTTACTACTGATTTATTTCTCTTGTTTGCTGCACAGTGCCTTATATTAGTTGTAATTGCTTCGACAATTCGAATTTTTTTGTCATTGCTGTTTGTGTTAATTGTTTTATGCTGCTGCATTGCCTCGTCCCTTAGTTTAGCATCTGAGCTCAGTAGATTTAAGTTAGCATAAGAGGGGGTAGCCTATAAGAGAATGAGTTGCAATGAATTTGAAGAAATGCACTGAGAGGTTATACCAGAAAAATACAGAAAGCATGCTTGAATAAGATTTTTTTGGTGGAAACAAATGTTGAAGTAAGATGAAAGATCTATGGAATGAAGTTTTGCGTTGGATTGCAGTACGAAATGTTACACTGAAAACGAACCCTGTCCTTTCCTTTTGTGTTATCCCACTATTTGTTTGTGTACCCTCGTGTATTTGTTTTCTTCCTGTCTCTGTGTAGTTTCATAGAATTTTTTCTTCTTCTAATACTAAGCTACATTCACTATGATGAGGAATACTGTTATCATCAAATATAATTGGCATTAATAATATGTTATTTACCTTGTAAATATGCTTAGACATTATTTATTCTGTTTTGTTTTAATGCTCATGTGTGAAGTTGATGTTTAAAAAGTTATTCTGATCTTTTATGTATGTACTTATGTCATAATTCCTGTAACACTGATGTATATGTTTATTTCTATTCTTTTGTAAAGCCCCTATTACTACAAACGTTATCTGTATTGTTATGTTCTTTAATGATGTATTTTGTACCTTTGTAATTGTATTCTCATGTGATAATACTGTAATTGACACCAGTTCATCAAATTAAGTAACTTGTAAGTTACATTTCACTGCACACACTTTTGATGATATTAAGTTAAATACATTGTTTGTTCTCTATTAAAATATTTCATTTGCTAACTATCCCTATCAGTAGTTAGTGCCTTCCGTAGTTTGAATCTTTTATTTAGCTGGCAGTAGTGGCGCTCGCTGTATTGCAGTAGTTCGAGTAACGGAGATTTTTGGTGAGGTAAGTGATTTGTGAAAGGTATAGATTAATGTTAGTCAGGGCCATTCCTTTGTAGGGATTTTTGAAAGTCAGATTGCGTTGCGCTAAAAATATTGTGTGTCAGTTTAAGCACAGTCGTGTACAATTGTTCTAAGGGGACGTTTCAAAAGGAAGGTAACGGCGAGAAACTTTGGGTTACCCAAGAAATACTTCAGTCATCGACAAAAGAAAAAAGTACTAAAACATTTAGGGAAATTCCGGAATACAGGTATACAAGTTGTTAGGAACGAAACAAATAGAAAGTGCAAGGAAGCTAAGGCGAAAGTACTTAAAGTACTTAAATAATATGAAGAAATCTAGAAATAAATCATTGTCGGAAGGACTGGCTCAGCAAAAAGAAAAGTCGAAACAAGCTTCAGTGAAATAAAAAGCATGAGCGGTAACATTAAGAGAGCAATGGGAATTCCACTGTTAAATGCAAAGGAGAGAACGGATAGGCGCAAAAGGCACATTGAATATCTGTTTGACGGGGAAGATATGTCTGATGACGTGACAGAAGACGGGACTCGACAGTGAATGGATAGGGGACCCAGTATTAAATCCAGAATTTAAAAGAGGTTTCGAATACTGAAGACCATATAAAGCAGAAGGGATTGATAAAATTCCATAAAATTTTTTAAATCATTTGGGGAAGCTACTACGAAACGACTATTCCCGTTGGCGTGTAGAATGTTTGAGATATGCGACAAGCCAGCTGACTTTCGGAGAAACATCACCCACACAATTGTGGAGACTCAGAGAGCCGAGAAGTTTGAGAATTAGCACACAATCAGCTTAACAGTTCATACATCCAAGTTGCTGACAAGAATAATATACAGAGTAATGGAAAATAAAGTTAGGGATGAGTTAGATGCCGATCAAGATGGCATAAGAAAAGGTAAAGCCACCGTAGAGGCAGTTCTGACCTTGCGGTTGATGATGGAAGGAAAACTGAAGAAAAATCAAGAAACGTACATAGGATTTGTTGACCAGGAAAAAGAGTTGTAAAATGGTGCAAGATGTTTGAAATTCCGGAAAAGGCAGATAAAACACAATATGTATGAGAAACAAGAGGAGACAGTAGGAATGGAAAACCAACACCGAAGTTCTCGGTTTAAAAAGAGAGTAAGACACGGATGTACCCATTGGTCCCGACTGTACATTCTATACACTGAAGTGGCAATGACGGAAATAAAAGAAAGTTGTTACATAGGATTAAGTTTGAGAGCAAATCGAAGAAAGACGAAAGTAATGAGAAGCGGCAGAAATGAGAATTGCAAGAAGCTTATAACATCAGAGTAGGGGAACATTAAGTAGACGAAGCTAGGGAATTCTACTATGTACGCAGCAGAATAACCTAAGATGAATGGAGGAAGGAGGACATAAAAAGCAGATCTCAAAGGCTAAAAGTCCAATAGACCAATAGAAGTCTACTAGTGTTAAACGTAGGCCGACATTTGGTGAATAAATTGCTGAGAATATAAGTTTGGAGCACAGCACTGGATGGTAGTTAAAACACAGACTATGAGGAAAACGGAACAGAAGAGAATCGAAGCATTTAAGACGTGGTGCTGCGGAAGAGTATTGAATATGAGGTGGACTGATGAGGTAAGAAATGAGGAGGCTCTCCCCAGAATCGGGGAGGAAAAGAATGTATACGAAACACTGACAAATAAAGCAAAGCATAGATGAACAGTTAGAGGTGAACGTACTACAGTCTAGTTGATGGATTCCGGAGTGTTACTGAAAGCAAATAGCTACAGGGCTGATAATTATTGACTTTGAAGGTGTAAAGTTTAATCCTGTCTTGCGGATCAAAGCGAGGTGGTGGCTATTATTGAGAATGATTTGGCAGTGTGGCAGTCAGAAAATTAACCCGGGTATGGCTATAAGAGTTTCGATTTCGATATGGGAAGCAGTATTCTGTGTTATTTGTCTCGCTCGCGATTTATCGTTGAGAGTCCGTGGGTTCTGGCAGCGGCCAGCTACATCATTTCGCGCGACGCAACAGCATTTTTCAATGAAGGTAGACTTACCCACAATGACTAACTAATGACCCTAGTTTCCCGGAGTTTACCTTAGTTGGCTTCACGTACTTCCCAGATCCTTAGGGAGCGCTATTACAGGGGGGTCCTTAGCCGGCTTTATCGACAGAAGTTTTCCCATTACAAGTAACACAGCTGAACCTTAGCGTTGTTCATAATACAACGCATGCTCGTCCTATACATTACTTATATCTCAATATGACCGCTGGAGGCGGCTGAAACCGGTAATCTAAAATCCTATATGCGATTGCGTCTATCAGTAAAAATTATTTTAACTAACATCCAAGGTGCATTCAGGTTCTAAGGCCTCCGATTTTTTTTCTAATTAACTACTCACCCGAAATCGATGAAACTGGCGTTACTTCTCGACGTAATCGCCCTGCAGACGTACACATTTTTCACAACGCTGACGCCATGATTCCATGGCAGCGGCGAAGGCTTCTTTAGGAGTCTGTTTTGACCACTGGAAAATCGCTGAGGCAATAGCAGCACGGCTAGTGAATGTGCGGCCACGGAGAGTGTCTTTCATTGTTGGAAAAAGCCAAAAGTCACAAGGAGCCAGGTCAGGTGAGTAGGGAGCATGAAGAATCACTTCAAAGTTGTTACCACGAAGAAACTGTTGCGTAACGTTAGCTCGATGTGCGGGTGCGTTGTCTTGGTGAAACAGCACACGCGCAGCCCTTCCCGGACGTTTTTGTTGCAGTGCAGGAAGGAATTTGTTCTTAAAAACATTTTCGTAGGATGCACCTGTTACCGTAGTGCCCTTTGGAATGCAATGGGTAAGTATTACGCCCTCGCTGTCCCAGAACATGGACACCATCATTTTTTCAGCACTGGCGCTTACCCGAAATTTTTTTGGTGGCGGTGAATCTGTGTGCTTCCATTGAGCTGACTGGCGCTTTGTTTCTGGATTGAAAAATGGCATCCACGTCTCATCCATTGTCACAACCGACGAAAAGAAAGTCCCATTCATGCTGTCGTTGGACGTCAACATTGCTTGGCAACATGCCACACGGGCAGCCATGTGGTCGTCCGTCAGCATTCGTGGCACGCACTTGGATGACACTTTTCGCATTTTCAGGTTGTCATGCAGGATTGTGTGCACAGAACCCTCAGAAATGCCAACTCTGGAGGCGATCTGTTCAACAGTCATTCGGCGATCCCCCAAAACAATTCTCTCCACTTTCTCGATCATGTCGTCAGACCGGCTTGTGCGAGCCCGAGGTTGTTTCGGTTTGTTGTCACACGATGTTCTGCCTTCATTAAACTGTCGCACCCATGAACGCAGTTTCGACACATCCATAACTCCATCACCACATGTCTCCTTCAACTGTCGACGAATTTCAATTGGTTTCACAATACGCAAATTTAGAAAACGAATGATTGCACGCTGTTCAAGTAAGGAAAACGTCGCCATTTTAAGTATTTAAAACAGTTCTCATTCTCGCCACTGGCGGTAAAATTCCATCTGTAGTACGCTGCTACCATCTCTGGGACGTATTGACAGTGAACGCGGCCTCATTTTAAAACAATGCGCATGTTTCTATCTCTTTCCAGTTCGGAGAAAAAAAATCGGAGGCCTTAGAACTTGAATGCACCTCGTAGTAAATACGGTAGTCTCGAATCGACGAAATTCACACGCCTTAAAACTGTAAACAATAGATCAACAGATACTGCCAGAAATCAGGTGCAAATAGTGAAAGAGAGGCAGAACTATTGGGAATACGTGTGACGAGGCAAAAACAAACAACACCACAACTCCAGTGTTTATTGGCTGGAAGGCAGAAATCTTTTTTGCTTTGTATGTCTTCTAATTTGTGTTATTTCCATTTAAGTATTGTAACTGAGTTGCTGCACCATTATTAAATTGATAACAGATAAAGTCTGTGATAAACATTCGTATGCAGAGGAATAATCGTAGTCATGTTGTGCAAAAAATTATATGATAATTTGAAGCAACGTAATCCAAGACATGGTATTTAATTTTAAGGGATTAGTTTCGATTCATGAACGACTAATTTTTGCAGTAAGATAAGAATTACGCCAAGAGTCTCAGTGGTTTATCGTAATGATAAAATATGAAAGTTTCTGAGCGATTTGCCCGTTGCTTATCCACTTGTCATGTTTGAGACGACTATTTTCTCTTTGTAAGTGACCAAAAGGTAGTTCAGTACATTTTGTGATCTTACGGACAGTCGGCTGTTTCTAAGTTGTATTATCTGGAATTGTACGGGGTAAGTGTTTTATAGATTTCCCGCTCCAATTCAATATTTTCTATACTAGTGTTCGTAACAGCACTAACAAAGCCTTATTCATTCCATTAGGCAAAAAACGATAAGCCATTTACAACTAAAACAGATACATTAACTACTGCGCGTAACGTAGATAGGGACGTTGCACCCTTCCACCTTCCAATAATTTCGTCACTCTTTTACCCGTTCAATTCGTGCTCAGTGTCGAATGCCGTATCTGACGGTGGGGGGTTAAACCCAAATCCTGCCATGTCGACTCAAGAGGTATCGGAGTGTGTGCAAACTTCAGAATCTAATTAGGGTCATTTATACACAGTTGCACTGCTGATCAGAAAACCATAACTGCCTCAAGCGTTCTGCCAGCATTGTTCTTTAGAGAAGCAGGTGAGACGCAGATCCGCCAGCGATTCGTGGGTGTGACGACAACCCTACATGTCAAACATCTCATTAGACAGTAGCGACGTACTTAGCATCTTAACACTGATTCCTGCAAAGCATTATAGTGTTTATTCATGCACAGCACTGCCGGCACGCATGATTGGAATGCGTCGGTCACGCACTGGGCAACATTCCTTTGCAGAGGATGGGTATGATTCGGAGAATGGACGCCTAAAACTTTAATGGATACGTACACACGCACATACAGTGGCAAAGCTGCTGCATTAAGAAATGTAATCTATCAATCTAGTTATAGAGGATACTCCGGCGAACTGGAGTTTATAGAACCGGATCTAGGTATTCGTAATGTACAAAATACAGGTGTAGTGTCTCCGTTCTATCAATAAATTCCTCTTGCTTAAATTCAAATAACCATCACATCGTCTCTTTCTCTAGGTGACGTACATGTGGAAGTTTCTGCTACAGATTTTGCAGTACACGGGTGTCTTATTGGTGATGATCAAGTCCCCAGCGAGTTTAATTTTATATTATTGTCATTATCAATCATTGTTACCATTATCTTAAGAAGTGATAGTTGCAAAGCAATTCTGATGATGAAGACTTCCTCTTCGGAACGTGTCTTTTTTCCGTTTCCATTGTGAAAGCTGACGTCAGAGCGGGTCTCACACATGTTTTATCGTGGACAGTGGACGACTATTGGAAAATGGACCATTTCACTGTCGCATAAAGGGGCAATACCTGTGGATCCAGACACATGAGGACGCAGACTCTCCGTGAAATCCATTTTGCCGCCAGAGTTACTTTAATTACTTCCAGCCGTGACTTGAGGTCATACCCGATAGCTCCCCACACCAAAATGCCAGGAATAACACTGTTGCGCCTCTCCAAAACAGTTGAAGAATGAGTCATCTCCCGAAGTCGCCGACATACTCGCAAGTGATGGTCATATGCTGTGGTGAAGAAGCGCAATTCTTCGCGAAGTGAAATGCAGCGCCATTCACCACAGTTCACGCTTCCCCATCTCGACGCAATTCCATAAGCAGCTATTTGTGTCTTGATGCTAACGGCACTGCAGGTCAGTTCAAGTATGATTCAGTGGATGAAAACAACTTCCAGGAACCGTAACACATTGCCAGTTCTGTCTGTATACAAATAACATCTAAAACACGTTAACTGAACCGAATGACAGAGGGATTAAAATCTCGATACCAGTTATCACATGGATCGTATGGGATGTACGATTTATTGTTGTAGAAATATATATCATCATCTCTTATTCTAGAAAACTTTATTTAGCCTACACCTCAGTAGCGTCTTCTTCAGGCCGCTACATGGTTACAAAAAATATAACAAAATATGCTTAAATCAATAAAATAGAAAATAAGTTCAGTAACATAGTAAAACTGTTACATCAAACACATACAAGTAAATAATGATGAACTAAAAGTAATATGAACACCAGTAGTTTATAGACATAAAGTCGGAGTACATCAGATCTATTAAAACAAGTATGGAACACAATAGTGTTATATAATGGGATGTAGCCAACCTACATATTCAGCGCCCAAGATACGAACCTCTTTTAGTAAGAAATTAAGAATAAGAAATATCATAATGTTGATGTAATAGTGAAAGTGCAAAAAGATATAGTCATAGTCTGTAAAAATATATACAAAGTAGTAGCAGAAAAAGATAGCAATTAACTGCAATAAAAAATAATTTAAGATGGAACTGTGCATAATGCGTGTGTAGTACCAAAATGTATTACTTCCTAGGTTAAAAAGAAAATAGGAAAAGATCATGTCATATACAAAACTATGCCAAATTGTGCAGTGAAATCATACAAGATGGTGCACTTGGAAAGTGGGGTCAAAAAATTTAAACAGATAGCGTGAAACAGTAACCACTCAGCTGCAAAAAATCCCATCGGTAAGAAAGGTTCAGAGTACTCCTCAAGTTATATAAGAAAAACAGGGCACCACCAGCACAAGAACTGCTTAACCTTTATAATGATAGAATGTTGTACAAAGATGGATCAGTGTACCTTATCACTAAAAACAAGCGCTATCGCTGGGAAGACAATGCATTAAGCAGAAATTACTACGAAAATGAAGTGAGAGCTGGATTAAAATATGCGTTCAATCATCAAAGAGCAAGAACGAAGGAAAGAGTTGATATACACAGCTGTAAGAAGATCCTGTAACGTGACGATATATAGTGAGTGAACTAACTCAGAACTAAGAAGCACCATGCAAGAATTTACGTAGAGTTTAAGTGAGTACACATCGTCACGTCCGTTATCGAGTTGGTATAGAGTCTTCTTACGACTTCATGTATCAGCCCATTGCTTGAGTCTTGATCTTACATGATCGAACGCTTATTTTAACCCAGCTCTCATTTAATTTCCATAATTATTTATACTTAAGGTGTTGTCTTCCAATGGATAGTGCACATTTTAAGGGGGGTAGGACGTCAAACGGGCCGACTTGTAGCAGGAGCGGCATCACAGGACATTTTAATTTCCACTGTCTATAATTTTACAAATAAATTCATAAAACTTTGTCAGCATGACCAGGAAGGATTCAGAATTTACACTCACAGCAGTGGAAGTAAGAAAACATAACAAAATAATTTTTTTTACATGTGAAAGTTCATCATTTTTTTCACTTACTGATGGCAGCATTTGTTGTTATAGGTACACTTTTCTTCATAAGTAAGAGAGATTCTTCGATGAATTTTGCACAGCATACAAACCATACTTAAAGGTGTACGAAACTCTAGAATTTTCAAAATCTATTAAAAACTGTGGTAAAAATTGATCCCATTTAACTACAAAATTTGTGTTTTTTCTAAACATGAAGTTTAAAATATAACAGCTCATTCGTTTTTTCATAAATTAAATAAATTATAGAGTTTCATACACCTGTAAGTATGGTTTGCATGCTGTGCAAAATTTATCGAAGAATCTCTCTAACTTATGAAGAAAAGTATAGCTATAGCAACAAATGCAGTCATTAGTAAGTGAAAGAATAATGAAATTTCACACGTAAAAAAAATTTATTTTGTTATGTTTTCGATTTTCCACTGCAATGAGTGTGAATCCTGAATCCTTCCTGGTGATGCTGACAAAGTTTTATGAATTTATTTGTAAAACTATAGACAGTGGAAATTAAAATGTCCTGTGATGCCTCTCCTGCTCCAAGTCGGCCGGTTTTCCGTCCTACCCCTCCCCCCCCCCCTCCTTAATAATAACACACACCTATACATCTTTGTGCAACATTTCATCATTTTAAAGTTTAACGAATTCTTGTCTTGCTGGTATTCACGCTTTATTTTTCTTATACAGGATGTAACAAAAATCTACAGCCAAAATGTGGGACACATCCCTCACACGTAGACGAAGAAATTACGTTACATGAATATGGGTGTGGAAATGCGTGTTTCTCAGGTTACAACTCATTAACCATGGGAGACGCATACTAACAGAACACACCAGCGTACCACATGCTACCGTTTCTCACAGGAGATGTTCAGTATGCCCTCCGTGGGCACTGGCACGTGCATCAACCCGCTGTCGGAGTGAATCTTGGACGCGTTGATGTATCCCTAGAATATTGCGTATGATTTCGCAGCCTTCCATAATACGGGTACGTAGACTCTGAACATCTAGTACTGGGATTCCATAAACAAGAGCTTCCAAATGCCCCCACAAATAAAAGTCCGTTGCGTTTAGGTCTAGAGAGCGTGGAGGCCATCTCTACCTATACATCCGCCACCGAAACTGTTATTTAGAAGTCGACGGACATTAACACTGAACTGAGGAGGTGATCCATCGTACATGAAGTACATGTTTTGTCGCTCAGCTAAAGGCACATCTGCAAACAGATCAGGCAGAACATTCTTTGCGAAATTATGGTAACTTTGTCCTTTCAGCCTGAGTGGAATAAACAAAGCCGGTCCAAACAATGATAGAAAATCTTCGTTGATGATTTGCTCCACCAGTTGCTCGAGGAATGATGTCTGCCCATACATGCCGACTGTGGAAATTTCAGTTTGATCTTGTTGAAACGATGCGACAACACGACGTCACGACTCGCCTGACAACTTGAGAAGATTTCATCAATAATCGGACTTTGGATCCGTGGTCTAGGGGTAGCGGCGTCTTCGGTCACGAGTTCGAATCATCCCGCCGATCCTTAAATTTTGATTAGTGATCATCTTTGACAACTAGAGTTCCGGCATAAGAAGTCGCCCTCATTTAGCCAACGGCCTTGTCAAAGAGGGCGGAGGAGCGGACAGAGGTTCTGGGCACTCTCTTGTCCTGGGGGTGGGGAAACTGCCCCTAAAGGGGGAAGAATCAGCAATGATAAACGGCATGAGGGTGTAGAAGGCAATGGAAACCACTGCATTAAAGGCACGTAACGTGTATCCATAGGACATGTGACCTGTAAATGAAGAAGTGGCATGATGATCTCTCCATTGGCAAAAGATTCCGGAATTGTCCCACATTCGGATCTCCGGGAGAGGACTGCCAGTGGGAGGGTGACATAAGAAAGGGATTGAATAATCAACGAAAGGATAACGTTCTACGAGTCGGGACGTGGAACGTCAGAAGCTTGAACGTGGTAGAGAAACTAGAAAATCTTAAAAGGGAAATACGAAGGCTCTGTCTAGATATAGTAGGGATCAGTGAAGTGAAGTGGAAAGATGACAAGGATTTCTGGTCAGATGAGTATAGGGTAACATCAACAGCAGCAGAAAATGGTATAACGGGAGCAGGTTCGTTGTGAATGGTAAGGTAGGGCACAGAGTATGTTACTATGAACAGATCAGTGACAGTGTCGTTCTTAACAGAATCGACAGCAAACCAACACCTACAACGATAGTTCAGGTCTACATGCCGACGTCGCTAGCTGAAGATGAAGAGATTGATAAATTGTATGAGGATATTGAAAGTGTAATACAGTATGTAAAGGGAGATGAAAATCTAATATGCAGTTGTAGAGGAAGGGGTGGAAGAAAAGGTTACAGGAGAATATGGACTTGGGACAAGAAATAAGAGAGGAGAAAGACTAATTGAGTTCTGTAACAAGTTTCAGCTAGTAATAGTAAATACTCTGTTCAAAAATGAAAAGTGGAGGAGGTATACTTGGAAACGACCGGGTGATACGGGAAGATTACAGTTAAATTATATCGTGGTCAGACAGAGATTCCGTAGTCAGATACTGGATTGTAAGGCGTACCCAGGAGCAGATACAGACTCAGATCACCATACAGTAGACCTGTAATTGAAGAAGTGGCATGATAATCTCTCCATTGGCAAAAGATTTCGGAATTGTCCCACATTCGGATCTCCGGGAGAGGACTGCCAGTGGGAGGGTAGTGATGATGATCCTGGAGACCGTCTTTGCTGTGTGGACATCCAGAACCTCGTCTACAGGTGTGGGAATGTTCACGTGACCATTGATACCAGCATCGTTGCACAACTGAGACAGCGAGTCCAACTTGTGTGGCAATTCTCCGAAAGGACCGTCCCACCACTCTGAAGGCCACAATCTGACCCTTTTCGAGCTCATGTAGTTGGCTGTAGGAAGCAGCCTGCTTGCTTCCCCTGTTTGCACCACACTGAGCCTTCTGGCTGTGAGCATTATCTATTAAAGGGTAGACACAGTTGGTGCTCTGGTAGCTACGCAACTACGCTATTTGTTGGCGGACGACGTTGAAACCCTTAACAGTACAGTGGCATGTGCCGCCATCAGAGTAAACTCGACGTCGTCTTTCCGGGTGCACTATTTTTTTTGTGGCAGTGTACTTTTACCATACTCAGGTCACCAGTGGATATACTAATAAAAATGATAGATTTTGTTGTTTCAGCTTTGTGAGTCGTGATTTTATTACAGTACTGTACAGGTTTACTGGGGATGCAAGAGGTTCCAGCTTGTCAGCCCTGTCGAATGAGGCATGCAGCTGGATTACACGGCTTGGATGGCAGTTAGTTAGTAAATAAGTTACATGTTCCAGACATCATTTTACACGATAGATCGTAATGCTGTGGAACGAATCATTTCACATTCACATTGCAAATAAGTTTATTCATAGGTTACATTCTGAACATTCTACGTGTTTTTTTTTTGTTTTTTTTTTTTTAAGAGGAAAAAATATGTGAATTAAGAAAGATATACAGATGTGAATGGTCAAGCATCACAGCTAGCCGCTAGGAAGTGAACTGACTGTCGTTACCTGCAATCAGGTTGTAACCTCCCCACACGTCAAATTCTTCACCACAACCTCTAAACAGAAAATGTGAACACAAATAATATTCACGCCAAGTGTAACCTCCCCACAATATTTTAAAAATTGAAATTAAAAATAATTATTATTATGGATAGCGATTCTCATTTTTGTGTGGCCTCAGAACAAAACTGGTTCCCATTTAATGTACCCACAAAATTATTTTCTCATTTAATGTAAGCACGAAACAGAAAAATTCTTAATCCACATAATAAAAAATATAAATTCAGTAACCTGGTAAAATTTCGACGACAGCAGTGCTGCGTCGTGGCCCTGTAATATCATTCTGAATAAAAAGCAAAAATTCTTACCTCAATAAAAACGGCGAATATATCTGCTCTTAGTTTTTTCCGGCACAGCTCCGTGCAATGCTGGCTCATACATTTGTGATTTGTGAAAGGAAGAAACTGATTTTTAAAATTGAAATGAATGCTTTTAAAAAATTACTTTATATTGCAAAAATTATTATTTGGACATTTTTAAAAAACATTTGGATGACAGTTCAAATACATCACTAGATATGCGCGACGCTGCTTCTTTACCTTATACAGCAATAGTCCATCTCCAGATTCCCGACCAGAGCAGACTGCAGACAAGCGCAGACTACCTCAGACTAGCGACTAGCAACAACTAACTGCTACAGTTACACAGTTCGTACTGCAGTCAACACTGCTCTCTGGTCAGCGATTCTCATATCGCAGATAGCGCATACCTCTTACAAGGTATTGTTAAAAGTTGCAAATAACGCTGTTCCTGAGTCTGAACTGAGAATAAGACTTTCTTTTTAGCAGGCTTGAGCTTTTGGTCTGACGCCGATTGGGTGTTGTTTGGCGAGCTATGGTCATCTAACTGCTGACTAGAGAAAATTGCGTGCGTCTTGGTTTGCTTATTAGCTCAACTCCAGGTAATGTGATTTCCGTATTTTTTCCCCCAAGTTGGGGAAAATACCTCAAAACTTAATTCGGATAAATGAATGCTGGAGAAAAATAAAGGGAGCCTATACAACATCTCTAGGGAGTTAGGAGTACCTGACAAATTAAAAATGCATGCACAAAAGAGAAGAAAGCTAAATTATGATATCAAAGAGGAATGTCAAAGGAAGTTGTGAAGCATTATCATTCAAAATTATTTGACGTTGTCCTTGAAAACTTGTACCCGAAATGAAAAGAATAGGAACGGCATCAGTCTCAGTGGGAAACTTCAAATTCTACAAGTTGCTGATGATACGACAGCTTCATCAGAGTCAGGGGAAGGTATGATAGAATATGGTTGAGGACCTAAGCAGTCGTGCAGGAAAGGTGAGCTTGAGAATGAACCCAGGAAAGACAGAAGTGATGGAATTTACCACAAGGTGCCAGGGGATTCACAGGTCCAAGAGATGAAGTTGAAGATACTTGAGAAAGTAAAATACTTTGGTCGTACTTCAACCGAAGGCATGATTTTCACCTAGAAAGAAACCAAGGAATGGTTAGCGCTTCCAGGTCATAAAAAAGGCTAAAACCAGAGGTGGGTAAGCTCAACAAAAGTTAAACCGAAAGAATACACTACGACAAGTGTCCCAGTGCTGTTAGGTGGCACAGAAAGACTGAGTAAAAATCAAAAGCGATAGCGAAAACTAATGGGGTTTGAGAGAAAGATCATGGGAAAGATTTTTTGGCCAGGCTGCATCTGCATCTACATGAATACCCTGCAATTCACACTTACGTCCCTTGCAGAGGATTCATTGAAGCACCTTCGGACTATTTCCCTGCCGTTCCACTCTCGAAAGACGGATAGAGAAAATGAGCCCTCAAATCTTAACGTATGAGCTCTGATTTCTCTTATTTTATTACGATGATCGTTTCTCCCTATGTAAGTTGGAGCCAATAAAATATTTTCGCATTCAGAGGAGTGAGTTGATAATTGAATTTCGGTAAAAGACCTCGCAGCGGAAAAAAAATTGGCCTTGTTTTAATGATTGCCACCCCAACTCTCTTTTCTCTGCCCTATTTAGCTGTAGTACAAAACGAACTGTCTTTCACTCGATGTTTTCGATGTCCTCTGTCAATTTTTTCTGGCAGTCTGCCTGTGTAGCTGCGCGGTCAGCGCGGCAAATTCGTAACCGTAGACGACCGGTTTCGATTCCCAGCCAAATCGGAGGTTTCCTCCGCTCGGGGAATAGGTGACTTTTTCTTCAGGTTTGATCATTTACAACACACTGTCGTATCGTCTTTCCACTATTGATATGGCTGAATGGGCAATGAACACAAAACATATTCTACCTCGTAAGGATCCCACACCGCACAGCAGTACTCTAGCAGAGGACGGGCAAGTGTGGTACAGGCAATCTCTTTATTATTACTGAAGGAAGAAAAAGGGTGGAAGAAATACAACCAGTCCAGTATTGTGCAAAAAGAAAACCTTAAGCGACTACAACCGACTGGACATGGTGCGAGGATGATAGAGGACACTCTTCCAAAGGTAGTGTTGGTAGGAAGGTCGGACGGAAAGCGCTCTTAGGCAACACCAAGAATAAGATGGGAGGATGGACTACAGAAACACCTGCGACAGGTAGGATTCACAGGAAACTATATCGAAGCTGTGAGGAGCGGATATGATGGAGACAGTTTATAAGACAGGCCCGTGATTTAGAAGGTCTCTGATAACAGGTTAGGCAAGTAATTGAAAATAGTGATTATTAGTTGACAGTGAAGTAACCTACATATCAGATGACTTGGATGATATGTTTTACCGAACGTTATTTGGCAGGTAATTTTCTTTCCTTTTTTATTGTCATCCATAATATACGACAAAACCTTTTTCTTAGCAAACCTATACCACCAAGCAAAGCAAACTGGGCTGCAGTTTTCAGGTACATATTCCCTACTGTATGTATCTGTGCGAGAAAACTTACATTGAAGATAAAACTACTACACTCTGGCTGAAAGCAATGGCTTCATGAGTATTCCTGAGGTCTAGACTCTGTCTTCAAGATGGAACTTAATTACACAATGACCAGGTAAAATCAGTATCACTTCCTTTCCATCAGGAATTACTACTGATCTACTCAGTTGCATACACTCCATATGGGACTGCTGTAGTAAACTAATGAAACACCGCAAAGGAAATGACTTTTTTAAAAGCGACCAGTGCGCCTGTGCGAGTTGCAAGTGCCTGTTCGTTGACTTATTCATTTCTTTGCCAGCCACTTCCGTTTTTTTAAGATCCACAGTATTTGTTTTACAACAATGGCTGATATATTAACTTCACCAGTTTCCGTATGTATCGAGCCATAGTTTGGTAGGTTCTTTGATCAGTCACTGCTTTGCGGTATAGTCTTTCGTATGCGGTTGGCCATCAACCAATCACGAGCTTGGCCGGTACAGAATGCCATGTGCTTGCTTGTTCGAAAGGAGGTCGACCATTCCATTCCACTTGAGTTCTAGTTCCAATACTAGTGCTAGCACCATTGAGATGTGTTTGATCGAGTATGCTGTTCTGACGAAATTACTTTAGTTCGATGGAGAGCCATAATCCTGGACAGTTTGTACAGCGTGCAAGATAACCGATAAGGTTTTGTATCATTCTGTGCGCCATTATTAGGCATGTATTCGCACGCAGTGGTGTAGGCTTAAAGACATTGCGAGTTATTAAATACTTGGAGACTAGTTACTGCAACATTTCTAAGCTCATTTTGTATAAAATTCTTCCACGTTATGATTTCCGAGAAGTGCAAGGACTCGTTTTGTGGATGATATCGGATTACATATACGACAATAGCAACTTGGTTTTGTAAATAGAATAGTATGAATGGGATTCTTGCCTTAGGCTGTAATTTGCGTTTCTCATTTATGAGGAATTTAAAAAATGATGAGCAACACGTACTGCATAGTGAATTCATAGATAGTTCAATTTTCTTATTCAAGCTTGATGTAAATCTGATAGAGGGTGCAGCCCTCTTGTAGATTCGATGTCAAACAAAATAGTGGATGTGGTGGAAGTCATTCTGACGGTTAACTATACATATTTCATGGCGTGATACGAAGCAGGTGCTACAGTTCAGCAAAACCTTTTGCAGACTAGCTAGTTTTCTTAGAAATTGTGTAAGGTAATTCGCCGTTCATTCTTGTGTTGTTGGTCGCTGGTGCTACCATGTGAAAAGTGGTAGCTCTGTGTTACCGACTCATTCTTTCAGGTAAGAGGGGTGTTAGAGCTCTACTGAATGGTTTCTTAAGTGATTATTTGTGGTATTCGTTGTAAATTAATGAATACATATTTGAAGAAACAACTCCGTTACACTGCCGATCACTGAAGTGAGAAGCCAACACTTATTAGTGCTACTTACTGCTTTCACGAAGTTTGTTGCTTATGCAGTTACGTTATTCATGAGATAAGCAGGCCCTAATAATTTCGTTGCGTTGATTTATATGAAAGTGTGTATTGTTAGGCTATTTAGAGGCGTGTATTTGAGTCCCGTAACATTAGAAACGTCTCGTGAATGTTACATACCTGAAACGTGCCAGACTGTAGCCAAACCTCGTGTTCATTCTCATGATAGGTCAAATTGATCAGTAAACTCCGATGGATATGCGAAAGAACGGTTTTATCTGTGGAAGTAGGTGAAGATTGTACAGGATTTCCTTTAACTTCTCTTAATTCTGGTAGCTAGTGTGTAGTGAGAACAAGGCCCACACGGTATCTGCTCGCTTTGGCCTGCCTTCAGCGAACGAGGCGGCTGACTGGAGGCGCGGAGGAGAGTAACGCCGGCCACCGCCAGTCCAGTGCGCGGCCGCTCGCTGCCGTTCTCACTGCGGCAGAGCGCCGCGGGCGTCTATTACAGAATTAACCACACTTGGAAAAGAATGCACTTGCGAGCCGAGTCAGTGAACTCACTCTGTCCTCGCCAGTCAGCGAATATGAATACAGAAGTTTCTTCAAAGGACAGATCACCGACACAAACGGCGTGTCCCGTGCGATAACATCGCAGTATTGTGCAGTAGCCACGGGGTGCCGGAACAGGCCGAGAGGCCATTGACATATTAGGTGTAACCATTGAGAAAACAGATGCATGGAAAGTTTTTGGCGGGTCGCCATTCGATAACTCGGAATTTTTGGTATCGGTGTTGTGACATAGGGCGGCACTCGCACGTTGCTGGAATGAGGAGTTGGATAGGTCGGTGTTCGGAATCATTATTACAGATCATCAGTAATATACTTTCTACTAACCCCTATACGGGATCATATTAGACGAGAGCAAATACTTCCGAAATTTTACTTTATCTTCTAGAAAAAATATTCTGCCCCGCCCCCTAACCCCAGACACATTATGAGGGTGACTGAAACAGCTGCAGAAAGCTTCAACCGAGAGGGCTATTGCGGGCTGGTCATAGTAGATGTAGAAAAATGCTTTGACACTCTTAGCACACTGGACTACTCCGCCCTAGGCTTCCCCAGGGAGATCGTCAGCAAAGTAAAAAACTTCCTCTCCGGTAGGACTTCATAAATTATACGTTGTCGTGTTGGAAGTCAGGTCTGGAAGCCGGAGAGATCTCTAGAAGTTGAATAAGAGTCCACTAACCTGTCCTCTTCTAAAGTTACGTCCCCAGCGCAGAAGACAGCTCGTCGGTGGTGGGATCTTCTTCAGCCGTGGCCGCTATGATGTCATCTCGAACTCGAACCTGTGATTGTGCTTTTTATGGTATGCCACTTGCCCAGGTTAGTCTCGGTATCTACAGAGGGCAAGATCTGTAGTAGTGAAAATGATGGTAGGCGACACCTCTCATTAATGTATCCCATTTGTTTATAATTTAAATAATCACTTTTTACACTGTTTCTACAACACTTGACATAGCTTTCTTAATAGTACGGTAACTTTTCTGACAACTTACGATGTAGAGTACGACATGCTGTCCGAAACAGAGATACACATCCGGCTCTGAAGAACGCCCGAAACAGTGTGACCAGCGCAGCCGAAGAACTTCGTATCCCAGGCGTGCCAAACCGACCCGAAGGTGTCTGAAGGACTTCGGCTTTAATATCATTACTCTTATGTTACTCAAAACTAGTGACATTTAATAAAAAAAACTATATACTCGAAGGGTAACCACGAGAGCCTGTCATACTGAAAACTGGGTTAAATACAATGAAAAGCATATACATAATTAATAAGAGAAGTTAGGCGTTTTGGCACCTAACATCTGATTGTGCCGACCAATCAGAAGCAAGTTCAGTACAACTCCCCTTGGTACTGAAACAGAGGATGACAGACTAAAGGCCGAAATACTAAATATCTTTTTCCAAAGCTGTTTCACAGAGGAAGACTTCACTGTGGTTCCTTCTCTAGACTATCGCACAGATAACAAAATGGTAGATATCGAAATAGACGACAGAGGTATAGAGAAACAATTAAAATTGCTCAAAAGAGGAAAGGCCGCTGGACCTGATGGGATACCAGTTCGATTTTACATAGAGTACGCGAAGGAACTTGCCCCCCTCCTTGCAGCGGTGTACCGTAGGTCTCTAGAAGAGCGTAGCGTTCCTAAGGGTTGGAAAAGGGCACAGGTCATCCCCGTTTTCAAGAAGGGACGTAGAACAGTTGTGCAGAAGTATAGACCTATATCTCTAACGCCGATCAGTTTTAGAATTTTTGAACTCGTGTTATGTCCGAGTATAATGACTTTTCTGGAGACTAGAAATCTACTCTGTAGGAATCAGCATGGGTTTCGAAAAAGACGGTCGTGTGAAACCCAGCTCGCGCTATTCGTCCACGAGACTCAGAGGGCCATAGACACGGGTTCCCAGGTAGATGCCGTGTTTCTTGACTTCCGCAAGGCTTTCGATACAGTTCCCCACAGTCGTTTAAAGAACAAAGTAAGAGCATATGGACTATCAGACCAATTGTGTGATTGGATTGAAGAGTTCCTAGATAACAAAACGCAGGATGTCATTCTCAATGGAGAGAAGTCTTCCGAAGTAAGAGTGATTTCAGGTGTGCCGCAGGGGAGTGTCGTAAGACCGTTGCTATTCACAATATACATAAATGACCTTGTGGACGACATTGGAAGTTCACTGAGGCTTTTTTGCGGATGATGCTGTGGTATATCGAGAGGTTGTAACAATGGAAAATTGTACTGAAATGCAGGAGGATCTGCAGCGAATTGACGCATGGTGCAGGGATTGGCAATTGAATCTCAATGTATACAAGTGTAATGTGCTGCGAATACATAGCTATCATTTAGCTACAATATAGCAGGTCAGCAACTGGAAGCAGTTAATTCCATAAATTATCTGTGAGTACGCATTAGGAGTGATTTACTCGTAAAATGGAATGATCATATAAAGTTGATCGTTGGTAAAGCAGATGCCAGGTTGAGATTCGTTGGAAGAATCCTAAGGAAATGCAATCCGAAAACAAAGGAAGTAGGTTACAGTACGCTTGTTCGCCCATTGCTTGAATACTGCTCAGCAGTGTGGGATCCGTACCAGATAGGGTTGATAGAAGAGATAGAGGAGATCCAACGGAGAGCAGCGCGCTTCGTTACAGGATCATTCAGTAATCGCGAAAGTGTTACGTAGATGACAGATAAACTCCAGTGGAAGACTCTGCAGGAGAGACGCTCAGTAGCTCGGTACAGGCTTTTGTTGAAGTTTCGAGAACATACCTTCACCGAGGAGTCAAGCAGTATATTGCTCCCTCCTACGTATATCTCGCGAAGAGACCACGAGGATAAAGTCAGAGAGATTAGAGCCCACACAGAGGCTTACCGACAATCCTTCTTTCCACGAACAACACGAGACTGGAATAGAAGGGAGAACCGATAGAGCTACTCAAGGTACCCTCCGCCACACACCGTCAGGTGGCTTGCGGAGTATGGATGTAGATGTAGATGTAGATATAGACTGGCACATTGTCACTTGTTCCTCACCCCACTTTTGTACCATATGCTGCTTCAAGTGTATCAAGCTGTATCGAGGTGAGCTTCCAGCAAGATAAAATACTGTTGACCACAGTCAGGAATATCACAATTTTCGCAATTGACATCGATGGATCCCCCTCGACCAGAAGAGGAATCGGTGCAAGCGTGCCCAAAAGTCTGGTCCTGAGGCAATGTGTACACTACAGACATGCCTACGACGCAACATGTACACACTGCACAGTACGCGGATGCCTCTGCATTTTCCTCCTGTTCGACAAACAGAAACCTGGTTACAAGAAGTCTGCAAATCGCCTTAATCAGGCCGAAAAAATGGGCAAATCAATGGCACGCATCCCTCAACACCGATAAGACGCAAACCATTTTCCTCACCAGATGCTGCGGTAAATTCAGACCTCCAAGAGGACCCTGCCAGTTGCTGTAACTACAGGGCCTGTATCTCCCCTGGAGAAACTCAGCGATATACTTCGGTGTCACACTTGATAAGCGCCTGATTTGGAAATGTCACATAGAGGAGCTTCGCAGAAAAGCTCTTGGCAGAATGCACGTCCTGTATCCAGTCTTCAACTCTAACAGTTCCCTTAATCCCAGCACAGGTGTTGCGTCTAATTGAGCCACTACAGGAATATGGGTAGCACGTCTCGTCTAGGAGGCACGGTAGCTCACCGTGTTAGGTCAGAGTGTTACCTACCCTCTGTAACAAAAAAAAAAAAAAAAAAAAAAAAAAAAAAAAAAAAAAAAAAAGGAACTGAGTGAATGGGTCAACGAGGAACCTAAACGGGTGTCATCGGACGTCCGCCCCGAACACATACACCGAACAGTATAAAACAAAATGAGATTAAAAAGAAAAAGGGTAGCGTCTTTGATTACTGATCAAAACGTCCGTGGTCCCGGGCTTGAAACCCATAGCTGCTTACAATTTTATTAATAATCACCATTGCCGGTCGAAGACTTCAAGCACAAGTAGTCACCCTCATTTTGCCAACGGCCTTCTCAAAGATGGAGGACGAACTGACAGAGGCTCAGGATTCCTTTTCGTCCTTGTGGTGGAAAACTGCCCCTACAGGCGGAAGAATCAGTTGTGATCACGGGCTTGAGGATGCAGAAGGCAATGGAAACCACTGCATTAAACCCAAATAATGCGTATCCACAAGACTTGTGGCCTGTAATTGTAAAATGATCTCTCCATTGGCAAAAGATTCCGGAATATCCCCCATTGGTCCGCAGATCGTGGTCGTGCGGTAGCGTTCTCGCTCCCCGCACCCAGGTTCCAGGGTTCGATTCCCGGCGGGGTCAGGGATTTTCTCTGCCTCGTGATGACTGGATGTTGTGTAATGTCCTTATGTTGGTTGGGTTTAAGTAGTTCTAAGTTGTAGGGGACTGATGACCATAGATGTTAAGTCCCATAGTGCTCAGAGCCATTTGAACCATAACCCCCATTCGGATCTCAGGGACTGCCAATGTGAAGGTTTTCATGAGAAAAAGTGTGAATAACCAACGGAAAGATAACGTTCTACGAGTCGGGGCATGGAATGCCAGAACCTTGAACGTGATAGGGAAGCTACAAAATCTGAACAGAGAAATGCAAAGTTTCAGTCCGGATACAGAAAGGGTCAGTGAGGTGAAACTGAAAAATCACAACGATTTATGGTCAAATGAGTGTAGGGTGATATCAACAGCAGCAGAAAATGGTATAACGGGAGTAGGAATCGTTATGAATAGGAAGGGAGTGCAGTGAGTGTGTTACTGTGAGCAATTTAGTGATAGGGTTATTCTTATCAGAATCGATAGCATACCAACATTGACAATGATGGTTCATGTACACATGTCGACGTGGAAGCTGAGGATCAAGAGATGGAGACAGTATATCAGGATATTGAAAGGGTAACATAGTACGTAAAGAGAGATGAAAAACTAATAGTAATGGGAGACAGGAATGCAGTTGTAGGGGAAAGTGCAGAAGAGAAGGTTAAATGAGAATATGGGCTTAGGACAAGGAATGAGACAGGTGAAAGACTAATTGAATTTTGTAATAAATGTCAGTTAGTAATAACAAATATTCTGTTCAAGAATCACAAGAGGAGAAGGTTAACTTGGAGAAGGCCAGGTGATACGGGAAGATTTCAGTTAGATTAAATCATGGTCAGACAGAGAATCCGACATGAGATACTGTATTGTAATGCGTACCCAGGAGCAAATACAGACCCAGATCACAATGTAGTAATGATGAAGAATGGCTGAAGTTTAAGAGATAAGTCAGAAAGAATCAATATGCAATGAAATGAGATACAGAAGTACTAAGTAATGATGAGATACACTTTCAGTTCTCTAAGGCAATAGATACAGCAATAAGGAATAGGTAGGCAGTACAGTTGACGAGGAATCGACATCTCTAGAAAGAGCAATCACAGAAGTTGGTAAGAAAAACATAGGTACAAAGAAGGTAACTGTGAAGAAATCTGGGTAACACAAGAAGTACTTCAGTGTATCGACGAAAGATGGAAGTACTAAAATGTTCGGGGAAATCCTGGAATACAGAAATACAAGTTGCTGAGGAAAGAAATAAGTAGGAAGTGCAAGGAAGCTTACACGGAGTGGCTGCATAAAATGTGTGAAGAAATCGAAAAATAAATGATTGTTGGAAGGATTGACTCAGCATTTAGGAAAGTCAAAACAACCTTCGGTGACATTGAAAACAAGCGTGGCAACATTAAGAGTGCAATGGGAATTCCATTGTTTTATGCAGAGTAGAGAGCGGATAGCTGGAAAGAGTATATTCAAAGCCTCTATGAAGAAGGAGATTTGTCTAATGTGGTAGAAGAAGAAAAAAGAATCAATTAAGAGGAGGTAGGGGATCCAGTATTAGAATCAGAATTTGAGAGAGCTTTGGACGATTTAAGAACAAATAAGGCAGAAGGGATAGATTAAATTCCATCAGCTTTCTAAAGTCGTTGGAGGAAGTGGCAACAAAACGACTGTTCACGTTGGCGTGTAGAATATATGATTCTGGCGGCTTACTATTTGACTTTCGGGAAAATATCCATACAATTCCGAAGACTGCAAGAGCTGACAGGTGTGATAATTGTCACATAATCAGCTTAACAGCTCATGCATCCAAGTTGCTGACGAGAATAATATACAGACGAATTGAAAACAAAATTGAGGATGTATTACATGACGATGAGTTTGGCTTTAGCAATGGTAAAGGCACCAGCGAGGCAATTCTGAAGTTGAAGTTGACAATTGATACAAAATTAAAGAAAAATCAAGACACTTTCATGGGACTTATCGACCTAGAAAAAGCGTTCGATGTTGTAAAATGGTACAAGATTTTCAAAATTCCAAAAAAATATTGGGGCAAGCTATAGGAAGAGATGGTTAATACACAGTATCTACAAGAGCCAAGAACGAATAATACAAATGGGCCATCGACAGTGAGGAGCTCTGCTTTAAAAGGGTGTAATACAATGATGCAGTCTTTCGCCACTACTGTCAATCTGTACAACGAGGAAATAAAAGAGAGGTTCAGGAGTGGGACTAAAATTCAAGTTGAAAGGGTATCAGTGATAGGATTCGCTGCTGACATTGATATCCTGTGTGAAAGTGAAGAAGAATTACATGATCTGCTGAATGGAATGTGCAGTCTAATGAGTACAGAACATGTACTGAGAGTAAATCGAAGAAAGACGAAAGTGATGAGAAGTGGCAGGAAGGAGAACAGAGACAACATTAACATCGGGATTGACGGTCACGAATTAGATGAAGGTAAACATTTCTGCTAACTAGGCAGCAAAATATCCAATGACGGACGGAGCAAGGATGACATCAAGAGCAGACTAGCACTAGCTAAAAGCACATTCCTGGCCGAAAGAAGTTTATTAATTTTAAACATAGGACTTAATTTGAGGAAGAAATTTTTGAGAATGTGCGTTTGGATCACAGCTTTGTATGGTAGTGAATCATGGACTGGGGGTAAACCGGAACAGAAGAGTATTTGAGATGTGGTGCTACAAACGAATGTCGGAAGTTGTAGGGTAAAGAATAAGGAGGTTCTGCACAGAATCGGAGAGGAAACGAATATGTGAAGAACACTGACTAGGAGAAGGGACAGGAGGACAGGACATCTGTTAAGACATGAGAGAATGACTTACATGGTACTGAAAGGAGCCGCAGAGGGCAAAAACTGTAGATGAAGACTGAGATTGTAATATATCCAGCAAATAGTTGAAGACGAGTCAGAAGACTGATGACAAAAAAAAAAAACTGGAATGTGTATGCCCCGTAAGCGGGTACGTAGCCAGATCGACGATAGACTGCCTGGAGAAAGCCCAAACCAGATCACTAAGGCGAGCTCTGCAGGTCCCAATGCGCTTCCCGACAGCGGGCCTACGCGAAGCTTCAGGATTAGAAGTACTCATCATGCACTTTCGCTCCCTGGCAAAATCCTCCTATGCCAAGGGGCAAGTGTCACAAAATGAACTATAGACATCCTTGGGCAATGCGACCAAATGCACGACACGTGCAAACGTCCAAGATCGCTACTCAGTGAGTAGTAGACTTGGAAACCACAGAAAATCTCTCACCATAAAAGGTATAAAACAAGAATAGTTCAACAACAGAAAATCAAGTTCCAGAGAAGGAAATATCCTCATGCAACAACAACCTTCAAAACTGTCAATCTCTTAACGAAGAGGACCAAAAGAGATTGGCAACCAAACCTTCCAGAACAAAACTGTTTGGAGCTTTCGGATTGGTGAAATAAAATATGTGGTTTCAGATTGTCCAAAATGACAGTTTTGGCGGTGTCCACTGTGAAGGAGCAGGAGAGCAAAGTACCAGGCACTTCTTCACCGGAAGTCATAGTAAACACTGTGTAAGTAGGCTGTTTATGTTTTCTTATTGCAACGTTACGTAGCGCTCTGTACGAAAATCACTGGCTGTGCTGTGTGCAGTCTGTGGGTAGTTTGCATTGTTGTCTGCCATTGTAGTGTTAGGCAGCGGCAGCTGGATGTGAACAGCGCGTAGCGTTGCGCAGTTGGAGGTGAGCCGCCAGCAGTGGTGAATGTGGGGAGAGAGATGGCGGAGTTTTGAAATTTGTCATGAACTGAGGGACGACATATGGAATGAAGTTTTGGGTCGGACTGCAGTACCAAATGTTGCACTGAAAACAAACCCTGTCCTTTCCCTTTGTGTTATCCCACTATGTGTTTGTGTACTCTTGTGTATTTATGTTTTTCCTGTCTTTATATGTTTATCTGATAAGACTTATGTTGATGAATTTTTCTAATACTCAGCTACATGAACTATGATGGGGAATACTGTTATCCTCAAATATACCTTGCATTAATAATATGTTATTTTCTTTGTAAAGATGTTTAGACATTATGTATTCTGTTTTGTTTTAATGCTCATGTGTAAAGTTGATGTTTCAAAAGTTATTCTGATCTTTTATGTATGTACTTATAATTCCTGTAACACTGATGTATATGTTATTTCGATTCTTTTGTAAAGCCTGTACTACAAATGTTATCTGTATTGTTATGTTCTTTAATGATGTATTTTGTACCTTTGTAATTGTATTCTTATGTTCTAATATTGTAATTGACACCAGTTCATCAAATTAAGTAACTTGTAAGCATTCATTTCACTGCACACGTTTTCTGTTGGTCATAGTATATGGACAATATGTGAGGAGTAGGGACTGATAGTGTTTGCACGTGTGTTAATAATTCAGCAAGGGACTGGATAACAGCATTGCTGGTTCTAAGGACAATTCCAAAAACTTTGTGAGTGCACAAGTGGTGGTTATGGACTTGCTATATTCTCCGCAAGGTTCTTCGATGGTGATTGTGCACCTCCACAGTCGCAGCAGATGGCTGCTGGCCATCTATACAAGGACTACAGTGGGTCTGCATCTTTGATGACCCACCAATACCATTTTTTCTACAAGGACTACCGTGGGTCTACACCTTTGCTGACTCACCAGTACCATTATTTCTACAAGACTGCAGTGGGTCTGCACCTCTGGTGGCCCACCAACACCAACACCATACTCTCTACCAGGACTACAGTGGGTCTGCTCTGTGATGACCTACCTACCAATCTTCTTCAAAACGTCGAATGACTCTGCTGTGGGTTTGCTCTGTTGTGGCCCATTACCTGTCTGCATGTCAAGAGTCAGCACAGTCTTTCCGTTGAAAGGACAACACTACATCTTCACGACTGCATGGAAATCCACTACTTCCGTGTGCATTGTCTTTTACTGCTCAGACTTAGGAAAAAAAAAAAACACTGAAATTTTACTGTGATGAACAATCTGGACTGTCTTTATGGACTGTGAGAAAATTTTAGCTTTTGACCAGCATTGTATAAATAAGTGTGTGCATTTGATATCTCTGTTATTGTAATTATGAAAAATTTTTTCAAATCATTATTGGCCACTGCCCAAAAACATTTTTGTAAAATTTTTTTTGGGGAGCATGGGGGCTATGTAAGTAGGCTGTTTATGTTTTCTTATTGGCAACGTTATGTAGCGCTCTGTACGAAAATCACTGGCTGTGCTGTGTGCAGTCTGTGGGTAGTTTGCATTGTTGTCTGCCATTGTAGTGTTAGGCAGCGGCAGCTGGATGTGAACAGCGCGTAGCGTTGCGCAGTTAGAGGTGAGCCGCCAGCAGTGGTGGATGTGAGGAGAGAGATGGCGGGGTTTTGAAATTACATATATTATGACTTGTGATGATATTAAGGTAAATACATTGTTTGTTCTCCATCAAAATCTTTCATTTGCTAACTATGCCTATCAGTAGTTAGTGCCTTCTGTAGTTCGAATCTTTTATTTAGCTTGCAATAGTGGCGCTCGCTGTATTGCAGTAGTTCGAGTAATGAAGATTTTTGGTGAGGTAAGTTATTTGTGAAAGGTATAGTTTAATGTTAGTCAGGGCCATTCTTTTGTAGGGATTTTTGAAAGTCAGATTGCGTTGCGCTAAATAATATTGTGTGTCAGGTTAAGCACAGTCGTGTATAAATTTTTCTAAGGGGACGTTTCAACTGCTACGCCAGGAGGCACAGAAAGCACTTCTCAGCCAGAAGCCACAGTAGACGGATTTGGTAGTTGACCGGCGCAGAGAACGGTCTTCTTCACCGCGAGAGAAGAAAGAAGTTCACGAGCAGACAGGTCGCTCCATGCTAGCGCCCGGCTCCGCCTGCAACCACCCCACCTTTTCTCGCGCAAATTATGTCACAGCCACGCAATACGGAATTCCTAAGGGATGATAGGCACATTCTTTCATATTGATCAATCAGTCATTGTGTGGTGATCTTCCGGCCACGATTTTACTCTTAGAGTACTCTTTCCCTTCACTCACTAACCTTCCAATGCATTATCACCAACATACAATAGTTTCGATTAACACTATTTCTTCTTGATTCGGTCTATTTTATGAGAACTTTTCCAGCCCTGTCCCTCTGGAAAGCCAGAATTAGCACTTGTTCACACATGTACATGCACTTATTCTCCCGTGATGAGTGTTTGATCCATATTTGTTCGAAAAATTATTGAATTCGCAACCAATAAATGTACATGTTCGTAACCCTTGTTTCACTACAGTAGCTGATAATCTTCACTACTTAGTAATTAGCAATGTTCAGTCAGGCCATATAAGTACAGTTCACATGTTTGGACCAACTATTTCCTTCCGTTTACCTGCGCACAATTCACTGCAGACGCTTGGACCGTAGTGGTGAACTTGCATCTTGAAAGGGGATAGTCAGTGTATGTCTGCAGCAGAATAGATTGACTAGAGCCTCACCGCAGCGCCTTGCATGCTGTAAGTCACTATAATATAGACGCCTGCTCCTCGCTTCTAATGAGAGTGGATAAAGCATTTGGAAAAAAAAAAAAGAAAAGGAAAACTCAAACCTTCCAGGATTACAAGGGCCGAACACAGACCCCTGAGGTAACGGTCGCGGCTTTAGGTACGTTTCGTCTGTGTAATAAAGTACAGCAGCTGTAATAGGAAACTGTGGTTACTAAACTGTTTCCACAGTGAAGGCGGCACGTGCCAACGTATCGGTGTGAGGGTGTTCTGTAGTGTAGTGGCTGTAACATGGCGGCGCCGGCGCCCTCTCCCACATGCCCCACACGTGTGGTGCAGCGAGCCGCGCGTTTTTAGGCAGCGCCGATGCTGCCACGTAATTAAGAGGGCGGACAGCGCACCGCCTGGCGGCCAAGTGCTGCCGCGGCTCTGTTTACACTCCGGACATGTGTTAGCCCGTAATGACGAACACCTGCAGCCGACACCCAACGCCCGGCCTACGACCCCGCGCCAAGCAGCTGCCGCGTAGTGATTACAACGTTCTTGCGAGCTGGCAACGCATCGCTCGATTCATTATCTTTGTTACTTTTTTCCATTGTACTAATTATTTAATTCGAAACTGATTTATATCGCTGTCATCTGAGATTCAGGAGCTTTGTCAAGAACTGCCTTTGGCTCTACATGGAAAGTTCCAGACTCGCTAATAAGCTCTGGAGGCAGAGCAAGGAAAGAAGGTTAGTGTCTCACATGACAAGAGTGTTATAAACAACAGGAACACATGCGTGAAGCCCTGTGAATGTGACAGTGGTGATTTTAGAAGACGTGAGTGTCTACAGCACACTCTTCAGGAAGATACAGAAGAAAGGACTATAATTTGTGAATGACATTGTTGAAATAAACAACTTGAATGAGAAGATTCAAGTGATGGAACGAAAAAAAAGACATTACTGAACTACGTCTGGCTTAAACCACACACTCCGTCAACAGTTTGCGCTCTGCGAGTTAAACGTCTTATTGAGTCGTTGGTGCACTCGACGTATAATGTTGTATAAAAAGAGAAAAAGTCGCTGCTCGTCGGATACTCTACACGCCTCCAGTCAGCTATGGTCCTTTCCCTGTATTGTTTATAGATTGAAGACGTGTAGCTTTTAGCGCTGCTGAGAGCAATGGCCTTTTACGATGTTCCCAAATGCCCACTGCGTACATTTCTTTTCGGAGTGTTCAGTCGGAAACTGGTTGAAATGGGCTTGCTGCAGTATGTAATATAATATTATAACTGATTACTGGTTATCGAAGAAACGTCGATCGAGACATCCAGCAACAAGCTCTTTGACCAAGACTATACTTATATCAAATGAATCCAACGTATCTCTTGTACACTGCCGTGACAAAAGTCGTCGGATACCTCCTAATATCGTGACGAACCTCTTTTGTTCGGGCTTAGTGCAGCAACTGGACGTGGCACCTACTCAACAAATCGTTCAAAGTCCCTGTATAAATACTGAGCCATTCTGCCTCTATAGCAGTCCATATTTGCGAAAGCATTGCCAGTGCCAGATTTTATCCACGAACTGACCTTTCGATCACGTCTCATAAATGTTGGATGATATTGATGTTGGCGACCTGGGTGGCCAAATCATTCGCTCGAATTTTCCAGAAGGTTCTTCTAATCACTCATGAACAACTGTGGTACAGTGACATGGCACAATGTCATCCATAAAAATTCCGCCTTTGTTTGGAGTCGCTGCTAATGGTCTCAGTTGGTTCACTTGGCCCAGAGGAGCCAGTTCATTCCATGTAAACGAAGCCCACACCATTATGTAGTCTTCACCAGACCACACAGTACCTTGTGCACAACTTGGGTCAGTGCCTTCGTGGGGTCTACGCCGCACTCGAACAGTACATCATGTCTTACCAACTCAGATCTGGACTCATCTGACCAGACCACGGTTTTCCAGTCGTCAAGAGTCCAGCCGTTATGGTCACGAGTCCACAAGAGACGCTGGAGGCGATGTCGTGCTGTTAGCATAGGCACTCGCGTCGGTCATCTGCTGCCATAGCCCATTAATGCCACATTTAGCCGCATTGTCTTAACTGGTACTTTCGTCGTACGTCCCACACTGATTTATGCGTTTATTTCACGCGAACGCCGCTGTTCTTGGTCGGTAAGTGAAGGCCGTTGGCCAATGCCTTGTACATGGTGAGAGGTAGTACCCAAAATTTGGTAATCTCAGCATACTCTTGAGACTGTGGATCTCGGACTACTGAATTCCCTAACGCTTTCCGAAATGAAGAGTCCCTTGCATCTAGCTCTATTGCGCAATCAAAATCTAGTAAATCCCGTTGAGGGGCCATAATTACGTTGGAAACCTTGTCACGTCAGTCACCTGACTTCAAACGCACTGCCTCTTACACCTTGTGTACGCTATACTTTTACCATCTGTACATGCACATATCGCTATACCATGACTTCTGTCACCTTAGTGCAGTTAAGACAATACAACACTGCTGATTTTTTGATTTTTCCATAGATAACATGTATTCCTTCTGAAACCGTATACTGAGTAAAGTTTAATCCATAACGCCATATTTTTGTAGCATGGATTGTGATTCTACAGCAACTGAGACCTTAATATGGTAGTAGGTTTGATGAGGGTCCTGCTTATTTGGCTAATTTCAAAATTGTGTCATGTAGTAACAAATGAATGAAGTTGTTGTGCAACATTAAAATTCAATCAAACGACTGTTTTCAGTAGCACCATTCATTCAACCGATTCTGGAATGGCTCTCAGCACTATGGGTCTTAACATCTGAGGTCATAGTCCCCTAGAACTTAGAACTACTTAAACCTAACTAACCTAAGGGCATCACACACATCCATGCCCGAGGCAGGATTCGAACCTGCGACCGTAGCGGTCACGCGGTTCCAAACTGAAGCGCTTTGAACCGCACGGCCACACCGGCGGCCCCTGATTCTGGAGGACAAAACATCACATACAACAGAATTAATATTAGTAAAATAGAAATTACAATATTAAATTTTCTAACTTCCGAAATATACAGATTCGCACATTATAAGCCCAGTTTTGGAATCATTGCATGAATTTATTTGAGGTGAGACACTTTACACCTCAATTCATAGTCATTTAAAATTTTGTAAAAATATAACTTACTTTAGTTTTGCTAGGATTACAAACAGAGTGTGGAAATGTTAGCGCACTTAAGTACGGTTGCTTCCACAGTATACACATTGAAACAGATTTAATATTAATATTTAATATTTAAATTAATAGTAACGTAAACTGAAACAGTGCTGACCTTAAGACAACTTAATTCTATTATTCAAAACCTTACTTATTTGTATGCTGTCTCCCGGTCGAAAATCCCTTAAACTTGTGCAGAGAAGGATGCTTTTCGGCAGTGTCAGAGAGACGCCAAATGCCGGTTCAGACTGAATTGATGTGGTAGGTAGTAAGTGCCAAACAAGTGTGCTTTGGCGACAGTGCATAAACACGTCCTACGTCATTGTAACTGTGAGTGTCTTTTGTAAGCTGTTTACGAAGTAAATATTCAGTTACGGAGAAATGTTTTCGCTTATCAGTATTTATGTGGCTCATAGTTAGAAAAAGCTGACAGCACAAAGAACTCTAAAACCATAGACCTGTAAATGAATGTAGTCGTTAAGAAACAGCACAAGCCACTGATGGAACTCACAAGTAGGATTTATGGGATGTTTGAAGGGTCTCAGACGGTATATTTTTCGATCCCAATCACATGTAATGTCACAAACACCAGTCGGGTTTTAAACTATTTTTAATTGAAAGGGTGTGACACTCGACTCTGATCCGTGTCGTTTGTGATCCTTTTATGACCAGTGTTCTAACTTCCAAGTACATGGCAAATAGTGGTACAGAATTCCTTGCTGACACTGTGGACAGAACGCGTCGATGCACCAACAAGTCAAGCAGCTTCATTCACACTAGTGTCAAGAGCACTTACAAATAGGGGACTGATGACCATAGATGTTAAGTCCCATGGTGCTCAGAGCCACTTACAAACACGTTATCTCTGCCACTCTGTCATATTTCCACGCCGACTCGTCTTACTGCGTTTATTTCATGAAATCGACTGGTAACCACTTCAGTGCCATGACTTAGTTATGATAGATCATACTCCTACAGTCCAAAGAGTTGCAAGACTGGATTAGTAAATTATAGAGACAAGTTAAGATGCCAGTTTTAATGTTCTTGTGTTCTACATAGTCTCCCCGCACTTAAATACGACGCACAGAACTTTAATTTGCCTTGTGAAACACTCAGAAAGACCATAGTTTGGGATGTTCAATTCGCGCGACACATTGGCTTTAGTCAGTTATGTCGACAAAGCTTTGACGCCTCATGATAATTTTTGCGCTCCGTTTTGCGGTAATTTCGTATTAATAACACAAAGTCTCGTCAACCGTGGAGATTTTTTGCAGAAAAGAACTGGCGTTGTTTCGCATTTCAGTCAAGTAGTGGCATACCTCTGCGTGTCGTTGTCTTTGTTCTGGAGGCAAAATGTCCATGACAAACTTAACATTCAAAATGTTGACACGCTGTGGCCTGCTCACAACTGAATGGCTGAATGCACATCCGTAGTTTACGGTTGTTAGTTCAAACTGCCACCGTAGTTACTGCGCTGTCGTCGCTTATACACTACGTATAACATCAGTCTTGGAATTTCTGGACCAACGTCGTGTTACCGCATGGCAACACTTCTACATAGCCTGCATAGCTCCAAAGCGACCACTTTGCACTTTTAAGAGAGTCTACAGTCCAGTGAGCTTGACCTCCTCTGTCATAGCTTATCAGTTGTGTGTAACCGTTTAGTGTGTGGTAGTAGTGGCTACTTAGGAAAGAGTTCTGGAAGAACACTGCGGGAAATGACTGACACGTTCGAAGGCAACAGTGATACAGTCCGCCTCGAAGTACATTCATATTGTCTTACAAGCCTTTCTAGCGTCCATACTGACAAAAAAATATCTTCGCTAGCAGACTGTACCGTAAGTGCCGAATGACTTATACAGCAGTTTTACTTGGTGTCCGGAACGGCAGATTTGGTTAGACGTCGACAAAATCCAAATAATTCCCAGCAATAGGAGAAAGAAAGCCTACAGTATCCATTACAAGTTTATGGGAGCGCTTGTGGATTGTTTCGTTTGTGTACGTAAGGATAATACAACAAACGTGTAATAAATCCGGGGATACGTTGCTAATATCCCAAGAGCTCTACATTGCACATTTGAAAGGGTACCAGATACACAAGGGCGGTTGAATGTAAATCGTTAGCAAAAAAAGATGACTTTTGTAAATTGAAGATGAAGGGGGGAGAAAGGAAAGGGAAGGAACTACTGGTATCAGCTGCATTGCGACTTTACGCGGAACCAGCGGCGATGAGTGAAAGTGTGTCCCGGGATTCCAATCTGGGGTCTCCTGCTTACTTTCTTTTTTTAAATTCGTGTAGTAATCCTCTACGGATACGGTTAGGTAAATGAAAAAAATAAAGACAGTAACTGGCTCGAACACGGAGTGCGAAAGTGTGAAGCCACGCTAGCCGTCTGTGTCACTTTCCCCTTTTTTCTTTTTTTTTTATAGGATAGGCAGAGGTCGCACAGGTTGAAATCCGGGCCCGGTCATGATGCCTCAAAGTCCCAGTGAATTACTAGGCAGCTGCGTTACTCCGCCACTTCGAACAGTGTTTATCGCAATCGCGCAGACTACGAGGTGCAACAATAAAGTAATGAGACTGATTTTCTTTGCAAGATGTGGCAACCCTGCGGGCTTGCGTAGGCACAATAACTTTGACCTTGGTCTATAAGCTGCTTCTAGTCCGAGCGGCACATGGATGCAACTGCTCAGTCCTGAGTTGTGCTGTAATAAGTTAACACATTTTTCTGTCTCTCGTCACGGAAATGGAACCGCATAATTTTGCGCTAAGTTATGCAATTTCTTTTTGCGTTAAATTGGGTGAAAACGCGACGACCACCTATGGTAAGCTTCAGAAGGCTTTTGGAGAGGAGGTTATGTCAAGAGCTCAAGTTTTTCGTTGGCGCGAAATGTTTAGTGAAGGCAGAACGAATGTTGAGGATGAAGACCGCAGTGGACAGCCATTAACCTCATGGATGGATATCAACTTGGCCAGGGTGCATGAACTCGTACGATTTGATCGAAGATCATCCTTGAAAATGATTGCAGAAGAACTGAACATCAATCGAGAAACGGTGCGTCTAATAATAACTGGATTCTGCATCACGATGCCGGCCGGAGTGGCCAAGCGGTTCTAGGCGCTTCAGTCTGGACCCGCGCGACCGCTACCGTCGCAGGTTCGAATCCTGCCTCGGGCATGGATGTGTGTGGTGTCCTTAGGTTAGTTAGGTTTAAGTAGTTCTAAGTTCTGGGGGACTAATGACCTTAGGTGTTAAGTCCCATAGTGCTCAGAGCCATTTGAACATTCTTTTTTTATTTTTATTTTATTTTTTTTTTTTTTTTGCATCACGATAATGCGCCATCCCATACTGCTCTGTCAGTACAGCAATTTTTAACCTCGAAACAAATTTCAGTATTACGACAGCCACCTTATTCACCAGATATCGCTGCATACGACAGTTTTCTATTTTTAAGGGTCAAAACGGTGGTCAAGGCACACCATTTTGAAACAACACAAGATGTCCAAAAAGCTGTGACGAGGGTCTTGGAGGATATTACAGACGATGAGATCCAGAAATGTTACCATAAATGGCAGAAGCGCTGGAAAAAGTGTGTGCAATCAGAAGGGAACTACTTTGAAGGAGACAACACCAAACTCGACTAAAATGGTAAGCAACATTGTTTTTCACATCACTCTCATTACTGTAGTGTCGCACCTCCTATCTCGGCGCGCCTCTCGGCCGACCCACATTTCCACCTGGTGCCACCTATCCGCAGTCGTCGTCCTTGTACTTCGTCCACGCTGCTTTGAGATTCCCACAAGAGGTCGAACATAATTATGCATCCGCAGAGAAGGTGGTGGATTCATTATCCACGAGGCGAATCAATTATATGAATCCGTTTCTGTGATACATATTATGTAGATTGATGGTGGACGGGAGAGAGAGGAAAGGCAAGGAACTATTGATGTAAGCTGCATCGGGACTTTAGCCGGAATCAGCGGCGACCAGTGAAAGTATGTGTCGGGCTGCGCCATCGGCACACATTGTTTATAGCAAATGAACGGACTATCTCGACACACCTCTCGGCCGACCCACATTCACACTTAGCGCCACCTGTCCGCAGATCTTGTATCGCCGTTTGCTTAAGGGATGTAGGACGTCAAACGGGCCGACTTGGAGCAGGAGAGGCACCACAGGACATTTTAATTTCCACTGTCTATACTTTTAAAAGTAAATTTGCGAGGTGCCGGGGCCAGCAGTATATTTAACACTAACTTCTTCTAGAATCTTCATATATAAATGATGCTCTAAGCCCCTATTCTATCTCCAACTTTTGCTGTTGCACATGGATTAAAAAGAAACGCGAACTAACTGTAATCGACCCTGCAAGTGGAGTAGAAAAGAGTTTGGCACCTGCAATAATTTAATTTGATAAATAAGTTAAATAAAGGAAAGTTTCATTAACATAGTGAGAAATGAAAGGGTTGCTCTACTGGTTAACAGAACGAAAGTTCTGTCAAAAATAGCAATATGATTTATTATGACTAAACACAAAATAATAAACAAAACACATGAAACATTTACAATACATCAAATTGGCTCAAATTGGATACTCAAATAAATGCTGTGAAGGTGAAGTTGTCCCTAAACTAGATTGTGACATTTATGACGAAGTGGTATGAGGAGCCAATTCCTTGCAACTCAAATCTTAAGAGAAACACACGGCCAACCCAACATTAATTGCTGCTACAGTAGTGAGAACTCAGACAATGAACACCCAATACAAAACAAAGTTAGAAAAAGACGAACAGGCGCGCTCTGCTGAGCTCCGATTATCACCTTGGAAAATCCCTAATCTGCCGGTCCTGCGGACATACATTACCAATCTGTCTTCTTAACTGCAAGAACACGATCTGGCATACCGGAGGCGATGGCTGGTTGCTTCGACGTCCCATCGTGATGATGATAATGTGGCGAGTATAGCCCGAAACAAATTATCCTGGTCTGGTTGTTCCAGATTAAAGACTTCCTACCAATACAAATGCGCCTCTGAGGGAGACAAAGAAGGCTCACCACACAATCACTGACGGTACAGTGATTGATTTTAACAAGCGAAGTCACACAGTAACGCCGATACAGTCAACTTTAGCCAAAACTGCTCAAGACAGACTACACAGGCCGCTTGTACGCAGAACGCTCAATTGCCAACTGTACTCGGAAAGTTACGTTGAATTCGAAACTTCAGCAACTTTGTCAAATAGTTACAATTAAATAAAAGTATATTAGACAGCCAATGGAAGGCAGGCTTTCCAGAGCAGCGAGAGCTCAGTCTTGTAACCTACTCCAACCGAAAGGCGAGAGCCGACTCCTGAAGAGCTCCCGTACAAACCAAACACATAACATTCCCGCCCCCACGACAGTGGCCGTGGTTAAACGTTCCAATCAGCAACTCAAAACCAATGGAAAATTCCACTCTATTGCCGAAGCACTAACATTCCACCAATGGAGATTCTTGGCGCCAATTTCTGTGCTGATTTTGCTACGTCACGGAGCTATGCCCTGAGCAAGCCAATCATAGTTACGATTTTGCAGAAAACGCGGGAATTTGCCCGCCAAGACTGCCTGGGGACACAGGTCATTCCCATGCCTCGCTGGTAGCCCGCCAGAAAGAGTTTTCGCTAAGTTTCTGCGAAGTAACGGAATCTCTAGCCCAGCCACTCCTTCAGGCCCCTCCGGGCATGTCACTGCCGCTCTTATGACAATGTCGGCGTCTGGAAAGCATCCACTCGACTCCCTCACACTTGTCGGCTTAACCCTTTCAAGCTCAGCTGAACTCGCCGGTCACCGGACCACCCGGGTAACGAGAGACGCTGTGTGGGAAGTCCGTGTGTGAAGGAATAGCAACTTTTCACAGCATGCAATTAGAGAGGAAAATCGAATTACTCAGAGTAAGATAGAAATATGAGAGGGGGTTCCTGCCACCTCTCAAATTCATAAAAATTTGTGAGCATGACCAGGAAGGATTCAGGATTCACACTCATAGCAGCAGAAGTTGAAAAAAATTTTTTTTTTTTACATGTGAAATTTCATCATTTTTTCACTTACTATTGGCTGCATTTGTTGCTATAGGTACACATTTCTTCATAAGTAAGAGAGACTGTTCGATGAATTTTGCAGAGCATACAAACCATGCTTAAGGGTGTCTGAAACTCTAGAATCTACTTAATTTATGAAAAAATGAATGAGCTGTTACGTTTTAAACTTTATGTTTAGAAAAAAATCAAATTTTTTTGTTAATTATCTCAATTTTTACCACAGTTTTTAATCGATTTGGAAAATTCTAGATTTTCATACACCTGTAAATATGGTTTGTATGCTGTGCAAAATTCATGAAAGTATCTCTCTTACTTGTGAAGGAAAATGTACCTATAGCAACAAATGCAGCCAACAGTGAAAAAATAATTAAATTTCATATAAAAAAAATTATTTTGTTGTGTTTTTGCACTTCCACTGGTATGAGTGTGAATCCTGAATCCTTCCTGATCATGCTGACCAAGTTTTATGAATTTATTTGTAAAAGTATAGACAGTAGAAAATAAAATGTCCTTTGGTGCCTCTCCTGCTCCAAGTCGGCCCGTTTGACGTCCTACCCCCCTTAAGGCTCAATTGGAAGGGAAGTGTATTGTATTTTGTTCAAAGATAAGTGGTGCATACGTTCATTTTCTCTTCTGCTGCCTGTATGTCAATTATTTTACCGTATTATCTCGTCAGTGTCAAACCTGTTCCGCTACTTTGTTAAACATTCTTCAGCGTGGTCTGCAGAACAATTGGAAAAGTAGTCCCATCGGCAGACACAACAAAAATGGCCTCGAAAAGTGTTTCCTACACTTCGTAATAAAACAGGGATTTTCATTCAGTTCACAGAAGATGAGTGACAATATGGATATTCTCAGCGAGATGGGGCAACAACATGCACCGAACACTCAATCTTGCCACAAACGCATAAGTTTTATCAGTATGTATAGGACAGTCAGTAAAGGCAGCAAAATCTCCTGGCCTTCAAGATCGCCTGATCTCTCTTCCCGTAGTTGTAGGCCTCGGGACGCGTTCAAGGGTTAAGCGCACTCATACAACACCTCAAAGGAAGACCAACAGCAGACAGCGGAAATTCCAATTGCTGCCATTCATAGACAGAGCTGCTATTTCCTGCTGTACATTTCGATCAATGGAAGTAACCAGTGGCTATAAACACCATCTCCAAAAATCAATTCACCTATTATCAAACTAGGGTAAATCACTCATGTCATAAATATCTTTGAGACCAGTTTGGTTATGGTCAACCTGTAAAACTGTGCACTGCGAACGTCGACTAATAATTGCCTATCCTGCCCCGCACCCCGTTGGTAGCAAAAAATCTGATCCATTGCGATGCTGGTTTTATAGAAAAAATAATTCTTCATCATATTTGACATATTCATAAGTTTCCGTGCATACTGAATTTTGATCGTCGTTCAGTTTGAGAACAGGTCTTGTGCTTCCTAGAGAGTCTTTAATGATGGTATAAACAACATCATTGATAAGCACTAGTTGTTTCGATATCAGTCTCAAAGACATAACCCATTTTGTGCCAGCGTCGTTTCCATGTGCTCGTTGTTGGCCGTTGTTACGATTTTTGACAGTCGCCCCAAACCTAGAGCATCATCAAGTGTTTCCTAACCGTCTCGAAAGCGTTTCAGTCAGTCGTATACCCAAATTCTATGGACAATCTCGGTTTTCTGCACTTTCGCAGTCCAGTCACAATTTTTCGCAGCTTGTAACTAACCTAAAGATTATGCTTCACTATTTTTCTTTTACACTGATCTTCACACTGACTACAGCTAATTGGCGTCTGGCCAAATGTTCGAAATTCTGAGAAAAATAGGGGCAAGCTGTAGGGAGAGACGGGTAATATACAATATGTAGGACAGCCTAGAGGGAATAATAACAGTGGGCGACCAAAAACGAAGAGCTCGGTTTAAAAAGAGTGTAAGACAGGGATGTAGGCTTTCGCTCCAACTGTTCAATTTGTACATCGAAGAAGCAATTAAGGAAATGAAAGAAAGGTTCAGAAGTGGAATGAAAATTCAAGGTGTAAGGATATCAATGACGTTGCTGTCCTGCGTGAAAGTGAATTACATAACCTGCTGAATGGAATCAACAATCTGACAGGCAAGGAATATGGATTGATAGTAAATCGAAGGAAGATCAAAGTAACGAGAAGTGGCAGAAATGAGAACAGCGAGAAACTTAACATCAGGACTGATGGTCACGAAGTAGATGAAGTAACTGCTGAGGTCATCGGTCCCTAAGCCTACACACTACTTAATCTAACTTAAACTAACTTACACTATGGATAACACACACACCAATGCCCTAGGGAGGACTCGAGCCTCCGACGGGAGGAGCCGCACGGACCGTGAAACGGGCATTTCTGGCCAAGAGAAGTCTACTAGTATTAAACATAGGCCTTAATTTGAGGAAGTGATTTCTGAGAATGTAACTTTGGAGTACAGTGTTGTATGGTGGTGTAACATGGACTTTGGGGAAACTGGAACAGAAGAGAATCGAAGCATTTGAGATGTGGTGACACAGACAAATCGAAAATTAGGTGGGCGGTTAAGGTAATGAATGAGGAGGTTCTGTGCAGAATCGGAGACGAAAGGAACATGTGGAAAACACTGATAGGAATAAGGGATAGGATGATAGGACCTGTTAAGACGAGGGATTGACTTCCATGGTACTAGAGGGAGCTGTAGAGAGCAAAAACTGTAGAAGAAGGCAGAGTTTGTAATATAGCAAGTAAATAATTGAGGACATTGGTTGGAAGTGCTACTCGGAGATGAAAAAGTTGACACAGGAGAGGAACTCGTGGCGAGCCGCATTAAACCAATCATAAGATTGATGACAAAAAAAAAAAAAAAAAGGTAAAGTACGACAAACCTCAATGTGCTTGACTCAACCCCGCAGTTGGACAGGACTCTCCACGCTATGCGCATGGCCATGCACATGTTTTACACTGGTGAGCTAAGTATTATGATTACTGCCCACCACAAGACCTGCCGTCCAGTTGAGTTGTGGGAGCGTCAGGATGTGACAGAAGCATACAAGCAGGACAGAGTAGAATATCGAACCATTTTAGCAACGCTGCCAACCGCAAGTGGAGAAGTCTTCTGATATAAGAGACACAGACTAAGGGCAGATGGATACGACCCAGTGTCTGGTAGTAAACGTCTCGAAAACGGCAAAGCTGGTCGTCTGTTCTTGGAGATTGGGGCTTGACGACTCTGTAAAGCAAAGATAGGTGACGATCTCTGCAAGATCTGACGACACAGCACAATGGTGCTGCAGGCACAAGTGTTTCACGGCACAGTGTTCATCTCAGATTGCTGAACATGAAACACCGCAGGAAACGAAACCTGTGGCTTCTCATACTGACGCAGTAATATACGACTGCAGTGGGCACGGTATCGGGATGGTAGAAATCGGATCATATGTCAGTGAAAAGTACACAGCGAAGTGGGGCAGTGGTTAGCACACTGGACTCGCATTCGGGAGTATAACGGTTGAAACCCACGTCTGGCCATTCTGGCTTAGGTTTTCCGTGATTTCCCTAAATCGCTTCAGGCAAATGCTGGGTTTGTTCCTCTGAAAGTGGACGGCTGACTTTCCTCCCCATCATTCCCTAATGCGATGGGACCGATGACCTCCCTCAGATCAGCCAACCAACCTTCATTCCCGTAGATACCACCCAACGGCCCCTTTGTTTATACCCACAACCTACATCTCATTGGAAACGTGTTGCCTCATCATATGAATTACGTTTCTTGCTACACAAGGTCGATGATCATGCTCAGATACGCAGTCATCGAAGCTAACGGCTGCTTAATAAATACACTGCGGAACAAACGCAGGCCGGTGTGGGAAATATTATGCTATGGTCCACATTTATCTGGACTCCCATGGGTCCGTTAGTAGTAATGGTAGGTACCATGACAGCTGTGTGCTATGTGAATATGATAGGGGATCGCCTGCATCCCTTCATGCTTGATGTCTACCCCAACAGAATCATCTTCCAACATGATAACTGCTCTTTTCAGAAGGGCCCAATCGAGCTACATTGGCTATAGGAACATAAGAGTGGACTCACGTTGATGTCTTGGCCACCAGTTTCCCCTAATCTCTACCCGATGGAACACATTTGGAACGTTCTCCAACAACGTATAAGCGATCAATAACCATCGTCCCGTAATTTACGGGAATTGCGTGACCTCCAGAAAACTACCGAGGTATTTCGGAGTCCATGCGACGCAAAATCGCTATTGTATTGCGTTCCAGATGAGGAGCAACACATGTTAAGCAGGTGGTCACATGTTTTCTCTCATCAATGTGTCGGTAAATACGAGTAACTTACTGGTCGCACCTCACTTTATATGTATATAAAATAAAGTCATCACGTGCTTGTAAAGCTCTGTCTTTTACTAGGCCTGTCGAATAAGTACATAAAGAAAATTTTTCAGGTTCACGCATTCAGAATTGTACATTCCAAGCTTTCGTTGTCGCTTAATGTCAGCTGTCAACAAAAGCCAGTCTTGTATCGTTTTCACAACTGTCAAGAGTCTTCTTTCAAAGCAAGGTCCACCACAACTTTTAGGCTCCTGGTGAAGAACCCAGTTCTACAATTTTGCTTCCCAAATAACTCTGCAAGAAGAGATTCGTATTACAACTGAAAGAACTAAAACTGTCCTGTTACTGTACTAACGTGGATCAACTGTTTAACCTGCTAAAATGGTGTCTGTGTCTATGATCTGCTAAATACTCCAGCTGAAATGGCAAGAAATCTCGATTCGGAGAACGAGACCAATATGATGGTATCAAAATTAGCTTACATAAGCTAACGTTGGATGCTGCTGCATGCCCTCACTATATCCTAGAATATGTGCGTGAACTACACTCCTGGAAATTGAAATAAGAACACCGTGAATTCATTGTCCCAGGAAGGGGAAACTTTATTGACACATTCCTGGGGTCAGATACATCACATGATTACACTGACAGAACCACAGGCACATAGACACAGGCAACAGAGCATGCACAATGTCGGCACTAGTACAGTGTATATCCACCTTTCGCAGCAATGCAGGCTGCTATTCTCCCATGGAGACGATCGTAGAGATGCTGGATGTAGTCCTGTGGAACGGCTTGCCATGCAATTTCCACCTGGCGCCTCAGTTGGACCAGCGTTCGTGCTGGACGTGCAGACCGCGTGAGACGACGCTTCATCCAGTCCCAAACATGCTCAATGGGGGACAGATCCGGAGATCTTGCTGGCCAGGGTAGTTGACTTACACCTTCTAGAGCACGTTGGGTGGCACGGGATACATGCGGACGTGCATTGTCCTGTTGGAACAGCAAGTTCCCTTGCCGGTCTAGGAATGGTAGAACGATGGGTTCGATGACGGTTTGGATGTACCGTGCACTATTCAGTGTCCCCTCGACGATCACCAGTGGTGTACGGCCAGTGTAGGAGATCGCTCCCCACACCATGATGCCGGGTGTTGGCCCTGTGTGCCTCGGTCGTATGCAGTCCTGATTGTGGCGCTCACCTGCACGGCGCCAAACACGCATACGACCATCATTGGCACCAAGGCAGAAGCGACTCTCATCGCTGAAGACGACACGTCTCCATTCGTCCCTCCATTCACGCCTGTCGCGACACCACTGGAGGCGGGCTGCACGATGTTGGGGCGTGAGCGGGAGACGGCCTAACGGTGTGCGGGACGTAGCCCAGCTTCATGGAGACGGTTGCGAATGGTCCTCGCCGATACCCCAGGAGCAACAGTGTCCCTAATTTGCTGGCAAGTGGCGGTGCGGTCCCCTACGGCACTGCGTAGGATCCTACGGTCCTGGCGTGCATCCGTGCGTCGCTGCGGTCCGGTCCCAGGTCGACGGGCACGTGCACCTTCCACCGACCACTGGCGACAACATCGATGTACCGTGGAGACCTCACGCACCACGTGTTGAGCAATTCGGCGGTACGTCCACCCGGCCTCCCGCATGCCCACTATACGCCCTCGCTCAAAGTCCGTCAACTGCACATACGGTTCACGTCCACGCTGTCGCGGCATGCTACCAGTGTTAAAGACTGCGATGGAGCTCCGTATGCCACGGCAAACTGGCTGACACTGACGGCGGCGGTGCACAAATGCTGCGCAGCTAGCGCCATTCGACGGCCAACACCGCTGTTCCTGGTGTGTCCGCTGTGCCGTGCGTGTGATCATTGCTTGTACAGCCCTCTCGCAGTGTCCGGAGCAAGTATGGTGGGTCTGACACACCGGTGTCAATGTGTTCTTTTTTCCATTTCCAGGAGTGTATTTAGTGAGATTTGGACTAACTACTGTCTGTGTAATACACAGTGTGGTCCAGTTTCGTTAGGACTCATTGCGTGAAATTTCAAACTGCAATGCCATCTCCTATCGAGTTGCGTCGTTACGATCCTTGAAGTTTCAACAACATCAGCTTAGAAGCTCAAAGCCTGCTTCAAACAACCCTACCACAACAAAGGTAAAATTTAATTATGATTGTAGTGTTGCTCACGCTGCTAAATATTGCATTTTCGGGCAACAATAAAGTTATATTATGTGGCAGGTGTCATTAGAGCACAGTTAATAAAGTCATTTCATGAAATAATGGATAAACTAGGCACTCATCTTTTCGTGTTTCCCACGCTGGTCTCGTTGTGACCTCATGGCTCAATCGTCGAAAATCTTGGTAGTGATGATTCAAAGCTCGGATGCAAAGAGGCCTAGGTGTTATTCTGCGATATTCAAAAGTTGTATAGATGTGTTTCATAAACCATTCTTGAAGATTAAACTTTTGCAAGTTAAGACAATGGTGATGAAAAAAAATAATCAGCACTCCGAATATAAGTTACACTTCTTTTTTATTACTTTTGTTGCACCATCATTTCACAATATAAAACATACTTGAAAATATCTTCCTCACTGTTAAAGTTCACATTTTACAAACTGACTACAATTTGCGTTTTTTCAACATGACGACCAAGACTTGACTCTCTAATAACCGCTTACGCACCCAAAAATCAGAGTTACGAGTACGTCAAAGATCATAGAGACAAAAGAAAGGATACGGATAAGAATAATATCATTGCAATATAAAGATATCGATGTATCAAAGTACCTCTACATTAATGAAATCAAATCTGAAAGTTGTCTCAGAAATATGTTAACAACTTTACAGAAACACAGTAGAATATTGCTGGTATCGAGAGGTTGAGGTGAGGTTCCGTAATGGTTATATAATTCAAGTACCATTACATGCTTCATTGCAGTTGGGGTCCAGACAACCAGTGTATGTACGTGTCTAACACCTGTCGATAAATAGGGTGAATCCGTGAAGTAACATCAAATTTGTTGAGTCCTCCCTCATTTGTGGCTGATAATTCACCCAACTCGACTCAAATTTCAAAAGGTAGGGTTCGTAGTCACTCCTCCACGACTACGCCCAAAGTGAAAGTTCTGTGGGAGTTTTTGGCCAGCAAATGAAACACAGTCCTGGATCACCCGCTGTATTCGCCGGATTTGTCCCCAGCCGACTTCTGGTTGTTCCCTGAACTGAAGTTGGCAATGGAAGGACACAATTACGATGCAACTCAGGGCATCCCAAGAAAATTCCACAAAAGGACTAAAGCGCCTGTTTCAAAACATTTTTAAAACGATTTTACTTGTGAATAAATACAGTGATATTTTGAACATGGTTTGCAACATTTATTTTTGATAACCACAGTCCTAACGGATTAGGAGATAACGTGCAGAATCGATGTGTTGCCCGATTTGTAAGCTTAAACTGGTGTCAGATGCTTCAGATTCCATGCAAAAGATTATCTTTAAAATTCTGTGTAGTAATTTTGTGCAGTGTATTCTAGACTTTTAAGGTGTTTCCAGCTATCTACAGGTCATTCTAGGCGACGTGTCCAATACGCTGTAATCTTAATACGTTCACATTACAACAGCTAACACTCTTAAGCAACTGCAGATGCATAGTTGATGTAGAGTGTCTAATACACTTGTGACATGGTTAATATACGCGGCGGCTATGGTTCGAAGCTTAACCAGAAACGTTCAATCAAGCAAAGAGCAAAAACGATGCGAAATTTTCGCCTTTATCCCTGAGTGCTTGCAGAAGATACGAGCGAACACACTCGGTGTGCAGCGGCCCCAGTGACACGTGTCGCTTGAGAAGTTGCTCGGCGCCCCGACTGCCAATTTACATAAAATTATTCGCCGTGAGCCATAAATTAGTGCGGCGTGGCGCATGCGCGGGGCTCGGCCTTACGGGCTTGGGGCTGAGGGCGACGCCTGCGCCGCATAGCGCGCGGCGCCGATAATTTTCGACTGGGGAGCAATTGAGCGGAACTCCTGAGACCGTAATATCTGGTTATAAACAACTTTATGGACAGGCCATTGTTCAGCTGCCACGAGTCCCGTTCCAGAATTTATGTCTGGTATAAATAGAGTCATCAACGAGTTTAAGCATTCCTCAGCTGCCACAAAGAATTCATATTAAGTTACGCTCGAGATGACAAGGATGACGTGGCTAGAACATCAGATAACTTGTGACAAACCTTAATAATTGAGTTTCCTGAAGTTCGTCAAAGACCATAACATCTAGTACTGCTGATGACACGCACCAGTAAGCGCTCTGTTACAGCAATGGTGATTAAACATTACTCAAAGTGCTTTCAGTCAGTAAATCACCTCAACCCAGGACAAATAACGCCATGTCGCAGAATAAGTACTAGTAATAAATAATAAGGGAGAGAGCTGTAAAGGTATTTCTTTTGAGATCGTTGTATAGCAGCATATGTCTCAAACTTATTAAAGGACGAAACTTAGTCTCCAATAACATTCGTGGTTTTCCTGCAAAGTGAAGAGCTTCGTTTTAGTACTTAAGTTATTTTCTATGGCCTATCCCACGGTGGAATAGACTTAAATCCATCAACATTACAAGATGTCTCTAACAGAATGATTACCTCTATCCCAGCCAGCATGGATTGCAAAAGTATCAGTCATACGACACTGAAATCTTACTTTTCTCGTATTGTCATCTTGAGAGACGTGGATTATGGCAGACAGTTATATGTAATAGTTTTTGACTTCCAAAAAACATTTGACCCAGTAGACGAAACTACAACCATGGGCAGCAAACTGTACTTTTTTACTAGACTGGGGATTTCCTGGCGGGATGGACGCACGTTATCTTGGGGATATGTCCCTGGGGAGTGTACTGCGAGTCTTGGTCTTGCTTTTCATGTTGTAAGTAATGGTATGTGCAAATTTTTGTAGGAAAATAGGTCAATCTGGCTACCTCCATTAATCTAACCTCCTTCTCCCCCTACCTCCACTCCCATCCCCTCCCCCATCTGGAAATTGGGTGAAAAGGGACTCAGTCTGTAGTGCTGGACTGTTCATTTTACAAGCATTGCTCCCTTCCCCTTCCATCCCTCTTCTTGAAATTGGGGGAAAAGGACTCAGTTTGTGCTGGGATGCCGGATAGGATGGATATAAGTATGCATTGCTTATCGAAAAAATTTGAGTTGTCATAGACAGTAGCTACATCTGGTGTTTTCACCGTGAAGTCTGGAGTTCAACTGAACTAGTTCACAGCACCACCACCACCCCCAGGGGGCGCTGTTGGTTCTGCTCCTGTCGCCTCACGTGACATAATCGAAGACTACAGTCTGGGGAAAAAATTGCGCGAAAGGGAGTCAGTCTGTGCTGGGATTCCCAAGAGAACGGTCGTAATTGTTTACTGTGTTCAATGGATGAGATGTCTGTGCTGGAGAAGGAGGAATTTAATGGGTATATTAGTTATAACTATGCATCTGAGGACTATGTTGATAGCAATGATATTTGATGAAGATATGAAATGAAATGTCGTGTGACGAGGGCCTCCCGTCTGGTAGACCGCTCGTCTGGTGCAAGTCTTTCGATTGGACGCCACTTCGGTGACTTGCGCGTCGATGAGGATGAAATGATGATGATTAGGACAACACAACACCCAGTCCCTGAGCAGAGAAAATCTCCGACCCAGCCTGGAATCGAACCCGGGCCCTTAGGATTGACAGTATGTCGCACTGACCACTCAGCTACTGGGGGCGGACTTTGATGAAGATGAATACGCTTCATGAAATAATGAAGATGCAGCAGGGTGGGACTAAGTTATACTTCTCAGCTCATGTTCACTAATGCGTGTGCAGATCATTCGATAAAAGTCCAGTTAATCTTCCAAAGAACAAGAGGCAAGACTTCTACTCACTTCATCGAACATATCCATGTGCACAATTGAGAAAATTCTGGTGATGAGCAGGGGTGGTTTTAATAAGTGTACTGCATACAAGCGCACAGTTGAGGACTGTATCCATAACCTCCTACACAATGAGTGGAAAGTAAAGATAATGGATGAGCATGTGGTAAATACTTTTCAAGAAATACTAGCAATACAGTAAGATGGCACGAAGATGCGTTTCAGTACTCACATAGATAGATGCTTGTGTTGGAACTGCCTACCGTTTTTGAAATCGCCTAACACTGCACATGAGCTTCGGCCTACTCCACAATGAACCACATGTGTTCAGCTTGAGGTTTGGAGACCAACAGCCTAGCTCACAACACTTCCACCAGAGGGATCTCTTGGCCCCACTCTCCCTCCCCTCCTGTCAGGTAGTGAAAAATGGCGGTACAGAAAAATAGGGTGGGAACCAATAGGAACCCTGAATCCAGTCACATGATAGGCTTCAGCCAATAGGATGGCATTATACTGTGATGTCTTCAGAGGGGATATAGGACAGGCTCAGCAGCTCTGCAGTCTCAGTCTCACTCAGCCAGCAACAGCAGAGGAAGCAGAGGAAGAAGAAGAAGAAGAACCATAAAGCATCAGCAGCTGTCGAGGTCCAGCACAGCCCTGCAGAACAGGAAGAAACGGAGAAGTAAGTATGCCACATCACACCTTTGTCTGTATTTAACATTATTATTATTATTATCTGTTGTTTCCATGGCTTGATTCGTACATAACGCTTCCTCCTCTTTGTTCAGCAGTAGCTTCAACACATCAAAACTTGCAGGGGCGAGCACCAACATGTCGACCTCTGTCAAGTCCGGACCTGCAGCAACCCCAGCTGCCATCTTGTTGAGACCTGGTGCAGGTCTGGACCTGCAGCAGCAACGACCTCCAGCATGCCTGAAGCGTCCATGTGGTGTCCTGTAGCGCACACAGCCCACTTGCTGGAGCAGGACAAGTAGCTGTTATTGTCTGTGTCACTCATCAATTTGTGTGACGACGATGCGTATTCTGCTCCCAACATATTGAAAGCTGTTTATTGTCCTAAGCAACAGCAAGATGTGGGACAGTATTGGTCACCGACATGCAACCCATCCCAGCAGAACATCCCAGTGCTAATGCAACGACAGTTTGCAGATGCTGTGGATAAGAAGGTATCAAGTGTGCCCATGCTTTTCAGCTCTACACACAACTGAACTCATAATGGAAAGAAACTTGTAAATGTGGGTGTATAAGCACATCAGGACTGGGGCTTGCATGTGAGACTAGAAACTGAAAAAGCATCGAAGGGTGTTAAAGTGTCTGTTTCTAATTTCGACGAAATTGTTGTGCAGAGCGCTACATCAATCAGCAGATGACCCCCCCCCCCGTAGACATTCGTCTTATGGGTGTAACACTGTCTATTACAACAGTGTATGATGACTGTGCACTATGTGTGAAATCAGGTGACAAGAGGGTTTAACTATGGAATGCCTCAGTTATGAACCTATACAGTATGAATACCGCACTATGCCTTCCATTAGAGAGACTGAGACGTTGGTTGCTGGCCATAGACTCTGCATGCAATGATACATGTGTAGTGCACGTGTTGATGATCAGGATAGTACCTTTCTTTGTGCATGAAAGCAGAGAGAAAATAGAAACAGGTTGAAGGAGCATATGAAAAAAAGAGTACTGTGAGGTACACATAGGTTTGAAGGAGATATGCATGGAATTTATTTCGTATCAAAAAGCTTTGGGAAATACTGTACAGGTGCGAAGAAGAAGATAAAGAAAGAGTCTGATGAATTTTTTTGAAATACTGCACCTTATCATTGATATCTAAATAATAATCTCGAACAGGGTTTGCGTTTTACTTCATACCTCTCTCGTTATAGTTCAAGTATTACACCTATTAATATCAGTATTTTCAGTGCTACACCTGTAATAATGGAGTAGCAGACAGCTGTCTCAAACACCTCATCACCAGTCATTGACAAAATAAATGATGAAGTGGTTTTTCAAGGGTAAAATATGTAGCTGAATTCTCTGTGTAGCCATTATAGCTCAGTGATGGAGCTATAGTAGTTACAGTGTCTATTACCATCCAAGTTATCTTTATGTATGTGCTCACTACTCGTTACTACCTGACATATGGCATGGTGGCTGAAATATCCTCTTCACAAGATGTAGTGGGACGCGAAATTGAAGCGTCACCCATCCACCAGTGTCAGCCCACTTTGCAGGTGAATATAAGTTTAATTTAGTTTTGTTTATGTATTTTTGTAATATTTCTAATGGTTGTGAATTGTCTAAAGTTTTTGTATTTAATTTTTATGTTTCATGCACGGAGAGGGCGGCGCAACGAACGGAGACAGCATCTTCGCTGCCGGGACCAGAGAGAAAATTACCGGCCACTATACGTCGCGGGTGGACAGCCAAAGAGCTACAGAAGATTCTGAAACCGAGTTGTTGCCTCGTGCTTCTAAAAATTGAAAATGAATAATTTGTAATGTTTTGTACAACAATGACGTCATAGAGAGTTTAATCTTATTGAAAATGTTAGTCCTGTCTTGTCAAGGCTCAGGTTCACGTCTGTATGTAGGAAGATAATAAACCAGTGGATGCTACTAAAGTTGAAATACGTGTTCCGAGGATTTATTTATGAAGAATTATGTGAATGAATTAATAATATATTTGACAAGATTATTGAATTTTGACTGCGTTCATCGCTACTTTGAATCTCAAAATGTTATTCAATGTGGTTCTAATATCGATAAAATCAGATTACTTGTATCAATATAATTTCTGAGGAGAAACAAACGACATCTAAAATTGAAAAAGTTTACGCAAACCAATTGACCCGAGTGACGTAATTCTGCGGATACGACTCAAATGATGTTTTACAGTTTCGTTCAAGAACCATTCTGAGACAATTTAAGAAGAATATAAATAATTTTGAAGTGGGTTCTAACTGACGTAGGTGACGAAGTCTACACATGGTCATATGTCGAAAGAAAATCATTTACAAAGAACTTACGTCGTTACACTACAAAGATCATTGCTGATTGGTCCTGTGAAAATGCAAAAGAAGACTTGAAGAAGAAGAAGAAGAATGGAATACTCATTCCTGATAATGTACAAGCAATTATTGTAGGTCCATCCTGTTGTGGGAAGACAAATGTCCTCATGAAGGTGCCAACACATGTAGATGAAATTCGATTGGAACTTGTTTGTGTATTTTCAAAAACACTGTTTTAGCCCAAGTATCAGCTATTATAGGAGATATTGCGCGGTGTAGAAGGTGTTACATACACCTGAAAAAAGTAAAGTCAAACACTGTGTTCCCATTTGACGATGTTGCTGTGGAAACCAAAACCATATTCGAAAATATTTCTGTTTTGGTCTTCATATGAGTGCTGATGTATTTTATCCAAGCCAAAAATATTCCAGAATCGCGAAACGGTTACTTAGGGATAATGCAAACGTCAATATAGCCTTTAGACAAGACAATCTGAATTTAATATCATTTATCATGCACGTGTAGGAACTGGCATGTAGTTCAATGATTTTGTGAAGATATATGCTGGTTGCTGGAATCATTCACAGTATGGGTTTCTCGTTATTGATAAAATGAAATGATGGTAGGTACAGGTGAAACTTCCAAGAGTTTCTGTTTATACAGCCAGGTAAGAGAGGTGAGTACGTCAGTATACGCTACACCATAGACAAATTCGCGTGCATGTCTAGCTCTCAAGCCGAAAGAATGGGTTTACATAGACAGAACATTCGCTTCTACATGGTCGCGAAAATTCAGGCTATCGTGCGTAAAGGTGGAGGTATATGCTTGGAGCTACAGACGTATTACCAGACTCTTCTCAGAGTGATAAACGCATTAAATGAGTTAGTTAATGAAATCGTTAAGAAAATAACCGACTTAACTGAAGAGGTCGAAGCTATTGAGGTAGATAGATGTAGATGTCCTTGTTGTTGAGAAGGGGGAGCAGGCAAATAAAAAGAGGAAGAAGGGTGGTTGTATAAAGCCTTACGCTGCAGAGATTCTGATTAGTACATAACGAGATGTCAACGAAATAGAAAGTCAATCAGGCGCTGAAAGCCATTCCAGAGAGATTGTGGTTGCTATGGTTAGACCATATGGATCGACAGCAAACACAAAGAGAGACCTTTAAGCCAGCTACTGAATCTCTCAGGCAGCTTTCAGAAAAAACAAAATCACACGTGAATGATGGAGTTGCCACTAACGAATTCATTATCTGTCATGTCCCTGGCCAGTCGGATAGGACATTCGGCGTCAGCAGGGCAAGAACGTACATGTTTGGTACGTAGCTTATATATGCAACTGATGATACAATACAGATTGCTGACAGGCGGTTTGTGAGAACTCCTCGCATAATAAGTCTTATTTTCCTAAGACCCACTAAAGAAACCATAAATTATTCAGCTAATGATAGGGACATGCACCGTGAAATACCGCATTTGACCGATATACGTAAGATGAAAAAAAGCCAGAGCAACAAGAAATATAAAACCATTATAAAACCAACACTTGATGGTGAAAATAACAACAACAGCAGCGGCGGCGATGGTATTGACATTGAGCTTAAAGAAGTGAACAATTGAATCCTGCATTATATACATTATGACGAGCCCATCTACTACAGCCGCTGATATCATCAGCAGGTAATACAGCTCATTCGAATGAGGTTGTTTCAGTAATCTCTGAGCTTGTAGAGTAACGTACCATCGAATAAGTATGGAAACATTAGTTCGAGAACTGCACGAACCAGCACGCAAAGCATATCCTCATAGACATGTTATGATTAAAGGTTTGGATGACTTATTGCAAGCTAATCTTGTAGGTATGATGAAATATTCACTGGAAAATAATGGATTCAAATATATTTTAGTGGCTATTGATACATACTCAAAATTTGCCTGGGCATTACCTGTTGAAAAAAATGGGGGGGGGGGGAGAAATATTGCAGATGTGTTTGCACGTTTGCTGCAATCAGTGACGAATCGATATCCGGACAACCTCCAAACCGATCACGATGGAGAGTTTTACAATAGGTGTTTGAAGACCGTGATGCATCGGTATGGAATACATCAGTATTCCACATTCACCCAACTGAAGGCGAGTATGTTGGAACATCTGAACAGAACAATATAAGGTTAAATGTGTATCCATTTTAATCTTCGTGGCTCCCAGAAATAATTGCTGGCTCAATTATACTATTGAGCCAGACATAGCAAAATAACAATGAGACCAATCGATGTTTATGATAAATAAATCATGAATATGGTGCACTATCGCATTAAAATGCTGTATCCACACCAACAGAAATTTAATGTTGGTGATTTCGTACATATCTCAAAATAAAGCTGGATGTGTTCCTCGCGGAGAGAGTTATAAGACGTTGGGGAAATAAAGCGCTAGTCAAATGGAGGTTTTCCTGTAGCACATAGCAGTTGGAATGATGCCAATGATTTCCTATATAAAGGGGTACACAGTCCACAACCACCACAGTAGCATAACATGAGTGCTAGGAGACGCATTAGAGGAGGCGGTGGTACTCTAGACAAACTGCCAGTGGAATTACATATTCTGGCATATAACTACTGTGGACCTGGAACAAATGCTTGGTACGAGGTGGTAAGGCGAATAACCTGCTCGATGAGGTGTATATGGAACATAACACTGCACAGGTTGCAAATAAAGATCTCCCAAGTCGTCACATTTCAGATAGTATTTTAGCCGATAGGACTAAGGCGACACACATAAAAACAGAAATTGGTATAGGTCAACACACTGCAGCATTTGCAGTTGATAAAACCACGCATGGAAAAATTAAGTTTGGTTTAGGAATGATTAATTTCAGGGGACCTATGAACGCAACTCACTGTGCACTTAAAAAAAAAAAAACAAAAAAAAAAAAACAGGAAGGTGCGAAGCAGAAGTGATATTGAAGAACTGTATCCTGACAGCTAAAAACGCTTTGAAGCAGAAAGGTTCGAGAAGAAGAAAAGGATCGGTTAAAGCACCTCGAGTTGTACCAACACGTAAGACGTCTGACGGTTTTCTTCCATTCCTCATCCCAGCCCTCACCGCTTTCTCGGTGGTAGGGTCCTTAGCTGGTGGTGCTGCACCTATTGCTTGAACGCTCAAGAACGTACGAAAATCTCAAGCGCAGTTAGAAGAAGCAAGAAGACATAACCCCATGATAGAAGCTGCAACCATCAGGAAAGGACTATATTTGAAACCGTACAGGAAAGAGTTTTGTCTATACATATTTTTTAAAAAAAACACGTTAGCAGTCCTACCACATCGGCCACTCAGAAATGCTTGCTGATGTTATTAAGTCTGTTGAAAAAAAGATCAACATTCCAAGATTCTGTACGCGGAATATATTACTGAAGACAATGTGGAAAACTGGTGAACGTAGTATTGTGAATTTAGATCTTGCTGGAGGTCCCGGAAACCACTGGTTGTCATATGTTATGAAAAATGTAAATAGCGTCTACTAATACGACTCATTTGGTGACCTGCAGTCACCGGAAGAATTACGACGATACTTTACTCTCAGAAGAAGTGTATTATTCAATTTTCGGCGGTATCAGGACGTTGATACATGCCTCTGCACAAATCTATACGCCATGTTTCTCTTGACGTTTACAAAGAAGAAGAAGAAGAAGAAGAATATATAAAGACGAGCTTTAAACTTTCCTTCATCAGCTGAGGTACAGACGCAATGTCATACACTTTGACTAATTACGTGCAAATTACTTCCCACTAATTGATTTGAGTGTTGGTGAATGGAGTATTACATTGATTGGACTGGAGACGTACAAAAGCATCCCAAATACCACCGAGGCTAACAACAAACTGCATTTGGATATTAATGGTGAAACAGAGATTGTGAAAATAGAACCTAGTGCGTACGGTATTGACGATTTAAACGACGTCTTAAAACGGTCTGGAAAAGGTATTGAGCTATGTGCAAACATCAATAGACTTAAATCTGAAATAAAGACTGTGAATGTTATGACTGACTTTAACCAGAACGGTTCGTAGTGCGTCTACTGAGTTCCACAAAAGGACCTGTTTTGAAGAAGGGTAATAGTAAATTTTACGAGTCAGATCAGACGAGGCGATACTGCCCGTCAGCACAATTCGAGCCGAGTGTAAGATTGCAACGAAATCCTATCTCAATGACAGTCTGATTCATATTATTTACAAATTTTTCCCTCAGTTGCAATAGGGTATAAGATTGTTGAGATTCCCACCAATTTAATATCCCTTCCAGTGACAGTTCACACATTGAAGTTGCGTATTGTGGACCAAAATAATCAAATTGTAGACATTCGTGACGAGGAAATCATTGTAAGATTAAATCTAAGGCAACACCGGTGTACTGTATAAAACCAGTGCACATTATCCACAGCACGTCGCTTCGCTGCCCAACCGCAAAGTGACAATACGTGCGAACTACGAGTTTCTTAAATCAGCTGGGTTGAAACCTCGCAGCGACGTCCTCACTCAACATAACACGTCCAGTAGAGTTGTTTTGTTGTTGTCTTCAGTCCGGAGGCTGGATGCAGCTCTCCATGCTATTCCATTAAGTGCAAGCTTCTTTATCTCCCAGTAACTACTGCAACCAACATCCTTCTGAATATGCTTACTGTATTCATCTCTTGGGGTCCCTCTACGATTTTTACCCTCCACGCTTCCCTCCAGTACTAAATTGGTGGTCCCTTGATGCCTCAGAACGTGTCTTACCAACCGATCCGTTCTTCTAGTCAAGTTGTGCCACAATTTTCCTTTCTCCCCAATTCTGTTCAATACCTCCTCTACCCACCTAGTCTTCAGCATTCGTCTGTAGCACCACATTTCGAAAGCTTCTATTCTCTTCTTGTACAAACTATTTATCGTCCATGTTTCACATCCATACAAATACCTTCAGAAAGGACTTCCTGACAAATTTATACTCGATGTTAACAGATTTCTCTTCTTCAGAAACGCTTTCCTTGCCTTAGCCAGTCTACAATTTATATCTTCTCTTCTTCGACCATCATCAGTTATTTTGCTCCCCAAATAGCAAAACTCATTTACTACTTTAAGCGTCTCATTTCCTAATCCAATTGCCTCAGCATAATCTGATTTAATCCGACTACATTCCAATTTCCTCGTTTTACTCTTGTTGATGTTCATCTTATATCCTCCTTTTAAGACACTTCCCATTCCGTTCATCTGATTTTTCAAGTCCTTTGCTGTCTGTGACTGAATTACAATGTCATCGGCAAACCTTAAAGCTTTATTCCTTCTTCATTGCTTTTAATTCCTACTCCAAATTTTTCTTTTGTTTCCTTCACTGCTTGCTCAAAATACAGATCGAATAAACTCGGGGATAGGCTGCAACTCTGTCTCACTCTCATCTCAACCACTGCTTCCCTTTCATGCCCCTCGCCTCTTATAACTGCCATCTGGTTTCTGTACAAATTGTAAATAGCCTTTCGCTCCCTATATTTCACCCATGCCACCTTCAGAATTTGGAAGAGATTATTCCAGTCAGTATTCTCAAAACTTTTCTCTAAGTCTACAAATGGTAGAAACGTAGGTTTGCCTTTCTTTAGTCTCTAAAGTAAGCTGTAGGGTCGGTATTGCCTCACGTGTTCCACCATTTCTACGAAATCGAAACTGATCTTCCCAGAGGTTGACTTCTACCAGTTTTTCCATTCGTCTATACAGAATTCATATTAGTTTTTGCAACCGTGACTTATTAAACTGATAGTTCGGTAACTTTCACATCTATCAACTCCTGCTTTCTTTGCGATTGGAGTTATTACATTCTTCTTGAAGTTTGGGGGTGTTTCACCTGTCTCATTCATCTTCCTCGCCAGAAAGCAGAGTTTTGTCATGGCTGGCTCTCCCGTGGCTGTCAGTAGCTCTAATGGAGTGTCGTCTACTCATGGGGCCTTGTTTCGACTTACTTCTTTCAGTGCTCTGTCAAATTCTTCACGCAGTATCATATCTCCCATTTCATCTTCATCTAGGTCCTCTTCAATTTTCATAATATTGCCCTCAAGTAAATCGCCCTGGTATAGACCCTCTATACACTCCTTCCACCTTTCTACTTTTCCTACTTTGCTTAGGACTGGTTTTCCATCTGAGCTCTTGATATTCACAGAGGTGGTTCTCATTTCTCCAAAGGTCTCTTTAATTTTCCTGTAGGCATTATCTCTCTTACCTCTAGTGATATATGCCTCTACATCCTTGCATTTGTCCTCTACCCATGTCTGCTTAGCCATTTTTCACATCCTGTCGATATCATTTTTCAGACGGTTGTATTCCTTTTCGCTTGCTTCATTCACTGCATTTTTATATTTCCTTGTTTCATCCATTAAATACAGTATCTCCTCTGTTACCCAAGGATTTCTTCTAGTCCTCGTCCTTTTACCTACTTGACCCTCTGCTGCCTTCACTATTGCATCTCTCAAAAAAAGGTTCAAATGGCTCTGAGCACTATGGGACTTAACTTCTGAGGTCATCAGTCCCCTAGAACTTAGAACTACTTAAACCCAAGTAACCTAAGGGCATCACACACATCCATGCCCGAGGCAGGATTCGAACCTGCGACCTTAGCGGTCACGCGGTTCCAGACTGTAGCGCCTAGAACCGCTCGGCCACTCCGGCCGGCTTAATCTCTCAAAACTACCCATACTTCTTCTACTGTATTTCTTTCCCCTGTTCTTGTCAAACGTTCCCTAATGCTCTCACTGAAACTCTCTACAACCTCTGGTCCTTTCAGTTTCTCCAGGTCCCATATCCTTAAATTCTTACCTTTTTACAATTTCTTCAGTTTTATTGTACAGTTTATAACCAATAAATTGTGGCCAGAGTCCACATCTGCCCCTAGAGATGTTTTACAATTGAAAATCTGGTTCCTAAATCTCTATCTTACTGAAATTTTCCATTGTCTCCAGGTCTGCCGGCCAGAGTGGCCGAGCGGTTAAAGGCGCTACAGTGTGGAACCGCACGACCGCTACGGTCGCAGGTTCGAATCCTGCCTCGGTCATGGATGTGTGTGATGTCCTTAGGTTAGTTAGGTTTAAGTAGTTCTAAGTTCTAGGGGACTTATGACCACAGCAGTTGAGTCCCATAGTGCTCAGAGCCATTTGAACCATCTCCAGGTATCTTCCACCCATTCGACCTTATTTCATGATTCTTAAACCAAGTGTTAGCTATGAGTAAGTTATGCTCTGTGCAAAATTCTACCAGGCGGCTTCCTCTCCCATTTCTTACCCCAAGTCCATATTCACCCACTTCTTTTCCTTCTCATCCTATTTCTACTATCGAATTCCAGTCCCACAAGACGATTAAATTTTCGTCTCCCTTAATTGTCTGAAAAATTTCTTTTTTCGCAACATACATTTCTTCAATCTCTTCATCATCTGCGGAGCCAGTTATCATATAGTTAGTGTGGTAGGCGTGGGCTTCGTGCCTATCTTGGCTACAATAATGCGTTCACTATGCTGTTCGTAGTAGCTTAGGCGCGTTCCTATATTTTTTATTCATTATTAAACCAACTCCTGCATTACCCTTATTTGATTTTGTATTTGTAACCCTGTAGTTACCTGGTTAGAAATCTTGTTCCTCCTGCCCCCGAACTTCACTAATTCCCACTAATCTAGCTTTAACTTACCCATTTCCCTTTTTTAATTCTCTACCCTACCTACCCGATTAAGGTATCTGACATTCCACACTCTGATTAGAAGATCGCCAGTTTTCCTTCTCCTGATAACGACGTCCTCCTGAGTAGTCCCCGCCTTGAGTTCCGAATGGGGGACTATTTTACCTCCGGAATACAGTAAAGTTGCATGCTACTGGGGAAAAATTATGGATGTAGTTTCTCCTAGCTTTCTGCCATTTGCAACACCAGCACAGTAAAGCCGTTTTGGTTAACGTCACTAGGCCAGATCAGTCAATCACACAGACTGTTGCCTCTGCAACTGCTGAAAAGGCCCTGACCCTCTTCAGGAATCACACGTTTGTCTGGCCTCTGGCCTCTGCCCTCTCAACAGATACCCTTCTGTTGTCGTTGCACCTACTGTACAGTTGTCTGTATTGTTGAGGCACGCAAGCCTCCCCATCAACGGCAAGGTCCATGGTTCATGGGCCGCGGGGGGGGGGGGGGGGGGGGGGGGGGGGATGGTCTCGTAGAGTACGATGAGCGAATTTTACGTCACGAATACTCCTCGCATAAACCTTATGCTTCAACCACATTTAAAATGAAATTAATATTGTCAGTCGCGCTGACGCATCCATTGAAGAGGTTCATATATACGGGGGGATCATTCAAGAAATATCGACAGCAGTGCTACAGTGGAATCCAAGCTTATACGTAATGCTTAAGCATTCCTGTTTCAAGTGATACGCTATGAATTCAGTGGGTCTGAGGTCGACGTTACTTGCAATGTCGACATCACATCAACCCTTAAAACCTATATCACTACTTCACCCAGGGATTTGAATGGTTTAGAAAATGCGGCATGATTCATAGACGATATGGCGGACGATTAACTGCATCCATACCTCTAAAATTGCTTATAGGCTACTTTGAGGACATGAAGCAGATTATTATGAATGCTAAACAGGAACTGATTCTGGTACGGAGTGCGATGGATAATAGCTCATACATTGAAGGAGCTCAAGAGGAGAATATGATCACAATCAGCAGGATATTGTGGAAAATACTTGACATCAGTGTGTCGACGAGCAGTGTTTGAAGCTTTTAAAAGTTCTGAATTCCGGTACGGATCTATAATTAACATTCCGCTCTTGGAAGGTTTTTGATTACCCAGTGCTACCGACTGCAAGTAGACAAACATGGGCTATAAAAACTTCTTCACAGCTAGAGACGCCTAGATTGATCTTACTTCCGTTGCAAACTTATAGAAGAGACAGTATAACAAATAATCCCCCTGTATTCAACAACTGCCAGTTAAGTAATACCAGAGTCTACTTAAATTCAGCATTCTACCAATTGACAGTTTACACCTGGAGTAGGATGAAAATGTATGCGACCTAGCATATGACATGTATGCGAGGTTTTGTGCTTCTTACAATGGAAGTGGTGAAGAAGAAGGAGGAGGGTGTCTAGTCAATCCACGGAAATTCAAGAAGCTATCACCGATCAAGGTAATAGACTGCTTGAAACAGAATGGGATTATTAAGCCTGGACCTACTGAATTTGAATCTTCAGCATATTTCCTAGAACACACTAAAGCGTAATATTTAATTCTGCATCACCATGTGATCAACTACTGCCTGCTCATCGGTGTTGTGCAACGACCTGTATAAATGAACAGGTGCTGCGCTATACACCGAGCACTCGATAGGGGCATCTCAGGTGTGTACAAATGCTCAAGGTTTCTATGACGATGAGCGTATACAGTTCATATTGAAAATGTTGCATTCGTAACTTACACAGAAGACGCCAGAATAACAGAGATATTCTCGGCAAACGATGTATCATTGAGGTCGTTCAAGGATGTGAAGTGCGCTAAAACACAGAAGAATGCAAAGTGGTTAACACAATTTCTATTACTCAAGAACAAGTTAACAAACAGGAAAAGCTAAGTCTCACTTCATGGTCTGCCACAGGCATGGCACCAGCACCAGTTCTCTTCAACCTGTATATAACTGGCACGCCAGAAACCAAGTCACGTAAATTTGCATGCGTTGACAACCTGGCCATCGCGTATCAAAGTAAAAATTTCAACGATCAAGACGAAACAATGAATTCAGACCTGGAAGTCCTGAAAAAATATTACTCCAAGTGGCACCTACACCCAAACCCCAACAAGACAACAACCACAATAACGCATCTTAACAACAGAGAAGCACATAGAAAATTACAGCTTTCTATGAATGGACAGCAGATCAGACATGAGAATAAGCCTAAATATTAGGGTGTGGAGCTAGATCACACTCTAACATACAACAAACACCTAGAAGACACGAACCAGAAACTGAAATCCCTCAATGCTATCTTTTCGAAACTGGCTGGAACGACATGGGGAGCACTTTGAGGACATCAATACTGGCTCTTGTCTACAGCGTAGCTGAATACTGCTCACCAGTATGCTGGATGAAAAGTGCACATGCAGATAAAGCGGACGTCCAGCTGAGGGAGACAATGCGAATAATCTCGGGAACACTCAGGACCACCCCCTGTGCCTGGCTCCCTGTCCTAGCCAACACATAACCTCCTGGAATGACGCGATCACAGCTAGCCCTAAGAAAATACCAAAAAATCCTACTCATCCCGGACCTCCCTATCCACGAAGATCCAACAGCTACAAACAGGGTGGAATCCAGAACAGCTTTCTGGAAAATCGGCGAGGTCCTTCAAGGCTTCAACTAAAAAACAACGTGGAAGGAACTATAAACTGCAAGTGCACACAAAAACTGCGTTTTGGTGGATGACCCCAACAAGAAGATTGAAGGACTGAACCTCCCAAGGAAACTGTAGACAATTTTAAACTGCCTAAGAACAGGTGTCGGCAGATGCAAGCAATTAATGAATAAATGGGGCCTGTCAGACAGCTCTTAATGTGAGTGTGATGAAATCCAAACAATGGACCATTTACTCGTGTGTGAAGTGTACGGATATGATGGTGATTTCAAAGACATACACAGACTCAGTACCTCGGTCTTAAAGTGGCTCAAGAGTATTTGTAATGTTGTACAGTGTTATAAGAGCACCTCTAAAGATTATTGTTACATAGTTGTAAAAGTATATTGTAATTAATGTAATAATGATTGTATTTGTATATGATGAACGAATAAATAAATGAACACATTTCTACCATGCAGTTCACTAGGATGAGCCTGGCATACTCTATAAAGACTTGGTAAAGTCACTTCGATTATTCGACAACGCAGATACCATCATCTAAGTGAAGGGGAGGGAGAAGAGAAGATCTCATGGATTCGTCGAATCTTTTAGTTTGCTGCCATTCAAGACCTGGAATTCTATGGGTATCCTTCTCTCCATCGATTCAACAACAAGAAGATGTGAAAAATAGCGCTGCTGTGTCTGCTTACGAGAAGTAAAATTACTTTTAAGTTGGATGAGAAATAAACGATTTTTTACCTCATAATATGTGTATGATTTCACTTCACCCTGTGCCCGCTTTGACAGTATACATTTTCGTCCAGATGCTATGGCTATAGTTTTCTTCATGCACAGGAGATATAATTTTAGAAATTTTTGCTTACATGTCTTTGGAAGCAGGACTTGCCTCCTGCTCTCAAAACCAAATTTGTGCTGCTTGATAGGTCTAATTCCATTCAACCGTACTATATACACATATCAAAAAAAGTTCTGCATCACCTCGGTTCCAAGAGTCCCGAATCCTGTACAGAAAATTGGAATAGAGATCAATATAAACATCATTTCCGCCCTTTTTATTGCTCATGAAAACCAGACATTGCATGTTGTACCACCTACAGCGAGACTTCCAGATTACTGTACACACCGGTACCTCTAATACACAGTAGCAAATCCTCTTGCATTGATGCATGCCTGTATTCGTCGTGGCATACTATCTACGAGTTCATGAAGGCACTGTTGATCCGATTTGACCCACTTCACAATGGCGATTCGGCGCAGATCCCTTAGAGTGGTTGGTGGGTCACGTCGCCCACAGACAGCCCTTTCCAATCTATCCCAGCCATTTTCGACAGGATTTATGTCTGTAGAACATACTGGCCACTCAAGTCGAGCGATATCGTTATAAGGAAGTTAATCACAAGATGTGCACAATGGGGGCGCGAATTGTCGTCCATGAAGACGAATGCCTGGCCAATATGCTGCGGATATGGTTGCACTATCGGTTGGAGGGTGGCTTTCACGTATCTTACAGCCATCACGGAGACTTCCATGACCACCAGCGGCGTACGTCGGCCCCACATGATGCCATCCCAAAACAGCAGGGAACCTCAACCTTGCTAAAACTCGCTGAAGAGTGTGTCTAAGGCATTAAGCCTGACCGATTGCTTCCAAACACTTCTCCGATGATTGTCTGGTTGAAGGCGTATGGGACACTCATCGGTGAAGAGAACATGATGCCATTCCTGAGCGGTCCACTCGCCATGTTGTTGGACTCACCTGTATCGCACTGTATGGTATCGTGGTTGCAAAGATAGACCTCGCCATGGAAGCCGGGAGGGAAGTTGCGCATCATGCAGCCTAATGCGCACAGTTTGAGTCGTGACACGACGTCCTGTGGCTGCACGAAAAGCGTTATTCAACAAGTTGGCGCTGCTGTCAGGGTCCTCGGAGCCATAATCGGTAGGTAGCAGCCATCCACTGCCGTAGTAGCCCTTGGGCGACGGGAGGGAGGTACGTCATCGACAGTTACTGTCTCTCTATTTCTCCTCCATGTCCAAACAACTTCGCTTTGGTTCACTCCGAGACGCCTGGACACCTCCCTTGTTGAGAGTCCTTCTTGGCACAAAGCAACAATGCGGACGCAATCGAACCGCGTGATTTGTCGTCTAGGCATGGTTGAACTACAGACAACACGAGCCGTGTACCTCCTTCCTGGTGGAATGACTAGAACTGATCGGCTGTCGGACCCCCTCCGTCAAATAGGCGCTGCTCACGCCTGGTTGTTTACATCTTTAGGCGGGTTTAGTGACATCTAAGAACAGTCAAAGGGTCTGTGTCTGTGGTAAAATATCCACGCCCAACATCTATCTTCAGGAAGTCTGGGAACTGAGGTGATGCAAAACCATTTTTGATGTGTGTATTTTGTAATTCCCTGTCTTAAACTTTACTTCCTTAATAGAACTCATCTTCAGAAAAAACTAATAATGTCTTTCGTATCATGCACAGCCTTTGTATATGGATACACTAAGCAAAAGAGGATAGGTTTTTCGGTAAATAAAAACAAAGACGTATTTTTTTCGTTTATTCAGTTCACACAAATACAGTTCAGTTCTTGAGATTTCAATTCAGTTCTTGAAGTGCAATAAAGTTCTTGAAGTACAATTTGACTATACTAGTCCACTCTAGACATACTTTTACCTTACATACTACAACAATAACAAGTTCGAAACTGTTTTTAGATTTCTGTTTTTTCCCAGAAGCACTGGATCAGAATGTTTACAATTTTTCAGATACATAAATCTACTCTAAAAGCTAATGTGGAGACACTTTTACTACAACTGAATTCCACAGCAACAGTAACATAGCTTTCACAATAATTCTGGTGGATGCACACACTTAGAAACTAATTTCCACAGACCCAATAGCAAAGGTTTTTCGGCAATTCTAATTCTGATGGACTGTGAGCTATGTAGATACGGATACACTTAAAAACTAATCTGACGTAGATGGTTAGCGAAAGAAGAAAACCGCAAAACTATTCTCTTTACAAGACGCACTAAAAGAAGGTGTAATTAAATGAATGACGGACACTAACTTCACTTAACGATGGTTTATTCAGAACTTGCATATAAAAAGCGCGGAGAAAACTGCCTGTTGCCAGAACACGTATAGTATATATACAGCTACAGAACATTCCAGTATAGAGAGTGACATTTGTGGATACTTCTAGAATGTACTCGAACAGAATATAGAAATTAAAATTTTACAATCCAGGTGAGTTTTGAGTTCACGACTCTCCATGCAACAGCTAGTATCATAACAACTATACCTCAGTGACCGAGCTTCTCAGCTTCTTCTGCGACATTGCTCCTTCTTTACGAGAACAGCGTCTCGGTGTTACGTCGTCCTAGTCCGGAAACGAGTCATCGGTCCTGCATACTCCGACTCCTGATGACTGATTCTCGCCCTGGCGGTGATCTTCTTAGAACTTCTTTTGCCGCTACGCTCTTCGTCACCTTTCAGCTTGTTGCCTGTCGTTGGAACTTCGAATTTATCCTGGGTTTCAGGATCCTTATAGGGCTTCATTCGAGGGACGTGAACCGTATCTCTGATCTTTCGTCGTCTTGTGTCGGGGTCGATATCTTACAACCTTATGAGGTCCAAAGTAGCGCCTGAGGAGCTTCTCAGAGAGACCAACCTTCCGAACAGGAGTGAAGATCCAGACGAGGTCACCAGGCTGGTAGACAACAGGGCGGTGGCTCGCATTATACCTTCGGCGTTCGTTTTCTTGAGCCTCATCTCTGGTTAACACCTGGCGGATGTAGCCGTCGTCCACGTCATCAGGATGTAACGGAAACACAGTGTCCATCGTCGTCGTCGCCTCACGCCCATGCACCAGGAAACATGGCGTAAATCCTGTGGTGTCTTGTTTGGCGGTGTCGTAGGCAAACGTCACGAAAGTTAGCACCTCATCCCAGTTGCTCTGCTCAACATTGGCCAGCATTGATAGCATGCCGGCCAAGGTATTATTGAGTTCAATTATCCCGCTGGTTTGCGGATGGTAGGCAGTCCTCATATGATCAGTAACGTTGCACCGACTGTTTATCTCTCTCACAATATTCGATTGAAAAACTTTCCCTCAATCCGTAATTAACGTCCTTGGGGCACCGTGTTTTAATACAATGTCTTCCACGATGAACTTGGCTACCTCGGATGCTTCGTCTGATTTCACGGCTTTTGTAATGGCATAGAGTGTCAGATAATCAGTGTAAGCAATAATTCACCTATTACCGCTAGCAGACGTTGGAAATCGCCCTAGGAGGTCAATCTCAACACACTGGAAAGGCGTTTCGGCTGGTGGAATTGTTATGAGTCGGCCAGGTGGTTTCTGAGTAACTGCGTTTCTTCTCTGGCACTCTCGATAGTGAAAAACATAGTGACAGACGCTCCTAAATAAACCTGGCCAGAAAAATCTCTTGCGTATTCCATCGTATGTCTTAATAAATCCTAAATGTCCGACCTCAGGTGTGTCATGGAATTTCTGTAAAACATCTAAGTTCATGTGTTTAGGAATCACTGGTAGCCACCTCTTTGCAAACGGATCAAAGTTTTTCTTGCAAAGTAATCCATTAACTACCTTATATTGTCTTTTCACATCCTCTGACAGATTTAAGGCAAACATAATTTGAGATATCTTGGCATCCTTCTTCTGCTTAGCAGAGAGATCAGGGAGTGCAGTTAGACAGTCACTATCTTTATCAAAGTCTTGAAGGTCTTGCATAGGGTTTCTTGAGACACAGTTGGCATCTTGGTGTTTTCTTCCACTTTTGTACACTATGGTAATGTCATACTCTTGAAGACGTAGTGCCAACCTGGCGAGCCGTTGTGTTGGATCCTTAAGACCTGTCAACCAACAAAGTGAATGATGGTCTGTAAAAGCTGTGAATGGCCTTCCATAGAGATACTGTCGAAATTTGCACATGACCCAGATCACAGCAAGACATGCTCTTTCTGTAGTTGAGTAGTTTCTCTCGGCTTTTGTAAGTGTCCTAGAAGCATAGGCTATAACCTTCTCTTTTCCATCCGAAATCTGCACCGGAACAGCACCGATCCCATACCTGCTGGCATCTGTATGTAGTTCTGCAGGTGCTCTCTCATCATACAGACCGAGTACAGGGTCAGTCGTCAGAGCTTTTCGCAGCACATCAAAAGAATCTTGTTGAGAACCACCCCAGATAAATTTAGCATCATCTTTTAACAACTCTTGAGGTGTCCTGGCTTTGATACAGAAGTCTTTGATAAAATGACGGTAATAAGAACATAATCCGAGGAAGCTTCTCAGATCTCTAACACTTTTAGGAATAGGAAATTCCGTTATAGATCTCACCTTTTCTGGATCTGGCCGCACACCTTCGTTTGACACAAGGTGTCCAAGTATTATGATTTCTTTTGCTCCAGAGAGACGCTTTCGTGGATTAAGTTTCAGTCCGGCTTGCTGGAGACATTTAAGAACGGCACTCAGTCTTTTTATATGTTGATCAAATGTCGCTGAGAACACTATAATGTCATTTAAATAACAAAGACACATCGTGCACTTCAGGTGCCGTTCAAAAGCTTCTGGTGCATTACACAAACCAAACGGCAGTATTTGAAACTCAATGAGGCCCTCAGGAGTGATGAATGTAGTTTTCTCACTATCAGCCACATATACTTCGATTTGCCAGTATCCCGAGTACATGTCCATCGCTGAGAAAAATTCAGCCCCCTTCAGACAATCTAGTGTATTCTCAATTCGTGGAAGAGGGTAAACGTCCTTTTTAGTTATCTTATTAAGCTTCCTGTAATCAACACAAAAACGCCAACTACGATCCTTCTTCCTGACGAGGACCACTTGTGACGACGATGGGCTCTGCGAAGGCTGAATGATGTCATTTTACATCATTTTCTCTACCTGGTCGCGAATCATTCAGCTTTCGTTTCTGACACATGGTATGCGCTCTGGCCTCTTGACTGATCGTCTCCCGTGCTAATCCGGTACTTCACCGTCGATTTGTCTAATTTGCTCTTCACCTGTGGATTGGAGCATTCAGAGAACTCTTGAAGATTGGCAAGTAGCTTATTCTGTTGTCCCTTAGTGAGATCTAGTGACAGTCGAGCTAGAAGATCTTGTCTCGTAGTGGAAGCGCTAATTTCACCTACAGACTGGGTAGAGGAGGTTTCAATGACGCTCAGCTGTTCTGCAATTAACGACTCTGTGTTTTCTATGCACATGAGTCTTGGAAGGATCTACGGTTCTCGGTGACAGTTAACTATCCACAATTCACCGAATCCGTTCATAAACGAGACGACAGAGGCTGGGATGACCAAGTTATTCTACAGTGGTATGCGTCTCTTACATTCCACTACAAGATCAATGGGTTGATGCATGGTATGACACGTGACAGTTACGTTTCTACCGCTGACTGCAAGAATGATCACTGCATCCAGTACACATAGTCTCTATACACTCAGACGCACATCTTCCTGCCCACAGTGTCTCATCTGGTCTAGCATAATCTTCAAGCGACCACAATCTATAACTGTCTGAGAAGCTTTAAGAAGTCCCATCCGAGAATGACGCCATAGCTACACTCTTATAAGACGGTGAATTCTAAGGGCTGTGTATGGCCACTTATACCCACACGAATGACACATCTTCCTGTAGGTTTTACACATTTCTCATTAGCCACCTTCAGCGGAGATGTTTTGCTGTCGACGAATACGGTTTCTGTAACTGGAGACGGTACTTCTCCGAAATGAATGAATATGATGCTTCAGAGTTCACAAGAGCTTGGACTGGTCGGCCATCCATGAGGACATCGGCGTAGTTTCCGATCATTCTTGTAGTGATCGACGGCGGAGGATTTTTCTCTTAGGCGGCCTCACCTCCAAGGAAGGTCGTACCATTTAGTTTTCCAGGTTACGGCGGCTAGGTTATCGGCTGGAGCTTCTAAACGGCGATGGAGACCTAGATCGGCGTGTTGCGGATCGTCCTCTCCAGCGGCTAGCTTGCAGCGATGGTGACCTACGTCGTCCTGCACCCACATCCTCTTGTTCATCTTGGTGTCCCGGAGTTGGCGTCGGCTACGATCGGTCTGCTGTCTTCTGGCGCTGGCGTCATCAAATATCCGCGGCCTTTCTCGACAATAGCGCATCACATGTCCCGGTCGTCCGCAGTGTAAACATACTGATTGGTTATCCTGGGTCCTCCAGACGTCAGTCTTCCTTGGTGCCAAAACAGTTTCCTCATGCGGCATTGTCGGTACGTAACTCCGCCTGGGTCTCGACTTTTTCACCGTTTTAAAGGGAAATGAAGGACAAGAGACTGGGTTCAATGTCTGTTCCACTTACTCCCTTATGACCTCTTGGAGCGCCTCGGTTTTTTGTTCGCCGTGAAATCCAAGTGCCTTCTGAACATTCTCTCTGATTATCTCACGAAGAACACTTTTGAAATAAGTTTCTTCCTCCATCACAGGCATCGATACGACGTTTGGAAGCCGTTCAAACTTCTTGCGTGTAACTCCTTTTTGATGCATTGTCTCGATATACTGGCACCATTTTATGAAAACGTCTGCCGTGGAAAACTCCTTCAGTGTAGGTCTTGATACATGTCCTCAGCAACACCATTCATGAGATGTGCAACCTTATCTTCCTCCTTCATCCTAGGATCCACTATTTTACACAACTGCAAGACGTCTTGAATGTAGGATGCTGTAGTTTCTCCTGGACGCTGTGACCTGCACTTTATCTTCAGCCTTGCACTTCTGTCGTTGTGTGTCGCCGAAATACTTGCGCAGTTCCGCCTGGAATGCTTCCCAGCTCATGAACTTTTCCTCGTTGTTCTCATACCATTGCTTGGCAGTGTCCTCCAAGTAGAAAAATACGTTATCCAAACACACAGTGTCATCCCATTAGTTAAATTTGGCTATACGAATTCATTACCATGGTACTCCGCCGTGTGCTGCTCGCATTGATGCCGTTCATAGCTTGGCATCTTGTAATAGCGATAGTGGCGTCTCGCTTTCTTAGTGTGTTCACTGGCGACACTACGTTTGCCCACCTTGTCTGCCCGTGAGTGTCAGCAGCTGCGCTTATCAATAGCGCATACTGTGGTACCATCTCTGGAGAGGCCTCTTGTACTTACGGGTCGTCGTGAGTCAAGGACAGTTGAGTTGGGAGAGAGCAGCAGTGAGGGCCAGACAGCCAGTACTCGCCTGACCGCTGGCAACATACAGGCACTAACCGACGGAAGGATGTGGTCGCGGGAGTGCATGACCGCGTGAGGGACTGGATTCAGCGAGACGTAGTTGAATGGACCGTGATAGTCGAGCAGTGCAACTTTCACCTGTTTGTGTGTATCTGCCTGTCGAAGTGCCCTCATGGCAATAAGTTGTCAGTTGACGATTTATACTCGGATCTTTCCTGTGCCTGACTTGAGTGGGGATGACAGTTGGTTGGTCGTTCGGTCGCTCATCGCAGCAGACGACGTGCATGATTTTCCGACCGCTTCTGCCTTCTGTGTGTTTGTGCCGACTTATAATTCGTCTGTGTTGTTTCACAGTGACTGGTTTTAGTATTGTTGGAGACGTTGTGGAAGTGTCTTTGCGGATTCGTGTGTATCGTGTGCGGTTTTTAATGTTCAGTTATTTAAATTCTGGCTGCGTTCTGGTGTCGGGAGTTCGGCTTCCGAGCGGCGAGGAGGTCCGTAGCTCTAGGTCAGGCCAGGACCGCTGGCGGCGTACAGGCACTGTCGGACCGAGGGGCTGTAGCCGACGACCAAACCCAGGACGTTTGAAGTTGAGTGAACCGTGTCCAGAACTGAAACCTCCACTGTTTGAGATCTCGCTGTTGTATGCGTGTTGCTGCTCCGAGGGTCGCTGAGACCAACCACAACAAGTGGAGTCTGTCAGGTTGACAGAAGCTATTATCCGCCTTCTACTCCTTGATGTTAGTTTGGATTTAGTATTATTCTTGTTAGTGAAGTGCAACCAGCGACATTTTTTCCTTGTGGCCACTAACGCCTAAGTTACCTGCCCTGAAGGTTTCCATACTTTTCCGGCAATGTACCTTTCCTCATCATGTTGATGCTGTCCGACACGGCGTGTAGTTCGACAGCCTCTTGAATTGAACTGTGCGGAATATAACTCTCTTTGTCCAACTACTGTCCGCAGCTCGTGGTCGTGAGGTAGCGTTCTCGCTTCCCGCGCCTGGGTTCCCGGGTTCGATTCCCGGCGGGGTCAGGGATTTTCTCTGCCTCGTGATGACTGGGTGTTGTGTGATGTCCTTAGGTTAGTTGGGTTTACGTAGTTCTAAGTTCTAGGGGACTGATGACCATAGATGTTAAGTCCCATAGTGCTCAGAGCCATTTGAACCATTTGCGATATGTTTCTACAAGTACATAACTCAAAATGTTTATTTACACAAATAATACACTCCATATCCGCTCTATTAGTGGCACGACAGGCTTTTAATCAGTATTCCACTCTCTCCAAGCGTTTTGCACCACTGCAGACTCAACATTAGCACTTATTCAATGGCGCAGACGTGGTAGATCACGAACTGGTGTCTCGTACACTTGTCCCTTTGTAAACCTCCACAAAAAGTGATGTAATGTTTGGGCTTACAGGGGCCCAAACAGTCGGTGGACTATCTCTCTTAGTCCAGAGATATGGAAATTCATGACTCAAGAAATCCATTGCAATGTTCGCAAAAAGGCAGGGCGCGCCATCTTGTTGAAAGTTCACGTCACGAGGAAGTTGTGGCGCAGTATACACCTCCAACATGTCCGCGTACGTTGTTGCATTATTTGTAGGCTCTGCGAAGAAGAATAAGCAGGCCTGTAACCCTGTCCTTGAAAAATCCAAATCAAACATTCAGTTTCGGAGAGTGACGTTCGCGCTCAGTCGCTATGTGTTTTGTTCCCCATATGTCACAATTATGTGTGTTTACAGTGCTGGAAATGTGGAATGTAACCTTGCCCGAGAAACATACGAAATCAAGGAATGCCTCGTTTTCATCCATTTTTGCCAGGATTGTCTCAGCAAATGTCTTTCATCACGGTCTGTCCTTATGTTTGATTTTGTGACGAAGCTGCAGTTGTAATCCCGTAGGTGCAACCTTTTATGGGTGTCATTATGCACTGACGAACGAGTTATGTGTGGCTGCCTACTTGCTTGTCACATTGATTTACGAGGGCTCAGAATGGAAGGATGTACGGATTAATTAAACAGCAGCCTCTGGAACTGCGTGTTTCGCATGATGGTCCAGCAGCGAAAGCAAACTCATAGTATCCCGAAGCCGCTTTTCCCATGTCTTGATTATTACGTAATTGGGAACATCGTAAGTGAGTAAAATAAAGTCGTATAGCTTGTTTGGCTTGGAGACCGAGAAGGACATGTTCAGCAGCCTAATGCGTGTGTGTATTGGTGGTGTAACGAAAATATAAACTTCTTCGCGCGTCTCCCCACGTCGTAGGTTCGAGTCCTCCCTCGGGCATAGGTGTGTGTGTCGTCCTTAGCGTAAGTTATTTTAAGTTAGATTAAGTAGTGTGTAGGCTTAGGGACCGATGTCCTAAGCAGTTTGGTCCCATAACAGTTAAACAAGTAAACTGCTTCTTTCAGTACAAAACAATGTCGGACCGCGTCCCTCTTCTTGCGCGCGGTCCTCGTCAGTCCCGTTGTACCTGGCGTTGGTGTTGGGTGCGTCTTCATGTATGGTAGTGGGTCCACTCTACTGTCCTGGTTCTTTCTTGTTCAGAATACTTTCATGTAATAATTACGTTCTCTTACCCGGTATAGCCCAACTGGGTGGCACTCTCTAAAAAATTAGCTTTATAAATTCGATATCTCGGACTTTGCATAATTAGTGAGTGATGTTCGTGTAGTAGGGCCCAAAACTCTAGCTCTTTATTACTGCCCTCTCGGAAAAGATAAAGTACAGTCGGTCCCCGAATCCATGTCACATCGTTGGTCTTTGTTCGGGGAAAATATGTCATTTCTGGCAGAAGTAGCATCGGTAGTTCTATTATTTGCGGAACCACCCGAAGGAGGAAGGCGATCATTTCTCGGACCAAACACCAAACAGCCGCGGAAAATCCGCTTATCAGGCGATGTTCGTCTGTGTCTATAACTTTGCACTATATATACTATTTGACACAACAGTGCGCGCGTCCCCGTATCAAGATGTACGTAATGCACTGTACGCCATACAATTGACCATGTTACAGTTGGTTGTCGCCTTTCTACGGCATTACTCGTCCGTCCTTAAGTTAACGTGCGATATATATCACGTGCCGTTGCCATCCTGGAAGTCGGTAGTTCCATATGCACATAACTGTGTTTCACAAAGAAGATTCGTATGTGAGCAAGTGATAATGAGTTTTGAGCCAGGGATACCGATGCCAGCCGAGAAGATGGTGCCATTTCGTCTATCAAGATGTCCGTCAGACTTGTGTGTTGTTGTGTCCACATATTTATCATCGTGCTTACGTAAATAGCCACTGCTGGGTCGCGGACGTGGACTAGCCTAAGACCTTCTAGAGTACTGGGAAGGGTGAGGGTTTTGTATCAGACCTTACAAAGCACCCCTGTGATCACAAAATATCCTAATCGTGCGAGGATACGACACGCCAAAGCCACCAGCATAGGAAAAACCAGGGCCAGGAGGGGGATGCGAGAAGCTAGGTAAGTGTTGGCAAAGGTGATCCATTGCATCATGTCCAAAGCCCTTAACCCGTGACTTCGAAAACTCACACGAAATGTTTGCAGAAGATGTCTGTAGCTGACTGCTGCTGTGTGTCAAAAGTGTTTAATGAAGATAATTCCCAAGAATTTCATCTTATCTATCAACTGTAATGATGCTATACTTCCCGCTTTGAGACCTCTTCCGATGTTCATTGCTCTCGACTTTGGATGTTCGTACGACTTCTCGTAGCTATAACACAAAAATTAATCCAATGCATAGTCGCTCTTGCGTCGTTGTCCGACCGTGCTAAAAACACAAGGTCATCCGCGTGTGTTTCACATGTAAAGTTGTGGTGCCCTTTCGTCATTCCTTGGAGTCGGTTCCGGAGCCCTCAGAGCAGCGGCTCCAGAGAAATGGCATTAAGTATTGTCGACAGCGAACACCCTTGTCTGACCTATCGTGTGATAGCGATGGGCCCCACCACGCGTCCATTGACGGGCACTCTGAATGAGACACCGTGGAGTAGTCACATCACGAAGGTGACAAAACTCTGTGTAAACTTCATTTGCTTCATTACTTTCACAAGAGAGACGTGGCTCACCCTGTAAAAGGCACTATCGAAATCTACCGATACCAGTACTCCTCGGAGACGACATGCTTAGTCCAGTGCGATCACATCGCAGTAATCGCTGAGTGGTGTTTGTATATTATTATACCCTCCTATCTGAGTTTGGTGGAGGGATATTACTTGGCGAAGTAAGCGCTTAAAACGTGCTGCATGTATCCAGGTTTAGATCTTGTAATTGCAATTAAGAATGGTCAGTGACCTGTAGGCCTATATCCGTGTGCCGAGATGGATGTATAGGGACGATCATTCCATCCACAAAGACGGGTGGAAGAGCACATTGGGAGACATCAATTCGCGGTGCATGGCTGTTCATTGCGGAGCAACGAGATCTTTAAATGTACTATATAACTCTAAAGGAAACCCGTCGGGCCCCGGAGACTTGTTCGCCGCTCCCTTATCGAGCGCTTCTATTACGTTGTCATCTGTGACTTCCCCCGTTAAAGCTCTCTCGGGTATCGCGGAGGTTCGAGTCCTCCCTCGGGCATGGGTGTGTGTGTTTGTCCTTAGGATAATTTAGGTTAAGTTGTGTGTAAGCTTAGGGACTGATGACCTTAGCAGTTAAGTCACATAAGATTTCACACACATTTGAACATTTTTTTTGGGCGCCGCGTCGAGGCATGCGGAAGGCATTCGTAGGACATCAGGGAAGGCTCCGTCATCGGGATGCGCTCCTCAACAGAGCTGACCGTATTGTTCCACAAAGGCGTTGACAATGTGTTTTTGCGTTGTCCAACGGCAACCATCCGGCAGTACGACCGTCTATATTACGGTTCTGCGGCTATGTTGTTTTCCTCTGATAACGTGATACATTGACGGCGATCCTCCACGGACTCGTTCAAAGGCCCTTGCGCGGACTGCGACACCCTCCAGGCGGCGTGGTGCTATGGAAATTATTTGGGACTGTGCTCGTCTTATAGCAGCACTACCATCCTGTGAAGGCGCTTGAACAGAAAGTTCGCGGAGCATCGTGAAGTAAAATTCCGTCGTAAGGCGCCTCCACATCATCTGCTCCCTTCCGTATGCAAACAACGCTCGGCGGAACGCAGGCTTAACGAATTCAAGCCATCATTGCATTGCAACGTCGTCGGATATGTCGGGAGGTATAGTTCACATATGTGCAGAGTGTCTTGGATTAAGCGTCCGCACTCAGTTTCCCTGAGGTGTACAGAATTCAGTTTTCGAACACCGCGACTCCTCCAAACCCGTTGACGACGTAGGGAAACCGTACATACGTATCCTATGTGATTTGAAAAGACGACCAGCCACAATTCCGCATCGAGAATCGTAGATTTGAGACGACGTGTTACGTAAATTCGATCTAGACGACTTGCTGAGTGACTGGTGACATAGGTATAGCCGCGTCAGTCGCGTCTCCCACGTCCTCTATCAACTACTGCAGCTCCTTGCATGAGTTATAGGGTAGGTGTTGATCCTTTAGTCCGAGCAAGCAGTTGAGCAGTTGAAGGAGCCTCCAAAAAATGACATGTTCATACCGGCCTAAGAATTGTGGCGCAATCTCCTCCGCGTAAAATCGGGATCGATCGTGCCTTCTGTCGAATCCCGACGGTGCGTAGATGTTAACGATCCGTACCCCTATCGCTGTGAGCGCCAGTCCTCGGCCACTAAGCCTTCCCGTGAAACTATCGCTGCTCCGCTGCCGCCGTCTGTAGTTGGTGTAATGTTTGCATTGTACTCACATAGATCGGGGAATCTCTCGACTCATACTCCCTGCAGAAGGACGATGTCAACGTCTGACGCACGCTGCATGACTCGTAATAACTGCAATTTGCCCATTGTTCTAATGGTATTAATGTTAACATTGCGGCTGCATCCTCGATCTGTGAATCAGTATCGGTTTCATCGGCCCATTTCTGGAGGTCCATCTCTCGTCGTGCTTCTCCCGTGCTTGTTCGAAGACAGAGGTGTTCCTGCGGGTATGGATGGACTCCTCCCGGCGGATCTCCTTCCGGTGGGTCTTTGTTCAACTCCTGTCTCGCGTGACTCGTGTCGTACTGCTGTATGAGAGGAAGAACCTCCCGTTGCGCATCCGAATTCACTGTGTTGGCGTTACACGCAACTCCGTCTGGCGTGGAGTGCATTAAGCATGTGCTTGATGGAGCTACCCGTCATTTCGTTTGGCGCTTCGACGATCGTGGTTTGCGCGTGTGCGCCTCCGTGGTCGAGCACGTAAGTGACTTCGGTGCTCAGGGACGAAAGTAGATGTCGGCACAAGCGTAGGATCAATTTCCACCCTCCTACAGATCCTTTCCCGTTGGTTAACGGCTTCGCCGGGGTGGCAGAAGTGTGCGTCGCTTCTTCACCACTGCTCCAAGTGGTTGCTAAGCTGTCAGGATGGTGGAGTTGGTCATTCTTTTGGATGGAATCTGTTCGAAACGCGTCCGCATACGTTAGTGTAAGCGATGTCATCGCGGAAAAGTGGACATGTGATAGCCAGTTAGAACTTGCCCAATCCACCGCTGCAAGCATTCTGATAGGACGTGCTCTTCTTTCCCGCATCCTGAGCATGTTTCGGGTTGTCCATCGTAAATGACTACAGCTCTGCATCCGCCAATGAACAAGTATGAGGGTACATACTGTGTCAGTTCTGTTCTGGTTTGTCGCACCCCATTGAGAACGGGGTAGGTCGTGAAGTTGGACCACTTTTCCTCCACGTGGCTAAGCACTCTTCCCTATGGGCGCAGAGCATCCATCACCAAGTTGGACGGAACATCGAAGGGAAGTTCGAAGATGTGAGTGTTTCGTAATCCCAGTCCTGCGTGATCAATAGTTGCCTCTCCAACATGTCCATCGGAGTGACGAAATTTGAGTCCACGTTTAGTGTCTCGAATGATTTTTTCAGACACTGCATCATTAATCAGTTTGACGTAGACAACACTGTTCACAATGGGGGGAGGTGTATTCCAATAAGTTCCTTATAATCAAGTTTAATTTCGTCTCATAGGAATATTTGCGAGGTGCCGGGGCTAGCAGTGTATTTAACACTGAATTCTTCTAGAATCTTCATACGTAAATGATGTTCTAAGCCCCCCCCTCCCCCCTCCCCGTATTCTAACTCCGACTTTTGCTGTTGCACATGGATTAAAAAGAAACGCCAACTGACTATAATCGACCCTGCAAGTGGAGTAGAAAAGAGTTTGGCACCTGCAATAATTTAATTTGATAGACATTAATTAAATAAAGGAAAGTTTCAGTAACGTAGTGAGAAATGAAAGGGTTGCTCTGTAAGTAGGCTGTTTATGTTTTCTTTATGTAAGTTTGCTGTTTATGTTTTCTTATTGGCAACGTTACGTAGCGCTCTCTGTATGAAAATCACTGGCTGTGCTGTGTGCAGTATGTCGCTAGTTTGCATTGTTGCCTGCCATTGTTGTCATGAACTGCTATAGCTGGATGTGAACAGCAGATAGCGTTGGGCAGTTGGAGGTGAGCCGCCAGCAGTGGTGGACGTGGGGAGAGAGATGGCGGAGTTTTGATAATCTGTAAGACTGAATGTCAATTATGAATATTAAGGTAAATACATTGTTTGTTCTCTATTAATATCTTGCATTTGCTAACTATCCCTATCAGTAGTTAGTACCTTCAGTGGTTTGAATCTTTTATTTAGCTGGCAGTAGTGGCGCTCGCTGTTTTGCAGTAGCTTGAGTAGCGAAGATTTTTGTGAGGTAAGTGATTTGTAAAAGGTATAGGTTAAAGTTAGTCAGGGCCATTGTTTTGTAGGGGTTATTGAAAGTCAGATTGCGTTGCGCTAAATAATATTGTGTGTCAGGTTAAGCACAGGCTTGTATAATTGTTCTAAGTGGACGTTTCACATGTATAAATTGTTCAAAGGGGACGTTTCATATGTCGACCCTTAGCCTAGGATACCTCACTGGAATCTTCTGATTTTTTTCTTGTAGTTTGTGTATTTAGTGTAGCTTTTGTTTATTGCTAGCGCGTAATTGTAGAGAGAATCTCCTTTGTAGTTGCAGTCTTTCATTGTTGTACAGTAAAACAGTTGTGGCATGCATGTAGCTTTGCGCCAAGTATTTCGCTGCTGCAATTAACTAGATATTATTTTCAGTGCTATGTTAATGTGTTCTCTTGTTTTTGCTATTCAAGTTGTGCTTTTCTGTGTTGTCGTGTGAAATATTGTGACAATAATGGCGTGTGAAAAACGTAACACTAGGCTCCAAACTAAATTGAGAAATAATAGTGACGACGAGCGTAGCTTATCAGCACCACTGGGTAGTGAATTAACTAATATTCAAAGTAGTAATTTGGTAACTGTGCATAGGGAAATGGAGCGGGCGTCAGACAATGGCGTAGGCAGTGAAACAGGTAGTGAACAGGGAAGCATTGTCGATCGATCGGTCGGCAACAGCTCGCCTCAGGAATCCGAAATGATAGGACACAATTTTGCAAATACTGTAGATTCAGGTTTTGCGTCCTCACCGTTTTCTCAAATGAGTCAAGACACATTTTCCGCTTGTCAAAATGTGAATGTTGCCGGTGCAAATTCACTGCCGAAAAGCACTGAGGAACATGTTTCAGACACCAGTGCATTGTTATTACAGTTAATGCAACAAATGGGACAAAGGCTACAAAAGTTAGACACAACGCTTGAACAAAATCAGAAACAAATGGGACAGAATCTTCAAAAGTTAGACACAATGGAACAAAATCAGAGACAAACACAGCAAAAGCTTCAAAAGTTAGACACAATGGAACAAAATCAGAGACAAACACAGCAAAAGCTTCAAAAGTTAGACACAATGGAACAAAAGCTTCAAAAGTTAGACTCAGTGGAACATATGCTTGAACAAACACGTGAAGATTTAACTACTGAGTTACATAAAATAGAATCGAAATGTCAGAAAGTCTGTAATGACGTAAAAACACAAATTTGTGAGCATTTCCAACCTATTTTTTCGCGTCATGAGAATGTATTACAGAATCACGAAGCAGCCATAAAAGAACTGCAAACCATTGTTCATGAAAATCATGAGACCTTGTGGGCTAAAATTGACTCAGTTGCATCTACCGATTCGGTTACGCAACTGGCAAAAACTCAGGAAAACTTAAAGAACACAGTAGATTCGATTTCAACACAAATGGACACTCTGAAACTTGGTTCAGAAAAACACACTGAGGAAATGTGTTCACTATCGGAGAAAGTAGCTGAACTTTCGGATCAGGTCACTAACTTATCTACAAAGGTAGATGATGATCTGAATGACACAAGACCCGTAGCCTTCACTGACACAGAAGACTATGAACAAATAGGAAAATTCAAACAAAATCAAAATCAAATTAATACACAGTATAAAAGAGAAATCCGGGAAGTACAAGATCAGTTGACGCAGGTGATACAAGAATTACGTATTTCAGAGGACACTCGCGCCCCAATACTGGAAGAGGGACATAGAAATACGGAAAAGCCACAATATAATAACACAGAGCATTTCGGTAATTATGAAAGCAATTGGCAAGGTGCACCGAATTTTCAGATGGAACCGCCGACACGACGTAACAATGACCGATATGTGACTCGCCGACATGATGATTTTGACTATAAGCTGTTCATTACTACACGTAAATTCAAAACATTTAAGAATTCTGGCAACGACATTCATCCACAAGCGTGGCTCCATCAATTCTCTCATTGTTTTCCTCCCAACTGGTCATTAGAACACAGATTAGAATTTATGTGTGGCTACTTGGAGAATGAACCAGCTGTAAGAATGCGATCGGTCATTCACGATTGCCACAGTGAAGGAGAATTTTACCATGCCTTCCTCTCAGCATATTGGTCTCAAGCTACACAAGACCGCGTAAAACATAGCATCATGATGATGAAACACTTTGAACAATCTGAATTTTCCAGTCTTGTCAAATATTTTGAAGACATGTTGCACAAGAATCAGTACCTATCAAACCCATACAGCCCCTCAGAACTCATCCGCATTTGCTTAATCAAACTGCCTGAACATTTACGACACATTATTTTGGCAGGACGTTGCAAAGACGACATTGAAGCTTTTCAGGGACTGTTACAAGAACTGGAAATTGACACAGACAGTCGTGGGATGCGAAAACAGGAAATCAATCACTACAGGTCACACCCGTCACAATTCCGTGACGACAGAAATAATAACTGGACACGACAAGTCTATTCTTACAACGCAAATCGTGACCAAAACAGACACCACCCGTATGACAACCGTTGGCAGAGTAGTAATAATTACAGGGAAAGATCACCTCTCCGCAGTAATGACTATCACAGAGACAATCAGAGAAACAGACAATATGGGAACCAAAATAACTATTATCAAGGGAGACAGAATAACTTTAGACGCAACGGTCCAGCGCGTAGTTACGATTCAAGGAGAAATTCTCCACCACGTGACCGACAAGAAAGAAACTATGGAATCTACCGACATGACGACAGACGATATGATCGTAACGACAGACCTGAATTGCATCAGAACTGGCGAGATTTAAACAGAGCAGAGCACTCTCGTCACGATGAATTTGTAGAAGTTAGGTCTCCAAATCCCAATAACGACGCGCGCCAACAAAGAGACAATAGGCGATGACTCACACCACTGGCAGCCACAAGACGTAGTTATGAAACTGACGACGCAGCTGCCGTAGCTAGTAATTACGTAAAAATGGAAGACATTAGGGACATCTTACTCCAGGAACACGACGTAAAACATAACAACATTGCATATCCTGTGATTCATATTACTGTAAATGACGTAAAATTTACGGCAGTACTTGACTCTGGCAGTCCCATTTCAGTAATTAGCGAAACAGCTTTTAGCAAATGCAACAAAGCGAACGATTGCCCCACACTTCCGTTACGTAAGATTAAATTACAAGGTGCAATCTTCGGAAAAAGTGTAGATGTACGCCAACAAACCAACTTAGAATTCTTTTGTCAAAGCCACAGCTTCTCTATGAACTTCCTTATTGTTCCATTATTGTCGACGGAAATTATACTGGGAGTAGACTTTTTGAATGAATATAAAGCAATCTTAAGCTTTCACGATGCTGAAATAAGTTTAGAGAAAGAAGGTAAGTCAATAGCTTTGAAATTTGAAGACTGGCTCTCAAACCATGATGAGGACATTAATCGGCTTTACGTTCTGTTAGACAACAGTTCGGAATTTTCTACGGAACTAGACACCAACAATCACTCTGCAAGTACTGAAAGGGATGATATTGACGGCATATTTGAAATTAATGAGTTAATTCAGAATAAAATTCAAATAACTGAGAATTGTAATGACACTGATAGGCAGGACCTTTTTGAGATTTTACAAGCACATTCCACAGTTTTTACTCACAAAACAGGAACAATCAAGGGATTTCAATACCAATTTCGTGTTCGTGAGCATACTAAATTTTGTGTTAGACCATACGTAATTCCGGCGCATTATAGGGACCGTGTTAGATCAGAAATACAATCTATGCTTGTCGAGGGCATTATTGAGCCTGCAGTAAGCTCATACAACAACCCATTACATGTTGTTGAGAAGAAGAATGGATCGATCAGGCTTGTTTTAGATTCGAGACAAATCAATACTATCATCATTCCTGAAACAGACAGGCCGCAGATGATGGAAGAACTTCTTCAAAATTTTAATGGTGTAAAAGTGTTATCTTCCATTGATCTCAGATCCAGCTTTTATCACATCGAACTTCATCCAGAATGTAGAAAATACACAGCTTTCCTTTGTTTCGGCGTTTGTTATCAGTTTCGGAAACTTCCTTTTGGTTTGAACATTTCTTCGGCAGCATTCATTCGCGGGTTAAATTCCATATTACCTGAGTTCTTAAAATGTCACATCACCTTATATGTGGACGATATTCTAATAGCAGAAGCTTCATGGGAACAACATAACCGCATCCTCAACAGTTTGTTACGTATTTTTGCAGAATCTGGCATTACAGTTAACTTGGAAAAGTCTGAATTCGGTAGGTCAAAGGTGAAGTTTTTGGGACATATTATTTCTTCTGAAGGCATTCAGCCGGATCCTGAAAAGTTAGAAGCAATTAGAGCCATTCCAGTTCCATCCACAAAAAAACAAGTCCGCAGTTTTCTAGGTCTCGTAAATTTTTACCGTCGTTTTCTGAATATGCAAATTCTAGTTACACCAAAACTTTGTTCTCTCACTGGAAAAAATACTATTTGGAACTGGGACGAACAAGCACAGTTGGAATTCAATTCTTTGAAAGAAGCGTTACTTCACGCGCCAATACTAGCTCATCCAGATCTGTCACAAGATTTCTGCCTTAGCACTGATTCTTCCAAAGTTGGTCTTGGTGCCCATTTATTTCAAGAAGCCATAGAAGATGACATTACTGTTCAGAAAACCATTGCTTTTGCTAGCCGAGTGCTAACAAAATCTGAAAAAAATTATTCCGTTACTGAATTAGAAGCTTTAGCTATCGTTTGGGCATTTAACAAATTCCGTTTCTTTCTTTCTGGTAAGCACGTAAAAGTATACAGTGATCACCGTGCATTACAATTTCTTATGTCTTCAAAATTAAATCATGATAGGTTAAAACGTTGGGCATTGTTTCTGCAAGAATTCCGCTTCACAATAGTCTACATTCCCGGCAAGGAGAACATTGTTGCGGACGCACTGTCACGCGCACCGGCTGGGCTTGAGAAAAGTAACACAGAAGGCAACCTCGAGAAAAATTTCAGTATTCTTTACATTCAGAAAGTCGCCTTTGAAAACTTCATCACCACATCTTTAAAGGACATTGCTCATGAACAAGATAAAGATCCGATTTGGAAAGACATCAAAGGTAAATGGCATGAAAAGACACACACTCAGATTCGGCATTATTACCTGGTTAGAAACAACATACTCTTCAAACGCTGCACTGTTGATGACAAGCTATGGGTACTTTGCATTCCAGACGATTTTGTTAATAAGCTCATTTGGTACATTCATTTCAGCTATGCACATTTTGGCCCACGAAAATGTTTTCATATTCTTCGAACGACTTGTTATTTTAACAATATGGAAAAGCGAATTCGAAGAGTCTTGTCTATTTGTAAACTTTGTCAAAAGGCGAAACCGTCTACTATCTCACATCGTGCTCCGCTGTTTCCTATCATTCCTTCTAAATTAAAAGAATTTGCTGCTGTTGATCTCTTGGGACCGCTTGTCAGAACATCTAATGGATTTGCATACGTTCTAGTCGCTGTTGAACTTACTTCAAAATTTGTTTCTTTCACTCCGTTACGTAAAGCCACTGGACGGTCTGTATCCAACGCCTTTGTTAAAAATTTCTTACGTGAAGTTGGACACGTTAGTAAAGTCATTTCAGATAACGGACCGCAATTCAGATCTGCTGTTTGGTCACGCATGCTTCGGAATCATAAAATCAAACCTGTTTTTATTTCATTGTATTCACCACATTGTAACCCGTCTGAACGGATTATGAAAGAAATCAATAAGCTTTGCAGACTTTATTGTCACAGAAAGCATCAGCATTGGGACAGATATTTACACTTATTTCAAAATGTGCTGAATGAAATGCCTCATGATTCCACTGCTTTACCACCTACTCTTGTACTGAATAATGTAGAACCACCGAACAGAATCAGAGAGCTTGTACCTTTCCCGAATACACGTAAACTGCGACACAAAGACATAATTGATTTGGCTCTTAAAAATATAAAATCTGCAGCAGAGAAAAGGAGAAAACTACACGGTAAAGCAAATGCAAAGAAATTATATATTGGTCAGAAAGTTCTCATTAAAGCTCATTCATTGTCACATAAGAAGAAACACTTGAGTCACAAATTCTTTCTAGTTTACAATGGACCTTACAGAATCCGACGTATACCACATGATAATTGCGTTGAAGTTGAAACTCTGCGTACTAGGAAGAGTAAAGGTTTACACCACATTTCTCATGTCAAACCATTATTGACAGATAATTTGCTTTTTAACTTAGTCTTTGCAATTTTCACTTCACGCTACTTGTACAATTTGTCAGAGTTAAGAAACTGTTAACATGCAACATTTTGGTTTGCTTACGAGTGGATTCTGGATTTGAGGTGCTTTCTGTGAAATGCCAGATGACACAGTGGTTGGTTTGTGTGACAGCTACACGATTATATCACGACGTTACTAATGAGTGACAATTTACAATGTTGCTTTTGCGGTGTATCTGTTTGATATCTGCACAGTTTTTCTGAATTCTTCTGTAAAGTAAAACATGTTTTAGTGGTGACTTTTGTGCTATTGCTACAAGGAGACAGCCTTTTCCGTAGCACAACAATACTTTACAGCACAGTAATTTCTTCATCGCAACAATAAGCATAATAACTAAGTTATCTATACGCAAAGCATTTCACTTTTGTTTATCATGAGGTAAGTACATTGACTTCTGCAGAACTTAGCTTTCGGAGGACAATAACTACGACACTCCCCAGAGATTATCTTAGAGCAAGACGCACATTTAGCGCTACTGGACACGTATTTGAGTGATTAATTTTGTACTTAAGACATTTATTTTTAGAGATTTTTGAATTACAAAGAAAGTTTTTCGTGACACATTTCATTTCATTGCTGTAAGCTGTAATACCTGAGGATACAATTACAATAAACCTCAGGGGGGTACACGCCTACTTTGTGTACCATGTGTTTGGCAAGCACAAGGAGCCCTAGCTAATATGGTATTTGCTTATACAATTTAACACATCGGTACCATATTTCTCTAACACATAAATTACACAGCTATCTGATCATTTAACAGAGAAACAAACATCCTTTTACTACGTCAGTGACACATGTTTACGCAATTACAGAGTTGGATTACTTCACACCTAAGAAATTGTACTTTGTCTGTACTTTGTGCACTGTTCATATTTTTTTGGAACCATTGTGATACTATGAGAACTTTGAATGATGTATTTGGTAAGGGAGTATGATTTTAAAGTACGTTGGAGGCAGATGACACTTTTGACATGAGCAGAGAATTTTGTTAGGTTTTGAAATTATTGGAGGAAGCTACGACGATTTTGAGATTTGACTGAGGTTTTATGATGTTATTTTTACGACGACGATGTGTATTATGCTGTTGCGGTAAGTTTATGATCCATAAGCTGATGCTATATGAGTTATTTGATTATGCTATGTATCTGTTATGATGAAATATGGAAAAAGTGTCGACCAATAAGGTAAGAAGTAATGAATAGTGGTTAGGGACTCTTGACTTGTGAAAAAGGATGTTGGAAACCAAGAATCGTACTTTAAGAGTTATGAAATGTGTGTGTAAATGCGTGAATGTATCACAATGCAAGCGAAAAAATTTTGGACACTGTCATATCAATAGCATTTTGTTTCTACAGATTTGCAACGCTAATTCTTGACCTGTGAAATTTTGTATATGAGACTGTCACTGTAGCGGAAACTACTGTCGTAAATATTTCCGTAAGAAAGTTAAGTGACCACCTGCACATAATGTGACGTGGGCACCCAGGTGTGTCAGACACCTGGAGAACAAGCCTTTTCAGACGCTCAGGTAGAAAAGAAAGCCATTAGGGTGTGCCAGAGGCACAGGTGGAAGAGAAGGACAAAGAGAGGCCTAAACCCCTGTTAATGACATTCCTTTGTAGAGGGCATCGCTAATGCGACACCCTCGTTACTTAAAAACATATGATTACTCGCACTTTGTGCTAATTATTGAAATGCTTATGAATTGACAAGAAATATTTTTACATCTGCACACCTGATTATGACAAGAGTCTTTGTACGAGAGTTGAGAGCAATTAACTTATGAAATGAAATGTCACATGACTACTGAATGATATTTTTATGCTTTGCTTTTCGTAGTTGCTTATTTCATTTGATGTCTGGTTTCCAGCTGTGTTGCAGCATTGCTTTTATAAAATAAAATGCATTTGCTAATGTGAACTCTTTCTGTCAACAGATCTATTAAATAATTATTTTATGATCCACATTCTTTAAAAAAGGAGCACTTGGAAAGGAAAGAACAATAAGAAGGAACTAGCAACAGTAAAACATAATTTTCTTTTCGGGTACATGGTAATATTTTTTTTACAATAAGTTGTTATGGTGCACCACTTTAATTACATAGACATTAAGATGTGAATATGCATTTCCCTTGTCTGCATTGTTGTTTTTACTGTAATATTTTTTCTGCTTGAGCTATGTCATGTTTAGGTATAAGTTGCTGCTGTTTGTCAGGCATAGTGTTACTGAATTTGACTTTGTGTTACTCTTCTAAGCTAGTTTTTCTTGTTTCCTGCATTGCCTTATATTAGTTGTAATATTGCACTTGCTTTGCTAATTTATGCTGCTAGCTTTGCCAATTTGCATTTCTTTGTCATTTCTGTTTGTGTTGATTTGTTGTGATGCTGCATTGCCTCGTCCTTTGGTATATATATCTGAGCTCAGTAGATTTAAGTTAGCTTAAGAGGGGGTAGACTATATAAGAAACTGACTATGGAGAATAGGTAAAGAATGCATTGCGAAGAAAGATTTGGGCCCCAATGAGTATTGTACAATCAGAAATAATTATTTTGAAAGAAATATGGATAGAATACAGGAACGAGGTATAGGTAGGATTTTCTTGGAAATAAATGATGAGGTAAGCAATGTGTGAACATATAAATACAGAAAGCATGCTTGGATAGGATTTTTTTGGTGGAAACAAATGTTGAAATAAGACGAAAGATCTATCGAATGAAGTTGTGGGGTGGACTGCAGTACCAAATGTTACACTGAAAACAAACCCTGTCCTTTCCTTTTGTGTTATCCCACTATGTGTTTGGGTACCCTTGTGTATTTGTGTTTTTCCTGTCTTTATGTGTTTAGCTGATGAGAGCTCTGTTGTAGACTTTTTCTAATAATATGTTATTTACTTTGTAAAGATGCTTAGACATTATTTATTCTGTGTTGTTTTAATGCTCATGTGTGAAGTTGAATTTTTAAAAGTGATTCTGATCTTTTATCAATTCCAAAAACTTTGTGAGTGCACAAGTGGTGGTTATGGACTTGCTCTATTATCCGCAAGACTCTTCAATGGTGATTGTGCACCTGCACAGTCGCAACAGATGGCTGCTGGCCATCTCTACAAGGACAACAGTGGGTCTGCTCCTCTGGTGGCCCACCAATACCATACTCTCTACCAGGACTACAGTGGGTCTGCTCTGTGATGACCTACCTACCAATCTTCTTCAAAACGTCAAATGACTCTGCTGTGGGTTTGCTCTGTTGTGGCCCATTACCTGTCAGCATGTCAAGAGTCAGCACTGTCTTTCCGTTGTAAGGACAACACTACTTCTTCAAGACTGCATGGAAATCCACTACTTCTGTGTGCAATTTTTTTTACTAATGAGACTTTGTGAACAAAAACTGTAATTACTATTATGATGAACAATCTGGACTGTCTTTATTGACTGTGAAAAAAATTTTAGCTGTTGACCAACATTGTATCAATAAGTGTGTGCATTTGATATCTTTGTTATTGTAATTATGAAAAAATTTTTCAAATCTGTATTGGCCACTGGCCAAAAACATTTTGTAAAATTTTTTGTGGGGAGCATGGGGGCTATGTAAGTAGGCTGTTTATGTTTTCTTTATGTAAGTTTGCTGTTTATGTTTTCTTATTGGCAACGTTACGTAGCGCTCTCTGTATGAAAATCACTGGCTGTGCTGTGTGCAGTATGTCGCTAGTTTGCATTGTTGCCTGCCATTGTTGTCATGAACTGCTATAGCTGGATGTGAACAGCAGATAGCGTTGGGCAGTTGGAGGTGAGCCGCCAGCAGTGGTGGACGTGGGGAGAGAGATGGCGGAGTTTTGATAATCTGTAAGACTGAATGTCAATTATGAATATTAAGGTAAATACATTGTTTGTTCTCTATTAATATCTTGCATTTGCTAACTATCCCTATCAGTAGTTAGTACCTTCAGTGGTTTGAATCTTTTATTTAGCTGGCAGTAGTGGCGCTCGCTGTTTTGCAGTAGCTTGAGTAGCGAAGATTTTTGTGAGGTAAGTGATTTGTAAAAGGTATAGGTTAAAGTTAGTCAGGGCCATTGTTTTGTAGGGGTTATTGAAAGTCAGATTGCGTTGCGCTAAATAATATTGTGTGTCAGGTTAAGCACAGGCTTGTATAATTGTTCTAAGTGGACGTTTCACATGTATAAATTGTTCAAAGGGGACGTTGCAGCTCTACCGATTAACTGAATGAAAGTTCTGTCCAAAATAACAATTTGATTTATTATGACTAAACTCAAAATAATAAACAAAACACATGAAACATTTACTGGTACAATACATCATATTGGATCAAATTGGATACTGAAATAAATGCTGTGAAGGTGAATTGTCCATAAATTAGATTATGACATTTATGACGAAGTGGTCTGTGGAGCCAATTCCTTGCAACTCAAATCTTAAGAGAAACACCCAGCCAACCCAACATTAATTGCTGCTACAGTAGTGGGAACTCAGGCAATGAACATCCAAGACAGAACCACGTAAGACGTAAGAAAAGACGGGAACAGGCGCGCTCTGCTGAGCTCTGATTATCACAGAGCAAATTCCCTAATCTGCCGGAGCTGCGGACATACGTTACCAAGCTGTCTTCTTAACTGCAAGGACACAATCTGGCGTACCGGAAGCGATAGCTGGTTGCTTCGACGTCCCGTCGTGGTGATGATAATGTCGCGAGTATAGCCCGAAACAAATTATCCTGGCCTGGTTGTTCCAGACGAAAGACTTTCTAGCAATACAAATGCGCCTCTGAGGGAGACGAAGAAGGTTTGCCACACAATCACTGATGGTACAGTGATTGATTTTAACAAGCGAAGTCACACAGTAACTCCGATACAGTCAACTTTAGCCAAAACTGCTCAAGACAGACAACATAGGCCTCTTGTACGCAGAGCGCTCGATTGCCAACTGTACTCGGAAAGTTACGTTGAAGTCGAAACTTCAGCAACTTCGTCAAACAGTTACAATCAAATAAAATTATGTTAGACAGCCAACGGAAGGCAGGCTGTCCAGAGCAGCGAGAGCTCAGTCTTGTAACCTATTCCGACCGAAAGGCGAAAGCCGACTCCCACAAGAGCACCCGTACAAACTGAACACAGAACATTCCCACCCCCACGACAGTGGCTATAGTTAAACGTTCCAATCAGCAACTCAAAAACCAGCGGAAAATTCCACTCTATTGTCGAAGGACTACCTTTCCACCAATGGAGATTCTTGGCGCCAATTTCTGCGCCGTTTTTGCTACACCACGGAGCTATGCCCTGAGCAAGCCAATCACAGTTACGATTTTGCAGAAAACGCGGTAATTTGCCCGCCAAGACTGCCTGGGAACACAAGTCATTCCCACGCCCCGCTGGTAGCCCGCCAGAAAGTGTTTTCACTAGGTTTCTGCGAAGTGACGGAATCTCTAGCCCAGCTGCTCCGTCAGACCCCTGTGGGCGTGTCGCCCCTGCTCTTATGACATTGTCGGCGTCTGTAAAGCATCCACTCGACTCCCTCACACCTGTCGGCTTAACCCTTTCAAGCTCAGCAGAACTCACCTGTCACCGGACAACCCGGGTGACGAGAGACGCTGCGTGGAAAGTCCGCGTGTTAAGGAATAGCAACTTTTCACTGCATGCAATTAGAGAGGAAAATCGAATTACTCAGAGTAAGATAGAAATATGAGAGGGGGCTCCTGCCACCTCTCATATTATCTGTGTCTGTATCTCGGACACTCTGTATATTAGAGACCTGAATGACAGTAAAAATAGTAACCTCATACTTCACTTTACAGATGAAGCGTTTATTCATAACGAACTACTGTATGGGAAAAACTGTGCAAATATACATGTCTTCGTAAGATCTCGAAGTTGTGCAAATGTCAGCAAATAACCTAACTGACCAGAAATTGAGAACTGTGCATCTGACAAAACACAGAAATGTAGTGTGCCATACTTTCATTATCAATGAGTTACAACTGGAATCAGTCAACTAATATAAATACTTGTTTGTGACACTTTGTGGGCGTAGGAAACGGCACGTTCAGATAGGCTAAGTCCTAGGTAAAGTGGGTGGCGGACTTTGATTCATTGGCATTGTACTGGGAAAATGCAGTGTGTCACAGATACAAACATTTTGCCCGTGCTCCCTATGCGAATGTAATGGGAAAAATTCCAAGTACGGCGAGTTACCTATTACTAGGGTTAATTGGGACCCGAGACTGCACGGATAATCTAAAGGCGTGGATACTGCAAAATAAACACGTTCTTGCCGGAAAGTGCCATTTAGCGTATTTCTGCAACGTGTCACATTTGAGAGACCAGTTTTTTATGACGCGTCATTCGCGAGACAATAAGCGTTAGACTTTATCAACATTTAGCTCCTGGGAAATGGACTAGACAATTACATCATTTAATCAAAAGTATCTGGACACCTATTACAGGATGTTAGTAAGGGGAGTGCCCACCCTTCCTCTTTCTAACGGCTTGAACTCTGCTAGGGACACTTTCCTTGTAGTTTCTGTCCATGAAGAAATGACAGCCTATTTTTTTTTTTTTTTTTTTCACAGTGAAAGCCTGAGACGGTAGTAATATTGGACGCTGGGGTCTGGAGTAAAATCTGTGTTTTAACTTATCCCACAGGTGTTCCATTTGTTCCAGGTTGGGACTCTTGGCAGATAATTCCGTTTCAGGAATGTTATTATCAACCAAATATTTCCTCCAACATACTGTTTTGTGACAGAGTGGACTGTCAAGCTGATACCAACAATCATCATCTGGGAGATGTTCCTCTAGTGTAGCAGCACATAAAGCTGCGAAATGCATTCATATCTATCCATATTTTCCTATGTGAAATAAGGAGACCATACCCCAACCACGAAATAAACCACATACCTTAACAACACCTGCTCAGCCGGCCGGAGTGGCCGAGCGGTTCTAGGCGCTTCAGTGTGGAACCACGCGACCGCTACGGTCGCAGGTTCGAATCCTGCCTCGGGCATGGATGTGTGTGATGTCCTTAGGTTAGTTAGGTTTATGTAGTTCTAAGTTCTAGGGGACTGATGACCCCCGCTGTTAAGTCCCATAGTGCTCAGAGCCATTTGAACCAACACCTGCTCACACTCCAATGTTGCCAGTGTACATGGTGGCAGGTAGCGTCCTCGAGGCATTTACCAAACACAAATCCTTCCATCGGACTGACACAGAGCAGGGCGTAAGTCATCAACCAAATCTCTCGTTTCCAGTCATCCAGCGTCCAGTGGCGTCGTTCTTTACACCACCTCAAGCATCGCTTAGTACTGTCTACAGAAATGAGTGACTTACGAGGAGCTGACCGACCACTGTGCCCCATTCCTTTCAATTTCCTTCCAACAGTCACTGTACTACCTCGACTGCTAGTAGCACTTTGCGACTCACAAGTGATTCCTTACATTATTTCATGAGGATTTATACAGGCGCCCTCTGCAGTACTCAATTGTCCCTCTCTGTCAGCACATGAGGCCTGCCTGATCTTGGTTTAGCTGTAGTTGTCCTTTCGCGTTTATATTTCAGATCCCTGTCACCAACAGTCGACCTTGGGAGCTTTAGAAGCGTTGAAATGCTACTCAGGTGACATCCAATGACAAGTCTACAGTCTAAGTCGCTGAGCTCTCCTGACCGACCAATTGTGCTGTTACTGCTTCCTTAATGACAATACGACACTGACCCCTCCTTTTAGCCATGCGGGTCTACCTGTCACGACATCTAGTGGTCAGTTTCGCATTATGTAGTGTTCTGCAGATACTTTTGCTCAGATAGTGTATATAGACAGGAAATCGAAGGTGGACATCTTATAATGGTTTACTGGAGGATAAAATGGGAAACAACGGAAAATATTTGAGGGATGTTCGACAGGTAGGACTGGCACTGAATCATCTTCCAGTGGTAGTGCGTGGTAATGGATTCAAAATATTCGTTTCAGATACAACAGAAGGCTTCTGGGCTCGTTTTTTATTTTTTCTAAAGTTGCCGGACTATGCACAGATTACAAGCACCCCGATGACAGGTAACTGGCTGTATATTGTAAAGTCACGAGTGTATAGGCGAGTTATTCGTACACCTATGGCTGGTACTGAGGGTAGGTGAATTTGCATGTACGGCTGTGTGGCTCCATCGCCGAGGGTGCGGCGCGTCCGGTACAGGGCAGCTAAGTGCAGAGAGACGTAGCGTCACCGGAAATGGGTAAAGCCAAAAGTTGGGAATTCTGGCGGCTGTGGCGCACATGGCAGGAGGCAATGCTCGAAGAAATGGCGGAGTGTCAGACAAACTGAAAAATGGCTTCCTACAGGTCTTTGCGATTCAACAATGACTCACTGGCAAATATTAATGGAAACCTGAATACATGTGTGTTGTCATAAAAATATTTTCAATATCTTCAAAACTAGAGAAGTTAATACTTCACAGTGAACAAACATTTCAGAATGAACCTCTGAATTAGCAACTTTTACAGCTACATGAGATTTCAACAGAAGGTATCTCAGATGATAGCATTACATTATACCTATCATCCCTGAAAGTTACGTATCTGCATCTATTTTGCTTATTCATTTACGATGTTTTTTATAAGTTTTTAATTATGGAAATATTTAACAGAACATCATATGCTCTACAATTACACAGCAGATGAATACCGCTGCAATACATCATATTTTGTCGTACTTGTTTATTTATTTAATGATCGGTTTACTATTTTGCCAGTTACTTTATTCAAATGTTGATTCCGAGCGCCATTAAAAAGTGTGCCAATTTAAAAATGACAATCGAATGTGTTAGCGGACACCAGAATTTAAAATGGGATTAAAAGACGCTTCTGTCAAGAAGGCATAACTAATAGTTTAAAAAACTAAATTTAACAAGCGTTCATCTGTACAAGAATACTAGCATACTTACTTATGAACAAATTTTTATTTGTTATTATTGTAAAGAATCTGAGTGTGACCAAATATTTATAGCATTTCCTTATTTAAATATTGTCATATATTATTTCAGTCCGGGAAGTGGTCGAATTAAATAAAATCATGTCTGTACAGCTCCAGAACGATGTATTTTTGGTGGAGTATGGCCTTCAGCCAATGGAAAAGCGGACAGTGATGGAACACTACAGGAGTCAAGTGGAAACTGAGACATATCGAGACAAGAGCTCAAAGGAGCGATCAGCGTACTTCGTGCTGAGTGCTGGAAGAAGGCAGACCTACCTATGGTAACGTGCGTGACTCAATCATACAGCTGATTGTGATTGCTTCTCGGCGGTCAGTGGCTGCTACCATACCTTCAGTTCTGAAGGACTTCATATTTAGAGAGGTCTGAATGTTCTCCAGAGTAGAACTCAAGTTTTTTCCACTTGTATTATTACGGAATTGAGGATAGACAGAGTATGACTTATTATTCTTTGTATCGTATCTGATAATTTGTAAATCTTCATGTTGAACTCTGACCTGTTTTGAGCTGGTGAATATTCGTTTATTGTGATTGCACTTAGTTGTCGCGCATCTTTGAAGACTTTTTAGTTTGATGATATTGCTACCATCCTCGTCAAGTTCTCAGCATAACTTTAATGCGTTTGATAATGGCATTTTCTGTCTGTATTTTAACTGAATATGATAGGACACTTCCTGTTTAGATGCTCTTTCTTGAATAAATATATTCAACGTATGAGGCGTATTCGGAAAGCAAAATGTGAAAAATCGGATGGAATTAAGCACATAAGTGTTGGGTAGTGGATCTGGTGTGAGATTTCGCCTGAAAATATGCAGCCGACATAAATATCATGAATTTCTTACTTCAAAACAATTTTCAGCCACATTCTCCAGGGGCAATGAAGACGCTCCTGCAGTGTTTTCGATGGGAAGTGTTTGATCACCCACAATAGAGCCCTTAATTGGCTCCGTCCGTTGTTCATCTCTACTCAGATGAACCTCTGGTTAGGAAGACATTTTGGCACAAACAACGAAAGGCAGAGCAGCGTAGAGAATTGGCAGAAAGCACAGGCGGCTGCTTTCTGTGACGAGGGTACTGGAAAGTGTGTACAACGACACGACAAATGTCTAAGTCGGAGCGGTGACTATTTAGACAGGTAGCAGGAACGTGTGGCTAACTCTCGCGAATAAAAAAAAATTGTTTTTGATTGTGGTGTTCATTTCGCGACCGATCTTAATTTCCGAACAGCCCTCGTAATTCTCTGTTTTATAGATCAATTACACACGTTAGAATAGAACCATTGTCATAAAATTATTCATTTAACTTTCATTTTGTATTTTCGTTTAATATATTAAGTCGCAATTCCAGCCAATGCGTAGACTCTTTGACTGCAGGATCACAGCTACAGGTTATTATTTGCAGACAAATAGCTGCGGGTCATAAAGCAGACTTGCGCAGCTGGACCATATGACTACATCGAGCAATTCTTTTTAAACAGAGTCGAGCATATCCCAATAACCTGAAGTACGAATAAGCATAGGTAAAGTCCCAACTGGTTTGCTCGAATGGGATTCTGTTTAGAAGAGCAACTACTAAAGCAGTAACCGTTAGGTATCGTCGCATTGTGTGCCACACTCCCCACAGTGATTTGCACAGCACTGATGTAGTTGTAGGTATTGTTTTTTAGTATAGTTCGTGAAACTGTCATTGTGACTCTGACTCTCCTGAGTGCTATTTGCAATGTAATAAAGTTACTGAACGAGTGCTTGAGCGCTGCAACGGAAATACAAAGACTGATCATTTACACCAGTTGCAAGGAGTGAGCGTACAAATAATCAATTTCTTTCTTGAAGTGACTGTATTTATTTCGGTGATTCTTGAATAAACTGTAAATATCTCTAAGCACCATCTAGCCGCTACCGAAAATTGGGAGGTGAGGCTGTTTCTCATCGAGTCCGCCTCGCAGATTGATGAGCTGTGAGCGAAGCAGCCTTTCAGGTGGTTTGTCACACCAACCTAGGTAAATGCCGAACTGTTACCCACATCCGGCCTCAGATACACGATATGGAAACATTTTGAAAACGGTTTCACAATTGAACGTGAGGTTTAGCCTGAACGCAGACAAATGGGGTGCAGGACTGCCGTTCTGAGGGGAGTAGTAGCGATAGGCGGAGCATCCGGCCACTAAGTGCCACTAACATTTCCAAGACCTGCATAAGAAAAAAGCTGCAACAAGTAAAGAAGAAGGAGAGGAATAAGGATTAAGAACGTTCCAAGAAAACAAATCAGTATCGCAACTGAATACCCCAGTTACAGAAATACTTATAAATACTTAGTCTTTGGTATCCCTATTTTCATGAATGATTCTTGACATACATATCCACCTTAGTAGGACGGCAGGCTACATTATTCCCTCCCTTCTCAGGCCTATGCTCTAATGCTTCCTTAAAGGCAGTAACCGAATCCATCAGAGAACACTTGGTTCTTCAGAGATACTGAGACCAAATAGCCTACTTGAATTCAGTAAAAGAAGCGAGCAGATCCTGTTTCCACGAATGTGCAGTGATCTCTTTAGGGACTGATTTTATATTACCAGCTTTAATCGTAGTTCTGGCAAACAAACGTTTTTATAAAATATTTGTTGCTGTAGAAAACACTAATTACATCTATATCGTTCTCAGGAAGATCTTTTTCAGTCGATTTCCTTCTTAGCTGAAACTTACGTTCCTGGGAGTAGAAGTATTTACATGTCTGCGATATGGTCCTCAAGATCATGAACTCTTGAACCCTCCGCATTACATGGGAAGTTTACTCTGCCTGCTTGGGTGGTCTTTGCCTGTTTCGTCAGAGGCAGTTCGTCCTTTACTTTCTGCATTTTCTCTTGACCATTCAAACAGGCATCAATTCTGTCGAGGTCTACATTTTTGGAGAAAATCTAGGATTCAGTAAAAGACATTCCACGTATAAGGAATCTCTTTTTGGACGTGCCTTCGCTTATAACAATTACAGTAGCTCCACAAACATACTTCAAATATTTCTGCTGTTGAATGTGGCAGGTATCAAGTATAATATTTGTGGCTCACGTTTTTCTCCATATTGTTGAATATTCTGTACAATGTTGCATGCGCGCATATATAGAGCAGAAATATCTGAGCGTAGGTGCCAGAATTGCATGGAGATGAAACGGTCATAAATTTCCAGGGTTACACAGAAAGCGTAAGAATAAACTGTTACAATATTTGTTGACATTATAAGTCCTTATGAAGCAACTTGCTTCGACCCATAAACCCCATATTCAGGCTTTGTCCACATCTGTAAGGTTTTAGCGCCAGAGCATTGCAGTCTATTCCTGGGCTCAAAATCAAGATCTATGAAAATGAGGAAGAAAATAATACACATAAAAAATCAAGATAACATAATATCGTAACAATCTTTCTCCGAATATTTTGAAACTGTACGGCGTAAGGTGGGTATGAAATTTTCGTTCAGTGATCCGTACAACATTCAGTGAACTGTACAGCTACAGTAAAAGCTGATCCGTAGCGTAAGATCAGTGTTATAGGAATGTATAGAAGTAAATGTGTAGAATTAACTAGCGAACTCTATAATTATTTTTGCAAAATGAAGGTATTCAATAACTTAGTTTCAATTAAGATAGATCAGTCCGTAAATGAACTGTTTCCGAAATATTTCGAAATGGAGTAGGTTGTACGTACACATCGAGTATTGTTTCAGTAAAGATGTCGAACAGAGAAGTGTTAGAGAGAGTAATCAGTAGCCAGCAAGACTGAGGTATGTGGCGGAGGATAATGTTTGTGAGCTGGAATCTCTGAATTTACCTTCGTGGTCTTTTTGCGAGATGTACAAAAATGAACAAGCAATAATTGGACACAAAGCAAATCAAGTAATACAGAAACAAATAAAAATCCAGTAAAAATTGCGAAAGGGGAGAACCAGTTGCTTAAAAACATGAGTACAAAATACAATGAGGGCAATGCACTGGTAATGGAAGCTGACAGTAGTCATTACGGGAAAAGCCAGAAAATGTAGTTTATACCTCTAAATAAGTTTCTTCGTTAAATATTTATACTGGCAACAAATTTTGTGCTAGGTAGCTGTCTCTTAGAATCATTTGGTTCAACTGAATCAGTCATCTTGAGATTACTATGCGATATAGTGGTCTTAGCGATGTTCAGTATCACATTGTTACGAAATCACGCTTAGTCCTCAAAGAGGTCAAGATTACTATCCTGCACACTCACCTGGACATGACCGTTTGATGTAAGAATACAAAAGTGCATTGAGGGTGAGCTTGAAGTAAGTTATGGTGTTTGAATGAGCATTTAAATATATGGCAACAAAAAGTGGCTGCTGTACATTGCGTCTCCAAATAATACTGCATGAAGATGGTATGGAACGAAACAAAGGAAAATAACGGTCGTCCTCTTAACTTCTTACGCCCTAGCGCTCACCATTTCCACCATCATCTTCTGTTGCGGAGAGGGCGGAGAATGACATAAACTTTATGCCGGAGGGGAACGGAAATGAAATGACACCAAAAAGGAAGAGACGCGTTAGTTATGTTCCACGGAGACAATATGCTGTGTTAAGAGTGCGACGGAATGCTATTAAATACCCTGGGACCTACGGAGGACAGCGAAGAACAACAGGTATACATTGTGGGAACACGATTTTAATGGAGAGGAATTTTGGCTCGAGCACCATTGGCCGCGTCCTCTTTTTGTGGGTCTGGAGGGGGCGTGCAGTGTGCCGTCATGTAAGCGATGGCCCGTGTCGGAGGCGCAGATAACAGGCGGCAGTGCCGCGGGACAAAGTGGATTAGCGCTGTGTCTGCGGCGGCTCGGCAGGTAGTTTAGGAGGGGGGGGGGGGGGGCGCAGGTAGGCAGGCCGTCACTCAGCTGGCGCCCGGGCAGCAGGTAGCGGCGGCGCACCCGCTCAAAGCAGCCGACACCGCACAAATCTGCACACCGGCACCCTCTGGCCGTAATGTCTTCTAGCACTAGCGCAGTCCGTGCCAACTTCAAAGACAGCTCCAACACCTGAAGCGGGCAGCGTGTGGACGCAACAGAGTTTTATAATGGATTAAAAAGGTCAGTCTTCTTGCCAGCACACACTGACGTTCGACAATAAAATAACCCACATCAGTGGAAAAGTTATGAGAAAAAAAGGAGTTCGTGTGGCAAACAATATACAGGGTGAAAAATATTTAAACCGACAAACTCTGGGAGGTTGTAGGAGACATCAAAACAAATATTTTTCCCTAATGTAATTTTTTCCCATGATGAGTATTTAAACCGGTAGAGAAAGATTCCTCTGGCGGCAAATTAATTAAACCAACAAACACTTCTAAATTTTTTTATGACCAAGAGACAACACATTAACACAACCCAATTTCAGTAACAGTATATTTTCAAAAATGCCTTCATTGACACGTAAACAAAGGTTACACCGTCGGATCATGTTCACTCTGACACGGGCAAAAACCCCAGGAGTATCCTGAATTGTTCCTGCTACTGCTACTACCCGGACAACCAGATCCTCTTCTGATGCAATAGGAGTTGCGTAAATAAGGTTGCGCATCCCTCCCTACACAAAAAGTCCAGAGGGGACATATCTGGGGATCGAGCAGGCCATGGTACAGGACCATATCTGCCAATCCGCGTTTCTCGGAACCGTCGGTCCAGGAATCGACGCACACGAAGACTGAAACGTGCCCGCACCCCGTCATGTTGGAATCACATGCATTGTCTTGTAGGGAGCTGGACGTCTTCCAGCAATTCTGGCAATGCTCTGGCGAGAAAGTTGTAATAGTGCCTGCCATTTAATGGCCTAGGTAGCAGATACGGCCCAATTAAACAGGCCCCAACAACACTGACCCACACATTAACGAAGAACTGCACTGAATGAACGCTAGTAACTGTGGTATGTGGGTTATCCTCACTCCAAACATGCGAATTATGCATGTTGAAGACTCCATCACGGCCGAACATTGCTTCATCGGTAAACAACACAAAAGCTGGAAATGTAGGACGCATTTCACACTGTTCCAGGTACCACTACGAGAACTGTGCTCTGGGTGGATAATCAACTGGTTCTAGGTTGTGGACACGCTGTAAGTGAAATGGACGTAACTATTATTCTCGAAGGACTGTTCTTACATTCGTCTGATTCGTCCCCATGTTACGTGCAGTTGCACGAATACTGATTGAAGGACACCACTCCACATGCTGCAAGACAGCTTCCTCAAATTGCAGCGTTCTTACCGTGCGACGGCGTCCCTGTCCAGGTAATCTGCTAGATGACCCGGTCTCACGCAAACGTTGGTACACAGCAGCAAAGGTGGTATGATGCGGGATACGGCAATTAGGATATTGTTGTTGATAAACCCGCTTTGCAGCTCGTCCGTTGTGGTGCGCTACGTAGTACCCACAAACCATATCAGAGTACTCACTACAGGTGTATCGCTCCATTAGTAAACAGAGACAATGCACTACTACACTGGTGGACAGCAGTTGCTTACAATTGTAGAGTGTAATACGCCCTCTAATAACCTAAGATCGTATACGGCCTCTAATAACTGAAGAGCGTAATACGGCCTCCATCGGTTTAAATAATCCTCATAGGAAAAAGTGACATTAGGGAAAAATATTTGTTTTGATGTCCCCTACAACCTCCCAGAGTTTGTCGGTTTAAATGCTTTTCACCCTGTACAACAATCATATACAGACGCTCGGTCCACGAAAGATCTGAACCAAAGGACTGGAATGTTGCAAGTGTCAAGAAAGGAAATAGGAGTAATCTGCTGAAGTACATACACATATCATTAACAACAATTTACGGTTGAATTTTGTGATATATACCGTTTTGGAACATTATGAATTACCTCGAAGGTAGTGGTCTATTGACACATAGTCTGCACGTATTCAGAAAATATCTTTCTTGTGGACCACAACTGTATCTTTATTCGCACGAAGTAATGATTGCTATCGACAGGGAATCTGAAACTGATTCCATATTTCAAGATTTCGAGAACTCTTTTGACATCGTACCTCACAAGAGACTTCTAATCAAACTGCGTGTTATTCAGGAAGGTCACAGTACGTAGTAATCGACGGAAAATCTTCGAGTATAATTGAAATGATATCCAGCATTTACGAAGGACGTATTATAGGCCCTCGGCTGTTCCTAATCTATACAGTGTGGTCAGAAAATGTCTGCAACGCTTGTAGGGATATAGCAGGGCAGGTTGTACTGAGATATGAATGTTACAAAAAAAAAATTCGATACGTTGCGCCGTTTCCGAGTTATTTAGCATTGAATTAGCCAATCAGATCGTCGCACGCGTAAATTGAAATTTCAGCTAACGATTCAAAGCACTCGTTGGGCAACACCGCCCCTGGCGGGCCGCTTGAGTGTGAGGGCGCGACGCCCCGATTGGCTAAATTCTGTACTAAATAACTCGGAAACGGATCAACGTATCGAATTTCTTTCTTAACATTTATGTCTCAGTACAACCTGCCCTGTAACATCCCTACAAGCATTTCACACATTTTCTGACCACCATGTATAAACAATTTAACAATACATCTGAGCAGCTCTCTTAGACTGTTTGTAGATGATGCTGTCATCTACCGTATATTAATGTCACCAGATGAAAATCAACTACAAAAACACTTAGACACTATATCGTAATGGTGCGAAAAGTGGCAATTGTTTCTCAGCAAGGAAAAGTTAGACGTCATCCACTTGAATACAAAAAGGAACCCATTAAATTTCGATTACATTATAAATCACATAGATTTGAAGGCTGTCAATCCGATTAAACACCTAGAAATATCAATTACGAGCAGCTTAAGTTGGAACGATCACACTCATGGTGTTTTGCAGGTGGCAAATTGAAGCCTACGTTTTGTTGACAGAAGGTGCAGTAGCTCTAAAGAGGGTGCTTACATTGCGCTTGTCCGTCCTCTGCAAGAGTACTGCTTATCAGGTATAACTGATGGAAGACGTAGAAAAATTTCAAAGAAGGGTAGCTCGTTTCGTAGTATCGCGAAATAGGGAGGAGAGTCACGGATACGATAAGCGAATTGGGATGACAGCCATTACAACCAAGGCGTCCTTCGTTGCAGCGAGATCTTTTTACGAAATTTCGATCACCAGCTTCTCCCTCGCAATGTGACTGTATACTAGTCAGGTTCCTCTCGGAGTATGCTGATACAATAGCTCCGTATTTAACATTTATACACAACCTTTCGCTCATAGAAAGATCCGTACCAAAAGACTGGAAAATAGCTCGTGACACCAATAGCCAAAAAGGGAAATAGGAGTAATCCGCTGAATTACAGGCCCATATCACTAACGTCGATTTGCAGTACGGTTTTGGATCATATACTGCCTTCGAACGTTATGAATTACCTCGAAGAAAACGATTTATTGACACATAGTCAGCACGGATTCAGAAAACATAGTTCTTGTGAAACACGACTAGCTCTTTATACTAATGAAGTAATGAATGCTATCGACAGGGAATGTCAAATTGATTCCATATTCTTGGTTTCCATAGGGCTTTCGACACAGTTCCTCAAAAGTATCTTCTAATCAAACTGCGTGCCTATGGACTATTGCCTCAGTTGTGCCACTGGATTCGTGATTTCCTCTCAGAAAGGTCACAGTTCGTGGTTATAGACGGAAAGTCATCGAGTAAAACAGAAGTAATATCCGGGGTTCACCAAGGGAGTGTTACTGGCCCTCTGTTAACGACATAGGAGACAATCTGAGTAACTCTCTTAGATTGTTTGCAGATGATGCTGTCATTTACCGTCATGTAAAGTCATCAGATGACCATTAAGAATTGCAAAATGATTTAGATAAGATATATGTATGGTACGAAATGTGGCAATTGACCCTAAATAAAGAAAAGTGTGAAGTTATTCACATGAGAACTAAAACAAATCGGCTAAATTTTTATTACGCGGCAGTCACACAAATCTGAAGGCTGTAAATATTCAACTAAATGCTTGGGGATTACAATTACAAATAACCTACATTGGAACGATCGAATAGATAACATTGTGGGTAGAGCAAACCAAAGAACCAAAGACTGCTATTCATTGGCATAACACTTAGAAGGTGCAACAGGTATACCAAAGAGACTGCTTACACCACGGTTGTCCGCACTATCCTGGAGTATTTCTGTGCGGTCCGCATCTGGTGGCACTGACGGATAACGTCGAAAAAGTTCAGAGAAGGACAGCTCGTTTTCTACCATCGCGAAATAGGGGAGACAGTGCCACAGACATTATACGAGAATTGGAGTGGCAATCATTAAAACTAAGGCGTGTTTCGTTGCCACTGGATCTTCTCATGAAATTTCAATCACCAGTATTCTCCTCAGATTGCGAAAACGTTGTGTTGGTACCCACCTACATAGGGAGAAATGATCATAACGATAAAATAAGAGAAATCAGGGCTCCCACAAAAAATTTAAGTGCTACATTTTCCCGTGCGCCTTCTAAAGTGGAACGGTAGAGACACAGCTTGAAGGTGTTTAATTGAACTCTCTGCCAGGCACTTTACTGTGAACAGCAGAGTAATCACGTTGATGTAGATGTGAAAATATTTTATGTCACCAACCTGCATAACTGGATAGTGAGAAATGATCGTCATAATAAATAAAAAGAAAAGTAATGACGGCTTTTACAGAAAGACTTCATTGCTAATTTTTCCACGCGGTGTTAGAGAGTGGAACGCTAGAGAAACCGTCTGAAGGTGGAAAAGCTAGGCACTTAAATGTGAACTGATGTACAGAAAAGATTACAGGCACCCAACGCAACCTCGGATAAAGTCAACAAAGGTGGTAAAAATAGTGGATCAGTATATATGGGAATTTCTGAATGAGACACTCTGAAAAGGGTTAGTACACACTTCACGTTCGTAGACCATCACAGTGAAAATATTCGCCACCCTATTGTCACAGAAATTCCCCCTATATCAGTATCAGTCAGAAATAAATGACTGCCAATATTGTATGTGTGGCGTAAATGTGCAGAGAGATGTGGAGGTAGGCCATAGCAGAAAAATAACAACCATAATTCTATATGTACATCCACGAGGGCGTTTAAATAAAGCAAACGTTGTTAACATTCTGCGTCTTTGTTCTTCTTGTCTACATACACTGGTGTCCAAAATTAAAGCAACAAACTGAAAATTTTCAAGTTTGCGTTTATTTTATCACACAACATTATAAACAGGTTATAGTAGAACTGAAACAATGTACTGAATACAGAACTTAAACAACTGTGACATGCATAACGGAGACAAAAATGTTCTTCCTTTTTCCCAACTCAACGGATTTGCACACACATTCCGAAAACTGATTAATGTGCTCAGTATGGGTTGTGACCACCTCTGGCAGCAACATAAGCCTGGCAACGACGGGGCAGGCAGTGTATGATGTCATCAACCTTATGTTGGGGCAATAACGCCCAGTCTTCCTGCAGAGTTGGTCGCAAGTCTCTGGAAGTGGTTGGCGGATGCTGAAGCGAGGCAACCCGTATCCGCAGTGCATTGCAGACATGCTCTATGAGATTCAAGTCGGAAGAGCGAGAAGGCCACGCCAAGCGTGCAATATCCTGTGTTACCAAGGAAACATCAACTACCCGTACTCTATGAGGTCCAGCATCATTGTGTATGAATAGGAAGTCTGGCCCCACGGCAACTCGCAACAACCGCACATGAGGTCCCAAGATCTCGTCGCGATACCTGACAGCAGTTAAACATTACCGATTCACCCGTACAATATCGTGAAGAGCTGTTCGACTGGTTACAGAATTAGGGGTCCTCCTCGATATCGGTCTCTGTCCACAAAGTTCGGGTCCCAAATTGTGTTCCACGTTCCCTCCGTAAGCGACTCCGTCGAGAATCACTCTCCAGACCAGATCGGGACTCGTCTGTGAAATGAACATTGGCCCACTGTTCGACCGTCCAGGTGGCATTTTAGACGTTCCCTTCTGAGAAGACGTGTCAGAGGCACACTTACAGCAAGTGTCCGACAGTAAAGGCCACTTTGCTGAAGCCTTCTGTACGCCGTTTGCCTCGATACAAAGCGTCCAGTGGGTGCTGAGAGTCAAGATTCCACTTACTGCGCAGTACGAAGTCCGTACCGTCTGCCCTTAGAGCCAAATAACATTCCTCTCTTTATTATGTCACACGTGGTCAGCCCTGCCCTGCTCTTTGGGACACAGTTTCGGTCTCTACAGACCGTCGCCACATCCGAGAAACAACAGAAAGCCATCGGGCCACATCGGTTTGCGACTGTGCTGTTTTAATTCTTCCTATGGCTCTTCACTGCAGAGAGTCTTCTAGGCATCTTCTCTGTGCTACAATGCACCGTCCATAACTATATACACAGGTATTGTGGACGTGGGGCTACCAGACGAATACCACCCAGTTTGATGGGTGCCCTGACGACATCAGGGGCGTGGTTGTCCCTTGAATGCCATCATTCGCGCAGAACACGACCGTACGGACATCCGTTGATGGTATGATTATATCGTGATTTAGACACAGGACGGGAAATAGCGGTTTGTTGCTTTAATGTTGGTCACCAGTGTAATTACACTACTGGCCACTAAAATTGCTACACCAAGAAGAAATGCAGATGATAAACGGGTATTCATTGGACAGACATATTATACTACAACTGACATATGATTATATTTTCACGCATTTTGGGTGCATAGATCCTGAGAAATCAGTACCCAGAACAACAATCTCTGGCTGTAATAACGGCTTTGACACGCCTAGGCATTAAGTCAAACAGAGCTTGAATGGGGTGTACAGGTACAGCTGCCCATGAAGCTTCAACACGATACCACAGTTCATCAAGAGTAGTGACTGGCGTATTGTGACGAGCCAGTTGCTCGGCCACCATTGACCAGACGTTTTCAATTGGTGAGAGATCTGGAGAATGTGCTGGCCAGGGCAGCAGTCGAACATTTTCTGTATCCAGAAAGGCCCGTACAGGACCTTCAACATGCGGTCGTGCATTACCCTGCTGAAATGTAGGATTTCGCAGGGATCGAATGAAGGATAGAGCCACGGGTCGTAACACATCTGAAATGTTACTTCCACTGTTCAAAGTGCCGCCAATGCGAACAAGAGGTGACCGAGACTTGTAACCAATGGCACCCCATACCATCACGCCTGTTGATACACCAGTATGGCGCTGACGAATACACGCTTCCAATGTGCGTTCACCGCGATGTCATCAAACACGGATGCGACCATCATGACGCTCTAAGCAGAACCAGAATTCATCCGAAAAAATGGCATTTTGCCATTCGTGCACCCAGGTTCGTCGTTGAGGACACCATCGCAGGCGCTCCTGTCAGTGATGCAGCGTCTAGGCTAACCGCAACCATGGTCTCCGAGCTGATAGTCCATGCTGCTGCAAAGGTCGTCGAACTGTTCGTGCAGATGGTTGTTGTCTTGCAAACGTCCCCATCGACTCAGGGATCGAGACGTGGCTGCGCGATCCATGCACCGCATGGTCATGCCCCGAGGTGATTTAAACCCGCAAACCGCCCACCAGAACTTGTTTCACCATGTATCAGCATTATCCTTAATTTATGAGCCTGAGTGTTTATCACCGTACGATACATGATACATGAGGTATGACGTCAAACACTGAGATGCCTGAAAAACTGCTCCGTCACGCATCATATTTCGCAGGCAATATCCACGTATGCCGCTGAATGTATGTAAAAAAAGTATCACTATACGACACATAGTTCAAGAGATATGATTTCATAAACACTGAGATGCATGAAAAAATGCTGCATCATAAATAATGTATTAATTTATTACTTCTTTACTACTACGTCTATTTACAATACTTTTCGCATACAGTAGGCACATACACCACTGCGTGCATAGGCAAAATGATATTATTGAATAGTACGTAGTTTAGGGACCTGCATGGAAATAAAACTGCTGGGCAAAATTTGCTAGACATGCTGGTGAAATAGCCTAAGTGTGCAAATACGCATGAAATTTGTTAAATATGTGCGAAATATATTTGACATGTGTGTATGTGGGCAAAGAACACATATTAATTACAGTTCGGAAAGAAATACTGTCGAAGTAAGAAACACCAGCCTCCTATTAGAGTGAATGAGATAACATGAAGAGGGAAGGGAGCATGAGGAGATGGACCGACAGCAAGGGGGAAGGAAGAGATAGGCCTGTATAGGAAGGGGAAATAGTCAGAGATAAGGCAGAAAAAGGGACAGAGAGTTTGATTGAGATGGACAGAGATATGGGAAGGAGGAGATGGAGAAACAGAAGACTGAAATAAATACGTACCGTATACTCAGCTAGTATTTCATAATAATTTACGTTGGACTGTGCGGTGCTGTCATTCATCAGACGCGTTAGTCCTTGTGTTACCAATTCTGTTGAGATTTAGAACTTTCCCGGTGTATTAATTGTTGTGTAATATGTCGATAACTTGCTGCCATGATATTGAATCCAGAGTTTTCTGATCATCTTTCGGCATAAATGTGTGTTTTTCATTAGTTCTACGAACAAGGATGGTCGGTCATGGAAATGGGAAACCCTTACCACAAATATTTCGCTTGAGATGGAGCGCAGACTCGGATTAGGGAATGACAGGAAATGAAATGGGCCGTGTCATTCTGAAAGGACCCATCCCGCCATTTGCCTTGAGAGATTTAGAGGAATCAAGGAAAATCTAACCTAGGATGACCGAATATGGATTTGAACTCCGTCCTTCCGAATGTTAGTCTGTTGCCTGCACCATATCATACGGTTCTTCAGGACGGAGAGCTCTCGTAACAACGCACTTAGAGTTAAAATGCACGCATTCAATTAACTCCTGTGCAAAAACTTTTGTATGTACTGTCAGGGCACCATAAGCGGTTTAAACTGACGAGGTCAGTGTAGTTTCAATATTTTACACCTGAAAGTGTTGGGAATCGTTTGGACCAAAATAGTGTGCAGCAAGCTGTGGACATCCACTTGGTTGCCAGACATTCTGTGAAGCTCATCTGTCCCTGATTGTAGTCCTGAAAGTGCAAGACAGGAAACCTTTATAGAGGTCTACGTCGATAACGCACTTCTACAAAAATGGTCTTTCTATGAAGGGCTTCTAAATAAATATCTGATAATGGATGACTGCCGAAAGGCGTTACCCGTTGAAGCAGTAAAGTGGAGTCTAAATAGGCAATATTTGTAAAACTAATTCTAGTCTATTGCTGAGACGGCTGCACAATTATGCACTGGATATTTATTGGGGTTCCCTTCACAACGCTCTTCCAGAAATATGTGAAGATATATCTGTATTACATAAAATCTTTGGTTACATGAAAGCCCTGTGTCTGCCAGTTTAAGAGGGCCATACATCCAACAGGTTGTAAAAGACGCGGCGCACCATTAACATTGTTAAGTCTTTTAGTGACAGGCTCCGGGACTGGGAAAACTATTACTCGCCCATGTCGGCGGTGCTAGATGGCAGGTGGATCGAGACAAAGTGGAGACCCGGGGTGCGAGCTAAAGAAGCGACGGACGGTTGGAGAGTGAGTGGGGAGCTCGGCTCGGCTCCCACACGGCACCCTTCTCGCGCACTCGTCCTCACGACGCTGCTGCCCCATCATTCTTTTTAAACCGTAGGAGTCTGAGAGCGTAAAAGGACCCAATTATCCGTAACGAAGAGGCTGAGTGCTGCTCGCAGCCCGGGGAGACCTTTGTCCTTCGCCACTTGTGGCCAGGTAGGCCGGCATCTGTCTCTTCCTGTCAGCCGCTCGAGTGCCGAGCCAGGATACCGTGCGGTCCGCCACGTTTTGTGTCTCCAGCTGCCGAATCTACCTGTTGGAACTGCGCTACGATTAAAAAATTAAGGCGTTTTTTGTCAGGCGTCGAGGATCTCTTGAGGTTAGACTTCCCCGTCGCTAGCGACGTGATGGATGCACACAATGCCGCCTTCCAAAGGGGCGACTCAACGTTTAGAGGGGCCATCCATTTCTGTGGGGAATGTCCCTGTCGCATTTAATGCTGAAAGCTGTCTGAGCTGGCGCATTCAATTAGGTGCAGCGTCAGCAGCCTCGTTTTGTCACGAGCAATGTTCGCTGACCAAGCGTGAGTAAATGTCGAGCCTATTATTCCGTATAAATGATCCAGTTTAAAATAGTCACTTTCGTGCTTCCTACTGACGGACTCAAGAAGTGTGCAACAATGGGACTCGAACCTTGAGCTCTACGAATTACATACAGTGATCTGCGAAGTGTAGAACGGAGCCTTATAAGCAGGATAAGAGTCGCAAATCTTCATTGCACCTTTTGTTCACTTCAAAACTTCAAATCTGTTACGTCTAATGCACTGTCACCAAGATCAGATGTACTAAATGTTTTCATGTTGTTATGTTCTTCAGTGCAAAGCTTTTATTTATGCAGTTCTCCAAGCTGGTGTATCCCGTGCAAATCTTTTCATCTTCGCTTAGCTACTGCGGCCTTCACCTCATTTGAACCAGCTTACTGTGGTCAAGGCTTCCGCTTATCCTACAGTTTCTATTCTCCCCACTTCCCACCGTAATGGAACTGATGGCTTCATATTTCCTCAGGATGTGTCCTATCAAACGAGCCTTTCTTTTACTCAAGTTCTTTCACAAATATCGATTCTCCCCGATTTGATTCATTACTTCTACGTTACTTGCCCAATCTAACCATCCAACCTTCAGTATTCTCCATATTTCAGAAGCTTCTGTTCTCTCACTGAGCTGGCCTGTGTGGCCGTGCGGTTCTAGGCGCTTCAGTCTGGAACCGCGTGACCGCTACGGTCGCAAATTCGAATCCTGCCTCGGGCATGGATGTGTGTGATGTCCTTAGGCTAGTTAGGTTTAAGTAGTTCTAAGTTGTAGGGTACTGATGACCACAGCTGTTAAGTCCCGTAGTGCTCAGAGCCATTTGAACCATCTCTTACTGACTGCGCTGCTTATCGCCAACTTCTCATATTCGTAAAAGGCTACAAATACCGGTTGGTTATCAATAAAATGCAGATAATCGCGGTGTTTCGGTATAAACTGCAATTTTCGAATAGTAGGAAAACTTGGTAGATACGCTAATGCGTTAATGCCGAACCGATTTAAGCTGGAAAAAATTAGTTCTAATTCTGACCCCAGATGCAAACTTGGCGCTGGACAGCAACTCGTTGACGTGTCCGGTGATCACAGTGAACAGTGTGTGTAAGCGACGGTTGATAATAGAATTAACATTAAGCCGTTCTCACTTGTTAGATCTTTTCTGCTCACGTTCCGTTCCTAATCCATTACAGATGGAAACATTTCTATATGTTCTTCTTGAATTCATAGCGCCAGATTTGCACCTGGTAGCCAAAACTATAACAATTTTTTCCAGTGTCAAACAGATCCGCATTAACGCATTAGAATATCTACCAAATTTCGCTGCGATACGATATCTACAGCCCACACTGCATCTCTGTGAGTATTTGTACTTTAATTGTAATCACATGGTATGTGCAGAAAATACTTTCGAACACTTAAATGTATGACAAACTGCCTGTTGGCTTCTGTTCAAATATGGTTCAAATGGCTCTGAGCACTATTGGACTTAACATCTAAGGTTATCAGTGCCCTATAACTTAGAACTACTTAAACCTAACTACCCTAAGAACATCTCACACATCCGTGCCCGAGGCAGGATTCGAACCTGCGATCGTAGCGGTCGCGCAGTTCCAGACTGATGCGCCTAGAACCGTTCGGTCACAACGGCTGGGTGTTGGCTTCTGTCTCGGGTTCTTCGGCCGACGTTCATCTGCTGATTTTACTGACGTTTCGCCACCACGTGTGGCTGACATTGCCAAAGTTTCACCCTCCCTTGCTGGTGGCCGTCCACCACCAGCAATGGAGGGTGAAACTTTGACGCCGGCCGGTGTGGCTGAGCGGTTCTAGGCGCTACGGCCGCAGGTTCGAATCCTGCCTCGGGTATGAATGTGTGTCATGTCCTTAGGTTAGTTAGGTTTAAGTAGTTCTAAGTTCTAGGGGACTGATGACCTCAGAAGTTAAGTCCCATAGTGCTCAGAGCCATTTGAACCATTTTTTATAACTTTGACATTGCCAGCCGCTCGTGCTGGCGAAACGTTAGGAAAGTCATTAGACGAACGTTGGTCGGAAAGCCTGAGACAAAAGCCGAAGGCAGTATGTCAAAAAGTGTCAACGATAGTCGTAACAATTTTGTAGTTAAATGTATATTACATTTTAAGAACTGTGCTTTTTCTGAAATACTTTCTTTGTTATTGCCAGTGTACATTTACTGCCGTTTCTATTTCTGACATTATAAGTTATTTTGTTGCCCGCAGAGCGAAACCAGTCTACTACCTTCAGTGTCTCATTTCCTGTCTAATCCCTTCAACCGAGGAGAAGATTGAAAGAGACGTAGTTGCAGTGTAGAAAACCAAAATTAACAATCAGGAAATCGCTGTGCTGATACACTTCATTTTTAAGTTGAAGCGTAGTTAGTAGTTGCAAGCTTCCATCCCAGACTTTACCAGCTCTATGGACCTGACCACAGAGCTAGATATTAACTTTTTTCTTCTTTTTTTTTAATTAGAATGCGTGGGGAAACTTGTGGTGACAAGAAAGAAAAGGGGATGGGGAAGGGAAGAACAGGGCATGTCGATGTACCTTGCTTACATTTTGGTATTTTCTTCTTCTTCCTGGTCCTATTCAACACTATAAAGTTGAAATGTATACTTCCACGCTACGGACAACGTGTAAAAGGCTTGCAAACGATGCTGATATTTTAATGAAAGGTAGGGTGAGTTCTTATAGAAAGATCCCACAGCCAAATTACAATGAATTATGGTGAAACGTGCCCAACGTTAAGGACTACCCGACCTAGCAGCTGGCCGGCGTGCAGACTGGCTTTTGTACGTACTGGAAAACTGCAGGCGGTACAACGCCACCGAGCAGTAGCAAATGCAATTAACCGTAACTTCACAGCCTGTCCATACAGTTACGCTTTTAAAAATTGTTATTTTGTGTTTTTGACGGCTTTGTACTGTCAATGATTTCATTTTTAAAATTCCATAATCTTTAATGACATGTCATATTTTAACGAAAACATCTTTATGCGTTTTTATTTTTATACTTTCAGAGTAAGAAATTATAACTTTATACTTCCAACGCTTCACACTTTGAATATCTTCAGACACTTATTCAGCTTTCGCTACTCTATTTCCACTTTTAAAATCTACTACTTTAACCCCCTTTTAAAGTCTTACGCATCCATTCTGGTATCTTAACGGCAGGTTTTTTACACTATTGACTTTTTATATATTTTAGCTAAGACCCTCCCTTATTGAACCCAGAGCATCTCTGCCACTATTCCTCCCTGCTCCTCCATCCCCTTGCCTTATTTGCCCACTATTAGTCACCTCTCACTCTATTGAATAATTTCACTGTTGTATATCTTTTACATTTTACATGCAGATTGTTCTAAACTGTCAGTGTTAAAGGATAATTTTTACATAATCATACGTTATATAATTTGATTACGATCCCTGTTGTTTAGCTAACGATATCCCCAACATTCCCTCACTGCTTCCTTTCCGCTCACCCAATCAGCCTCTCTCCATTTCTCCTCCTCTCTCTTCACCTTAACTCCAACATCTATCTGTTTAACACATTGACCACAGGGTTGAGACGTGTATACGACCTCCAAGATGATGCACCCCGGGCAACGTCCTTCAGGAAAAGGACAGCGAAAAGTCTACATAAACGATGACCGTACTGGATCAATGATCTCTCACGGTCCCCACTGGCAGCAGCGAAAACAAAACAAAAATTGCATTTTTAAACGCCAACCGACAAGGCACTTTGGCCCCAAATTAAATCGTTGTAGAAGGAATCTCCAGAGAGAAATGCTAATACCTAAGCTGATTGGCAACTGATAATACCGTCGATATAATAGCTCTTCAAGAAACTCACCAGCCACCAGAAGCTCCAGAAGCAAGATTTAATATTACAGGGTATAAGCTGGTAGCACACATACCATCTACTAACCATAGGTCAACTGTATACATTAGGAATGTTCTCAGTCACCATAGAATAATTAAAGCAGGACAGCAACATGACGTTGAACCAATAGCCATCGAAGTTAATGGCGCAACTATCATGCCTACTTACAGAGCACCCAAAACATCTTGGGTAAATTCTGATTTCTCACCTTCCCTCACCCTTGTATATATTTATAGGAGACTTTAAGAGCCGTCACACTTACTGGGGCTACTGCAACACTGGTGAAAACGGTGAAAAACTACCCTATTGAATAGAAACAGACGATCTGTATGTGAGCTATGATGCCAAGGACCTGAAGACTTTCCTATGCACGAGATGGAACACAAACACCAACTCAGACTTATTTATGGTTAGCAAGGACACTAATAAGAACCCTGTACCCCATACAAAAAAGTATTAAAGAACTTCCCAAACAGTCAACACAGGCCTCTGCAAGTCACCGTGGGTACAGAGTTCCCCCTAGTAAACTCCATCAGGGAGCCACAATGGAACTTTAACAAAGCAAATTGGCCGCAGCATACCAAAGAAATAGAAGACAATATTCGATGGATCAAACCTAAAGTAGAAAACTATAAACGACTCCTAGGGATGATAATCAGTATTGCTAAGGAAAGCGTACCCCGAGACTACCGAAAGGAATATATACCTTGCTGGGACGAAGTCACCTAAATGCTATACCAAAAACACAACGAGAGCGGTGATGAGAAAAAGGGAAAACAAATACTAGAATCATTAAACCTCCAACGGAAACAAAGATGGAAAACATTAACATGAAAGCTGAACTTTACCCACTCCAGCAGAAAGGCATGGTAACTACTAAGGAAATTGGGCTCTGCTTCTTCTAAAACTACTAGTGAACCAACCTTACGGGCCTCACAGATAACACAACACATTAAACAACGAGCTAAAAATGTTCCTCTCGACCGAGCAGTTGCAGCTGAACTAAGGAAGAGTTAGATGAAATGGCCAAAAGTCTGCCACTTCACGCCTATTACTCGAACGCCCTCACAAAGTTAGAAATAAAAGAAGTCATTAGGAGCTTCAAAAATAGGAAAGCCGCTGGCACGGACGGGATCTTCCCACAATTCATCAAGCATCTGGGGAAGAACGACACAACTTGGTTAAGAGATTTCTACAATAACATTCTCAACACTGGAAAGATCCCACAACAGTTTAAAATAGCTCACACTATAGCAGTACTCAAATCAGGTAAACCACCCAAAGATCCAGCAAGCTATCGTCCAATAGCATTACTGAGCGTAAGCTACAAATTGCTGGAACGAATCATATACAACCTTGATACCACCATTCCAGGCAGGCTTCCGCAATAATAGTAGCTGCTAAGAGCAAGCCCTAGCCTTGACATCGTACATAGAAGCTGTCTTTCAAAGAGTACTGAAAACATCAGTGGCATTAGTAGACTTAACAGCTGCCTACGATACTGTTTGGCTGGAGGCGACTCATGCTGAAACTGAAGAAAGCGATCCCATGCCTTCGACTCACGACTCTCCTGAACGACATGCTTACCAATCGCAACTTTAAAGTGACAGTGGAATAGACTTCAGTAGCTCTTTTAAGATCAAGAATAGACTACCTCAAGGCTCAGTTCTAGCACCACTACGATTGAACTTCTACACCAGCGATATGCCTTACACAGTGAGCAAAAAATTCGGACACGTTGACGACCAGGCCATAGCAGTGCAAAGTAAATCTCTCGAACAAGGGAGAAAGACTTTAACAGATGACCTCGAAGTTCTTAACAAATACTACTGAAGATGGCGTCTGCACCCAAACGCTTCTAAGACAGAAGTCTGCTCTTTTCACCTCAACAATAAAGCCCCTAATGATAGGCTGACCGTGTTATTTGTCCAACAGAGGTGTAACACAACTTCCATCATAAATATGTCGGTGTAACACTGTACGTACAAAGAACATCTTAAAATGTTTGTCAGAAGCTCAAAACATGGAATAATGTTATTAGGAAATTGGCGGGGAGTTCCTGGGGTGAAGATGCATCAACTCTAGGAAAACAGCAGCAACATGAATAGTCTACATGAATTGTGCTTGCAAAATCAGTCTGAGTGATACGACGATCGTCCTGAATCAATCTGTCAACATTTTGCTTGTGAAACTCGGTGGTTGCTGTCACAGGATATCCACTCTTTGTTTATCACGCCGGTCAGATGTTCCCGCCCAACGACGCAAAGTACTCACATCAACACAATCACCATAAACTGCTTTCATTCTCTCGTGAATCTCCTTTGGGGTGACACCTTCTGCTGTTAAGAATTCAATAACTGTACGTTGCTTAAATTGCACTGATCGACCGCCTGTGCAGGGCTCCATCCATGACCCTGTAACAACACAACCGTTCAACTCTAAGGCTTCCCTCCAACTGGAGCTGTAGAGAAGAGGCTACTGAACAAGCCATTGCCTGCCGCATACCAATGCTGCCAACCGTTAAAGAGTTACAAAGGTGAAGGCATTACTTTTCAGTCAACCCTCGTATATATATTCCTTTGCAATGCAATCACAATTTTGGTATATATGCTGCTGGCATGTCATACGATAAATAATTAAAAATTGACCGCAGCTGCAAAATACCGTATTCTGACATGTTGTCCTGAATAGACAAGGCGGGTTCCAGATGTACTTACGTAAGTAAATTCTAAATGTATGTACAATTATTTTCTTTCTCACTATTGTAAAATGTTAGACTGTACATGCTTAGTTTTCATTTTTTGGATCTAAAGATGATCCAAGCGTTCGAAACACGTAATCGAATTAAAATGTGTGCAAGTGAGACGAAACAATAAATAAGAATTATCTTAAATATCTCAATTTCATTGCTTCATTTCTACATGTGAGTCATTAGAATTTAAATGTACGAATGGTACACGGCTATAAAAGAACGTACCATAAACATAATAAACGTAGATAAATAATTTCAGAAGGTGGAAGAAAAACTATTACTAGGAGTTGTGGTCAGGTCTTCAAAGTAAACACTCCCAAAATGAATTCACAGACTCCAGAAACTGATGGCTCCATTTACGGAAATATCGACATATCTGATTATATATGGAGTGGACAGGGGCCTGAAGATGGCATTACTGAGATGAAGAAACTAGTTGTCTAATTAAGATAACTTCTCGAAACGTTATACTACTTGGTGATTTTCCTTGGTAAAGAAGTTATAAAAATTTTACTTTTTTTGTGGCATCTCAAAGTAGGCTTATCAAGAAGCAGTGTTTAACGAAACACATTTTTTATAGTGCTGGGCAAAGTATACAATTTTTCAAGAGTAAGAAAAGAAAATTCACTCTTTCTTTATTACCACTTTGTTCACTACATTGAACTAAATGGTCTTTTTGAATTCAGTAGACATTTGTGTTACCATGATTACGTTGCTGCCCTCGTAGCTGCATGTTGATTTTAACTTACGTATGAAATAGATTGCAAAGTCTACTGCTCCGCAGCAGCCGCCAAATCCATAGCACAGTCAACACAAGAAAATATAAATGCGTCACAGCTTCTCTTTACTGCACTGCCCGTTGCGAACCTTCGTGTTGAAGGCATTATTTTTCTTAATTATCGCTTCCGCGGGACCTTCCATTTCAATGCAGTCAGGTTCTGCTTTTGTCGCTCGTAAGAAATACTGCTAACTGCATTTAAATGAAACAATTTTCTTCGCAGCACTTCTCATTTAAATTTTAATAGCGGCTCGGTAATAAGCCATGTTGTAATATTGTTTGCTTTATTATCCATCAGCAACAGACGCGAGTTTTCGTCCGCCGAAAATAAGATTTGCCAGTTCCTTTTCTTATTTCCCCCTTCTTGTCCGTGCTATAAAAATTAATTAGTTCCGTTTTTAGTACAACAGTACGGACGTGGCGGAAGCACGATGGGGCACCTCGAGACATTTAACACCGACGCAAAGAATCGTAAATCTTCTACGCTGGATCCGACATTCACCGGGGCTGGAGCTGAATCCGAAACGTGCTTGTCATTTGTACGGAAAAAAAGCGTTGGCGGTTCCCTGCGGGGTCCCCGCTGGCAAATGAAGTCCGCCAACAGCTGAACTATGAATATATATGTGCTCCCCGCGGCGATTACACAAGGACAAACGCTTCACACATCGGCTTTCACCGCAGCAATACAAGTTCCTCTCTTCTAGTCAGCAAAACAAGTAATAAATTTAGAAAGTGCGTCAAGTGTTGTGATATTTGTCGATTGTACCTGTTGTTGACTACATGCTTTCCTCTCAGCACTGTGAAGTCATTAACGTGTATAGCGGACGCAACGATAGCTGATGGACATAGTTAATGACAGCGTCTCCCGGTGCGAGCTGTTCCAAACAAGTAAGTCGTAAAAGCGTGTTACGTCTACACTTTACCGGACGGTCGTAACACCATTATTCGGAACAAAAGCATCTGGGTCTTCCAGCGGCATTACCGCGCGACCACTGCCTTAACGGGATAAAAATCACTTCGCCTAAAAGCATACTGATAAAAATGCCGAGTCATCCTCACAAATTTTGTGATGACGATGCTCCAGAAGGCTCCTGCACAGAAGAAGTTTCTGCTCTAAAGAAAGACGTCATACACGAGTGGAAGTCGCACATGCATGTGCCCTGACTCGGCCTTTCTGAGGACTTCATGACACGAGTGTGGTTTTTCTGTGCCCAACCGGATTACCTTCACATTCCTGACATATGTTTCATCTTCCAGTGTTATAGCGAACGGATTCACGCCTAATGAAAAGCAGTGGAACGGAAGACAGAAAGGGGAAATTACTGCCCCGTAACAACTGTAAACTTTCTTGTCTTTTGTATCACAGAGATGTTGACTTCCTTACATACCATCCCAGGTGATCAGCACACAGCAAAAGTTTTGACGTAGAGTGTCAGATAGGCAAAGTGTCGCTGTATTTATTTAGTAAAATTTCTCCTGGTGACAGATGTATCATTTTCAGAGAACAAAAGCAAGTATTTCTTAAGAAAGGCTTTATACGAAATATTCAATTTGGAAAGGATATAAACGCAGTTTGCGGCAGCCTAAAATAATGCGACGATAAATTCGAACAAAAAGAGGAAGTGAAGTATCTAACAAGGTACCGATTATCACAGCCAGAAAATCAAAAGAGTAAATCGATTATCTTACGTCTTATTTAGTGGCAATAGAAGTTATTTTACGTGGAGGACTCTAGAACCCTCACTTACCACCCCAAAAATAAAAGGATATCCAAAATGAATGTATTAAGACAATGAAATCTAGAATTGGTACACCCATTTTAATGTGAAGATACGTGTTCATATATACAATGTATGAAATTTTCTTTTCCTCACTTAGGGTATCCCATTATAATCGGGAAATTTAAGAAAGAAAATACCTTGTACAATGAATGGGCGGACGGATGTTAATAGGGAGCAGAGTCGCACATCTGTGGCGAGCCCGCAAAACTGCCGTAATCCATTGAGGGATGACTGTACGAGGCAGAAGAGCTGCCCTGGAGAGATACTGATCTACGTATCTTACAATGCTGTCGCTAATTGTTCCTATGTGGTTCGCACTGGCTGGGCCGAGTTTACAGGGATACCGACGACATGCCAAAACGCTCCATTTCGATAAGATCAGATGATGTGAGTGGCCAATATGTGGTCGTCAGTTCACTGGAGTGTTCATCAAACCACCTGCGTATAAGAAAGAGCGGTGATATGTTGCACTGCCCTACTAAAACGTGGAATCTCCATCAGATGGAGTCAGATGACCTGCCACGATGTCGACATAATGTGCACCAGCCATTCGTCCCTGCAGGTGGACAGTAGGGCCTCATCGCGACCATATGAACAACTCAGTGACCTCAGCTGAACCATCTATCACCCAGACAGGTCCTGTTGGTATGCAGGAACCGCAGCTTCGTGGGGCGTATGCTACACTCTCGAGCGACCATCATCTCGATTCAACTGACACGGGTATTCATCGGATCATGCTGCTGCCTTTGAAAGATACGTCTAGACGAAATACGTAAGCGATGGTTACAGTAACGTGGATTTGCCTCTTACCAGAAGCGATGATGACAATGGCTGCGTAACCGGGCCATCTGTTCATATTATCGAGGAAGTCAGTTTCATAACCACGAAGCGGAACAGCTCTGGGTACCACGAACATTAAGCTGTGAATCTGGTAATAATTTTATTGTTAAATTAGTGTGAAAGTAATCGGAAGTAAATTACACTGCTGCAAAAAAATAGTTAACCTGGAAAGACAGCGTCGATTTTTATCCGATGGCACCTGGGAGATAGATGAATAGATAACGGTTTCATCATCGTCCACCAACAGACAGCGTAATGGCATAGCTACCAGAGTGCGATCTGTGTATACCCTTTAACAGGTATGCCGAAAGTCAGAAGGCCCAGTGTGGTGCAGATATGTCAAACAAGCAGACAGCCATGCCAAGGAGATGCGCTCGTGCTTCTTACAGCCAACTGAGAGAGTTATAAAGGGGCCAGATCGTGGCCTTCCGAGTTGTGGGATGGTCGTTTCGGAGAATTGCCACACAATTTGGACGTGCTGCGACAGTTCTGCAATGATGCTGGCGTCAGTGGCCACGTTAACATTTTCACATCTGTGGACGAGATTCCTGACGTCTACCCCGCAGCACAGAAGCGCGCCAGGACCGATGTATTGCAAGGACGGCGGTGGCAGATCATACAGGTACCACAGGACACATAAAGAGGGCTTTTGAGCCCAAACGTGTCAATACGAACTGTTGCGACCTGGTTACCCGCAGTGATTCTGCTAGTTCGCACACTGCTGGCCTGCCTTCCACTCGTGCCACAGCATCGATGTGCACGGTTCGACCAGCTCCGTCAGAGGATCACTCGAAAGACGAAATGGCTCCCCTTGATCTTTAGCAATGATAGCAGCTTCTGTCTACACTCAAGTGATGGTCCTTTGAGTGTACGACGTAGACCTGGTGACCGCTGTCTCTAGACTCCATTCGTCCAAGACACACCCTCACCCCAGGCGTTATGGTCTGGGGTGCGATAAGCCACAACTGTCGTTCACCTTTGGTGTTTCTGGAGGGGACGCTAACCAGCGCTCGGTAAGATCCGTTATTTTGCTGTTCTTGCAACAGGAAGGTGACGAGTTGTTCGAACAGGCTAATGTCGCCCCCTACAGCCCGTGCAACTCAACGTGCTGTGTAAGAAGTAGAGCAACTTTCCTGGCCAGGAACCTCTCCGTACTTGTCTCCATTGGAGCACATTTGGGATATGATGAGAGGAGAAGTAAGCCATGCGACTCTTCAGTCAACAGCTCTTACAGAATTACGTCAACAGGTCGAGCAGGCGTGGAATAATGTATCCCATGACAGTATTCACCGACTATACGATCGACTGGATGCCAGATTCATCGCTTTTCCTGCCATCCGTGGAGGCTACACATCGTACTAATATGGGTGTTTCAGCATTAGTCGGTACCTCTTGTGATATTGATCTGTAAATACAGGGTGAAAAGTATTTAAACCGACAAACTCTTGGAGGCTGTAGGGGACATCAAAACAAATATTTTTCCCTAATGTCATTTTCTGCCGGCCGCGGTGGTCTAGCGGTTCAGGCGCTCAGTCCGGAACCGCGCGACTGCTACGGTCGCAGGTTCGAATCCTGCCTCGGGCATGGATGTGTGTGTTGTCCTTAGGTTAGTTAGGTTTAAGTAGTTCTAAGTTCTAGGGCACTGATGACCACAGATGTTAAGTCCCATAGTGCTCAGAGCCATTTGAACCATTTGTCATTTTCTCCTCTGAGGATTATTTAAACCGGTGGAGGCCGTATTACGGTATACAGTTGTTAGAGGCCGTATTACGATCTTCAGTTGTTAGAGGGCGTATTACAATCTTCAGTTGTAGGCAACTGCTGTCCACCAGTGTAGTAGTGCATTGTCTCTGTTTACTAATGGAGCGATACACCTGGAGTGATTACACTGATATGCTTGCTGCTTACTACGTAGCGCACCACAACGGACGAGCTGTACAGCGGTTTTATTAACAACAATATCCTAATCGCCGTTTCCCGCTTCATACGACCTTTGCTGCTGTGCACCAACGTTTGCGGGAGACCGGGTCATTTAGCAGATTACCTGGACAGGGACGCCATCGTATGGTGAGAACGCTGCAATTTGAGGAAGGTGACTTGCAGCATGCCGAGCGGGATCCTTCAATCAGCACTCGTGCAATTGCACGTAACGTGGGGACGAATCAGACGAATGTTAGAACAGTCCTTCGAGAGCAACTGTTACGTCCATTTCACTTACAGCGTGTCCTCAACCTCGAACCAGTTGATTAACCAACCAGAGCACAGTTTTCGCAGTGTTACCTGGAACAGTGTGAAATGCGTCCTACATTCCCATCCTCTGTGTTGTTTACCGATGAAGCAACATTAGGGCGTGATGGAGTCTTCAACATGCACAATTCGCGAGTGAGGATAACCCACACGCCACAGTTACTAGCGCTCATCGAGTGCGGTTCTTCGTTAATGTGTGGGTCGGTGTTGTTGGGGACTGTTTAATTGGGTCGTATCTGCTACCTAGGCCATTAAATGGCAGGCACTATTGCAATTTTCTCTCCAGAGCATTGCCAGAAATGCTGGAAGACGATCCGCTCCCTACAAGACAACGCATGTTGTTCCTACATGACGGGGCGCCGGCACATTTCAGTCGTCGTGTGCGTCAATTCTAGGACCTACGGTTCCCAGATACGTGGATTGGCAGAGGTGGTCCTGTACCATGGCCTGCTCGATCTCAAGATATGTCCGCTCTGGACTTCTTTGTGTGGGGAGAGATGCACGACCTTGTTTACGTAACCCCTCTTGTATCAGAAGAGGATCTGGTTGCCCGGATAGTAGCAGCAGCAGCAACAATTCTGAATACTCCTGGGGTTTTTGCCCGTGTCAGACAGAACATAATCCGACAGTGTAACCTTTGTTTACATGTCAATGGAGGCATTTTTGAAAATCTGCTGTAATTGAAATTGGGTTGTGTTAATGTGTTGTCTCTTGGTCATAAAAAAATGGAAAAGTGTATGTTGGTTTAATTAATTTTCCGCCAGAGAAATCTTCCTCATAGAAAAAAAATGACATTAGGGAAAAATATTTATTTTGATGTCCCCTACAACCTCCCAGAGTTTGTCAGTTTAAATACTTTTCAAATGGCTCTGAGCACTAGGGGACTCAACATGTTAGGTCATAAGTCCCCTAGAATTTAGAACTACTTAAACCTAACTAACCTAAGGACATCACACACACCCATGCCCGAGGCAGGATTCGAACCTGCGACCGTAGCTAGGCTGTGGTTGGCTCTGAGCACTATGCGACTTAACTTCTGAGGTCATCAGTCGCCTAGAACTTAGAACTAATTAAACCTAACTAAGGACATCACACACATCCATGCCCGAGGCAGGATTAGAACCTGCGACCGTAACGGTCGCTCGGTTCCAGACTGTAGCGCCTAGCCGGCCGGAGTGGCCGAGCGGATATAGGCGGTTCAGTCTGAATCCGCGCGACCGCTACGGTCGCAGGTTCGAATCCTGCCTCGTCCGTGGATGTGCGTGGTGTCCTTAGGTTAGTTAAGTGTAAGTAGTTCTAAGTTCTAGGGGACTGATGATCTCAGATGTTAAGTCCCATAGTGCTCAGAGCGATTTGAACCATTTTTTTTGTAGCGCCTAGAACCGCACGGCCACTCCGGCCGGAAGTGCTAGCTCTGATTTCCTTTATTTTATTATGATGATCATTTCTCCCAGTGCAGATCAGCGCAAAAAAAAAAAATATTTCCTCAATTGGAAGAGAAACCTGGTAATTGATGTTTCGTAAGAAAATTCCGCTGCAATGAAAAACGCCTTTGTTTTGATGGTGTCCATTCCATATCCTGTATCATTTCCGAGACATTCTCTCCCCTGTTTCGCGATAACACAAAAAGTACTGCTCTTCTTTGAACATTCCTCGATGTACTCAGTTACTCCTATCTTGTATGGATCTCACACCGCGTAGCAGAACTCCAAAAGAGGACGCACAAGCGTAGTGTAGGCAGTCTCTTTAGTAGATCTGTTACATTTTCTAAGTGTTCTGCCAATAAAATGCAGTCTTTGGTTTGTCTTCACCACAACATTATGTAAGTATTATTTCCGATTTAAATTGTTCGTAATTGTAATTCCTAAGTATTTAGTTCAATTTACGGCCTTTAGATTGACTGATTTATCGTGTAACCGAAGTTTAACGAAATTTTTTAGCGCTCACGTGGATGACCTCACACTTTTGATTATTTAGGGTCAATTTCCAATTTTCGCACCATTTAGATATCTTTTCTAAACCGTTCTGCAAGTTGTTTCGATCTTCCGAAGAGTTTACTGGACGATAAACGACAGATTCAACTGCAAACAACCTCAGACGGCTGCTCAGATTGTCCCCTAAACCGTTTGTATAGAGAAGGAACAGCAGAGGGCCTAGAACACTACTTTGTTGAACGCCTAATATCACTTCTCGTTTACTCGATAACTTTCCGTCAATACTACGAACTGTGATCCCTCTGACAGGAAATCACGAATCCAGTCACATAACTGAGTCGATATTCCATTAGCACGCAATTTCACTACAAGCCGCTTGTGTGACACAGTGTGAAAAGCCTTTATGAACTCTAGAAATACGGAATCAATTTGAAATCCCGTGTCAATAGCACTCAACACTTTGTGTGAGAAAAGAGGCAGTTGTGTTTCTCAAGAATGATGTTGTCTAAATCTGTGTTGACTGTGTGTCAATAGATCGTACTCTTCGAGGTTATTCGTAATTTTCAAACACAATATGCGTTCAAAAATCCTGCTGCATATCGGTGTTAATATTATGGGCCTATAATTTACGTTTCTTGAATATTGGTTTGACCTGTGCAACTTTCCAGTCTTTGGGTACGGATCTTCTTTCGATCGAGCAGTTGTATATGCATGTTAAGTATGGAGCTATTGCGTCAGCATACTCTGAAAGGAACCTAATTGGTATACAGTCTGTACCAGAAGGCTTGATTTTATTAAGTGATTTAAGTTGCTTCACTTCTCCCAAGATATTTACTTATAAGTTACTCATGTTGGCAGTTGTTCTCCATTTGAATTCTGGAATACTTACTCCGTCTTCTTTGGTGAAGGAATTTTGAAAGGCTGTGTTTAGTATCTCTGCTTTCGCAGCACTGTCGTCGATAACATTTCCATTGCTTTCGTGCAGCGACTTCACATACGACCAGAATCTCTTTGGATTTTCTGCCAGGTTTAGGGACAAAGTTGCGTTGTGGAAACTGCTGTATTATAAGTATCCCGCACTGATGTTGGCGCTAAATTTCGAGATTCCATAGAAGATCGCGACTCTTCGAGATTTTGAAATAGTTTAAATTTGGCATGCTTTTTACATTGTTTCTGCAACACTGTTCTGACTCGTTTTGTGTACCAAGAAGGATCAGCTCCACCTTTTGTCAATTTATTTAGTATGAGTCTCTCAATTGCTATCGATACTAATTCTATGAGTTCAAACCGCATCTGGTCTACATTGTTAATTTGAAAGGAGTGGAGATTGTCTCTAGGAAAGCTTCAAGTGAATTTTCATCTGATTTTTCGAGTAGGTATATTTTTCGTCCATTTTGGAGGATCTAGGGGTTGCAATATTCAATCTCGCTACGACAACCCTGTGTTCACTAATTCCTGTATCCATTTTGATGCTCGTTATTAGCCCAGGACTATTTATTGCTAAGAGGTCAAGTGTGTTTTCACAAACAACTACAATTTCCGTGCGCTCATGAACTAATTGCATGAAATAATTGTCAAAAAATGAGTTTAGCACGACTTCGGATGATATTTTATGCGTACCTTCGGATTTATGTCGACATATCGAGGTTAAATTAAAGTCACCACCAAAGTACAATTGTACGCGTTGGGAACATGTCTGAAATTAGACTCAAGTTTTCTTTGAACCTTTCATCTGAATTGGGACATCGGTAAAAGGATAAATTATTAAATTATTATTTTATTCCGGTTTCTAACAATGACCTCTGCCCATATTAACTCACAGGAACTATCTACTTCAATTGCACGTCAAGATAAAGGAACTATCTACTTCAATTGCACTTCAAGATAAAATAGTTCTAACGCCAACAAACACGCCACCGCCAACCGTGTTTATCCTATCCTTTCGAAAAACCGATAGGTTCTTTGCAAAAATTTCGGCTGAACTTATCTCGAGCTTTAGCCAGCTTTCAGTGCCTATAACGGTTGGAGCATCGGTGGTTTCTATTAGCGCTTGGACCTCTGGTACTTTACAACACTGCTATGACAAATTTACGACTTTTATACCGACGATTCCTGTATCTACGTCCTTCCTGTGTTCGACCTGCACCCTTTGAGACCGAATCCCATTTCGTATTTCCCCGAGACCCACTAACTAAAAAAACCGCCCAGACCACGCCACATAGCCCCTGCTACCCGTGTAGTCGCATCCTGCGTGTAGTGGACTCCTGGCCTGTTCAACGGAACCCAAAACCCCAGCAACCTATGGCGCAAGTCGAGGAATCTGCAGCCTACACATTCGCAGAACCGTCTGAGCCTCTGTTCAGACCCTCCAATCGGCTTTGTACCAGAGGCCTGCAATCGGTCCTGTCGACTATGATGCAAACGGTGAGCTCTGCTTTCATCTTGCAAGCAAGAATAGAATCCTTTACCACTTCCGTTAGCTGCTTGAAACCAGAGAGACTCTCTTCTGATCCAAAGTAACACTCATGATTAGTATCGACGCGAGCCACCACCTGCGGTTGGCTGCATCTTGTGCTCTTCGTGGCATATGGAACGACCCATTCCACATCTGGAATGACTCCACCTGCTATGCACACGGAATGCACGTTGGCTTTCTTCCCCATGTTGGCGGTAAAGTCCCTAAAGTTGGAGCTCCCAACTACCCTCTTTTATTGTCTGGATTCTGCAGGCTTAGAAGTTCCCTATGAAAAAGGGCAAGCTACTGCATGTGCCTGACGGACAATGTCAGCCACAGACAGCACTTGGAAACTGTTTGTCAGAGTAACTGAGGAGGCCTTAAATGAGGCCCCCTGGGAATTATTTCGCCGCCTGCCACGCCCCAAGGCGACCTCCCACTCGACCGCAGGTGAGATGTCAGCCTCAGTGCCAGCAGTAACTGGACTGGCCACTGGTGAAGACCGATCGAGGACTCGGACCTGCTGAACGTCCATTGGATCCCTGTGGCCAACCCGCAACAGTGGTCCCCTATGACTGAGTTTTAAGCTGTGTAACCGAAGCCATCACAGCCTGGAGTTGAGAGTGAAGTGTCACCAACTCGGTTCACATCCTCACACAGCCATAACTGTCCCTGTCCACACTAAAGGCCATGGAAAACTACACTACACAGACAAACAAGGAGAGTAGATACACCCTACAGAACTTTACTGAAGACATGGACGAAAACGCAAGAACTCTATCCACTAAGTTAGATTAACACGCAGAGATTCAAAAAGTGAACTAAAAAATTATGCAGGTGGGACTAAATAATTCACTCCTGATTAAGAACTTCCCATTTACTGTCCGACACAAACACAAACCCGACAACTGTGTCTATTAAATATTAAATTAACATGCAGAAACTCAAGAAACTAAACCACCGAAGCACACAGATGAAACTAAACAATTATCTCCTGGTTAGGATTTCGTAAGATGTCACCAAATCGGTTACTTATATCTAGACATAACCACCTCTTGTGGCCTGAAGTTGAGTAACCATGTGCATCAAACAGTTGGAAATAGACTGAGATTCTTAAGGAAATGTAATTTATCTGAGAAAGAAACGACTTCCAAATCACTTTATCTACCGATTTTTGGGTACTGTTCATCAATTTGGGATCGTTACCAGTTAATATTAATAGAAAAGATAGAGGAGTTTAAACGCAGAAAGGCGCGTTTTGTCAAGGAGCCACTTACTTGGCGAGAGAGCATTACCGTAATGTTCCGTTATGAAGACCCTGAACAAATATCAGTGACAGATGCTACAAGAGATGAGTTTTGCGGCACAGAGAGGTTTGCAGTTAAAATTTTTAGACCTTGCATTCCAAAAATAACGGGGCTACATATTACTTCCCCCTACAAAAACGAACACTCTCTCTGTCCAAACAGTCCTCATAAGAACAAAATGTACCGAAGGTAAGTGTCACTGGATGTCGATATGGAGGGTCATGTGGTGAGCTGTCCCGGCCGTTCTCAGTTTTCGTGACTGTAGACGCTACTTTTGAATCAAGTAGCTCCGCAATCGGTCTCATAAGGGATGAGTGTTCTCCGATTGCCCACAGCACTTGGCAGACCAAGACAGTTACCCATCCAAGTGCTAGCCAAGTCCGACAGAACTTAACTTCACTTCAGTGATCTGACGGGAACCGGTGTTACCACTGCGGCAAGTTAGATGTAGCCCCGCGAAATGCTCCCAACTAGGAAATTAGAGACAATACATGTCTTACAGGTCTTTATCCACACGGTGTAAGGAGGCTTGCGGAGTACAGACGTACATTTGTACGACATTAATTCACTGTGGTCTGTGACTTTGAAGATAGCAATGCTGATTAAACGACGAAGTAGCTAATTTTTTGTAGGATGTTCCCAGAAATGCAAACTGAACAGCTAGACACCGGTGGTTCGCAAAATTTGTTACGGAATGCAGTTGAAATGCAAATGTGAATTGTGAAGTAGTGGGTAAAGGCTGCGGCGAACCACGGGCGGCATCTGTGAGGAAGGCGGGAGCACCGGCAGCTGAAGGCTGAGCGGGCGACGCGCGTTTTGTCGCCGCGCCGCGACGCGCCGTCCCTAGCGAGGCGCGGTAATTGCCGGGCGCGGCAGGTCGCGCGGCTCCGACTCATCTGGCACCGCGGAACTAATTCATCACCGCCGTCTGACACCTCGCTCCCCACCCGCTCGTTTCTCTCCTTTTTCCGCTTCTTTTCCTCCTTCTTTCGGAGCGCAGCGGTGGAGAGGCGTCCCAGCCGCACGGAAAGGGATGATGCGCTCCAGAACATCAGCGCTACTGGTTTCTCCCAGGAGCCGTTAGTGCAGCCAGTCTCCAGATCTCACTGTTACATGACAGGCTTGGGCATTGTCCTAGGTTAGTAACCTCTTGTTTACATCCGACGACAGATCCCCAGAATTTAACACACTGTAAAGATCCTCTAGCTTTGAATTAGTAAATTTCGAATATGCGGCCATCCAGACAGTAAAGATTCTCAGCAGTAAGGACAAAATGACCCTACATCTCTGTCTACTAACATATTCTGCAATCCACTGCACTTGTCGCTTACCTGGCGAGCGTTCCTTGGTTAGTGAATGAGACTTTGCCTCCTCACAGACTGCAGATGAAGCTGTTGCAAATTAACTTGTCTTTCTCATTCAATCCACCTCCTAAATCCGATGTGAGATTCAATTAAATTTCTTATATGAGGGTTGGAACTTAGATAGTGCCAACTATTTATTCACAACCGATACAAAAGAGTTACATCTTTGCACCTGTCACTATCCTTCAAAGTGGTCACCAGCGTTGTGTAGAGCCCATTGCCAGTGATGTGGAAGGCATAGTAACCGTTAGCAGAGCCTGTTCTGTTGATGATGCGAATGGGGCGGTGCTGCCTGTCGAATCTCTGGAACCGTTTTGAAGCGAATGCCACAAAGTGGTTCCTTCATCTTCGCAATCGAATAACAATCACAAGTACCGAAGTATGGAGGATGGTACAATACTTCCCAGTCCCATCGACCGAATAGAGTAGCCACAGTTTGGGCTGTATGCACCCACTCATTGTCATGCAAAATGTTGGGTGGGTTTCGCAGAAAGTGTCACCACTTCTTTCGTAAAGCTGGTCGTTTCTAGAGCATCACCTGCGACCAGCATTTGCTAATTCCAAAACTGCATAGATGCTCACTCTTTCTCAGGCAAGCTGAGTAAAGAATGCCACGTCCACACTCTAGGCAAGCTGGGAACGGAAGACCTCTACCGAGACATCTGCCAGTCCGCTCTTCGCCTTGGTATCCCCTCCAGCAAAATCACTGATGCCAATTGCAGCGCAAGTCGCAATAATTGTGCGTCGCTTCCCAGCGCCAAGCAATGCCTGCTCTGGGAAGTGAACAAATTCCCACAAAATTTCCCTTCCTCTCAACTTCTTCTATTTAGCTCCCCCCCAGGCCACCCATCAAGGTTGGCGTCTGCACAAACACCAAGTTTTCCGGAATTCTGACTCCCAGGAGAGTACTTCAAATTGCTTGGTCCTATGTTCTCATTGGAGGCCGTCGTATTTCATTCTGTCGCTCTTCGCCTGATTTACTTCAGACTCTGCGGACCGTGAATTCAGCGTGAAGTTGTTATAGTCATGAACACGCATATTTTGACCTCTGTTGACCGCTCCACTGTAGCTTTGCGTGGCTTTCTCGCATGTTTCACAGGAAACGGGCCAAAAGACATTTATCAACAGGCATACAAGTTCTCCGTCTGTTTCCCGGTACATCAGCATGGAGTCGGGGTCAACCACCCCCTCACTGTCACTCATCTTAAGGCAGCTGGAGGCCGAGCACCGTTACCGCTTTCTCAAGATTTTGAGCCGCCCTAAGCTGCCTATTGTCGCTTCCCTTCGCCGCTCCCCCACCGGCCACGGTGGTCAACTCGAATACTTCCCTGGGGTAAACTGGCCTCCACTAAATCGACGCATTTCCACAAAGTTTTCATGTCATGTGAATTACTTTAGAACCATCACCTGACATTAATTACTCCAATACGTCCATACTATACCCTCTACAAGATGCATTGTGCCTTGTCAGTCATTTTTGTTCAGCCCTACTGTTCGCTCAACGTGAGTTAGGTGATCTTTAATGACTTCATGTAAGGGGCATAGTTCTTGCCGTCTTAAGATATGTATTTAAGGACGTGATACCTCTCATTCAAGGAATGGGGCGTATCACTACAAGCTGTCTGCAGAATCTGTCCCACAGCGTCAAGATTTCTATTTCTTAGTGTAGGAGACGAATTGAATATAACCCGAGAAGAGGCAGAGTGAACTTACGAGGCCGACTCTGCGTCTTCTTCAGCGACACGATGTGGGTATTGGTGGCATTTCCTTACACCGTAACCACGACTCTAACACTGGTCTGCCCATGGTTAGGTAGAGTGTAATACCGTGACGCGGAGGCAGCGATGGCTGAGGATCAGGCGGATGATATAAGACGCTCTACTGCTCTGCTTCTGACGTCACATATGTGCGGCGCCCATAGGAATCCTTGATCGAGGATCACCCAAAAGTATTTCGCGATCTTCATCCTTGGGATGGGGCCTCTCACGAAGCTGACACGCATAAGATATGGCGGCAACATCCTTCAGTCGAAAACTACTGTCTGGCTCTTGGTGGCGTTGAATTTCAAGCGCCACCTTGTGTTCTACAAACCACTGAGTTGCATCCCATCTCGAGGCGACGTCTGATCGTCCGGACATAGATATTAAAGGTGAACAGCGTTGTATCGTTGGCGTAAAGCGCCAATCTAGGCGAGCTCCACTCACGACGCGTCTGCAGTGTACAGGGTGTGCAGCAAGGGGACGAGCAACGACCCCTGCTAGTACCTGCTGCTGCTGCTCTGCGAATGACCCATTGTCTATCCTCAAATGGAAGCTCCTCCCATCACTGTAGGACCAAAGAAGGACCACGTGTGACGTCGTTATCCTGCGTGCAAGAACTTTATACTCGAGGCCGTTGTGCAACGAGGAGTCGAAGGCACTGGACATCTAGAGTAGCTCCTTCCCAATACCCCATTTAAAAAATAAAAAAAAAATAAAGTAGATACAAAAACGACCCTATGCTGCGGCCCATGTGACAGGCGAGAATTGTTGCTAAATTCGCGAAAAAGATGGGAAACCACACGTAACTTCCCTCCTTTTGCGTACAAAACGCACATCATCTAACATGACGTTGGTACTGGGCCAAAGAAGTGTTTTCAGGATTTATCAGACTTGTACACCAACAACAGAGTCTAGAGCGATGCGACTCTATTGGTTGTGGCTCTTCCAAACTGATCGGATGGTGCTCCATTACATTTCTCTTTGATGTTCATGCAGAAAGGCAAAAATGTTATGTTCAGTTATTCTCTCAGAATTGTAGGATGAGCACGGCTTCACTGACCACAGGGAGTGTAGGTGCATGCATGGCTTTAAAAAGATGCGGAGCAGGTTGTTACCTGAGTTCTATGAAAACTCCCCATATCCCAACGGAAGCACTCTTTACCTAATAAGATTCACAGATTGCCTTCTGCCGACAAAAGAGGACTTACAGGCGTTTTTAACGACAGATCAACGCACAACGGAGGGCGCAAGGCTATGTTTCCAAGCAAACAGCTCCAGCATTCTACATCTACATTTACATCCATACTCCGCAAGCCACATGGGGTGAGTGGCGGAGAGTACCTTGAGTACCTCTATCGGTTCACCCTTCTATTCCAATCTCGTATTGCTCGTTGAAAGAAAGATTGTCGGTATGCCTCTGTGTGGGCTCTAATCTCTCTCATTTTATCCTCATGGTCTCTTCGCGAGATATACGTAGGAGGGAGCAATATACTGCTTGACACCTCGGTGAAGGCACGTTCTCTAAACTTCAACAAAAGCCCGTACCGAGCTACTGAGCGTCACTCCTGCAGAGTCTTCCACTGGCGTTTATCTATCATCTCCGTAACGCTTTCGCGATTACTAAATGATCCTGTAACGAAGCGCCCTACTCTCTGTTGGATCTTCTCTATATCTTCTATCAACCCTAGCTGGTACGGATCCCACACTGCTGAGCAGTATTCAAGCAGTGGGCGAACAAGCGTACTATAACCTACTTCCTTTGTTTACGGATTGCATTTCCTTAGGATTCTTCCAATGAACCTCAGTCTGGCATCTACTTTACCGACAATCAACTTTATATGAACATTCCATTTTAAATTACTCCTAATGCGTACTCCCAGATAATTTATGGAATTAGCTGCTTTCAGATGCTGACCTGCTATATTGTAGCTAAATGATAAGCGATCTTTCTTTCTATGTATTCGCAGCACATTACACTTGTCTACATTGAGATTCGATTGCCATTCCCTGCACCATCCGCAAAAAGCCTCAGTGAACTTCCGATGTTTTCCACATGGTAGTTTATATACATTGTGAATAGCAACAGTCCTACGACACTCCCCTGTGGCACACCTGAAATCACTCTTACTTCGGAAGACTTTCCTCCATTGAGAATGACATGCTGCGTTCTGTTATCTAGGGACTCTTCAATCCAATCACACAATTAGTCTGATAGTCCATATGCTCCTACTTTGTTCATCAAACGACTGTGGGGAACTGTATCGAACGTCTTGCGGAAGTCAAGAAACACGGCATTTACCTGGGAACCCGTGTCTATGGCCCTCTGAGTCTCGTGGACGAATAGCGCGAGCCGGGTTTCACACGATCGTCTTTTTCGAAACCAATGCTGATTCCTACAGAGTAGATTTCTAGTCTCCAGAAAAGTCATTATACTTGAACATAATACGTGTTCCGAAATTCTACAACTGATCGACGTTAGAGATATAGGTCTATAGTTCTGCACATGTGTTCGACGTGCCTTCTTGAAAACGAGGATGACCTGTGCCCTTTCCCAATCCTTCGGAACGTTACGCTCCTCTAGAGACCTACGGTACACCGCTGCAAGAAGGGGGGCATGTTTCTTCGCGTACTCTGTGTAAAATCGAACTTTTATCCCATCAGGTCCAGCGGCCTTTCCTCTTTTGAGCGATTTTAATTGTTTTTCTATCCCTCTGTCGTCTATTTCGATATCTATCGTTTTGTCATCTGTGCTAAAATCTGGAGAAGGAACTACAGTGCAGTCTATGTGAAACAGCTTTGGAACAGGACATTTAGTATTTCGGCCTTTAGTCTGTGATCCTCTGTTTCAGTACCATTTTGGTCACAGTGTCTCGACGTTTTGTTTTGATCCACCTATCGCTTTGACATAAGACCAAAATTTCTTAGGATTTTCTTCCAAGTCAGTACATAGAACTTTACTTTCGAATTCATTGAACGCCTCTCGCATAGCCCTCCTCACACTACATTTCGCGTCGCGTAATTTTTGTTTGTCTACAAGGCTTTGGCTATATTTATGTTTATGTTTGCTGTGAAGTTCCCTTTGCGTCCGTAGCAGTTTTCTAACTCGGTTGTTGTACCACGGTGGCTCTTTTCCATCTCTTACGATCTTGCTTGGCACATACTCATCTAATGCATATTGTACGATGGTTTTGAACTTTGTCCACTAATCCTCAACACTATCTGTACTTGAGACAAAACTTTTGTGTTGAGCCGTCAGGTACTCTGTAATCTGCTTTTTGTCACTTTTGCTAAACAGACAAGTCTTCCTACTTTTTTTAATATTTCTGTTTACGGCTGAAATCATCGATGCAGTAACCGCTTTATGATCGCTGATTCCCTGTTCTGCGTTAACTGTTTCAAATAGTTCGGGTCTGTTTGTCACCAGAAGGTCTAATATGTTATTGCCAAGAGTCGGTTCTCTGTTTAACTGCTCAAGGTAGTTTTCAGATAAAGCACTTAAAAAAATTTCTCTGGATTCTTTGTCCCTGCCACCCGTTACGAACGTTTGCGTCTCCCTGTCTAAATCCGGCAAATTAAAATATCCACCCAGAACTGTAACATGGTGGGGAAATCTACTCGAAATATTTTCGAGTTTATCCTTCAGGTGCTGAGCCACAACAGCTGCTGAGTCAGGGGCCAATAGAGACATCCAGTTACCATGTCTGAGCCTGTTTTAACCGTGACCTTCACCCAAATTATTTCACATTTCGGATCTCCGTCAATTTCCTTCGATACTATTGCACTTCCTATCGATATAAACACGCCTCCCCCTTCACTGTCCAGCCTGTATCTGTGGTATACATTCCAATCTGAGTTTAGAATTTCATTACTGTTTACATCTGGTTTCAGCCAACTTTCTGTCCCCAGTACTATGTGGGCAGTGTGACCGTTTATTAGTGAGAGAAGTTCTGGGACCTTTCTGTAGACGCTCCTGCAGTTTACTATTAGCATATTAATATTGTTATTCCTTGTTGCATTTTGCCTACTCCTACCTTGCCGCGTCTCAGGAAGCGTCTTGTCGGGCCTAGGGAGGGAATTCTCGAACCTAAAAAACCCACATGTGCACTCCACATGTACTCCGCTACCCTTGTAGCCGCTTCCTGCGTGTAGTGCACGCCTGACCTATTCAGGGGGACTCTACATTTCTCCACCCGATAGCGGAGGTCGAGAAATTTGCGCCCCAGATCTCCGCAGAATCGTCTGAGCCTCTGGTTTAAGCCTTCCACTCGGTTCCAAACCAGAGGACTGCGATCGGTTCTGGGAACGATACTACAAATAGTTAGCTCAGATTCCACCCCACAAGCGAGGCTTTCCGCCTTCACCAACTCCGCCAACCACCTGTATGAACTGAGGATGAACTCTGAACCCAGACGGCAGGAGTCATTGGTGCCGACATGGGCAACAATTTGCAGTCGGGTGCACCCAGTGCTCTCTATCGCCGCCGGCAGGGCCTCCTCAACATCTCGGATGAGACCTCCTGGCAAGCAGACAGAGTGAACACTAGCCTTCTTCCCCGACCTTTCCGCTGCTTCCCTAAGGGGCTCCATCACCCGCCTAACGTTGGAGCTCCCAATCACTAATAAACCCCTCCCCCCGAGTGCCTGCTCGGCCCTTGCTGAAGGAGCGGCCGCATGTCCACTCACAGGCAGAGCGGGCGATGCCACACGGCCAGCCTCCACATTGACCCTCTCACATAAATAATCACGAAATAATGTCAGAAAATGAATTAATAAATTACAGTAATAGTTGACCTGAAGTCACAGTCACAATATTTGCGTTTAGAATATGCTAGAATTTGAAACGGAGAGTTGTACGTAGTATTGGTCCGCATTTCCACATATCCAATCATTTAGATATTTTGTAAACATGAGTGGCCCGCGTTATTTTCCTCTCACAGGGACAATTTGCTGAGTAAGATATATTCGATAAATAAGAGCTACGAAGACTGCTGTTTCCATAGTGTATTCAGTATAAAATCTAACAATTCTCTATATGACAGATTCCTTGTTCACTTTAAGTAATCTTAAAAATCAATTATTTTTATAGTAGAAAGTAAAGGAACTTTAAGCCTGAGTAGCTGACTTTTAAAAGCTCAAAGCACCGGAGGGGAGGTGGCGGTAGGTAAAAGCTGTCTGGGAACGACACCAAATGTAGGTCGATGGACTAGCAAGTGACGCATATTCAGTTGTATATGTGGGTTTGTGGAACAGGGGTACTCTTTTGGAGCGTGGAAAACAAGGGTACTCCCTTGTGAGGCTTCGGAGATGAGTAGCCGTCAGTTGACCACAGTGAGTAGGAATGAATACTAACAGTGTGAGGGCGATCAAAAAGTTTCCATCCGAAGGTCGGACGGTCCTAAATCGGTATGCCAATAAGGCAAAATCTTTGGGAGCGTTGAGATAATCATGCCACCTACCCACCACGTTGAAGATACTTGTTTGGTAAAACACCATGTTCTGTTGCGGGTAGAAGTCCGTAACTACCTGCCGCACATTCTCGTCCGACAGGAATTGTCGACGCTTCAAGACAGGTTTAAAGGACCAAGGGCGAGTTAATTGTTTGGGGACAGATCAGACTACAAGGCATCTCCATCCGCCGCTTGTTGTTGGTAATGGATGAGGCTGGGCTGCCAAATTGACCACTTCTTATGCCGAATCGTGACCAGCACGGAACTTAGCACATCTTTGGTTTTCGACAGACATTCTGTCCCACACACATCCTTCATTCGCCGATGGATGTATACCTGAGTTTCTCCTTTGCTAGCTAAGAAATGAATAACTGATGGTCGCATTCTGTTTGGTCGCATTTGATAATAATGCCTCCATAATTCACGTTCCCTCGTTTACCGCATGTCTGTCGGAAAGAAACGTATGCCACACAAGTACGTGTCGTTGCTTCTATACCCGAGTCGGAGTCGCGCTAGGTTGCATATACATTACAGAAACTCCCTCCAACAGGAACTTTTGATCGGCTTTTATAAAACAAGGGGACTGACGTTGGAGTCAAGGTACGAAAATCTTTTGCATGATAAGGAAACATAGTATGTTAACACACAGCTACCTCGTGGTACTCCAGTTTCCGGTGCTGCTGCTACTTGCGTAGATTTGTGATTAATCACATCAAGGTATTGTCATTTAGAGTGAGATCCAGCATATGGTTTCGATAATGCAATTTTAGTAATGGTCTACGCACAACTTGCGGACACCTTAACGTCCTTACCCACTCTGGAAATAATTAGGTAAAGGCTGTTGGATTTGCTTTCTTAATAAACGGTGGTGACGTGTCTTCAGATTCGCTGCACTTGTACTCCTGTTCTTCACAATGTTCACACACCAAGCGAATCGAAAATGGTGGACTGTATGCTCCTGTTTGGAGACTACTGTCCCGTTCCGTTATTGACAACACTGTGCTCATCACATTGTGTGAATCACCCCTTTTATTATGTGTAGTGTCATCCCTCGCAGCAAATGGTTCCTCCCAAAAGTTTGATACGATTGCCGAACGCGAACACCTGGCGTGTTTTGAACATTCCACTGATTGCTTATGATAGATTCTTTGCCAACACAGCAGCCGCATCAGAAATGAGGATATCTCACCGTCACAACACCGTCATACCTTAGCAAAAGGTCTGACAGAGAACCCGAGAAAATTCTGGTCTTGCTTGGAATCGTAAGCGGATCTAAGGCTTCCATTGAGTCCCTTATAGCTCAGTCTGGTACGGCAGTTGTAGATAGCAAAATGAAAGCCGAAGGTTTAAATTTCACGTTTAACAAGTCGTTCACACGGAAGAATCGTACAAACATACCGTTATTTGACCATCATACCAACGCCCGTATGGACGACATTTTAATTGCATACCTGGCTTAGAGAAACAATTGGAAGATTTCAAATAAATCACAAGGTCCAAATGGAAACCCAGCTCGAGTGTACAAAGAGTACTCTACAGCATTGACCCCTTACCTAGCTTTAATTTATCGTGAATCTCCTCCTTCCCCCCCCCCCCCCCTACCCCAAGCAGAAAGCCCAAAGCGACTGGAAAAAAGGGCTAGGGCAACAGGCAATTCCATATTTCTAGATTTCCGGAAAGCATTCCACTCGGTATCCTACTGCAGGCTGTTAACGAAGATACGAGCATATGGATTAAGTTCACAGAATAGTGAGTGGCTCGAAGACTTCTTAAATAATAGAATCCAGTATGTTGTCCTCGACGGCGACTGTTCATCAGAGACAAGGGATGCCCCATGGAAGCGTGATAGGACCGCTGTTGTTCTCTATATACATAAATTAAATGGCGGACTGGTTGGCAGCAATCTGCGGTTGTTTGATGATGATGCCATGGTGTACGGTAAGGTATCGAAGTTGAGCGACTGTAGGAAGGTACAAGACGACTTAGACAAAATTTCCAGTTGGTGCGAGGAATGGCAGCTAGCCCTAAATATGAAAAAATGTAAGTTAATGCGGATGAGTAGGAAGATCAAACATGTAATATTGCGATACAGTATTACTAGTGTCCTACTTGACACTGTCAAGTCGCTTAAATGTTTGGGCATAACGTTGCAAAGCGACATGAGGTAGAATGAGCGTGTGAGAACCGTGGTAAGAAAGGTGAATGGTCGATTTCGGTTTATTAAGAGAATTTTAGGAAGCAGTGGGTCACAAGTAAGGGAGACCGTATATAGGGCGCTGGAGGGACCTATTGCTGTTTACTACTCGAGTGTTTGGGATCCGTACCAGGTCGGATTGAAGGAAGTCATCGAAGCAATTGAGAGGCAGGCTACTGTGTTTATTACCGCTAGGTTCGGACAACACGTAAGTGTTACGAAGATGCTTCGGGGACTCAAATGGGAATCCTTGGAGGGGAAGGCGACTTCTTTTTTTTTTCGAGAAACACCACTGAGAAAATTTAGAGAACCGGCATTTGAAGGTGATTACCGAGCGGTTCTACTGGCGTTAACACACATTGTCGATAAGATCCACAAAGATATTATACGGGAAATTAGGGCTCTTACAGAGGCATGTAGACAGTCATTTTTCCCTAGCTGTATTTGCGAGTGGAACAGGAAAGCAAATGACAAGTAGTGGTACAGGGTACACTCCGCCACGCACTGTAAGGTGGCTTGCGGAGTATCTATGTGGATGTAGATGTGTCTAATGAGTGTCAGGGTCTGGCTCAAGATGACAGGCAACACTTCTTCCAAGTTCCATGAACTGAGGTCTTCGCTGCTAACAAAACAGAATTAATCGTCATTTTCATAATGCAACCTAATTAAAAGATTTGACTAATATTCCAGTACTCCATGTCCGTTAAATACCTGTCGTTTTAATAAATAACATCAGTCAGTCACTTCATACTTAGTTCATGCAGCAGTGTAGCTACACCGTGACAGTAGACTGCGTTGACAATAACGGAGAACCGTTTATATATCCCCACAAGAATACAACATACAGAACGCTCAAACAACCATGTGAACCTGTCAGAAAAGCCCTAATCCGCGATGTCGATCAACTCACACGTCTCATTGGCTCGCATATCGCTCACGTCACCAACGCGGCACTTCATGTGAATTTCTGCACTTCATCTTTTTTGGTACGTTCATATCGATAACAGAAAGTCTCTTCATTCGCAATCATTTTTTGCCTGAAAGAAAATTCCCGAGCTTTGAATTTCATTCAAGCCTTGGAAGGTGTACACATGTTGATGTATTTATTCGTGAGTCAGAGTTTGCAGGTAAAACTTTGGACATACTTTTCTCGACTTCGAAACATTCTGGAGAATGTCTTGAACACCTCATTTAGAGACAGTGCTCTACTCCATTGTGATTTGTGACACACTACTGTCTCACGTCCCCTACTTGACGCCTTCCTCTCAAAAGTGATTGGTCGGATGCACGCCTGTTGTTAGTTCGTGCTACCACCGTAGTTCCTATGCTGACTTTGCTTGTACGCCAGGGATGAAATTAGATATGGCGAATTAAGTTTATATCTTAGTAGTGGCAACAGAAGAGCATGCCCACGCTGGGGAAGTAGGGCAGCCACTGTGCCGCATCCAGCTATTTCGGAAGATTCCAGAATGAGATTTTCACTCTGCAGCGGAGTGTGCGCTGATATGAAACTTCCTGGCAGATTAAAACTGTGTGCCCGACCGAGACTCGAACTCGGGACCTTTGCCTTTCGCGGGCAAGTGCTCTACCATTTGAGCTACCGAAGCACGACTCACGCCCGGTCCTCATAGATTTACGTCTGCCAGTATCTCGTCTCCTACCTGTGAGGATTTACGTCTGCCAGTATCTCGTCTCCTACCTGTAAGGACCGGGCGTGAGTCGTGCTTCGGTAGTTCAGATGGTAGAGCACTTGCCCGCGAAAGGCAAAGGTCCCGAGTTCGAGTCTCGGTCGGGCACACAGTTTTAATCTGCCAGGAAGTTTTTATTTCGGAAGAATTCGGGCGCTACCGTTGGTCTTCTGCTGTTTCAGTTTATCTTAGAGTGTAATTGAACGTTTTCATTACAGAGAAAGCTGCAGCTCAAATAACAATGTGATGAGGTGAAGGGGAAGGGATCGACATCACAGCAGCAAAGCCTCCATTTACAACGAGAAACTATCTTGGGGTTTGATCTAAGGCTTCAAACCTTTAACAGATTCAACGCAGTATCATCGGTCTAGCTTTTGTACATTAAAATATATATTTAGAACCATAAATGCAGATAAGTGAGTTCATTCACCTATGAAGAATTACGAACTGATTATAACTTCACGTTTCTAAATTCAGTCATGGTCTGAGAACACATGGGTTGTACCTAATACAATTGAACGCATTACTTACATTTAGGTAAATGAGATGGTAAGCTTTTCACCGTCCGAAGCTAATGTTATTGTATCACTGAACGTATGATTGAAGAATAAATTTTGTTACGCCTAAATTATCGAAGTTACCTTATACTCGTATTCTAACTATAAAAAGATAAAAACATTGATTGAATGAAACATGAATGACACATATTGATTACCGAAACTACGAACTCTTGGTTATTGTTCTTTCTGTTAGCTTCAGTCGGACGTGATCGGATATTGTCTCACCTACCGTTGCTGGCAGCAGCTAAGTTTCCCTGCCACAGAGAATTCCCTGTTCGCGGTTCGCCACCCTTCAGTGGCAACGCTTGTCGGCCTCCTTGTTCGTGTGCCTTTTCCGCCGCTGCGTCGTCCGCCATCACCACTGACCATTAATCAGGAAAACTGTTCCCTTGCCGTTCACCGTGGGAGGTCTTGCAAGCTGAGCACCGAACCCCCGACCGACACCTGTTGTGAAGAAAAGGAGAGACGCACCGCTCATGGTACGATGGGAAGGGTCGTTTGAGGTGAAATCGATAATCGTTTCTGTGCGTTTTTTCACTCCGAGACGCGAAGGCCATTAAAGGAAGAACTGTTCGCAACCCCCGCTAGGACCATCGCTCAACCCCCTGCGGCGGAGCCTTTTAACGGAACCGGCGCTATTTGCTGGAAAAACTGCTGATCTATCTTGAAATTTTGGACCATTGTTTATTTGTTCAGACAGAAATCTGCAGTTGAATTCCTTCGAGGAGAGTTTCTCATATTTTTCTCCCTTCCTATCATGTGCTCCGTCCCGAAGTCCTTCTATTTACAAATTTGATAATTTAAAAGCTATGTAATGAAATAGAACACCTAAAGCCATCCTTACGGGGTTGTTTATTATATGGCTACCAGTTTCGGTGCTTCAGTACACCAGCTTCAGGCCTTAACTGACGCTCTGGGGCTAACTACGGTTGTGTAGACTATTCATCAATGGCCAACTATGGATTGGTTTTCGCAGACTACCAGTAACAACGAGACTCTGTCTTCAATCATCAACTACTAAATATTGGTACGGAAACACCGAAACTGGTAGCCATATAATAAATACCACCTTGAGGACGGCTGCAGGTGTCTAAATATGGAACTACTTAAGTGAACGGCCAAAGTCCCTCAAACCCACAGTCAGAACGATGGACATAAAAAAAAGAAATAATAATAAAAATAAAAACTACGGCTAAAGATATTGTCTCCTCATATAACATGACAGACCGAGATAGGTTTTCATACATTTCAAACGTTAATTTGTTTACATTCAAATACTACACTATTATATTCATTTTTCACAGCTCATTTGCTGCAAGTTGACATAGTGTGTGGCGCCTTTAACATATCTTAAATTGTTATATTTATTAACCTATATTTCAGCTAAGTGACACATTTAACTATGAAACTCGTGGGTGAGTATACAAATAGCTGTGGTTGGGTCCTCATCGACTTTGAACTTGCTGAATCTATTGCTACAAACGAAAAAAACATACCATCAGCTGTTCTAAGTCAGCCCTTACGTGCCAAGCTCTTACAACGGGCTCACTCTACCCACTGTTCTCCAGGGACGGACTTCTTGTATGGTCCCAAATTGTGAACACAAGGTCTACACAGATTTCACCATGGTAGTCATAATCAGAATTGTTATTCCTTGTTCTTTCGATATCGTTTCAATCTTTCATTGTGACAACCAACATTATCGTTTTTTACTTGTTTTGTACTCTTGTTTTTTTTCTCACGTCCAAATTGCTTTCTAGTAATTAAAGGTGGTAGTATAAACATGGCTACGATTTGCCATTAATTTGAGCATGAAGTCTCTTCCTAATCAGTGCAAATGTATCTGAAATGTAAGCTTTTCGATTAAGTCTCCATTCAATTGGGCTCGGATTTGAACTATTTGTGCACGTAATGTGTAGTATATCCTAGCAATCTCACAGCATCACAAGAGGGTTCCTAATTTGAACGAGATCCTAGGCTAAAGGTCTCCATTATGCATGATACTTGCTCTCCGCAAAGCCTTGCCAGGCATTCTCAATTAGAAAATGGCACCTGTCTTTTGTGAAAGACGCCTAAAACCGTTTGTGTGAGTAAACATCACTACACAGAAATTTCTGTTTATTGATTAATTTTAAGTTGAAAGTTCGAATAACTTAATTAGAATGGTAACGGAAATATGGTGTTGCTGTGAGAAACCAAGTTACAAATTTTCTATAACAACAACATTTATTTCTTAAAACTCATGAAAATACTTCTTAATCATTCACTTTATTTAATAGTACCATTGTATGGAATGCTGGTCCATCGTTCGTAATACAAAACCGAAATAACAATTTTATCCAACCTGACTATCTCTCCTAACTAAGATGACTATAGGAGCCATCACGCAGAGCGTCCGTACTTACCAGTCTCAGCAGGGAATGCCTAACCGTCTCCCTTCAATCGGGGTCCACGCGCGGTGGCCGGAAGGGCTAAGAGATTCTCCACAGCGGCTATTTGCCAACCTAATGGGGCCTGCTAACGCGCGGAGAACTTAGGTCTCTCTGGTCCAGTGCAGGCGCATTCTACTTAATTCAGTGGTTGGCTAAAATGCATACCTACATTCACAGAAACCACAGCAGACAGTTCACGCATACGTCAGCAGATGACACGCATTCACACTTGCAGACTATACCAACAGTGATAATGTAACATAATTTCGAATAATACATCTTATGTTGCTCTTCCCTGAGTGTCGGAAGGGCACCCAGGTGTGTTCTGAATATAAAACTATTGTGTCAAGCCATGTAGTGGCTCACATGGAGCCGTTACAGTGATATCTTAATGAAACAGGTATGAAAATATCAATAGAACGATGTTAAGCATCATAACATAAATTGTCACACAGTACAGTAAAAGTTTGTGTTTAAAATTCGGATTCGAACCACTTTGTTGAGGTATCTGAACTCATTTTCAGTCACTCGATATATAGTGGTAATTCAAAATTTCATTGACAGCAGAACTGAAGATATTGCCACTGTTCCTTTGAACCGTTTCGTCAAAAGAAAGGTTGCTTTCTAAGTTTGTGAATCAGCTTAAGTGAGATTGTTTGTTGCAAGTGTGATGGCCTTCTCCGCTAAACTGCTTTCATTACCAGAAATATTATCAGCATTATATTCTGGATTAACCTGCTAGAAATGATAAGTAGAAAAGTTTATTAATCTACGTGATTCTACGGACGCAGATTCCACTCTTATTACTGGCTGCCCTAAGTATCCATCCACATCTAGGAGGAAGTCACGAAGATCTAGAACAGATATTGAGGGACTCGCAGCTTAAAAGAGCCACAACTGGCAACACAAATGTGCACAGTGAGTACTGGAACAGTGTCTCATGGAAGTCAGTATGTGATTTCAAAGGGATGAGAAACAAATGCGAGATACACTGTAAGTGAATAATGAAAATCACATTCTCATCTTCTTAAGCCGTCCCATACCCCAAAAGTTTCTACTGTGTAGCTACTGGTAGAAAATGTCTACAGTGTGTTATTGGTGTCCCCCTGAAATTTTAGTTGTAGTGACAGACTGATCTGTAGCGTAGCCTAATGTTCACGTTCGCACCACGTTTAACGCATTTTGTCATTTTTAACGCACTTTAGGCCATACAAATTAAAACTGCAAAATAAATTCAGAAAACCTATATTAGGTGTTTCCCAAGTCTTCGACGAATAGTTTGATACATATTGTGTACATAGGCTACACACAGGCTGCCTGTCGCACACAAACCACGAAAATAGCTTCTTTTATCATAAAGACTTGGTTACGTCTTTAACGCTGACAATTTGCGAGTGAAAAAAGTGAGAAATACGTGTCTTCCAGTTGAAAGTTGACGTCGGGTATTGTAACTGCAATACACCCAAGAGATGGCACACGGTGAAGAAAGAAGTAATATCTAAATGCTGCTCTTAGTTGCTACTTGTAACATCTAGTTGTGACTAAAATCGGAGCCAGATCTTGAAAACAGTTATTGTGAAAACTTCCTCAATCACTTGTGATTCGTAACAGATACGTGATTCATTCCCCACCCTGAATAGGCACTTTCTGGGTGACTGGAGCAGGAAGGACCTGTTGCTGATAAGCTGCGCTGCTGTGGATAAGTCTTCATTTTTCATAAGGAATTCTTCATTTTTCTTAGTCACGTTTTGAGAAAGGCATTTGATCATTCCTAGTAATTGCCGTATCTGTTAAAACTGAAGCCGCATTTTGGACATATAGTTGCAGAATTTAGATTAGTAGATTTTCACGGATCGTAGCATGCGTAGCGATCAATCGGTTTTTCAATACGTGTTCTGACCACTTGGGCCTTCTTTCTTACTATATTCGTTCTCCATGGTCTCTTATTCCCATTCTTCATGTGTTTTTCAACGCCTTTCTACACCTGTAGTCATTTCAAAAGTTTTCGAGGCTAGTTCTTCTTGCGACACGTTATCACTCGTGTGCTTTTAATATTCGGCCAGTGAGTGTATCATTACATTGTGGTTGGGAGCCTCATTACGTTTATGTTCATCTCAGTATTGATAAATTTGAGAGCATGATGCTGATTACATACACCTACAATGTAATCTTTCGTTTTCCCCGGAAGGTCACTAGTCGTGTATGCAACAAAAGATGGTTGATTCAGCAATTGTTGTGCGGTTTCTTCATTGTATCTACTTTTATGTACGATTTCACACACGTGGTACATCAGTCTTCTTTCTTTCGGAATATGAGATAAATTTGTCACTGCATGAGTCAATGAATGCATGACATATGTACAGAGAGACTCTATTGCACTAGTGGTTATTAATTATTGATTCATTTCAGGACTGTGATTTCAGAGCTATAAGGAGGATTGTTAATGCATGTAAGTTTTGGGTCTCACCAGTAGTAAAGAAAGTGTAGGTTTGCAACAAGCATGTAACAGTACGTCCATTTCATCCAACAACCAGCAAGAAATCTCGAAAGCAACCAAAAGCTTGAAAACTGGAAGCTCACATGCTGCTCTTCAGTCACCGCATCAGCAAGAGAGTGTCTCATCGACTGTATGGTTAGAGATACTAGGTGATCGTCTCAGTGAGTCATGTAAACTTGTGGACGAGCAGACATTCGATTTTTGCAGCAGGTTTGCATGAGGGAATTCTCCTCGCGCCACTTCGGGGAATGTTGTATGTTCATGATGGGACATCCACACATTCTGCTGCTGATGTAAGAAGACCTCAAACGCTCCAGTATGGGCCAAGATGCACAGGTCAGACATGGCCTGTACCTTGGCAGCCAAGATCAAGTGACCTCTATCCACTGGACTTGTAAGTAGGCTGTTTATGTTTTCTTATTGGCAACGTTACGTAGCGCTCTGTATGAAAATCACTGGCTGGGCTGTGTGCAGTCTGTGGCTAGTTTGCATTGTTGTCTGCCATTGTAGTGTTGGGCAGCTGGATGTGAACAGCGTGTAGCGTTGCGCAGTGGTGGATGTGGGGAGAGAAATGGCGGAGTTTTGAAATTTGTAAGACTGGATGGCATGAACTGCTATATATATTATGACTATTAAGGTAAATACATTGTTTGTTCTCTATTAAAATCTTTCATTTGCTAACTATTCCTATCAGTAGTTAGTGCCTTCCGTAGTTTGAATCTTCTATTTAGCTGGCCGTAGTGGCGCTCGCTGAATTGCAGTAGTTCGAGTAACGAAGATTTTTGTGAGGTAAATGATTTGTGAAACGTGTAGGTTAATTTAGTCAGGGCCATTCTCTTGTAGGGATTACTGAAAGTCAGTTTGCGTTGAGCTAAAAAAAATTATTGTGTGTCAGTTTAAGCACAGTCATGTATAATTTTTCTAAGGGGACGTTTCAGAAGAAGGTGTAAGTAGATGAATGACGAACACTAACTTCACTTAACGAAGATTTATTCGGCACTTGCTCATACAAGAGCGTGGAGCGCACTGCCTCCGGCTAGAAAAAGACGGTATGTGTGTGAGAAATCTTATGGGACTTAACAGCTAAACTCATCAGTCCCAAGGCTTACGCACTACTTAACCTAATTTATCCTAAGGACAAACACACGCACACATGCCCGAGGGAGGACTCGAACCTCCGCCGGGACCAGCCGCACAGTCCACACAGACGGTATATATTCTGCTACAGAACATTCCAGTACAATGATTCTTGCCATTTGTGGATACTTCTAGAATGTACTCAAACCGAATACACAAATTAAAATTTTATAGTTCAGGTGAGTTTCGAACTGACGACCCTCTATGTAAGAGTCTAGTATTATAATCACTAAAGTACTTTTTTATTGTTCTCATTTTTGTTCGATTATGTTCATTGCATTTGTTCGGAGCGCATGTACCAGGACACCCGTTCAAGTTCATTGTTGAGTCGTTAACTCAATTTTTTTTTAATACAGAAGGCAGCTAACCCTCTGACCGAACACGCTGAGCTACCGTGCCGGCGATACACTACGGCGACTGCACTACTCACCTTCTTCTGAGACATTGCTCCCTCCTTAAGGGAACAGCGTCTCGGTGTTACGTCCTACCAGTCTGCGGACGAGTCATCGGTCCTGCACACTCCGACTCCCGATGACTGATGATCGCCCTGGCCGTGATCTTCTTAGAACTTCTTTTGCCGCTACGTTCTTCGTCACCTTTCCGCTTGTTGTCTGTCGCTGGAGCTTCGAATTTATCCTGGGTTGCAGGATCCTTATAGGGCTTCATTCGAAGGACGTGGACCGTATCTCCGATCTTCCGTCGTCTTGTGTCAGGGTAGAAATCTTCAACTTCATTAGCAACATCAGACAACTGTCTTACAACTTCAATAAGGTCCAAAGTTGCGCCTGAGGAGCTTCTCAGAGAGACCAACCTTCCGAACAGGAGTGAAGATCCAGACGAGCTCGCCAGGCTGGTAAACTGCAGGGCGGTGGCTCGGGTCATACCTTCAGCGATCCTTTACTTGAGCCTGCAGCGTGTGGAGTCGAGCTAACTGCCGAGCTTCCTCAGCTCTGGTTAATACCTGGCCGATGTAGTCGTCGTCCACATCAGTATGTAACAGAAACACAGTGTCCATCGACGTCGTCGGCTCACGCCTATGCACCAGGAAAAATGGCGCAAATCCTGTCGTGTCTTGTTTGGCGGTGCTGTAGGCAAACGTCAGGAATTATAGCACCTCATCCCAGTTGCTCTGCACAACATCGACGAACATTGGTAGTATAGCGGCCAAGGTCTTATTAAGGCGTTCAGTAAGCCCGTTAGTTTGCGTATGGTAGGCAGTCGCCATGTGACGAATAATGTTGCACCGATGATTTATCTCTGTCACAAGATCCGATTGAAATACTTTCCCTCGAACCGTAATTAACAACTTTGGGGCACCTAGTTTTAATACAATGTCCTCTACGATGAATTTGGCTACCTCGAATGCTTCGGCTGTTTTCACGGCTTTTGTAATGACATAGCGTGTCAGGTAATCAGTGCAAACAATAATCCACTAGCAGACATTGAAAGTCGTCCGAGGAGGCCAATCCCAACACTCTGGAAAGGCGTTTCGGCAGTTGGAATTGGTATGAGTCGGACAGATGGTTTCTGAGTAACATCCCTTCTCCTCTGGCACTCTCGACAGTGCGACACATAGTGACGGGCACTCCTAAATAAACCTGGACAGAAAAATCTCTTGCGGATCCTATCGTATGTCTTAATAAATCCTAAATGTCCGGCCTCAGATGTGTCATGGAATATCTGTAGAACATCTAAGCGCATGTACTCCATTAACTATGTGAAACTGTCTTTTCACGTCTACATCTACATCTACATCCATACTCCGCGAGCCACCTGGCGGAGGGTACCCTGAATACCTCTATCGGTTCTCCCTTCTATTCCAGTCTCAAATTGTTCGTGGGAAGAAGGATTGCCGCTATGCTTCTGTGTGGGCTCTAATCTCTCTGATTTTATCCTCATGGTCTCTTCGCGAGGTATACGTAGGAGGGAACAATATACTGTATGACTCCTCGGTGAAGGTATGTTCTCGAAACTTTAACAAAAGCTCGCACCGAGCTACTGAGCGTCTCTCCTGCAGAGTAACGAAGCGCGCTGCTCTCCGTTGGATCTTTTTATCTTTTCTATCAACTCTATCTGGTACAGATCCCACACTGCTGAGCAGAATTCAAGCAGTGGGCGAACAAGCGTACTGTAACCTACTTCCTTTGTTTTCAGTTTGCATTTCCTTAGGATTCTTCCAATGAATCTGTCTGGCAACTGCTTTACCGACGATCAACTTCATATGATCATTCCATTTTAAATCACTCCTAATGCGTACTCCCAGATAATTTATGGAATTAACTGCTTCCAGTTGCTGACCTGCTATTTTGTAGCTAAGTGATAAGGGATCTATCTTTCTATGTATTCGCAGCACATTACACTTGTCTACATTGAGATTCAATTGCCATTCCCTGCACCATGCGTCAATTCGTTGCAGATCCTCCTGCATTTCAGTACAATTTTCCATTGTTTCAAACTCTCGATACACGACAGCATCATCTGCAAAAAGCCTCAGTGAACTTCCGATGTCATCTACAAAGTCATTTACGTATATTGTGAATAGCAACGGTCCTATGACACTCCCATGCGGCACACCTGAAATCACTCTTACTTCGGAAGACTTCTCTCCATTGAGAATGACGTGCTGCGTTCTGTTATCTAGGAACTCTTCAATTCAATCACACAATTGGTCTGATAGTCCATATGCTCTTACTTTGTTCATTAAACGACTGTGGGGAACTGTATCGAACGCCTTGCGGAAGTCAAGAAACACGGCACTTACCTGGGAACCCGTGTCTATGGCCCTCTGAGTCTCGTGGACGAATAGTGCGAGCTGGGTTTCACACGACCGTCTTTTTCGAAACCCATGCTCAATCCTACAGAGTAGATTTCTACTCTCCAGAAAAGTCATTATACTCGAACATAATACGTGTTCCAAAATTCTACAACTGATCGACGTTAGAGATATAGGTCTATAGATCTGCACATCTGCTCGACGTCCCTTCTTGAAAACGGGGATGACCTGTGCCCTTTTCCAATCCTTTGGAGCGCTACGCTTCTCTAGAGACCTACGGTACACCTCTGCATGAAAGGGGACAAGTTCCTTCGCGTACTCTGTGGAAAATCGAACTGGCATCCCATCAGGTCCAGATGCCTTTCCTCTTTTGAGCGATTTTAATTGTTTCTCTATCCCTCTGTCGTCTATTTCGATATCTACCGTTTTGTCATTTGTGCGACAATCTGGAGAAGGAACTACAGAGCAGTCTATGTGAAACAGCTTTGGAAAAGGACATTTAGTATTTCGGCCTTTAGTCTGTAATCCTCTGTTTCAGTACCATTTTGGTCACAGAGTGTCTGGACATTTTGTTTTGATCCACCTACCGCTTTGACGTAAGACCAAAATTTCTTAGGGTTTTCTTCCAAGTCAGTACATAGAACTTTACTTTCTAATTCATTGAACGCTTCTCGCATAGCCCTCCTCACACTACATTTCGCGTCGCGTAATTTTTGTTTTTCTACAAGGCTTTGGCTATGTTTATGTTTGCTGTGAAGTTGCCTTTGCTTCCGCAGCAGTTTTCTAACTCGGTTGTTGTACCACGGTGGCTCTTTTCCATCTCTTACGATCTTGCTTGGCACATACTCATCTAACGCATATTGTACGATGGTTTTGAACTTTGTCCACTAATCCTCAACACTATCTGTACTTGAGACAAAACTTTGGTGTTGAGCCGTCAGGTACTCTGAAATCTGCTTTTTGTCACTTTTGCTAAACAGAAAAGCCTTCCTATCTTTTTTTAATATTTCTATTTACGGCTGAAATCATCGATGCAGTAACCGCTTTATGATCGCTGATTCCCTGTTCTGCGTTAACTGTTTCAAATAGTTCGGGTCTGTTTGTCACCAGAAGGTCTAATATGTTATCGCCACGAGTCGGTTCTCTGTTTAACTGCTCAAGGTAGTTTTCAGATAAACACTTAAAAAAATTTCACTGGATTCTTTGTCCCCGCTACCCGTTATGAACGTTTGAGTGTCCCAGTCTATATCCGATAAAATTAAAATCTCCTCTGACCGATATAAGGCAAACGTAATTTGAGATATTTTGACGTCCTTCGTCTGCTCAGCAGAGAGACCCTGGAGTACAGTGAGACAGTCACTAACTTCATGAAAGTGTTGATGGTCTTGCACACGGTTTATTGAGAGACAGTCGGTGTCTTAGTGTTTTTATCCACTTTCGTACACTTTGGTAACGTCATACTCTTGAAGACGTAGTGCCCACCTGCCGAGTCGTCCTGTTAGATCCTTAAAACCTTGTAACTAACCGGTTACTACGGGTTATTACGTTATTATTAGGAATGTAAATGTTTATTGCTTGTGAGGTTAACTTGAGAAGATTAGGGTCGCCACCGACTCTAACCATACAACTAATCGAAGGTTTGGTCGAGTCGGAAAATAAATTAATTTGATCACAGACCAAAAACTCACAAAAATGCATACGTTGTGAGGTCGTTCATAGCGGATACGATGTAATTAATAGTATTGCCCGTGCACTGTTCACGACAATCAAACATTTAAAATAAAATAGAAAATGCATGAACACTGCATAAGATCAGCTCCCAGCAACACACCTGAAAATAAGACTTAACCTAAAGAATTTATTATGAAATACAAGGGGAGACTATTCACTGGACCTGTGCATAAGGAAACGCATTGGATGTGCTAACGGGAAAGCTACGAGGTGAGTGGCTTAGGTGCAAAAACGTAACCTCGGAACACAAGAGAAAATTGTAGATAAAATCATTTATTCCTAAGATAAGGATGTGAGGCATGTACACGATTCCTGATAACACATGGTTTGTGGAGACACAATTTCTAGGTATAGTGCCAAATTCAATATCACATCACACAATCATGTTAACATTATCTAAAACAAACATGCGATCGGACAGTTAGTGATGCCGGTAGCCCAACAACTATAATGTTCTACCACGTCGTTGGCTCCCCACGGACGAAAGACACATAAATCAAGGAAAATTTACGAGAAGGCAAAGCTCTAAATATTTAGAAAGGTGAAAGCTTATCCAGGCACAGCTGAAGGCAAACAGACATTCATACAGAAGCGAGTGCTCACTTCTTATCGACACCTTTGTGTGGCGCTCTTCCGGCGGATCCAAGTCTGCTACAGAAATCTGCTAAAAGAAAATCTGCCAAAGTTTAGCATTCCTTGCCGCGACAAGGTAACGCAATCTTCCAGATTTGAAAAGCGAGACCAAAAGCTAACAGCTCTCCCCTCGCCAAGTAACAACGCGCCACGCGGTCAGTCTAACTCACCCTTCTTCGACTGGAGCACAGCTGTGGACGCTTCCCGTACCGGCGGCAGACTGCCTCCCTGTTTCCTCTCCAGCCTCCTCCACGCTCCGCGTGGACCGGAAAACCCAAAGATGCCATTTCCGCCACCAACCTAACGCAGGTGGATTTCTCACAAGTAGTGCAAACCTCTTTGCCTACTTGACCACTACGAGAGTTGGCTATTCTGTACCAGTGCTGCTGAATCTGTACGACTATCGCAGACTTTCTGCAGCAGACTACGCCACCGTCTAGCAACGTGACACACAACCACATTCATTCAGTCACGCCACTATGAGAGTAAAGAGAAAAGAGAAACAAGGAAAAGAAAGAGAAATACTTGTGAAATTGGGCTACCGGACTAATGAAAGGTGTCTACAGGACCCTTTCAACCTGTCAACCAACAAAGTGAATGATGGTCTGTATCAACTGAGAATGGCCTTCCATAGAGATACTGTCGAAATTTGCACATGGCTCAGATCACAGCAAGACAGTCTCTTTCTGTAGTTGAGTAGTTTCTCTCGCCTTTTGTAAGTGTCCCAGAAGCATAGGCTATAACATTCTCTTTTCCATCCGAAATCTGCACCAGAACAGCATTGATCCCATACCCACTGGCATCTGTGTGTAATTCTGTAGGTGCTCTCTCATCATACATACCAAGCACAGGGTCAGTCGTCAGAGCTTTTCGCAGCACATCGAAAGAATCTTGTTGAGCACCACCCCAGATAAATTTAGCGTCGGCTTTTAACTACTCTTGGAGTGGCCTGGCTTTGATACTAAATACTTTCATAAAACTACGGTAATAAGAACATAATCCGAGGAAGCTTCTCACGTCTCTAATATTTTTAGGCATAGGAAATTCCATTATAGATCTCACCTTTTCTGGGTCTGGCCGCACACCTTCGTTTGACAAAAGGTGTCCAAGTATTACGATTTATTTTGCTCCAAAGAGACACTTCCTTGGATTACGTTTCAGTCCGGCTTGTTGGAGACGCTTAAGAACGGTCCTCAGTCTTTTTATGTGTTCATCAAATGTGTCTGGGAACACTATAATGTCATCTAAATAACAAAGACACATCGTCCACTTCACGTGCCTTAGAAGATTTACCATCATCCTTTCAAAAGTTGCTGGTGCATTACACAAACCAAACGGCATTACCTTAAACTCATACAGAACCTTGGGGGTGATGAATGCAGTTTTCTCACGATCAGCCCTTTCAAATTCGATTTGCCAGTATCCCAAGTACATTTCCATGGTGGAGAAAAACTTATCCCCCTTCATACAATCTAGTGTATTGTCCATTCGTGGAAGAGGGTAAACGTCCTTTTTAGTTATTAAGCTTCCTGTAATCAACACAAAAGCGCCAACGGTCATCTTTCTTCCTGACGAGGACCACTGGTGCCGACCATGGGCTTTGCGAAGGCTGAATGGTGTCATTCTTTATCATTTTTCTACCTTGTCGCTAATTATTGACTGGCTCACGGTATGCTCTCTGACTTATTGGTTGATGGTCTCCAGCGCTAATCCGGTGCTTCGCCGTCGATTTGTCTAATTTGCTCTTCGCCTGTGGATTGAAGCACTCAGAGAACTCTTGAAGAATGGCAGGTAGCTTCTTCTGTTGTTCCTTATTGAGATCTGGTGACAGTCGAGCTAGATCTTGTCTTGCAGTGGTAGCGCTAGGTTCACCCAAAGACTCTGCAAAGGAGGTTTCTACAACGCTCAGCTGTTCTGCAAATAACGACTCAGCGTTTGCTACGCACATGCGCCTTGGAAGGATCTGCGGTTCTCTGGCCACGTGGGCCTTCTTTCTTACCATTTTCGTTCTCCATGGTTTCTTATTCCCATTCGCCATGTGTCGGGTATTGTTGACGTTAACTATCCATAATTCACCGAATCCACTCTTAAACGAGACGACAGCGGCTGAGATGACCAAGTTATTCTTCAGTGGTATGCTTCTCTTACATTCCACTACAAAATCCATGGGTTGACGCATAGCATGACACGTGACAGATACCGAAAGGGCTGACTGCAGGAATGATCATTTCATCCAGCACACATAGTCTCAACACACTCGGATGCGCATCTTCCTGTCCACAGTATTTCATCTCGCTAGTATGATCTTCGAGCGACCACAATCTATAATTGCCTGATAAGCTTTGAAAAAGTCCCATCCGAGGATGACTTCATGACTGCACTCTTATAAGACGATGAATTCTAAGAGCTGTGTATGGCCACTCATACCCACACGAATGACATATCTTCCTGTAGGTTTTACATATTTCCCATTAGCCACCTTCAGCAGAGATGTTTTTCTGTCGACGTATGCGGTTTCCTGTAACTAGCGAGGTACTTCTCCGAAATAACTGAATATGATGCTCCAGAATCCACAAGAGCTTGGGCTGGTCGGTCATCCCTGATGATATCAACGTAGTTTCCTATCATTTTTGTACTGATCGACGGCGTAGAAATTTTCTCTTCGACAGTCTCACCTCCAAGGAAGGTCGCAACCATTAGTTTTGCAGGCTGCAGCGGCTAGGTGATCGGCTGGAGCCTCTAAACGGTGATGGAGATCTTGATCGGCGTGTAGGGGAGCGTCCTCTCCAGCGGCTAGCTCGCGGCGATGATGACCTATGTTGTTCTGCACCCACATCCTCTTGTCCATCTTCGTCGTCCCGGAGTTAGCGTCGGCTAAGATCGGTCTGCTGTCTTTTGGTACGGGCGTCATCAAATATCCGCCGCCTTTCTCGACACTAGCGCACCACATGCCCGATCGTCCGCAGTGGAAACATACTAGTTGGTTACCCTGGGTCCTCCAGACGTCAGTCTTCCTTGGTGCCCAAACAGGTTCCTCATGCGGCATTGTAGGAACGTAACTTCTCCTTGCTCTCGACTTTTTTACCGTGTTAAAGGGAAATGAAGGACGAGAGATTGATTTCAGTGTCTGTTCCACTTCTTCCCTAATGGCCTCTTGAAGCGTCTGGGTTTTTTGCTCGCTGTGAAATCCAAGTGCTTTCCGAATTTCCTCTCTCACTATCTGACGAAGAAAACATGTGAAATCAGTTGCTTCCTCCGTCACAGACATCGTTAAGACGTTTGGAAGCAGTTCAAACATCTTGCGTGTAATTCTTTTTTGACGCATTGTCTCGATATACTGGCACCACTTTATGAAGTCGTCTGCTGTCGAAATCTCCTTCAGGAGAAGGGCTTGAAACATGTCCTCACCAACAACACCCTTAATGTGACGTGCAACCTTATCTTCCTCCTTCATTCTAGGATCCACTATTTTACACAGCTCCAAGACGTCTTCAATGTATGATGCCGTAGTTTCTCCTGGACGCTGTTCCCTGCACTTTAATTAATCTTCAGCGTTGCACTTCTGTCGTTGTGTGTCACAGAAATACTTGCGCAGTTCCGCCTGGAATACTTCCCAGCTTTTGAACTTCTCCTCGTTGTTCTCATACCATTGCTTGGCAGTGCCCTCCAAGTAGAAAAATACGTAAGCCAAACACACGGTGACATCCCATTTGTTACATTTGGCTATACGCTCATATACCTTCAGCCACTTGTTTGGATCTTGGCCATCGTCACCAGAGAACCCGGAAGGATGTCTCATGTTGTGGCGCACAGTTGCTGTCATCGTAACGTCGCTTCTTCTTCTGTCTCCGATAGATTGAGATCTGTTGAATACGGCTCGAACTTGGGTTTCTCGCCACGTAAACGGCGGCTCTGTCGTGGTCTGATGGGAGCCACTGTGTCGTCAATAACGTGCGCTATCACAAGTTCCAATACCCAGCGTCTCTACCAGAATAATGTCACGTAGAAGAAGGTGTAATTACATGAATGATGAACACTAACTTCACTTAACAAAAGTTTATTCAGTACTTACACATATAAGAGGGCGGAGTGAACTGCCTCCGGCCAGGACACATTCGGTATATATACAGCTACAGAACATTCCAGTACAATGATTCTTGCCATTTTTGGATACTTCTAGAATGTACTCGAACCGAACATAGAAACTAAAATGTTACAGTTCAGGTGAGTGTCGAGCTCACGACCCTCCACGCAACAGTCTACTATCATTACCCCTACACTACGGCGACTATACCGCTCCGCAACCTCCGCCCAGACAGTATTTCAGTTGCTAGCGGTAACCACACAATCATAGTTATCTCGCAAAGACTAGCTTACAGACACACAGTCATCGGAAGAATTCTTCCTTTTATTATGGACTTACAACCTATCAGTCTTCGCTATCAATTATGCAGTAGGAGACGAAAGTCACTGGATAGCGTTATGCAAATATACAAAAAACGATAGTATCGCGCACAAAAGATACAAAAGGACAGCGAATTGGCGGAGCTGTGATTTGTACTCAGGTGATTCATGTGAAATGGCTTTCGACCTCAGTATGGTCACACGACGGGAATTAACAGTCTTTGAACGCGGAATGGTAATAGGAACTAGATGCATGGGACGTCAACTTCGAAAATCGCGAGGGAATTCAATATTCCGAAATCCAAAGCATCAAGTGTGTGCCGAGAATACCAGATTTCAGGCATTACCTCTCACCAAAGACAACACAGTGGCCAATGGCCTTCACTTAACGACTGACAGCAGTTGCGCTTGTGTAGAGTTGTCAGTTCTAAAATACATGCAAAGCTGCGTGAATTAACCGCAGAGGTCAATGTGGGACGTACTACTAACGTATCCTTTAGGACAATTATTTATTTATAAGTTATTTTCTGTTGCCATTTACAAATGCCCTGCCACCTAGTTACTAAGACAGGTCGTATTTTCACAACATGAAATTGTACGTCTACTGAATGTGAATTTGTTTGATATTTTTTCTTTCTAATAAGGATTAATAATATTGTAGTTTTAAATATATATTAACTTAAGAGTAATTAAAAAATAAATATCTTACGATTACCGGTTAATGAAAAGTATATTTAGGAAGATGGCAAGACGTTATGATGTATTATCACTTTATGACTTATTATAATTTCGGAATAATTTCTGTGGACGTGGGTTTTCGGCTGAGTTCAAATTCATGGAGGTGTTTCGGGTATGGACCATGGCCCATGAGGAAATGGACCATGTCACGTGCGGGATCTATATCTTTTAATCTAGTTCATTCCTTGATGTTTGGAGGAAGGTGGAGAAGATGTCGAATCCCAGGCATAATTTCACCAGCGGTTTATTTGGCGCATTTCTATGATGTCATCTCCTATAACTTCAAATACCATCTCGTTTCTGCATTTCTTCTGTCAGTACTCTGCTGGTCTTTGAAGGATGATGATATCAATGGGGTACACTCCCATCACCACACACAGTGCCTCCGCCGATGTTTTGCCGAAGATTCCCAACATCCTGAGCAGAACACTTCTTTGGCAAAGGTTTACAATGACTTTATATGTTGCAAACCACAGTCGATCCGCCCAGGCACTCGCTGCAAAGCATACTAAGGATTTGAATAGTGCGATATGATAAGTGCGTATTGTTTCTATTGGTAGTCTGTATCTAGATGTATTTAGTCTTCCTAATCTATGCATTATCTTCATTGTCTTGTAGGCTAGTCTGCTACGTTCAGTGATCTTCGGTTTCTCGTTAATGTGCAAAACTAGATATCTTGTCACTGTTTGGCGTTGCAAGGTTATGTTATTTTAGCCTGATGCTCGGGTCTTTTGAAGTTCGTTTTTCAGTAGTAAATTCACCGTTTCGTTAGTTGCAATTGTTAGTTTATTGTTGTCATACCATTCACTGATGTCTACGAGGAACTGCGTAGCCTTTTGTTCTAAGTGTCTTCTTGAGTGTCCTGATACCACTAAGAGCAAATCGCCAACGGCCTTACACTGGTTCCCGTCAGATCACCGAAGTTAAGCGCTGTCGGGCTGGGCTAGCACTTGGACGGGTCACCATCCTGTCTGCCGAGCGCTGTTGGCTAGCGGGATGCACTCAGCCCTTGTGAGGCAGACTGAGAAGCTACTTGATTCAGAAGTTGTGGCTACGGTCTCGGAAACTGACATACGGCCGGGAGGGCGGTGTGTTGACCACTTGGCCCTCCGTATCAGCATCCGGTGACGCCTGTGGGTGAGGATGACACGGCGGCCAGTCGGTACCGCTGGATCCACCAGGGCCTGTGGACGGAGTTTTCGCTTTACTATGAACAAGTCATCAGCGTACGGTACTATCTCCTTTGCTCTATCATCTCTGTCTTGGTTTTCTGTCAGCGGCTCAATAGCAATAACCCAGAATATGGGTCCCCATATGTATCACTGTTGGCACCCTTTGGAGATTTCCTTGACACCCCTTCGGTGGCCCTCTCCCATTCTACAGCTCTGTCTTTTCAGTAGTCGAGGAAGCTGTTATAGAAAGCTGTCGCGATTTGCATTTGTTTCAAGTTTGTGAATAACGCTGGCCGCCAAAAGTTGTCAACAGCATCAGATATACCAATATTGTCAATTTATACAAGTATTTGTCCTCTGTGCTCTGAGTGATGTGTAAATCTCTCTTTACTGCATCCTCTATAGACTTGTGTGGCCTGAACCCATACTGATGTGGACTGAGGCGCAGAAGCTGTATGACTGTAGTCTGTTATGCAGTAACCTCTCCTGGACCTTGCCTAGTACATTCAGCAGACAGATCGGTCTACATGATTTTGGGTCTGTTGAGTCCTTGTCCTCTGATTTTTATATGGTCACTGCACCGGCCGTCTTCCAACAGGCCGGTATTCTCCCTTGCAATAAAGAGTCATTAACTAACTCCGTCAGATAGGAGATATCACAAGTGCAGCAGTTTAAATTGTTTCTGAGTGAACTTCATCTCAGCGAGGAGCTTTTCCGTCTTGAAGTTCCGTTATCGCCAACGCAACTTCCTCAGAAGCGAAAGGAGTATGATTCCACCACTAATGTAGTTAATGTCTCTTTGTCTGCGTAGATCTATGTGGTGACGTTGGCCGTGTCTAGGGTCATCGTCCGGTAGTAGCTTGTTCAGCAGGTTCTCCACCAAGCATCTCCAGCCCTGCGGCATTGTACCGTGTTGTCACTTTAATGGTGATATTGTCATTAGTATTTTTATTTTCTCGGTCTGTATTTTAAAGGGCTCTCCCCATATGTTATTCTTAAGGTGGTCCTGACAAAACTGTTCCAACGGTCCTGTCTTGTTTTTTTGTAATTCGTCTTTGTATCGTTGTTTGACTTCAAGATACTGTTGCAGCTTGACTCTTTTTACTTGTGTTGTCTTTGCTCGTTGGTAGCATCGTCTTTTGTCTCGTGAGTCCTTCCTAGGTTTTTTTAATAACGTCGACTACTGTGTACCTTGTTTATGTATCTCACTGATTTGTGGGATTGCAGCGATTTGAGGTCTCTGTAGTAGGTCAGTTAATATGTGTACTCTGTAATCAGTATTTCCTTCGGTGGTGAGCAAAGGAAATTTTTCTCTAGTATCTTTTCGTGTCTGCCAGTGTGTCCTTTTCAGCAGCAATAGCGGTTGTTGTTGAGTGCATGTGTTTATGTGTGTAGCAGCATGTATAACTATTGTTTTGTGATCTCTGTGTGTTGCTCTGTCATATACTTGCCAGTCAATGATACGTGTTGAAGACGTTCCATTTGCTAATCAAATCTCTATATTACTGATACCTCCAGCATTGGCCCTGCATTATTGAGGACAAACAGGCTGCACTCACTTATGATATGCGTTATTACTAGTCCTTGGCTTCTGTCCTATCAGAATGCCAGAGTGTTGAGAATGTGTTAATGTCCGCGAGTATGAGTAGTCTTTTTTGCATGCATAAACCTGCTATTCTTCTAATTGAGTTCGCAAAAGCCTCATTGTCATATGAGTTGTTTTTGTGGTTGAGGTCTTCAGTCCTGAGACTGGTTTGATGCAGCTCTCCATTCTACTCTATCCTGTGCAAGCTTCTTCATTTCCCAGTACCTACTGCAACCTACATCCTTCTGAATCTGCTTAGTGTATTCATCTCTTGGTCTCCCTCTAAGATTTTTACCCTCCACGCTGCCCTCCAGTACTAAATTGGTGATCCCGCGATGTCTCAGATCATGTCCTACCAACCGATCCCTTCTTCTAGTCAAGTTGTGCCACAAACTCCTCTTCTCCCCAATTCTACTCAATACCTCCTCATTAGTTATATGATCAACCCATCTAATCTTCAGCATTCTTCTGTAGCACCACATTTCGAAAGCTTCTATTCTTTTCTTGTCTAAGCTATTTATCGTCCACTTTTCACTTCCATACATGGCTACACTCCATACAAATACTTTGAGAAACGACTACCTGACACTTAAATCAATACTCGATGTTAACAAATTTCTCTTCTTAAGAAACGCTTTCCTTGCCATTGCCAGTTTACCATTTATATCCTCTCTACTTCGACCATCATCAGTTATTTTGCTCCCCAAATAGCAAAACTCCTTTACTACTTTAAGTGTCTCATTTCCTAATCTAATTCCCTCAGCATCACCCGACTTAATTCGACTACATTCCATTATCCTCGCTTTGCTTTTGTTGATGTTCATCTTATACCCTCCTTTCAAGACACTGTCCATTCCGTTCAACAGCTCTTCCAAGTCCTTTGCTGTTTCTGACAGAATTACAATGTCATCGGCGAACCTCAAAGTTTTTATTTCTTCTCCATGGATTTTAATACCTACTGCGAAATTTTCTTTTGTTTCCTTTATTGCTTGCTCAATATACAGATTGAATAACATCGGGGAGAGGCTACAACCCTGTCTCACTCACTTCCCAACCACAGCATCCCTTTCATACCCCTCGACTCTTATAACTGCGATCTGCTTTCTGTACAAATTGTAAATAGCCTTTCGCTCTCTGTATTTTACCCTGGCCACCTTCAGAATTTGAAAGAGAGTATTCCAATCAACATTGTCAAAAGCTTTCTCTACGTCTACAAATGCTAGGAATGTGGGTTTGCCTTTCCTTATTCTTTCTTCTAAGATAAGTCGTAGGGTCAGTATTGCCTCACGTATTCCAACATTTCTACGGAATCCAAACTGATCTTCCCCGAGGTCGTCTTCTATCAGTTTTTCCATTCGTCTGTAAAGAATTCGCGTTAGTATTTTCCAGCTGTGACTTATTAAACTTATAGTTCGGTAATTTTCACATCTGTCAACACCTGCTTTCTTTGGGATTGGGACTATTATATTCTTCTTGAAGTCTGACGGTATTTTGCCTGTCTCATACATCTTGCTCACCATATGGTAGAGTTTTGTCAGCACCGGCTCTCCCAAGGTTGCAGTAGCTCTAATGGTATGTTGTCTACTCCGGGGGCCTTGTTTCGACTCAGGTCTTTCAGTGCTCTGTCAAACTCTTCACGCAATATCATATCTCCCATTTCATCTTCATCTACATCATCTTCCATTTCCATAATATTGTCCTCAGGTTCATCGCCCTCGTATAGGCCCTCTGTATACTCCTTCCACCTTTCTGCTTTCCCTTCTTTGCTTAGAACTGGGTTTCCATCAAAGCTCTTGATATTCATGCAAGTGGTTCTGCTTTCTCCAAAGGCCTCTGTAGGCAGTATCTTCCTTACCCCTAGTGAGATAAGCCTCTACATCCTTACATTTGTCCTCTAGCCATCCCTGCTTAGCCATTTTGCACTTCCTGTCGATATCATTTTTGAGACGTTTGTATTCCTTTTTGCCTGCTTCATTTACTGCATTTTTATATTTTCTCCATTCATCAATTAAATTCAATATTTCTTCTGTTACCCAAGGGTTTCTACTAGCGCTCGTCTTTTTACCTACTTGATCCTCTGCTGCCTTCACTATTTCATCCCTCAGAGCTACCCATTCTTCTTCTACTATATATCTTTCCCCCATTTGTGACAATTGTTCCCTTATGCTCTCCCTGAAACCTCTGGTTTAATCAGTTTGTCCAGGTCCCATCTCCTTAATTTCCCACCTTTTTGCAGTTTCTACAGTTTTAATCTACAGCTCATAACCAATAGATTGTGGTCAGAGTCCACATTGTCCCTGGAAATGTCTTACAATTTAAAACCTGGTTCCTAAATCTCAGTCTTACCATTATATAATCTATCTGATACCTTTTAGTATCTCCAGGGTTCTTCCATGTATACAACCTTCTTTCATGATTCTTAAACCAAGTATTAGCTATGATTAAGTTATGCTCTGTGCAAAATTCTACCAGGCGGCTTCCTCTTTCATTTCTTAGCCCCAATCCCTATTCACCTACAACGTTTCCTTCTCTCCCTTTTCCTACACTCGAATTCCAGTCACCCATGACTATTAAATTTTCGTCTCCCTTCACTACCTGAATAATTTCTTTTATCTCATCATACATTTCATCAATTTCTTTATCATCTGCAGGGCTAGTTGGCATATAAACTTGTACTACTGCGAAGGGCGTGGGCTTTGTGTCTATCTTGGCCACAATAATGCGTTCACTATGCTGTTTGTAGTAGCTTACCCGTACACCTATTTCTTTATTCATTATTAAACCTACTCCTGCATTACCCCTATTTGATTTTGTATTTATAACCCTGTATTCACCTGATTAGAAGTCTTGTTCCTCCTGCCACCGAACTTCACTAATTCCCACTATATCTAACTTTAACCTATCCATTTCCCTTTTTAAATTTTGTAACCTACCTGCCCGATTAAGGGACCTGACATTCCACGCTCCGATCCGTAGAACGCCAGTTTTCTTTCTCCTGATAACAACGTCCTCTTGAGTAGTCCCCGCCCGGAGATCCGAATGGGGGACTATTTTACCTCCGGAATATTTTACCCAAGAGAACGCCATCATCATTTAACCATACAGTAAAGCTGCACGCCCTCGGGAAAAATTACAACTGTAGTTTCCCCTTGCTTTCAGCCGTCGCAGTACCACAACAGCAAGGCTGTTTTGGTTAGTGTTACAAGACTAGATCAGTCAATCATCCAGACTGTTGCCCCTGCAACTACAGAAAGGCTGCTCCCCCTCTTCAGGAACCACACGTTTGTCTGGCCTCTCAACAGATACCCCTCTGTTGTGGTTGCACCTACGGTACGGCTATCTGTATCGTTCAGGAACGCAAGCCTCCCCACCAACGGCAAGGTCCATGGTTCATGGGGAGGGGGGGGGGGGGGGGTCATATGAGTACTGTGCGTATAACGATTTGACTATCCATGATTCCCTTTCCAGCGTAATTTCTGCTTTTACAAAGCGTTCAGTACATAGTTGTGTTATTTTTGTCACTGTAATTCATGTCTTTGTTACGACGGCTGCTTCTTTGGCGGCCTTTAGCCCTGTCATTACCCTATATTGTCTGTGGACACAAGGTATTTTACCGTCATGTGTGTAGTATTACTGAAAACAAGCGAAATCCGCCTGTTATTCGTCCATCAACTGGTTTATTTGCGTATTAACCATTCTATACGTCATACAGTTCAGCTGTGTGATCTCCACGACAGGGATGTCTTGGGTATGCGTAGCTCTTGGGTCCAGTTTCTTTAAATTCAAAGTAAGCTCTCCCGTGTGCTCCCACTAAGTCTTTGTCCTCTTCGTGTGTATAACATCCCAGGAGTCTACAGAGCTCTCGGTTGTCAGTTGAAAGGTTTTCTATTCTTAGGACCATGCGATCAGCTGTTCCGTAGCTGGGTAGTATATTTTATTTCCTTCTGGGTGATTAAGTCGTGTTACTAACCGTAGGGCAGTTTGAAATACATCTCTGTTTTCGAGCCTGCTTAAGGGTAGGTTCCCCTCAAGGTTCCTGTGGTCAGTTGTCCTTCCTTCATCGTGTTCCTGATTATTGTTCGAATCTTGCAATGTGTTTGTTTTCTTACATGCGTTTGTCATCAGTGCTTCTGTGGTAGTCGTGTATACCTTTGTTATTTGTTCTGTTGTTTGTGTCTTGTAATAGGCCGTGTTTGTTGGCTGTGTTTGCTGTCGGTGTATCTGTAGCAGTTTTGTTTATCGCTGTTGCCTGTTGATGGGAAATGGTTCAAATGGCTCGGAGCACTATGGGACTTAACTGCTGAGGTCATCAGTCCCCTTGAACTTAGAACTACTTAAACCTAACCAACCTAAGGACATCACACACATCCATGCTCGAGGCAGGATTCGAACCTGCGACCATATCGGTCGCGCGATTCCAGACTGTAGCGCCTAGAACCGCTCGGCCACTCTGGCCGGCCTGTAGATGGACATGCTGTGCATGAGTTTCTGTTTCATCTGACATGTTTACGGTTCCGTTATGTTGTTTGTCTATCGTAGTTTCTGTCATTGTGACGTCACATTCCTGTTTGACTGTTTCCATTGGCTTAGTCTCAGGTTCTTCTCTATCTGAGGCTTGGGTACTTCCACCATGAACAAAGCGTACTGGTTTTATGTACAATTTGCACTTTGTGGTGTCGTATTCGGATTTGGTTGTGCATGATATTATGATGCTTTGTATGGTTGTCTTAGTTGTCGCGTTTGTTCGTTTTGAATCTTCTTTGCAGCGCGTTGTTCTGGTGACAGGTGTGTTTCACAGTAATGTTATAAATGTGAATGAATGTCTCTCAGATTTCTTGATGTATTTGTATGTTTGTTTATGTGATTCAGCTGATTTTTCGTTTGCCCTGCAGACTGCTTCGTCTCCTCCATTCTAGGACAGCGAAAGTTGGCATTAATGGACTATGTTTGCCGACGAGCGATACAAGTGCCTTTGCTACCGGCACGACATCGCCTGCTGTGCCTTTCCATCGCTCGTGACCATATCGGTTGGATCCTAAATGACTGGAAAATCGTGGCCTCGTCAAATGAGTCCTGGTTTCAGTTGGCAAAAACTGAACAAGGTCCGAATGTGGCGCAGACCACACGATGCCATGTACCAAACTTGTCAACAAGGCACTGTACAAGCTTGTGGTGGCTCCGTAATGGTGTTGGTTGTATTTACATGGAATGAACTGGTTCCAGTGGTCCACCTGAAACTATCATTGACTGGAAACGGTTATGTTCGGCTACTTAGAGACCACCCGCTAACATTCATGACTTCATGTTCCCAAACAACGACGTCATGTCACCGGGCCCCACCAGTTATCGTTATCTGAAATTGGCATCATTTTGCGGAAAGTGTATTATAAGATCCCTTTAAAAACCATACAAGTCCTGCATCTATAGATTTAGAGATAATAGAAGCTGTTTTGAACGGCAGCGGCTTTCGTACTTCGTATTGTTGTTGTTGTGGTCTTCAGACCTGAGACTGGTTTGATGCAGCTCTCCAGGCTACTCTATCCTGTGCAAGCTTCTTCATCTCCCAGTACCTACTGCAATCTACATCCTTCTGAATCTGTTTAGTGTATTCATCTCTTGGTCTCCCTCTACGATTTTTACCCTCCACGCTGCCCTCCACATTAAGAATGGCGATTTGTTGTGTTTATGGTGTTTTTATATTTTTGTGCACCCCTGTACACACTTTTCAAGCCACCGTATGGTGCACAGCGGAGTATATCTTGTACCAATAGTTCTCATTCCCTTTCTTGTTCCACCCCAAATGGATCGATTGGAAAATGGCTGTCTATATACCTTTGCACGAGCTCTGATTTCTCTTACGATGGCTTCGCGGTCCCAATGCGAGATATATGTTGGTGGCACGAGACGCAAGTGGTGACTCTGTTAGCTCTGCCAATAGGGTTTCACGTCAAGGACGTCTCCTTTCCTCGATGGATTCTGTTTGACTTCACGGAGCAGAACCTTATACTGGCTTTTTGATCGAACCTACTGGTCACAAACCTAGTTGTACGCTTTTAAATTTCTTCAAAGTCTTCCTTCAATCCTACCTGGCGCGCATGTAAAACGCTCAAGAATGGGTGGTACAAGTTTTCTGTACGTGATCTCTTTTGGAGAATAGGTATGGTTTCCTATAATACCCCCAATCAACTGAAGCCGACCATTCGCCTGACCTACAACTGATCTTTCGTTCTCATTCCTTTTCATGTCCCTTTACAACTTTGTTGTTGTTGTTGTTGTTGTTGTGGTCTTCAGTCCAGAGACTGGTTTGATGCTGCTATCCATGCTACTCTATCTTCATGATTCTTCATCTCCCAGTACTTACTGCAACCTACAACCTTTTGAATCTGTTTAGCGTATTCATTTCTTGTTCTCCCTCTACGATATTTACCCTCCGCGCTGCCCTCCAATACCAAATTGATGATCCTTTGATGCCTCAGAATATGTCCCACCAACCGATACCTTCATCTAGTCAAGTTGTGCCACAAATTTCTCTTCGCCCTAATTCTCTTCAATACCTCCTCATTAGTTACGTGATCTACCCTTCTAATCTTCAGCATTCCTCTGTAGCACCACATTTCGAAAGCTTCTATTCTCTTTTTGTCTACATTATTTATCATCCACTTTTCAGTTCCATACATGGCTACACTCCATACAAATACTTTCAGAACAGACTCCCTGACACTTAAATCTGAACTCGATGTTGACAAATTTCTCTTCTTCAGAAACGCTTTTCTTGCCATTGCTAGTCTACATTTTATATCCACTCTACTTCGACCGTCATCAGTTATTTTGCTCCCCAAATGGCAAAACCCATTTACTACTTTACAGTTAGATATTTAATCGTCGAGACTGCACCAAGTAACACATCCCTAATACCGTTTTCGAACTGTACAGGCTACTGTTTTTCACATAAAAACAGTTGCATCCTGTTGGATCTGATGGGAGAGATTTTCGTTTCGAGGTTACAGCAAGGCGTCCCCCTAAAAAGAATCGTATCTAACAAATGAGGCGTGGTAGGGGCGTGTTCAGCAGCTGCGTTTATGCGAATCGGAGGGCTCCGGAGTGTGGCGCATCGTCAGCGCCTGCCCTTGAGCTCGCGGGCGGCCCCGGCGTGGGACCGGGAGAGGAGGCCCTGCTATCGGCGTGGAGATCCGGCGCGGCCGCCTTTGCACAGCCCGGCACGCACCGCCGGGCGGCGCCTCGGAATACGCGATGCGCGCGGCCGCTGTAGCAGCACCCACAGCGCCGGCCCCTCCTTCCTGGCTACTGTGCATTCCCGGCAGCGCGGGAGGTCCCCAGCCGTTGCTGGCCTCCTACGTCTCCATCTGTATCCATCCTCCGCTGGCGCACGGTACTCTGAGAAACACACGCTCCTACGCTTCACTTTTCCATTCGAGGAAGGAGTGCGGGAGAAACACTATCGTTAAGCTTCCGTATGTTACCGAATTTCTAAGATTTTTTTCGACAAGTTCACTTCACGTTGTACAGGACGTATTGCACTAGGAGCGATACCTCCTAATATCTTGTCAGACTTCCTTTTTCCTAGCATAGTACAGACACTCGACATGGCACGGACTCAACAAGTCGTTGGAAGACCCCTGCGGAAATGTTGAGCCATACTACCTCTAAATGCCACGATGACTCACCAAAACTACACCGAAGCCACGCCACTTTTTACTTCTGGGACGTAAACTTAGCCAGATGTTGCAAACATTGTGAAACAAGACTCATACGACCAAATGACTTTCTTCCATTTCTGCACAGCCCATGTTTTGTGGAGCTCCCTTCTTAGTACATGGTGCTGACAGGGTTCTCAAGTGTGACATTCAGTTCTGAAGTGAATTGTCACGGTACTCAACAGTCCCGTCTATATCGAAAACTCAACACACGCTTTCGGGCACGTTGTGGCTTACGCTTATGATGCTTTTCCGCTTTCCCTGTAGGCGGTATCATTATTTGAAAAAGTGCCTCTTGAAACAAGAAACACTTCGGTTACCTTGCTTACAGAAGTACCCACCATACGGGCACCATCAATTTCCCCAGATTCGAAACTAACTTAGCTCCGAAATAATGCATCACAACTACACAGAACTCTTGCGAGATGTCGGGGTTAAGAAGTTTTTCTGGACCCTTTAATTCTAAAGAATCTGCATGTGGCTTGATCACACATTCAAAACCCACTCCCATTTTAACCATCACGATAACTAGAATGTAAGGATAAATACACGCGGGAGCTATTAGTGAAGTGAGCCCGTAAATCCTAGTTACAAAGAGTTGACAAACGCGACAGTTAAATTAAATTGTCAAGTAATTAGTTTTCTTAGTTATCAGTGAATATGGGAGGAAATAGTAGATGTTCATTGACTACTGCATGACAAACAAGTATAACAAAGTGATTTTTTCGCTAGGGAACTGGAAAGATATAGTACACAATACAATAAATCATCATAGTTGAGAGGCACCCACATGCCTTGCTCATACTGTGGCATCAAGCAGTCAGGCCTGCAAGATGAGTGGTCTGCTAAGCGAGTGGATTCATTCTTATTTATCGAGTAACATGAACTCTCGTACTCACAATTAAGTTACAAATTATCCTCCTGTATGAATAATACGCAACGGAAACGCACATCTGACTATCAGTGATTTATAGAACTCAGACTATTCACTACGCATTGGCAGTACCACATTTTCTTCATGTCTTTTATTTAACGGCTTTTATCAACACGTGGCCACCGCACTGAATATGAATGGCGCACACATTATAAATTCGGGACCTTATGGCAACATACAATTCAATGGAAAAGTCAACCAATCTTTTTCTTTTCACTATCTTATTTATTCCGATAAATTCTATAACCTAAACACACAAATTCTATAACCTACAACAGTAACACATGAGAAATTCCGCCCAGTCGGCATGGCTTTACATTGGTGAATCTCTATCTTATGGTCTCGTAATTATTTAACACTACAGTGCACTTTCTGGATAGGATGGTGGATCTTTTATTATTTCTCACACTTCGACTCTCACAATCATCATCACGAAACTTTCCTCCAGACCGAGCAGTACAAGAGGAACACGCATAACCCACTACCTCTGAGACTACCTTGCTACTCTCCCATGCAAACCACACATACTTAAATTACATGACATACACCACACTACAACATGAAATACAACACAGGGATTAGTCACAACATTATCACTCTCAGCTTTCCCACTTCAATTAATATTTATCCCAGTTTCACACGACACTGCCCCACTTTGTAATTCTACTTTCCTACTATGAACTCTAGAGATATATGCACGTCTTCCTGTGCAATGCAAGCCAAGTGGCGTTGCTGGATAGACGGCCGACTCACCTTGCTTCTCTCTCAGAGTTTTATAGTTTGAATCAAGCGTCACACGGAATCATATCATGCAAAGTAATATTAAGAACATATTCATCACACACGCAAGTCCTCAACTGATACCATGGACGAGTACTTCACTTTATCCTTGTCTCATACACAGATTGAGACTCACACAGTACTCACCACGTGGAAGTACTTGTCTCTAATTTAAAGTCCTGCACACGCCATTTCTTAAATATTTCAACTTATGGTACACACGCTATTTCTGAAATATTTTAACTTATTGTACACACGCTAGTAATTCAGCTGAACTTAAGCACACGGAAGTATTTCAACTTATTGCTACACGTGGTTTCATTGTGACCGTTGGTCACTTCCGAAGATTACTACAATCCCATTAATATTACCTGCCTGACATTTAATTCTCCCCACAAAAGTTCCTGAAATAGAGAAATTATTATTTCAAACTACTCTTAAATATTCCACATGCATACCATGACTCCACTCTTTCGTCATTACGGAACACAACTAAAACACGTGTTAACAGCACAGGATCCAGCGGCAGAGTGCCGAAAACATGGCCGTTCTCGAGGTCCTCTCCACCTCTGCTGAAGTGGGGGAGCACCTTACTACCCTATTGGTCAGCCACATTTCAGGCGCTCAAAGCTCAGGTAAATTTCATCTCTTTCGTCCCACCAAAGGTGGCCAAAGGATTGACTCAAAGATGATCATATATTCACATTCACTATCTGTGGTTAGCAGACGACCATACATTCATTCATTTCAAAAGATCTCACCAAACTGGACGTAGGGATTTACTTTGTGGGAGTGCACATGTGATCAATTAAATAAATAAATTGTCATTCTTTCCCACACTGGTATCCGGCTTCGCTGTATTAATTGAAATTGAGTTATTTTACAAAAAAAATGTGTTGTTCTGACAAAAATAATGAAGTACGTTGTATCTATTTTCAATGTTGGGCGGTACTGTACCCTTTCATAGTAACGATACAATGGCTGGGATACTGAATAAGAAGTTGGCGATGTAATCGAAGGGGCTACCACTCTCAGGCAAAGAGAAAGCGATATGATCAATCGCTTGAGTCCGCACATTAAACGCTACACCTCGACTATCTAAAGTATGACGATCGGTAGTGAGAACAAAATTCAGAAAATTTGGGTGGTACTGGTGACTCTGAGGACAAGTGCTTCTGAAGGCATCAGTGCAAAAACTTTAACAGAGTCTCTACAATGACAGAGCAGCCAAGGTACTTTACAGAAACCGTCTTCAGCAGTATGAAGTCGGCAAAATGGAAAGAAGTGGTGCAGCCATCCGTGAAGAGAAACTCTGTACGAATTATATCTGTCCGGGTGACAGTGACGGCGCCCTTGATAGCTCGCGATAAGTGGTCTCCAGGAGGTGACACAGCGAGGAACGACTAACACGAAATCTTGCATCTAGATGGTACCAGGGCTATATCCAGAGGGCTCTCCCTAACACACACCGCGCCCACACTTTCCAAGTTGAACCATATGCGACCGCCACCGCTATAGAAAGTTCCCATATGACGACGGCTGTGGGAACGTGCGCCAGTCGGAAGATTCAAGGTGCAGTGGGAAATTTCACTATACTGGCGAGCAAAGTATACCTATCCAATAGGATCTTGTTCCGACAATTTCAGGACGAGGCTCTCTAGCGTGACAAAGCGTCATTGTGAACTGCCCCATCTATTTCCCACATCTACAGTGGCACAGGGAAATTGTCGCACCCACTATTACACCCATAAAACCAAAAGTTTGTGGAATTGCCGGTGCCATAGATTCGCACCTATCGTGTCATCTAGTGTCGCTTCTGGAGGGATAGCAAAACATTACTCGCTAGTGGCGTCGCCCGAGATAGCCCGAGATGTCAGACTGTCGTAAAGCGATTACGCCGGCGACAGGCTTTCGCCTTTCCAATCGCTTCACAGTGCGTACCGTAGGCCAGAATAAAATTCCAGTCGCACGCGCAGAGGGACGGACCGCCCGTTATTGTCCGTGTACCCTACACAAATTACAGGAAAGCCATCCGAGAATTAGGCTGTCTCTATCTCCACAAGTATCCTAGCACTGCTGTAGACCTCCCAAATGAAGGCTAACAGTATCACGAACAAAAAATGCAGAGTCCCACACCAAGGATGATTATAGCTCTTCATACTCATTTCATTAACCGAAATGAACTTATTCGGCATTGTCCCATACAGACATGATAAAAATAATGATAAAGATGCCAAAAATGGAAGGGAACAAACAAAAATGTCATGCACAAGTCATGTCAACTCTTATAACCCCTCTCTCTCCTTTCCCGTCATTTTGGACCATTTTTGATTAGTGATTCACTTAGTAGGAGAAGTTTGTCAGTCATTCAAGAATGCTCTAATAAACTGCCTGTAACATGGCACGATAAATGGCAAAAATGGTTCAAATGGCTCTGAGCACTATAGGACTTAACAACTCAGGTCATCAGTCCCCTAGAACTTAGAACTACTTAAACCTAACTAACCTAAGGACATCACACACATCCATGCCCAAGGCAGGATTCGAACCTGCGACCGTAGCTGTCGCGCGGTTCCGGACTGATGCGTCTAGAACCGCTTGGCAACAACGGCCGGCAATAAATGGCAAATTTGACATCCAAATATACGTCAGAATTGTGGCGTGGGTGTCTTATGATGCGTTCAACTTCTGAATCCAACAAACCACACTCATCATAGATACACTACCCGGGAGTACACTCGCAATAACTGAGGAATTCATACATTCACAGTAACGTTGAACGTAAGCCAGAAGGGCAGGCTAGATTCGGTTACAAATTTTGAGCAGTAGTCATGGCAAGCTTCATATTAATTGAATCCAAGACTGATCCCTGACTGGAACATATTCATACCCTCACGACAGGCAAAGAAAACTTGACAATATTATTGCATTCTGAATTGAAATAGCTGCACAGATTCGTATTGACTCTCGAAACAAGAAACATAACTTTTTACGAGGTAGTCCTTACACTGATTGTCCATTCACCATAGTCAAAGCCATTAGGCAAAATTTTTTTCTTTAGTATTTCTTTACTTTTCTTTCTTTCTTTCTTTCTTCATTTATTTGCATCAGTAGACAGACTGCATTCATACACATAGATAAGTAAACTCATTGTAACCGTAATGTAAATTTTTCATGGAACTATTGACAAATTATAAAAAACACAGAAAAACATTGTGACACGTCGGATGTAATATCATAGATATATAATGTGAAATGCTGGAAAATACACATAAACTCCAGTAGCGCTCGTATATCATAGAAAGTAACGAGTCAATGTGCCCATATCGAAAAAATACCCAGTCACTATGGAAATATACGAAATGCAGATTAAAACTGTTTTAATCTGCCAGGAAGTTTCATATCAGCACACACTCCGCTGCAGAGTGAAAATGTCATTCAGGAAACATCCCCCAGGCTCTGGTTAAGCCATGTCTCCGCAATATCCTTTCTTTCAGGAGTGCTAGTTCTGCAAGGTTCGCAGGAGAGCTTCTGTTAAGTTTGGAAAGTAGGAGACGAGGTACTGGCAGACGTGAACCTGTGAGGACGGGGCGTGAGTCGTGCTTGGGTAGCTCAGTTGGTAAAGCACTTGCCCGCAAAAGGCAAAGGTGCCGAGTTCGAGTCTTGGTCCGGCACACAGTTTTAATCTGCCAGGAAGTTTCAACTCAAGATTCACTTGCAACGGCCACGGTGCTGGTAACGAATTAGCGAACTGCATTAACCGGATTTTGGGATGGAGCTATCCTCCACTTTCTTTGAAGTTTTGAAACTTAAGCGCAGTTAGGAAGTGTTTGTAATGAAAGTGCACTCCCGTTGTTGAGTTTGCATTAACTTGTGTGTCGTATACGCTCATTTGCCTTATATCAGCTGATATCTCACGCTGCGAGGTGTGACCACTCGGCCCAGTACCACAGTAGTAATGGCAATCGGCATTTATCCTTCTAAGTCGGCTGCAATTACTCACCACGTTGCTGCCCGTGTCGGTGCATTCACCCTGAGCTCCTCTCTGTTGCGTGGACCCTATGCACGGCGGGTAGCCACTAGGCAATATCCATGACATCAGAATGTGGTGCACCCATCTGTGTGTGCCATTGCAACTGGCCTAAACGCTGCTCCACGCTTTCAGTTCTTCGTGTAGTTTCGGTAAACGCATTTTGCCACTGTGTCTACAGTGATGCTGTCGATACTGTATCAACGTGTGTCGTGTGCGTCACCTGGATGACCAGCTTACTTCTATCGTCTGCTGTTCTCCTGACTGCTGCTGTTATTATTTTCGCTAAATCTGCTTTCTTCGTTGCCGCACACCAGTCTTTCTTGATCACTGTTAATTAATTACGAATTTCGTCCGTAAATGAAAATATCTTCTGTACATCCCATTTTAATTCTTCTTTATCCATTTTTTTTTTTTGCCTTTCAGCTCCTTAATTTTCCTGCTTACATTGGCTTTCAGACTCTTCCTTTTCCCGCTTGGTATTTTGCTTTGACTTTCTTCGAATCTATAATACTTCCAGCACAAAATTCCCATCCCCTTCACGCTCAGCTCACCAGTTGGTGTTATAACTTACGATATGTTTGCACTACTGCTTTGTCGTGGCAGAATTGACGTCTGCTTGCTGTCGGCTTGTATCTGTTTATTGACTACGGCTTGTATCTGTTTATTAGTTTCTGTTTCCTCCTCTTCCTCACTCAAATTATGCTTCTCATTAGGTTGTTCGGAACTTGCTGGTTAATTACATCTCTCATCTAACTCACACTACTTTCATCCCACAGGAAACATCGACACCTCCTACTCTGACCTGGCACTAGCTACGACCTGTACACGTTCCATTACACTAAGGTCCGATTGCCCTAAACTCACCCACTGAAAATCTTACTTTGCTTCATGTGAGCATTCACAAGACCAAAGAAGAGGAAATTCCTCTATATAGCATCTAACACGTAATAAAGGTAAAAAGATTTAGGTCTTCCTAACATACTGGTAATTGACCATTACATTCATCCCTGAAAAAATATTTTCCAAGCAGTTGTAACGCCGTAAGTGGTCACAAAAGCAGAGAATGTGCTGTGGTGTGACAACTAAAAGGGAACCTAAATAACATTGACATTACTTAAATTCTCAAAATTAAATTATTAATATTTGATTGCTGACAGTCTCTCAGCATTTTCAAGCAAGATCTAGGCAAGGATCGCCATAACACGCGAGGTTTTGGGGTTAGGATGTGTTTTGTGAACACATTAATTATAAATAATCTGCTTGTGGTTTGATCACACACAACCATCTTTTTCAACCAGCACGATAACTAAAGCGCAAAGATGAACACACATAGAAAATATTAGTGAAGTGACTCTGTAAATAATAGTTGTAAAGAGTTGCACACACGCGATAACTTAGTTAAATTATGAAGTTGTTAGTTTCCTTAGTAGTCATTAATGAATATGGGAGGAAATGGCAGCTACTGAATGAGAAATAGTTTAAGTATAACAAAGTGATTTTTTGAGCTATGGTCACGGAAAATTTACTATACATTACAGTGAATCCACATAGTAACGGCACAGCTATTGGAATATTGAATAAAGGGTTGGCCAAGTACTTGAAGGGTCTCCCACTCTCAAAAATGAGAAGAGTGAACTGATCGACCACTTGAGTCCGCATGTTTAATGTTACACCCCGACTATCTAACTGTATGGCGATTTGTAGTGAAAACTCTAATTAGAAAAAATCTGTTTGACATTGGCGACACCAATTATACGTGCTGCTGAAGGCATCAGTGCTAAAACTTTTACAGAGTCTCTACAACGCCAGAGCAGCCAAGGTACGTTACAGCAACCGTCTTCAGTAGTACGAAGTCGGCAAACTGCAAAGAAGTGGTATGGTCGTTGAGATCTGCGCCGCCGACTCTTCTAATTGCTCCATCCATGAATAAAAAACTCAACTCGTATTATCTCTGTCTGGGTGTCGGGGGCGGTGCAGTTGCTAGCTCGCGATAAATGGTCTCCAAGAAGAGACACAGTGAAGAACGACTAACACGAAACATTGCACCCGGACGGTGGCAGGGCTATATCGCGAGTGCTCTCCCTAACGCACACCACGTAACACTTTCCAAGTTGAGACGTCTACGACACCCACTGCTGTCGGAAATTCCTAACTGACGGCGGCTGTGGAAACATGCTCCAGTTGCTAGATTCAAGGCGCAGTGGAAAATTGCACTATACTGGCGAGCGACACACCCATCCAATGGGCTCATGTCCCGAATCGATTTCCTACATCTACGCTGCCGCAGGAAAATAGCCCCGCCCACGTCAACACAAACAAAACTATAAGTTCCTCGAACTGCTGGTGGCAGAGAGTCTACGGTCCGCTTCTGGGAAGGTAGAAATACATCGGCCAAGTTAGGCCAAGATGCCAGACTGTAATAAAGCGACTACACTGGCACCCGGCCGTTACCTTCCCAGTCACTTCAAAATATGTGTAACAGACCGGAGTGGAACTCTGGTCGCATGCGTAGAGGGACTGGCCTGCCGCTATTATCCATGGACCCTAAACAAATTGCAGGAAGGCCGCCCGAGAGTTCGTCTGCCTCTACCTTCACTGGTCTGGCTCTGCTGTAGACCACCCAAATAAAGGATAACAGTATCACAAAGAAAACATGTGGAGTTCCACACCAAGGATGATTAGAGTTCTCCATACGCATTGCATTACCCGCAATGAACTTATTCAGCATTGTCTTCAGAGACATGATAAAAATGGTAATAAAGATGGCAAATATGAGAGGGGACATGCCGCAAAAGGAATGCAAAAGGCATGAACTCCAACCAGGCAGCGAGTACATACTGCAGCAAAACTTGCAGCACCCGAGGGACACGGCCAGATCAGTCGTCGAGATATTGTACATGTTAACAATCAATCTGCAAAATGCGCGGAAATGTATTGTTAATCAATCGCGCCGTAAAAGATTGAGAGAATACAACAGGCAACACTCTTCCAAATCCTGCAGGCTTGGCTAGCATCTGCATTTACGTTCCTACATGCATTTCTCGCGGTATTTACATACACTCCTGGAAATGGAAAAAAGAACACATTGACACCGGTGTGTCAGACCCACCATACTTGCTCCGGACACTGCGAGAGGGCTGTACAAGCAATGATCACACGCACGGCACAGCGGACACACCAGGAACCGCGGTGGTGGCCGTCGAATGGCGCTAGCTGCGCAGCATTTGTGCACCGCCGCCGTCAGTGTCAGCCAGTTTGCCGTGGCATACGGAGCTCCATCGCAGTCTTTAACACTGGTAGCATGCCGCGACAGCGTGGACGTGAACCGTATGTGCAGTTGACGGACTTTGAGCGAGGGCGTATAGTGGGCATGCGGGAGGCCGGGTGGACGTACCGCCGAATTGCTCAACACGTGGGGCGTGAGGTCTCCACAGTACATCGATGTTGTCGCCAGTGGTCGGCGGAAGGTGCACGTGCCCGTCGACCTGGGACCGGACCGCAGCGACGCACGGATGCACGCCAAGACCGTAGGATCCTACGCAGTGCCGTAGGGGACCGCACCGCCACTTCCCAGCAAATTAGGGACACTGTTGCTCCTGGGGTATCGGCGAGGACCATTCGCAACCGTCTCCATGAAGCTGGGCTACGGTCCCGCACACCGTTAGGCCGTCTTCCGCTCACGCCCCAACATCGTGCAGCCCGCCTCCAGTGGTGTCGCGACAGGCGTGAATGGAGGGACGAATGGAGACGTGTCGTCTTTAGCGATGAGAGTCGCTTCTGCCTTGGTGCCAATGATGGTCGTATGCGTGTTTGGCGCTGTGCAGGTGAGCGCCACAATCAGGACTGCATACGACCGAGACACACAGGGCCAACACCCGGCATCATGGTGTGGGGAGCGATCTCCTACACTGGCCGTACACCACTGGTGATCGTCGAGGGGACACTGAATAGTGCACGGTACATCCAAACCGTCATCGAACCCATCGTTCTACCATTCCTAGACCGGCAAGGGAACTTGCTGTTCCAACAGGACAATGCACGTCCGCATGTATCCCGTGCCACCCAACGTGCTCTAGAAGGTGTAAGTCAACTACCCTGGCCAGCAAGATCTCCGGATCTGTCCCCCATTGAGCATGTTTGGGACTGGATGAAGCGTCGTCTCACGCGGTCTGCACGTCCAGCACGAACGCTGGTCCAACTGAGGCGCCAGGTGGAAATGGCATGGCAAGCCGTTCCACAGGACTACATCCAGCATCTCTACGATCGTCTCCATGGGAGAATAGCAGCCTGCATTGCTGCGAAAGGTGGATATGCACTGTACTAGTGCCGACATTGTGCATGCTCTGTTGCCTGTGTCTATGTGCCTGTGGTTCTGTCAGTGTGATCATGTGATGTATCTGACCCCAGGAATGTGTCAATAAAGTTTCCCCTTCCTGGGACAATGAATTCACGGTGTTCTTATTTCAATTTCCAGGAGTGTATTTTAGTCCTGCTCCTGTGTATATATGTATAGTTCTAATAGCCTCTACTGGTGGCGCCTGCTTCTCATAATATGGGCACCTGCCTTACACTTGTCCTGGCCGTGGCCCAGGTTAGTATTTGTTGTTGCCAATCCAATTTCCTCTGTATTAGAAGTGGTCGTAATTATGAATCTGCCGCCAAGTTAAAGATGTAAAAAAAATAAAAAAAATCAAGCCTCTGAAATTAATGGAACTGCTGGAGAAATCCTACATCATGTTGACGGACGAATTTCATATTAGCATAACGGCGAACTTTTAGAATAAGTCAAGGTGAAAATTAGTTCCTGACTATTTCAGATCGTTATTGGTCTATCTTCTTCACAGGAAAAAGGCTATTTTACAAAATGCAGTTTTTCTTATTCAGTATCTCTATTTAGCTTGTTGGGGACAGTCGGCAAAGGACTATATAACGAACTATAACACTCCGTCACTTTGTTATAGTCCCCCCACCTCTTTCCCCCTCTTGGTGCTGTCTGTTCTCACTACATTGGGCACCGCCCTTACAACTAACTGTCCCAGTCATGGCCCAAGCGTCAGCTTCCTTTCCTACGTGCACGTGTTATTTAACCTTGGCTTCTAGCTCAATCACTCTGATTATGATCAAGCTATTAATATAAATTAAGTACTGGTGAGGATATCACTACGTAAGTAAGAATTATAAACACACTCAGACAAACAGAGACTTTGGCTAAACACAGATAAAAGTTTATTTAATCAGTTAAAGCGATAGCAGTGAAATGAGTGCCGTAGCGTCCTTGAAGTTTTCAGTTTTTGCCGTCAACAGCGCTAAATAATTCACAATAGTTGCTAAAATATACGAGGAAATGACAGGCGAGAGCGACAATCTATCATATAATGCGGCGGCTGCTGCAGAACGTTTGGCATTACCTGAGTGGCAGCAGGGATAATTCCGAGTTTCGGTTGCTTCCGTACCTTGGAGCTATCGTTTCAATACTCGATTTACACAAAAATATGGGAAAACCGCGAGAAACGCTTGCCTGACAATAAATGCAGATGCTAGCCGAGCCTGCAGGATGTCCTCTTGTATTTCATCCGAATGGTAGCCGTGCAAAGTCCTCCATACTCTGCGAGTATCAGCGTAGTCAGAACAGTGTTACGCGCATTTGTAAGTATAGTCTATCGAAGTTAAGTAAATTCAGGCACGACCGAGTTGGCTTGGCTCTGAGCACTATGGGACTTAACTTCTCAGGTCATCAATACGCTAGAACTTAGAACTACTTAAACGTAACTAACCTAAGGACATCACACACATCCATGTCCGAGGCAGGATTCGAACCTGCGACCGCAGCGGTCGCGCGGTTCCAGACTGTAACGCCTGGAACCACTAGGCCACTCCTGCCGGCGCACGACCAAGTTGTTAGTACTCGTAAGGTGCGTGGTACCAAAACCAAGGTAGCCGGAGTGTATCGTGTTCTTGAGGCACCGTGTCGAAGATGTATACCTTATACAGGGGAAAACGAAGAAACATCATACGCTGTATCACAATTTGGACGAAATTGTGTCTTTTTAGTGATTCTTAACAGACGGTCACTGAAGAGGATAGTGACGAAAAATAAGAGGACGACAGCTGCAAAAGACATTGCAGAAGTGGAAATCGCAATCCCAAACCCTGTCAGTACCAAAACAACACAAAGGTGGCTCCTTGAAAAGTGACTTGCAGTGCGATCTGCAATTTCAAAACCACACATCATTGATGCAAATACCCGTAACAAGAAAAGTTGGTGCCGAAGCCATAGAACCTAGACTGTAAAGCAATGGAAGGAAGTCATTTGATCGGATGAACGAGGTTCAACCGTTATACTTTTGGCCAAGTTTAGGTCCTAATAGTGAAATATGGCGACGTTCGGTGGCGATTTGGGCAACCATATCGTGTTATTTCATGGGCCCCATGGTCGCATTACTGTGAAGGATTCTGTGACCCTTTTGTGTGATCCGGTCCATCGCATTTTACAATGCCTGTTCCCCATTGGTGATACTGTGTTCCATGAAGAGAGAGCCGCTGTGCACACAGCTCGCACCGTCCAGTAATGGTTTTGTGAGCACCAGGATGAAATGTCGCATCTCCCCTAGACACCATAGTCACCAGATCTCAATATTATAGGGCTTTTTATTTATCTACTTTCGAGAGATGTCCGAATGAACACTATCCACAGATCATCGTTGTTGTTTTGCAGGAAGAATGGTACAAGACTACCTTAAAAACTATACAGGACCTGCACCTTACCATTACGAGACGAGTGGAAGCTATTTTGAATACCAACGTGTTTTCATACACCGTATTAGACAAGGTAATGTGTGGTGTTTTTGGCGTTTTCGTATTTTTGTCCAGCCCCACCCATATTTACAAATCGAGTTGCCACGACCACCAAAAAACGACATGCTTAAACAGTTTGTTCGTCGAAAACCGTCAAACATCCAAGACTTCAGTACACAGGAAAATTGCAACAACACGGCGCCTAATGTGTTAGGCCAAGTTGTCCACAGGCTGTCTACCTATCGCGGGAGCACATGTTACTTCTTTACGATGATCCCGTGGGGTTACTCTTTTTGGACAACTCTTTAGCAGCAGTTCATAAAGAATCACTTTGGGATGTTAAGTCACCAGGCTTTGGCGTCTCCAAACGGCCAACTTCACCTTGCGAGAGGACTGCTGTAGCATGTGGGTAAAGGCATTCAAATTTTCTACGAAGCCTTGTTTTTCACGGATATTGTTATCCTGTCATTAATTGGTCACTTTTTAGTGAAACTAGGTGCTGACTTGCAGAAAATGGGGAAAAATACGTCTGTGCATGATGTGTCGATAGCGGAAGTGGTCAATAAACACTGTCAGTCATCCAAAAACAGGATGATGCATAATCAGCTTATTTACGCCATGCCTACTTAATAATTTAGATATACATAACTTTGAACAGCTGTACATTCTTCTGTCGTGCTGATTTATGTGCAATGAGAGCAATGTTCTTAATAGAAACAAATAATTTTGAATGTCGATACACTTAGACCGTCTCTGAATACTAGTAATGCTTCATAGCATCACGGTATGTCAGTGTATTGTCTGCATTGCGGTCTTCCGTGCTAATGTTGATAAGTCTGTAGATGCACTTGATCTGCATTTGCCGTGCTTCCCTCAGTCTGTCAACAGGTGCTAATAATGATCCAGCTTGTTACCCCCTTCTAAGCAGCTTTCCCCTAGTAAACAAACGGCTAAACGTTTCGCCAATCGTAATTCAGACAAAGACAGTCGTCCACAGGTCAGAACAGAGTCACATTCAGAGGAGAAACTGCAAAGTGCTCATCTCTCTGCAGATCTGTTGTCATTATGTTCAATTTCAGTTAGATATGGTGCTTCAGTCACACTGATTAATCAAGATACTTACGAGCGACTGGGAAACCCTCAGCTGCAAAAGTCACTACTGCACCACAAGGCCTACAACAGCGAAAGTATCTCCATTCTTGGAACATGTACTTTGCAAGCAAAATAGAGAAATATGACTGCATCAGTGCATTTCACAATAGTTCAGTCACGTTCAGGTCCTAATATTTTTGGTATGGATGTTTTTGGTTTATTTGGTTGTATATTTGGGACAAGGCGAAAGCTTGTGAAACACAACTTTCCCTTATTCATCAAAGCGAAAGTATCATCATTATGCAATTATAATCTTTCTACTGCCCTCGCATCACGCATAAAACTGATGCGCTAATTTGCTGATGAGTTAATTACTAAATTTCCTGAATTAATTTTTAGCCTCACGTACTTCTTTTACTTTGGCATTATTGATTATAGAGATCTGCCGACATTTATTGAGGGAGTGGCACCACAGATTGTTCAGTATTCTTTGAAATAGACACAGACCTCTGTAAATACAGAATTTGTTGCAAAAGAGTGACAGAAATTGATTAAAATTTGGAGACAAGTTACATAGCCCCTATGTCGCACGGATTCTACTCCAAGAGACGAGCGACGTAGGACTTAGCCAGACATTTCTCAACTTTCCAAGTGTATCTCAACATTTGACTTCAGTGTGTTTATATAAAAGTACTGTATGACGCTTGTACCCCACAAAAAAGACAGCCCTTGTCACCCTTATTGGTTGGGTAAGGAATACAGCTAACATTGTGTGTTAGCTGCTTTGCGGAGTTCGCTTTCGTCCTGTTGCCACGTGACAGGCCTCACAAGGTTAAATGCAGTGCAAAGGGCACCGATTGTTGTCTGCTGCAAGCTTAGAATTATGAAGCTGGCCTTACAGTACAGTTCTGAAGAGTACAAAGGAATAGAATAGCAAGGATATAATCGTCCAGGCGCTGAAAGAAATGAATTTCCATTTTGCAGGAGAGACCAACTGCTTTTTGTAAAATGGAAAGACATTAGGAATGTTTTTGTTTTGATGATAAAACAGAAAAATCTACTGTAATATCAGAGCAAAATTAGATCGATAGAGAAGATGAAATCTGATTGTTAAAAAAAAAAAAAAAGGTTATGTCGGCCATGGCGACCAGCCAATGAACTACTTCCTTGTTGAGAGAAATCAAGTAAAGTGGAAGAAAAAAGGTTTTTTTTGCATTTTTTAGATCATAATCACAAAGTTGTATGTTTCTTATAAAAAATTCGAGGTCTATTAGCAAACATCTTGATGCATTGTATACTGAATTGGAAGCGGCTTTGACGAAGAAAGAAGGCCTGGTTGAATCAACTTCCACTCAGAACAATTCAGCTATAAACAGACTCAGTGGAAGGCATTTTCTTAAACTAATCCCAGCTATTGAAATGACCAAATGACCTGAAAGGAGATTTAAGGTTTATGCATATCGAATAGAGGCAAGATCTAGCAAACTGAAAAGAAAAAATACCAGATACTGCTGTGAAGAATATAGCGTATGATTCATATTAAGGCAAATGCAGCTAAGTAATTTTCAATAAAAAAACCTCTCTTCTGCAGTTTCATTTTTATGCCACAAACTTAGAATTAAACCTCCACTTAGGAGAAAAAAAGTCTTTTTATCGCTGCGTAAAACAAAACGTTTCATTCAACATTAAAAAATGGTCACTAACGTAGGTCTATGTTTCATTGCAGTATTTCATAACAAAAAAATCCTTTTTCAAATGCAATAAATTGAATTAAGTTTTGTGTATATGAACTTGCTACACGAAATTCAGAAGACCTATGAAAACGTACAGTATCAGCCAGGCGAACTACACCCTAGTCGCCCAGTCCTCAGTGTTAAAAATGCTTCGCGTTACCCCGCAAATCTGCAAGCATGTGTAGGATGAGATTCAGTGTTATTGGGGAATTAAAGACGAAGTTTATGAAAGTTAAAAAAAACTTTATGATTAAATAAAAATAGGGAAAACACCAATATGAAGGCAATCTACACATGGCAGTGCACATTCTTGTCCATCTGCTAAATCAAATTGTGCTACTGGTTAGCACTCAGTGCCGTGATGCTCCATCCTGTCCACTGTTGCCTACTTATGGCTTCCTTGACTTGATGTCCACAAGATTGATTGAGGCGTTGCAGTTCAAGCTAGTCCCACCCAATCAAGGAGGAATGTGCAAGACTAACAAGAGTGTGAGTACGGTTCCTGTGTTGAGGCGCTGCAAGTGTAACTTCGTCTCAAGCATTCTCTGTACTGTATGCCATCCCATCCTATTTGACGTCTTGAAAGACGAACTCCGAAATATGATCGACTCAGCTCCGTGCTGAACTATAGGACAATGTGCCAGAGGCGTAGACTCCCCATCTACAAACTCTTCTACGACGACCGTCAGCTGTCAGACTAATCTCGTACTCATCTGTGAAGAGAACCCAATGCCGATGATCCAGGCTCAATTCTACGTACTCCGTTCGTCACCTACTGCACGCTTCGTCATAGCGCAACTTCATGGTACTGGGGCTTTATACTACTGCTCGTAAGGGACGCCTAGAAGCAGTGTTGATCGTGTGGTGACGACTGCGAACTATCTGGGGCAAGAGCTCTTTCAGATACCTCCGAAAAGCGTCGCACTGTTCCCTTACATTCTCCTTGATGTACACTCCTGGAAATTGAAATAAGAACACCGTGAATTCATTGTCCCAGGAAGGGGAAACTTTATTGACACATTCCTGGGGTCAGATACATCACATGATCACACTGACAGAACCACAGGCACATAGACACAGGCAACAGAGCATGCACAATGTCGGCACTAGTACAGTGCATATCCACCTTTCGCAGCAATGCAGGCTGCTATTCTCCCATGGAGACGATCGTAGAGATGCTGGATGTAGTCCTGTGGAACGGCTTGCCATGCCATTTCCACCTGGCGCCTCAGTTGGACCAGCGTTCGTGCTGGACGTGCAAACCGCGTGAGACGACGTTTCATCCAGTCCCAAACATGCTCAATGGGGGACAGATCCGGAGATCTTGCTGGCCAGGGTAGTTGACTTACACCTTCTAGAGCACGTTGGGTGGCACGGGATACATGCGGACGTGCATTGTCCTGTTGGAACAGCAAGTTCCCTTGCCGGTCTAGGAATGGTAGAACGATGGGTTCGATGACGGTTTGGATGTACCGTGCACTATTCAGTGTCCCCTCGACGATCACCAGTGGTGTACGGCCAGTGTAGGAGATCGCTCCCCACACCATGATGCCGGGTGTTGGCCCTGTGTGTCTCGGTCGTATGCAGTCCTGATTGTGGCGCTCACCTGCACGGCGCCAAACACGCATACGACCATCATTGGCACCAAGGCAGAAGCGACTCTCATCGCTGAAGACGACACGTCTCCATTCGTCCCTCCATTCACGCCTGTCGCGACACCACTGGAGGCGGGCTGCACGATGTTGGGGCGTGAGCGGAAGACGGCCTGACGGTGTGCGGGACCGTAGCCCAGCTTCATGGAGACGGTTGCGAATGGTCCTCGCCGATACCCCAGGAGCAACAGTGTCCCTAATTTGCTGGGAAGTGGCGGTGCGGTCCCCTACGGTACTGCGTAGGATCCTACGGTCTTGGCGTACATCCGTGCGTCGCTGCGGTCCGGTCCCAGGTCGACGGGCACGTGCACCTTCCGCCGACCACTGGCGACAACATCGATGTACTGTGGAGACCTCACGCCCCACGTGTTGAGCAATTCGGCGGTACGTCCACCCGGCCTCCCGCATGCCCACTATACGCTCTCGCTCAAAGTCCGTCAAATGCACATACGGTTCACGTCCACGCTGTCGCGGCATGCTACCAGTGTTAAAGACTGCGATGGAGCTCCGTATGCCACGGCAAACTGGCTGACACTGACGGCGGCGGTGCACAAATGCTGCGCAGCTAGCGCCATTCGACGGCCAACACCGCGGTTCCTGGTGTGTCCGCTGTGCCGTGCGTGTGATCATTGCTTGTACAGCCCTCTCGCAGTGTCCGGAGCAAGTATGGTGGGTCTGACACACCGGTGTCAATGTGTTCTTTTTTCCATTTCCAGGAGTGTATCTACGAAGCATTATTGTGTGTGGTGGTCAGCTGGTGATGTTGACCATGAGCGACTGGTCTGAACCAGATCTTGGTTGTTTTCTGTCTGACGCTAGCCAATAGATGTTCGAAAGAGGTCCCTGCGGCGTATGCCCATTCGGTGAGCAATTTTCCTTGTTGACTACTCTTCTTGCCATACAGCGACGGTGAACTTACGGTGCAAAGTTGAAATGGCCATACGAGGCATGCTGACAGACAGGACATGTCATATTTTTCCGCTGATTGGAGGCAGAGCCCATTCTGATGAAGTACATTGAGAATGCACATTTACTTTTACCTTCATTTAACAGTTCGTACCAATTTCCTATGGCCAAAAGAATTCTGAAGTGTTATACTGCTCTACGGTATCCCGCCGGATGCGGCCGTTTACGAAACGCGAGATTTCCGCTATCTTCAGACGATACCTGCAGAATGAGCGTCTTTGCTACATCGTACTTCCTTTATAACCTTATCGCTCCCCAATCTTCCCTTACTACCCGGCCGCACGCTGCGTCGGGTAGAATGGTGGTGGGGGGACGCGATCGCCGAATTCTGGGCGATAACCTCGGTTCCTCAGTGCTTCTGCTGCCCATGCCGGTGCGCGGAATTCACTCTCGGCCGATGTTCTGACTTGAGTTGGCTGAACGGTGGTTACCACACTCTACTGAGAATGAACGACATATTGATCAGACCGTCGGTCACTCGTGTTTCAACAGCCTGCCTTAGAACACAGACCCAAAATAACGAGGTCTGTCTTAGCTCTTCCGTCCGTTCAAATGTTTTGACTTGTGCGATATCGGTTTACAATTTCAAACACAAAAAATTTGTGAGAATGGAGCAATATTTTTACGTGCTTTACATGCAACATGTTACAAAGAAATTTGCTGTGCAGTTTTATAAAAATATTTTGTTTAAAAAAAGGCTTTAAAATTTTTAATTACAAACAGTTATTCTCTCGTAAGGTTGTGTTGTTTTCACACTTTTTTTTCTTTTGCTGGTGCCTTTTGATAGACATTGAACTTCAGTTTGGTATATCTGGAACACAGCAGCCGGCAGGAGTGGCCGAGCTGTTCTAGGCACTACAGTCTGGAACAGCGAGATCGCTACGGTCGCTGGTTCGAATCCTGCCTCTGGCATGGATGTGTGTGATTTCCTTAGGTTAGTTAGGTTTAAGTAGTTCTAAGTTCTAGGGGACTGATGACCACAGCAGTTAAGTCCCATAGTGCTCAGAGCCATTTGAAGCATTTGAACACAGCAGCTCAATTCACTACAAAGGGATATGCACAGAATATTGGTGGTCCCACGATTGGATGGCTGGGGTGAAATCGTCCAGTGACTGATGTTAGCAATAGAAAGGAGTACCAGCAAGACAGAGAATCACGGGTGTTTATTAAATTATCTAATAAAGTAGTCTTACGAACTTCGTTGCTCCTGGCAATTTAATAGAAACCTGGTGGAATGGGTGCTTGTACTCCTCGAATTGGTTTTATAGCGCTCGCTACAGTGGGTTGCGATTGCATGGATCGTGCAGAGTGTGGCGACGTATCTTCGAATACAAACAAATACCACAGTCATCACTCTCCGTTGGCTGGGTGCCGCCATTTTAGTGTAACAAGACGGATTACAAGCGTGGCCCGGTTATAGTTAGGGAAAGAAGTCCACCGTGTCACTCTCTGAGGTATCATTTCCAGCATTCGCTGTAATCAGTTTACTGAGAAATATGGTAAACTCAAATTCAACACGCGGAGGTTTGAACGTCACTGCTCATGAACGCGATCCCGTTGTCATAATCGCTGTTATACTGCTCCAAGTCACTACGATGGTGTGGAAATCAACAAAGTCATGTCGCTACCAGAATATAATGCAAACCACAGATTACTATTTTTATAGAGTAGGAGTCTTGGGGTACATTCTGTTATCTGTTTTTCCGCATCTTCCTATGTCTGTCGTAGTGCAGGAGCAGAGCAACCAAGGCACTCAGCGTTAGTTATATACGTTTAATAAATACCATTATTAATGTTTGGCAGCCAAGATCTGACGTTGTAATATTTTTGTTTCGTTTCCCCAGTGACCGGTTTCGACAGAGTCCAGCTGCAGATCTTCTGGAAATAATATTACTGTGCATCAATCCCACAAACCTAACGAGAACACACTACAATTATAAAACAAAGATCTCCAAGTGGCTTGTCAAGTAAGTAGAAAAGAGTAAATAAAATTATTGACGAACTCGGCTCCTCTCCAGGGCACACTGTTGGTGCTATGGACGTCTTCTTTATCTGTTTTACATACTTGACAAGCCAATGTGGCGCCTTTGTTTTCTAAGTGGAGTGTGCTCACGTTATATGCGTGCTATTCATACACAGTGATATTATTTCCGGATGATTCGGTGATGACTGCTAGTCTCTGTCGAAACTGATCCCTGGGAAAGTGAAATAAAAATAAACTATTACTACACACGCTCTTCTTATTTACCAAATATTGGATTGTTTCCTGTAACATGCGCAACATACAAAGGCGTTTAAGATCCCTGAGTTCCAACATTTTAGGCCCGTTTGTGCGTTTGAAGACTGAATTTGCTACGTTATTTGAACGATATTTTGTTATTTGTAGGCAAATAATGTGGAATATAGCACATGCTTTTTTACGCTTCCACACTGGCCTGCTCACTTTTTTCCAGAAATTCTCTTTCTCTGCAGTAAAATATAGTGCTGACAGGTTTCGTGGATGTGATGGAGAGGACCTGCTTGTACGGCGTAATGTACGTGCTTGCGAGACCGCGACGTGGGCCAGACCCAGTTCGATTAACGACTGTGGGTTGGTGCATTGGCCAGCATGGATGTGGTGTTCAGGTGGTTTCTCACGCTAGTTTAGCTATTTGCCGACTTGCTGGGATAGTCACACTGCTAGAACGCCGCGTTCACAGGGATATTGGAGGCGTTCCGGCCCCAGATCGAATCCGTTCGTCGGAATAACAACGAAGGCTGCTGTGCGGTTCAGACTGCATGTGGTTTTTAGGAGGTCTCAAACATCCGACTAGGCGAATGCTGGGCTGGTACCCACATCCTGCCTCGGTTACACGGTTGGCAAACATTTCGATAACGTTCTTACGCCTCCGTAAGACTTACTTTACGCAGAGAGATGTGGTACACATGATGGAAATGTCTCTGGTGGACTTCTTACTTAAGAAGTCTGAGATCGACGTCTGTGAGCTCTCCCGACTGACACATTCTAACATAATACTCTCCACCTGCTTTTATATTGGCTGGTCCGCCTCTGGTGATGTCTGGTGGTCAATTTCGAATTACATAGGGGTATTCAGATAATGTATGTTGTCAGTGAGTATGTGCTTTGACATTATCGAAGGGAGTGGAAGGTCATGTTGGCAACTCTGACTTAGACTCGCAAGCTAGACGCCAACTTTCAGAATTTACTTACTCTTTGTTGTATGTGTGTTCAAATGTGTGTGAATGTTGTGTACATAGTTCCGCATAGTCAGCGTGTACACAACGTTCCCACTAGAGCGCGCCCCGCTAAGCACAACAGCGCAGGCGCAGCGCTCGTCCGTTTCCGCACTACGAGATGGCGCTCCCATAGAGACGGACCAAATTTTGCTTCTGCCGATCCGCGTATTAATATGTAATGCAGCCAATGAGATTGCTGCAAACGTAGAATCATTTCTCCTTGTGGATGACACTTGCGCAGTGATACATGAATCTGCGAGGTATTATAACAAGTGTACAGACCTCCGATTAGTCAGTCTGCATTTGTCTGCACCAGTCTATAGTCAAGTTTCAGTCTGCGCCGAATAAGATTACCATATTCCTGTACATATCCATGAAGATAAATATGTAGACACTTTTGTCAAGTATCGGAGATATATGCGAGAATAAGATTAACGTACCAATACCAAAGGAACTCCAGATCGTCAATTGTAAATAGCATCCAGAACCAAGTTAAGTAATTTTTATGCTTGTTATTATTTTACTAAATGTGTGTGAAAATTAATCAAGTTCTGTTTCAAGTTGGGCGCCGTCAATCTGCTACTCTAAGCGTGCAAGTGGCATTTCTATCGTCTGATCTAAAGCAGAAGATAAACACTCCACGATAAGACCACAAGACATGTTGCTGACACTCGCCTACTTCGCTAGAGCGACAAGTCAAATAATCTGATGGTGTGTGTACTGAAGGTCTTACAGTACGCACACCACAGTGAATATCTAAGGGACCAAACTGCTTAGGTCATCAGTCCCTAGACTTACAGATATTCAAACTAACTTAAACTAACTTATGCTAAAAACAACATACACCCATTCCCGGGGGAGGACTCGAACCTCCGGCGGGAGGGTTTCTTGTATGAACTCTGTGTTCAAGTCTCACACACGTTTCGTTTGTATTCGTTTTATACATATATGTTCTAATGCATCATTTCTAGTCGTGCCCTCCAGCTCGTCCTCTTGACTATTTTGGACGTGAGAGATGAGTTATCGTATCCTGGTGCTTTTTTTCCACAACTTTGAAATAATTTTTGGGAAATCCTCTAAGTAGGCAGCACATTTCTGGGAAGTGGTATTAGCTGGAGAAGGAAATAGCCAAGGGAAATCTTTCATTCTGTTCCTCAGGTAGATTGGCTGAAGTCATGGAATTAAAGCAGTGGTAATATAATTTCAGTAGACCCAGAAGAAGACCGCTGCAACCGTGGCCGAAACGTTGGTTTCCTACAGCATTAGTTTCATACTATATGACGTGGTACCATACCCAGAAAACTTGTACGTCGACTGAGCCGTGGAGCGGCTGGGAGCGAAATCGAGAAGGTGGCCGACAGCCCAGGCTGATTTACATACGAGTCATACCCTCTTCTGGGCAGAGGTGTCTTTCTAAAAGCTGCCTGTATTAAATCGGAAATGAGTGAATCTGAGTGATCAAAAAAGCTTTGAAGGAGTTTGTAAGTGCGTCCCCGCGCGCGGGCATGGGATTTTTCTTATCGAACAGTTTTCTACGGGAGTACTGCAGTTTAGTCAGCGTGTACACACTCAGGAAGAAGAGGCCATGTAGAAGAGTGTGCAGACATTGGTTAGCTGAAGGTGGTGTCTCACAAAAGTGACGATTTACTTACTAAGAGAAGTGGAATTGGTGAGTTGTAATTGAAGGCTGTAGATTCCATTCATTCTTGAGAAAACTTGAATGTGGTGATTTGCGCGTTTTATTCCCCTTTTGAATTTGAACTCTTGTCTTGTTTTGTTTGGCAGGAGATTATTTGTGGGAGTTGCTAGAAACCAGCTAGAAGCAGCGTTGTGTTCGTTTTACAATGTAGTGGTCAAACCTGACAGCGTCTCTCAAACTCGTTAGACTGCCACAGGACGCTTTCTAATGTTATGGAAGTACTGACCAGTTTAACCTTGCATCGCCTGTCAAAGCGGGGCCGGTGATGTTTATTTACAATGATTTGATACTGTTGCACTGCAGAGAATTAATCCGCATACAACAGTAAGGGTTTCCGAGTAAATGTGCGATGATAAACGTAGCGTAAGATGTCTCGCGTGCCACACAACACTAACAAGAGTAATCACCAGCCTTCAGTCAAGTGTTAAGAAGACGAAAGCACTCATCCAAGATAGCAGCCCCAGCGATAGATACCACGACACAATTTGAGCCATAATTGTGACAGCACGCAGATACAACTTTCAGCAAGGACAGTTTCTTTGTCATTCTCTCCGCCCTAGTTCAGTGTCTTAATGCCGTTCATGAAGTACTGTACACTGGGGTGACAACCAGAGCTCTCCTATTCGTAGGATGTTGAAGGCTAGGGAAGAGGAGGGGGAAGGCAGACACATCTGCAAACGCGTTTTAAATGTTGTTCGAGAAATAATGTTCTTTTACGCATAAAGTAGTAAGTAATAAGCCTGCTAAACCAGCTGGGTAGAACAGATGCTTAGGACTGTGGGAAGGGCCAAATAAAGTTGGGGTCAGTTTCACATTATAATTGAGATTTATTGTAATTTAATAACACATTTGCAACCAAAGCGGCACATAGCCGAACCTTTACAACTACGAGTTTCAAAATGCAATTCTTTCATGGCTGAAGGCCTCCAAACAACAAATAATAAAAATTAATAAGATAAAAATGCGGTTAAAATAGCCGTCGTTCACTTAGGTGAGACAGGTGGTGAGCCTAAATACACTTGATCCGTCGGAATCCAACCAAGGGACAGTCACGGACCGACTGACAAACGACTTGCTTGCTACCAATCGCTGCATGAGAACGCACACAAAATGCTACGAACATGATTATCCACAATGAAATATGTATTAAGCTGTCCAACACTACACACCATGTTGTAGCGACAACAGGCGAGGAAAGGACGCTGCCTGAAATTACGTTAGTGGCCAGGGCAGGTAACCGGAACACTAACGGCCACAAGGCAGAAAATTCCGTTGGTGCACTTGAATTGTAGTCAACAATATAGTTAATTCCACGGCATGGCGGCTAAATTTTAGCAATACCAACACTCAGTGTTGCTCACAGGAAAACCTCCCCAACAGCGAACCACCGAAACCAACCACACAACATGAATGGACGTGGCTTGGGTACTTGAAACCACTACTCAACTTTGACGTCCTGGGTCGGTGAACCATGAAGCTCGTAGCGATCTGACAGCTCCACAGACGCTCCGACGCTGCGCAGGGACCGCCAGCGGACCCAGCCGACTGACTGCGCGGATGTAACTTCCCTGGTCTGCAGCAACCGACCGATTCCTCTCAGAATGCCGACAGCATCTAAAATAGTCGTCAGTGGAAATAGCGCCAACAACACAGACAACCTGACAAACACTTTCACGAAGACCTGAACGATACCCAACAGTAACTAAGCACGCGCGAAGACAAATCGGGAGTCGATGCACACACATACACAGCCGGCTCATGAACCATCGGCAAGCCCAAACGGGTCGTCCGGTAGGGCGACCGACAGACCGAACGACGATCCACCAAGACCGTGACCCGGCTTAAGTGAAGCTTGGCGGCATTGGTCGGGCGAGCCATGTCGACGCAGACCTCACTGCTGCTCCAACCCGACTGCACTAGTATCGCATCTCCCCGACTGGCATGTCCACACTGCGCTCCAGACGCGTTCCAACTGACTGGCAGCCTGAACTCGCTAGACAACTACCGGGCAGACAACTACCGGGAACTAATAGCAGTAGAGCAAAGATACTACGAGAGGGGATATATTAAAACGTGCCGCTAGCGCCGCTCACGGTCAGGCAAAGCAGCAACTCATTGACACCAGTAATTTAAATTAACGTATTGAGGTGGAAGTACGTTAAAAACAAGGTGTAGAATGCATGATGGCGGGAACATGAGCCACGCACGGCTCAAGCAATACGTCAATCTCTCTTCGAAACTACACTCCTGGAAATTGAAATAAGAACACCGTGAATTCATTGTCCCAGGAAGGGGAAACTTTATTGACACATTCCTGGGGTCAGATACATCACATGATCACACTGACAGAACCACAGGCACATAGACACAGGCAACAGACCATGCACAATGTCGGCACTAGTACAGTGTATATCCACCTTTCGCAGCAATGCAGGCTGCTATTCTCCCATGGAGACGATCGTAGAGATGCTGGATGTAGTCCTGTGGAACGGCTTGCCATGCCATTTCCACCTGGCGCCTCAGTTAGACCAGCGTTCGTGCTGGACGTGCAGACCGCGTGAGACGACGCTTCATCCAGTCCCAAACATGCTCAATGGGGGACAGATCCGGAGATCTTGCTGGCCAGAGTAGTTGACTTACACCTTCTAGAGCACGTTGGGTGGCACGGGATACATGCGGACGCGCATTGTCCTGTTGGAACAGCAAGTTCCCTTGCCGGTCTAGGAATGGTAGAACGATGGGTTCGATGACGGTTTGGATGTACCGTGCACTATTCAGTGTCCCCTCGACGATCACCAGTGGTGTACGGCCAGTGTAGGAGATCGCTCCCCACACCATGATGCCGGGTGTTGGCCCTGTGTGCCTCGGTCGTATGCAATCCTGATTGTGGCGCTCACCTTCACGGCGCCAAACACGCATACGACCATCATTGGCACCAAGGCAGAAGCGACTCTCATCGCTGAAGACGACACGTCTCCATTCGTCCCTCCATTCACGCCTGTCGCGACACCACAGGAGGCGGGCTGCACGATGTTGGGGCGTGAGCGGAAGACGGCCTAACGGTGTGCGGGACCGTAGCCCAGCTTCATGGAGACGGTTGAGAATGGTCCTCGCCGATACCCCAGGAGCAACAGTGTCCCTAATTTGCTGGGAAGTGGCGGTGCGGTCCCCTACGGCACTGCGTAGGATCCTACGGTCTTGGCGTGCATCCGTGCGTCGCTGCGGTCCGGTCCCAGGTCGACGGGCACGTGCACCTTCGGCCGACCACTGGCGATAACATCGATGTACTGTGGAGACCTCACGCCCCACGTGTTGAGCAATTCGGCGGTACGTCCACCCGGCCTCCCGCATGCCCACTATACGCCCTCGCTCAAAGTCCGTCAACTGCACATACGGTTCACGTCCACGCTGTCGCGGCATGCTACCAGTGTTAAAGACTGCGATGGAGCTCCGTATGCCACGGCAAACTGGCTGACACTGACGGCGGCGGTGCACAAATGCTGCGCAGCTAGCGCCATTCGACGGCCAACACCGCGGTTCCTGGTATGTCCGCTGTGCCGTGCGTGTGATCATTGCTTGTACAGCCCTCTCGCAGTGTCCGGAGCAAGTATGGTGGGTCTGACACACCGGTGTCAATGTGTTCTTTTTCCATTTCCAGGAGTGTATATTAATAATATTTACGTATTATCATTGTGGATTATGAATATCCGTCGAAATCGAAAAAATAAACTAAGCAACGGAAGAATTATTATCTATTTATAATTTAATTATGGCAGTCACACTGAAGAATAGCACATCTCCTGCAAATGTACTTCGCATTAACAGTGTCAGCCTTAAAATCCAAAGACAGTAACACTCAAGAGCTGTGTTAATAATTTAACAGCGATACGTTACCTCTTTAATGGCACACTCATTCGTTTCATTCATTTACATATCTCTGAATATCAACGTAAAAACGTTCAAAGTAATGAAACCTCGTGCGCCAGCTTCGGGTTAGAAACTGCTCACATTGACACAATGAACAAAGTGTGTTACCAATTTCAAAATAGGATTTCACAAACCTTTTACTCACTCCATTTTACAGTAATTCGCTCTCGGATCGTCTGCGGCTCCGGTGAAGCGGAACGGCTGAATTACAAAATGTGCGCGCGTAAGTTTAAAGGCTGTACTTTCAGAAGGTCATAAATACTTATTGTCAGAATTACGGCCCAAATTCTATCGCGGAATCCATTGCTGAGCCTGATATATACGGTGGCGTACTTTTTTCTCCTTAAAATATGAGGACAAGTTGGTGATGTTTCCTTGTAAGAGAATTGCGGATTCTGGTTGCGGCCGTGATCGGCCTTCTCGCGACTCCACGGAAGATCCCAAGTCGACACCAACGGAACGCTTCAATATTTGTGCTGGCATTTTGTCACGCATGACACACGACAAACAAATGAATCGTCTATGGTGTCAGGGCGACGGACACTAAACAATGTTAGAAAGAGTGGGCCCATTGCCCAGCAACAGTAATGGCAATGCCTCGTGCTATAGCGCTGGGCGCTGCACGTCTGCAGCAGCGGGGCTGGCCATTACGTATTCCCGGCGCGTCGGCAGCCGCCATGTCGCGGGCGTGCGCGTGGGCGGAGGAGGCGGCGGGGGCGTCGGAGGCGGCGGAGGCGCGTGTAGCGCACACACTCACCGTACGCACAATCTGAGGCGGCGCGGCACCACGCCTCGGGCATCACGACGAAGTCACGGCCGCTGTCGCTGTCGCTGCCCAGTCCCTAGACGCTCCTGTGGCTACATCAGGCCTGCAGAGGGCGTGGCGCGGAAACCTGTTGCGATTGTCTGGGCGGCACGTTTGTGAGTCAGCACCATCTTTCGTTTACTATCGAATATTAGTCATCGCCTGCGGATGAAGCAAGCGAAGCGGCGCCTACGGCTCAGAGATTTACCGATAATGACGTTCATAAGTTTAATGCATAGCTATTACTTAGAAAAAGGGCCCTGTTGGCGCATTTCACTCTATTGTACATTATCGTTTTCAGAAGTAGTAACACCCAGAAAGAGTAGGTTAAAGTGGAAATTGCGGCCTTTGACCAGTGACGTAGTTAATACGTGTCAGGCAGCGCAAACAACATGGCCAGTATAGCATTATATCAATGTCCGTCGTTCGAAACGTAAATAAAAGAGATTGGACTGTGAGATCTTACTGCAGCTTCAAAAGAAGTATTTCGAGTTGCAATCATGATGCTGAATGAGAGAAAGCATTATCGCAAAAATAAAAAGTAAAAGAAAAAAGCGAATCTAGTGCCGAGAGAAAACTTTCTACCTGTACTGGAGACTAAGACACACAGAATGAAATTTAAAAAACAGTAAGCCAGTCGCAGAATAAAACGCAGAATGCACTGTAACTGTTCACTGATAAGCTAAAACCTTAAGATCACCCGCTGAATATTGTTTTGGTCCACTTTGGGAAGAAAATACAGCATCCACTCGGTTTGGCATAGATTCAATAAGCCCTTGGCGGGTGTCCGCAGGTATGTGGCACGACACGTCTATGTACAGGTCATGCAATTTCCGTAAATTAAGGTCTGGTGGTTTGTGGGCGCGATAGCGATCGAGGCGTGAATCGGGCGAATTTGGGGTCTAACACATCAAACTGAGCTCACTACCTTGCTCCTCAGACCAATATAGCACGATTCTGCCTTTAGTCTCCGGACAGTTATCGCAATGAAAAATGCTGCTGCCGTCGGAAACGACATCAGATGCACGTGGTCCGCTTTAATGTTGACGCAGTCCACAGCTGCCTTGGTGCCTTCAATTACAGCTATAACCAACCCTTTCCTAATCGACCTGTTGGATTGAGATATATCTGACCGTGATCGCATATGCCTAATGAAATTTTTCAATGAGTAACGCTATCATTACTGAAGGAAAATTATATCGGTTAGTAGGAAGAAAGTGTACAACAGACTCTTCTGCATGAAGAATCTATTCTAAACCTAATTTAGATACCGATGATACTTTTGAAATGGTTGGAAATTTGGTGCAGTCCACACATGAACCACACAGTAGAGAAGGGTGTGTGTGTGGGGGTGGGGGGTGGGGGGTGGGGGAAGGGGGGATGGGGGAAGGGGGTACCATGTAATAATTTAATACCAAGGAAGTATTGATTAGCAAAAAACAGACAATAAAATGGTCGCCAGCTCATAAGGGCAATGACTATCCAAAATCCGAAGAAAGATAATAGGAAAGAAAATTAAGCATATAATCACTGGCGTGGCAACAGAAGATTGTCTCGCTTTTTCACAGCACAACAGTTCAAGAGAAAATAAGTGAAACAGAAAGCACTGAGTTTACTTATTCTGAAATAAAGTTAAATGAAGTTGCTGGTTAAATAAATGTCTGGCTGTAACTGAAACTTAGATTCGTAAATAAAGAGACTTTCAGTAACCTCGGCATAACGTAATGCAAAACTTAGAAACAAGCAAGTAATTTGTTTTTAATTATTGAAATGCTGAATTGAATTTACTTTAAGCAAATGATTAACTGATTTACTTTTAACATGACTGTAAGGTACACACCAAGCCAGCAGAAGTCACTTGCTATGTTAAATACTAATTAAATGAAGTTGTGTAATCTTAAGTTGTGCTGTATCTTTAGCTACTAGATATGCCAGTGAAATTTTACTTTGCTTTAAGTGAGTGAAGGTAATACCAAAAATTGCAAATAGTTAAACGTCTGTTACTCAAAACAAGAATGATCAGTTACTGAGGCAGAAAAATTTACACTGAAACTGAACATTAGTAAACAAACAAAACGGGCAGTAAATAGGTAAACAATTTTCTTATTTTCTCCACACTCGGTGATTGCATGGAACGGAAAGGGATCCTGCTTGCTAATAATGTCTTTGAGGACAATGCCAACAAAGGTGACGTACAAGTTTTAACTGTTTCAGGTTATTATTCAAGATAGTTAAACTTTGTGAAAGAAATGCCACAATAATGGTTAACAGTCTTACGATGTTGCAACTGTGCGGGCGACGAAGAACGTAGCCGACGACAGCGATGAGCTCCTGCTCTTGCTGGTTGAGAACCACAAGTCTCGAGCCGCGGATAACTATGGGGCCGACAGTAGCTAGAATTAAAGCTTCCTCCGTCTGTCCACTCCTACGGCGCTCTCAAAACCAGCGTGTTAGCGAATTATTCGCGCCTACGCTGGCGCAATCATAGCTGCACACCCGCATCTGCGGGAGCATCCATCAAACACTTCCGCACTCTTTCATGACTGAAGCTGCTCTGCTTCCTCTCTTCTCGCAGCGCAACAGAGGCTCTCCATGCGCAAAGATAAACAGCGGCACAGCTACTGCCATTTCGTCGTTGCTATCGATACAATGGCATACAGTTCCATTGGCAATTACCCAGCAATTTACAGGATTTATATTATAATTACAATCCATTATATACATTCAGAAATAAATACACTATTACATCCATTACATTTTAAATATTGTTTCTGTAACAAAGCCCACAGATTCAGAATTAGGCGTACAGTACAAATTATCAGCGGATATAAAATGGCGAAAAATTTTGGACGGTGCAGAAGGTATTTTATCCGCATTTTCTGTGTTGGTAGGTCCCATGTTAGGTAATTACTAGATTCGCCACCTGCATAGCCAATGAGATGATTCACATTTGTCTCTGATCCGCTTATGTACTGAAGAGTGTGGACAAAAACATGGAAACACCACAAACCAGCAGAGTACCATACCTGATACGGTGTAGGAAAACAGTTGACATTCAAAAAAGCATCCAGTCTCTCTTCTGAATGGATAAATACAGATCCTGTATGGTTTTCAAGGAATCTTATACTATCTTCTTGAAAAATAGTAGCAAGTCCAGATAAAGCTGATGGAGGTGAACACTGATCACTCACCTATCTCCAAAAGTAGACGACGGAGGCTAAATAATACTGCAGTCTGGTTACTGTGATGACCAGAAGAGACTCGAGAATTCATCCACGTGCTCGCAAAACCAGTCCTGAATGATGCGAGCCTTTTGTATACTGCAAGGGAGCGAACACTATAATGTGAAGAGCCTGATCAGCCAAAATTGTCACATAATCCTTCACAGTAATGTGACCATGGAGGGTAACCACGGGGCTCAGGGAATATCATGACATGGTTGCCCAAATCGTGACCGAACCGCCACCCCGTTTCACTCTTGCGACGTAAACTCGGCCAGAATGTGAAACAAGATTTATCGGTCCTAATGAGATTCTTCCATTGATCTATATAATCCACATTTTATGGCTTGGACATCCAGTTCTCGTGTTACGGGCATTTGCATCACTGATGAATGGTTTTGGAAATCCAGCTCGCCCTCCACCTCCACGCATATGGAGATCCCTTCGTGCTATTTTCCTGCTGATAGTGCTCGAAAGGCGATATCTAGTTCTGCAATGGTTTTTGCAGGTGTCGCCATCATACTTCTTGTACCTGCCCTCCGTAGGGTCTGCATTCTCGGAATGCCGTACAACAATTCAAGTAAATAACATTAGTACAGGGTTATTACAAATGATTGAAGCGATTTCACAGCTCTACAATAACTTTATTATTTGAGATATTTTCACAATGCTTTGCACACACATACAAAAACTCAAAAAGTTTTTTAGGCATTCACAAATGTTCGATATGTGCCCCTTTAGTGATTCGGCAGACATCAAGCCGATAATCAAGTTCCTCCCACACTCGGCGCAGCATGTCCCCATCAATGAGTTCGAAAGCCTCGTTGATGCGAGCTGGAGGTTTAAACACTGAATCTTTCACATAACCCCACAGAAAGAAATCGCATGAGGTTAAGTCGGGAGAGCGTGGAGGCCATGACATGAATTGCTGATCATGATCTCCACCACGACCGATCCATCGGTTTTCCAATCTCCTGTTTAAGAAATGCCGAACATCATGATGGAAGTGCGGTGGAGCACCATCCTGTTGAAAGATGAAGTCAGCGCTGTCGGTCTCCAGTTGTGGCATGAACCAATTTTCCAGCATGTCCAGATACACGTGTCCTGTAACGTTTTTTTTCGCCGAAGAAAAAGGCGCCGTAAACTTTAAATGGTGAGATTGCACAAAACATGTTAACTTTTGGTGAATTGCGAATTTTCTGCACGAATGCGTGAGGATTCTCTACCGCCCAGATTCGCACATTGTGTCTTTTCACTTCACCATTAAGAAAAAATGTTGCTTCATCACTGAAAACAAGTTTCGCACTGAACGCATCCTCTTCCATGAGCTGTTGCAACCGCGCCGAAAATTCAAAGCGTTTGACTTTGTCATCGGGTGTCAGGGCTTGTAGCAATTGTAAACGGTAAGGCTTCTGCTTTAGCCTTTTCCGTAAGATTTTCCAAACCGTCGGCTGTGGTACGTTTAGCACCCTGCTTGCTTTATTCGTCGACTTCCGCGGGCTACGCGTGACACTTGCGCGCACGCGTTCAACCGTTTCTTCGCTCACTGCAGGCCGACCCGTTGATTTCCCCTTACAGAGGCATCCAGAAGCTTTAAACTGCGCATACCATCGCCGAATGGAGTTAGCAGTTGGTGGATCTTTGTTGAACTTCGTCCTGAAGTGTCGTTGCACTGTTATGACTGACTGATGTGAGTGCATTTCAAGCACGACATACGCTTTCTCGGCTCCTGTCACCATTTTGTCTCACTGCGCTCACGAGCGCTCTGGCGGCAGAAACCTGAAGTGCGGCTTCAGCCGAACAAAACTTTATGAGTTTTTTTACGTATCTGTAGTGTGTCGTGACCATATGTCAATGAATGGAGCTACAGTGAATTTATGAAATCGCTTCAATCATTTGTAATAGCCCTGTAGTTTTATTTCGATAAAGCAGATTGATAATACTTAGGATCGATAATGCTGTCGCAAGCGATGGGCGGCATGGAACATATATCAGAGTCGTTTGCTACATACAATATTCATCCAAGTTCGACACACAGTTTGCGGATCACTAATAACTGCTATCGTAGCGTTCTCTGCTAGGCCGCGTCTAGTCCTGTGCGAATACTGAGCAGATCCTGAGCGACCGAGGCTCTTGTAGAGGCCGCTCCTGTCGTGGTGCGGTCCTATTCTGCGCAACATTTACCGACATTATATCACCGCCTTCTCTTCTCTTCCATTCTTCATCTTCGTTCGACGCTTGTGGCTACGCCAGAGCGCTCTCTCTAGTGACCACTGGCACTATTACTCTACACACACTTTTGTCCGGATCATGTTTTCGTCTTCCCCGGTATGTGTAATGAATCTTGGATTCGGCCCCTCTTCAGATACTAAAACACCTCGGCTAACTTGGCTACGGAAGCGCCCACCATACGCTCACCCACTATTTGCCCATGTTCGAATTCAATTAGCCCCGACATAGTGCACTCGCTGTAAGAACTACACAGAAAACTGTCCAACTGCTGGCACGCAAAGTATTGCGGGGATTGCACACCAGCGCAACCTTATGGTAAAGCATGCATTTCTCGCTGTTTTTCCATATTTTTGTCCAACGTCTGTACTTTCGTTACGATGTCACGTGCCCACAACGCAACCAGGCAGCATTTCAATCTCGCAGTGGACAGTGGTCGTTATATTGTGGTTCAGAAGTGTACGTTTCAATAGGAGAAGGCGATTCGCAGTTACGAATGTGTAAGTGATGACTAAAAAATCGAAACGGTTATCATGAGGCCATCTTTTATCTCCATAAAAAAATTTGAGTTTCAGAAAAAATACCTCAAAGCCATAGTGAAATCGACAGCTCACAGTACGAACTTCTTTTTTAAAAAAATAACATTTATCGTACATAAAAAGAGACTGATGAAGCATCATATTTCCCGCCGGAAAAAAAACAGTGCCTCTGATACAACACAGATTAAAAATATATCTCTCTTCTCTCTCGCAACCAACGAAAATATGACTGTATAGATAAATTAAATTTTAAATACGCATCAAGAAGTGACGTCATAGCAGCCATTACCATTAAGTCATTTGTCAAAGTCGACCGCTAGGGTCACAAATCACTCGTGGCCCAAAGAATATCCCGAATGAAATCAAAATCGGAGGATGTACCGGTAATAAGTATTTAACATCTCTGAGACATAGTGTACAGTTTAGCGCAGGAGCACCTTGTGCTACAAGAAACGACAGTGGTTAAGCCAGCTCAGGCAATGCCGCCACACCAAGTGAAATCATATGTGCCAACATGCTTCTGTGTTTGGTCAGGCCGACTGATACTTCCAAAGAAAAGAAAGTTATAGTCTGACATTTCATCTACCTTTACATCAACATCACTACTATTCAATTCATACTTAAGTGCATAGGAGAAAGTTCAACTGGTGTGGCCGAGCGGTTCTAGGCGCTACAGTCTGGAACTGCGCGACCGCTCCGGTCGCAGGTTCGAATCCTGCCTCGGGCATGGATGTGTGTGATGTCCTTAGGTTAGATATGTTTAAGTAGTTCTAAGTTCTAGGTGACTGATGACCTCAGAAGTTAAGTCCCATAGTGCTCAGAGCTATTTGAACCATTTTTGAAAGTTCAACGAACCTCTTTCACTCTTTCTCTATCGTTCCACTGCCAAACAGCCTGCGAGAAAAACAAACACTTAAATGATTCCCTCTGAGCGCTTATTCCTCTTACTTTATTACAATAATTACTTCTCCATATGGCCGGCCGAGGTGGCCGAGCGGTTCTAGGCGCTACAGTCAGGAACCGCGCGACCGCTACGGTCGCAATTTCGAATTCTGCCTCGGGCATGGATGTGTGTGGTGTCCTTAGGTTAGTTAGGTTTAAGTAGTTCTAAGTTCTAAGGGACTGATGACCTCAGAAGTTAAGTCCCATAGTGCTCAGAGCCATTTGAACTTCTCCATACGTAAGCTGGTATCAGAAAAATGTTTTCGTTTTCGGAGGAGAACGACAACGAGGTCATTAGAGGTGGAGCGCAAGGTCGAACTGCAGAAGCATGAGGAAGAAACATCGATTATGCAAAACCAAGTTCCAGGTTCTTTCATATGACTCCACGAAAGTGATGAATCAGTGCAATTTGATGCGTAAGTGGCTTCTAAGTTTCCGGAAAGATATCAAACAGTACGACGTCACCGCTTTTCGGTGGAACTGCAGTCGTATGCCATAGCAAACAAAATTTGTAACTGGGCTAAGGATTTCTCGGTAGGGAGGATGTAGCATATTGTATGGGATAGAGAACAAATGATAGATGTAGAAGCATCTTCAGGCATATTCCAGAGAAGAGAATTGAGCCCCGCACTTTTCATTTTATATATTGATGACCAGGCAGACAACGTCGGAGTTTTTGCAGGTAAAGCAGTTACCTATAACGATGGACTGCACTCTTCTTTTTTCATATCCTGGTAAGACTTCAGAGTGATGCGATGACTAACAACATGTTTTGCACTTTCAGTAATGTAACACTGAACACTTCCCAAAACGGGGGATATAATGGCTATGATATCAAAGGGTCACAAACTGAATTAGTCGACTCATCATATAGCTGGCTGTTACAATTTGTGTGACATGAAATGCAAAAATAACATAGGTTCTTCTGTAGATAAATCAAGTGACTTTTTTGTCACGATACTGGCAAAATGCAGTCCGTCTAGAAAGAAGATAACGTACATAATTCTCAACAACACATGCTACACTGCTGCTCAAGTGCGTGGGATCCTTACCAAACTGGAATAACTGAGTACATTGAACATGTACTAAGAAGGGCAGCACGAATGGTCTCAGATTGCTTTGACCCATGGGAGAGTGTCACGGAAATGGTACAAAACATTGACTGACCAACGCTGGAAGACAGACATCACCTATCCCATGTAAGTGCACTAACCAAGTTCGAAGAACCAGTATTCAGCAGGGGATTACTAGACCCCCCCCCCCCCCCCCCCATCCAATAGAGAGCACGAAGACAAGGTAGACTAACTGAAGGGCGCCCAGGGACATTTAAGACATTATTCTTCTGTGCTCCGCACACGAATGAAACGGGAATAATCTAGAGTGTGTAACACACTGGAAAGCATTCTCTGCCACACTTCTCACTATGGACGTAGAAGTAGATGCAGTAAACGACGATTTCATTTTCAAAGGGAAACTGCAGAAAACTTATTATCAGGACGGTTAGGCGTGGGTCTGAACTGTCGTCCTGAGGAAAGGGACAACGTATCACAGCACTTCAGTTCATTCAGGACATGCTGCTATGGCAGTTATATTTGTGGGGAACCAGTTGATTCAACATGGTGCATGCAGGGAAGAAAGCGTACACTATGTGACCACCCAGGGGATGGGCGCCGTCCTGTCTGACACAATGTTTACTTGATACTGGAGTACTGCTACGAGATTAAGGTAGTTGTCGCAGATGGATCAGCGAAATCTTAACGCGAACTGCACTATTTTAGCTTTCACTATCTAGGAGGGCCTAAGGTTGCCGTTTAGACGACAGTGCAGTCACTAGTTCACTGCATGATAATATGTTGCTTTTCAGACAATTCAAACCTCACCCTGTCCCACCCTCAGAATCTTCTTGTCCATTAAGCATTGCTAGTAATTCATATAAATACCAACAAGTCCTCTGCAGTTAGATTCTCTAAAAAACTATAAGCCTTCTTTGATTCACACTGTAACATTTACATCTTTCCAGTTACCAATTCACCTTCATAATGGTCAAACTAAATGTTTTGAGAGTTATACTGACTCATTTCTTATTAATTCCGTTGTCCAACTGGTAGGGAGATGTTTTTCGAGTATTCAATGTTTCCACAGGCATGTACGAATTATTTGTGGTTTCATGCATCAGGCGGTCACTACGAACATTTTCTGTTGATTGATTCAGCTAGCGTTCCGTTTTACGTAGATATCGGTACTAAGCGAAAAGCTATTCATTGATTTCCTCATCATGTGCATAGTGACACATATTGTTGGAGCTAGAACTTTAGTACAACCAGTTATTAGAAATTGAATGAAATAAAGCCGGAAAACATATTAGTTTTCGCTTCTGCTTTTAACAGAACATTAAAAGTTTTTTTTTTTTTCATTTCCATTTTTTCATGAGCAGTGACAGTAAAATTGTCGTACTTTTCCGATCTGGTCCCACGATCTTTCTCGAACATATAGAAAGCGCAATTGGGGAGTGTCTCTCCCTTGCGTTAGCCACGTAGAAAATCAACGGCTCCTTTTTTACTTTTTCTTAGGACTGTGTTAACAAATTGCAGGACATATGTGGATAGTAAAGCAGCAGTTCATTTCGTAATTCTGTATAGTCTGAAAAACCTCAGGTAAAATGAAATGTCAGAAAAATCGTCTGACCAAGGTCAGCCGAAAAAGCCGAGACAGAAGCCAACAGACAATTTGACTCCCATAAAATAATTGAAACAAAGTAAATGATATGATAGTATAGCAATATGTAGCATCTGGATAAATAGTGGAGAGGATTAATTAAGACTTGGAAATCGACTAGGAATAAGCTGAGTCCTATGCCTTAAAATTAAATACGAGGTATGTAGCAATGTTCGTTGATCAAAGGCTCCTAAGAGAGACGGGTGTCGTCATTTGCTTCGCAACTGCAGGACGCTAGACTGAGTTTAGTAACGGCGATCTCCACTTACTACAATTTCAGTAAATAAATTGTGTGACATCTGCCACGTTCAGGTGAACTCGTGTTCAATCCACACTGCTGCTGTGTCTTTGGATGACAGCTACAGAATTTATCACAGTCGAGATACGTAATTATGTATCTACTCAACTATTGAATCTCACACTTGATCCTAAAAATATACTTAACTATCATGTTTCTGACGCTAATCATTAGCTCACATTATTTTCACACTCAGTTATGAAGAACCATAGGAAGCCAGCACTTTCTTCAACACGGAGAAACTCGGTTGTGTCCCGCAAGCCGGCCGCAGTGGCCGAGCGGTTCTAGGCGCTTCAGTCTGGAACCGTGTGACCGCTACGGTTGCAAGTTCGAATCCGCCCTCGGGAATGGATGTGTGAGATGTCTTTATGTTAGCTAGGTTTAAGTAGTTCTAAATTCTAGGACACTGATGACCTCAGATGTTAAGTCCCATAGTGCTCAGAGCTATTTGAACCATTTTGTCTCCCGTAACATCCTGTTATGCTTTTGTTCAGCACTTACGGCTATTATGGCTTTCATTAACAGCTAAATACCTTACCGCTGTCAAAAGATGTAAATTTATATCTATTCCATTACAGAATCTTACCTTCGCCATAAAAATATTCTGGACTTTGATATTAAGCACATAATGTAATAATAAGTGAAAAATACCTCATTACATTCATTTAATTAAGCTCTATACAAACATATGCGTATTACACTCTCGCGAGCTTGGAAAAATTGCGTTTTCCTTAGATCGAGGCCAGTAGCTGAACTCCTAGATATCTGTTAACGTAACGCTGGCACAGAAATGATTCTGCACTTATCTCACCCATAAGAAATACTGTCTACCGTCACCCAGCAGCCCTGAAGAACCATGACGTCGCCGTTAGTTATAAATCTCAGTATTTTTGTTGTGCGAATGGGAAAAACTGATGTGTCTCCCTCTTTCAGTCAACACTGCCGCCGTCTGTAATTTTTTGCCAGTCGGCGCCTTTGTTGAACGTCTGACTGAAAGGCGCCGCCCAGCATATGGCGGTTGCTGGTGGGGATCGGAATTTCCGGAAAGCGTGTGAGCCACGAGTGTGTACTATTTCTGTCCGTCTTGCCGCGCCGGTGACACGGCGCCTGACGCACCCGCCTCCGCAGCATCTCCAAGGCCTGACCTGCGTGGACCTCTGGGCTGCTACTGAAGAGCCTTTCCAATAAAAAAAAAATAAAGAAAAAACATTAATCTACTCTTACCTGAATATCTGGACGGCTTGCATTGCGTTTTAGACCATTTCCTACTGTGAATCAACTTCTTCATCAGCGGTGCACAATTCACACGGTTCGTACTTAATTACCAAGTTGGAAAATATAGGGAGGGTAAGCTAAGACCTTTTTTCCTTTGGAGTCATCAGTCTTCTGACGAGTCCGATGCGCCCCATCACGAATTCTCCTGCGCCAACTTCTTCATCTCAGAGTAGTGCTTTACTCTAGGTCCTCAATTATTTACTAGATAAGTTAGAATTCTGCGTTCCACTAAAGTTTCTGCCTTCTGCAGCTCCCTGTTGTACCATGGAAGTTATTCCCTGATGTCTTAACGCATGCCCTTTCACTATGTTACGTCTCTTTCTCAGAGTTTTTGATATGTTCCTTTCACCTCCGGTTCTGTAGAGAACCTCCTCATTCCTTACTGTATCAGCACACACGATTTTCAACATTCTTCTCTAGCACCATATCACAAACGCATCGAATCTCTTCCGATTTTCCCAATGTCCATGTTTCACCACCACCGAGCGCTGTGCTCCAAACGTTCATATCTAGAAATTACGTCTTCAGAATACGGTCTACAGGTATGTTGATATCAGTAGATGGTTCAAATGGCTCTAAGCACTATCGGATTTAATATCTGACGTCATCAGTCCCCTAGACTGAGAACTACTTACTAACCTAACGACAACACACACATCCATGCCCGAGGCAGGATTCGACCTGCGACCATAGGAGCAGCGCGGTTCCGGACTGAAGCGCCTAGAACCGCTCGCCCACAGCGGCCGGCGATACCAGTAGATTTGCGATTATTTGGCCAGACATGCTCTCTTTGCTTGTACTTGTCTGCTTTTATGTCTTCCTTCCTTCGTCCCTCATGGATTATTTTGCTCCCAAGGCAACAGGATAACTTAACTTCGTCTACTTAGTGACCACCAAATTTGATGTTAAGTTTTTCGCTATGCTCATTTACGCTACTTCTCGTTACTTATATCTTTTTCTGGTCCACTCCCAATCCATATTCTGTACTTATTAGAGAGTTCATTCCATTCAGTAGATCCTGTAATACCAAAGATACCAATGTCATCAGTTAACCTTACCAATGACACCTTGTCATCCTGAATTTTAATCCAACTCTTGACCCTTTCTTTTATTTTTGTCGTTGCTTCTGCAATGTCTACATTGAACAGTAGGGGCGGAAAACTACATTCCTGGTTTACACCCATTTTACTCTGCGTACTTCTTAGTCATCCAGTCTTATAGTTCCCTCCTAATTCTTGTACATGTTGTACATCACTCGTCTTTTCCTGTGCTTACTCCTATTTTACACAAATTTATAAAGTCTTGCACCATTTTACATTGTTGGACGCTATTTTTCGGTAGACGTATACAAAGAAGTATCTTGTTTCTTCTTCTGTCTTCCATGAGCTGTTAAGCAGACCGCACGCCAGTTTTCGCACTTATCTACCCTTGCTGTTTTCGGAATTGCGTGGGTAGTATTTTGCTAAAGTCTGATGGTACGGCGCTAGTGACGTAAATCATACACACGTATTTGAATAGTCGTTTGGTTGCCAATTCCTCAGTTATTTTAGAAGAGAACAAGTTACATGTCCTTTATATTCCGAATGGTTCAAGATATGGAAACGAGGTTTTTAGTAAATGGTAATACTCAGAGGGACGTGTATTCTCATCTGAGGTACTGGAGCAAGTACTCTTTCTTTAACGGAGACCTACACCTCCTGAAAGTATTCAAAAGCTCTAGAAATGACGAGTACAGTGATATAACACTTATTAATATTAACGTAAAATGTTGAAAAGCATCAGGCTGATGCCAGAGTGTCGTTTCACTCTATTTATCATTAATTATTCATCGATCAATGTAGCAGTCTTTTCCCTTTTTCTTCTCGATTAATTAAAATTATCGTACCAAAATTATTGATACAATTGACTGTCGAGATTCAGCCATGGCTCTATAAAATAAACTTGATTAACTGTGAGTATTTATTTTGCATGCAGAACTGGACTGGAGAATACTGGTGAGTCATGGTGGGCCATTAGGCTGGGAACCAACTACTAGTCAGGTGCTATCAGGGAACTGCTTAACCTGAGATCTAAAGACTCTCTCCATGATGCAGAACAATGCCTGAAGCAGCCGGTCACAACAGCAGGAGGTCATCGGCCCTCTGGTGTGCGTTGACACCGAGGTGGCGCGGCGCGGGGGAACTCCAGAGTCAACTAGCGGGCACGCGTCACCAAATAGTCCTTACCCACGCGCACTAGTGGGAAAGCTGTGACTGTACATGGCCTGTACGTTTCTTTATGTGGCGCCCTATTCAGCTAAAACAGCTAAAACGGTATCACGCAGTGCTTGCTGGTTGCAGACCAGATTGGATGGTCAGAGAACAGATAGGGTCTTGTTTGTGTCGTGGAATGCAGACTTGTGGAATGTCGGTCGTGTTTTGTAAACGGCTGTTGGGTAGACCTCACAGTTAGTCGATCTGAGCACTGCGGAAAACAAGGGGGAAGGACAATGGTTGGTTAGAGCGGAAAAGAGGATCTTAAATGGGAGTCGGATGCTATTTTCTGAGAAAAGACGCAGCAGCTGCTAGAGTAGAAAAGTTTCTCTAGACTGGGAGATCGTCGTTAAGTTTTTAATGCTTTTTCGGAGGAGAAAGGGCGAGTTTTGATATGAGTTAACCCATCCGGAGGCTGCGATCTCCCGTCTACCAACTAACACGCATACATGAGTGATCAGGTAGCCAATGAAGCCCATGTTATAGCGGAGAAGAAACATGGTAAGAACTTCTGCTTTGTGAAGAAGACATGAGGTAAGTTAGGAAGAAGTGGGCAAGCTTCTATAATTTAAAGGGATTTAATTTCAGAATTACACTAAGTGATCAGTGACTGACTAATGATTCAGGCAGTTCGGGATTTTGGAAGGTGATAGTGGAAGCACAACACGCTAGAATACACTGTCAGCATTGGAGAAGAGAGAAGGACACCCGATCTTGAGTAGAATACGTGTCAACACCGAATTTGGTGCAGCAGTTCTGTTCTACCAGAAGGACTACAAGATATATCCAGCATCACGACTGTCGGCTATCAGTGACGATGAAGTTGACTTCCTCAGAAGTTGTAGCATATGCCGACATATAGTGGAAGATTAGCCAACATGAAAACAGGTGATTTAGAGAGGATTGTATGAACTAACGTGAGTTTTTCGTATGTGTGTCTAAAGTTGTCATTGACCTTTCATTTATTCATATTCATATGACATGAGGCTGTCAGAGTATTTTTGTAGAGTGAAAAGTTTAAGAATTTAAACTCAGGCTATTACGTGTTCTATGTACATGTGCATAGTTATCCTAATGTACATCTAAATATCTTTGGGATGAGATACCTTTTTATAACAAATTTTATATGTAGACTATTTTTGTAAAAATCTCTATAGTACACCGATGACGAGGCACCACATAATTTTGGTGTAAACATCAGTGGAGTATGAAATTCATTGATAAGTCATGAGTGAGATGAAATTAACGGCTAAGAAAGTACATTATTTAATACAAACATTAAGTACGCAAAGACAGAGAACGTTACGCTATGTGCGATTGAATTTACTGCCAGGGCAGCAGCTTTTTGACGTAAACATCTCTCTCTCTATCTCTCTCTCTCTCTCTCTCTCTCTCTCTAGCTCTGTGTGTGTATGTGTGTGTGTGGGGGGGGGGGAGTGTATGGGAGGGGGAGGGGGATTAGTGGGTGGGTGGTATTTTTTATATTTCCTGCCCATTGTAATCTTTAATTCCTTTTTTTTAAACTTGCATGCTAATTTCTCAATTTTCCCACATTCATCTCTTTGATGACGTCATCAGAAGGGGTGTGTGGCTTTTGATGTCATCATTGTGATATCGAAAAGCAGGGTTCCTTCGTTACATAAATGAAAGGTCAATGACTTCAACTCCAAGTCAGTGACCTAGGTTACAGGATGTCACAAATATAATCTCTGATTTCAACTCCTGACGATGATGGTGGAGGCAGATATCGAAAGCGCGAGCGTTTAATTCGAAATGACGCAGCTTCTAAACCGAGAACATTTTTTTGAGGAACAGCAGAAATTGGGAAAATGAGTATTAATAAAGAGAGCTGTCAAAATATACAGAAAATTATGAGGAAGCAATGTTTAAACTTCCTCTGATACATCTGCTCAATGAATTGGAGCAGACTAACGTAAGAAATATTCCCGTATTTCTGGAAAACTTAGTTAACAAGAAAAGATCCAAAAATAACAGTATTAGAGAAGTGGAAATAAAATAAGAAAATTATTTTAAGAGTATAATACTATATTTAGAAGGCTTCCAAGGAACAAAAATTGTGAAATCAGGAACAAAATCGATGGGAGAAAATAAGTTTAGAGTTTAGTCTTCTGTTGACAACAATATCATTAGAGAAGAGGAACCAGTTGGTCAATACGCAAAGATTGCTAATTTATATATTACGACTCAGTTGCATTTGTCTTCCGCGAACGATACATGCAACGTTTCTCACTTTCCCAAGTGAGGGGCGCAGGAGTCCAATGGTTAGCGCGTCGTAAAAATGTTCCTAGCTGAAACGCCCACCAAGATGCAGATATTCTGAACAAACGGACATTGTCCCACGCGGAGCCATTTAGCTCCTCCTCGTAATAATATGTCAATGAAATTTATCATGATTATGGTATGTTCAGCATATAGATTGACGTTTTATTATCATCAAATGATCTGTGAGGTGGTGCCATTTAATCAGTTTAATTAATTAATATTTAAGTTAATTTAGCCCACTAATCAGAAATTTTGGTGTTTGGCACTTATTCGAGGCAAGTGAACAGATACTGCTGGCCATTATAATTGCTACACCAAGAAGAAATGCAGATGATGAACGGGTATTCAGTGGACAAATATATTATACTAGAACTGACATGTGATTGCATTTTCACGCAATTTGGGTGCATAGATCCTGCGAAATCAGTACCCAGAACAACCACCTCTGGCCGTAATAACGGCCTTGATAGTCCTGGGCATTGAGTCAAACAGAGCTTGGATGGCGTGTGCAGGTACAGCTGCCCATGCAGCTTCAACACGATACCACAGTTCATCAAGAGTAGTGACTGGCGTATTGTGACGAGCCAGTTATCGGCCACCATTGACCAGACGTTTTCAATTGGTGAGAGATCTGGAGAATGTGCTGGCCAGGGCAGCAGTCGAACATTTCTTGTATCCAGAAACGCCCGTACAGGATCTGCAACATGCGGTCGTGCATTATCCTGCTGAAATTTAGGGTTTCGCAGGGATCGAGTGAAGGGTAGAGCCAAGGGTCGTAACACATTTGAAATGTAACGTCCACTGCTCAAAGTGCCATCAATGAGAACAAGATGTGACCGAGACGTGTAACCAATGGCACCCCATACAATCACACTGGGTGATACGCCAGTAAGGCAATGACGAATACACGCTTCCAATGTGCGTTCACCGCTATGTCGCCAAACACGGATGCGACCATCATGATGCTGTAAACAGAACCTTGATTCGCCCGAAAAATGACGTTTTGCCGTTCGTGCACCCAGGCTCATCGTTGAGTACACCATCGCAGGCGCTCCTGTCTGTGATCCAGCGTGAAGGATAACCGCAGCCATGGTCTCCGAGCTGATAGTCCATGCCGCTGCAAACGTGGTAAAACTGTTCGTGCAAATTGTTGTTGTCTTGCAAACGTCCCCATCTGTTGAGTCAGGGATCGAGACGTGGCTGCACGATCCGTTACAGCTGTGCGGATAAGATGCCTCTCATCTCGACTGTTAGTGATACGAGGCCGTTGGGATCCAGCACGGCGTTCCATATTACCGTCCTGAACCCACCGATTCCATATTCTGCTAACAGTCATTGGATCTTGACCAACGCGAGCAGCAATGTCACGATACGATAAACCGCAATCGCGATAGGCTTCAATCTGACCTTTATCAAAGTCGGAAACGTGATGGTACGCATTTCTCCTCCTTACACGAGGCATCACAACAACGTTTCACCAGGCAACGCCTGTCAACTGCTGTTTGTGTATGGAAAATCAGTTGTAAACTTTCCTCATGTCAGCATGTTGTAGGTGTCGCCACCGGTGCAATCCTTGTGTGATTGCTCTGAAAAGCTAATCATTTGCATAATACAGCGTCGTCTTCCTGTCGATTAAATTTCGCGTCTGTAGCACGTCATCCTCGTGGTGTAGCAATTTTAATGGCCAGTAGTGTAGGTTCTAGTTACACGGTCATTCTTGGGATTTGGAAAATCAGAAAACAGATATTTCGCGAAGTTGATCCCACCAGTACCGACCAACAATAAAAGACGACAGGTAACATTCACAGTGGCCTGGTTGTTCAAAAGCTGCTACACGTTACTGAATGCATTATCAACATCGTAAGCAAATAAAACAATATAATCAATCACAGTTATTCTTTGACAATGTGTCATTTTCATCCATCCATATAAGTATATGTCACTTTCTTAGTGGCTGTAGACACGTGATTAAAGAAATTAACCGTAGAATGAAGAGTTCCTTCAAAAATTTGATGCTTATATGTCAAAGGTGAAGCAGATGTTGTTTATAATAACGCGAATCCTGTGGAGGGTCTAATGAAACGGGTCCGCTCTGGACGAGATGCAGAAGGAAAGATAAATTATTCGGAACTGTCTATAGGAGGACCTGCAGTTGCCTCGCAAGCAAGGTAGAGGTGGCAACCGCTATGCGGGTTCCCTCTGTGTCCAATGCGGGGTGCGCGCAGCAAGTGGTCGGCGCACACTTCAAAGAGCAGGTCGACCCACGGCAGTGCGCTCGCGACCATCTCAGCACTCGGCAGCCGCCGGCTGACGCGATTAACACCGGGCTGGCCTGTTTGCGCTCCTGGCGGCCGCCCGCCGCCCGCCACGGGGATTAGGCCTCCCTTGTCTGCCGCCCCCGCCGCCGCCCCTGCCTCCGCCCCCACCGCCACCACGCCACGCACGTGCCTGTCGCTGTTTAATCAGTGTCCCGCGCTGGAGGTACCGGTCCGCACGCCCACCGGATTATGGACAGCGGCCGACAGTCACGGGTGGCTGGACATCAACTGGCTGGATATTCCCGCGCGCTTCGGTGGCGGGTCGCCGTGTAAATGGGGGCGGCATCTGACAGCACTAACCCCCTGTGGTCCTGTTACGATTATACTGTTTAGTCCATGACTCCTCTCGCTTTTCAAGTGCTGACAGGTGAAGAAGAATTGTGGAATGCTACAGGGTGTCCGAAAAGCCTTTCCCTGATTACATAAATTGATAACTCTGGCTAGAAGTAAGATACAAATATGAAACTGGTGTCTAATTGTTTACAAACTATCAAAGTTTTTTTTTCACACATCAGTAAACTTCCACATGAGCACCCTTGGTAGCACGTAGCACATCTAGGTGATATTCAGTTTCCATCCACAAATTAGCCAACATCGCTGGAGGGATCGATTCAACGACTGTGGTTATCCGTTGCCGCAGGGTTTCAAGATCTGGTACACGTGTTTGGTAGACCTCGTCCATGACATAACCCCATAAAAAGAAGTCTAATGGGGTTGTGTCACGAGAGCGTGAAGGCCTAACCGTTGGCCCATCACGACCAATCCATCGCCCAGGAAAGGTGATACCGAGATAGGTACGGACGTCCAAACCCCAATGAGGCGGTGCACCGTCTTGCTGAAAAAAGACATCGGGGTGATACTGAAGCAGTTGAGGAACAGCATAAAGTTGCAACATGTCCAGATACACTGCAAATATGACGCTGGCCTCAGCGAAGAAGAATGGCCCGATAATTCGATCGTGCAATAGCGCGCACCAACATTCATCTTTGGACTGCCTCTGGTGCACTCCATGACCTCGCCAGGGGGTTTGAATCCCAAATGCGCACATTATGGCGATTCACTACTCCACTGACAAAAAAGGTCGCTTCGTCGGAAAAGGCAATTCGTCTGAGATAACCATCATCTTCCTCAATACGTGATAGCATTTCGACCGCAAAGTCATATTCTAACATTCTGCGTGGTGTCTGTTTGTTCTATATCGTGTCTCCCTACCACTTTCGCGCAACGACGCTCTGAGCGTGTTTTTTAGGGAATTGACTAGTTTAAACCTGCGACCTGTTGCTGGTAAGGAGACGCCAGACCACACGTGACATGTAGAGTTCAGAAGAGTTCAGTGAGATTAGCGATGATATAACCAAATACATAATGATTTCAGCGTCAGCTCCACTGCACTCCCTGTAAAAGAATCTTAATACTAACTAAATTTAGTGGAAGGGGTTCAAGGCTTTCCTATTTTTAGTTAGCTGGTAAAATAACGTCGAAAAAGCAGTTAAGTTTACCACTGTAAATTTTATTCTACTCACAAAACATCGTTTATAAATTGCACTATTGATAAAAGGAAATATTTTAATACAGGATGGTAAAAACCAACTGCGTTCAACAAAAATGTAAACGAATATACCCTGAATGGGTTTCCCATTTCTACAATGGATCGAAGGATGACCTACGCCATATCACATCTATAATCTAGGTTTAAATTAAGTTTCACAAAAGAGCAAACTATCAAAATGGTCTACAGTGACCCTCAATTATCTTTAATTACTTATCTAACTTGTCGTAAATTACAGTGGCTGATGTGGCTTCTCAATAATTATATAACAGAAAAATCATCGCGTTTCAGATTTTAACTTACGTAGCAAACGTGAATACCATGAGCTTCAATTGACGATCGACACTAGTATTAGGTAAAAAGGGGATGTAACAAACGAGACTTCTGCAGTTCTGATTGAAGCGTTATGCGCTCAAAAATGCGGCATCGCGTGCATTCATTACATTGTCGGTGTTCGTCAGGGGGCGGCGGCCGGCGCAGCTCCCTCCAGTGCGCCGTCTCCGAAGCAACTTCCTCCTAACTTCTCGTTACTACAATTTACTGTAGTTGGTTTAAAAAAAACTATCTGGCTGTGTTTTCATGTGACCAATCAGGGTCTCAATGTTAACCATAAGCTCTGCCTACAAAAATTCTTTCTATCCAATGAGAAACGTTATACTTTTCGTGGTGGGGCAATGTTTTCAAAGTTTGCAACGTAACAGAGACGCGGAAAAGTCTCACGCTAAAACTGGCAGCTGGTGTGGTCCTTTTAATGTTATCGTAAGATCTATACTGTTCTTGTGGAGGGCTCTAGCTTTTAACATGGGCTGGGGGGTGGTCCTAACGTAACAGAGACGCGAAAAAGTCTCACGCTAAAACATGCGGCTGGGGTGGCCCTTTTTGTGTTATCGTAAGATCTGTACTGTTCTTCTGGAGGGCTCTAGCTATTAACATGGGCTGGGGGGAGGTCTTGACGTAACAGAGACGCGAAAAAGTCTCACGCTAAGGCTCTAGCTTTTAACATGGGCTGGGGGTGGTCCTAACAGTTAGCTGACGACGTGGGTGTCCGTCTGTGGTATTCCATTTGCTCACTCGTTATTCGTATTACTTTGGTTAATTTAATGTCAGGATTTATTCGGAGCTATGTGACATACTACTGGATTTGCTTATCATGTCAGGGTTTTCATGGAAGGTGTTGGATTTGCCTGACACCTTACGATATCGACGTGTACTGTCATTGGGCAACAAGGCCTGAACGATTTGCACTTTGTATGCACGAATAATTAACGTTTGTGTAAAATGTCATGGAGAGAGCTTTTTGGCATCTGTAATTCACGTGAGGCCCTACGCATCGATTTCTTCGGACTTCACAGAAAAGACTGCCTTACAGCTGCCACCCTGTCTGCTGAGGTTCTTGGTCGAACAGACCTCGGAAGGTCGGCAACCAATCCTGTGTTCTTGAACTTCTCATACCAGGCTTTAATGCTCTTGACGTCAGGTAGATTATTTCCAAATGTTGTCTGGAAGTGTCTCTACACTGTGGTTGGTGATCGTGTCTCATGGTACCACAGGACACACTGTGCCTTCTCCTGATTGGTTAACATGGCTTCTTGGGCACTGCACCTCATCCACTACTTACTTACTGCGAACCTAAAACAGAAGTTTCATATTTGTATCTTACTTCTAGCCTGAGTTATCAATTTATATAATCAGGGAAAGACTTTTCGGACACCCTGTAAATTTCATGCTTCTTATCTTCCGATTAATAGGACCCAAACAAATGCCCCCTGCAACCGTGAATATTACACGGTCCAACAACATTAATCTGACCTCTGCCTATGTTCGACGTGAATATGTAATATCCACTTGCAGGCAGTCGGTGGCAGCATTAGCAGTGCGACATACTCCAAGGGGCTGTACAGGGTGTCTTCAGGAACAAATAGAGTATAGGCACACCTGTCTGGAAACGTCACCCAACGACGCCTACACAGTGTCGAAGTTACAGGCGCTGGCGCCTGTCATAGGCCATCCCTTCAGCAGCAAACGTGACTTTCTACGCTGACGGACCACAGACGGAACGCCTCGCAATGTTTTTTGTTATTCAGTAATCGCGACTTCTTGCCACGATCGCCAGTTGAGACGATGGAGCTAGCTGCTTTGTGGAAAGGTCTCCTATGAATGCGGCGGCTTGTTGGATGACAGCTTCTGACACGGGTTTTCACCTGCTGTTGATTTTTTTTCTTGCATACCGAAAAAACTGGAGATTTTAGAGGGTTCCTGGATAAAAATAAACTGTGGATGGAAACCCGTGTCCTGCACCGTCATCCACCGAGACAATAGAGCATCGCATTCATAGGAGAGACAAGGCTTTCCTACGCAGCATGTAGCTCAGCCTTCTCCACTGGTCATCGTGGCAGTGAGTCGTGAGCACTGAACAACAAACAACATTGCGAGACGTTTTGCCTAGGGTGCGTCAGCGTACAAAATCACGACTGCTGCAGAAGAGGAGGCCTTGAGCCAGGTAGTGGCAGCAATAATTTTGACGCCTTGTAGCGTCATTGGATGACGTCTCTGCACACAGCTTCCAATCCTCCAGTCCTATATGGATTCCTCAAGACACCCTCTACATCCACTCGAAGTTTCCTGCAACATTTCTGTGTCACCCTGATTGAAGTGTTCCGGGAGTTGGTGGTGAGAGGAGGGGGGGGGGGGAAGAAGGGAGGGTAGGGAAGAGGGGGGAGACGCAGTAAATAATGGAGTCGTTGTAGTAATGCGGAAACGGAGGGATTTATCTGGTGTTCAAAAAGGGGCGTGATCATTGGCTTTCGGGCCAAGGGTGAAAACATTTCCGAAATGGGTAGGTTTGTAAACTGTTTTCCTGCCGCCGTGCTTAAAATGGTTTTATCCAAAATCGGCTCGAGGAAACTGAAATGCTCCATGGGCCATAGATGACAGGGCTGAACAACACCTGCTTAGACGTGTACGGGCGAAAAGACATGCAACTGTAGAGCAGCTGATTGACCACATGAAGCAAACGGCAACCAAGAGTGTCTCCTCAATGACAGTTTGGCGAACGTTGCTGCATCTGGGCCTCCGCAACAGGGACCTGTTTCATACACTCATGCTGACTGTTTTGTTCATCAGCTAGAGCTTGCACGCCAATACGGCAACTGGACGTCCAGTGAGTGACGATAGGTGGCCTTTGCAGATGAATCACTTTTATGCTCCATCGTACAGATGGTGGGTGCCATGTAAGGTATGAAATATCTGAAAGCAAACATCTTGCAACAGTCGTCGGAGGAGTCCAGACTGCAGGAGGGAGCGTTATGGTCTGGGAAATGTTTTCGTGCCATTCCATGGGTGATCTCGTCATTCTGGAGGGCACAGTGGATCAACACAAATATGTATCTATCCTTGGGACCATGTCTGCCTATACAGGTAATTTTGTTTCCTCATAACGATGGCATCTGCCAACAGCACAGTGCAACGTGTCACGCAGCTCGCAGTGTACGTGGATGATTTGAATAACACCAGAACGGGTTGCCGTACTCCCCTGACCACCAAACTCACCGGATCTAAACCCAATCGGAAATCTGTGGGACCAGCTCCATCCGGCCGTTCCCGCCATGGATCCTCAACGGAGAAACCTAGGTCAGCTGTCCACGGCACTGGAGTCCGCGTGGCTCCACACCCCTGTCGGACCTTCCACAACCTCACTGACTCTCTTCTCCCACGTCTCGCAGCGGTCAGCTCTGCAAAAGGTGGCTCTTCAGGTTTCGGACAGGCCGTCACGTTAATGTGAGTGGACAGTGTGTTACAGACTTAGTGACTGCTTGCCGAGGCTTTCGCAACCAGGTACCACAGTGTGAAGCGTTCCTAAAAAGCAGTGGAGCTCACGTAACACTACGTACAGAGAACATTGAGACATCTAAGGAAAATGTAAGCATACGTCGAAAGAACGGGTTGGTGGTAAATATGGATGTGGTGGTTCTTTCGTAGCAGACAAGAAATTCACGTCCCCTGAGACAGAAATTGAAACTACATGCAAGACTGTGTGGTGACAAAAATTACAATCGGATCCTTCTATAGACCACCAGGCTCACCACCAAATGGAACCGAAAACCTTACAGAAAACCTAAGATAACGGCTATGTAAGTTATTCAATCATACTAGCATCATCGGTTGGGACTTTAATAATCCAACAGTCAAGTGGAAAAAAATTACAGTTTTCTAAGTGGTGGGCGTTACGAGACGTCCTGAGTAACACTACTACGTGCCCCTGAGAACAGGGTAGAACAGGTTATTCGGAGGTCCGTTCATGACAGAAATACCTTGGATCTATTAGCAACGTATACACGTGGGCTCTTGAAATATGTCCACATTGAAATTGGTATCAGTGAACATGAGATAGTTGTAGCAACGACTGACAAAATAAAAAGGGCAATCACAACAAGCAGAAAGGGTTATACGTTCAGCAGTCTTGATAAAGAGGCAGTAGTGTGTATCTCAGGAAGGAATTCGAAACATTTATCTCTGGAGAGGAACATGCGGAAGATCTTAGGGTCAGGTTTGGAATAATATTTAACCAGGCACTTGAAAGGTATCTACCTAGAAGAACAATTCAATGGGGACGGAGCCTCCATGGTATAAAGTCACTGTAACAAACAAAAACAAAAAAAAACTTCCGAACAAACATAGACAACTGCGTAATAGGCGTAGAATACAAGATAGAGCTGTAGATAGGGAGACACCGAATGAAACACTTTTAGCTGTCAAAAGGACAATGCGTGAAACCTTCGACGACTCCCGCAGCAGAATGTTACCAAAAAATCTCTCACAAACCACAAATAAATTCGGGCCATGTCCAATGTTTACGGTATCAAATTTAGTGTTCAGAAACTCATGGACAAGACAGAAACTGAAACAGAGGGTTACAAAGCAAAAGCAGAATTGGTGAGCTCGTTTTCTAATGTACCTTTACAAAAACAATCCAGCATTATTGCCCCAATTTAGTTCTCGCACAACTGGAGAGGTGAGAATATAGATATTAGTGTCATCATGTCGAGGAACACCTGAAATCGCTCAAACTAGGCAAAGCACCATGAACTGATGCAATCCCTATCAGATTCTGTACTGAATTTGCGGCTGAGTTAGCCCCTCTTTTAACAAAAATGTGCAGTAGATCCCTCGAACTAAACACCGTATTCAATATTTCGAAAAAACCACAGGTCTCGCTTGTAACGGTGATCAACAAAACTACCGTCCAGCATCCGTAGCACCAATCTTTTGTACAAACTTCGGACCTATTCTGATCCCAGCCATAAAGAGATATCTCGAACACAACGACTTCCTCAATGCCTACCAGTCTGGATTCCGAGAACATCTATCATGTGAAAATCAACACGCATTTTCTCACGTTACATCCTAAAAGTCATGGAACAAGGCAGTCAGGTAGATAGAGTATTTCTAGCTTTCCGAAAAGCATTTGACTCAGCAACACACCTACGTGTATTATTACTAGTACGACCGTACGGGTTTTCAAGCTAAATTTGTGACTGGACTGAGGATTATTTAGGGAGATCGCAACCGTTTTCGTGGGGAAGAGTCATCGACCGAAGCAGAAGTAACGTCAGGTGTGCCCCAAGGTAATGTCTCGGGACCCTTGCTGCTCATGTTGTGTGTTAATGACCTCGCAGAAAATATTAATATTAATCACAGATTTTTAATAGCTGATGTAGTTATTATAATGAAGTTTTGTCTGAAAACATTTCAAACGATATCAGAGACTGGCAACTTTCTTTAAATGTTAAAAAATATAGAATTGTGCACTTCACACAATGAAAAGAAATCTTAGTACCCTGTGACTACAATGTCACCGAGTCGCCCGCAACTCATACAAATACCTAGGTGTAAAATGTATGGGGACATGAAATGGAATAATCACATTGGTTCGGTCGTAGGTAAAGCAGGTGGCAGACTTTTGTTCATTGGTAGAGTACTTGGGAAATGCAATCAATCTACAGAGGAGGTTGCCTACAAAACACATCCTGTTTACGATAGTCCGATGATGGGGATTTGATTCTCAGATATGTGAGCGGTTCTAAAACTTCTTAAGTAGTAGAAGCCAGTACTTGTACATTGTCCTCAACGACAAGTGTTCACCAGAGACAAGTGTATCATTATTAGTGCCCCAGGGAAGTGTTGTAACGTCTACTTTCGGGCGCAGAGTTATCTCTTTAAAGCCTGTACTATGGTAAGTTGACGGGCTTCACCTTGTAAGAAAGGATTTTAGTAAATATGTTGACCGCGTGTACCTGAATGGATGCAAAATCAGACTTACACCCAATCAGTAACAACAATGATACGTCAAGCACGTCTAAAGTATAACTACACGTTAGGACGGACAAGAAACATACACAGCAGATGCTACCAATTGTTAATAATACGGTCGCCAGCCTAATTAGGCATTAACTGAGTTTCTTCCCTGTACAAGAGGAAGTACGTTCAAGCATAACAACACGTAGTAACACTGCATTATATGGTAAATTCAGAACCAGAAAAATCTACTGAACTAATATTTTCACTATCTGTACTAATTTGGACAAACTATAAATACACAACATTACACTATAATGTTTACTACAAACTACGTTTTGTCTATTGATCCGACTGACATCGGGCACAGTTTACCCTAGAAATAGCACTTTTGAAACACACATACAAAGTCAATTTTAAGAAGGGTAAAACACTGATAAATTTAGGTTTTATATTGACTTTAACTTTGCTGGTCAAAGCAGTTCAGTACACTTCAGGATTAAAATGAATAGAAAAGAAAGAAGGGAGAAGGGAGGGGGGGGACCCTGAAACTGTTATGATCACTGTAGTGAAAGTTTGATCATTGAGAGCCTCAAGCATTCTAGATTTCCAATATATGATTTACCACTCTTTTTGTCTTATTTCCTGCTCATTTAGCTACTGTTATTTTTGTCTCAATTTAAATAAACTTCATTACTAAACCAATTTCAATATTATATCCCAACTTGGTCAGACCTATTTTATTCGTCCAGGATTTCATTAACAACAAAGTTCTTTAAACATCATCCTAACATAGATAGATCTGCAGGTAATTATTATTAACATAAACTTTAAATCTTCATCTTGGGACACTCGGATTGCACAACATGCGGAAAGGACCCTCTCTAGGTTAGTTGTGAGGATAATTAATTGATAGGACAGTTCAGGTAAAATTTAAGTTATTATTGAACAGTATGTAGCAAAAGTGACACTGGTCCACACGAATACAGTACTGAAAGTTTCAACCTGTTCGTATCGATGAGGCGGTCGGCAGGCGGCGAGACGGCGAGGCACAAAGCACACGTACAATTACAGCAATGGCTCATGAAATATCGGCACTTTACTTCTTCATGGCGTCGCAATGCTTTTCCATTTAGTGCCTATGGAATATTGTCATGCTGTATAGACGTCGGAAACAGCGCATTCGAGGCTCAACGAAACCACTTTTTCCAGGAGAGCCTCCTCGATCTAGCACGTGTTTCTCAGATCGATGCCCAACTCCGACTACTACTACTGAGCCCGTTGTGCCGTATCGCGCCCGTGTGCATTTTCCCGCGCTCGCCTACCTCCACCTTTTCCTGCTCCCCTACAGACAGGGTATTCACCAAAGGTTTTACATTCCACATAGTCTAATACATTGCCTACGTATGGACCAGGCGTACAAATACAACTTTCACATCTTACAATAGTTTCAACATTAGGTACACTTCCCTTCGATTACAACATTGCTTGAAATTTGACATAAATATTAAAATTTACATCGAAAATTGTTTATAGCTTCTTCAACATAATGACATGAAACAAAAAAGAAATGAAATCAGAACATCGATTATACTAATTTATTGAAATTCAGAAGAAAAAGATTCATTACAAATACAGTAGGATAACGTTAGTGTTGTTACAGTGTGATAGCGAAGATCTTCCTCTTTACTTGATTAAATGATATGACGGACAGGATGAGCAGCAATCTGGGACTGTTTGCTGATAATGCTGTGATTTGCGGGAATGTGTAGTCGTTGAGCGACTGTAGAAAGATGCAAGATGTCTTAGAGAAAATCGGTGTGATGACTGGCAGCTTGCTCTAAAAGTAGAAAATTGTAAATCAATACAGATGAGTAGAAAAAAAAATCCTCTAATGTTCGAATACAGCATTAATAGAGCGCGGTTTGACACAGTGAGGTCGATTAAATATTTAGGTGCAACGTTGCAAAGCGATACGAAATGGAACGAGCATTTAAGGACGGTAGTAGGAAAGACGGATGGTTCACTTCGGTATATTGGGAGAATTTTTAGGAAGTGTAACTCATCTATAAAGAAGGTGGTGTGTAGAATAATAATGCCACCCATTCTTCAGTAATGCTCGAGTGTTTAGGATTTCCCCCGGGTGGGACTGAAGAAAGAAGTAGTTCGTAGCCTTGCTGCTAAATATGTTACAGGTAGGTTCAATCAATATGCGAGTATTACAGAGATGCTTGATGACCGTAAATGGGAATCACATAAGGGAAGACTACGTTCTTTTCGCGAAATACTACTCAGAAAATTTAGAGAACCGGTAAGTGAAGATGACTGCAGAACGATACCACTACCGCCAACGTACAGTTTGTGTAAGGACCAAAAATATAAGCGAAATAAGGGCTCGTACGGAGGCATATTGACTGTCTTTCCATCGCTCTATTTGCGAGTGGAACAGATGATGATGATGATGATGTTTGGTTTGTGGGGCGCTCAACTGCGTGGTTATCAGCGCCCGTACAATTACCCAATCTTTGCTCAGTCCAATTTCGCCTCTTTCCTGGATGATGATGAAATGATGAGGACAACACAAACACCCAGTCATCTCGAGGCAGGTGAAAATCCCTGACCCCGCCGGGAATCGAACCCGGGACCCCGTGCTCGGGAAGCGAGAACGCTACCGCGAGACCACGAGCGGCGGACGAGTGGAACAGAGTAGGAAATGACTAGTAGTAGTGCAAGGTGCCCTCCGCCAGGCATCGTGCTGTGGCTTGCGGAGTATGAAAGTAGACGTAGATGTAGTTCCTAGATTATTGCTAAAATATGTCGAATCCGTACCAAATAGGACTAACAGGGATTCTGAACATATGCACAGAAGGGCACCATGAATATTCACATGATCATTTCATCCATAGGAGTTTGTCAAGGACATCCCGAAGACACTGTATTGGCTGACTCTTGAAGATAGGTGCGAACAATTCCGAAAAAATCTACTTACAAAATTTCATAAAAAGCTGTAAATTATGAATTTAGGATTATACTACAGCCCCCTACGGACTGATCCTTAGAATTCGCGATGACACGATTAGATTAAATAAAGCGTGAACAGAGGTACTTAAACTATAGGTCTTCCCAAGAGCTGTACGAAAATGGAAGCCACTAATAACAGGTACATAACAGTGGTTAGTACAGATTGGATGAAGATTTAGGTTGGACTGCTACGCGAACTGCATGCTGGTAAAACTAATGGTGTGTGAAGCAAAGAGTATTGTGGAGCCTCCACCCCCACTTGCGACTTCCTTCCTGTAGCACATCTTTTCAATACGAGGTTACCGTGTAGTAAAAAATCACTTTCAGTACGCCACCCAATACTATCGAATGAATCTAATTTGAAAGGGTATCAATAGCCTTTAGTCAGTGTTCTTGTCGTCATAAGCCAGCTTTGCGCCATATAAAATTGCAAGTACCGGTACTTGAGAAATAATAGTGCTTTACCTGATGCTGTTAAAACTACAAACATCTAGTGGGAAATAATGAAGCTCAAAATCAAAGTAGCTGTAATGAGAAGAGGGAAATGGAGTTCATAGCTGTTCGCCTGAATCAGAGAGTGGAAGTCCTTAATTTATATTTTTATTTATTCCTAAAGATCACTGAGGCTCTGTCCACTAATACAAAGACATTGTTGTCTGCTCAAAACAACAGTGTTGAGACTCAAGGAGGATACATAAACACTAATGTCCAAAATTAAAACAAAAAAACGGAAATTTGCGAGGTTGCGTTTATTTAGACACAAAACAGTATAAACGTACGATAGTGAAGTAGAAACACAGAAAAGAATACAGAATGTAAGCAAGTGAAATTTGCATAAGGGTAGAGAAAAATTTATTCGTTTTTTCCAACTTAATGGATTTGCACAAACATTGCGACAAGCAGTGAATGTGCTCAGTATGGGGTGTGACCTCCTCTGTCAGCAATACATGCCTAACAACAATGGGGCATGCTGTGAATTACATCACAATCTCATGCGGAGGCAATAACACCCGTTCTTCCTGCAAAGCTACTCGCAAGTCTTGGAGAGCGGTTGGTGGATGCTGACGTGATGCAGTCAGTCTCCCTAGTGGGTCCCAGATATGTTGCACGCGACTCAGATCGAGAGAGCAGGCAGGACACGCCACGCCATGTGTGCGATATCTTCTGTTTCCAAGAAAACATCAACTACCCGTGCTCTGTCAGATGGAGCATTATCGTCCATCAATACGAAGGTCCCAGGATCTCATCACTATACCTGACAGTAGTTAAACATTGCCGATTCACCCCTGTAATTTTAAGAAGAATTTTTGCAGTGGTCAACATAATCCATTCTCACACTATTAGGGATCCTCCTTGATATCGGTTCCTTTCCGCAATGTTTGGGTCCCAAAATCGTGTTCCACTTTTCCTCCAGATGTTAATACATCGAAAATCACTCCCGAGGCGAAATCGGCACTCATCTGCGAAAAGAACGTTGGTCCACTGACCGCCTGTTCAGGTGGCACGTTGACGACTCCACTCTTCTGTGGAGACGCATCAGAGGTACGCGCACAAAAGGTCTCCGACAGTAAAAGTCACTTGGCCGAAGCCTTCGGTGCATCGTTTGCCTTCATGAAACACATCCAGTGGATGCTGCGAAGTCAGATGCCAGTTGCCATGCAGTAATAAGATGGTACCTTCGTGCTCTTCCAGTCTTCTCTTTCTGACGTGACACTTGTTCGGCCCTGTCAGTGTCTGCTGTATTAGTTGTTGTTTTGAAGATGGCTTCAGCTGCGTAAGTTATTTTTGGTTCTATAACACATTTATAATGTTTCAAATTTGAATCTACGGATATGCGTTTTTGTTGTACGTGTTGTAATAATGTAATTTTCTTTGTTCAGTTTTTTATTCTGTTTCACCCTGATGATTTCTTATTTAGATCGTAAGCTAAGGTTTCACCTAAATACTTACATTTAACAACAATCTTGATTTATTTTTCTCCTATTGTAATTTTCGTAGCGAGAGATGGATCAGGTAGCATAATCGGTTTTCTCAAATTATATTCTGAGGGCAATTTTTTGTGGTATTTCTTATAGTGATTTAACTTGTTGCCTCGTTTCATGAACATTGTTGCTGGGAGAGTAAGGTCGTCAGCAAATTCGAAGCAGTTCACACTTATAACATTTTTAGTAGTTGCAATTCTTATGTTCTTTCGGCTATCTTTGTACTATTCTCTCATTATGTGTCCAGGTCTCAACTGACAGTAATAGTGCTACACAGTTACCTTCTCTTCAGCCTACTTTTATAAGAATATGTTCAGAAATTTCTGCTCTAAACTTCACTTTCGGTTTGGTGTTCGTTAGAGTAATTAAGTCCTGCTAATTCAGTTGGTTTTGGATGGAGTCCCAGATTCCTTGAAATTTTTAGTACTGAAGGTCTATGTAGGCAGTCATGCGCCTTCTTAAAATCTACAAATGTTACTGCCAGAGGTTTGCGCCGTTTCCTGTAGTACGCCAAAATCAGTTTTAAACTAATGGTCTGCTTTGCACAGCTTCCCCATGGACTGAAACCTGCCTGATAATCCCCTGACTCCTGTTTCAGTTGTTCCTAGATTCTTCCACAGAGGACCTTGGATAAAACCTTCTATGTGCAGTCTAGGACTGAGATTCCGTTGTAGTGGTATGGACTGCTTTTATTCTCCTCCTTGTGTAGTGGGTGGATGATGGTCATAGTCAATGTCCAGGGAATTATTCTGTTATCCACATTTTTGTTAGAGCCTTGCGTAAGGAGGTCTTAACCATGTCAGTTGAAAATATCCACATCTCAACAAAACATGATCTTCTCCACATGCCTTATAACTTTTTTGTCCATTGAAGACTCTGAGAGATTGCAGGGCACTCTCACGTCTGATACAGTGTTATGCTGCTTAATGTTATTACGGAAGATGACCTTTATTACTTGGTTGCTATACTGGATACGATCTGACTTCATTCATATGATGAAATGGTTGGCAGTAGCTAAAGCTCTTGCTTGTGTGCTCTAGTGAAGGAATAGCAGTAAGCTTTACCTGCATTCAAAGGAAGAGGATGCTGAGTTAATTGACTAAAGTAAAAGCATACGGTGGCTGAGGGATGAGGAGAGCGTTTTTTCTGCGGAATCTGGGTGAAAACGTTTGTGGACTACCCAGTCCCAAGTTTTCATTGTGCAGACACATTGGATGGCACCAGTTGGTTATCGGCCGCATCCAGGTTTGCTGACTAGAACCGAGGAGTCGCTGGAACTGTATATAGGCAGAGCATTGATGACCGGCAATAAAGCAGAGGATGGTCCATTGTTAGGTAGGAAGTCAATAATACGGCTATGAGCTTCTGTAAATTTCCATGGGACAGAGTAGTGTCGCCCAGGCGTCCAGACGCCGCTACAAAACGTATTTGTGAAGGCATGAGGCTTTTAGCAAGTTTACGGCCGTTCTTTGGAAAATTAGAAATGGACACAACAGGAGATGGGTGAGCGGTTCTAGGCGCTTCAGTCTGGAACTGTGCGACCACTACGGTCGCAGGTTCGAATCCTGCCTCGGGCATGGATGTGTGTGATGTCCTCAGGTTAGTTAGGTTTAAGTTCGAACTTCGGGGACTGATGACCTCAGATGTTAGGTCCCATAGTGCTCAGAGACATTTTGGAGAACAGGAGAGATAACGATCTTTTTATGGATGGCTGTGGTTCAATCTAGGTCATGCTTTTAGCAAAGACATGGCGTAAAAGTATAAGAAAGAGGCCACGAAGCTGAATCTTTTTTTCTCTTATCCCGCTTAACTTTTAAAGTCACTGGTTGGTGAAATCTATGTTTGGAGAGCAAGGGGCAGACTCACAACTTCGAATGCCGCACTCCAGCTCATGATTGGCTTGTGCTAAAGTGGGAGTAGTCTAAGACGTAAATGTGATATGTTACCTAGCTGTCAAGGAAAGCTGAGAGAAAGTGAAGAACACATTCTTGTACTAGCGCTTTGCTAGTAAAGGACGACAGGTCCTTACCTAGACAGTGGGACTTGTGTCCTTTGCTAGTGTGCCATTTAGAGCCTCTGCCAGTCATCATCTGAACCATCAGCGATACTGTTTCTTACATCACGCACACAAAAAGTAATGCGTGGGTGTACTTGTCTTGATTCGGCCATCTAAACGTTTCTCATATTCCATCATGCATAGTCATGTCACAGAGTCAAATTGGTTTGGCAGACCAGAAAACGGGTCCACCTGCACTTTGGGATCCACGGGGGTTTCAGTGGTTCATAGGGAAGTACCTGCATTCCGAATTGGCCTAACGAGAGACCGTGTATTTGCATACTTCCGGGCGCGCACTTTTGCTAATAGATTGTCGCTGTCTATGACTGCAGACGCCGAGTGCATCGTGGTGTGCCGCCCTGACCAGTAGAAGGATAAAGTATTTGCTGCTATGGCGTAGGGCTCCAATATACGCTTCTCAACACCCTGTTCTTTGGAACTATATCTTTATTTATAGGGTAGTAGAGTATAGATGTTTGACAGCATAGTTTTAGGGCCATATTACGGATTCACAAGTATAAAGTCCGGCAAAGCGATTAGTTCTGCTTAGTGTTGTATATTGATCCCTAGCTGATCACTTTGTTCACCAAAGCCTGCTTCTCATTGAAAGCTTTTGTAAAATAAAAAAATATTTGTGTGGCGTTACTTTAGCCACCTTTTCTCGTGTGATGTTAAGAATGAATAAATCAATTGTTATTTAGACCACAAATCCTACCAGTGTTCTGATAACATTGTTGTTGTTGTGGTCTTCAGCCCAGAGACTGGTTTGATGCAGCTGTCGATGCTACTCTGTCCTGTGCAAGCTTCTTCATCTCCCAGTATTTACTGCAACCTATATCCTTCTGAATCTGGGTAGTGTATTCATCTTTTGGTCTCCCTCTACGATTTTTACCCTCCGCGCTGCCCTCCAGTACTAAATTGGTGATCCCGCGATGTCTCAGATCATGTCCTACCAACCGATCCCTTCTTCTAGTCAAGTTGTGCCACAAACTCCTCTTCTCCCCAATTCTATTCAATACCTCCTCATTAGTTATATGATCAACCCATCTAATCTTCAGCATTCTTCTGTAGCACCACATTTCGAAAGCTTCTATTCTTTTCTTGTCTAAGCTATTTATCGTCCACGTTTCACTTCCATACATGGCTACACTCCATACAAATACTTTCAGAAAAGACTTCCTGACACTTAAACCTATACTGGATGTTAACAAATTTCTCTTCTTCCGAAACGCTTTCCTTGCCATTACCAGTCTACATTTTATATTCTCTCTACTTCGACCATCCTCAGGTATTTTGCTCCCCAAATAGCAGAACTCATTTACTGCTTTAAGCGTTTCATTTCCTAATCTAATACCCTCAGCATCACCCGATTTAATTCGACTGCATTCCATTATCCTCGTTTTGCTTTTGTTGATGTTCATCTTATAGCCTCCTTCCGTTCAGCTGCTCTTCCTGATCCTTTGCTGTCTGTGACAGAATTACAATGTCATCGGCGAACCTCAAAGTCTTAATTTCTTCTCCATGGACTTTAATTCTTAATCTGAATTTTTCTTTTCTTTCCTATACTTCTTGCTCAATATACAGATTGAATAACATCGGGGATTGACTACAACCCTGTCTCACTCCTTCCCAACCACTGCATCTCTTTCATGCCCCTCGACTCTTGTAACTGCCATCTGGTTTCTGCACAAATTGTAAATGGCCTTTAGCTCCCTGTATTTTACCCCTGCCACTTTCAGAATTGAAAGAGAGTATTCCAGACAACATTGTCAAAAGCTTTCTCCAAGTCTACAAATATTAGAAACGTAGGTTTGCCTTTCTTTAATCTATTTTCGAAGGTAAGTGGTAGGGTCAGTATTGCCTCACGTGCCCCAACATTTCTACGGAATCCAAAATGATCTTCCCCGAGGTCGGCTTCTACCAGTTTTTCCATTCGTCTGTAAAGAATTCGTGTTAGTATTTTGCAGCTATGGCTTATTAAACTGATAGTTTGGTAATTTTCACATCTGTCAACACCTGCTTTCTTCGCGATTGGAATTATTATATTCTTCTTGAAGTCGGAGGGTATTTCACCTGTCTCATACATCTTGCTCACCAGATGGTAGAGTTTTGTCAGGACTGGCTCTCCCAAGCTGTCAGTAGTTCTAATGGAATGTTGTCTACTCCCGGGGCCTTGTTTCGACTGAGGTCTTTCAGTGCTCTGTCAAACTCTTCACGCAGTATCATATCTCCCATTTCATCTTCATCTACATCCTCTTCCATTTCCATAATATTGCCTTCAAATACATCGCCCTTGTATGGTCCCTCTATACACTTCTTCCACCTTTCTACTTTTCGTACTGTGGTTAGGACTGGTTTTCCATCTGAGCTCTTGATATTCATGCAAGTGGTTCTCTTTTCTCCAAAGGTATCTTTAATTTTCCTGTAGGCAGTATCTATCATACTCCTAGTGATACACGCCTCTACATCCTTACATTTGTCCTCTAGCCATCCCTGCTTAGCCATTTTGCACTTCCTGTCGATCTCATTTTTGAGACGTTCGTATTCCTTTTTGCCTTCCTCAATTACTGCATTTTTGTATTTTCTTCTGTCATCATTTAAATTCAGTATCTCTTCTGTTACCCAAGGATTTCTATTAGCCCTCGTCTTTTTACCTACTTGATCCTCTACTGCCTTCACTATTTCATCTCTCAAAACTACCCATTGTTCTTCTATTGTATTTTTCCCCCATTCTTGTCAGTCGTTCCCTAATGCTGTCCCTGAAACTCTCTACAGTCTCTGGTTCTGTCTGTTCATCCAGGTCCCAGCTCCTTAAATTCCCACCTTTTTGCAGTTTCTTTAGTTTTAATCAACAGTTGATAACCAATAGAATGCGGGCAGAGTCCACATCGGCCCCTGGAAATGTCTTACTATTTAAAACCTGGTTCCTGAATCTCTGTCTTACCATTATATAATCTATCTGAAACCTGTCAGTATCTCCAGACTTCTTCCATGTATACAACATGATTAACATTACTATTGCCATTTTATTAAAATCTTGATTATAATTCATACAGCAGAATTTTGCTACTCTTTGTACTTCTTGCAAATTTCAAGTGGCTAATTTGTTACGTACGGTTTTAGTTGGGGTAATTTCGTCATTTTGTAAAAGTTCTTTTGGCTATTCACAATTTAGAAGTTTATTAAGTGCTTTTGCCATGACTTTAGCGTTTTCTTACCCTCCGCCAAGCATCATACCGCACGGTGGCTTGTTTTTTATGCTGTTTTTCAGAATGCAACTGAGAAAATTTACAGAAACAGTATCAGAAGCTGACTGCAGAACTGTTCTACTGCTATCAATATACAATAAATTTCGCGTAAGGATCATGAAGATAACATCTGAGAAATTGGGGCTCATATTGAAGCATATAGACAGACGTTTTTCTTTCGCTCTATTTGTGAGTGGAACAGGAAAGAAAATGACTAGTAATGGTACAATGGTCCTCCTGCCACACGCCAAACGGTGTCTTGGGAAGTATGTATGCAGATGTAGATACGAAAACACAACGCGTAATTATAAATTCATGATTATGAAGTCAAAACGAATGGATAGAATGATCGAGTTCCGCTCTCCACAAACGTGACAGCGTCCCCATTTCAGAACACAGGTGTGTTTGAGAATGTCGAAAGATTCCCTCAAGGCCGCCGCTCTCCGAGGTGAAAGCAACAGGTGCTGCGCTCAACATACCGAGCCGCTGTGCAGATGTCGGTGTTCCACGCGGCGAGCTGTCACGGCGGCAGTCCACGGCGCAGCGCCCACGTCCTGTTTATCCGGCGCGCGTTTCTTTCGCCAGTCACTCGTCAACCGCTGGGATGAGAGACCATTCACGGGAAGCCCCACAAGGTACCTTAAGAGCTCGTCTAAACTACTTTGAATGTCATGTATCACGACACAGGAACTTACTAAGGCGGTTGCTGACAGCAAGTCTACGACAGCAAGTCTACGATTCAATAAGCAGTTTGAAGGTTCCTTACGTTGTTTACTCTTGTGTACTAGATAGGCAAATAATTTTGTCTTCATTTTCATAGTCACAATACACGTACTTAATCCTTGAAAACTTACGCTCTCAGTAAAATGAGTGTTGAGTTACATTCGAAATGCAACCCCTATTCATCCGTAGGTCTGCGTGACAATTAAGAGGAAATGCCGGGGATTCAAGACGTTTTTTCAGTACTCCCATTCTTTTGCGAATTACAGAGAGATTTCCAAGTCATCCAAGCGCATGGCTGCCTAAATAAGGCTACCATATGCCGAGGTGATTAAAAGTCATGGGATAGTGACATGCAACATACAGATGGCGGCAGTATCGCTTACACAAAGTATAAAAGGGCAGCGCATTGGTGGAGCTGTCATTCACGTAAAAAGGTTTCCGACGTGAAATGATAATTAAATGGACACCCTAGCTGCAACCAGGCGTCGATATACTTCATTGGGGACATGTTGAAAATGTGTGCCCCAACCGGGAGTCAAACCTGGGAACTCCTGCTTACATAGCAGACGCTCTATCCATCTGAACCATCGAGGGCACAGAGGATAGTGCGACTGCAGGGACTTATCCCATGCACGCTCCCCGTGAGACGCACATTCCCAACATGTCTACACCACTACATTCGTGTGACCTTCTTGTGCGAACGCACACGCTATGCCCGAACTCGTACGGGACTTGGTAGATTAATCTGCCAAGAGTAATGAGTATGATGGGCAAACATCTATTCGGTTCACTACGAATGTAGTGGTGTGGACATGTTGTGAATGTGCGTCTCACGGGGAGCGTGCAAGGGATAAGTCCCTGCAGTCGCACTATCCTCTGTGCCCTCGATGGCTCAAATGGATAGAGCGTCTGCCATGTAAGCAGGAGATCACGGGTTCGAGTCCCGGTCGGGGCACACATTTTCAACATGTCCCCAATGAAGCATAACAGCGCCTGGTTGCAGCTAGGGTGTCCATTTCATTTAGCAAGGCTGCATGGTCATCAACGGTAACTGTTCTTTCGGGAACAGATACTACCCTCATATATAGTTTCCAACGTGATTATGACTCTACGAAAGGAATTAACAGACTTTAAAGCGGAATGGCAGTTGTAGCTGGCCACATGGGACATTCTATTTCGGAAATCGTTAGGGAATTCAATATTCCGATTTCACAGCGTCAAGGGTGCCAAGAACACAGAACTTCACTCATTACCTCCCACCATGGGCAATGCAGTGGCCAGTAGGCTTCACTTAACGACCGATGGCAGCGGTGTTTGCGGAGAGCTGTCAGTGCTGACAGACAAGCAACACTGCGAGAAATAATCGCAGAATCGATGTGGGACGTACGACCAACATATCTCTTAGGACAGTGCGGCGAAACCTGGCGTTGCTGGGCTATGGCAGCAAAGGACCGACGCGAGTGCCTTTGCTAACACCACGGCTTCGCCTGTAACGCCTCTCCTGGGCTCGTGGCCATATCGGTTGACTCTAGACTACTGGAAAATCGTGGTCTGGTCAGATGAGTCCCGATTTCAGTTGGTAAGAACTAATGGCAGCTTTCGATTGTGGCGCAGTCCCCACGAATTCACACCGAAGTTGTTAACAAGGCACTGTTCAAGCTGTTGTTGGCCCCACAATGGTGTGGGCTGTGTTTATATGATATGGACGGCGTCCTCTGATCCAACTGAACCAATCATTGACTGAAAATGGTTATTATCGGTTGCTTTAAGACTATTTGCAACTAATAATGGATTTCATGTTCCCAAACAACGATGGAATTTTCATGGATGGCAATGCGTCATGTCAACTGACCACAGTTGCTCGCGATTGGTTTGAAGAATATTCTGGACAATTGGAGGGAATGATTTGGCCACACACTGACAATTTATGGGACGAAGTCGAGAGTTCAATTGGTTCACAATATCCTGCATCGGCAACACTTTCGCAATTATGGACGGCTGCTCAATATTACTGCGGGGGACTTCCAACGACTTGTTGAGTCCATGCACTTTGAGCGGCTGTACTACGCCGGGCAAAAGGAGGTCCGACAGGATATCAGGAGGTGTCTCATGACTGTTGTCACCTCAGTGTACTTCGAGCAATGGCAGAGTTCGAAACTTCAGCGTACGTACATTAGACACTTCAAGCAAAGAGAAATTTGGGAATCCTAAGGTTTTATCCGTCGTCACATTAATTTGCAAATTTGATCCTGTTATAGTAGAGCGTAAACGAAAAATTATATGTACATTATGCGTGACCATAACAAGCTATGGGGTCGAATTCGTGCGAACCGTGGTTCAGATCCCCGCTTAACTACCCTGATTTAGGTTTCTCGTTCTTCTGGCGAAATTTATCCAGCGACCACCTCTCACCTTACGAAACAGCTACAAAAAATACAAAGTTGTTCACTAACAATAACAAGAACTGATCTACAATAGCGATTTCTCATCTGTATCTCTATCCATATTCTGCAAACCCCTGTGGGGTGCTTGGTAGAGGGTGTTTCCCATTTCATCACATATTACGGTTTTCTATTGATCCATGGCGCTGGGACGAATGACTGTTTAAATGGCTGTGAGAGCGCTGTAACTGGTGTAACCTAAGTGAGCTGTCCCTAAGGCAGCGATACGTAGAGTGCTCTAAAATATTCCTTGTTACTCATTTAATTGTGGTTCCTGAACAGGCGTTAGCAACGCAGTTGACCTCTACCTTCTGGTGTCTGTTGACTCAAATTTTAAGTACCGGGCGATCAAAAAGTCAATATAAATTTGAAAACTTAATAAACCACGTAATAATGTAGCTAGAGAGGTAAAAATTGACACACATTCTTGGAATGACATTGGCTTTCATTAGAACCGAAAAAAGTTCACAAAATGTCCGACAGATGGCGCTGCACAGCAAAACTGCTACAGTGACGGATGAGAGGAACGCCGATATGTTACAGAATCGTATTATCCCCAGCCTGGCTGATAAACACCTGCTGGAACGTATGATGTTTATGCAGGATGGCGCTCCACCCCATATTGTTAGACGTGTGAAAGATCTCTTGCGCTCGTCGTTTGGTGATGATCGTGTGCTCAACCGCCACTTTCGTCATGCTTGGCCTCCCAGGTCCCCAGACCTCAGTCCGTGTCATTATTGGCTTTGGGGTTACCTGAAGTCGCAATTGTATCGTGATCGACCGACATCTCTAGGGATGCTGAAAGACAATGCCTCACCATAACTCCGGACATGCTTTACAGTGCTGTTCACAACATTATTCCTCGACTACAGCTATTGTTGAGGAATGAGTGTGGACATATTGAGCATTTCCCGTAAAGAACATCATCTTTGCTTTGTCTTACTTTGTTATGCTAATTATTGCTATTCTGATCAGATGAAGCGCCATCTGATGAAGCGCCGGACATTTTTTGACCTATTGTATTTTTTTGGTTCTAATAAAACCCCATGTCATTCCAAGCATGTGTATCAATTTATACCTCTCTATCTACATTATTCCGTGATTTATTCAGTTTTAAAATTTATACTGACTTTTTGATCACCCGGTACTTGCCAGACGCTGCCGTGGGTAAAACAGATCTTTGACCATTCGTGCTACCTTCTTTGTAAACGTTCAATATTCCTTGTTAGAATTATTTGGTACGGTTCCCACACACACTGTATCAGTATTCTAGGTAGGGCCAGACGAGTGTTCTGTAAGCCACCTCCTTTGGAGACTGCATTTTCCCTGTAACCTACCCATAAAAAAAGGGTAATCGTGATGTGTGCTAATTCCATTCCATTGATCACATGTTAAGCAAATATGATATTTCTCATGACGTATAGTACACAGAGGCCTTCTAAAAAAAGATAAAGATAAAGAAGGTTGTAGAAAAGACTTATCTCCAGACTGCTACAGTGTAAAATGTATGCCAAAACCCCTCTTCGGTGAACGCCTGGGGTATTTCGTCGAAACTTCTAACACTCTGATAACTTCAGTCCTGAAACTACATGATGGGAGCATGACAAACTACTGAAAGGACTCAGGCATCACTCCACTACGACACTAGGAAGCCTGCGGCACGATCCTCACGGGGAACTGCAGAAGCGAACCGCTGATTCAACTCACATATCACGACAACTGTGCTGTTATTTCCTCAGCAACAGGCATGTATAAAGTGTGACAACACGCCTCGACAATACGACCTAAGAGCTAGAGTTCTTAAAGACATTGGAGTAGATATTGTGCCAATACTGATAGTGCTCTGTAATGAGATGCGACTACCTAACACAAACAGCAGATTTTGTCGTCATTGAAATGGTAAAGAATTTAGTTCCACAGTGGGTGATACTTATCGATGGATATGCCTAACATCTTGGATCAAGTAGAAAAACTACATTTCCGGAATTGATGGCTCAACTTGATTAGAAAGGGGAATATGATGAAGGACACATCCTGAGTTATCAGGGATCGAAGAAGTTGGTAATGGAGTGACGGGTGATGAGTGAAAATTTCAGAGAGCGACCAATGCTTGACTACACGAAACAAGTTCAAGCGGATTTAAGATGTAGTATCTATGAGTGCTGAAGGGGCCTGAACGTGATAGACAAGCGAGGAGAGCTGCATCAGACCACTCCTCGGACTGAAGAACACACCAGCAACGCTTTCCTGAACCAATTCAAGGCTCAGGAACGACTGATTAGTGCTAATCCCCATCAGCATGTGTTTTCTAACAACTCCAGAGACAAAATATTGGGAGGACCATGTGATACATATAAGCAAGACATGTCCGACAGCCTCTGATGGTCGTCATCGTCCGTCTGAGATCCATTGTTCTCTTTTATTGTAATTTTAAAGCTAACTACAGGAGTACGGTGGTAGAACACATTTTTGTTCGCCCAGTTTGCGTCTACGCCATAGAATTTTCGAGCGGACGTCGGGGTTAAATCGTAACAGGTGTTCCTTGTTAGCATGTGATTTAAGTAGGAATCTCTTTAATACAATGGCTGTACAGAGTAGTTGCTCAACAGATAAACCACAAGTTCGATTGCCGCTTGTCGCTAAGCCGATGTGTCAGCTACGTAGTCGCTTTGCGTCGTTTTTCAGTTCCTCGTGTTCGCTCTGCTCAGGCCCTCAGGACTTTTTAGGTGTTTTGGATCTCTTTCAGTGCGAGCTTCCCTCTGGCTTCCGTTTTCTATAACTTCGAGCATGTTTACAAGTCATATGAGACAACATCTTTCATCATTTTTTATTTTCAGTTTAATGCCGATTTTCCATCATATTGCTACCAATATTTTCACTGTCTCACTTTAGGTTCTAGGAGTGCTCATTAGTGTCCTGACACTGACACCCGAATCAATATCGTAGATAAGCGCGTTTCCACGCTACACCAGTTTATAACTTTACACAAAGTTAAATAGTAACAATCATGTGCATGCGATTACATTGGTAAACTATGTGATCAAAAGTATCTGGATACCTGACTGAAAATTACTTAAAATATTGTGTCGCCCTCCATCGGTAATGCTCGAATTTAATATGGTGTTGGCCCACCCTAAGCCTTAATGACAGCTTCCACTCTCGCAGGCATGCGTTCAGTCAGGTGCTGGAAGGTGTCTTGGGGAATGGCAGCCCATTCATTCTTCACGGAGTGCTGCACTGAGGAGAGGTATCGAAGTCAGTCGGTGAGGCCTAGCAGGAAGTCAAAGTTCCAAAACATCCCAAAGGTGTTCTGTAGGATTCAGGTCAGGACTGTGTGCAGGCCAGTCCATTACAGGGATGTTATTGTCGTGTAACGACACCGCCACAGGCGTACATTATGAACAGGTGCTCGATCGTGTTGGAAGATGCAATCGCTGTTCCCGAATTGCTCTTCAACCATGGGAAGGAAGAAGGCGCCTGAAACATTAATGTAGGCCTTCTCTGTGATAGTGTCACGCAAAGCAACAAGTGGTACAGCCCCCCTCCCCCCCAGGAAAAACACGACCACACCATAACACCACCGCCTCCGAATCTTAGTTTTAGCACTACACACGCTGGCAGATGACGTTCACCGGGCATTCGCTATACCCACACCCTGCCACATTGTGTACCGTGATTCGTAACGCCATACAACGTTTTTCCATTGTTCAATCGTCCAATGTTTACGCTCCTTACACCATGCGAGGCGTCGTTTGGCATTTGCCGACGTGATGTGTGCTTATGAGCAGCCGTTTGACCATGAAGTCCAAGTTTTCTCACCTCTCACCTAGGTGTCACAGTACCTGCAGTGGATCCTGATGCAGTATGGAATTGCCGTGTGATGGTCTGGATAGATGTCTGCCTATTAAACATTACAGTCCTCTTCAACTGTCGGCGGTCTTTGTCAGTCAGTAGACGAGGTCGGCCTGTACACTTTTGTGCAGTACGTGTCCATTTACGTTTCCACTTCACTATCACATCGGAAACAGTGGACCTTGAGATGTTTAGGAGTGTGGAAATCTCGCGTATAGATGTATGACACAAGTGACACCCAATCACCTGACCACGTTCGAAGACCGTGAGTTCCGCAGAGTGCCCTATTCTGTGCTTGGTGGGTGCTTGTGGGTGCTGATATGGAGTACGTGGCAGTAGATGGCAGCACAATGCATCTAATATGAAAAACGTATGTTTTTGGGGGTGTCCGGAAACTTTTGATCACATAGTGTATGTGACGTCACAGGCCAAACAAATGCTACGCGACAAACACGTACAGACATGATCTATTCGATGAGGGCTCAACCATTGCTTACACATTATCAGTCTCGCAGTTATTAGCGATACAAATATCACAGACAACATTTTAAAATAAAAGCGAGTAGACATTTTCACGTCGAAAATCTACTCTACCTGTTGGACTCACACAGGACGACTGTTCTCAAGGCTACGTTTTTCACTATTTTGGTTCACAGTCGGGAAGTCTCCACTGAAACTCCGGAGACATCCCGGTACAATGGACTGCAGTTATGATAATGACCAGTTTACAGAGCGAGGTGTCGCGTTGAAATCGATTCCGTTTTCTGACTTAGGTTCTCAGTTGTTTTCCTAAATCTTTCAAGACAAATGCTGAAATCAATTCTTTGAAAATGATAGGAATGATTTTCTTTGCTTTCCGAGATCGTGTTTCGTCTCTAAACACCTCGTCGATAGGACGTTAAGCCCTAAACTTCCTTTTGTATCACGTGTTAGCCAGAATATCCGCATTTTCCGGAGCCATTCCGAAACAAAATTGCGGTGATGGACTAGGCCTCAAATAATGGTGTATGGAAAAAAGATTGAAAAATTGCTACGAATAAGATGATATCTATATTGAAGAAAGGTAAACTTGCATCGAAAGGAAATCCATCGTTATAAATAACGCACTCATCTCTAACAAATGGTTCAAATGGCTCTGAGCACTATGGGACTTAACTGCTGAGGTCATCAGTCCCCTAGAACTTAGAACTACTTAAATGTAACTAACCTAAGGACATCACACACATCCATGCCCGAAGCAGGATTAGAACCTGCGACCGTGGCGGTCGCGCGGTTCCAGACTGTAGCGCCTAGAACCGCTCGGCCACACGGGCCGGCCATCTCTAACACGTTCAGTGGTAACCCAACAGCTAGGAATACACTGATAGGGGAGAATTTAAATGCCATATAAACGAAGTAAAGGGTTTTCATTAAGAGAAATACTTTTTAAAATTGTAGTTCCCAGTTTTTGATATATCTTCTGTGGACTTATAGGCGTGAAAATATCCAGTAAATACATAGTACGATTGGCAGTTTCATCTTGCAGCGACTCACATTTCCTGACCATTTAGAACTCATAAAAAGTTTTGCGAAAGTAGCAGCTCTGCTGTGGGTGGTCATTGTTTGTTCACCAGAGTACTTGATCGCCATCGCCGTTTCTCTATTCAGGCTGTAAGCCACACTGTGGCCAAGTTTGAGCGAGATTTCCCTCTACACGGCTACAAACCATCAAGAAGACAACGTAAAAATGCGAATTGGAGACAATTCCGCAGCAGTAGCGGCTAGTATTAAGGAAGAGTCGAACGTGTCAGCTTCAAGGCGATCTCAATAGCTGCGAATCTTGCGAAAGTATTCGGGCCTTCATCCGTAAAAAGTAGTATTGACTCAAAATTTGAAACCAAACGAACACAGACTGCGTAGAGGTTTAGCTGACTGGGCCGTACAGCAGCTGGATCCTGATTCCAATTGATAAATCAACTTCCCGGACGAGGCGCATTTTTGTCTTAGTGGCATCGTCAGTAGGCAAAATTACCGTTATTGGGACGAGAAGAACTGAAAGGCGGTCCATGATGTGCCACTGAATTTAAAACAATTCAAAGCGTATTGCCCTTTATGACATGGCAGAGTCATTGGACCTTATTATCTCGAAATGGTGAGGGAAGAATCTTTACCGTCAATGCCAACTGCTACAGATCAGCATTACTCGAATTTCTGTTGCCAGAACTTGAGACCAGAGACAGTGAAACCTTGCAGTTCCAGCAGGATGTCGCTACGTGCCACACAGCTGATGCTACGCTCGATCTGATGAGGATGAAGTTTAGCGACCGAATCAGCTCAAGACGTGGCTCTGTGAATTGGCCGCCACGGCCGTGTGGTTTAAGACCTACAGATTTTTTTTCTTTGGGGCTACATCAAAGCCCAAGTCTATGCTGACAAACGACAAACTTTAAAAAATTTGGAGGAAAACATTCGCCAGGCTATCGCAGACAGAACTCAGAGTGATTAACAACTGAGAAATCGTGTGCGTCAGTGTGTTCAAAGCCATGGTGGTCATTTGAAAGATATTTTGTTCAGATGACAGTTGTAATGTATAAGCTTAAAAATGAAATACAGTTTACTTTAATACTTTGAATGATTACTTTCCTCAAATTTTAAAGCAGTAGCGCTCGTAATGAAAGACGCAGCAAATTAAGAATGTGATTACCACAACTCAACTTCAGTTTCCCACGGAGTGTTAAGCCTTTGTTATGGGATCATTCTGACTACCATCGTGTTATAAGAGGGTGGAGCCCGTCCATACCCCACCGGCGCGATAGCCAACACACAAGGTCTAGTGTCATCTCTGCATATTGGTTAGTTTTCACCAAGTGAGGTCTTCACAGGATGTGGGTACTGCTATGTTTCCATACGTCTATTTATGCTTAACCACTAATTAGCGTTCATCTGGAGATGAAAGTTGAACGAAGGGTAGCGGTTTGAAGGGCAGATGAAAAGAAGTGTCAAGGCAAGAGCCAAGGGAAATAAACATCTGCGATAGTCGTGTCGGGTAGTACAAGCAGTAGCGGATTGCTTCTACCTGCGACAGAGCATGCAAGGGTTAGCTACGTTAATGGTGGGTATCATGCAGGCGGATACCTTGGATTGCGAGGCGTTGTTACTCGGCGGCTGCAGCTTGGTACCGGCGTTGACTTCTCGACCAGCATCAGCATACCTGTAACAGTTGGGTTCATCATCGGATTTACACTGTTGGGTAGTGCTGGCGGTTTGTTTGTGCGTTACTGTGCGACCTTGTCGGCTTCCCTGCTGTTGCCTGTTGGTCAGCTGTGACAGCAGTTGACATACCAGTCAGTATTGCTGACGTGCAGGGGCTTGCCCATGTTGTCGCTTGTGAGTGTGTGCTAGGCCGCCATAAGTGGTTATACCCTACCTAGCAGTCTCTGGTCGCTTATGCTTCCGCCTATGGTGGTGAAGCGCCATTGTGTCGTCTTCGGCAGCAAGTGAGCGCAAGAGATCCGACCCACTGAAAACATGCAATAGCTCAGGGACAAGAGCTCGTTGGCCTCACGGGAGCTTACACAACGCCGGTGGAAACGCTTCTTATTGTTACAGAATCTGTTTATGTGATCTACAAATTGGAATACATCCAGCAATGTATTGGATTGGGGAGACGCATTTAGGGTGGAAATAGTCACTGATAAAAAATTCAAAAACACGCAAGTGTTACTCAGATGTATCGATAAGGGGCTGCAGAAAATACGGGACAAAACAAAGACCGCAAGAAGAATTCGTCAGTTTTTGTCAAATGTCGTGTACTGGGGCGGGAAGAAATATTTGCAATTATTCAGACGAATGATGAATTCATCATCGTCTATATGCTGAGTAGTTTTAAAATAAGTAGGTTTTTTTGACAGACGCACACGTGGTGACGCCGGGACGCTACAATACATAGCATTTCAGTGGAACAATCATTTGTTTGTGCAGAAAATGAGAAGCAGCGCATCGGAGGCAGAAGCCTGTAGGGCATCCTGCATCACTTTAATCTGAGTTTAGTGCTAAGGGTCATTAAAAAAACGACTGAATTAAAGGCAAATTCTCGATCGTAGCTATGTTGAGGTCGACGTACGAATGGTAATCATGTAATTGCCGGGTATCGCATTCGAAGGACAGCCCCAGTGTCAAACAAAATGTCGGAACCACGAGCACACAGTTTCTGAAATATTTCTTTCCATTAGAGGTATTAGTGGATACTTTCAGTTGTTCAGACGATACGCAATGTTAATAATAGTACTAGTTTAAGGTGAAAATTAGGTAAAGATATGAGCGCAGCATGTAACATTAGCTGAATTATCGGAGAAATATTGCATTAGAAAAACAGTTCACATCTCAGCGAAGATGTAAGCGGTTTTCACATGAAGCCGATATTCATGGCCGACCTCCTTTCAGGTCTAACAATATCGGGCTGTCAGTAAGGAAAGATATAAACCGAGAAATTCGCATGGCCGGTGTAGAACCAAACCTGCAAAGTTTTGTACTTCCTCTTACTTTATGCCGCACTTCTGGCCTTATTCGCGAACCATAAATTCCCGGATGAGCCTCGGTACTCGTGTACCGTTTCAGAGCGTTGTCGGAATATGAATGGTGGCAAAACAGGGGCATAAATTACCTACTCTCGCGCGGTGGAGATCAGACAAGCTCCGTGCAGAATTACTCCCGCAGAGCAAGCAGAAATCTTCAGGGAACTTGGAATTTATGGCCTGCACTGGCACTGTAAACACGTCAGCCGCGGAAACGACGACTGCACAGATCTGTTCTCTCAATGCAGATTGTCGGAACTTCAGAAGGATGTGAATTTCCGAAATTCTCTTGGACAGTGTCAGATTAATCAAATTGGTATTATAAATGATGCCGGAAGCTTAAACTACTCCGGATGTTGAAGCTGTACAAAATTAAATGTCTGTTTTTTCAAAGATATACTAACGTTATGTTCCTTTTTATGACAACTCCTTTCTTTGTCTTTTCATGTGATTGCTCATTACAATTTTATCAGTTTTTATAACTTCTGTAAGAGTAACAGATTTTACCCTAATATTTGTGTCCATTCTTTATTCTTTTTCATGTTAAGACAGAATTAATAGACAACAGTTGATCAATATTTTCGAAAGACCAGAGGACACCATTTCCTTAGAGACTGGAAATTACCCCTAGAACAGGAAGATCAGTGCTGAACAACAATGTGGAAGGAGCAAGGAGACAATAAATGAAAATTCTGAATAAGGACCTTCAATTCTTTTATGGAATGGTTTGTTTAACAAAGAAATATTTTCAGAAAAAATGGTCCATTGTTTTGTTAAATTATTTGTGCAAAAGTAAGAAAAACGTGGATTAGACACACATTTCACGCGCTCTTGAATGGTGCTCACAATCATGTTCAGCATCTCGAACACTGAAGCAAAAATATGGTTGTAAACTGCTATGCAAAATTCAATATTTAAATATTTCAAATCATAAACAGAGACTGTAGCAGTTGGAAAGCTCATACATAAGTTGCGTAGAAAGACCGCAAATTCGATTCCACAATTCGATTTGAATTGTTCTCTAATTTATGATTCTTGTTTATTCTATTTTTCTACGTACAATTTTTTTTTTATCAGGAAATGCGAGTGAGCAGGAACAATGATATCGACAGCACGTGTAAGGGAGACATTACTAGCTGATCCACACTCATTCTCTTCCCTTATATTTGAAGGTTTCTCCGCAGAAAATCTTTTGTATTTTTCCGTTTTGTTCATAAAGCATGGTGTACAACATATTTATATATCAATTGGAAATATATTATTGTTAAGGCTATGAAGATCAAGAGATGGCAACCCAAGTGCCGGCTACATATTTAAATTTATTATGTTTAACTTAGAATTTTAAAGAGTACTAGAGGATATTTGAGTGGTGGATTTTAAGTTCACTCTACAGCGGGATTTGCGCTGATTTGATACTTCCTGGCAGATTAAAACTGTGTTATGGATGGGGACTCAAGCCTGTCTCTCGCGCACAAGTGCTCTGCTAAGTCCCCTCATTTTGCGTAGCACTTGTTTATTGTGCTGGTGGAGGTCTTTGATTAGAATTTCTGTAAACATTCGATTTGGTGACACGTGGATGGGTATCAGCATCTCACGCTCACGTCGTGTGCGTAAAGGTGCCCCTGGTGTGAAGCAGGTTTACGCACCTATGGGAGCACTTTTACGCATAACGTGAAACAAAATAATCGGTAAACAAAACACGCTACCAAACTTTTCAAAATACATTTCGTTGTCAGTAACCAAATTATAGGCTTACTTACATCAATTAACATGGTAAAACCCAACAATTTTATCGGAAGTAAACAATTTTTTTGTGAATTTACGCCTGTTAGCGTAATATGATCTACATGGAACTTCGAATGTTAATTAAAGGTACATACATAATCACTGTCGAGTTGCGATTTATGGGCACATAAAATGATGTGTTACCTGTGGCACAATCTTTGTGAGCCCGCCTTTCACATCTAAGGCACTGGACCCATTCTTCATTTCTTTTTGATTAATTGTATCGTTTCAAGCACGATCTACTCATACGAGGGCAATTTTCATCCTCTTCGTCAGACTGCTGCAGGTTATAAGAGAAAAGATGAAGAACTGGATGGGGCATTCGTTGAGACGGGAGTGCGTCCTATCAGACGCTTCGGAAGCACAAGTTTGTGAGAGGAGGTTGAGAGGACGGAGGATACACGAGATGGTAGACGAAGGAAGGGGAAGTTAGGTGGACCTGAAGAGGCTGGTAGAAGACAGATGAGCATGGGGAGTTACCAAATGAAACGCTGTCTTTGGGCAGAACACTCGTGTTGACATCATTATCAGGCCTTGCTACATGGAATTAATTCTTTCTTCTTGAGATTCATTAGATCCAAACAGCTTTAGTGGTAATTTCTACGTTTTACTCTCCTGTGCTTTCATTTATTAAAATTGCATTCCAGCTACTACCGTCTTAAAGTTCCCTCGACTGGGGTATCAGTTACCGTATCAGTGAGAAAAAGTCCTTCAATTTGCCTCACCAGAACAGGGTAAACGCGCCCCATCACCATGTTTGAATTACGTTCGAAATTACAGAAGTAATTTTTTGGCCTTCAGATTATATAAATGTACCTCGTAAAGTAGAATAGTCTCCTGTAAACGAACAAATGACATCCATTTTCAGTTCTAAGAGGCATGCCCCCTAGGAGATTCGATATTTGAGTAACAAAATTTACTTATCTTGCACGTATGTCCTTCGCTCTAAGACGTTCTCTCAAATGGTGCCACGAAGTTTATCACAGCTCTCATTACGTGGCAGAATTAATCTTCCGTTGGTGGTAGCGCTCTAGGAAGAATGGTCCTGGAGAAAAGTGCTCTGTGTAAACGTGACTCAGTCTCCCGTACAGAACGACAGTATCATGAACGTCTTCAGCAGGCATTTGGAGAATCTGTACTGCTTATAGAACAGTGGCAAGGCGGGTATAAGCTGTAATTGGGGGAGACCAAAATATGGCAGACATTCGTTGACCAGGCTGAACCCGTGTCAGTGAAGAAGTTTCTGCCCTTACTGCGTTACTCGACAGCGATCGACTCCTAACGACTAGTGGGCTGGTCCGAGAGAATGGATTAGCGCATATTACCATGCTTCGCATACTGAAGGAACGCCTGCCCATAAGAAAAATTGAATCACAATGGGTTCCGCGTGATTTGACAAATATGTGGAAAATGGCTGCCGTACGACGGTGCTGGTACCCACCTGGAACACTATGAACACGAAGCAGAAGCTTATTTGTGCGTCATAGCCCTAATAGTAGGAAGGTTGTGACGATTCAAGTGTGTGTAATGGTGCCACCCTATTGTATACAGTTCTCCAACAGTATAGCGTCAGTGCAATGTGTTAGTGTTCAGTTTTGGAACACAACCTGCAACCAGTTTTGAAAAAGAAGCGCTGACACTTTCCGCAGGATCTGGTCTTCGTTTTGCGGGACAGTGATCGGGTACACGGCGTAAACTGTGATTGAATTCTTAAGTCGATGGAGCAGCCAAATGCTGTACAACCGATCATTCTTCCCGGATTAACCCTTGCGATTTCGATTTGATTCCTAAGATGAAGGAAGCACTTCCGCTTTTCGCTTCGGAACCGTTAGACACATTCCTCTGGCTATAGACGCCTATTTTTAAACTGTCAACACAACTGACACTACTAAAGGTATTCAACGCTTTCACATCCCTGGGAACGGGTTATGGACAAAGCTGGTGACTACTTTAAATAACTGTCAAAACTCGGAAACATTTATCTGTTTATTAATAGTTGCAAATAATTAGTAGCCGCAATTTAAGTTCCAGCTTCGTATTTAGGATCACACTTAAGTTGTGGAATACTCTGTACTTGTCTCGAAGTTCAGATACTATACAGAGAAGTTTGACTTCCGTCTTCATGAATACATTAGTATTCCTACACGAACATTGAAACAATTTATCCGATGGCCAAACACCATCTAAAATATCATACGGGCACTACTCAGGAAACATAAAGCAAATACAGAAGAACGAAAGTAATTGCCTTACCCAGCAGCAACGCAACCACAGGTGATCTTCAATTTCGAATTTGTTAAACCCTCCATGGCTCCCTTTCAAAAATTTTGGCTTCGTTTCATTTTTGTTTGTCTGTGAGACTTTGACTAAGCTTAAATTTGTTTTCGTAGCAGTTTTCTAGCACGGTTGTCGAACCACTGTGGGTGTTTCCCATCCATCGTAACTTTTCTCATCACATACCCTTCTGAAGCGCCATTGTCAATGATTGAGATGAAATTTTCATGTTCACATGTCAGATAACCTAACATCTTTTCTTATCGCTCTTGCTATACAGAAAGCTCTTCCTACCTATCTTTGGAATCCTTCTTACAGCCGTGTTTAGTGATGCTGTAACTTATGGCCATGATGAGTGCTGTCCTCTCAGGTACAATTGATTAATTCACAATTCTCCCAGTAGTAATTATGGATTCCATGAAAGACGGTGAAACACCTGATCGGAAATTGATTGAGATAAAATTTCCCGTAATGCTACAAGATTTTGTAAACTCCACGCCTCCGGCACTTGCGGCTAACGGCAATGTGTATCTGATATGGATGACTCCTTACTGAACTTTTGTATTTTCTTATTTTGTATGAAGCTGATGTCCTTTCAGCGGATTAAATACATAAAATCGCATATGAAATACCAACCTTCACATCGTATTGTTCGTAAAACAAGGCGGCATACCTGTGTAAGGCAGTGCATATTATAAATAGTGTTACAAAGTCCATATCCCTGTAACGACTACCTTCGTCTCTTGTCTGGAATCGTTTGTGTAACATTTATATTTAAGAATGTCGTGAATGGAATCACGAATCACGCCAATAAGGGACATAGAGTGATGACAAAATGAACGTTTCCTTACTGTGAAAAGTAAAGCACACTTTATTCCTTTATTACTTACTCTTAACCTTATTTCCCATCCCGTAGCTGTTTGTTTTTTTTTTCTTTTTTAGTCATTCAACCCATGTCGAAATTTTTCTTTATTCTTTCATTGCTTGTGTTCCATATTTCCATATTTTTGCCTTACCTTTCTTGCGAATCTTCCTTCGTGCCCTTTGCTTGTGCATCACAAAGTGTCCTTTATTACTTTTATTTATTATTATCAGTATTTCTGTGTCTACATTTTGTAACGTTAGTGCTAATATTCATACGATTATGTTGAATGTAACCGGAACTTTTATCATTTGTATTAACTCATAATTTTGTTGATTCTTGTAGCAAGCATTAACACGTTTATGTCCTTATTTACTACTCAGGACACGCTGCAGTAACTACGGATATTTATGTGTTATGACTTTCTTCTAGGCACAATATTTTAATATGATAGCGACTATTGTCTTCCAGCGAGGCATCGAAATTAATATGAGATGGACAACCACAATTTTTAATGTCAGATAGCGACAGTAAAATAGAGTGTCGGTGTTTTTATAATAGGTACAGTTGCAGTTTTTAAAGCTAACTATAGAAACGCCGTTGCAGCTCTTACAAGCAACATACGACTGTCGTATTTTACAAAGATTGAAGCAAAACGAATTACTCAGAGGAAGCCTTCATAAGCATAGTTTCATTAAATTATGGAGCTAAACGCTAGGAACTAACGCAGGGATCTGTCAAATAACACACCGTTTCCGTGACGTTCCTGGAACAGAATTTTCATCGTCTACCAGAACTGGGCGTAGGCGATGGCGGGCAACCCCTGCGCTGTTGTCCTTGATTGAAATGCAGATAAATGATAGCCACCTCCACAAAACATAACATATTAAAAAGCCTTCCAATTTATTTCTAAATTCTAAAACGCGAACGGTGAAGCCCGTCACTGCGCACAGTATTATATTTTATATATACCTCTTAATTTTGACTTGTAGATTTAATAAAGTCCGTTTCGTCTTTATACACTACTGGCCATTAAAATAGTTACACCAAGAAGAAATGCAGATGATGAACGGGTATTCAGTGGACAAATATATTATACTAGAAATAACATGTGATTACATTTTCACGCAATTTCGGTGCATACATCTTGAGAAATCAGTACCCAGAACAACCACCTCTGTCCGTAATAACGGCCTTGACACGCCTGGGCATTGAGTCAAACAGAGCTTGGATGGCGTGCGCAGGTAGAGCTGCCTGTGCAGCTTCAACACGATACCACAGTTCATCAAGAGTAGTGACTGGCACATTGTGACGAGCCAGTTGCTCGGCCACCATTGACCAGACGTTTTCAATTGGTGAGAGATCCGGCGAATGTGCTGGCCAGGGCACAGTCGACCACTTTTTGTTTTCAGAAAGGCTCGTAGAGGACCTGCACCATGCGGTCGTGCATTATCCTGCTGAAATGTAGGGTTTCGAATGAAGGATAGAGCCACGGTTCGTAACACATCTGAAATGTAACGTCCTCTGTTCATAGTGCCGTCAATGCGAACATGCAGTGACCGAGACGTGTAACCAATGGCACCCCATACCACCACGCCGGGTGATACGCCAGTACGGCGATGACGAATACACGCTTTCAATGTGCGTTCACCGCGATGTCGCCAAACACGGATGCGACCATTATGATGCTTTAAACAGAACCTGGATTCATCCGCAAAAATGACTTGTTATTCGTCCACCTAGGTTCGTCGTTGAGTACAAAATCGCAGGCGCTCTTGTCTGTGATGCAGCGTCAAGGGTAACCGCAGCCATGGTCTTCTAGCTGATAGTCCATACTGCTGCAAACGTCGTCGAACTGTTCGTGCAGATGCTTGTTGTCTTGCAAACGTCCCCATCTGTTAACTCGGGGATCGAGATGTGGCTGCACGATGCGTTACAACCATGCGGATAAGATGCCTGTCATTTCGACTGCTGGTGATAAGAGGCCGTTGGAATCCAGCACGGTGTTCCGTATTACCCTTCTGAACCCACTGATTCCATATTCTGCTAACAGTCATTGGATCTCGACCAACGCGAGCAACATTGTCGCGATACGATAAACCGCAAACGCGATAGGCTACAATCCGACTTTAATCAAAGTCGGAAACGCGATGGTACGCATTTCCCCTCCTTACACGAGGCATCACAACAACGCTTCACCAGGCAACGCCGGTCGACTGCAGTTTGTGTATGAGAAATCGGTTGTAAACTTTCCTCATGTCAGCACGTTGTAGGTGTCGCCACCGGCGCCAGCCTTGTGTGAATGCTCTGATAAGCTAATCATTTGCATATCGCAGCATCTCCTTCCTGCTGGTTAAATTTCGCGTCTGTAGCACGTCATCTTCGTGGTGTAGCAATTTTAATGGCCAATAGTGTATTAAGTAAACTCTGAATGCTGGCAATGTCTGTATACCTCGACGCAATGTCTGAATGACAAAACCACATTAAAAATCCACCTAGGCTGTCAAATTCTTTATACACGGTAATGTTTAGTTTTTCAGGTACTTAATTTCGACACATGTAACTTGAAGAAACAGAGAATTTTACAGCCTGGATGGATATTTAAAATGGTTATATCATTCAGAAAAAAGAGGGCTATTGTAAATTAGTTACACAAAGGTTACCATGATTGTAAAAGGGTAAATAACTTAAAGAAATGTTTAATACGGGACTGAATGCATAATATCTTGAAGATTTTTTTACGGAACTTAAATGTGACTGTCTTTAGTAACAAGGCGAATGTCCCATCTATAATCAGTTTCCTGCCAAATTCTGTGAAGCAAGTCTTAATGTATGATGCTTGCTCACCCCATATCCGAACATTATGTTGATTCACTTCACTCAGGTACGACAGGTGCCTTCGTCAATGGACACAATTTCATAAAGAATATCATCTACATTCTGTGTTTTGTTAAACATTTCTACACAAAACTCAGCTCGTTTTTCTTAGTCACCTTCTCTTAGAGCATGCACCAGTTACAATTTGCGTTTCTGTACTACCTTGTCAAACTGTAACACTATGTTGTTGTTGTGGTCTTCAGTCCTGAGACTGGTTTGATGCAGTTCTCCATGGTACTCTATCCTGTGCAAGCTTCTTCATCTCCCAGTACCTACTGCAACCTACATCCTTCTGAATCTGCTTAGTGTATTCATCTCTTGGTCTCCCTCTACGATTTTTACCCTCCACGCTGCCCTCCAGTACTAAATTGGTGATCCCTTGATGCCTCAGAACATATCCTGCCAACCGATCCCTTCTTCTAGTCAAGTTGTGCCTCAAACTCCTCATCTTCCTAATTCTATTCAATAGCTCCTCATTAGTTATGTGATCTACCCATCTAATCTTCAGCATTCTTCTGTAGCACCATATTTCGAAAGCTTCTGTTCTTGTCTAAACTATTTATCGTCATGTTTCACTTCCATAGATGGCTACACTCCGTACAAATACATTCAGAAACGACTTCCTGACACTTAAATCTATACTCGATGTTAACAAATTTCTCTTCTTCAGAAACGCTTTCCTTGCCATTGCTAGTCTACATTTTATATCCTCTCTACTTCGACCATCATCAGTTATTTTGCTCCCCAAATAGCAAAACTCGTTTACTACTTTACGTGTCTCATTTCCTAATCTAATTCCCTCAACATCACCCGACTTAATTCGACTACTTTCCATTATCCTCGTTTTGCTTTTGTTGATGTTCATCTTATACTCTCCTTTCAAGACACTATCCATTCCGTTCAACTGCTCTTCCAAGTCCTTTGCTGTCTCTGACAGAATTACAATGTCATCGGCGAACCTCAAAGTTTTTATTTCTTCTCCATGGATTTTAATACCTACTCCGAACTTTTCTTTTGTTTCCTTTACTGCTTGCTCAATATACAGATTGAATAGCATCGGGGAGAGGCTGCAACCCTGTCTCACTCCCTTCCCAACCACTGCTTCCCTTTCATGTCCCTCGACTCTTATAACTGCCGTCTGCCTTCTGTACAAACTGTAAATAGCCTGTAACACTAGGCATATTCAATTCTAAGTTACCACATCTCGTCGATTTAACCGGACTACGATGTAAGATCTGCAAACTTGTTCAATTGCTGTATCTGTGGCTGCTGGCCGTTCCTGACACAGCGTCCTATGTGATACACAGACAAGGAGATTGCAAGTGTTCTCGATCTTATTGACATTTCTTCATTTTTTTGTATACTACTTAGTCCGATTGAAAAATTACGTTGAGTAACCAAGGGGAGGAACAGTTGAGTCAACGTAAGCGTCATCACAATGAGATACATGCTACAATGGATTTGTTTTGCAGTGCTTGACTTCCATGAGGCAGAATGCATAGTGATGCAATATTCATTACAACTGCAGCTTTCTCGTTTCTTTTGGCTTCAGAGAGTCCGGTGTGAAAGAACTGAATAAATTCTGCCTCTCCCTGCCTTCGCTACCATCAGATTAGAGGATCTTCATCAGATGATCTCCTGTCCTCCGGACCGTGATGGCGTCAGATTGTTCTTCAGGTGCTGCAGAGATTTTAATTGCTGATTGGAATTAATTGATTACTGAAGAGAACAACGGGGGACTTCAGACCAGTAACAGACAGCTAAAAGAAAAGCGGATATATTCTCATAAACTCATTGAAATGACAAGAAATCTCGATACAAATTGGTCGTAACTAGGAAGTACACAATTTTGGACAGCACAGGCGATTTGCAAGCTTGTTGTGGGCCAAGCTACAAGTGCGTAGGAATGGACAAAACACGAACCTAGATAACGAAAACTGTTCCAGTCAGTAGAGAGAGAGTTTTGATGTCACTTAACAAACATGAACTCCAGGTTTCGAATCACAATCTATGGTAAAGAGTCATGAGCTAAACTCGTTGCGAACACAAAAACAGGTACAAGACAACAAAGGCTACCGAGCTAACTTTGATAAAACCCTGAGGCTGATCTCTCGAAGGCATCTGAATCTCAAACGCCATCGGTTCTGCTTCAAGCGTTCTATCGCGAATAATGTGATAAAAACTGAGCTTAACTCTAGCTGGTGGCTTCCATGGTAGCAGAAAAGAATATTTGAAGTGCCAAATGGCGCATACTACCGCGCGACTGCTGGTCACAACATGAAGTCTACAATGTACGAACTGAGCCTACCAAACACAGCAACGAACTTACACAGAGAGGGCGCTTTCTGCGGTTCTGCAAACTCGGGGCCCCGCATACTGCATACTTCCTCCGAGAGCAAAAGATCCCTGTTGGCAGCATGAGAGGGGCTGGGAATACCAAAGGTCGCTTAGACCTGTTCGGCACAGTTTGGTAGTACTGTGGCGCTGCTAGGGGTCTGGCAGTCGGAGAGGCCGGTGACCCTCCGCGCAACTGTCGTCTTGGCGTGGATTTCTGAAACCAACGGCCACTGAATCTTCTGCACTTCTACTCCATTTTGAGGAGTTTATGAATTAACTGATAGGTGAGCCCAGAAATATGGCCGTTCCCAAAATTTGATAGCCCTGTGCTCAGACAAGCTATCTGTGGTAATTAAACGAATTAAATTCGTCGTCTTTTTAGTCTTTTTAATAAAGACGTATGCAGCCCCGTGGTTATTACCATTGATCTCGTAAACTATAAGGAACCCGAATGTGTGACTCGAACAGCACTTTTAACTTTCTTTTACAGCCTCTCGTTGTGTAGGAGCTGGGATGGACAGCTATAGAGACTTCGACACGTGCTCTAAACATCTCTGGAAAGTCTGTATGTTACACATTCATGGCATTTAGATCCTAGTAAAGTCGGATGTTTCGCAGAAATGGGGCAACTCCAACACTAGAGAAAGCTCTTCTTCGGGTAGTACTGAGCCCGCAGAAGCACCGGGCGAGGTGGCGCAATGGTTACCAATCTGGACTCCCGGTCGGGAGGACGACGGTTCAAACCCACGCTTGACCATCCTGATTTACCAAACTGGACTCCCGTTCGGGAGGACGACGGTTCAAACCCACGTTTGACCATCCTGATTTAGGTTTCCCATGATTTCCATTATATTACTTGAGGCAGATGCCATGATGGTTCCTTTGAAAGGAACGGCCCATTCCCTTCCCAACCTTTACACAGTCCGAGCTTGTGCTCCGTCTCTAATGACCTCGACGTCGGCGGGACGTTAAACCAATCTTCCTTCTTTCCTTCTACAGAAGCCTTGACTGCAGACACAGGACAAACCGTTCCACACAGTTGTCGGACGTTGACCGCTACGTAATAATAATATCAGTGTGTTCTCTGCAAATGGACCTGTGAGGAGTGTAAAGCCTACCGCAGCCATTTATTAATAATGAAAGAGCTCCTTTCTGCATTGAAGCAGGCGGAGGCAGTGTATTAGTTATACCGTCAACACCTTGACCGAACACTACCAAACTGATACTTCAGTATTTCTATGCCTTTAGGATACGCTGATTAAAATTTCATACTTACGTCAGCTTATTTTCAGTACAACGAAAAGGCTATTTCCTACTGACGAAGGATAGTGTGAGCACAGTGTCTTTCGATACCAAAAATTTTTTTTGGAGACAGCGAAACAACATATCAGGAGAACGTGCACGTGCAGTTGACTGCCATCTTTCGTTCTCTGAGGAAGGTCGAATCATTGGCGTGAAAGACACGGGAGTATCATGCAGAGACATCGCACACATATTTGATTGTAGTGGATTGAGTGCAGAAAGTGCGGATAGCAGTGTGAAAAGGACAATAGGCACAGACGCTCCTTGAAGGAATGCGCGAAGAGCAGACTGTAGGACTGGTCGACCAGCTCCAACGAAAATACATCTGACGACGGTTGAAATCTGTACACAAGTTAAAGGCAGAGAACGATTTCGAACCGTCAGGAACAGTTACCGGAAGCTTAGTTGATATCAAGGAAATCACAGACTAGCACTCTCCAGAATTAATGTCAACTTGGACAGCGAGTAGTATTCTGTGGTGTTCGACAATGAGTCTATTATCTGTTAGTGCTGTTCGGATCGACGCTAACGTTTATGGTGATAGCTTGCTACGCGTCATAGGAGGCAGTGTTTTTCGAGACTCATATCTCTCCAGCTTATGGAACCATGATGTTTATAGCTATTGAGTATGACGGTAGGACTCATTCGAAAATTTTTAAAAGGAGACTGAATGCTGGCAGGTTTGTCGCAAGAACAATTAATCTTGTTGTCAGTACACTTCGTGACCGTGCACCACCACACTTTCTTTCAGATGTTGGTGAGCAACTCAATGCATCAGCGATGGATTAAAAGTGCTCCCCATCACCTGACTAAACTCCATATAGTTCTTTTAACTGTTTACTACCTGCCACAGCGATGAAGAGGAAGTCGAGACCAACAATTTGATGTGGGACACTTGTGCTCTATGAGATGGGGAAACGACCTCTAGGTGTGCTATGAAACCCACCAACGCTACAGCGCATGCGTGCCGCGCGCTATTTTGAATATCCTGTCGCCCTCTTACGCCACCGGCTTAGTCGGTCAGATTTTTTAAATTTGTATTAGCAATTTAAAAATTTTCCTGTGAGGGCAATGAAACGAAAAAAAGATTTTTGTAAACTTCACGCAATAAATTCATTACCTTTACAATTCAGTCTAAACTTCACCATTAAAAGCACAGTAGTCTCGTAGTGAGAATGCCAGTGGAACAAACGATTTTATTGACAATTTCACACTGTTAAAATTCACACATTTTTAGGTAAAATTTATACAAATGTCAGTTTTACAATTTTTAAATGTAAGGACAAAGTATGTTTAATATTCCAGATAGATTCAACTTACATTTACCAAGAAAAAATAAACATAACACTCAAAACAGCATTTTCTACCAAGGAATAAAACTGCACAATAAATTACAAAAAGTGATTAAAGAAATTGCAAAAATACACTTATTTAAAAAGGCAGCTAAAAAGTACCTGTTACGCAATACATTTAATACATTGAAGGATTACTTAGATAAAACATTTCTTAGATAAAAATATGTTGTACAAAATAAATATTAACAATAATAATGATTATAAAACGTCTATCATTCCACATAACACCTTCACTTTATGTTTTTTTCCTTCTTTTTTTTCCTTTCGAAAAATACTTACCCCCAAGCTATGCATAAGACAATACTAACACCTCTTTCTCTTTATGAACACAACATCTCACTCATTATGGAAGGATGCTGACTCAGTTTTTCAGAATAACAGATGGGAAGTTCAGGTACAGAAAAGGCCCAGAGATCACCAGTGTGTGTGTGTGTGTGTGTGTGTGTGTGTGTGTATAGTGAGTGAAGTGTTATGACACAATGTGCGTGTAGTATGTGCAGTTAATGATAGTGAAATATGAGTGGACAGTGTGGCATTACATTATTTAAAGTAAGTACTGAATACCAGGAGTAAATCTAATGATTGTCTGTAGAAGTCTGTAAATATATGCGTACACAAATTAGCTTATTTCAAATTGGTCTAAACTTGTAAATACTTTGACATGTCCTATATCCTTGTAAAAAGAGATCCACGGATGAATAAAGCTACTACTACTACTACTACTACTACTATTTTAGCAAGAAAAAGAAATGAGCTTCAAACGGTTACGACCAAGTCCATGGCGTAGGAGGGTAAGAGGGTGTTCAAAACTCTGCACTGCATTCATGAACAGTACGCCAGTCTGAAATTGCTTTTGTTGTGAGCAGACGAAACTACTTCGGTCTGACCATAACTGTGGATTCTTTGATTACTCGATGACGTTGCACAGCTCACTCAGTGTGCATATCAGGAACTGTAGCTCATGAAATATTAATTCACTTTATTGCATCAATGAATAACTGATTTACTTTTTACTTACTTCTTTTCCACAGCAGTACCTGATAATCTGTAACGGTCATTGACTAGCAAAGCATCACTTCATGCACTAATTCACAAATTGTTCTATCGACGTCCATTGTTCCACATTTGCTAAAGTATAATTTCATAAGAAACTACAACAAGTAGTTGGTCGTCCACTATGATGTTGACTCTTTCAGATGAGGTCGCGAAATGGGGACAGTGCTCTTCCAAACTTGGCTCTACAATGACCTCAGTCCGAGGGCGTTGCAGTGCATGGAGGAGACGTGATATTTAAGAGCGCCTCCCATATGATGCAATGAGCTCTCTCTAATGCCTGTGTTACCGATTTGCGTTCCCGTCTTTAGTGTGGCACCGCGATCTCCGGACGATATCACAGGCTGCATACTTGATAGACAACAGGATAATGCGAGAGCCCTCATTGTAGTTCACACGACAAATAGCATGAGTAATGTACAGATCCTCCACTGTCCTGTCTGCTGCCATGACCTGTCGCCCATAGAGCATGTGTGGGATGTAACGGGGAGACGTATACTTCGATACCAGCCCTTAGTCTTCATGAACTAATGCAGCATGTAATTAAGACATGGAAGGAAACTTGTCAAGATGACAGTCGGAAGCAGTCTGCTTCCATGTCATAACGAATACCAGAGTATATGAAATGTATTAGCAGTTGCAAACGCGAACAAATATCAGCTGCATAATGGAGTGATGGCAATGTAAATTTGTGCCGGACTGGGACTCGAACCCAGATTTCTCGCTTACCGCGAAAGATAACCTTATCGTTAGGCTATCAGAGCACGCCTCACGGCCAGACCTAGATTTCCATAAGTGTCATCACGTGTCTGCAACATTCAGTCGTACAGCTATTAAGTATGTTCCCGTACAGGAACAATGTTGACCGATGTCGACGAATATTCAAGAAAGGCAGTAGGAGTAATCCACTAAATTACCGTCCCATATCGTAAAAGTTGATATGCAGCATGATTTTAGAACACATTTTGTGTTCGAACATCATGAATTACCTCGAACGAAGCGGTCTATTGATACACAGTCAACATGGGGTTAGAAAACATCGTTCCTTTAAAACACAACTAACTCTTTATTTACATGAAGTGCTGAGTGCTATTGATAAGGGATTTCAGATCGATTCCGTGTTCCTGGATTTGCGGGAGGCTTTTGACACTGTACCACACAAGCGGCTCGTAGTAAAATTGCGTGCTTATGGAATATCGTCTCAGTTATGTGACTGGGTTTGCGATTTCCTGCCAGAGAGGTCACAGTTCGTAGTAATTGACAGAAAGTTATCGATTAAAACGGAAGTGATTTCTGGCGTTCCCCAAAGTAGTGTTATAGCCCCTTTGCTGTACCTTATCTATATAACCGATTTAGGAGACAATCTGAGCAGCCCTCTTCGGTTGTTTGCAGATGATGCTGTCGTTTGTCGACTAATAAAGTCATCAGAAGATCAAAACAAACTGCAAAACGATTTAGAAAAAATATCTGAATGGTGCGAAAAGTGGCAGTTGACCCTAAATAACGAAAAGTGTGAGGTCATCCACATTAATGCTAAAAGGAACTCGTTAAACTTCGGTTACACGATAAATCAGTCTAATTTAAAAGTCGCGAATTCAACTAAATTCCTAAGTATTACAATTGCGAACAACTTAAATTGGAAAGAACACATGGAAAATGTTCTGGGGAAGGCTAACCAAAGGCTGCGTTTTATTGGCAGGACACTTAGAAAATGTAACAGACCTACTAAGGAGACTGCCTACACTACGCTTGTCCGTCCTCTTTTAGAATACTGCTGTGCGGTGTGGGATCCTTACCAGGTAGGACTAAGGGAGTACATCGAAAAAGTTCAAAAAAGGCAGCACGTTTTGTATTATCGCGAAATATGGGAGAGAGTATCACAGAAATGTTACAGAATTTGGGCTGGAAATCATTAAAAGAAAGACGTTTTTCGTTGCGACAGAATCTTGTCACGAAATTCCAATCACCAACTTTCTCCTCCGAATGCGAAAATATTTTGTTGACACCGACCTAGACAGGACGGAACGATCACCACGATAAAATAAGGGAAATCAGAGCTCGTACGGAAAGATATAGATGTTCATTCTTTCCGCGCGATATAAGAGATTGGAATAATGGAGAATTATGAAGGGGGTTCGATGAACCCTTTGCCAGGCACTTGAATGTGATTTGTGGAGTATCCATGTAGATGTAGATGTAGATGTAGCTGTGGATGAATAAATACGATATTGCAGTTCCTGTATACATAATGGATGTACGAATGCAAGCTATGGACATATGGTAGACGACATATGGAAGTTTGGTCTGGCCATGAGGCTTTCTCGTCTACCCAAATGGAAAAGCTACCGCTCGTAATAAGTGAAAAATTCGGGTTCGAGTCCCGGTCTCTGGCACAAATTTTCATTGCCTTCATTCCATTATACAGCTGACGCTTATTAATATTCGCGCTACGAATACATTTCATGTATTACATAACGGCTGTAGTCGCTGCAGTGCCTATCCCTTCAGACGTACAAGCATCTCCGAAGGAAAATTGCATAGTATTTCTGAACAACAAAGCTCTGCAATATGGAATACCAGATTGTATTCATGTCCGTGGGGACGACACGTCAAACTGACGACGATGGAAAAATCATTTAATAACTAATGTTAGACGAAAATCGCCGCAAAGATTTATAAATTTCAAGCTGTTGCTTCTTTGTCCCTTTCCATTTCAAGCAGTACAGGACAAATCTTACACACAGCTATCAAAATGCTTGCGGCAAAGTAATAATTCCAATATTGTAGCCGACACAAATGCCCAGTTGATTTATTAAATAGAATAATACCCAATTTTCTTTCCCATGCGATTCCGTGCTCTGTTTCTAATAACTTTGTGGTCGACTGGACGTTAAGGTCACCCCTTCACGCCTTCCTTTTTCAACACTCCAACCACCAAGTACGTTCGTTAGTGGACTGTCCAGTAGGAAGGTGCAAAAATCGACTGTAACTTTTCTCACGATTTCTTACCAGGGCAGGCGCTAAGGGGAAGAAAAAGGTTTATCCCAAGCGAAATCGCACCAGACGGACCAATTAGCAGATATTCGAGCCGTCTATCGGCGAGATTTGCTCTGGCTCGCCTATCGCTGCGAGACGCTTATCGCAGCCCTTTAAGGAAGCTCGCCGCCGACATTATGGGGACGACTCCGGTCCGCCGCGTCTCCGCATTCCAAATGAGCCCGCTGCCCCCGCCGCCGCCGCCGCCGACGACGGCGCCTTGCTATCTGCGCAGGCGCCAATTAGCGGGCAGTCAGCGCCGCGCCGCCCACGGCACGCGGTCTTATGCTGTGCCCGCGACGCGAGATCTTATCGCTTGCCGTCTCCAGGGAGCACACTCCCTCCCCGTGCCAAAGTGTAGCTGCGGCCGAGTTCGCAAGGAATCGAATATCGAACGGTAAAGCATCATAGTTACTAAATGTCCCTGGCCCTGCGGACGTGTAGCGATTACGCTATTTCTCATTCCCAGTGAGGCATGGATTTAGCTATAATTGGGCCTCTGTGTTCCAAAATATTTCCGCGGTTCCAGACAACAGCTTACTGTCGCTATTTATAGCACAGCGTTAAGTCAGGCGATAAAATATTACATCCTGATCCAGTGTATCCTAATTCTTGCTCCTTTTTATTGATTTATTCCAGTAAAACACTAAAACACAATATAATCTTATAACTGCAAACGAGTGTTAGTGACTGAGAGAATTTCACGCTTTGTGAGTCCAATGTTGAGCATTCGGAACTGTCCTGTCATCTGCTACACACAAGCCTTCCATGTCACACGGTTCGCTCAGGTTACTGAAAACAAGCAAGTGTCAAGAGTCCTGCCTTGCCCATCATTCACAAAGTTCATCATTATTGATAGACCACGCCTTGAAACTGGTATTCCACTTTATCATTCCTGTTATCGATCTGTTGAGGGCCTTCCCAGTCCTCTATTGAAGATAGCTGCCTGGTGGTTGCTTCTCTTTGGCTGTCCATAATCCGTAGGAGCACTTTGTTCTGTACATTCCAGTTCAGCGGGCTTCTCATTAAGTTCGATTTTGTGCTATTGTAAGGAGGAAGCTTCTATAAGCATGAGTTCCAAACGATGGTATTTGGAGTGCAGACTGTGATTTAAGTTGCGTCCTTTCCGGGTCATTTTCAGAGTTCATCTTATTTCTTTATGACGCAAGTGGAATGCATACAAGTGATTTTTAACCAGATTCGGCTTCAAGTGGTCGTTGCCTTACTGTCATAAGAGATAAAGCAGATATTAGCTTGAACTCTGCTGCTTCAAGCGTCGCTTCTTGACCAGCGACGGTTGTGCCATTGCATAGATCAAGTACAGGCTTCCAGTTTTGATTGGCTGATCATTTACAAATATGTGGCATAATGTCGCACTACCTTCGGGTAGCATTCGCTATCGGTTCTTTTTCTCATTAACAGCGCCGAAAGCCTCGTCAAATGGTTCAAATGGCTCTGAGCACTATGGGACTCAGCAGCTGAGGTCATAAGTCCCCTATAACTTAGAACTACTTAAACCTAACTAACCTAAGGACATCACACACATCCAAGCCCGAGGCAGGATTCGAACCTGCGACCGTAGCAGTCGCGCGGTTCCATAATGCAGCGCCTAGAACCGCTCGGCCACCGTGGCCGGCAAAAAGCCTCGTCTGTTCTACAACAGACATCGTACACATTGCGTCAGTCAGTGATCCTTAATTGCTTCCTAAGGATTCTTTGTTAGTTACTTATTATTCACAGTATGATAAGCAGCTGCGAAATCGATAAAGAATCTCCTGCAACCTACTTCCTGTCATACCATTCAAGGACGTGCTCAGTTAGTAGGTTAAGGAATAATCATGTCTCAGATCAGGGAAGTCATGTACTAGTCAGTTACTTAATCTAATTCCTTGTCCTAACTGCAGGGAAATGTGTTTGGTTCTTCGCTGTTCACGATCCCGATTAATGTCTTATAATTTATATTAAATTATTTATAATTTTAATAGTGTGGTAGGAAAGATTGTTTTAAATATTGCTGAGAATACACCAACGAAATCCTATCGGTTTCAAGTCTGAGCCCACTCTCAGTTTTTTCGTGTCTGACGACCGTACATTTAAAACACACAAAGTATATTTGGCACTTTTTGTCAACGCCTCAAATATTGTAATCAATAAAGCTTTCTCCAAGTAGTTACCTACAGCCGATAAATATGTGGAAAAAATCATTTTTGTGCCAACAGCTGTACAGTTTTAATTATTCTCTACCGCTTTCGATACTGGCTACCATCTTCACAGGAGATACCGATACGCACAAACCAGGGTAATACAATTACGTGATTTCCTACAATCTTATGTTGTACCTCCTGTGAAGATGGTAGCCAGTGCCGAAAGCGGTAGGGAATAAATATAATAGTGCAGCTGTTGACACAAAAAATGATTTTTTCGTGTTATAATTAATCCTGTTTTAAACTAGAGTAAACTCATTCCCGCTGAACAAACGATACAGCCATCATCAACCCGAATATTGGTTTGGAAACCACACTGTTTTACATAGCGTGTCTTATTCGAGGTGGTATGCCATTGCCTTCCGCCGAAACTTGACCTCACTTACCTAGAGTTTTACAGGGGCCCACAGTTTATAGTGGATTCAGAACCACGGTGCAACTCGGCATTTTGTACATCATCAGATATTGGCGGAGTTGAGAGAAGTGACAAGTGACAGATAAAAATCTTAGGACTGAGCAGGGATGGAACCAGAGAATTTTGTAGCCGTAAACGAAGGCTGAGCCGCCGAGCCACATACAACTGTAAGTAGGCTGTTTATGTTTTCTTTATGTAAGTAGGCTGTTTATGTTTTCTTATTGGCAAAGTTACGTAGCGCTCTATATGAAAATCACTGGCTGTGCTGTGTGCAGTCTGTGGCTAGTTTGCATTGTTGTCTGCCATTGTAGTGTTGGGCAGAGGCAGCTGGAAGTGAACAGCGCGTAGCGTTGCGCAGTTAGAGGTGAGCCGCCAGCAGTGGTGGATGTGTGGAAGGAAATGGCGGAGTTTTGAAATTACATATGTTATGACTTGTGATGATATTAAGGTAAATACATTGTTTGTTCTCTATTAATATTTTTCATTTGCTAACTATCCCTATCAGTAGTTAGTACCTTCTGTAGTTTGAATCTTTTATTTAGCTGGTAGTAGTGGCGCTCGCTGTATTGCAGTAGTTCGAGTAATGAAGATTTTTGTGAGGTAAGTGATTTCTGAAAGGTATAGTTTAATGTTACTCAGGGATCTTTGATAGTCAGATTGCGTTGCGCTAAAAAATATTGTGTCAGTTTAACCGCAGTCGTGTATAATTGTTCTAAGGGGACGTTTCATATGTCGACCCTTAGCCTAGGATACCTCATTGGAGTCTTCTGATTTTTTTCTTATAGTTGTGTAATTAGTGTAGCTTTTGTTTACTGCTAGCGCGTAATTATAGAGAGAATTTCCTTGGTAGTTGTGGTTTTTCATTGTTGCACAGTAAAACAGTTGTGGCATGCATGTAGATTTGCACCAAGTATTTCGCAGCTGCGCTTGCAATTAACTAGATATTATTTTCAGTTCTATGTTAATGTGTTCTCTTATTTTTGCTCTAAAAATTGTACTTTTCTGTGTTGTCGTGTGAAATATTGTGACAATAATGGCGTGTGAAAAACGTAACACTAGGCTCCAAAGTAAACTGAGAAATGACAGTGAAGACGAAAGTAGTGTGTTAGCGCCACCATGTAATGAATTAGCTGATGTTCAACATAGTAATTTGGTAATTGTACATAGGGAAATGGAGTGGGTGGCAAACAATGGCGTAGGCAGTGAAACAATTAGTGAACAGGGAAGCATTATCGATCGATCGGTCGGCAACAGCTCGCCTCAGGTACCCGAAATGACAGGACACAATCTTGCAAATACTGTAGATTCTGGTTTTGCGTCCTCACCCTTTTCTCAAATAAGTCAAGACACATTTTCTGCTATTCAAACTGCGAATATTGCCGGTTCAAATGCGTTGCCGAATAGCACTGAGGAACATGTTTCAGACACCAGTGCACTGTTATTACAGTTAATGCAACAAATGGGACAAAGGCTACAAAAGTTAGACACAACGCTTGAACAAAATCAGAAACAAATGGAACAAAATCAGAGACAAACACAGCAAAAGCTTCAAAAGTTAGACACAATGGAACAAAATCTTCAAAAGTTAGACACAATGGAACAAAATCTTCAGAAGTTAGACACCACACTTGAACAAACACGTGAAGATTTAACTACTGAGTTACATAACATCGAATCGAAATGTCAAAAAGTCTGTAATGACGTAAAAACACATATTTGTGAGCATTTCCAACCTATTTTTTCGCGTCATGAAAATGCATTACAGAATCACGAAGCAGCCATAAAAGAACTGCAAACTATTGTTCATGAAAATCATGAGACCTTGCAAGCTAAAATTGACTCAGTTGCATCTACCGATTCGGTTACACAACTTGCAAAAACTCAGGAAAACTTAAAGGACACAGTAGATACCCTGAAAATTGGTTCAGAAAGACACATGGAGGAAATAAGTACACTATCGGAGAAAGTAGCCGAACTTTCGGATCAGGTCACTAACTTATCTATAAAGGTAGATGATGATCTGAATAACACAAGACCCGTAGCCTTCACTGACATAGAAGTGTATGAACAAATAAGAAAATTCAAACAAAATCAAAATCAAATCAATACACAGTACAAAAGAGAAATCCGGGATGTACAAGATCAGTTGACGCAGGTGATACAAGAATTACGTATTTCAGAGGACACTCGCTCTCCAACACGGAAAGAGGAACTTAGAAATACGGAAAAGCCACAAAATAATAACACAGGGCATTTCGGTAATTATGAAAGGAATTGGCAAGGTGGACCGAATTTTGAGATGGAACCGCCGACACGACGTAACAATGAGCGATATGCTACTCGCCGACACGATGACTTTGACTATAAGCTGTTCATTACTACACGTAAATTCAAAACATTTAAGAATTCTGCCAACGACATTCATCCACAAGCGTGGCTCCATCAATTCTCTCATTGTTTTCCTCCCAACTGGTCATTAGAACACAGATTAGAATTTATGTGTGGCTACTTGGAGAATGAACCAGCTGTAAGAATGCAATCGGTCATTCACGATTGTCACAGTGAAGGAGAATTTTACCATGCGTTCCTCTCAGCATATTGGTCACAAGCTACACAAGACCGAGTAAAACATAGCATCATGATGATGAAACACTTTGAACAATCTGAATTTTCCAGTCTTGTCAAATATTTTGAAGACATGTTGCACAAGAATCAGTACCTTATAAAATAAATAAAATAAATAAAATATTATTTAAATATTAATTTTTCTATCTGTATGATGGTGATTGTGATTGTAATTGTAATAAATATTTGCTTATCTGGAACGTGGACATTTAATTATTCGGTATCAGATGCTTGACAATGGCTTTCTCGTAAAGGCAATGTTACTCGTAGTTGACCGTGAAATAAAACTGAAATAATCGGACTTCGTAAATAAATCGTTTCCAAAGACTGCTGCGGTAGGTGCGGACTCATAATCTAAATCTCAATATTTCAATAATTTGCCAGCCATGCCAATACGTCGTACAGAGGTGATTGTCTACTAAACATAAAAAAGTTACACAGTTAGTTAAATCAGATATATTCAATGAATAAGCCTACAGTTCATAATCCTACTTACTTTTACAAATATAAATTCTTTACAGAATCGAGTGCCTAGTCTGGTTGCAACTCGCAGTATTCTTCTATAACATGAAATATGGCGGTGTGCCAGACAATAGAATAAAATACGTGCTTCTCGCACCACTTCTACCAGAACTCTCTCCTTTCTTAATCAAACATAAGAGTAACGTAATTGTGCTTTTGTTTTATCAGCGACACAGCGCTGCAGTTGTGTGCCATAGGCTTTATTTATTTGTCACTGATTATTTATTTAATTAATATTTCGCGTTTCCGAGGAAACTCACGCTCGGCATGCAAATGTGCCTTTATATTGCCCCCTGAATTGCGAGGCGAAAGGACACACCTGCAGGCGAGCAATTCACCTAAAGGCACAAGAAAATCTAAGTTATCTACAACTATTTACATGACTTACATTATACACATTATATACAAAATTTGAATGACACGGGTGCGCCGTAAAAGTTCTTATGTTGGCAGATAGAGTGCGCGCATGCGCAGAAGCGTCCTTGTGACTCCGGCACTGCCGTTATATCGTACAGTTAGATCACGCGGCACAGTATTGCAGTTCATATTGTTCGTGTGCGCGCGTTTCTCAGTCGTTGCACAAAGAAAATATTCAACCAAGATTACATATGAAGACTACATTCTATGACAGGTAACTTAGTTTTAAATTTACAATATTTGTTATAACACAATACAACTTAGATTGTTGAATGTTCTTAGTTACATAGTATTGTTTTGAAATACTTCAAAGAAAAATGTCCATATGTTTCAGGTGCGTTGACCTATACACATCGTGTCGTTATTACAGTTCATATTCATCTGCTGCACAATAATTTTTTTAACAGGTTAGTATCGTCGTGGTAAAGTTTTTTTTTTGATCACAGTAACATCGTTGTATAACAACGTGATTAATACATAAGCGTGTCCATTTCCCATTTCCATTATAGTCGTTGTGATGCAGTTCGTTGTGACTAAAGGCATTGCTCATTACAGATCAGACGTGACCCGTCGAGTAATTGGTCCACGTGCAGTTAGTTTTTTTTTTTTACATTCCGTGGAAGCTTGGTTGCAGAACCTCGGACGGCACATAGCTGGCGTCGATCCTTGGACAGTCCAGGTAAGAGTGTCCGTCACATTTCGAGAACATTTCATTCCCTGAAGTTCCAACCAAAATTCTTCCACCCGTCGTGTTGTTTTCTGGACAGGCACTTTGTGTCCATTTCTGGACAGGCACTTTGTGTCTAATCCAGTTAACATCTTGAAGTTAGGTACTGTAGTAATGTCACTAGACGATGCACGAATTATGCCCTTCACATTTTCAGTTTTTTGCTGAATATAGCTCACCTAAATGTTCGTAGTTATTAATCAAAGAAATCATTCATCGCGTTTACATAGATACGCTGCATAATGAATGGCATTAACCGTTTCTTTCACATAGGTTTCTGCGTAGTTGCAGAGTTAGTAATGTTTGTTAATGTCCGTGAACAGAGGTTCACTATGCAATGTCTTTTTGGCACTCGTTTTGTTCAAATTTTTTTTTTTACATAGTAACAGTTACATGATACATCAGTTAAAAAAATAAGTAATTATAAATACACACGTCACATATTTTCTTAGCATAAACATAATACAGTTGCACGTAAACATGTTTGCATCATCATTACATAGCTATAGGTTATTACATTGTGTCACGTGATGTCATCTGAAATTAAGATAGGTTAGACACAACATTCATTACATCAGTAGGCAAGACCAGGCGTTTTCACTACTCAATAAATATTCAAAATAGTAAGAGAGAAAAAATGTTCGATTCCTCGCGTTTTATGCGTGTGTGTAGAGTGTCTGTGTGGCCTGGACTACTGATAGATGCTTTTCGTGTTGAGAGATGTGCGTCTAATCTATTTCTCAAAGTAAAAGATCGCTTCACAGATGACGTCTGTCGGTTCGTCAGGTGTCATACCAAGTCAGTGGTACCTACAATAACAAATGTTCCGTGAAAAATTAATATATCATTCACTGCTACGTAATCATAAATTTTATTTTGATATTCCGTCTTCCAGGTGGTGGCGCGCGCTGAAAGAAGAGTTCTTCTGCCTTCAACTGCGACTCTGGAACCGCTGAAATGAAAATTTCTACACTACTTATTATCTGTGTTGTAACAACAGAGTTTTTCGAGTTGCTTAGCAATATTTCGATGGGTATGACTTTGACATTATTCAGCATGAAATGCTCTAAGATCTCGGTGTGCGTATTTTTCTAAAATTCGTTGAAGTGTGTCAACGTGTTCCTTCCAAGACTGTGTAGCTATCAGTATATCATCTACATAGTGTGTGACTGTCTCAACTAAATCGTCGCCAAGCACGGTATCCAGGGCTGTAATGAATACCCCAGAGCTGACATTCAGTCCGAAAGGTAGAACACAAAACTGATAGTTTCGCCCCCCGAACATAAATGCAGTATATTTCCGTGAATCAGGAGTGATACCCACCTGCCAAAACGAATTAGCGAGATCTATTGTGGAAAAATATTTTGCATCTAGAAATTTCTGTAATTGCTCTTCTAAATTTTCGGGTTTTGTGTGAACCGGTAAAATTATTTCATTAATTGCTCATGCATCTAACACTAACCTAATGCTTCCATTTGATTTTTTGACAACAAGTAGAGGACTACAATAAGGTGAGGTGGATGGTTCAATGACCTTCCAGTCTAACATTTGTTTTAATTCTTGCCACACAGCAGGTCGTTGAGATAACGGTACGTTATATGTCTTGTGGTAGAAGATTTTGTGAGGCTTAACTTCAATCTTGTACACATACGTGTTGATAACACCTAATCGTTTGGTAAAAACTTGTAAATATTTGGATAACACTTCCTGTAGTTTTATACGTTCATGTACACTGAGAGCTGTAGCTTCACTTATCTTATGATCAAGCAATGTTTTCAAGTCCATTAGCTCTGTGTCAGGTGAGTGTGTTTGCATGTCTTGAATGTCATTGTCAAGTACTAACTGAACCTTGTACCCTGTACAGTGTTTGTCATGCTTTAGAGTTCTCCTGTCCAAATCAATAATAATTACACTGCCTTTATCATTTAAAATACATTTACCTTTGGAGAAGTCTATAATAGAGTCCTTCTCGCTCATAATATCTATTCCTAATATGCAATTTGTCACAAGGTTTTGTACAACCAGGAATGGCCATTGTATGGTTCCATTACCTATTTTAATGTTTACAAAAACTTGCTTCGTAGCCCTACATGACTTATTACCTAGTGCAGTAGTTATTTTACAGTTTTGAGCAGGAAACTCAGGCACAGGTTCCAATTCACACATCTTTTTATAGAAATTAAAAGACAAAACGCTCACAGCTGCACCTGCATCTAGGATAATAGTAGTTGGAATCCCACCTACTACACCAGTAGCAGATGCTAAAACAATTTCATTTGTGTTTGAACGACATTGTGTACTGTCTTGTAAAAGTTCATCTGATATATTCTCATTGTGGTTGTATCTTATAAATAAAACAGGTAATTTTTGTTTAGAATTATTCGGCATATCATTATTCTGTTGTTCAAGTGTGGTGTCAAATAACTGATTAACATTGCAGTCGCCCCGCAAGAATTCTTCAGCCACGACCTGGGGCATAGAAGTGACTGTTTCTAGTTTGTCGGATTAGCATTTGTACTAGGTACTGACACAGATTGATGTTGTGCATCAGGTGTCATTTCTATTATATTCACATTCGGATATTGCCTATTATGATCTCCAAACTTTTGCGGTTGTTGTTGCTGTTGCGCATTATAACTTACCTGTCGGTCGTAAGGTATGCTCCAATTTTGTCCTGGTGGCTGCTGTGGTAAAGCAGAGTTTGAATGGAAGTACTGATCGTTACGAGTCCAACCTTGATGCTCTCTTGGCTCGTAGTTATTATTATTTCTATTTCTGTTTGTGTTTTTGTTGTTGCCTTTGTATCCGTTGTTACCATTGTAGTTATTACCGCGGTACCTTTTGTATGGATTGCCGCATGAAGTGTTATTACTGTTGTAACTATTGTTTGTATTGGAATACGCGTGTTGATTTTGATTTTCGTATTGAAACGGCATGTGAGTTTGCTGTTTTTGCTGTACCGCGTATCCAACTGTGGGCGCGCCAGAATTGAGTTGGCAAGCCTGCATGTTTTGCATACCACTAGTGTAAACATTGTGGCAGCTGTTTGGCCGCGCGAAGCGCTGATCTTCAAGTAACATGTCAACCGAATCTAAGGCTGTTAAAAAATAATCTGAATCGTCATCCGGGATATGTAGGAGTTTTTCTTTAATGTTGAAAGGCAATTTGGCCTTCAACGCACGGAGTATATCACGCGTTGCGACTGGTTCGTCTAAAAGGTGTCCCATGTTCAAGTATTTTTCAAAATATCTGCGTAAGTTGCCATTTTTACTGTTAAAAGTTTCAGGTTCTAAAATTTGTCTTCTGAGTCGCTCCTGGACGGATTGCGACCAGAATTTGTTCAGAAAAGCACGCTCAAACTCACTGTACGTGGTACATACGTCAGCTTGACTGTATGCCCAGACAGCTGCATCGCCTTGGATGTAACCGACAATATATGAAATCTTTTTCCGGTCACTCCAAGTGCGTGGAAATGCGTTACTAAAAGATTTAAGAAAAATCACCGGATGAATGGTTCGTTTTTCTGGGATAAAAATCTGAAATTGCCTGTGTTTCATTAAGCTTTCTTCTTCCTTCGTATTGTGATATGGATTTATTCCACTGTAATTACTGGTATGTTCAGCTGGCGAGTAATTACGATAATGTTGCTGTGGTTTACCATGATAATAGCTTGTGTTTGTGTTTGCACATCGTGGTATGTGTTGTAGTCGTGGTGTGTTTTGTTCTTGTGTGTTTGTCGTGTGCGGTATGTGTGTGTCATACTCGAATGTATATTGGTTCCTGAACTGTGCATTTTGACTGATATTTTCGTTACATTCAGACTGTGGTCGATCGGTGAATTGTCTCATGGGTGCAGTGACGGATTGTACTGCGTCACTGATCAGCTGTTTGTTATTAGTAATGTATTGCGCTACGGAGTCGTGCACAATTGTTGGTAAATTTTCACGTAAGCATCTATCAAAATGTTTGTCTTTGTTCACTACCCAATCATGAAATTCTTTATTAATATTTTGAAAATGAGCTGTGGCATCAGATTGTAAGATGTCAGTCAGGTGTTGTTCAACATTGTCAAATTTATTCTGTACGTCAGTAATTCGTTTTTCAAGGTTGTCATGTACTGAAGGATATGTTTGAATTTGTTCAGTAAGAACTTCACACGTGACATTAAGGTTTTTTACTTGTGTCTGTAAAAGTGCTACGTCAGTTGTAGTCTTTTCTTGTCTCGTATTAAGCTGGGAAAATTTAGTACTGAGTTCAGTCATCTGTTTGGTCAGTGTGGCGTCTATAAGTTCCACACGTTTACATAAAGTGTCATTACCTGTCTTGAGTGCTATGCGGTCAGATTTAATTGCGTCATTTTGTGTCTGTAAGGTTGCCATGTTTTCGGCGTTTTGTTTCATTAGCATTTGTAACATGTCGGCAATGTTTACTGTTTGCAAGGTCTGTGCCCCCGTCGCGTCATTAGACGTGACGTCATGCATCAACATGGGCTCTGACTGAGACTTTGAAATTTTTGTAGTGGACGGCCTATTGCCAAAATTTCCGTCAACACTTGCGTCAATGTTTGATAAATCGTCACTACCGGTTGCTGTCGTAAAGTCATTTTCTAACATTTGTCTCTCGTCCGAGTCGGATTGCGTCTGAATAGTACGTCTTTGCTGTTCCATTTTTGCGTATTGATTTCTAGTTATTACCATGCCACACGTGATATATGTTTCAAGAAAATATTTGACACTGATTTTAAAATAAAATGCAGTTGAGCATGAATCGCTCGTAGCAACAATGGCTGTCTGTTAATTTAAAAATATAAACTGAATTTGAGATTATTGGTAATGGCTGCTGTCCATGTTACTACGTATCGTACAGAAGTCGGCCATATTGTACACTCGTGTATTGGTATTGTTGCATACGTTATTGTTTAAGGAAAAGTACTGAGAATGAAATTTATCACTGAAAACTGTTATGCACGAAAGAAACACTACAGAATCTACTGAAAAGCTAATACACTGAATTATACGTCTGGTCAAGCCTGCTAATGCAAAGATGCTGCGTCTTACCTTATTTTGCTGGAAGTTTCATTGCGTCTTCCCGCAAAATTTTAGAATTGGAAAATATCTTCAAATTTTTTTTTTGTTATCTCTCATACATTCACGTCCAGGTCCAGAAAGTTGATTTTTCACATGAAACAAAGAGAACAATGTAACAAATGACAAAATAACAAGTCCTGTCACGGTCGCCAATATAAAATAAATAAAATAAATAAAATATTATTTAAATATTAATTTTTCTATCTGTATGATGGTGATTGTGATTGTAATTGTAATAAATATTTGCTTATCTGGAACGTGGAAGTTTAATTATTCGGTATCAGACGCTTGACAATGGCTTTCTCGTAAAGGCAATGTTACTCGTAGTTGACCGTGAAATAAAACTGAAATAATCGGACTTCGTAAATAAATCGTTTCCAAAGACTGCTGCGGTAGGTGCGGACTCATAATCTAAATCTCAATATTTCAATAATTTGCCAGCCATGCCAATACGTCGTACAGAGGTGATTGTCTACTAAACATAAAAAAGTTACACAGTTAGTTAAATCAGATATATTCAATGAATAAGCCTACAGTTCATAATCCTACTTACTTTTATAAATATAAATTCTTTACAGAATCGAGTGCCTAGTCTGGTTGCAACTCGCAGTATTCTTCTATAACATGAAATATGGCGGTGTGCCAGACAATAGAATAAAATACGTGCTTCTCGCACCACTTCTACCAGAACTCTCTCCTTTCTTAATCAAACATAAGAGTAACGTAATTGTGCTTTTGTTTTATCAGCAACACAGCGCTGCAGTTGTGTGCCATAGGCTTTATTTATTTGTCACTGATTATTTATTTAATTAATATTTCGCGTTTCCGAGGAAACTCACGCTCGGCATGCAAATGTGCCTTTATAACCTGTCAAAACCATACAGCCCCTCAGAACTCATCCGCATTTGCTTAATCAAATTACCTGAACATTTACGGCATATTATTTTAGCAGGACGTTGCAAAGACGACATTGAAGCTTTTCAGGGACTCTTACAAGAATTAGAAATTAACACAGACAATTGCGTAACGCGTAAACAGGAACACAACAACTACAGGTCACATCCATCGCAATTCCGCGATGAAAGAAATAACAACTGGACACGACAAGGCTATTCTCACAATACAAATCGTGAACAAAACAGACACTACCCATATGACAACCACTGTCAGAGTAATAGTTACAGAGAGAGATCGCATTTCCGTAGTAATGAATATGACAGAGACACTCATAGAAACAGACAATTTGGCAACCAGAACAATTATTATCACGGGAGACGGAATAACTTCAGATGCAACGCTCCACCGTGTAGTTACGATTCCGGGAGAAATTATCCACCACATGACCGACAAAACAGAAACTATGTAAACTACCGACAAAACGACAGATCTGAATTCCGTCAGAACTGGCGAACTTCAAACAGGGCAGAGCCCTCTCGTCACGATGAATTTGTGGAAGTTAGGTCTCGAAATCCCAATAACGACGCACGCCAACAAAGAAACAGACAATGACTCGCACCGCAGGCAGCCACTTGCGCCCGCTGGCTCAGGGAAAAATAACATTGATGCTAACCTTGAGCAAAATTCCAGTATTCTTTACGGACGAATACCGCATGATAATTGCATTCAAGTTGAAACTCTGCGTACTAACTAGAGCTAAGGTTTACACCACATTTAACATCTAAAACCCTTTATTGAAAGATAATCTGCTTTTTAACTTTGTCTTTGCCATAAAACGTTTCACTTCATGTTACTAGTATGCTTTAGAAACTGTTACCATGCAACAATGTTTAAAGTTAAATATCCAGTCAAGAACCAAGAGAACTTATTCAAACAGAAATTACAAATGCATTGTTATTGCGAACAGATGACACAGTGGTTAGTTAATGTGACAGCTACACGATTTTATCAGACACTACTAATGAGTGACAATTTACAATGTTGCTTTTGCAGTGTATCTGTTTTATATCTGCACAGTTTTTCTGAATTCTTCTGGAAAGCAAAACATGTTTTAGTAGTAACTTTTGTGGTATAGCTACAAGGAGACAGCATTTTCTGTAGCACAACAATACGTTACAGCACAGTACTTTCTTCATCACGGCAATAAGCGTAATAAGTAAGATATCTATACGCAAAGCATTTCACTTTTGTTTATCATGAGGTAAGTACATTGACTTCTGCAGAACTTAGCTTTCGGAGGACGATAACTACGACACTTCCACAGAGATTATCTTACAGCAAGACGCATATTTAGCGCTACAGGACACGTATTGGAGTGATTAATTTTGTACTTAAAACATTTATTTTTTAAGATTTTTGAATTACAAAGAAAGTTTTCTGTGATACATTTCATTCCATTGCTGTAATCTGTAACACCTGAGGGTATAATTACATTAATCCTCAGGGGGGTACACGCCTACTTTGTGTATCATGTGTTTGGCAAGCACAAGGAGCCCTAGCTAATATGGTATTTGCTTATACAACTTTACACATCGGTACCATATTCCTCTAACACATAAATTACACAGCTATCTGATCATTTAACAGAGAAACAAACTTTTTTTACTACATCAGTGACATGTTTACGCAATTAAACATTTGGATAACTTCACACTTATGAAATTGTATTTTGTCTGTACCGTGTGAACTCTTCATATTTTTTCGGAACCATTGTGATACTATGAGAGCTTTGAATGATGTATTTGGTATGATATCATGATTTTTAAAGTATGTTTGAGGCAGATGACACTATTGAAATGAGCAGAGAATATTTTTTTGGTTTGAAATTATTGCAGAAAGCTACGACTTTTTTGAGATTTGACTGAGGTGTTATGATGTTATTTTTATGACGACGATGTGTATTATGCTGTTGAGGTGTGTTTATGTCAATAAGATGATGCTACCATATATGAGGAATGTAATTACGTGTTTATATGTATATGAGTAATGAATAGAAGTTAGGGACTCTTGACTTGTGAAAAAGGATGTTGGAAACCAAGAATCGTACTTTAAGAGTTATGAAATGTGTGTAAATGCGTGAATGTATCACAATGGCGGCGAAAATTTTTTTGGACACTGTTATATTCATAGGATTTTGTTTCTACACATTTGCAACGTAAATTCTCGACCTGTGAAATTTTTATATGAGACTGTCACTGTAGCGGAAACTGCTGTCGTAAATATTTCCATCAGAAAGTTAAGTGACCACCTGCACGTGCGTCGTTGGCACACAGCTGTGTCAGACACCTGGAGAACAAGCCATTAGGGTGTGCCTTTCCGGAAGCACAGGTAGAAAAAAAAAGGGAGGCCATTGTTCTCGCTATTGACATTTCCTTGTTGAAAGCATACTGTGGCGCTCGTAATTTATGATATTTACTAAAATGCCTAATGAAATGATTAGAAACATTTTACATCTATTGTCTTTGTAGTTAAGAGATTGCTCATTTTGTTTAATATCTGGTTTCCAGCTGTGTTGCAGCATTAGTTTTATAAAATAAAATGCATTTGCTAATTTGAACACTTTCTGTCAACAGATTTATTAAATAATAATTTTGTAATCCACATTCTTTAAAAAAAAAGGAGCCCTTGGAAAGGAAAGAACAATTAGAAGGGACTAGTAACTGGACACATAATTTTCTTTTCAAGTACATGGTAATATTTTTTTACAATAAGTTGTTGTGGTGCACCACTTTAATTACATAGACATTAAGATGTGAATATACATTTCCCTTTTCTGCATTGTTGTTTTTACTGTAATATTTTTTTCTGCTTGAGCTATGTCATGTTTAGGTATAAGTTGCTGCTGTTTGCCAGGCATAGTGTTATTGAATTTGACTTTGTATTATTCTGTTAAGCCAGTTTTACTAATGATTTATTTTTATTATTTGCTGCACATTGCCTTAGATTAGTTGTAATATTACAATTGCTTTGCTAATTTCTTAATGCTTCTAGCTTCGCAAATCTGCGTTTTTTTCATTGCTATTTATATTAATTGTCTTATGTGATGCTGCATTGCCTCATCCCTTGGTATATATATCTGAGCTCAGTAGATTTAAGTTAGCTTAAGAGGGGTAGACTATATAAGAAACTAACTATGATGACTTGGAAGATATGTATTGAGAAGCTATATGAAAATGGTTTGGGCAAAAAAAAAAAAAGGATACTGTACAGTGGAGAAAAACTATTTTTGACAGAGGATGTGGACAGAATACAGAAAGCAGGCTTAAATAGGACTTTTGGGAATAATGATGAACGAAGGGAGATCTCCATGCAAAATACTGCAGTAAAACAAACCCTGTCCTTTCCTTTTGTGTCATCCCTCTACATGTTTGTGTACCCTTGTGTATTTGTGTTTTTCCTGTCTTTATGTGTTTAGCTGATGAGAGCTATGTTGTAGACATTTTCTAATACTCTGTTATTTACTTTGTAAAGATGTTTAGACATTATTTATACTGTTTGGTTGCTCACATGTGAAGGTGATGTTTCAAACGTTCTTCTGATCTTTTATGTATTTACTTATGTAATAATTCCTGTAACACTGATGTATATGTTTATTTCTATTCTGTTGTAAAGCCTGTACTACAAATGTTATCTGTATTGTTATGTTTTTAATGATGTATTTTGTACCTTTGTTATTGTATTCTCATGTTATAAAATGGTAATTGACACCAGTTCATCATATTAGTAACTTGTAAGTTACATTTCACTGCACACGTTTCCGTTGGTCATAGTATATGGACAATATGTGAGAAGTAGAGACTGTTAGTGTTTGCACGTGTGTTAATAATTCAGCGAGGGATTGGATAGCAGCATTGCTGGTTCTAAGGACAATTCCAAAAACTTTGTGAGTGCACAAGTGGTGGTTATGGACTTGCTCTATTATCCGCAAGACTCTTCAATGGTGATTGTGCACCTGCACAGTTGCAACAGATGGCTGCTGGCCGTCTCTACAAGGACTACAGTGGGTCTGCATCTTTGATGGCCCACCAATACCATTATTTCTACAAGGACTACAGTGGGTCTGCATCTTTGATGGCCCACCAATACCATTATTTCTACAAGGAGTACAGTGGGTCTACACTTTTGCTGACTCACCAATACCATTATTTCTACAAGGACTGCAGTGGGTCTGCACCTCTCGTGGCCCACCAATACCATACTCTCTACCAGGACTACAGTGGGTCTACTCTGTGATGACCTACCTACCAATCTTCTTCAAAACGTCGAATGACTCTGCTGTGGGTTTGCTCTGTTGTGGCCCATTACCTGTCAGCATGTCAAGAGTCAGCACTGTCTTTCAGTTGGAAGGACAACACTACTTCTTCAAGACTGCATGGAAATCCACTACTTCCGTGTGCATTGACTTTTAGTGCTCAGACTTTGAAAAAAAAAAAAACACTGAAATTTTACTGTGATGAATGATCACGACTATCTTTATGGACTGTGAGAAAATTTTAGCTTTTGACCAACATTGTGTTAATAAGTGTGTGCATTTGATATCTTTGTTATTGTAATTATGAAAATTTTTTTCAAATCATTATTGGCCACTGCCCAAAAATATTTTTAAAATTTTTTTTTGTGGGGAGCATGGGGGCTACGTAAGTAGGCTGTTTATGTTTTCTTTATGTAAGTAGGCTGTTTATGTTTTCTTATTGGCGAAGTTTCGTAGCGCTCTATATGAAAATCACTGGCTGTGCTGTGTGCAGTCTGTGGCTAGTTTGCATTGTTGTCTGCCATTGTAGTGTTGGGCAGAGGCAGCTGGATGTGAACAGCGCATAGCGTTGCGCAGTTAGGGGTGAGCCGCCAGCAGTGGTGGATGTGTGGAAGGAAATGGCGGAGTTTTGAAATTACATATGTTATGACTTGTGATGATATTAAGGTAAATACATTGTTTGTTCTCTATTAATATCTTTCATTTGCTAACTATCCCTATCAGTAGTTAGTGCCTTCTGTAGTTTGAATCTTTTATTTAGCTGGCAGTAATGGCGCTCGCTGTATTGCAGTAGTTCGAGTAATGAAGATTTTTGTGAGGTAAGTGATTTCTGAAAGGTATAGTTTAATGTTACTCAGGGCCATTCTTTTGCAGGGATCTTTGATAGTCAGATTGCGTTGCGCTAAAAATATTGTGTCAGTTTAACCACAGTCGTGTATAATTGTTCTAAGGGGACGTTCCACAACTCATGTTGACAAATTTTCAATTAGAAATGGTAGCATATGTAGCCACGAAAGCTATATTCAAGTGTTTAACTGTTTACGTTTGTAGCATTAAAAACTAGTGTGTTCATTCCTATTGCATTTAAGCCAGCGTAGTCTTTTGTAACCTGTAAATCTTTAGCATGTAGTCAAACACAAGAACAAAAACAAGTACGCGTAATCTGTAAGCTGATTCGTTCCACAACATATCGATAAAAATCTTTCAGATAATTTATAGAACAAGTAACTCACTAAATATGTACCGTATATATAAAGGGGATCCTAAGTTACAGAGTATTTGCTCATTCCCAATCCCTGTGCTGCGGTTCATATAAACAATTTATAGAAACGTGTAAATTCAAAACCAAGCCTCTAGCCCATCTTATTAATTTTGTACAGAATAAGTACCAGTAAATCTAACCAAAAAGGAGTATGGAAAACGAATTAAAGTTGATGGGGAAGAAACAAAGTCATCGAGTTTTGTGAATAACATCGTAATTCTGTCCGATCCAGTAAAGATCTTGGATGACCAATCGAAGGGATTAACTATGTCTTAAGAAGAAGTTCTAGGGTATACATTAACGACATCAAACTGAGGAACTTAGGAAGTGGCCGAGTAAAAAGAGGTGATGGTGAGGGAATTAGATTATAAAATAGGAATCATTAGGCAGAATATGACTTTTGGTGTTGCGGTAGCAAAATAACTGCTGCTGGGCAGTCTGAAGAGGAAATTAAATGCAGACTGGCAAAAATAAATAAAACAGTTTCTGAGTAATAGAAATTTAAATACCAGCAAATTTATTCTCAAGATATCTATCTGGAATGCAGATTTTTATGAAAGTCAGACGTGGATGATGAATAGTATAGACGTTAAGAGAATAGATCCTGTTGAATTGTGGTACTAAAGAAGATTGCTGACTATAAGATGGGTAGGTCGGATAATTAATAAAGATGCACTTAATCTAACTAAGAAGGAAAGAACATAAACTGACTAAAATAAGTGCTAGATAAAATATGGAGTGTACCTAGATCTCGAGTTACTCTACTTATTTATTAGTTATCACAGTTATTTATTTCGTATTAACTTCCTCTAGATACTGTTCTCTCTGTTAATTTAACGTGCGGATAGGGATGCGGAACATTGAAGCTGGCTGCTTCCTGATTCACATTTAGATGGAACGCTTGTAGTCACCAGCTAACTTACTATTGTCTTGATCCTACAGACCAGAAGGCACACAGATCTGATAAATATTTAAGTCTATTGTTTCAAAAAAAACACTGAGATGCCAGGTAGGCTGTTACAGTACAAGACGGTTACCCTACCCATAATTAAATCAAACCTGCCATCACAGATGAAACAAGTAACTGAAACATAAACGAGCCTCGGAATAAATCCTATAGCCCATGGTTAGAGAGCACCTCTGTTAACTGTAATCTATCGCTGGTCCCTAAAAACTGTACCCAGCAATCGGAAGAAAGCAAAATCAGAACTGTCTACAAGAAGGGTAGCAAAAGTGATCCACAAAACTGCCATCCAATATCCTTGACACAGATTTGTTGTAAAATCTTAGAACATATTTCGAGCTCAAAGATAATGAGGTCTCTCTAACAGAACAACATTCTCCACGCCATCCAACATGGATTCCGAAAACATAGATCATGTGAAACCCAACTCGCACCTTTCTCGCATGACGTCCAGGAAGCCATGGATTAAGGCAGTCAGGTAGAGGCAATACTTTTGGACTTCCGAAAAGCATTTGACTCAGTACCACCCCTAAGCATATTACTAAAAGAACTATCATACGAGGTATCAGGCCAACGATGTGACTGGAATGAGGGTTTTTTGGTAGGGAGGATACAGTATGTTATCTTGGCTGGAGAGTCATCAGCAGGTATAGAAGTAACTTCGGATTCATAGCTTTTTGTTCATCTTGTGTATAAATGATATTGCGGACAATATTAATCCTAAACTCAGATTTTTCGCAGATGATGCAGTTATCTATAATGAAGTACAGTCTGAACGAAGTTGTACAAATTACTTAGTCATACCTTGATAAGATTTCAAAGTGGTGTAATGATTGGCAGCTTGCTTTAAATGTTCAAAAATGTAAAACTGTGCACTTCACAAAACGAAAAAATTTGATAGGCTATGAACACAATGTTAGTGAGTCACAGTTGGAACCTATCAACTCACGTAAATATTTCGCTATAACACTTTGTAGGGACATGAACTGGGACGATCACATAGGCCTAGTCGTCGGCAAAGCAGGCAGCAGTCTTCGATTAATTGGTAGAGTACTAGGAAAATGCAATCAGTATCCAAAAGAGATTCCTTACTAATCACTCGTGTGATCGCCCTAGAATACTGGTCATGTGCCTGGGACCAGTACCATATAGGGATATTTAAAGTGTACACAGAAGGGCAGCAGGAATGGTCACAGGTCTGTTTGACCTGCGGGAGAGTTTCACTGAGGTGTTGCAAGAACTGAACTGGCAGACTCTTGAACATATGCGGAAACTATCCTGAGGTAGTCTACTAACAAAGGTTCAAAAACCGGCTTCAAATGATAATTCTACGAATATAGTACAATTTGGAAATTTGTTGTAAAGACTGTGGGACCAAACTGCTGAGGTCATCGGTCGCTAGGCTTACGCACTACTTAATCTAACTTGCGCCTAGGACAACACATACACACATGCCCGAGGGAGGACTCGAACCTCAGACGGGGAGGGGGGGAGGGCGTGCGAACCCTGACAAGACGCCTCAGACCGCAAGGCTATTCCGCGCGGCAATATACTGTAACCACCTACATATCGCTCCCAGGGGATCCTGAGGATAAGATTAGGTTTATTACAGCACGCTCAGAGGCATTTAAACAATCATTTTTCCCGCGCTCAATACGTGAATGGAATAGGAAGAAGTCTTAATCAGTGGTACAGTCTGGTACAGTGAGACGTAACCTCTGCCATGCACTTCACAGTGGTTCACAGAGTATAGATGTAGATGTATAGAGTATAGGTATATAGACGTATAGAGTATAGATGTAGATGTAGATGCAGGGTGCACTGATAATTACGTTACAACGATTGTACCTACGAGAACTGATTTGACGTTAAATCCAGGCAGGACCTGCATAAATTACTCACAGCGAAAGAATGCTTAGCTTTATCACCACTACCGATAGGGATAGCAACGGATGCAGCACCATGATATCAGAACCGAAAGACTCCCAGTTGTATTACTGTTCAAAGCGTCACTAATATGATCTGTGACATGATACATAGTGTTTGCCCGATACAGTTCGGATAACTGTGTTGACACCGATGGGTATCTGACTGACGAACTCCGTTATCGATGCAAGATTATATGAATTGATAGCGAGAAGTCGCTTGAGATCCGGACGTTCTGCTTGAGTGACCAGTATCAAGTGAGGATGGTGATGGAGGACTATCTTGTTGAAGAACAAATAAAAACAGTTCTTCACTAGGAATCGCTACAAGTTATGGTTCTTTTGCGAGGGCTGACGTCGATGTTCGACATGAAAACAGTGCGGCCGATGGTGTTGAACTGTGGATGGGGTTCCACGGTAAATCTTCACAATCGAATCAATAAAAAGAAACCCGTACTTTTTGTTTTGGGAGTATATCCATCGAATGATGCGGCTAATTTCAAGAAGATAGAAGACATTTTCAAGGTGACTGACTTGGTTGGCTGGTCCCGGCGGAGGTTCGAGTCCTCCCTCGGGCATGGGTGTGTGTGTTTGTCCTTAGAATTTAGGTTAAGTAGTGTGTAAGCTTAGGGACTGATGACCTTAGCAGTTAAGTCCCATAAGATTTCACACACATTTGAACATTTTTGAACTTGGTTGGCTTCGAAGCGAAGATAGAACTTCTCCCAGCCGGGCTTGACATTAAACCACAATGCTATAAATGTCAAGAGAAAGGGAATGTAGCAAAATACTGCTATAACCAAGTGAAATGCGTTAAGTGTGTCCTGGCAGCGGCCTCTGAACCCGGCGACCAACCGGCATCCCCTGCCAGTGATAGTGGTGGTGGGGACCGGTCTCACTGTGCGGAGTCAGGGTCAGCACAAGAACAGGAGCCACGGATGCTGGGATGGAGTTGCTGGTGGAAATCGAGGTGCTCACCAATGTTGCGACGAGGAGGCTAATCCATCAGCTCCAAACTAGATTCCTGAACAGAATAGAAGAGGTAGTCCAAGCCGCAGTTAAGACGTCAAGACAGCGCTTTGTGCATTTTTCGGTCTCAGCCAAGGTCTTTGCAAAGGTTTCCTTCAAGACTGTAAGGCGAATGCCGGGACTAACATCTTCTCCTCGCAGCAAGTGCTATAGCCATCAGCCCTTGCCATTAAAATAAATAAAGAGAATCTGTAATTATAATCTAGTATCTTCTGGTCTAAACGATATGATTTAAATCGGAAATGTGCACGCCGTCCGCCTAAGGGGTAGAACTGAAAGAAAAATGAGAAGCACGTAGCCAGATATGAAAAGGGTGACTGCAACCACGGTAATGAAGATCTGTGTGACCCTACAACTGTGAGTGACTGAGCTGGAGAATTCCTCTCTCGACACCCATGTTAAGGCTGACACTGTACCACTGTATGCGTCTGTCAACAGAAAAATGACCCCGTGACCAACATACGCAGGGCGGGAGCTGCCACTCGTTCCAGCCAGCGAAGCCAGGCCTTATAGTCCTTACGGTGCGATTACTGGAAAGGTACCAATTCCGAGAACGGCGGGACGAACTAGTGTCCCTCCGCAGTGGATTAGCCGTAGCATGAATTTGACACTAGTCGTTCGGTCACCCTTTGTGGATTTTCATCATCGTGCGAAATGTCATGAATAATTATTTGGGGTTCTGAAAAGTACTCCACTCCCACGAAACGACAGTCCTCTGATTACGCAAGCTTACAATGGTCTCTAATTGCCCTGAAAATTTGTTTCATACTTTTATTTAACAATTAATTCCACCTACTTTTGAAATAATAATCAGATCCACCTATAGCCTGTGTCAATCGACTCATAATTTTATGGACATACCGAATCTGCGATCGAAAATATAAATTATCTTTATTTAATAACTCTCTCTTTGGTAGGAAGCTGGACTGGACGGAGCTGCAGTCGGTTCTTCAGTCTTGTTTTAGGTTAGAGAAAAGTCTCTGCTCTAAAGCCCGCTAGCGACGCCAGTTCACCATCCGTGTGTTATTTTCCAACATATTATAAACCTACTCTACATACTGGTACGGCACCACCACCATCGATCCCTATCACAGTCGAAATAAGTTCAGCAGTGTGGAGTCTACTTACGTAGAGCCGTGGTCAGCACTTTCTACAGGCGTCTCAAACATTGAAAACATTAGGAAATGGTTTGCCATGAAACTGGTACACCACAACTCGCCAGCCACGAAGACACCTCTGGCATATAAACGAGGTGGTTTAATTTTCTTAAGTATGCTGTGTACATCGTTAGGGGGTTCTGTTGTAATATTCGTTCATTTACCTTCGCTGAAGCTGGCCTGAGAGCATGCAGTGAAGGACCTAGGTGGTGGCACTGCTATGAATAAGGGATCGCTCAAGCCCTCCCCAACCAAGCTACTAGTTCGCAGTAATGTTGTAGCCACACGTTGGCAGGTTTCTGTTCTCCGCTTAGTGGCACGGGCTCGGAAGATATACCAGGGCGATCACATGTCCCCTGAGCGGTTCTGGTGTGACGAATCTGCATTTGCTATCGACGGTTGCAAGTTAGTGGCACCAATAATGCATGTCGTTCAGTATGGGAAAATTCCAGATTCTCTCTGTCCGGATGATGTCAGCCAATCTGAAGGGTCGTCGGCAAAGCCGTTGTAACGTGAACGTCAGAACCAAGAGTGGCAAAATAGCATATACAGTGTACCGACGCCTGGCTACTTAATGACCACACTGTAAGCGATAGTGGAGAAGTTTTGACAAGCTTCCCATGCGTTTCATCGTGTTGAATGGAATTCTTGATCGTCACTGTGGCGAAAGTCATGAATCCTCCCTTCCAAACCATGTTCTTCTGGGAGCGGAAAGGAACGTGAAGAAGTCGAGGAGTCGGTGCGGTAACTCGTGGCCGAGAGGTCACATCGAGAGAGAGAGAGAAAGAGGGAGAGAGAGAGAGAGAGAGAGATACAGGCGCCTGGTCGCGGTCTGGCACAGTTTTCGCTGAATCGATTGAGCCAGTGTCGCTTTTATAGCGCAGGTGGTGCTTTTATTCTGAGCAGTTCCAGTTTGCGAGGCACTTCGGCAACTTCTGTTTCTTTTCAATGTCTTTACTTTTGTGGAGATTAGACCCGGTTTTAACATGCGTTTGCGAGTTGCACAGATTTCGGAAAGCCAGTCGCTTTTTCATAGCAACCTTCTATTCAATCAGAGGTTTCCACCGATTGTTAAGAGAACAGTCTATCTCAAGTGCAGTTATTGTGCAGTAATTTTGAGAACATCAACGCGCATTCTATTGTGGATATATAATTTCTTAGATTTTCAGAGGTTATTGCTTTTTCATTGAGCTTCAAGTAAGCAATTATTTTTGTCTCAATCACGTATAAATATTCATTTAGATTGTGAGGTAATTTTGAGAAAACTGCAGATAGCTGCTTTGTTTGGGCTCAACGACTTCTTTCTTTTCCGCTTGTTGGCATAAGGACGCCATTTGTCGTCACCAGTTACGATACAGGACAGGAATGTTCGGTGTTATTCATGCGCCAGCCCACTGATATTTGTGACTTTTTCTTAGAGCATACGGTATCCATACACCCGGTTTTTGAACTGTCCCCATCGCATGCAAATGTCGCAAGATGGTATAATGATCACAGTTCATCCCATTGACCACTTCTCGAGTACACTGACGTGGATCATTGTGGATTAATGCGTTTAAATGATTTTCGTCAACCCCCAGAGGTATTTTGGACGTGGAGAGCCACTAATGTCAAAACGATCCCCCATAAAACGAGAAACCGTTTTCCTACCCTGCTTTGTCCGATAGCATTATCCCAAAATAAGGCGAAATGTTTGCAGCTGCCTCTGCTGCTATCGCCTCTCTGCTAAATCCAAACATAAGACTTCGTCGGAAGTGTTCTGATTTCTCCACTTGGCGCTCCATTTTATACGGTACAATTAAAATTACTTGATAGTTGACACTTCACACTTTGTAGTTGGTTTCCTCCAAACAGAGCACTCAACGTCACGTCAAAACCGTTCCCCATTGCCAAACTGCCAAATTGGCGATCAGTCAGTTCATTTCCAATTCCTTGTCTGGCTTTCTTTCTTGTTGTGCCAAACTGCCACGAAATTAGTTCAAATGGCTCTGAGCACTATGGGACTCAACTGCTGTGGTCATAAGTCCCCTAGAACTTAGAACTACTTAAACCTAACTAACCTAAGGACAGCACACAACACCCAGCCATCACGAGGCAGAGAAAATCCCTGACCCCGCCGGGAATCGAACCCGGGAACCCGGGCGTGGGAAGCGAGAACGCTACCGCACGACCGCGAGATGCGGGCACACGAAATTAGTCAATTCATTTCCAATTCTTTGTCTACCTTTCTTCCTTGGTGTGTATGGACTGGGGATCTTGGGTCAAGCCCTTATCTTTCGTATTTCGTCATACATGATAACCACACCAAAAACCACACACTCCTACATACACAAACACACACACGCGCGCGCGCGCACACACACACACACACACAACGATGACTCATACACGTTAGTAACCAAAGACTACTGGTTCCTTTCGCTTAAGACATGATTAAGCGACACATGTACAATGACTATAACCACAGAAATCGTCTTACATTAGATAAGTTTCGCAAGACAGTGCTATCAGTCGTTGCCTCTGGGCCACAAGAGTCATAAATACAACACCCTTTTGAGTTGTAATGGCATATCGTAGAGGTTAGGATATGAACCTGATGGCTATGAGCACTATGGGACTTAACATCTGAGTTCATCAGTCCCCTAGAACTTAGAACTACTTAAACCTAACTAACCTAAGGACATCTCACACATCCGTGCCCGAGGCAGGTTCAAATGGTTCAAATGGCTCCGAGCACAATGGGACTTAACATCTATGGTCATCAGTCCCCTAGAACTTAGAACTACTTAAACCTAACTAACCTAAGGAAATCACACAACACCCAGTCATCACGAGGCAGAGAAAATCCCTGACCCCGCCGGGAATCGAACCCGGGAACCCGGGCACGGGAAGCGAGCAGCGGACCCCGAGGTAGGATTCGAACCTGCGACCGTAGCAGTCGCGCGGTTCCAGACTAAAGCGCCTAGAACCGCTCGGCCACAACGGCGGGCGATATGAACCTGATGTGTGGAAGACCATAGATTCGAATGTCGACTAATCCAGCGAAACCTTTTATTTTCCTAAATTTAACCAACAGATTTTATAGTTTTTATTATATTTATTGGTTTAAACGTATTTTTTTAAATTTCTAATACTTTGCTGTTGACTTTTTATTTGCTCTTATTTTTCTTTGTATCGACCTTTCTTTTCGTTTTGAATCGACTTGGTCGCCAATAGGTCGCAACCATGTGCCAAGAAGGACTGCTCTTCGTTTGGTAACACGGAATCCTGTGTAGCTAGTGTGAGAATAGTTTCAGATAACCAATGACAGAGAGAAATTACAATTTGCTTTTACTGCTGAAACAGAAATTTTGCTGCAGATGATAGCTATGCAGACAAACATATTATTGAACTCTTATGCCTTGAGTTTGCTCTTAGAGTTAGCCTTAAACATCGTGAGTTTAGTTCTCCCATAGATCGTTGATCGCCATCTTCTCAGACACATCCCGTCCAACACTGCTTCTCGTTGCACATTAGCAGCATTTGCGAAGTGCTCCGCCGTGTTTGTGTGTCGTCTATAACCAAGCAGGGCGGCACCGGATGTGGCAACACTGTACTGACAGACGTCAACCATCCAGAAATTTAAATGGACTACAGAGTCCACTGCACCGCTCCGCTCGGTGTCTCTGAATGACAAAATGACAACAACTGAACTCAAATAGCAACAGTAATCTACAAATAAAAAATTGCAATCAGTAAATAAACCCTTAGCAACTGGAATAACAACATCAAAACAAAAACGCTACAGACTTTTGCACCAACCTATTGTATACGGTTTATCAATTTATTAAATTCTTCATGCTTTATACCTTCCTACCCCTCGCCCACAATTACAACTACATCTACATGATTACTCTGCAGTTCACAATTAAGTGCCTGGCACAGGGTTTATCGAACAACCCTTAAACTACTTCTCCACCGTTCCACTCTCGAACAGTGTGATGGAAAACCGATCAATTTATGCGAGACCTCTGATTTATTTATTATGTTGATCATTTATCCCTATTTAGGTGGGCGCCAACAAAATATTTTCACACTCTTAGGGAAAGTTGGTGATTGAAATTTTGTTGAGAGGGTCCTGTCGAAGCGAAGAAGGCCTTTGTTTTAATTACTGCCACCTCAAGTTTTGTATAATATTCGTGGCATTCTCTGCCCTATTTCGTGATAATTTAAAACGAGCTGCCCTTCTCTGAACTTCTTCCAGGTTCTCGGTAAATCCTGTCTGATGCGGATCCCACACCACACAGTAAAACTCAAGAGCGTCGACAAGCGTAGTGTAGGCAGTCTCTTTGGTAGACCTGTTGTACTTTTTAAGTCTTCTGCCAATAAATCGTAGTGTCTGGTTCGCTTTATGCACAACATTATGTATGTGATGGTTCGAATTTAAATTTTTCGTAATTGTAATCCCCAGGTATTTAGTTGTATTTACAGCCTTTGTTTTTGTGTGGTTTATCGTGTAACTGAAATTTAGCGGATTCTTTTCAGTGTTCATGAGGAGGACTTCACAATTTTTATGATTTAGAGTAAACTGCTACTTTTGCACTATATAAATATCTTGTGTAAATCATTTTTCAGTTTGTTTTGATCATCTGATAACTTTACATGACTGTAAATGACAGCATCGTCTGCAAACGATCAAAGAGGACTGCTCAGATTGTCTCCTAAGTCAGGAACAACTGAGGGCCTTTAACACTTAGTTGGGGAGCGCCAGATATTGATTTTCTTTTACTCGATGAATTTCCGTCATTTACTGCGAACTGTGACGTAACTGACAGGAAATCACGAACTTAGTCACAAAACTGATGTAACGCCGGAAATGCATATCATCCTATTTCCATCTATTGTACTATTTTTTTTCCTTGCTTTGTTACCTCAAGATATGACATTTCTGTCTCTTTGTATATTGTAATTGTTTTACTATTTGTATATTTATGCATTTATGTCGATGTATAATTGGTTTGTTTCGTAAATATTATTTGTATTTTTGCGCTGGGTCTTGCCTAGGGAAAACTGCTATCGAACGATTACGTCGATAGGTCGTGTGAAGAATCAAAGTGTGTAGGATCTTTGGTAGTGTTAACTCTGGCGCGTGGAGCGCGGGCGGAAAGAGTCTGGCTGGAGTAGCGAGTGGAGCAGGTGTGTTGTGTGACGCTCCCGCGAGTTGCCGCGCTTTCGGGGTTTGGCAGCATGTAATTGCGCTCGACTTGCGATGATAGTTTCTGACATGGTGTCGCGGACGGGAAACATTAACTAGCGCACATCAAGAGCCCGTTTCGTTTGGTGACCGTGTCGGGAAGAAGGCGCGCCAACATCCAGCTTCTGCAACAGCGACGGCCGACAATGAGTGACTGTCGCCACCTCCTCGACCGACGGCTTCAAACCTTCAATCAACCGACAAGGAAGACTGGACGCACGTAAAGTTTTAGAACTGTATGGCAGACCTCAGCTTTTAATCTTGTTCCATTTGCCTCGCAAAATTACAGCAACTTAGCATGAACCTTTGTTGCTCATTGTCCCAATTGCATTACCAAGCAGGGTCCCTTCCTTTTCCGAAATGAACCCGAGTGTCGTTGAAATTTAAACGCCAGCACTAAAGTAATATAGCTAATTCTATTTCACTGCTTTAATTTCAAAGTTCAGTTAGCTGGCTACAATATTCAGATTACACAAGCACAAATTAAGAGTGCGAGCTTTGTTACCATATTTTAGCTTACCTGTGACTGCAGCTCAGCTTGGTACGTACTAAATTTTCTATTGTTAATTGTTCAGAATCATTTAATTCAAGTTCAAAGTTAAATCTCTTATTTCTAAATTGCGTAGATTCAAGTAGCTTTTGAAATGATTGTTGAGGTAGTCCAAGACTAACCGTGTTTTACTGAATTTCGATGTGCTTCAGAAAGAAAGCTCACTATTAACTTCAGTCACTAAATTAACTTTCGATTTTCCGGTTTTATTTATTCCTTTGCTAAATTAAGTCAGGGTGTAGCGAAATTTATTACTTCTGACAAACTTTCAGTTTTCACACTACACGTGTCAACCTTCAGTTGCCACGCTTCTAGTGCTAATTATATGTGTAATAACCTTTCTTTTTCAGTTACTATAGTAATTGTCCTTAGGACTGGCGACCGTGATTTCCCCCAAATCTCAAATACCTAATTACCGCTAGTTAATTGTTAACGTAACGGCTGCACATTTACTTTCTTTATTAACTTTTCCCCTTTTCAAAATTAATTTCCACCAGTTTCATTAGCACATTTCCTTTCATTTAGATGTAACCCTTTCCTCCCTCTTTACCGACAGGTTAACTTCGGTGACGATTGCTTTTCCAAAACTCCCATTAGGTACACGCGGTTTCATTTTTCACTGTCATTAAGGTCGGTAAGTGAGGGGGAGGTTACACGTGGCGACCTGGTGAAAGGACAATCTTCGGATTTGAGGTTGTTCTGGACACGAATTTTGCATTGTGCAAATCTCGTACGTACAGGCCGTTACGTCAGCGAGAATAAGTAGTGGGAGTAATCCTAATTATATTTGAGGTTTGGCATTTATATTGAAAATTATTAAAATGAGTGAAGGCAACAATTGCCTAAATTTGGTAGACTTGGATACGGAACAATCGGTCGAACAGTGGGAAACGCGCACCGCAGGCGGCTAGCATGAAAGACGCGACCGCCGAAACGCAACAAAGAGCAGAAATGGAATTCCACACTTTAGAAAATGTTTCGGAATCGGAAGTGAATATCAAATGTGAATCCCTTGATGACGAATACGGGGGGACAATTAAAGAGGAACCCGCTACGGAAGTAAAACCGGTAGTTTCCGGGAATTTAACTGATTTATTGAATGTTTTGATTAACGAAATCAAGAGTCAATCGGCAGAAATTAAAGTTCTGTCTGCCAAGCAAGAAGCTCAGGCTGCCAAGCAAGAAGCTCAGGCTGCCAAGCAAGAAGCTCAGGCTGTCAAGCAAGAGGCTCGGGCTGCCAAGCAAGAAGCTCAGGCTGCCAAGCAAGAAGCTCAGTCTGAAAAAATTGAACGGATGCTAGACAATCAGAACAAAGCTATTAACGTTGTTAACAACAATGTTGAAGTTGTTAACACAAAAGTTGATAAAATTAAAGAAGATATTGTTGTAATTAATACCGAAATCGGTAATCTTAAACAGGAAATGATAGGCGTTCAGGCGGAAATTGCGAGCATAAATACTCGTTTTGATTCCGAAATTAGTAGAATCGAGAAAAGTGTAGGAGAAGCAGTTGCTCCGATCATCGAGAATAAGGTGACGGAACAAATTCAATTAGTGAAAAAAGAGGATCAACAGAAGGTGGAAACTTTAAAGGCTTTAGTGTCCGAAGTAGACACTAAAGTGAGGGAGCAGGCTAATACCTGCGAAGAGAAAAAGAGGGAAGTGGAAACGCTTGCGACAACCACTTGCCAAGTAATTACGAGAGTGTCGGAATTAGAAAAGAAACTTGACGAAAAACAGAGCTATGTGCCAATCTGTGCACATAGTTCGGAATTGTTGACGAAAGAGGAGCGGTTCGACCCCTTGAAAAAAGGCGGTATACACGCGACGGATTTCATTAAAAATTGTGAAAGAGTTTTACCCAGATCATGGACTAATGAGAGAAAAATTAATGCGGTTATTGATGTGCTGGCTGGTGATGCCAAGCGTTGGGGCTTAAACCTCAACATTACGAACCTGACTTTTGACGAGTTTAAAAATTTGTTTCTGGCTGAATACTGGTCAGAGCAAAAACAGCAAAGTGTCTGGCGCGAATTTGTCGTATCGAGGCCTTTCGATGCGAATTCGCGCGGTTCGATGAAGGAGTTTTGTGAGGGCTGGATCCGCAAGTTGGAATATTTGCGTGATCGCCGCACGGAATCCGAAATAGTCTGGGAACTCTACAAGAAGCTTCCACATGATACAAAACGCTACGTAGGAAGCAATTACAGGACAATAAATGATTTCCTGCAAAGAGTGAAGGACGAGGACAATTGGCGCAATAATCGCGACAGTGGTAGAGGCCGTGGTAACAACAACGGGTACCAAAGCAACCACAACAACGATAACCATGGGAATAATGGATACCGCCACCATGGTAGCAATAACAATAATGGTTCGAACCGTAATAACAATCGGTACAATGCAAATAATAACAGGAATGACAGAAACCAGTATCATACTAACGTGATACGGGCTTCACAGAATAGTAATAACGCCAGAGGGTGTGATCAGCCGCCTCAGCAGCATCCGGGGAGCGTATCTGCTGGGACGAGACAGGGAAACCATTAGCCGCGCCGCTGAGGGGCCGAGCGGGCGTGGAGATATTTTGGCGGCCCAATAACAGGAGAAAACCCAGGTATCGTCATTATGAAAATTCCGTGTGGAATAATCAACGGCGGGAGAGTGTGCCAGTGTTAGGAGAAAGGAGTGCGCCCACAAGTAGTAGATCAGCTGTATACACGGCAGTAGGTAGTACATTCGCTGTCAGTGAGAACAATTTAAGTAGTGTTCCGGAAATCGATTATAAAGTGGCAGCTGTAATACCCACAGCGGAACTGGCGATTGAGTTTAAGAATGATTCGCAATTGTTGAGAGAAGGTCAGATGTCGGATAAAACGTCCGTCATCGAGCGAGGGGATGCAGAGAGGGATGAGGTCTGGTTAAGGCAGTTCGGTCGCTTATACGACGAACTAAGAGATTATAGGGGTCTGTATGGGAGAAGTGTTTATGGGGAGCGCGTGCAGGATTTGCCGCGTCTCGTCCCGCAGGAAGATAGTGTTTGTGAAGTGATAGAAAGTTCTGGCCCTAACCGGCAGACTTTACCAGAAATAGTTGATGTTAATGGGGAGCACGAGCAAGATTCGTCGTGTTTCGTCCCGCAAGGGTTGGATGTTGAAGTAGTAACGGAAAGTTCTGGCCCTAACCGGCAGACCTTACCGAAAGTTGTAGTGGTAGAAGTAACCGACCCATCCGACGCAAACCTCCAGTTTAAACATTGCGAGAGTATTAAGGAGAAAGATTGCGAAAATTTTAGTGATAGCCGGACACGATTGGTAGAAAAGCACATAGATTACAACGTGTATGAGGTTAGAGCTGACATTATACGGTCAGACGATAGCAGTGTGGGTTGCGCAGATCTAGCGGAAGTAATTGCAGAAACTACTGGACACATTCCTCCAGGTAGATTGGCGGATGAGATTAATCTGACCAAAGTGGAATCAACGAAGGTGACGATTAATGAATTGATAGCAAAGCAACACTCACTAGTTGACGAGTTACAGGAAAAGGTGTCGGTATTGGAGGCGAAGCTACAGCCTCAGGACAAACGTGTTGAAATTAAAACTGTATGTGAACAGAGGCTGAAAAAAGCCGCCAGATAAACCGGATTTAGGATCAAAGCCGGGTGGTTTTTTCTGGAATGACCTGGATATAGAAGAGGATTTACTGTGGGAAAATAAAGAAACAGTCGAGGACAAGTGTAGACAGATAGTAGTGTCTGTTAATATGCACGACCTACAACTAAAAGTGTTGATTGACACCGGTGCAGAATTGAGTGCTGTATCTGGGAAAATATTTGAGTTACTGAAAGACAGACCTGGCATCGTAGTTATGCCAGTAAGAGGAGTGAAAATTGTCGGTGCTACTGGGAAGGCCAGTAAACCGTTCACAAAACAGATTTTTGTCCACTTCGAGATGTGTGGGGCACGGTTTGAACAAGAGTTTGTCGTCGTGCCAGACTTAACTACGGAAGTAATTAACGGGTTAGATTGGCTATTAAAGTACCGTTCGATGATTAATTGCGAAAGCAAAACTTTGACATGTACGTCACAAGATAAAACGATAGTAGTTAGTTTTGACGAGGCAGGAGACGGTGTGCATAAGCAATACCAGCCTATACACATTGTTAACTGGCCGGATGACATTGACGTAGGAATGAACTTGAACTGCCGTAACGTGAGGAATTTCGGCATTGACAAAAGTGTAGAAAGTGAGTTGGAAGAGATAATCAAATTCCCTCCACGGATTGACATTAGTATTGGTGTGAAAAAAGATCGTTTGCGAGAAGTAATGAAGCTAAAAGCCGATGCTCGCATACGTCGTCATGACGCTAAAGCGCGTTTTGCTAAGTTTGCAATCGGAGACTTAGTACTTGTAAAAGCTCATGAGAAATCGAGCGAGATAGACAATGAAATCTCTAAATTTAAGTTTGTTTATAATGGACTATATAAAGTCATTGGTATACCTCACACAAATGCTTATTGCTTAGAGTATCCAAGCTCTGCAAAACGATTAGGTATACGGAATATTGTAGACTTGAAATTGTACCAACCTAGGATCGATTAATACCACACAATGGATAATTTGTACGGTATGTAAATATAGAGTGTAAGATTTAAGGATGTGCCATGTTACGATGCTTTTGCCTGGCCTAGAAGTCATTAAAGAAGTTGTAATTAATAAGTAATTAATTTTGACTAAATGATTTAACAGTAACTGATTAGTAATCATCTGAAAAATCCAAGCTGCTAGTTTAAGTTTTCAGCTGAGTCACAGTAGATTAAGCAATGTAAATATGATTTTGTAACTTTCTGTAATATTTCATGAATGTGTGTTTTTATTAGTCATTGCCGATGTACTTAGACGCTGTTTTAAGTTTCAGGCTAGTACATGCGTGTGATGATGGACGGTGTTGAGTTATCCACTGTGATAGTATTAAGGGACTCCTTGAGATTACTCGGGAGTGAGTTTTTCCTAAAGAATTCAGTGAAACGGACGTTCTGGAAATGCCGTCACACAGGCAGGTGAGATCAAGCGTGCCGCACAGGCGGGCGCAACAATACTTGCGAGGCGAAGCCGCTGTCGGCTCTTGTGTCGCTGTCGGGTCTTGTGCCGCTGTCGGCATTCTTTGTACTCGCGAGTACGGAAGGCGGAATTGTTTTCTTCCTAGACAGCTGATGTGAAAGAATTCTGTTGTCAATATTTATGTTTTTCTTCGATCTACTGTATATTATTTTCTTGTTTAGCATTAAGCGGTCTCTCATGGCGAGAGTATTAATTACAAAAAGGGTTATAAAATGTGTATTCTATGTAATTAATTATTAATTTGCGTATTGTGGTATACCTGTTTTTATGACCATGTACTCTGATTAATTTTGCAAATAGTATTCCATTTCTTATAGTGTTACGAATTTTAATGATTTTGGAATAGCTAAACCATTTTCTATGTTTTCTATGCATTTTGATATGTTGTCAACCTGTTTTATTTTGTGCAAGATGACAGAGTGGAATAATATTAGGAGTGTCTCCACTCAATTATTATTGTCTAAAAAATTGGGTTATGGTTAATTAGACGAATGCTAAATTTTTTTGATGTTTTCAGCATATGCATTTCCGCTGTTTCTTTTTTGGGACATTTTCTGTGTCTGTTTACGTTACACGAACATCCTCAGACAATGTGGGGCACGTGTAACGCCGGAAATGCATGTCCTCCTATTTCCATCTATTGTACTATTTTTTTTCCTTGCTTTGTTACCTCAAGATATGACATTTCTGTCTCTTTGTATATTGTAATTGTTTTACTATTTGTATATTTATGCATTTATGTCGATGTATAATTGGTTTGTTTCGTAAATATTATTTGTATTTTTGCGCTGGGTCTTGCCTAGGGAAAACTGCTATCGAACGATTACGTCGATAGGTCGTGTGAAGAATCAAAGTGTGTAGGATCTTTGGTAGTGTTAACTCTGGCGCGTGGAGCGCGGGCGGAAAGAGTCTGGCTGGAGTAGCGAGTGGAGCAGGTGTGTTGTGTGACGCTCCCGCGAGTTGCCGCGCTTTCGGGGTTTGGCAGCATGTAATTGCGCTCGACTTGCGATGATAGTTTCTGACATGGTGTCGCGGACGGGAAACATTAACTAGCGCACATCAAGAGCCCGTTTCGTTTGGTGACCGTGTTGGGAAGAAGGCGCGCCAACATCCAGCTTCTGCAACAGCGACGGCCGACAATGAGTGACTGTCGCCACCTCCTCGACCGACGGCTTCAAACCTTCAATCAACCGACAAGGAAGACTGGACGCACGTAAAGTTTTAGAACTGTATGGCAGACCTCAGCTTTTAATCTTGTTCCATTTGCCTCGCAAAATTACAGCAACTTAGCATGAACCTTTGTTGCTCATTGTCCCAATTGCATTACCAAGCAGGGTCCCTTCCTTTTCCGAAATGAACCCGAGTGTCGTTGAAATTTAAACGCCAGCACTAAAGTAATATAGCTAATTCTATTTCACTGCTTTAATTTCAAAGTTCAGTTAGCTGGCTACAATATTCAGATTACACAAGCACAAATTAAGAGTGCGAGCTTTGTTACCATATTTTAGCTTACCTGTGACTGCAGCTCAGCTTGGTACGTACTAAATTTTCTATTGTTAATTGTTCAGAATCATTTAATTCAAGTTCAAAGTTAAATCTCTTATTTCTAAATTGCGTAGATTCAAGTAGCTTTTGAAATGATTGTTGAGGTAGTCCAAGACTAACCGTGTTTTACTGAATTTCGATGTGCTTCAGAAAGAAAGCTCACTATTAACTTCAGTCACTAAATTAACTTTCGATTTTCCGGTTTTATTTATTCCTTTGCTAAATTAAGTCAGGGTGTAGCGAAATTTATTACTTCTGACAAACTTTCAGTTTTCACACTACACGTGTCAACCTTCAGTTGCCACGCTTCTAGTGCTAATTATATGTGTAATAACCTTTCTTTTTCAGTTACTATAGTAATTGTCCTTAGGACTGGCGACCGTGATTTCCCCCAAATCTCAAATACCTAATTACCGCTAGTTAATTGTTAACGTAACGGCTGCACATTTACTTTCTTTATTAACTTTTCCCCTTTTCAAAATTAATTTCCACCAGTTTCATTAGCACATTTCCTTTCATTTAGATGTAACCCTTTCCTCCCTCTTTACCGACAGGTTAACTTCGGTGACGATTGCTTTTCCAAAACTCCCATTAGGTACACGTGGTTTCATTTTTCACTGTCATTAAGGTCGGTAAGTGAGGGGGAGGTTACACTGAGACGATACAAAAATGTTCGTAATGTATTCTTGTTACTATACGATAAACGTACAATAAGTAAAATTTCATTGTTTGAGATCCTTCCTAATGTTACCACTTTACTAGCCGGCAAGTGTAACGTTTCAGCTTAATACACTTGTCGTTATTGTCTCGTGTAGTTGTTCTAGGCGGTATGGTGTAATGCAGTCATGTAGCGTGTATCCGTGTAATAGGGAGGTACCGCCGCAGGAGGCGATGGAAACATCCACTGCAGGCAATCGAAATCCGAGCACACTCCGACAAGAATTAGCAAACGCGTGGGCGTGCTTTGTTTACCGGCGCGAGTCGGCGCCGTGGAATTAATCGCAGCGTCACCGGCGGGCAGCGCAGCGCGGGTCGAGATGCTATCTGTCCCGCCTGGCGCGGAGCGGCGCGGGGTCGCGGGCACACCCAGGCCGGGTCGCACGACTCTCATCAGTGTAATTCATTCGCGGGGGCGGTGTTCCGCCACCCCCCTCCCCCCACCCCTCCTTCCGCCAACTCGCCGCCAGCCGGTGGACTGGCCGCGATCGCACCGCTCCCTCCTCCGGTCAGTGGATCGGATGGAACATCGCCCAGCTGGGGGCACCCCAGAGGGGCCTACAGTCACACACAGTGTGTGTGAACGATAACTGTTTACAGTGTACCAAATAGATGGGATTGTCGAGACGAAAGTTTTGAAGGACACTTGTGTTTTATTAAGATTGCCTCTAATATTAATATACTTTGATCAGCCAGAACATTATGACCACCGACACACTGTCGGTAAAAGCCCGTCCAGGCTACTCAGACACAAGCACGGTGCATGTACGAGGGTGTGTCAAATGAAAACCTTAAATTTATAATAACAAATCGAAATTTCGCGCCGTTATCCTGTAAGTTGCTAAGCGTGCTACAAAAAGCGTACAGAATGGCTTGCAGGTGGCAGCATAGTGCGGATGCACGCATACCGTCGCAGTATCAGTATAAATATGGCCGCCCCACTTGCGACTTGCACCAGGGAAGAACAGCGTGCTGTTATTCGGTTTTTGCGTAGTGAAGGTGTGAAACCTTTTGAAATTCATCGACGAATGGAGGTTCAGTATGGTGATCCATGTTTGTCACAGTAGCAAGTCTACGAATCTAGTAGGAAGTTCGCAAATGGTGTGACTTCAGTGTAAGATGCTCCTCATCCAGATCAGGCACAACGAGTTGTGACTCCACATAACACTGCAGCAGTTGAAGCCATAGTGAAGGAAAACCGCCGAGTGACAATGAATGACATTGAAGCATATTTACAGATTAGTCATGGGTCAGCTCACCACATTGTGCATGATGAGCTCCAGTTTCACAAGTGTCTGCAAGATGGGTAAAACGGCAGCTGACTCCTGAAATGAGAGAACGACGTGTTGATACTTGTGAAGGACTTCTTAGACACTTTGAACGAGAAGCTGATGGCTTCCTTGCCAGAATCGTTACTGGGGACGAAACCTGGGTTCACTTGCACCAACCGGAAACGAAGAGAGCGAGCAAGGCATGGCGCCATTCCTCATCACCAAAACCAAAGAAGTTTCGAACAGAACCATCAGCAGGGAAGGTTATGCTGACTCTCTTTTGGGACGAAAAAGGCGTCATTTTGGAGCATTGCATGCCTAGAAGGACCACTGTCACCAGTGCATCATACACAGATCTCCTAAAAAATCATCTGAGGCCTGCAATCAAATCAAAGCGACGAGGATTGCTGTCAGCCGGTGTCTTTTTGCAACATGACAATGCAAGGCCCCACACTGACCGTAAAACAGTTGTAACAATCACAGACCTGCATTTTGAGTGTCTTCCTCATCCACCATGCTCACCAGATCTTGCCCCAAGTGATTTCTATATGTTTGGACCACTCAAACATGCGATGGGAGGAAAGATGTTCCGTTCTGATGAAGAGGTACGCCACGCGGTGCATGAGTGGTGGAGCGGACTACCAAAAGAATTTTTTCTGAAGGAATTTATGCACTTTGTAAGCGCTGGAGGACTTGCATTGAGCGTGGGGGAGATTATGTTGAAAAGTGATACAGCTTTGTACCACTTCTGCACAATAAATAATATTTTAAAAAATATTTAAGGTTTTCATTTGACTCACCCTCGTAGTATCAGTGAACGTACTATCCTTATGTAGAGTGGGGAAGCTGTGCTTTCTATCTGAGTTTGACCAAGGGCAGATTGTGATGACCCAGAGGTTCGGCACGAAGGTATCTGAAACTGCACGACGTGTAGGGTGTTCGACGAGTGCTGTGTGGAGTGTCTTCAACACGTGGCGAAGTCAAGGTGAAAGAAACCACGTCCAGACGTCGTGGGGTTGGGTTGCTGCCCCTCATTACAGATGTCGGACGTGCCGTGTCAGACTTTAATCCTGGGCAGAGTACAAGTGGGTCTGAATACACAGCGCACCGAACACTCCTAACGATGGACCTCCGCAGTCAACTAAAAATGGTTCAAATGGCTCTGAGCACTATGGGACTTAACTTCTAAGGTCATCAGACCCCTAGAACTTAGAACTACTTAAACCTAACTAACCTAAGGACATCACACACATCCATGCCCGAGGCAGGATTCGAACCTGCGACCGTAGCGGTCACGCGGTTCCGGACTGTAGCGCCTAGAACCGCACGGCCACCCCGGCCGGTGCAGCCAACTACTCATATATGTGTCAGTGTTAACACCACGACATCGGCAACTAAGCTAGCACATGACCATCGGCACTGGACATTGACGCAATGGCAGACGTGTTGCATAGTCTGATGAATCCCCATACCTTGTTCATCATGCCGATGGGAAGACGCGAAACTGTCGTCTTCCAGGGTAAGAATCCTTGACACCTCTACTGCGGGATGGAGCCATGCTGGCGGCGGCTCCATTATGCTCTAGGGAACATTCACGTGGACATCCATGGGTCCAGGGAACTCGTGAAAATCACCATGATGGCCGAGAAGTTGCAGACTACGTACACCCCTTAACGACGATCATGATTCCCGACGACAGTGGCATTTTTCAATAAAACAGTGTGCCATGTCGCAAGGCCAGGAGCGTGATAGAACGGTTAGAGGTACACAGTGACGAGTTGCAGTAGATGTACTTCTCCCCCCCCCTCCCCCCTCTTCCAATTCGCTACAGCTGAACACTATCGAATACATACGGGCCATGATAGAACATGGTGTCAGAGGTCAACTCCCCCTCCCGGGAATCACGGGAATTAGGTAACTCGTGAATGCAGTTGTAGTGCCAACTCCCTCCAGCGCCCTTGCTTCCACGCCACGACACGTCGTCACTGTTATCCGTTCCAAAGGTGGACATACCGACTCATAGACAGGTGATCATAATCTTCTGGCTGATCAGTGTAGCTGCCGATGTGTTTCTCCCGTTTCCGTAAAATATAAGTCCCAATCCGCCGATTCTAACATCACCAGGCACCAAGAAAGCCAATCGAAGATCATCAGGATAATAACGAATGTGAACCCAGTTGGAATACAAAAACTGTGGAGCCAACATATGCTGCAAATAAAACCTTTATTCAGAAAGTAATATTACCGTTACGCTTACAAAAAGTGGTACACGCTCAATTACGAATCATAAATGAGACATAGGCAATTTCATTTGGAACATTATCATCGGGTTTAGGTTCCCGACCAGAAACAAGTACGCCAATACAAAGCGCTTTAGCGCCCGGAAACAACTTATTCTTTGCTTCACGTAAGTTCTCCATAGTACGTCAATCCTTATCTTTCTTAACATCGTGTGACGTCTCAAGTTTAGAACAGGTAACAAATTTCCATCTATTTTTTACTGCATACTTTCTCCTTGGATCAATCGCAAATTGGTTTACATCGCATGCGCGTCGCGCATGATTTTCAATATACTGTAGCCCTCTTACTAATCGTTTCAAGCTAATTTCTTTTTGTCGCTAAAATTGTCCTCCACTGTTAAACATGCTACGCTCTTGCACTCGCAAATGATAAAAATGACTTACATACATACAAATCCTGCGATCACAGGCCCTAAGGGCATGCGTTGCTTCCACAAATTGCTTCCACTCCTTTTTGTTTTTTGTTCGGTTTAATCTCCAGGGCTGCCAGGTCCTTGGCCATGTCGTCCATCTAGCGCTGCTTTGGTCGTCCCATGGAGCGACTCGTGTTTGGTTTCCCCTCAAGTGGTTTCTTCGTCTGTCTCTCTTCTCGCATACGGGCAGCATGGCCTGACCACTGGATACTTTTCCTCTTCTGCTTCTGTAGTACTGTTGGTTGTTGCATCAAGAGATGGATTTCCTTATTCCTCTTCCTTCTCCATTCTCCTTTATATAAGACTGGTCCCCATACCTTTCTCCGTACTCTTATTTCAAATACTAATCGGTTTTCCTTTTCGGATTTTGCCATGCTTCAGGTTTCTGAAATGTACATAACTGCTCGACATATCACTGTGTTACAGATTCTCATCGCTGATTTTGATTTTGAACTGAGCGACTCCCTGAAGGAATGCTATTTACAACATTTACCGAAACCAGATGGCAGTTATAAGAGACGAGGGGTATGAAAGAGAAGCACTGCTTCAGAAGGGAGTGAGACAGTTTTGTAGCCTATCCCTGATGTTGTTGAAACTGTATATTGAGGAAGCAGTAAAGGAAGCAACAAGAAGTGGGAGTAGGAATTAAAGATCAGGAGAAGAAATAAAAACCTGAGGTTTGCCTACGACATTGTAATTCTGTCAAAGACAGCAAAGAACCTCGAAGAGCTGCTGAACGAAACGGGAGATATAAGATGAACATCAACAATAGCAAAACAATGATAATGGAATGTGGTCTTAAGTCAATTAGCTGATGCTGAGGAAATTAGATTAGGAAACCAAACACTTAAAGCAGCAGACGAGTTTTGTCATTTCGTCAGCAGAGTAACTGATCACTACTGAAATGGAGAGGACATGATTTGTAGATTGGCAATGACAAGAAAAGCGTTTCTGAAGAAAAGAATTTTCCTAACATCGAATATAGATTTACTGTTAGGACGTCTTTCCGACAATATTTGTATGTAGTGTAGCCACATTTGAAAGAGAAACATGGACGATAAACAATTTGGACAAAAAGAGAATAGAGGCGTTTGAAATGTGGTGCTACAGAAGAATGCTGAAGACCGGGCTGGGAGATCTCGTAACAAATGAGGACGTACTGAATAGGACTGTGGACAAAAGGAACTTGTGGCACAAACTGACTTAATGATAGGTTGATAGGATACATTCTATCAAGGGATCAACAAGTCGGTACTCGGTGGAAGTGTTGTGGGTAAAAATTGTAGAGGGAAACAATGAGATGAATACAGTAAGCAGATTCAGAAGGCTGTACGTTGCAGTAATTGTTCAGAGATGAAGAGGATTCACAGGATAGAGTAGCATGGCGAGTTGCGTCAAACCAGTCTTCGGACTCAAGACGACAACAACAGCAACAGCGTAAAATTAACAATTGAATCCATTTTCTTCTCAAGCATTCTTATTATGGGACTAATGTGCTCGTAAGACTTAAGTTAAGATCCAGTTGTACTTATAATTAGGTTTTGCTTAGATTTGACAAAAATCTTCTGTATATTTCATTATCCCTTCAGTGAAGTTTAAACTGCTAATGTTAACGAGGTAAAAATTTCAAAAGTCTGACCGACTTAATCGATGGCTTAAGGATATTCAAAATGTCATGCACCACGAATGTGCTGTAGCTTAGGTGGCTTTTGTGGACTTATTTAAGGCAAGTTCCCAAATTGATACAGGCCAAGTGTCACATATCAAATTGGTCGTCTCGACTTCCTCTACACCACTGTGATACGTTGTTAACAGTTATCATTTGCGCTCTATAGAAATACAGGTATATGCATAAGTACCTCCAGTGTTTCAGAAAACGAGTGCGTGAAAACAACGAGACACATAGAAAGCAGACATATATCATCTAACAAGTATCCCTCCATTTTTAAATTCACATTAGTGGCTGGCGAGTGGTGGCGTGCCAGTCATTCGGCGTCTCAGTATCAGATGTTATCACTGGGTAAGAGATCTGCAGAACGTGTTAACCAAGACAACAATCTAAAACCGTCTTATTCGAGGTAAATCAGGACAGCATGGGCAAAAGGCGGTCTTCTTGAAAGTTGACATCAAATAAAGATTGAAGATACAGCACAGAAACCGCACTTAACATGTCATAATCTCCAAATTATGCGCTATGCGAAGCAGAAGTGATGCTTTTCTGCACCCACTGACACCCTGTGCCATCACACCAGGTGCTGTGGACACCTAATGACGAAGAATGCAACCTGGTGACGATCTCTCGCCTTGGCACGGAGACGACCGTTGAGACTTTGTACACAGAACCAGGACTCGTTTCAAATGACGACGACGTGCCATCTCTGAATCCTAAGCCGTCGTTGGGCGCGTCACTGTCAGCGCACCTCTGTCCGCTGACGTGTCAAGGTAAGTTGCAACCATGTTCATTGCAATGGCAGTCCGTGGTGCTCAAGACGTCATCTCACTTTCCATGTAGATACTTTTATTGACAAAAAGAAGCCCATTTCCCATCTAAAGCTATGTGGCGTTGTAGTGCTGTCCCACACAACCGAGTGAACATCTGGCCTCTAGGGCGCCAGTCAGAGCCATTGAGACAGTGCATAGTGCTGAGTACGGTGCTGCTGTGCTGTCATACATTCCACGTTCGTATAGCAGTCGCTGGACCACGACCAACATGAGAAGGTGTATCGCGGAACGATAAGCAGCAGTCTCGAGGGCCCATGGTCGTGCCGTTGTCGTATTCCGACACTTACTGAAAGACGGTTATCTCTCTAACAATACGTACAACACCAACTTCTCACAAACAACAAACATTCAGGTGCAATTTGTGAATGAAGATCTTCTGAGCAATGTTTTCTTGAATACAGATTATTACAGTAAAGGAGAAAACTCTTTACGTAACTGTATGAAACATTCTACTTCTTGCGTCAGTTCAGGATAAAACTTGGAGTTTTCGACGATTACATCGTCTTCGTCAGGAGCAACTCACCGTCTAGCTGCTGCTGTGATGGACGTACACAGCCAATCGACGGCTTGTGGTTGGTCAGTTATTACGTAATGCTGTATCAAATGGTGTCAACGTCCGCAATGGTAACTCCAGAGCTCTCGTGATAGCGCCAACATTGCGACGAATATCTCTACCTCTTCTCTGCATCGAGAGCTCGCTTCATGAACCGGTAAGGTTATATCCGCTATCACAGTTGAAGTTCTTCTTATACACTCCTGGAAATGGAAAAAAGAACACATTGACACCGGTGTGTCAGACCCACCATACTTGCTCCGGACACTGCGAGAGGGCTGTACAAGCAATGATCACACGCACGGCACAGCGGACACACCAGGAACCGCGGTGTTGGCCGTCGAATGGCGCTAGCTGCGCAGCATTTGTGCACCGCCGCCGTCAGTGTCAGCCAGTTTGCCGTGGCATACGGAGCTCCATCGCAGTCTTTAACACTGGTAGCATGCCGCGACAGCGTGGACGTGAACCGTATGTGCAGTTGACGGACTTTGAGCGAGGGCGTATAGTGGGCATGCGGGAGGCCGGATGGACGTACCGCCGAATTGCTCAACACGTGGGGCGTGAGGTCTCCACAGTACATCGATGTTGTCGCCAGTAGTCGGCGGAAGGTGCACGTGCCCGTCGACCTGGGACCGGACCGCAGCGACGCACGGATGCACGCCAAGACCGTAGGATCCTACGCAGTGCCGTAGGGGACCGCACCGCCACTTCCCAGCAAATTAGGGACACTGTTGCTCCTGGGGTATCGGCGAGGACCATTCGCAACCGTCTCCATGAAGCTGGGCTACGGTCCCGCACACCGTTAGGCCGTCTTCCGCTCACGCCCCAACATCGTGCAGCCCGCCTCCAGTGGTGTCGCGACAGACGTGAATGGAGGGACGAATGGAGACGTGTCGTCTTCAGCGATGAGAGTCGCTTCTGCCTTGGTGCCAATGATGGTCGTATGCGTGTTTGGCGCCGTGCAGGTGAGCGCCACAATCAGGACTGCATACGACCGAGGCACACAGGGCCAACACCCGGCATCATGGTGTGGGGAGCGATCTCCTACACTGGCCGTACACCACTGGTGATCGTCGAGGGGACACTGAATAGTGCACGGTACATCCAAACCGTCATCGACCCATCGTTCTACCATTCCTAGATCGGCAAGGGAACTTGCTGTTCCAACAGGACAATGCACGTCCGCATGTATCCCGTGCCACCCAACGTGCTCTAGAAGGTGTAAGTCAACCACCCTGGCCAGCAAGATCTCCGGATCTGTCCCCCATTGAGCATGTTTGGGACTGGATGAAGCGTCGTCTCACGCGGTCTGCACGTCCAGCACGAACGCTGGTCCAACTGAGGCGCCAGGTGGAAATGGCATGGCAAGCCGTTCCACAGGACTACATCCAGCATCTCTACGATCGTCTCCATGGGAGAATAGCAGTCTGCATTGCTGCGAAAGGTGGATATACACTGTACTAGTGCCGACATTGTGCATGCTCTGTTGCCTGTGTCTATGTGCCTGTGGTTCTGTCAGTGTGATCATGTGATGTATCTCACCCCAGGAATGTGTCAATAAAGTTTCCCCTTCCTGGGACAATGAATTCACGGTGTTCTTATTTCAATTTCCAGGAGTGTATATTCTTATTTGTACAGACGCTTTACGTACAGAACCCCACCATATAGGAGTCTGGGCCAAACTTCTGTTTCGTCAAACAATATTTTGTGTTTGTTTGTAAGGCTGTGCCCAGCAATAGCAGATTTCTCCAGTTCTCGATTCTTAATATGCCGTTTATGTTCTGTACAGTGGCCCTAAACGGTTCGGATGGATTGACCGAGGTAATAGCTTCCACATTCACAAGGAACGTTATAAATCTCGTTGTCCAGAGGCCGACACTGTCCTTAACAGTCCTTTACCTTCTTAGGATTTCGGAAAATAGGTCATATCCTCTTCTTCCCAGGACTCTACCTATTATACTAGATTTAGCACCTCAGAAAGGAAGGAATGCAATCGATGGCTCATCACGTGAGTGTTCAAGATATCCTTTTGTAGGAGATTACTGATTTCATGTCGCTTGAACCATAGGGACTCTTTTCGGAACACGTACATCAGATGATTAATTTCAGAATTCAAGCGGTCCTCGTCAGAAGCAGTTTTTACCCGCAAGCAGTAGCATACTGATTCATGTCTTAGAGTCCAGAGTTTTCATCATTCAGACCAGAAGAAGGCAGTTCTAAATACACAGGCAAAACCTGTTTATGACGAGGACCACTTGGATTCCGAAAGCAATCATCTGAAAAAACCAGTACGTGTTCTGAAGGAACGGCTATGGTTCCCGTGATATGAAGTGAGAGTTCTCCAAGAAAAGGAAACTTGAACAGGTTGAAGATCCACTGGATGCGCCACCGACTGTATTCCTTCCTTTCTGTGAGGCTACATCCAGCAAAATATACACAGTTCCGGGAAGACAATGTATAAGACCTATTTTTCGACCTCCTAAGAAGATAAAGGAGACGATACGCCCGGTTAAGGACAGTAAGGCTAAGAAAGTAAATCTAAAGGAAATCAAGAAACATTCGTGGGCATATCGACCTGTAAAAAGCGTTAGACAATGTAAAGTCGTGCAAGGTGTTCGAAATTCTGAAAAAATAAGGCAAGCTATAGGGAGAAACGGATACTATACAATATGAGCAAGAGCCAAGAGGAAATAATAACAGTGCACGACCAAGAACGAATTGCTTGGATTAAAAGGCGTGTAAGACAGGGATGTAATTTTTCCTCCTACTGTTCAATCTGTATATCGAAGAAGCAATGTTGGAAGTAAGAGAAAGGTCCAGCAGTGGAAATGAAGTTCAAAGTGACAGGATATCAATGATATGGTTCGCTGATGACGTTACATTCATGACTGAAAGTGAAGAAGAATCACATGATCTGCTGAATGGCGTGAACACTCTAATGAGTACAGAATATGGACTGAGGGAATCGAAGAAAGTCGAAACTAATGAAAAGTAGCAGAAATGAGAACAGTGAGAAACTTGGCATCAGGACTGATGCTCACGAAGTAGATGAAGTTAAGGAATTATACTACCTACGCAGCAAAATAACCAATGAGGACGGAGCAAAGAGGACATCTGAAGCATACTAGCACTGGCAAAAAGGGCACTCCTGGCCAAGGGAAGTGTACTAGTATCAAATAAGGGCCTTAATTAAAGGAAGAAATTTCTGAGCACAGTATTGTACTGTAGTAAAACATGGGCTGTGGGAAAACCGGAATAGACGAAAATCGAAGAATTTGAGATGGGGTGTTACAGACGAATGTTGAAAATTAGGTGGACTGATAAGGTAAGGAATGATGACGTTCTGCGTAGATTCGGAGTGGAAAGGAATATGTGGGAAACACAGATAAGGAAAAGGGACAGGATGATAGGACCTTTTGTTAAGACACCAGGGAATGACTTCCATGGTACTAGAGGGAGCTGTAGAGGGCAAAAACTGTAAAGGACGGCAGAGATTGGAATACATCCAGCAAATAATAACTGAGGTTCTAGGTTGCAAGTGCTACTCTGAGATGAAGAGGTTGGCACAGGAGAGGAATTCGTGGCGGGCCGCATCGAACCAGCCAGAAGACTAGTTACATCGGTCAGTCCATTCCTATCGTTTCCACCGTTGTGCAGAACATCAGCGGCGTATGGAGAACTGGAAAAATCTGCAGTTACTGGTCAGGGGCTTACATATAAACATAAAATATTGTTTGACGAACTAAAGTTTTGTTCGCAGACTTCTGTATACTGGGGTTCTGTAATTAAAGAGCAGCATCTTAGCCAGTCAATTTCTTCATACGAAGGCGACGAAGGTAATCGCCGGTAGCTCGAGGTTTTGTCTTGAGCCTGCGAAGAAAGAAGTTCGAGAATGTTTTATTCAACAGTGCCGTCACGAAAGACTTCGTTCCCATTAGAGTACTGTTTTGTTTGTTAGAAAAAAAGATAGGTACATGTCAGTTCTAAGTTCTGGCGTTCCTTCTCAGGTCGCTCCTAAGTTTTATTTTTTTTTTCCCTCGCTTATTCTTCTTTCACCACTGGGAATGATTTGTTAATGTGAAAAATAGTAAGTTTCCCTTTGGTTCGGAGTCAACGTTTACCTTTTCGTCTCCGTTCAACAGGCTTAGTAAGTCGGTTCAACGGTCACAGATAATGTTAGGCAGTCCGGGAACCGAGGAAGGGAGTATCCTCGGGAACCTATGTCGAATAAACAAATACAATTTCCGAGGACAATAATTCCAATTTCACGTTGCATGTCGACCCGTGCTGAGAGAACTCGAAAGAGGAACGAAAAGAAGTTGGTTATACTCATAATAGTTATCAAGTCTCGGTTGTGTATTCATTGTCATCTGTTTCGAACTGCCTCTGATTATTGGAATTTGGGTAACGGATATCATTTTCTCACTCATTGTACATAGAAAAACATTGCTTTGAAATATGTATAAAAATATGGCTTCAGGCATGATGGAATGCATGATTGATGACTAGATATCACGAGAGGCGGACCCGCCGTTATTGCATTGCCAGTAGAGAAACAGTAGAAGCAGAGTGGGTCGGTAGGAGGGTTCGGTAACATCAAACATTCAATTCATCAGGAACATTTCAGCCTTTATAATGCTGCCCCGTCGACTGTGGATGTTGTGATTGTGAAGTGGAAACGGAAAGGAACTATCACAGCTGAAGCAAGACCAGGAACTGACGGACGGGGCCGCAGAGCACTGCGGGGTGTGGCTGTAAAAAAATCACTAGATATCTGCGGAGGGAATCACTCACTGGTTCATAAATGCTAGCAGCAATCCAGATAGCACAATGACTGTGCGAAGGGAGTTAAAAACATTGGAGTACAATGACCGAGCAGTACTTCATAAGGCCCACTTTTCTGTAGTCACTGCTATGCGACGCCTCATACGAAGTAAAGAGGGAAGCCACTGTACAGCGGATCACTGGAAACAAGTGATTTGGCGTGATACCACATGCTAACCCGACGGAAGGGTTTGGATCTGTCGAATGCCTGGGCAGCATTACCTGCCATTACATGTAGTCCCAACGTTGTAGTATGGAGGAGGTAGTGTTGCGGTATGGGGGTGTTTTTTGTAGTTAAGGTATAATTCCCTTTTTGCACTTAAGAAAATGCTAAATGTGTGTTGCATACATCATAGGAACAGTTCGGAGACAAGGACTGTTTGTAGTAGTATGTCGATAGATCCCACCACAAGCATCATTTATGAGTCTATGGTTCGTGGACAATAATATTCCACAAATGGAGTGGCTACCCAAAGTCCCGAATAAACCCAATGGAACACCTCTGGGATGAGTTAGGACGTCTACTTCGCTCCAGACCCCAGCATCCAAAACCTCTACCTTCATTCGTTTCGCCTCTTGAGTAAGAATGGATGGCATTTCTCCACAGACATTCGCGCACGTCATTGAAAATGACTCCAGTGGAGATAAAGCCGTCCTGAAGGCGAATGTGGGACACACCCCAAATTAATGTTCACTAATAAGTATCAGGATACATTTGATCAGCTAGTGTATTTTCATTAATAGTACCCCATATAATTTCGCTATTAACTGCTCCATTAATTTTCTGTTGCTTCCTGACGTGATCAGAGTAGAGACGAGCGATCTATTGAAATATTAAACGTTGAAGATATGTTATATAAAATCCTTGCTATCTATGCAAATGTTAAACATCGAAGATTTGTTACATAAGCCTTTGTTATTCCAGATCACAATATTTCGACAATCATTGATTACTAAATTCCACTGACAAATCAGCGATCATCACATGAATTAAACGCTCTGTCTAATCACAAGGTTGGATGCAGTTACATTGTGCACTAAAAAGTTTTCAACAGTGATTACAAAAACACAACGAGGTAAAATATTTTGATAAGAATTTCTGAAGAAAATGTGAAATCAGTCAATTTTTCAGTTTAATTCTAATGAATTTCCTCTGTTGCTACAGTAAAAAATCGTACAGATTTTTTTCCATCAAGTAAAAGTAAATATTACGGCAAACCTGAAATTAATATCATTTGTAAATCAACGTTAACTGACAGAGACTATAGCTAAATTACGCTAGAAACGTAACAAAGAATCCTATGAGTACTTCCGGTTGTTTCTTTTGAGCGTACAGTTCTTTGTAGCATCTGAGCTCTGCTCGTAAAATTTCTTCCTTCACTGTTATGCACTCGATTTCTTTTGCTTTTCAAGAAGAGAATACCTGATTCCTCAAATTTTTCGGTTGTATCAACAGTCGCAGAAAAGCAAAGGTATACTACCTCGAATACGATCATGCCCAGTACAGCCCACGGTACCAAAGGAAAGCTTTACTTAAGAAACAACTTTCTAACCACAAACTGCAGACTTTCACGGCCATTATTTCCGTTTATTTTGTGATTTTTGTTTTGTGGGCATTAGGCCCAGGTGAAAGGCATAATTTTCTGGCTAACGTTTCGTCTTTCAGTGCTGGAGACACCATCAGAGGCTGTAACGACTCGGAAATCAGTTACAATCTCAAACAAGCACAGAAAGCCAAACTGTTTACACGCATACACGCAACTGTTGGATCGTGACATCATAAAACCGCTGCCAAAGACCCCACAGTTGCGCCGAAGTTTGTTGATGATATTGTAGTTGGAAAGAGTGTGCACTGTTCTTTTTATTTAGCACTAATGTCCACAACTTATCGAATTTCGATTCTTCTTCTTTTCTGTGAAGGTTGGTTTTGTTCGTTTGAATTTCTATTGTCTTCCTGATCATCCTAGCATAGTAATGATTAGATCTTGATAAAACCATGGATTCATTGATATTAATTGGGTTATTCCCTGGTTCCTGTGCAGCATCTAGTTTATCCGTGTTACCTGGACGACTATTGTTTCGTGTTTATTAAGGCAGGTACTAATGTTTTTACGTTACGCAGAAACATATGCCTTGGACCAAGGCATAATGGCCATATAAGAAAAATCATCAAGAACCTTCGAAACTGCATTAGGAGCAATTAACTTTTCTTTATTGTTGCTACTTCCTTATTCACTCGTCGGTTTCTTCCTAAAAATTAATTTCCTTTTCATAAATAATTTTCATTCTGTATGCAGATCTGGAGGTGGATGCAGGTACACCTCGGAAACGTTGGCGAAAGACAACAGACTGCCACCTACGTAAAACTTCCTGCTGGGGGCCCGGGTTTTATAACCTACCAGAAACAGGATGGGGAAGCGGATATTATGTCTGAGATGCGCCGAGAATAGGACGGCTTCCCAGCACTTCATACACGCCTCTGTGAGGCGCTACGGCGGTAATTAAAGCCACTCACTCCGCGGCGTTATGGCTGCCGTAGAAGAACTGACACTTCAGTCTGAGCGAAGAACCGCAGTTAGCTTATTACGTTAAGGGTTGATCATGCTGTATATTCGAAATGAAATTGCATGTAAATACTTTATGAAGAGATTTTATCATATACAGTTAATCTGACTACCACTCCAAAAGTTCTGATGTTCTATTTTCAGCCGACCCTATAAAATTGCCTGTCACTCATCTCTACTTTCACCTACGTCGATGATTTCTTAATGCGAAAAATGCTATACCGATCCGAAGTTCTCTTTCTATGTCAAGTAGTACGTCCCGCAATAACTGTAAGAATTACGCCATCTAAAATTCGGAAAAAAGGAAAAGCATACAGTTTACAATACGACAACGGGTTGTAAAGCATTGTTGCCATGAAATCAGCCTTCCGTTTGGGGTGGCTTTACTTGTAAAGCACTATTACCTTTATTATGGTATCCCACTGCTAGTCTGTTGTCTTGTTAAGTGACCTGCTTTCCGAAATGGTACAAAAGAAGGAACATAATATGGTTGTTGAAGTAACAAAACCTTTAACGACATTCTATTAAATCGTTTATGAGGCTAATTTACTTACAGCTGCAAATGCAGCACATCTTGGTGAAGTATAGTCGGGTTGCCTGTTGAAATGAGGTAGAAGAACAGCCCTAACTTAACTCGATGCCAGATATCACTATGTTAAAATTTCTGGGTATACAAATAAACAATGGTTTAAAATGGCGTAGAAATAGTTGCTGATTATGTAGAATAGTTTCGCAGAAGACGTAGACTGTTAAATATCATTTTGATATAATGTGGTAATATTTTGTTCCTCTAAAGATAGTAACATCTATGTTTCATATGCCAGGAGTTCTCGCTGAGTGTCAATGAAGTGCTGTTGATCTTGATCACTTCAGTTTGTAATCTGTTTCCCCTCTTTATTTCATGATTATTAACGTGGCCGTGTTTTATAGTTCATGCAACAGAGACGAGTGAACAGAGTAATACAACGAATACCTAAAACCATTCAGGACGATTCATCTAAGTGAAGGAGACGAGTGAACAGCATAATACTACGTATACCTAAAAACATTCAGAACGACTCATCTAAGTGAAGGAGACCGGTGTAAGATATGTTTTTCTGGATTAACAAATTTCTCAACAGACCTTGGATAGTTAATTGATGAAACCTTGTCACAAAAATGTTTATCTCTGGCCTAGTTTGACGGTATCACGACAATTGTCAGCATCCAAAGGGCCGCATACATTACACGAAAGCATTACGTGAAGTGCACAGAGCCATCATAGCTTTGGTCATGATACACAGAACAAAATTACCACAGATTTTGTGTGTTTTTCGTACAAGGACGTATATTTCTAATTAAAAAAAAGTAGAGGCAGTAGCTTCTAATTTTATCTGTACCAGCCCACAGTACATTGCTGATCATAGCGCAGCGCGTGATCTTCACTTTGCAATTGTAATTTACGAATCTTCAACGTGCTTCATTCACTAAATTATTACACAAATTTCATTTGTTGCTAATTATTCATTTATTTATTTTTATTCATCAAAGGATTACCTCACAATGATGCAGGAATTGTCTTCATAATACAATGAAAATCAATAGTTCAAAATACAGAATACACAAGTATGCTTTATAAGGCTAGGAGAGGAGGCCAGCCTTTAACAATCTCAATACTTGGCTGTAGTGGTTTGAGAAAACCACGGAAAACCTAAATCAGGACAGAGTCAACTCCATTCTCAGAGTTACGAAATATGTGTCTTAATAACTGCACCGCCTCATTCGGTTAGTCGTTATTGTGCTATTTTCTTTTGATCATACACAATATGACCAAGAAAATTTGTAATATGAAAAGTTGTTTTGCACTCTGCTCTTCAAATCTCTCTATATGGTCACTACACACAGAACCGACACCCGCCGCAACGTCTGCAGCATTCCCTTCAAACAATCCAGAAAACTGAGTCAGGAATATAAATAACAGGGAAACAAATCTGTTGTTGAACTCTAATTTATTCTTTAACACGGTTAATTTATTAACCTGGAGGCATGGTGCGGCCCACAAGATATTCGGGCTTTGACGATGCGGGCTGGAGGTACTAAAACGGTTCAACCTTGTTTTACGGAGACAAGCATCCAGAAAGACTTATCGTTAACATACCAGTTTTTCTGGAGACGGTACAGTGTCTGATAACTGCGCTGTCAGAGTACATTAAACTATAATCTTCTTTCATTCCTTCTTCCAGAGATGTCGTCACAAGCAGACACTACAGGCCTCATTGTGCAAGTAGTAGGGCAAGGGCAGTGCGGACTCACTCTGCATTATTGTCCACTTTATTAAAGATGGCGGATCTAAAATGTCGGCTGCAGATGTGGCAATGCCACAGTGACTTTATGGTGGGAAGTTCAATTGGGCTTCCTCCACTAACCTAATCCTCTTCCAGTCCCTTCTACTCCCCCATCTGGAAACTGGCGGAAAAAGGACTCAGTCTGTGCTGGGCTGCTGTATAGGACGGACATGTCTTTATTTTGTATGCATTGCCTCCCTCCCTTTCCTAGGAATTGGTGGGAAAAGGACTCGGTCTGTTTTGGGCTGCCAGAGAGAACAGACGAAAGCCTTTATTTTGTTTGTATTGTTTATCTAAACAATTTGAGTTGTCATAGACAGTAGCTCCAACCAGTGTGTTTACCATGAGGTCTAGAGTACAAGTCACGTAGTTCACAACACAGCCACCAGAAGTGGCTGTTTCAGCTCTGCCCCTCTCTCCTCCTGTGACATAATCCACAATGGCGGTATCGGAAAAAATGGCGGGAAAATCTGTGTGTAGCTGCTGGACTGGGACGACGGACATAATTGTTTATTGTGTTAAATGCATGATATGTCTCTGCTGGAGAACGAGGAGTTTAATGGGTGTATTAGCTGTAACGGTACAGCTGAGGACTGTGTCAATAGCAATGATATTGGGTGAAGATGAATACGTTTCATCAAATAATGAAGATGCAGCAAGTTGGTGCTAAGTTACATTTCACACCTAATGCTGATAAATGAGTGTGCTGTAATTGTAGATCATTCGATAAAAGTCCATTCAGTCTTCCAAAGTGCAAGAGGCAAAATGTTCACTCGAGCGCTTGCGCTCTGCTAGAGGTGAGAACACGCGCCAGGCTCACGTCGTGCCACCTAGTAGCCACAGGAGCAGTCACGTACTTCCTGTTGCATTGGAGATACCCAGGGCCTTCCTCCTTCCCATCCCCAATGCATGGATACTGTTTGTTCTTGAGCACGAACTGGAGGAGGAAGAGATTAGTGTTTAACATCCCACCAATAACGAGTTTAACAGATGATGGGAGAATATTTAAACAATTACGTGTTTTATTCCAATACCACCACCGCCTAACTTGAACAGTGACGCTAAAGAGATCGTGACACACCTGTGAACCACTCCTGAGACACTTGGAGCGTTTCTGTGGGAAACACCCTTGTCTTTGTGCATGAGCGGCTTCAAGAGTTACTACACTCCTGGAAATTTATATAAGAACACCGTGAATTCATTGTCCCAGGAAGGGGAAACTTTATTGACACATTCCTGGGGTCAGATACATCACATGATCACACTGACGGAACCACAGGCACATAGACACAGGCAACAGAGCATGCGCATTGTCGGCACTAGTACAGTGTATATCCACCTTTCGCAGCAATGCAGGCTGCTATTCTCCGATGGAGACGATCGTAGAGATGCTGGATGTAGTCCTGTGGAACGGCTTGCCATGCCATTTCCACCTGGCGCCTCAGTTGGACCAGCGTTCGTGCTGGACGTGCAGACCGCGTGAGACGACGCTTCATCCAGTCCCAAACATGCTCAATGGGGGACAGATCCGGAGATCTTGCTGGCCAGGGTAGTTGACTTACACCTTCTAGAGCACGTTGGGTGGCACGGGATACATGCGGACGTGCATTGTCCTGTTGGAACAGCAAGTTCCCTTGCCGGTCTAGGAATGGTAGAATGATGGGTTCGATGACGGTTTGGATGTACCGTGCACTATTCAGTGTCCCCTCGACGATCACCAGTGGTGTACGGCCAGTGTAGGAGATCGCTCCCCACACCATGATGCCGGGTGTTGGCCCTGTGTGCCTCGGTCGTATGCAGTCCTGATTGTGGCGCTCACCTGCACGGCGCCAAACACGCATATGACCATCATTGGCACCAAGGCAGAAGCGACTATCATCGCTGAAGACGACACGTCTCCATTCGTCCCTCCATTCACGCCTGTCGCGACACCACTGGAGGCGGGCTGCACGATGTTGGGGCGTGAGCGGAAGACGGCCTAACGGTGTGCGGGACCGTAGCCCAGCTTCATGGAGACGGTTGCGAATGGTCCTCGCCGATACCCCAGGAGCAACAGTGTCCCTAATTTGCTGGGAAGTGGCGGTGCGGTCCCCTACGGCACTGCGTAGGATCCTACGGTCTTGGCGTGCATCCGTGCGTCGCTGCGGTCCGGTCCCAGGCCGACGGGCACGTGCACCTTCCGCCGACCACTGGCGACAACATCGATGTACTGTGGAGACCTCACGCCCCACGTGTTGAGCAATTCGGCGGTACGTCCACCCGGCCTCCCGCATGCCCACTATACGCCCTCGCTCAAAGTCCGTCAACTGCACATACGGTTCACGTCCACGCTGTCGCGGCATGCTACCAGTGTTAAAGGTTGCGATGGAGCTCCGTATGCCACGTCAAACTGGCTGACACTGACGGCGGCGGTGCACAAATGCTGCGCAGCTAGCGCCATTCGACGGCCAACACCGCGGTTCCTGGTGTGTCCGCTGTGCCGTGCGTGTGATCATTGCTTGTACAGCCCTCTCGCAGTGTCCGGAGCAAGTATGGTGGGTCTGACACACCGGTGTCAATGTGTTCTTTTTTCCATTTCCAGGAGTGTAAATCCAATTGAATATCTCTCTAAGTACAATTTCAAGAAAGATTGCTGCACAGTAGTTTGCTTCAATTTTGCGGTGTATACCACCAACCTTGAAAACAGATTCTAAAAAAACATCGCAGCACAGTTGTGAATCCTCCTAAGAATAATACGCACGCTTTTATGGGTTTTTGAGCACGAGCTGCTTCAGGGGTTTCTAAATACAATAAATATATCTCTAACTGCACTTTCAAAGAGGTCGCTGCATGGTAGTTTGCTTCAATTTTGCAGTTTATAACCCCACAGTTGAATACAGACTCTAAAAATATCTCAGTACACTTGTGGAACCTCTCAGTCTTCCTCCATTACTCGAGAATATTTGCATGCATAAACAAATTAGGTAAAGTGCTTAGTGCCTCAGTACATTATCAGACGTTGCTTTAGCAAAGTGTATCAAATACACTCACACACAAAACATTTTGTCTTCTTCTCAGGTGCACGCAGAATGGAAATACATAACTGCAAATTACACTCTAAAAAGTAGTTCGCTAAAATAAATGAGCGCAAATACACCACATTGAGACCCTGAGGACGATCCTGATTCATGTAAACGAAAAAGTATTGTTCACCACACGAGTACGATGGTAACTGGGGACCTATAAAGAGGCGACGTGTCTTTCAGAGGCTGCAGCTGCCACAAAATGAAGTGCAGTCCGGAAATGGGATTTCCTGGCTGGTTCCATGAGCGTGCCAAAAAACTGTGGCCGGCCTGCCAGACCAGTGGCAACTTGTCCTGCATTCTCAGACCAGTATTCATTTTCGGGTGGGGTAGAATGCCACACTCCTATTGGCTCCAGAGGCAAAATAGCGGGTGAAGGGAGTAGAGGTTATATAAACCCTCATCGTGGTGCAGTCGCTCTTGCTCTGTCCACGTCAGTTCACCTGTGTAGTTAATTGTGGCCTCATCACCATTCCTAGTCTTCCGTTGTTCGCTTGTATGCTAGTAATTTACATTACAAGATGTAACGTTCAGCCAGCAACAGCATCAGCAGCAGTAACAGCAAACGCCTTCGCCAGGACAGTCTGCCATGTAAGTTAATTGATCTAATCATTTAATGTACCTATGCATGCCATGTAATTTCAGTACCTATCACAGCACATGTTTCGGACGTAGTTGGTAGAGGCAAACTTCTGCACTACCGAGCTCTTGAAAGGCTCGTTGCTGTAATATTAGGGTGTGAAAATTTTTAGTTCTGTAGCTGGTATTATAGCCCTTCTTTTGTTTCTTGTCATTGTAACCTTCATCCCTAACATGTTGGATGATCTAGATCGGCAGCTGGAAGCTGAGAAACAATTGCAGCAACAGCCTCCAATAATATTAAATGAGTCGGCGCAGCAAGAACGTAAGTGGAATATTTTTTTTTATTCTCTTAACATGGGGGTATTACAGAATTTTTTCTTTGTTCAGATAATTTATTATGGTTCTAAGGATGAGGACTGGGGAATGTACATAAATTTATTTTTCGTAACATCATGCATTCAGTTGTCTCAGACATATTCTTTGCTTTTCTAGGTGTTTCTGTGGACATATGACTATGTGTCGATGTCAAGAACCAGAAACAATCAATTCAGACCTGTAAGTAGCAAAGTACTATTTTCAAATTCAGTGTGTTTCGTATACAGGGTGTAAACTTTAAGTTGACAAACCAGAATAACTCGAAAAATAAGCTTCAGGCGAAAAAATGTGTAGAATCCAAAGTTGAATATTTTCGAGGGGGACATCTACTGGAGCTAAAATTACGCCTCGAATCAAAATTTACGAAGTAAATAAGTATTTTTTATCCATCCATAACCATTTTACACACAAATAAGAGAACATGGAACTTGAACTACAGTGCCAACTACCAAGAATCAAAACAAATGTTTAAGACAATACGTACGTAGTGTTTTATTTAGAATCTGATTCTACAATAAAAATGGGGGTTCCTATTGGAAATTTTAAAGTTTCCTCCCGCCCCACCCCCAAGAGGCTGAGGTGGCGGGCTATTTTTAGCACCAGCGGATGTCCCCCTCGAAAATAATCAACTCTGGATTCAACACATTTTTTTCGTGTGAAGCTTATTTTTCGAGTTATTCTGGTTAATCAACTTAAAATTTACACCCTGTATAAGCAATTTCTGTTAACAAGAGAATACGACTTTCTGGTTATATTTCAGTGAATTAATGAAAACTATTTTCAATACAATTTTATGTGTGTGTTTGTCTAACATTTTCTAGAAATAATTACATTCAGTACTTACTGTAGCGTCAGTGAGCAAGATAAATGGCCACAAGGAAAGGGCGAAATACCGGAATGGGTACGTGAGATGGCGGCTGGTGCAGAGGAATATAAAGGCAGCAGCATTGTGACCTTTTGGCGGAGTTTGAGGAAATACTGGGTTGGTAGCGAGAGCTACTGGAAAACCTGACGGAACTACTCAATCCTTGGATCCAGAGTGGAAAAGGTGATTATAATGCAACCATCGTCGTTACAGCACATAATTATTATATTTCTGAAATATTTTTATTTGTATGTAGCATACACTTTTTAAAAAAAATCTTCAGCGTTGTACTTAATTCGTTTGTCTTTATTCGTATGTTACAGAGGCACGACAATAGCCACCAGCAACACAACAGATAGCTGTGGCGCGAGTGCCTAGAGTGGTGGCTGCAGGGACAGGAATGAAACGAGCCCGAGTGGCATGCACCGCCATGCCAAGCACACTGACGGCTGCAGCCACTGCAGTGCCTGCCCCTGCGCCATCACGGATCCTCCTGCGTCCATGGGTGGTTCGGTCAGAAGAAGAAGAAGAACAGCAACGCTCTCCCACAACACAGGCTGGCTGTGGTGAAGACCCCAGCGTGCAGCGGCAGCAGCGACAGCAGCTTTACCAGACACTTGTCGCCGCAACCAAGGTACTCCCACGTCCTCACTGCAGCAACCTCATCCTACTCCGGGCTGACTGGTCGCCCTCACTGCCAACGGAAGGTATGTGAACCTCGGCACGTACCCCTGTGCAGATTGCCTACTCCATCGTCGACACGATGGACATCATCACCCTATAGTAGTAGTACTGTTAGTAATAGAGGACATCCTGTGGCTATCAGCAATTCCCTCTCCCATCCTCTTAGTGAAGGGCATTAGGTCAGTGATAGAAGAACTGAGAATCTGACAGGAGAGTACTGTGACCTTGTTGATTTTTTAAGGGCGTGCCTTCCTGTCTTGGAAATGTAGCTCCTCAAAAGCAGTCAATGGTCAATGGTATTCCGTCACCAAATGCAGTGCGGTGTTATGCTTCGAACTATCCCCCCCCCTCCCAAAAAGGACCCTATGGCATTGAAGAGACAAGTCTTCATTTTCTTTGGGGAGGGGGGGGGGATGGGGATGGCGTGATAATGCGGAGCACACCAGTCGCCGAGTGGTTTCGTAAGTCCACCTGGAGGGCTATACTATCTCGGTTTTCCGATGAGCAAGTGAGTGGGTCAGCTAAACCACTCAGCCGAACACAGCACCTGGACATCCATACACATGTCTATGATCCGGTAAATCGAGGGTCTAGCTATATCAGGCTCCCTAAGGATAAAACTAATAAGCATGCATGCATTAATATCGGAAATAGATAGTGTCAGGTTTGTTTTGCATGGCCAATCCTGGGTTGCAAGAGAAATTACGATCGTAGGGATAATTTGAGTAACCCAGTACATACCATGTAGACGATAATATTCGTGGGTGCTATAACTTCGATGGTACCGAATTCTCCACCAAGATCCAGGACGTACCTAAGTTTGTGGTGCAGAATACCGGAATATCAGTTCACTTTATGGCCTGGAGAACAAAAGCCAGACAGATGAGCAGGACAAGAATACTGTCGTCGGCCCCCTCCATTTCTCAAAATTTACCGGTGATATATACATCGTCTATAATAGTTAGTTTCATTTTAGTTTACACTAGTACTATTGTCATATTTGTATGCCATATACAAGTGTACCCCAGTAGACTCCTTCCAAAACCCTCCAGCCGGGTTTAACAAACTTAGCACGTATTTTGAAGTACCTTGTACAACAAATGTGTGGTAAATTTATCTCTTTACTGATAAACAGAAATCTTGGGCATTATAGTACCGTCACATTGTAGTCCTAAGGACCATTATAAAGTAACAAGTCATAATTGTACAAAATAAATCTAATTCCTTAACATCATTAAACTTGAAAGAGTTGATAGTGCTCAGGTGCACTAGTATGAATCATAATCTGGTTATATTATGAGTAAATAGTCTCTTAAATAAGGTTGCTGACAAATAAATCGTGTAAAGCAAAATCAGTATGCAATCCTAATCGTCAAGATAATGGTGTAGGATTGACCAAGGGAAAGGAAGCGTCATGGCTGAAGCCTATGAGAATGCTGAAGTGACTGCATAATAAAAACCATTTTTTTTAATTTTATTTATTTATTTATTTTTTGTAGGTTGTACAAATGACTAGTGACCAATATGGACTGCATTCAGTGTACCAAGTCATCGATCTCCGTATTATTTTCTTCAGTCATGTGCAGAGATACAATAGGTACTCGGCAACAAATTACCAATAACCATACTTGGCGATTATCATAATATCAGTAATGTGATGTCCAGCATCATCACTGCTCTTCATAGCAGAGATTCTTCTGAGATCCAAAATACATATTTAGTCACTTATGTTGAAGTATGAATACCAGTAATAAATCACTCTAGTGCCATGAACCAGATAATGGAAGGTACAAAAGATAGCAAAAGTAAGGTAGTGGAACGTGACCATTACTACCTATGTCAACATCGAGTACCCTATCTGATCAGAAAAAGTTCAGAATCCTAATAAAATTACAGCCTAGATGACATAACAATACTTTAGATCAGAGTGAATAGGCAAAATTGAATGTTAATTCTGATTAAGACAAAGTCAATCAGTGTGGCATCAGGCTGCCTATTAGACATAGAATAATCTAACATGACAGAGAACATGATTGGTTCATAATATTATACCGTGGCTCTCACTGGCCTTGTACATGCAATGTTGTGACATAATTATTGAAGAAAACCTAAGAGTAAAACCAAGAATTGAATGGCTCCAGGTGGCCTTGTACTTAGAATACATGCAAATCGTAATTTCTAAAACAACTGAATAGAAAATATCAATCAGAGACTCAAAGTGGCCTTCCTACATACATCTTATGGCTATATTGATCTTAATGGCTATAAAATGATTGAGGCTAAAAGCGGCATACTGTATGAAATAAATGCTGCCCTCAATAGCTAAAAATGTGACAGAAATCATCTATGTGGCTCAAAGTGGCCTAGTTTTACATGAAATAAATGCTGACCTTAAGAGTTAAAATGTGACAGAAATCATCTTTGTGGCTCAAAGGGCCCAGTTTTACATGAAATAAATGCTGAAGTTAATAGCTAAAAATGTTACAGAAATCATCTTTATGGATCAAAATGGCCTAGTTTTACATGAAATAAATGGAGAACGTAATAACTAAAAATGTCACAAAAGTCATTTTTGTGGCTTAAAGTGGCCTAATTTTACATAGAATAAACATAAAAGCTGAGAAAGTATCATAAAATATCATTTACCTATAACTTTTTATGGCACTCAGAGGCCTATGCATAGTTCATAATGAGAATATGTAATTCGATTTGGCTTTTAGAAGAATAAACTGCATAAATCGCAGTATTGTATAGAAGTATGGCTCTGTATGACCTGTATGAATACATATTAGACAAATAGCATCACAAAATCAAAGTATGGCGTTGTATGAGTAAATACACAATATTTATAGGGCTTCATATATTTCAGTCTATTAAATGACGTATATCTCTAACACTGTGCATATCTTCAGGGGAGTATATGGAAGTGACTGTTAAGGGCAGCGCACTTTATCTGTACTGAAAATGATTAACAGTCAATCGTCATTCGTCTTGAATCAAGACCTGCTGTAGCCAAAGCAAAGAAGAAATGTGATTCTATTATAAACAAGCATAAAGACAGGAGTACTAAGAGCAACATAGCTTACTGACTAGGTAAATGTAACATATCACAGTACATCATGAGACAAATATGCAAAGATAAGGATGAATTGCTGAAATAATGGAACCTGGAAATGTGATTATTAACTTGAAAAAAAAAAAAGCAGTCATGCATGTTATCATAAGAAGGCAGTATCATATGCCATCTCATAAGGAATGGTGAAAAAAAATTTTTTTTCAGGTGCAAAGGTTCTGTGATAGTCTCCCACCAACTCCTCCAATCCTGTGGCACAAGGTAAGACAGATTTTCCTACAAAGGACGCAAGTTACACAAAATACACATTAACATCTTACATCATTTGGATGCAGTGAGATTTCGATACATTAGTTCTGCAAAATATACGAAATGGATGAGTGTATGCAATGGACATGAGTTACAGGGTACATTGATTTTTTTTAAATTTGTGTAAGTGAAAGCAAGTAAACTTGAGACATCATACATTGTCATTATAGAAAATCAGAAATCATCATTATTGGAGTGCATCTAAGGGCATGAACACTTGTCAAACATCAACATTCCATCAGTAATCAAAAAAATTGGTGCAGTTAATGGCATAAACATTCATTAAATATTCTAAGAATATCGTTATGCCTAACACAAAATCCAGAGAATGATATCCTTAATTCCAAATCTTTATAGGCAGTCTCCTTAAATTACCTAATAAACTAACATGAAAATGTTTATAGCGGCCTGCCAGGAAAGAGTGTGAGAAGCGTCAATGGTGTTTAGCATTCCATATAAGTTGCTCATGTCATGCTTTCTATGTAATGTATTTCCTGTACAGCTTTACAGGTGGCACATTTCACACTTTCATGTGCGTCATGACTTGTTTGGATGCCGTGAGATTTCGGTACATTGGTTCTGCAAAATATACGAAATGGATATGCAGTGGACATGAGTTACAGGGTACATTTATTTTTTTAATTTGTCTAAGTGAAAGCGAGTAAACTTGAGACATCAACAAGTACAAGAGATATATAGCAAAACAGAGCACAAGACTGGGTATAAATGAAACATGGCAACAACATACAACACAAAGAGTGACTAAGATAACAAAAAATATAATAGATATTCATCAGACAATAGCATAAATTTTAATAGTAGTAGTATGTTGCATAGTGTGTGAATTAATAGCAAAGTAGAGTAGCATAGCATCATAAAAAATAGCACATTACGTGGTATCAGTAAAGACAAAATGGCTTCAGAAATAAATGAACATAACATATATAGCGGCTGTATACAAAAGGACACAAACTCTTATTAGGAAAAAAAATGTTTCAGCTATAGTTTCCAGCGGTCAGACCACCGGCAGTGATCCGCTGAACACTTGTCAAAATAAATGGTTTATCTTTCAGCTATTGTTTTTATGCACTTGAGTTTGAAAACAGAAAGATGTGCAAGGCCAAAACTTATGGTAAGAGAACCGACCTATAAGATTCTCCCTATCGGTCATGACGCCACCTAATAAAATGCTAAATAATCAAGGAAGCGTGAAAACAAGGTACCAACAGAATTTGTATAAGCATGGGAAATGTGTCAAGTAAAAGGTGTGATGTGTTTTATTGGTATGTGGACTCGCACGTAGAACCAAAATAAGCATAAGTTGAGATTTACTGGTAATGCAAATAACGACTTCTGCAAGAAATATTATATTACCTGATAAGTACCAAAATAAATTTACACATAGGTGGAAAGTGTTAAAAATATATAAATAGCAGTAGTGATATCTCCAGAATGCAAGACGTCGAACTGAAGAAATAATTTATGTCGTCAGTATTGGTGTATATCAGTAGTGTAAATAACATAGCTAGTTACATAGAAATGTCGCAGAATAAATGCCGTAGAATTTTCTTCCGAAATCCTTGCTCCTGAAATAAGCGTGCGTATAATTTCGTTCATAATCGTACCCGTATTCTTGAGGCTAAAACTTACCTTACTCGTGTTTCAGTAATTTCTCATTATTGCTATACAATGGAAATGGAAATTCAGTACATATTATTCAGTCGTTGCTTAACTACAAAAGACGCAAGAAATGGACAAATTTAGTGTCAAAAGTTGTGTAACGTCGCAGTCCGGGAAAGCAAAATCGTATAAAAGGTAATTTATGTGCTGGCAGAATCTGCTATGTTGTATTAACATAGCGTAGTATAATTGATCCAGCTCTGTTGTTGGCTTGGCATAGTGTTTTTGAGATGAATGTAGATGTGATTAATTTCATAAATATGCTTTACAGTTTGATGCTGCTGATACTGAACCCTGGTTATTTTATTTTTGACTGACTTGCTGCTGATGATTTGACGATTAATTTCTTAGGATCTGTGCATTGCTGTTAAATCAGATTGTCATTGCGAATGAAAGGAAATAACTTTGACGTCAGTGGGCTTGATATATGTGGAGCAGAGTTTTATTTTGGTCTTCTATGATAGCGGTCTCTGTTGATTACAAATATGAAGCAAGAATTTGTAGACTCTGTTGATGTACCGCGTATCTGCTTCGCTTTGGAATTTCCAAACATACAGCGTCCCTCCTGTCATTTGTACTTCTTACGTTTGTTCTGTGCATCTTCAGCAGATCTTTTTGATGAGTGTACCTCTGATATCAGAATTACGTAACGCAAAGATGAATCAGGACAGGATGGACATAAAGTCACTGGACTAATAAAGATTGGAAATACCGCTTCAGTTGTACGTTTTTTATATATTTTTCAGTGCATGGATCAATACCGGTTTCGGTTTATTACTTGCCCATCACCAGGTGTGATAACATTGTGCAGCGACTCCGAACACCGCGATGGAGAGCATGGGGTGTGATAATCGCATAATTTTGTGGTAAGTTCCTATGAGACCCAACTGCTGAGGTTATCAGTCCCTATGCTTACACACTTCTTAATCTAACTTAAACTAACTTACGCTAAGGACGACAAACACAGCCATTCCCGAGGGAGGACTGGAGCCTCCGATTTGGGGAGCCGCGCGAACCTTGGCAAGACACCCAACACCGTGCGGCTTCCACCGCGGCGGTAATAGCATAGTGAGAGATCAGGACTATAGGGCGGGAACCGAGTGCCTCCCACTTGAACTGGCGTATCTTCTATGTTACAACATTTGCGGCAAGGGGACGTGCGTTATCATGAAACAGGAGCACCTCTTGGTGCAGTTTTCGCGGACGTTTCTTATTAATGGCAAGCCACAATTTTCTCCAGTGTTGGATACGTTAGGTTTCTTAAAATCAGTGGGCAACGGGCCTCGGTAATCAAAAAACGGCAACACCTTTCCAGCTGATGACTGGCTCGTGATCCACAACGGTGATTTTGGACACACTTGCTGCCTCATATACATTGTGCAATCTCCGGTATATATTCAGCTGTGTTTTTCTTTCTACAGCAAAGAGAAGAATACCAGCTCGTTCGTCCCATTTGGACACATTTGGTAGTAACGTCGCCATAGTTCAGATTTCAGTATTTACAGCACACACATCGGGAAGACACGAATGCCACTCCTAATCCTTTATCTACATGTCGTTGGTTATATACTAGCATCGGAGCCGCACAACTTTGCATATACGCTGTTCCAAAGCCCTCAAACGGAAACGTTCTGATCGCCCATTATGTTTTGTCCCGTGAGCTGAGTTATCCTTCTTCTGCATTCCTTTTAAATTTGTAGCAGAGAAACTCTGTTCTACTGCCTAGAAGCGGAGCAATAAATTGGGATGCCTTCCCACATCGAACATCCTTCATTAAGTTTTTGCCACTTCCTTCCATCTGTGATCCATTTTTCCCAGGTGTAGGGTTAATGGAGTACAAGCACATTATACACTCCTGGAAATTGAAATATGAACACCGTGAATTCATTGTCCCAGGAAGGGGAAACTTTATTGACACATTCCTGGGGTCAGATACATCACATGATCACACTGACAGAACCACAGGCACATAGACACAGGCAACAGAGCATGCACAATGTCGGCACTAGTACAGTGTATATCCACCTTTCGCAGCAATGCAGGCTGCTATTCTCCCATGCAGACGATCGTAGAGATGCTGGATGTAGTCCTGTGGAACGGCTTGCCATGCCATTTCCACCTGGCGCCTCAGTTGGACCAGCGTTCGTGCTGGACGTGCAGACCGCGTGAGACGACGCTTCATCCAGTCCCAAACATGCTCAATGGGGGACAGATCCGGAGATCTTGCTGGCCAGGGTAGTTGACTTACACCTTCTAGAGCACGTTGGGTGGCACGGGATACATGCGGACGTGCATTGTCCTGTTGGAACAGCAAGTTCCCTTGCCGGTCTAGGAATGGTAGAACGATGGGTTCGATGACGGTTTGGATGTACCGTGCACTATTCAGTGTCCCCTCGACGATCACCAGTGGTGTACGGCCAGTGTAGGAGATCGCTCCCCACACCATGATGCCGGGTGTTGGCCCTGTGTGCCTCGGTCGTATGCAGTCCTGATTGTGGCGCTCACCTGCACGGCGCCAAACACGCATACGACCATCATTGGCACCAAGGCAGAAGCGACTCTCATCGCTGAAGACGACACGTCTCCATTCGTCCCTCCATTCACGCCTGTCGCGACACCACTGGAGGCGGGCTGCACGATGTTGGGGCGTGAGCGGAAGACGGTCTAACGGTGTGCGGGACCGTAGCCCAGCTTCATGGAGACGGTTACGAATGGTCCTCGCCGATACCCCAGGAGCAACAGTGTCCCTAATTTGCTGGGAAGTGGCGGTGCGGTCCCCTACGGCACTGCGTAGGATCCTACGGTCTTGGCGTGCATCCGTGCGTCGCTGCGGTCCGGTCCCAGGTCGACGGGCACGTGCACCTTCCGCCGACCACTGGCGACAACATCGATGTACTGTGGAGACCTCACGCCCCACGTGTTGAGCAATTCGGCGGTACGTCCACCCGGCCTCCCGCATGCCCACTATACGCCCTCGCTCAAAGTCCGTCAACTGCACATACGGTTCACGTCCACGCTGTCGCGGCATGCTACCAGTGTTAAAGACTGCGATGGAGCTCCGTATGCCACGGCAAACTGGCTGACACTGACGGCGGCGGTGCACAAATGCTGCGCAGCTAGCGCCATTCGACGGCCAACACCGCGGTTCCTGGTGTGTCCGCTGTGCCGTGCGTGTGATCATTGCTTGTACAGCCCTCTCGCAGTGTCCGGAGCAAGTATGGTGGGTCTGACACACCGGTGTCAATGTGTTCTTTTTTCCATTTCCAGGAGTGTATTTAGTACAGTATGTAATCCGCCCTGACCCACAAACGCCGGCCGCGGTGTCCGAGCGGTTCTAGGCACTTCAGTCCGGAACCACGTGGCTGCTACGCTCGCAGGTTCGAATCCTGCCTCGGGTTCGGATGTGTGTGATGTCCTTAGGTTAGTTAGGTTTGAGTAGTTCTAAGTCTAGGAGACTGATGACCTTAGATGTTAAGTCCCATAGTGCTTAGAGCCATTTGAACTATTTGACCCACAACCACACAAATTCCGTGTCGTCATGTGGAAATCGCAGAGCTAATCTGGAGGTCTTGATCTTTAATTTCCCTCTATGATTACATTATTCTGCCTAAAGAGTTGAAACTGGGACAGTCATCCGGCTCCGTAGCTGAGGCACGAGCACGGTAGACAACTAACTATGAGGGCTGGTGTTCGTTTCCCTGCCAGGTCGGATATTTTCTCAGCCGGGACACTGGGTGGTAAGTTGTCCTTATCTTCGTACAGTACTGACTGACACGAAAAGCGCCTGCATGACATCACGCGACAAGTCCTTGCATTTCTTATTTCTGAGTAGGGCACTGCTTGGCCCGAATGAATGTTCTGAATCGCCGAAATACTCTGTCGTATCTTCCGCTATTGAGATGCCTGTATGAAAATGCCTGGAAAACCAACTAAAAATAGACGGTTGGGTCTCGTTTTGTGCTGCTCGTTCCTCTTTAGAACTTGGAAGAGAAATTGTTGTAGGAATACGAATGGTCTCGCACGAAGAGGGGATACTAGTAATTTTTAAACTTCCGCTGCTGACCTGTGTGAAGGGACCTCGCATGAGGTTTCTGAAAATCCATCGCGCCGAGCGGTGGCAGGTGTAAGCGACACGCTTCGGTAACCCGCGCAGACCCCGCGCTTTACAACAGCGTGTCGGCGCTCCTTTGTCAAAGAACTCGTGTTTACAGCCCCGCGCGCTGAGTAATTAATGGCGGCGCCATTGATTCGTGGCGCCGTCGCCGCTCGACACCGATTCACGTCCCGCTGCTGATGAACACGGCTCGCCGGGGCCCGCGGCTCGTGTTAACGCCACACCGCCGCGCCGGCCCTTGCGTTTCCGAGCGAAATTCGGATCGTTCCGCTGGACCGTGCTAAATTTTCCCCCGCGAGCTGTAAAGGAATTTCAGTCCCAATTCGGGGGCGGGCACATGTCCCGGCTGCGGTGGGTCGGTCGAAGTTTGTCCACCTGTCGCTCATTGTGTTTGTGTCTGGCGGGAGGTGAACCATATCGATGGTCGTCTGTAACGCAAGCTGCAAATGGTAGGTAGAGTTCTATATTTAAATTTCCACGCGTATAGAGGCAAATCTCTGCCTGTACGGCTAAGCTTTCAGCTGGTCTGCATGATACATAAGGGATCCTTATTTGATTTCAGGTACAGATAAGAATTTTTACTTCAAATCAGCTATGGGGCATTTCGTAAGATAATTTCATAGCTACTGAGTACTAAAAAATTCTTTAAATTCCTGTTACACGATAAATCATACACAATTAAAGGTCGTGGAATCAACTAAATACTAGAGATTACAATTACGAATAACTGGAATTGTCACAGAAAATTTTGCGAGGACGGTGAACCTAAGACTGCGTATTGTTGGCAGCACACTTAGATGGTGTAATAAAAGAATTAAATGAATTGCCTAAAATACGCTTTTCAGTCCTCTTATGGAGTTTTGCTGCATGATACGGGTTCAGTAACAGATAGGACAAACGGAAAACATCGAAGAAGTTTAAAGAAGGGCTCCACGTTTTGTATACCTACGAAACAGGGAAGATTGTGTCAGTGTTACAATGAGCGAGTTGGCAATATTTAGCACTAAGGCATTTATCGTTGAGACGATATCTTTTCACAAAGTTTCAAAAAGCAACTTTCTCCCCCAAAATAATCAAATGTTTTGTTGAGCTCCAGCTTCGTAGGGATAAAATAAAAGAAACCAAAGACAAACATAGGTATACATTTTTCCAACACACTGTTTGAGAGCGCAACGGCAGAGAATTTAACTGAAAGTGGTTCTATGCAACGTCTGCCAAGCAAGAGTGTTCATGTAACTCTAGATACTGATGTAGATGAATGTGACATCAAAAGATAAATTGTTTTAAAATGTTTTCATTTCATTGTGCTAGGGAGCTACAGCAACCAGTTTCGAATTCTTTCAGAATAAAAACAATCTCAGTTGCGAAGTTATTTAATATCAATGACGCATGTTGTCCGTTTGGGGCATCAACAAGTTGTCTATAAAAACAAGAAACCAATCAATTAGAAACAAATACAGGAGGAGGTCTTAAGTACATCACCTAGGCGCCTCTTACGGCACCCTACGCTGTGTTTGCATCTGGATCTGTCACATTAATGTGAGTTACGTATCCTGCTACGTTTATATAAGTCCCTATTCATTTTAACTTTGTAGTCTACGAGATAGGGCCACGCCCCTTCGTTCATTTGTTTCTAATCCTGATGATACCCCGTAAGGGCGAAACGCGTCGTTGATATTAAAAAACTTCGCAAACGAGACTGTTTTTATTATGAAATACAAAAAGATAAATTGCGTCTGCAACAATCTACGTCGGCTGATTCGGCAAACACCTCCGCTAGTACCGAATTATAGATTGCTTGGGAAGACCGCAACCATACAGAAATGCTTTTGAACTACATTTCCTTCAATATGGTGGTCGGTTTCTGTACTCTACATCCGTGACTTCTTGCCCCAATGGTGAAGTGTCAGAATACGTTTGCAAAGGTCTCGTTTTCGTTTTCCGACGTATCTTAAGAATTTATTTGTCATTTATCACTTACTTTACATCTCCCATTCTTTGTTAATGTGAAAAATAGCGAGTTGCACCATGTTTCGGAGTGCACGTTAATATGTAGGTCCCACTATAACTGGATGGGACAGTCAGTTCACAGGGCAGAGGAAGACGGCGGCGTACCACCTCGAATGGAACCATGTAAAGCGCCGTGGTGTAGCAAGACTCATTTGTGTTGATGACAGCTGTACCTTAGTTCCGTCCTGAGGCAAAAAAATTCATTTCTCATGTAATCCATATCATTTGTCGTCTGAGAATCAGATTAATAGCCGAAACGCTCCTTGAAAATAAAATTTGTAAAAATAATTTGCACTGTAAATCACACATATTTAAAGATTGTGCATTCAACAAAGTAACTAAGGGCCACAGTTAAGAATAACTTCTGTTGTACCGCCAAACAGGAAATGCTTTCCTCAGCAATCCTTAATTTAGATGATATTCTCGCTCTACTAACGATAGTGTTTTCCTGACTGTTTGAGCTACTCCTGCTGTTGAAACGTCGGCAAAACAACGAACAGCTGCTTCAGCGTCCTGAGAAGTGTGCCAAGCGAGAAATACCTAGAGATGTTTACGAAAGCCTCCACGACTGCATCCAGGTGACAGTATATTCTGTTATTTAAACTGAAGGTGGAGGGTGGAGAAAGGAAAGGAAGGAAACTGATGATACGAGCTGCATCAGCACTTTATGGGGAATCAGCGGGCGACGAGTGAAAATATGGGTCTGGCTGGGACTCAAATCCTGGTTCTCCTGCTTACAAAGCAGTTGCTTTAAGCCCTACGCCATCCAGACACACGGTTTATCGTGATTCCTTGAAAGTTCATACAGTGAACAGTTTTTTTTTAAACACAGGTGTTAAAAGTATTAAAATGAAACTGAATGAAACGCCCAACGGTCCGATGTGGCTGTATTAGTTCAGGTCACTCATAAAAACGACACAATCGGTTTTGCAACTTTTGAGTCGCATCTTATGGTGCAAATATAAATTCTGTGTCATAGGTTACATAATGCCGAAAAAGTAAGAATTGGCGTGGCTAGGTATTGTTTTCAGCCTGCCTCAACTGAGTTGATAAAAAGGCCGTCGCCAGTGATGAATGTCATGTATGTGTGAAGTCGCGAACTGTACACTTCCGTTTAATAACAGCTATGAGGGGCATTTTGTTGCTTGACATAGGCTGACAAAAGCATATCGTAATCGGAAGGAGTATAGTGCGCGACTTAACATAGACATGACATTCATCATTTACGACGGTCTTTTTATAAACTGACGATGGTTTTTTAGCAGTTGTGGAGGGCTGGAAATTTTACCTAGCCACACCAGTTCTTACTCTGCCGCATTCTGTAACCTATGACATAGAAGTCATATTTGCACCAGAAGAAGTGACTCAAAAGCTACGCCGTGCGAGGTACCCGCGCTGTCTTGGGCGCCTTGTCACGGTCCGCGCGGCTCCCTCCGTCGGAGGTTCGTGTCCTCCCTCGGGCATGGGTGTGTGTGTGTGTGTGTTGTCCTTAGCGTAAGTTATTTCAAGTTAGATTAAGTAGTGCGTAAGCTAAGGTACCGATGACCTCAGCAGCTTGGTCCCGTAAGACCTTACCACAAATTTCCAATTTTCAGAAGTTACGAAACAGGTTGTGTGGGTTTATAAGTGACCTGAACAAATACAGCTACAGCGGACCATTGGACATTTCATTAATTGTCATTTTAACTGTTTTAACATCTGTATTTTAAAAACCTATTTACTGTATAACTTGTCAAGCAATGATATACAACTATTTTAGCTGTGGTTGCCCCAGTTTCCTAAATTATCTACAGTGTGTATAACAAATGCGCGGACCATATCGAAACGCTTCCCGGTCGACCAACATTCGCATCCAACGTCACCTATCCGCAGTTTCTCTCCATATCCTACATTCTCGCTATTTTAGATTCCTGCAGGAGATCGGACGTAAGTGTGGCACCGCACTAGAGACAGTGTATTCATTGTCCAGCGAGGCGAATTAATTATATGAACGCATTCATATAAGATAATGTATTCGTTGCATGTTATCTTCCACATATCAGACTGAAACCAGTAAAGGAAAACTAAAATATGCTCAAAAAAGAATAATAATGAATACTGAAGACAACTAAGACCGGATTAGGCAGTCGCAGAAGAGAAGAAATTAATTTAAGGGTAACTGTGACATGCTATACAAAGAACGTTTCTCCTGTAAGCAATTCCGTGGTAATTGTATAGTCTTAACATGTCGCTGAATTTACAGGCTTTTAGCGGTCGCATTTAACAGTAACAAAAAATTTAATGCAAACTGAACCTGTATAAAAAAAGAAAGTATGCTTTTGATAAGTATTTCTTAATCACTGCTGGAACGAAATAATTAACGATAAAACGTTGTTGTGTAGTTGGTAGTTCTGGAACAAGACTATGTGGTGAGAGTGTGAGGGGGTGGGGGATGGGGAGGAGTAGAGGATGGCTGGGAATAAAGATGGGAAAAGACAGAATATCATCAGTTGTGGCATAGTTGAGGGAACAACCCCAGTCTTCCTTTAAGTGATTAACCAGATGAACAAATCAACCGAAAACACATCCAGATGACCATACAATGAGTTCTAAACAGCATTTGAAATACAATACGGAACATCTCATGGTCATCCGTTAGAGCAATTTTTATAATTTTTCATCATCTAGTGGTAGTTTCATTCCAGAATGTTTGGAAAGTAGGAGAGAGGTACTGCTCGAGTAAGATTGCGAAAGCTGATTGTGTGTCGTTCCTGTAGAACTTAGAGCACTGTCAGCGAATAGCAAGATTCCGGATTCCCAACCCATGCCGGCCGGTGTGGCCGAGCGGTTCTAGGCGCTTCAGTGTGGAACCGCGTGATCGCTACGGTGGCAGGTTCGAATCCTGCCTCGGGCATGGATGTGTGTGTGTCCTTAAGTTAGTTAGGTTTAAGTAGTTCTAAGTTCTAGGGGACTGATGACCTCAGATGTTAAGTCTCATAGTGCTCAGAGCCATTTTAAACCCATCCCATGACGGCACACAGTTTCGATCTGTCAGGGGGTTTCGAAAATTTATTTTTTTGCAGATATAGTTCTTCTATTACTTATATTCAGTTGTCTAACCATTTTCAACTGATTCTGCTGCTGAATTAGTAACATTAAATAATCAAAATCGAAGCTTAAAAAGAAACTATAACGACGGTTACAAATAGCGGTCAGGAAATTACTAAATGTTTGAGGGATACACTTCATATAACGAAAATCCTGTGTTACCTGAGAGTCGTCCACCCCCGTAGCTGAGTGGCCGGCGCGACAAAATGTCAATCTTAAGTACCCGGGTTTGAGTCCCGGCTGGGTCGGAGATTTTCTCCGCTCAGGGACTGGGTGTTGTGTTGTCCTACTCATCATCATTACATCCCCATCGACGCGCAAGTCGCTGAAGTGGCGTCAAATCGATAGACTTGTACCCGGCGAACGGTCTACCCGACGGGAGGCCCTAGTCACACGACCTCAAAGGCACAGAAACTGAATTAATTAAACAAGGAGACTCTATATATGAACTAATGAAATGCCTTTTATAGCTCCAAAATAGTTTGCGTATAATTAACGTTCACAAACTAGAGAGATTAATGTAGGATATCCTAGGTGACGAATTCGTTATAATATTTTTGCTTTCATGTGGCATTACGACAGGAAAAGGTTTTTCGGGATACACCTGCGGTCCATTATGATGTGCTGGAACGCGCTTTATGGCCACAGCTTCTATGCATAGAAACGAAGTCCCTGTTCTCAGGCAGGAAACACTTCCGGCTTACCTGACTAAGAACTCTGGGGGGCACACAAGCACACACACACTGACACACACACACACACACACACACACACACACACAGCGCTCTCCATACTCACGCTCACAGACGAGTTAATGACAACATTTACTCATTTCCTCTTTTAAGCTGCGGAACCACAAGGAACAGCGAAACATTTCTCTCTTTTACGATTCGGAAATGACGTGACGTGTTTTTAAAGTTCGCTTAATCTTCGAGAACATTTCCTTAGTGGTCAGCGGAAAGCTTTTGTTTCAGAGCGAGAACGCCATTCGTATATTTCCTGTATTTGATGTCTTCCGCAACGTACGTATGCAGCTGTAGGTCGGCGGGTCGGCGAAGGTTAATGATTTTCTTTCATAGAGCGTCTCGGACGCAAATGACGCATTAGTATGCTTGCGGAGAAATCGTGCTGTGTTTGCTAATATGTCAGCTCATTGTTATTCCATACGTTGAGCATATAATGGCTCAGACTCTGTTTGATGCATTCTCTATTCTGAAGTTTGATTTATTCGGAAAGACGTGTCGTTAATTTTGAATTTCATCTACAACTGAAGCAGAAATTTCATAATTGACGCCAAGTCGCAAGAACTGTGATCCATTTTGTTATAATAAATAAACAAACGCCGTCTGGATCACAACACTTTGTTACCGACTTCCGGTTTCAATCTGTGCTCCATAGTTAGGAACGTGAAAAAAAGGAAACAATAAAAAATTACAGACGGTCACACGAGAAACACTTCGCTTAAAAACTGTGTAAATAACAATAAAATATTACGAGCGGACACACACCTAGCACCCCAGTTCTGTGAAACTAACGTAAACAACAAGGATGTGATAGGGGAAGAAAACCGTATAGTCATGTAACATGCACGTAAGTCATAAACGAGTACCGGGTGATGAAGAAGTCAGTATAAATTTGAAAACTGAATAAATCACGGAATAATGTAGACAGAGAGGTACAAATTGACACACATTCTTGGAATGACATGGGGTTTTATTAGAACCAAAAAAATACAAGAGTTCAAAAAATGTCCGACAGATGGCGCTTCATCTGATCAGAATAGCAAAAATTAGCATAACAAAGGAAGAGCAAGTTAAGATGATGTTCTTTACAGGAAATGCTCAATATGTCCATCATCATTCTTCAACAATAGCTGTAGTCTATGAATAATGTTGTAAACAGCACTGTAAAGCATGACCGGAGTTATGGTGAGGCACTGGCATCGGATGTTGTCTTTCAGCATCCCTAGAGAAGTCGGTCGATCACGATACACTTGCGATTTCAGGTAACCCTAAAGCCAATAATCGCACGGACTGAGGACCTGGGAGGCCAAGCATGGCGAAAGTGGTGGCTGAGCACACGATCATCACCAAATGACGAGCGCAAGAGATCTTTCACGCGTCTAGCAATATGGGGTGGTTTTAATAAAACCCTATGTCACTCAAAGCATGTGTGTAAATTTTTACCTCTCTATGTACATTATTTCATGGTTTGTTAAGTTTTCAAATTTATACTGACTTTTTGAACACCCGATACATTAAAATAGTGTAAAAGAGATTCCTCCATCATAAAATTAAAAAAATAAGAGTTAAGAGATACGTTAATGTAACACTTTGCTGCATGCATGATCCGTTTAAGAACAATTTTTTAACCGCCGTCAGCAGTAACATACTCATAAATTGATGTTCCAAGTTCGAGAACGCATCAGGTTCAAAGAAGAGCAATTCTTGTGTTACCGACTGAGACTAACTCTCTGAGTGACTCTTGATATGCTGGTATTTAACATGGACTACTGCTATGCCTTATGGTCATATTGTATGTCACTGATAACACTGTAAGTCTGTCACGAAACTGTGCCATATTCAAATTGCCGACCAATTGGTGGGGCATGTGGAAGTTTAGCTTCCTCTCGGCGAGCCTTCAGTCTCTTATGCGATAAGATTTTTTCCAGGAGTATTTCTAACTTCCGAAATACTCGTGTGTCTACACTCATTGGTGCAGTCTCTATAAACAGGTGTACAATTGGAATTGTCCTTTTCAGAAGGTCAGCCGTTTTCCTTCCCCAAATCGAACTTGTGCTCCGACTCTACTGATACCACCAGAGACGAAATTTTACAAATTTAAACTCTCTCTACCCCTTTTCTAGGTAAATACAGTTTCCCCATTCTGTAATAACGTAAACCAAATTTTTTGACAGTTCTGATCGGTTAATCTGTGTACACACAATGACATGTAATAAATTTTGAATTCATTTGGACCGTTCATTTAACTTCGTAGTCAGTAGATCCCTCTCATGACATTTATCAGCATGAAAATTAGTGTGGAAAAGTCTGAACAAGAAATTCAGTACTAGGGCAACCTTGTCATTAAAACTGCATTAAATTCAGCCACGTTGCGCAGCTTCATTAAGCATCTGGATTTCAAGAAGCGATTTGCCTCTCGGTAGGTCCAGTTGACACTGATCAGGAAGCTCACACGCGGCATTTCGCATAAAATTTTGTTACTTTTGTGCAACTTACGACAAAGTGCACTTTGCGGCGGCAGATGTGTATCGGTTCATAATATTTTATTAATTCTACAAAGTAGGAGCGAAGTGTTTGTAATGTGAAACTATTGTAATTTTTAGTTGTTTTTACCTTTTTCATGTTCTAAATCTGACCTGAAGATAATCAGCAGCGGAGATTAAAACCAGCAGTCGGTAAAAGAAAGTTGTGACCAAGCTGGGGGTTTTTTGTGCTGTAAATAATAGACTTTCTTCTTTTCAACAACTGCTACTAAACAGACATCAGATTCCTTTTCCATAGCAGCTACACTTGTTAAGTGTTAAACTGTGTGTGATAATGGACGTCTTCATATTCTGTGAAAGAATATCACAGGTGAAGCTTTTTGTCTGCGTCCAAAGAAGTAATCCACAAGGGTACTGGCTGTATTTTGAAGCTTTTAAAGAAGAATCACTATAGAAAAAGATGCGCTGTAGCCCTTTGGACACATAATTACTTTGATTAAACAAATTGTGTAAATTAATTTAAGCTCATAAATATTCTTCTACTAAAGCTCTTGTCTCTGCATTCTGTTACTGAATGCATTCATTAGACAAACTCAATGTACATGCTTTTCTATTTTGTTTGTTCATCATCTGGGTATCCTTTTCTGCCAAACAATCATCTGAGTTTTGTATCCATTTATTTACATAATCTTTCAAGATATGATTCATATCTGCTTGTAAAAGAACTTGGTTATGGTATAAAATGCATTTAATTCCAAGTAATGAAGATAAGTGCATCAGTTTCGGTAGGAAGACGAAAAATTTTACAATGGCGTTTATTAACCCAATGAAATTTATTGATTTGTCACTTGACAGACTTTCATCAAATTTGAAGAGAGGTCAAATGAGAAACCTTAGGAAATTTTACCCAGAAGAATTATTCAATCTAGTGATCCGGCAAGGTGTATATCCATAAGATTGAATGTATTCTTGGAAGATATTTGAAGAGACACAATTACCAGCAAATGAAGACTTTTACAGTAAACTGAATGACTGTGAAATAAGTAATGAAGACTATAAACATGGAAAATTACTTTGGGAAAAATTTAGTATGAAAAATCTTGGTGAATATCATGATCTGTATCTTAAAACTGATGTTTTGTGATTGGCTGATGTGTTTGAAAATTTTAGAAAAACTTGCATGAAAGCATATGATATCATTAACATAAATGATAAAAAGGATAGGAGACAAAGCCCTAAGGTACACCCATCATGTTTGTATTTTACTGCACCAAGTTGAGAACTGAATATGAGTTGCTATATCACACTGTTATAAAAGAGATGTTAAAGTAGATAGTAAATATATGATAGATTACAATGTTAAAAATATATCGAATTATTTGGCTTATTTAGATGAAAACAGTTTATATGACTATGCTATGAGGCAATATTTACCGTATGGTGAATATGAATGGGATGAACAAAATAATTTTGATGATACAAAAATAAGTGAGATATCAGATACTAGGTGTCATCTCAGGAAAGTCTGTTGATGTTAAAAACTACACATACATTGAGTTTAGTTGTCTATGTCATTGTTTTGCCACCAACTTTTTAATTGTGCCGCTTCTTAATACACAAGTAATTCTTGGCATTTATTTCCTTAATTGGTACAGCGCTACTATGAATTTCAATAATGCTGAAATTTATTTCACAGTCTGAGATGAACAAGTGAACGTTTGAGGATTAGCTTAGTAGTCAAGATGAGGAAGTTAATCGACTTTCTTTTTTGTATGATGACACTTTCAGAAATTTTAACGATGCAAACACTTATCCTGATGATTCTTCTACCAATGTTTCACTCGATAAGGTAATACAGGGGCAACAGAGAGAGGTTGAGACCAGTGAACGTTTTGTGAAACAACAGTTAGATAACATCTTACATACTTATTCTCTGGTGTTTACCCATAAACCAGGTGCTTATTAAAGCACATCACATCTCTGCTAAGGGTAAGTGATTAAGCAAAAAATTCTTCTTGTTATACAAAGGACCATATAAGATGAAGCAAATCCCACATGAAAATGCAATAGAGGCAGAAAGATTACACACTAAAAGATAGAGATTTGCGTCACATTTCACATGTTAAGCATTTTTTGAACAATTTTCTTTTATTTATGTCATGTTTGATTATATTTCAGTGGGAAGTGAAACAGGAGACACATACCTTTCTATTTTTGGGTTAAAAATAGTGACATTTTGGTACATTTGTCAGACGTTATATATATCCTTGCAGTTCAATCTGTACAGTGAAACATTTTGTGACCTTTATTGAAAACATATTAAGGTAAATGTGGAATATAGTTTGAAACGATGAAATCCTGTGAAGTACTTAGTTTATAGAGTATGGCTCAAGGATATAGTGAATGAACAGTTATGATATTGCCAGTTATGTAGTGTTCTACTTGTGGGTGAACAGAACAGAGAAACTGTAGTGTATTGAGTGAGATGAGATGAATTGTTGATATTTATTGGGTATAGTTTTTGGAGTTTATGTGTTTATAGTAGCCTGTTGTTCCTGAAGATTTTTATGGAACCATATGGGGTTATATTTGCGCTTATACTGTTAGTGAGGTAAGGTGAAGTGACACTCTTATTCTGTCTTACACATGACTGTGACAACATTAGTTTAGTCTGACTATGTTCAATGAGAGAATGGGAAACCAGTATGTGAATGTTTGATGACTTCTTTGGTTTGTTTGAGAGAGAACGTGTTTTACTGTGTACACATTTCCACTTATGGTTGTTAGATGTACAGATATGAATGGCATTTGATTTCTATACAGCAGTATTTATCTCAATCTATCTGATTTGAGTAATTTGCTGATAGTTTTTCTTTCTGAACAGTTTACTTTGGTTTGAAACATATGCTTTTCTGGATGTTGTTGAAGACAATGAACTATTTCCGCAAATACTGTTTATGGTATAATTGTGACTCTGTAGTGTAATGTGGCTTATGGTATTAATCACCATTTCTCATCCTGCAGATCTTAAAATACAGTTTTCTAATAGCTTTTTATGGAATAAAAAAGGGGAGAAAATAAAATACAGTATAATGATCATGACTACACTCCATTCACCGAAACAAGAGACGTACTGTAAACACGGCAAGGCGCGTGATCACAGCGCTGCCGTCGAAGGGTGTACAAGGCAGGAGCGTCAGAAATTAAAACGAAAGTCGTGTTTTTTTTTTTATAATTTGGCACCTGAACATGATAAAGTGATCCGAGAACTACCTTCCGACACTTTTTTTTACATTACATTAAAATTTATTGTCACTGAAAAAGAGAAATATTTAAGCTTTCAGGAAAAGTAGTTCGCGTTACTCTATATTTATCACGCCATATCTCCTAAACTGTGTGTCGCACAGCAAAATAATTTTATAATTGCCTTCAGTGTTATATGTTGATGACGTCTGCAAATTTTCTGCCAAATAGAGTCAGTAATAGTGAAGTAATAAATTAAAATCTCACTTCTGATGCAGAACTTTTACCAAAGCATCATCCGAAATATGGTAAGTGACAAACTTTTCCCCTTTAAATTCTTTTGTGAGGGTGTAAGCGAGAAAAGTTGCAGGAAGGTTTGAATTTAATTTTGTAGTTAGTTCGAATGCGATGGGTGCAACCGTTTGTCCTTTATGAGCGACGCATTGTGCGGTTCGCAGGCGCGGCGCTCAGTCAGTGCGGCCGTTTCAGTTGCAGGTGTGAGCTCGTTAGTGGGTGTTGTTCAGCGGCGATTTCAGGATATCTTAAGTTCATCTGTAAAGACTCTTGAAAGACAAGTTGTTGATTATTAAAGTAAATGTGTTTGTAGTCACGCTGAGCATTCACTGTTTATGTGCGCATCCAATAGCATCGTATGGTTTCTTATTTTATATATTCACTTATTTCATTGGCATCACATACGGCTGTCCTCATTATGTCATCCACGGATTCAGCGAACGAGGTCGACGTGTCAGTTCTGAGTCCACCAAAGAAGCGTGCAAAGAAGAAATCATTAAGTTCTTCTGAGAAGCACATTGTGCTTAATGTGTATAAAACGGAACTGTTACATCCACAGCAGTCGATGTGTGACATTGTTTCGAAAACAGCTGCAGCTACAGGTGTTGTACGTTCTTCGGTGTATCGTGTGATAAGTGAGTACAAGGCCACACACTCTTTGAAGTCTCCCAAGAAAGGAAAATTACGACAGAAACTTTCTGAAAGTGTTGATGACTTCGATAGAAATGCGATACGAAGGAAAGTACACGAATTTTTTTTTTTTCCTAACGTATTGCCAACAATTAACAAAGTGCTTACAGTCGTGAACGACGATGCAGATCTGGGCAATTTTCGGAGAACTACATTTTATAAGTTATTGAGAGAAATTAATTTCAAATACACTCCTGGAAATGGAAAAAAGAACACATTGACACCGGTGTGTCAGACCCACCATACTTGCTCTGGACACTGCGAGAGGGCTGTACAAGCAATGATCACACGCACGGCACAGCGGACACACCAGGAACCGCGGTGTTGGCCGTCGAATGGCGCTAGCTGCGCAGCATTTGTGCACCGCAGCCGTCAGTGTCAGCCAGTTTGTCGTGGCATACGGAGCTCCATCGCAGTCTTTAACACTGGTAGCATGCCGCGACAGCGCGAACGTGAACCGTATGTGCAGTTGACGGACTTTGAGCGAGGGCGTATAGTGGGCATGCGGGAGGCCGGGTGGACGTACCGCCGAATTGCTCAACACGTGGGGCGTGAGGTCTCCACAGTACATCGATGTTGTCGCCAGTGGTCGGCGGAAGGTGCACGTGCCCGTCGACCTGGGACCGGACCGCAGCAACGCACGGATGCACGCCAAGACCGTAGGATCCTACGCAGTGCCGTAGGGGACCGCACCGCCACTTCCCAGCAAATTAGGGACACTATTGCTCCTGGGGTATCGGCGAGGACCATTCGCAACCGTCTCCATGAAGCTGGGCTACGGTCCCGCACACCGTTAGGCCGTCTTCCGCTCACGCCCCAACTTCGTGCAGCCCGCATCCAGTGGTGTCGCGACAGGCGTGAATGGAGGGACGAATGGAGACGTGTCGTCTTCAGCGATGAGGGTCGCTTCTGCCTTGGTGCCAATGATGGTCGTATGCGTGTTTGGCGCCGTGCAGGTGAGCGCCACAATCAGGACTGCATACGACCGAGGCACACAGGGCCAACACCCGGCAACATGGTGTGGGGAGCGATCTCCTACACTGGCCGTACACCACTGGTGATCGTCGAAGGGGCACTCAATAGTGCACGGTACATCCAAACCGTCATCGAACCTATCGTTCTACCATTCCTAGACCGGCCAGGGAACTTGCTGTTCCAACAGGACAATGCACGTCCGCATGTATCCCGTGCCACCCAACGTGCTCTAGAAGGTGTAAGTCAACTACCCTGGCCAGCAAGATCTCCGGATCTGTCCCCCATTGAGCATGTTTGGGACTGGATGAAGCGTCGTCTCACGCGGTCTGCACGTCCAGCACGAACGCTGGTCCAACTGAGGCGCCAGGTGGAAATGGCACGGCAAGCCGTTCCACAGGACTACATCCAGCATCTCTACGATCGTCTCCATGGGAGAATAGCAGCCTGCATTGCTGCGAAAGGTGGATATACACTGTACTAGTGCCGACATTGTGCATGCTCTGTTGCCTGTGTCTATGTGCCTGTGGTTCAGTCAGTGTGATCATGTGATGTATCTGGCCCCAGGAATGTGTCAATAAAGTTTCCCTTCCTGGGACAATGAATTCACGGTGTTCTTATTTCAATTTCCAGGAGTGTATGTCCGGCGTGGGCGCGATAGCATGCTCATATACAGGGATGACATCATTTTATGGAGGCGGCGTTATCTTCGAAACATTAAACGGTTGAGAGATGAAGGCAGACCCATTTACTATTTGGACGAGACGTGGGTGAACGCAGGACATACCCAAAGTTACGTCTGACACTATAAATTCCTCAAAACAAGCGTTTCTGTCCGGATTATCCACCGGAAGCAAGAGCCCATCAGGTAAAGGGAAACGTTTGATTATCGCAAAGCAGGATTCGTTGAAGGATGTTTGTGGACTTTCGAATCCAAGAAAAGTGGAGATTATCATAAGGAGATGTGCGCCGAAACCTTCGAGAAGTGGTTTCAAGATGTTCTTCCTCGGCTTCAGGAAAATGCAGTTATTGTTCTTGATAACGCGCCGTACCATTCTCGGAGAAAAGAAAAAGTTCCCAATGCGAATTCCAATAAGCACGACATATCAGAGTGGCTAAAATCTAAAAACACCGATTTCGAAGACGGTATGTTGAAGAAAGAACTTTTAGATATAGTTAAAAATCACAGAACAGCGCACAACGAATACGCAATAGATGAAATGGCGAAGAATGCAGGGAAAATTGTTCTCAGAATAACTCCATACCGCTGTGAATTAAACGCAATCGAGTTAGTGTGGGCCAGAATCAAAGCCTATGTTGCAGCGAAAAACAAAACATACAAAAAGCCGGGAGTTAAAGTACTGCTAGAAGAAGCAGTAAGAACAGTGACTGCAGAGGATTGGAACAAGTGCTTCCTCCATGTCGTAGAAAAAGTGGGAACTCAAATGTGGAAATTGACTGCATTTTAGAGGAGAGTGAGGAGCGGTTTGTTATAAACGTCAGTGAAAACAGTTCACGTTCGACAGAGTGAACCTTGTTTCGTCCTTTATCATTATTATTACTGGTATTGTTAATAAAATTAACAATTAATTGTGTTTGAATGGAGCGTTTTGTTAGCAATCTGAATGAAATAAATCTGCTTCGACAGAATGAACTCAGTTTAGCATTATTTTAACATTATTGTTAAATTTATTTCGTACATTGTTGCCCAGGTTTTTCAGGGTCCGCTGTGACAGCTCGGCAGACAGCCGAACCCCGCCAGCTGCATAGCGTGCGCCAAGGATTTTCTACACCCCTACGTATCACGTGAACAGCGAATGCTTTCTCTGGAAATGAGCGTAGTCGCTCACGTGACACTGTTTATGTTTCGTCCCAGCTCTCGGTGAATAGACTTTAGTGCCATAGAACACACAATATATAAATAGGACGTAACTGTATGTGAATATTTTTACAGTTTTGGAAGGACGATATAATCACCCAATATGCATATCTTTTTTCAGATTTTTCATATTTCTTTGCTTGACAAAGTGTGTTGCTCATAGTATGAAGGTTTTCACGGTAGGTGTTGTCATCACTTAACACTTCCGCTATGGGATGCCGTAGTCCATACATAAAACTCTCCCCTGACGTTTCGCCTTCGACTGCGGAAGGCAGCCTCCGAGGACAAACGGCGAACTGCAACGAGAGCGCGAGTGAGCTCCGTATATATAAGCCATCCAGAGGGGGCCGCTGTCAATCACGTGACATCAGCTGTGCTATAATCTCTGATATTGCCAACTTTCTCAATTGAAATTAATCGATTGTCACGCTGTTGCTGCAATGTTGACATCCATATCTTATCAAGTTTAATGCTATCATCTTTTCTATTAAGTTATTGCAGTGTTTGGCAATCTCAATCGCCTCTTTGTACATTTGCGCATAATAATGCGACGTCTTTGCTATGACGGTCGTCTCACTGAACTTTATTTCGTGATCACCTTCCTGAAACACATGATCCGCTACAGCCGATTTATCAGTATGACCCAGACGGCAGTTCCTTTTATGTTCACCCAGACGGGTGTTGACGCTTCTTTTTGTTCTACCTATATAGAACTTCCCACAACTGCACGGAATTTTATAGACACCTGGTGTAGCTAGAGGATGTCGTTTGTCTTTTGCGGATCTTATACATTCTTTTATTTTCGTGGTGGGTCTGAACACAGTTTCCACATCGTACTTGCTTAAAATTTTTCCAATGCAATCAGTGACTTTACTGATAAATGGTAAGAACACTTTCCCCTTGGGTTGGTGTCGATCCTCGTCTGTCCTGGTTGTCAGTCTAGGGCGTAGTGCACGATCTATCTCTCTTTTGTAATACCCATTCTTCTTGAAGGTCGCTCTAAGGTGTTCAATCTCATCATCTAAGTGAGCGAGCTGGTTCACATATTTTATGCGCCCTGTCCATTAATGTTTTAATCAACCCTCTTTTATCTCTTGGGTGGTGGTTAGAATGATCACATGTGAACGAAGCGATCACATGTATAGCGGAAATTGTTCCTAGTGATATTTTGGCATTATTCAGACACTGCCTGACAACAACTTATTTTCAATATAATAATGTTTTTTATGAACAGATTGATGGGGTCCAAACAATTCGCACTGAACAAGTCTACAGAGCGGAAAATCATTGATTTGATTACTTATTCGCTTATGAATGAGATCGGTTTTCATACACTCATGGTATTCTTTCCAATATTATGTAAGTGACGTTGCTTTAAGCTCAGTAGTACATTTAGAAAGAGATGGACAAAGAGAAGGGAGAGAAATGGGTTAGGAGGCTAATGAAGCCATAAGTACTTAATCCTTGAATGTATAACACGGGTCTTTTAGACCTAGCAACCTTTCATTCTCTCACGAAATTGTCGTTAAACTTAATCATTTTGGTTGATGTGCTGTGTAATTCTCGAAAATACAATTGACTTTTTGTGGAAGAAACAGTGTTTGTTGCAAGTCAAACTAATTATTTTATTCTGTAAATTTGTAGTCCTACTCGTATAATTCATGACAGTGGTCTTTTAGACCACTATCGAGACAGCTGCCTTTCCGATACTTTATTTATATTTTAACAGAAACACGTGTTAAAGTGGATAGGTTACTGACAACTTTATCAGTTTGGCACAATTATACTCTTTATAGGGAGTTCTGAAGCATTGCAGTCTCAATGTTCAGCTGAAGGTAAGTGTATTTGTCAATGCCAAAATATATCGATGAACACAAGTTTTTTGTCATAAACTGATTACGTACTTACGATACTATTACTTCTTTCGTAGAACATAATTATATACCGTTTTACCTGTAAATATCATGCTGACTCAGTAGAGTAAGTTAGAGTCACCAATGAGCAAAATACGAGTACGCAGAATCATGAAGTGAGAACTTCTACAATCATCATTTTCGTCTGGAAGAAAATTTGACGGTTGTCCGCTGTGTGGCCAAAAAGAATAAATGTGTGATGTTGTTAAGTCACAGCAGAAAAGCACCACTTTAGGTGAAAGATGTAAAATTAACAAAACGTACAAGAGGAGTTAATTCTCTTGACCAGAAGGGAAATACGTACACTCGGAGGAGATAGACTAGAAGATGGTATTTGTACTTACGGAGAAACGGATCTAGTATCATATATTTTCACAGTGCACTCCCATCTACATAGAAGGCAGATCTGAGAGAAGCAGTAGTATGGAGAGGAGAATCAACAAGCCGCGAACCCAAAATAAAGTTCTGCAAGCCACGGCACGTTGTGGAATTAATATCCAACTGGACAAAGTTTGTGACAGCTGCAACATCACCGAATGTAAGATGCGAAGTGTATTACTTTTAATGCGCAAATATCCGTGTGTAGATCAGTAAGACTGACAGTTAGTTATCCAACTCTGGAATATTATAAAATTATTTAAATGTTCTACTCCATATTATACTAAAATTAAAGTTGTTGTTGTTGTTGTGGTCTTCAGTCCTGAGACTGGTTTGATGCAGCTCTCCATGCTACTCTATCCTGTGCAAGCTTCTTCATCTCCCAGTATCTACTGCAACCTACATCCTTCTGAATCTGCTTAGTGTATTCATCTCTTGGTCTCCCTCTACGATTTTTACCCTCCACACTGCCCTCCAATGCTAAATTTGTGATCCCTTGATGCCTCAAAACATGTCGTACCAACCGATCCCTTCTTCTAGTCAAGTTGTGCCGCAAACTTCTCTTCTCCCCAATCCTATTCAATACCTCCTCATTAGTTACGTGATCTACCCACCTTATCTTCAGCATTCTTCTGTAGCACCACATTTCAAAAGCTTCTATTCTCTTCTTGTCCAAACTAGTTATCGTCCATGTTTCACTTCCATACATGGCTACACTCCATACAAATACTTTCAGAAACGACTTCCTGACACTTAAATCAATACTCGATGTTAACAAATTCCTCTTCTTGAGAAACGCTTTCCTTGCCATTGCCAGTCTACATTTTATATCCTCTCTACTTCGACCATCATCGGTTATTTTACTCCCTAAATAGCAAAACTCCTTTACTACTTTAAGTGTCTCATTTCCTAATCTAATTCCCTCAGCATCACCCGACTTAATTTGACTACATTCCATTATCCTCGTTTTACTTTTGTTGATACAACATCATAATATATACTTTCTTATTCATTCTGTCTTACCAATCCCTTCAAAACTCTATAAAATTTCCTTTAATACCAACATTTAGTAATTGTTTGAAGCTGGAGGTCTTATACAAAGCTCTCATGGATTTTTGCTATTTCAGCCATTCATGCAAGCAAGGTTAAGATTAATCATGTGTCAGTAGTCTCTTCGATAGGTTACTTTTACATCCAGACATGTGTATAAATTATTATTATTAATGACTTACGAAATTTATATGCATCTTGTGCCAGGATTATGAATTATCCACGCATACATGTAACCCAAGAACACCATGAGTGCCGCAGGTTATTACCCAATATTTCCAATCTATAAAAAATCATAATTACATTGTTAATTAATTAAGTGTTTGTAGTCGTAAATTGAGCTTAATCACGAAGCGAGGTCAGATATAACGCAGCATTTGTGTAATTTGTTCATAATTTCGCTTATAATGTGTTTATATAGGGTGATTATAATTAAACTTTCAAAACGCTGTAGAAATAACCCCACTGGTCAGAATGACGTCAAATTGAAACGGAATATTATCGGAGAAGGTGGAAAACATATGGAAGAAGAAAAGAAAAATACTGTGAAAATTGATCAATAGATGGCGCTGTATCTGTCAGAATACGTAAATGAAAACCCCTGTCACGCGCACGAGTCTTTGAAGTTGGTATAAATACGCCGGGTACACGGCTTTTCCTCCTTTCGCATCTGCGACGTTCGCCTCGACTCTCTCTATGCAGTATCGCGCTGTGCTTGTAAAGCTGTATTTCAAGAATGATGACTGCATACGTCACTCTGCAGAAGTTCCGGACACTGAAGGGTTTGAAAAAAGGCGTTGGTCTGATGACTGCCCTGGGTCTGGCTGAGAATGGTTCGGAAATTCGAAAAGACGGGTTCCTTTGGTGTGCAACGTGGTTGACGGAGGAAAAGAATTGATTCGAGGTCACTGGAAGCAGTGGCCACAGCAATGCAGGAGGAGGCGAGTGGTGGTGTGCAAACGTGTTGTGGACGGAGAATTGCCCGAACAATGGACATATCCGTGAGCACGGTGCATAAAATCCCACGAAACATCCTTCTTTGCTATCCATTCAAAATTACCCATGTGCACGAGTTCCTTCCTGTTGACCTGCCATCAGGAGAGACCTTTCCTTTAGAATTTCTTGCTCGCAAAGTGTCGGAAGTTCCATGCGGCTTTTCGCGGGTGATGATGTAGTATTCACAGAAGTTGCAGCATTAGAAAATTGTAGCGAAATGCAGGAAGATCTGCAGCGGATAGGCGCTTGGTGCAGGGAGTGGCCACTGACCCTTAACATAGACAAATGTAACGTATTGCGAATACATATAAAGAAGGATCATTTATTGTATGATTATATGATAGCGGAACAAACACTGGTAGCAGTTACTTCTGTAAAATATCTGGGAGTATGTGTGCGGAACGATTTGAAGTGGAATGATCATAGAAAATGTAGTCCATCAACAAAGGAGGTGGCTTACAAAACACTCGTTCGACCTATACTTGAGTATTGCTCAGCAGTGTGGGATCCGTACCAGATCGGGTTGACGGAGGAGATGGAGAAGATCCAAAGAAGAACGGCGCGTTTCGTCACAGGGTTATTTGATAACCGTGATAGCGTTACGGAGATGTTTATCAAACTCCAGTGGCAGATTCTGCAAGAGAGGCGCTCTGCATCGCGGTGTAGCTTGGCGTCCAGGTTTCGAGAGGGTGCGTTTCTGGATGAGGTATCGAATATATTGCTTCCCCCTACTTATACCTCCCGAGGAGATCACAAATGTAAAATTAGAGAGATTCGGGCGCGCACGGAACCTTTCCGGCAGTCGTTCTTCCCGCGAACCATACGCGACTGGCACCGGAAAGGGAGGTAATGACAGTGGCACGTAAAGTGCCCTCCGCCACACACCGTTGGGTGGCTTGCGAAGTATAAATGTAAATGTAGATGTAGATGTAGAAGTGGACAATGACTGGCGGTGGAAGACTTTGTGGACAGATGAAGCCCATTTCCATCTGAAAGGATACGTCAATACACGGAACTGTCGACTATGGACAACGGAAAATCCACACGCAAATCAACCAATACCATTTCATCCTGAAAAGGTCACTGTGTGGTGCGGGTTTATGGCACAATTTCTCATAGGGCCTTATTTTTTCGAAGAGACAGGTACTTTCAGTCCTGTTACCACTACCGTCACTGGTAAGCGCTATGTGTGTCTTTTGCGTAACCAAGTCATTCCAGTTCTGCAACAGCGTGTATTTGTGGATGGAATCATTTTTATGCAAGATGGCGCACCTCCGCACATTCAGATCCAGTTAAGCAGCTGCTGAAGCGCCATTTCGGAAATTCTAGATTATCAGCCGCCATTTCCCTACAGCCTGGCCGTCCCAACCACCTGATCTTAACCCGTGCAACTTCTGACTGTGGGGCTAGCTGAAAGATGTTGTGTTCAGTGTTCCGATTGCAAACTTAGCTGCATTGAAGGCACGCATTGCGCAGCACATTCTGAACGTGACCCCGGAAACACTTCGATCAATTGTGGAACATGCTGGCTCTCGATTTCGACTTCTTGCTGAAAACTGTGGACAGCATATTGAACATGTTTTGCGCCAGTCATGCGGAAATAAATAAACCGATTTGATTTTGATTCATTCTTTTTATGCAGTTTTTGGCCTCATGACATTTAAAAACCGATGTGATTGACGCTTTTTATGCGGTTTTTGGCCTCAGGAGAATTAAAAACCAATGTGAGGGATGACTTTTATGCGGTTTTTGGCCTCAGGACAAATGAAAACCGATTTTTCCCATCCCATGTGATATTATTTTGCTGTGGTGGACGGGCTTACGTAACTAACAGTAGCACACTTGTACATCCATTCACACTGAATAACCGGCCGGAGTGGCCAATCGGTTCTAGGCGCATCTGTCTGGAACCGCCCGACCGCTACGGTTGCAGGTTCGAATCCTGCCTCGGGCATGGATGTGTGTGATGTCCTTAGGGTAGTTAGGTTTGAGTAGTTCTAAGTTCTAGGGGACTGATGACCTCAGATGTTAAGTCCCATAGTGCTCAGAGCCATCTGAACCATTCACACTGAATAGTACAGTTTGTTTAACGTCAAACGTACACTTTAGGCATTGTTTATGATTCATTTGTCATTTGTAGTCAGTCACTATTAAATTATGATGCTTACAGTGCTACCTATTGTTACATTTTGTAACTATTTATTTTTCTTCTGCCATACGTTTTCCCATTCTTCGATAATATTCCGTTGCAATGTGACGTCATTCTGACCAGTGGTGTTATTTCTACAACGGTTTCAAAGTTTAATCATAACCACCCTGTATTTTAGCGAGAGGTCACAAAGTAACCACAACATTTTTCTCTGTGTACTAATTTATTGAGTATATGTGTAATTGGCCTTATAACTGAATAGACGTCATTTCTTAAGTGCTTAAAGTGAGCGTAGTAGACATCACGAAGTGCTTAGAAGGACAAGCATGGCGACACGCATGGTCTGATTATACTTATCACTTGTTTCGGTAGCTCGGTGACGCACTGTGCTGCCAGGGTGCAGCAGGTTTTGGGTTAGTGTTCGTTGGACTTTGAAAATTTCTTGAGGGCATGAGTTGCACACTTTGAATTTTCTATTCGTTGGTGTGGCCTCCGGACTCTTAAATCCTAACGGGACAGATTTATATGTATGGGCTTAGGTAATCGTATTTGCGACCACGCGAACTTTAAATCTGTTTAACGCGTTGACTGTCCTGTGGCCGCCGCCGGCCACATCAGGACCGCACGCCAGAAAGTCCTGCCTAGGGCTGTCCTGGCGGTCAAAAAAAAGCATCACTAAGTGTGTGGCAGTTGACCTGTTCAGTATTATAAGCCGGCTGTGAAGTAGAATATTGCGCTGCATTTGTTATTTATAATAGTGTGGCTAACTTGTTAGATGGTTTGTCGCAATAGTGATTGAAATTGACGATCTTTAGTTTTTCATCGATTGTAAGCGAGATTTTATCCCTGCCTAGCTGTTAAGTATATTTGCTGCTGATTTTCGACATTTGATGTGCTGTTGTATGAACTTCACTCTTGTATGAGACTGTATGTAAACACTCTGTTCGCACTGCGTTACTGCATTTTCACAGCTTAGTTTATTGTTGTTTAACTGATTTGTCATTTTTACCCACAAATTTATGTGAGGCCACCATTCCCATCTGATATGCATATTCATTTAATAAATAATCTTCGGAACTGAAAAAAATGGCTCTGAGCACTATGGGACTCAACTGCTGTGGTCATAAGTCCCCTAGAACTTAGAACTACTTAAACCTAAATAACCTAAGGACAGCACACAACACCCAGCCATCACGAGGCAGAGAAACTCCCTGACCCCGCCGGGAATCGAATCCGGGAACCCGGGCGTGGGAATTCGGAACTGAACTTTAAACAATTAGACTTAGACTGCATTATTATCCTACGAGCTTTTATCCATTGATTCCATATATTTTAGTTAATTTTCTTATTTATAATTGCATAATCACTAACTTGTTCTGTCTACTATATGAAATTCTGATGAGCCTTTAAATGTTAAAGATTCGGGCTTAAAAGTGACGTTGCATGGCTGAGCCCTTCTGACTTATACAGAACCCACACCAACAGCGGTTAAGTTTAAACAGTGTGCAGTCGTACGATGCGATGAAAATAGACCGTAAAGTCCTGAAGGTTAAGATATAGTTTAACGAGTTATATTAACCAATAATATATGTCAAGTATCTGTCAGCCGATATTTTGCAGCATTTCCGATACACGCTGTCGTCATCCAAACGACTATCAGGAAGTTCCCGGTGCCACTGTTTGTTTACAAGTTACGTTACTGCTTAGTACAGCAATATTCGTAAATCATTATCCACACCGAAAGAAGTTCATCCTACTATTTGCGCTTGGTTACTATGGAACAGCAATGCTGTGCCTCTATCCAGCAATCTCACCTACGTTTAATGTCATGCTGCCCGCAGATGAGCACTGTGCGTGTGACTGGTACACTTGTGACCGGAAGGTGTGCGAGAGCGTTTTACATGGCTGAAGTTCACAGGCAAAAACCCAGAAACTGTTATTAAGCAAGACTTCAAACATGCAATGTCCAAAGGAAATCTGCTGTTCTATACTTTGCGTGCCACGTCTCGACACAGTCGAATGCTGCTTCTTTCTCTTACTCGAATAAGCTGCTAGAATTATCTTTAATCTACGTAGACTGTACACATTCATACGATCACTTAAATACACAAGTCCAATGGACAAACTTAAAGTGAAATTAAAGCATGTGATAACCTAGGGAGAAAGTGTAGTCATAAACTGCGAATTAAAATTTATCTGTACGGAGTTAAGGTTGCGTGAATGATTCTGATAATAATTTAATTTGTTTATAATTTTGTGCTGCCAGGACGCGCTGAGAATATGGTAAAGTTAAGCAACAAAACATTTATTATTTATTCGTAGACATCACTACAGTGAATTTAATAATACTAGTCCAAGAAAGTATCGCATGAGAGAATGTTTTCAGTACGTAATATCAGACCAAACATTTCTGCTAATTAGAGTTGTAACAAGTTCCATTGTTACAAACTCTCTTCATAATTTGGCATACTACATTAAAATATTTTCTGCAGCACGAGGTTAATTCTTTATTTCTGGTAATTTAAAAAGTAACTTCCACTACGAAAATTAACAGCAATGTCTTTGTCCGTACCTCAACAGCTAGGCTTTATTCACAATGCTTTCGTTATTATTTTTTTCTGTGACCTGCAATGTATCATCTTATCTTGCCGACATTGCCAGTTTCTGCGGTGAGATGCTGCGTTGTCTCTACTCCTCTCTCGTCGTAGTAGCTGAATGCCGTTGTTACCAATAGCGGCCGTCGACAACGACATGAAAATGTTAAGCCACCTGAAATCTTGTTCCTGAATGTAGTTCATCCACAAAGTTCGTCCAGAATAGAATTTTAAATGATTCAGCTGAGCTGCTGGGTGTGATTCACTGTGTGGGTTTAAAATAGACACAACATTACAGTAGCAAACAGCAGACGCGTGACGGTATATTTGTTTGTGCTCGTGCATATTGTCTGCAAAGTCACTTCACATAAAATTTCGTTTCATGCCCTCCCCATATTTCTTAACATTCTGATTAAGTTGTCAGTCCGAGTGCTTACGTCTCATAACAAATAAGCATGTAAACAGTTCATCCAGTAGTTACAGTCCGTTCGCACACGAGCGCCCCCTCCAAAAAGATTATTAATGCTTAGTGGCAACCGTTTCGTCACCACCTCTCGAACTCATATATCTTGCCAAAGTGTCCACGAGCAACAAGCCGACACCACGACAATTTACTCATTCGACGGTTTCCCTCAAACTTACTTCACTTTGCACATCATCTGCATTCATTTCGTACAAACTCTTTTTTCCGATACAGTTTAAATTGCTGCTCCTCTACGTTCTTACTTGACAGAATTTCCCAAAAACAGTGAACTCTAGCGTACTTCCATTTCAATGAAACATTCCACATCAACGGTATCTGTACTTTTATTTCACTTCAAGACAGATTATGTTTAGTCCTAACTGGGCATAGTACATGAAAAGTCATTTACTATAATTTATTACATCACATACGTTTGCGTAACAGGAACTTTCTTACAAACAAGACTTTAGCATACATTCTTAAATACACTAATAATTAATCTCATCTGTATGAACACAAACAATCAATAAATAAGGATAAGCATTTTTACTTGAAACACAAACAATTTGTCAGTCATAGCATCTCGCTTAGTCAGTATCACATTAACAAAGTTACTATCTCAGTATGTATGTACATCCAAAATAAAAAAAAGATTGTTCAGTCCAACTAACGATAGCACATACAACATATTGTTATCACTCGAAAATGTGTATTACAGAAACTACAAAAACTACGATACAGAGCAGGGAGGACTCCTTGGAGTTCAGTTTCGACAGCACCAACAAATGCTCTTCTTGTAGAAGGAAAAGAGATACCACTTTGAACTGACACCCGTTACAGAAAAAGAAATTTAGCACGTATTTAGGCACATCCAATGAAGTGGCGGTTATTATATTACAACGCCACCGCACACTTTCTCCAATAAAATTTTAAAAAATCTGGTTCACTGCCTCACATTCAAGTTGTCTAGCAGATGATATAATGTTAGGTAGTTTGCCAGTAGCTGGTTCCAAGTAGTACGTTATTTCGTACATTCTAAGTCTGTGCAGCTAGTAGAACTGAAAATAAATAACAGTCAGAACAAGTACTTCATTTTACTGCTATCATGATAGCACTCCGAAGCTACTCCTAGCGTAAAGACGAAGTGCAGCTTCCACATAATCCCCTAAATAACCGCGCTGTTTCCGCAACATAAATTACAGAATGCAATTACTCGTCAAATACAATAAATATGCAATTTTCATACATTCTGCCATCCTACTATTAATCATACATGTTAGACTCAGTTGTTGTCAGATACGTTTATTCTGTTCCATTATATTCACAGAAGAAAATTGTTCACAATGTGTGGCACATGGACACAACGTATCTCAAGAAACGAAAAATCAGAGTGTCCGTTGGAAACAGCTAACATGTGCAAGTAAGGTCTTCCAGCTAACGCTTTAGGAGTGTCGTGTGTAGCAAATTAAATATATTATTAAAATGTTATAATATCAGCTATACAAACGCAACAAAGGGAATCATACTTATAGAATTTTTCTTTTGATAGAAAGCACCCAGCCTTAGAGAACATTATAACCTTTAGTTACACAAAATACATTTTATTAGGATAAGTTATTCCTGCGACCCCGCTGACCTTCGAAACGTCTTTCATCCATTACAGATGACAAACAGAGTGAAAGATAATGAAGCATTACTGTTATGAAACACGAGTGACTGAATTTTGTCTATAACTACTACAATATAATAAAATAATGGAATAGATGATAATAAAATGATGAAATGCGTGGCTTTTTAAAATGTATTGAATTAATGAGATTCATTTTTCGGCATGAATGATAAGCACAATAAGCTGAGCAATGCCTGGAAATAAGTTCGTGTTAGTTCATATTATTTTGCAGGGGGAAGTAGTTTCTTTCTCCGATGCAGATTTGTGCTTACCCTTCTTTATAATGCTACGTTTGGTCGTCATGTTCACCTTCGAAGTCTTGAGCGTGTTCTTATTGAGCTTATCGGATCTTCGTAATTTTCCAAAGTGCACAGGTGGGCTTCAGTTTTTGTAATTATCGTACTATTTGAAATAACAACTCACACGACCTTTTTGTTAGTAAAACAATACTGTATTTTTATAAATGGAGCCCATGTGAAATACACACTCCTCACTTATTCATAGCGACCCCAAAATGGCGGTCTACAATTACTCGCTTAAAATGGCGTGCTTCGCACTCGTTCACTAGCTGAGCGCGAATCCTTCCTTGCTCCTACTGGTACAAGAGAAACTCCTCTCTTTTTTAACAACTGAAAATCAAAAACACCTGACGGTAGGCATAGGCTCTATGATGGGCTACCGCATCATCTTCTCTTTGCCTTTAAAGAAGACGAAAACATAAAAGAAATACAATAGGTTTATCACACTACACAGACGATTTATGGAGCTCAGAATAAACCCTGCAAGACGAATTGCTTTACCCGAGGAAGATTCTCAATTTACAACTGAAATAACAGTAGTTAGAGAAGACATAGTGTATGATTCTCACAAGATGTGCTTTACAGATAGTAACACCATGTCGTGTAGCGATTACCTCTTGTTATACACTGATGAACCGAAACATAGTGGTCACTACCCGCAGGGAGACTGAATGCCGCCTGGAGACGTTGAGAGTGCGTGATGTGATAAAGAAAGCGTGTGAGCGGAGCAGAGACGACTGGGTTATCATTCTGACGACGATACCGGCAGCAGAAGGGAAAATCCACTGACGCAACCGCCTTTTCTGTAAAATTTTAAATTTTCCCGGCGAAACAACTGTTCAAAAAGATTTCGGAGTTGCAGCCGGTCGTCGTAAACTTCATTGCACGATATTTCGGCTGGACAACTGCCAGCTATCTTCACGTGAGCCGAACGAGGACTGACGAAGACGTTCTTCGCTCCGTCTTATATAGTGCGTTGGTACTGCCGCGCATGCGTTGCAGTCGCGGAGACAGAAGGGCCACGCCGTCCAGTGACAGCGCCCTCGCTGGTGGAACTGTAAGACTCAGCTGCCATCGGTATTGCCGCTGGCCGCAGCTACTGAAGTGTTCTGGCGTCTTCGTCTGGAGCAAGTTTCGGAGGTGACGGGATTCCACGTGTTATTCAATTGGTAACCATTGTCACGGTTCATTAGACTTCCCGGGATGCGTATTTCAACGTATTCTTTGATAACGGAGTCCCAAAAAGTTGTTGCTGTGGCCAAAATCGAAGTTTTGTCGTACTCCAAAAAAATGGTTCAAATGGCTCTGAGCACTATGGGACTCAACTGCTGTGGTCATAAGTCCCCTAGAACTTAGAACTACTTAAACCTAACTGACCTAAGGACAGCACACAACACCCAGCCATCACGAGGCAGAGAAAATCCCTGACCCCGCCGGGAATCGAACCCGGGCGTGGGAAGCGAGAACGCTACCGCACGACCACGAGATGCGGGCTGTCGTACTCCATTGAATATCCGTTGGAAATACAATGTTCCGCAACTGCAGACTTACTGGGTTGTAGTAGGCAAGTGCAACGTTGATGTTCCGTACAACGCTGTTCCACTGTACGCGTTGTCTGCCCTATACAGGCCATACCACACTGGCCCGGTATTTTGTAAATTCCCGCCTTCCGCAGTAGCAAATCATCCTTCACTGATCCCAGCAAATCCGAAATCTTAGAAGGTGGACGGAAAACCACTTTCACATGAAAATTATTAAGAATCCTCGCCATTTTGAAGGAGATATTTCCAACGACGGCAAGAAAAGCTAGGGACTTGGCTGGCGAGTTCTCCTCTTTATCCACTTTCCGGCTCCTGGCTCTAGTTCAGAAGGGCTTGTTAATTTTCCGGGTCGAGTATCCATTGTGTCTGAACACTGTCCTAAAATGTGCAAGTTCCTTAGGCAAATTCCCTGCATCCGACACCGTATGTGCCCTGTGCACAAGGGTTTTAAGTACACTCATGGTTTGGGATGAGTGATGGCAAATTGAAGAATGCAAGTACAAATCAGTGTGAGTGGGCTTACGATAAACAGAATGTCCCACCGAGTCGTCACTGTTCCGTTTAACAAAAACATCCAGGAATGGAAGGCAACCATCTTTCTCTAGTTCCATAGCAAATCGAATATTCTCATGGATGGAGTTAAGATGATGAAAAAACTCCATTAACTTTTCTTCTCCGTGGGGCCACAATATGAAGGTATCATCGACGTATCTCTAAAAAACAGTTGCTTTACAAACGACTGATTCAAGTGCTCTTTCCTCAAAATCCTCCATAAAAAGGTTAGCCACCAGAGGAGACAGAGGGCTGCCCATGGCGACACCGTCAGACTGTTCAAAATATTCCTGGTTAAACATAAAATAAGTTGAGGAAAGAGCATGTCGAAACAAAGCAGTGATGTCCGATTCAAACTGTTGACCAATTAGCGTCTAGGAATCCGCAAGAGGTACTACTTTGTTTCAACATGCTCGAAGATTATTGCGAGCCATCTGCATCCTTTAAAGCTACATGCAAAACGAATATACATATTTTTGACTACTGTTGATACAGCAGCTCTTGGAAATTTAAATACTTGTGCGCTCCCCCGCCGACAAAATATACATGTTATCATTCGTGCAGCCCTTCTTTCAACATCCGGTATTTCATTTGTAAGTGCAGTAACTGTTTGCCATTCGTCACATGATATTGGTCTCTATACAAAGCAATAAGTGGATGAGACATATGTTGACATTGTCTTGTATGGTATTGTATTGTACGTTAACCGGACCGAACGAGGTGGCGCAGTGGTTAGCACACTGGACTCGCATTCGGGAGGAGGACGGTTCAATCCCGTCTCCGGCCATCCTGATTTAGGTTTTCCGTGATTTCCCTAAATCGTTTCAGGGAAATGCCGGGATGGTTCCTTTGAAAGGGCACGGCCGTTTTCCTTCCCAATCCTTCCCTAACCCGAGCTTGCGCTCCGTCTCTAATGACCTCGTTGTCGACGGGACGTTAAACACTAACCACCACCACCACCTGTATGTTAACCGGGGACCTAGAAACGACAGAGAGGCTCCGTCCCCGCCGCAGCCGCAGTGGTCCGCAACCCCACGACTACCGCAGTCCACTTCACCCCTCCGCCGTCCCGCACGGAACCCAGCGTTATTGTGCGGTTCGGCCCCCGGTGGACCTCCCAGGGAACGTCTCAAACCAGACGAGTGTAACCCATATGTTTGTGTGGTAGAGTAATCGTGATGTACGCGTACGTGGAGATCTTGTTTGCGCAGCAATAGCCGACATAGTGTAACTGAGGCAGAATAAGGGGAACCAGCCTGCATTCGCCGAGGCAGATGGAAAACCGCCTAAAAACCATCCACAGACTGGCCGGTTCACCGGACCTAGACACTAATCCGCCGGGCGGATTCGTGCCGGGGGCCAGGCGCTCCTTCCCACCCGGAAAGCCGTGCGTTAGATCGCACGCCCAACCGGGCGGGCTGTGATGAGATAGTTTGCGCTTGGAGAACATGTTCGGATTTAGTAGAGCTTCCTGCTTTCTCCATCTACATCTATACTCCCAAACCACCTTGCGGTGCGATGTGGAGGGTACTTTGTATAGATTGTCACTTCCCTGCACCAAGCGTCAATTTTCTGCAGGTCTTCCTACATTTCGCTACAATTTTTCTAGCGTTACGACTTCTCTGTATACAACAGCAACATCTGCGAGAAGCCTCACTGAGCTTCCGATGTAGTCTACTATGTTCTTTATATATTCTCGTGTTGTGAACAGTAATGGACTTACAGCACTCCCTTTGGTTACACCTGAAGTCGCTTTTACGTCTGAAGAATTCCTCTGCTGAAAATGATACGTTGTGTTCCGTTTGTTAGAAACTCTTCAGTCTAATAAAGCAGTTTTTCTGATATTCCGCACGCTCGTGTTTTGTTGATTAGGCGGCAGTACGAAAGTGTATCGAATGTTTTGCGGAAGTAAAAAAACAGGGCATCTACCTGGGCGCCTCTATCCACCGTTTTCTGCACCTCGTGGGTGAACGGAGTGTGCCGGATTTCATAAGATCGATGTTTTTGAAACCCATGTTGAGAGTAGATTTTCTGTGTCCTGATAAATCGTAATACGCGAGCATAAAAAATTTTACAAAATTTTACAACTGACCGACGTCATATACTTAGGCCTCTAGTTTTGTGCATTTGTTCGACGACCCTTCTCGGGAAACACGAATGACTTGTGTGTGTTTCCAGTCATCAGAAACGCTTCGCTCCTCCAAATACGTACTGTACACTGCTGCTAAGTTCGTTCACATACTCTATGCAAAATCGTATTGGTATCCCGTCATGTCCAGTGGCCTTTCCTCCGTTGAGCGATTTCAGTTACTTTTCTATCCAATGGTCATCTCTGTAACTGTACCGGCTGTGGTGGCCAAGCGGACAGTCGGCTCTCAGCCGTGCTAGCGTGCGGAGCTGCTCCGCGCGCCGTCCGATGCTCCGCTCTCGGCGGTGTTTACTTCCGCGTCGCGGTGTTTGTGTCTATCGAGTCCAGTACTAACGTACTCCATGGCGCACTCGTACCGCCGTGCAACGATCAAAGTAACGTTTCAGGCCGAACATCCACGACCCAGAGCTTTCGAAGTCGAACAGTTCATACGTGAGGATCTACGTTTGAACCCCCAGGACGTAATAGGCATACATTTTTCCATCACTGGAAGTGTTGTCTACATCGAGATGTCGACGGAGGAAATTTGCAATGACATAATTCACCGTCATACCACCGGACTGAATTTTAAACCCTCTGATGGACATATGGGTGCTATGACAGTCGCCCATGCTGGATTCGGTCTCCGGACATTGCGGGTTTTTGAGCTCCCGTTCGAGGTGCCTCAGGATGTGGTCATTGCCGCTTTCCAACCATATGGCACCGTCTTCGGTCACGTTGCGGAGAAGTGGGAAACATTTACTAACTACCCCGTATTAAATGGCGTCCGGCAAATAAAAATTGAGCTGACGAAACGTGTCCCATCGTACCTGCTGATTGGCGGTGTGAGGGCCATCGTCATGTACGATGGACAGCCACGAACGTGCGCAGGATGTGGTCAGGAGGGACATGTACGTTCCGAATGCTTACACAGCCGTTTAATACAGACGCCGTTACGTGAAGAGACCCAGGCTTCGACGGTCACGTCCTTACCCATCACCTACGCCAAGGTAGCACAGGACCCCGTCGTACCAATCTCGATTGCGCCAGCAGCATCGTCAACGCCACTCGCCGCAGCACAACGCGCCGAGGACACAAGCACGGCGTCGCCTCCAGAGCTCGCTTCAGGACCGTCCAGGTTGCAGACCGAAACCGATGTTCCTGTGGGAACCATGGACGTCGCCCTCGGTGAAATGCCGACGTCTGCCTTTGTCCAGACGGGTTCGGCGTCAGACGACGGGCGACCACATTCTGATTCAGAAGGCCACATCAGAAAACAGCGGTCGCCTCGAAAACACAGGAAACGACGACGAACGCCTTCCGATGACGCCCTTTCTCAGACGGCCCCGCGAGATGTCGACCTGATGTCTGACGGTGATCTCCCACATTGCGTCCAGTCACGCGATGTGGCAGCAACAGGCACCCCTCATGTGACGCCTACTCTCCCAGCCAGGGACGTGTCCTCGCCGTTGTCAACGAATGATGACGGCGGTCCCCCTGCCACTCATGTTGCGGAATCCACAATACCCGTTCCGGAAGTACGTGACCGTCACATGTCGACGTCGTCAGCTTCCTGGGCCGATGACGTTGAAGAAGAACTGGAACAGACTGCCAGCGTGTCTGCACAGGAGTCCACCTCGGCGACACTGGGGCTGGCGCCCCTCCAGTAATTATCACCACTGCGGGACCACCGGCGGGTCTCCACCTGCCGGCAACTTCTACCGCACGTTCTGCAAATACTGAGGATGGCCGTACACAGCAATACCGTATCGCGACGATGAATCTTGCCACCATTCGTGCCCCCCATAAACTGGCCATGTTCAGAGACACTATTTACTCTGAGGATGTGGATATAGCACTCTTACAAGAGATGTTTGTGGCTGACTTCCTAGTTCCCACCGGATACAACGCCCATGTTTCCCCCGCATCCGATACCGGTAGCGGCGTCGCCATCCTGCTACGCGACGGACTCCCTGCAGAGGACGTCATCTACCTCCCCACTGCGCGAGGTATGGCCCTCACACTGTTCGGCGTGCTTATTATTAATATCTACGCTCCATCCGGCACTGGCCGCCGTCATGACCGACAAACTTTTTTTGCCGAAAGCGTCACACCCCTCTTCACCGGTCCGCAGGACGATTTGGTACTCGGTGGGGATTTTAACTCGACACAAGAGCCCGCGGACCAACTCTCGCGACATTCCCCTTGTGCATCTCTCTCAGTGGTCACCGACCGTCTACGACTTGTTGACACATGGAAGAAGCTCCACGGAATTCAACATTCTACACCTCTCACTCGTCAAGCCGCATAGATCGCATCTACGTTACCCGCTCCCTTGCTAATGGCACACGTCATGCGGAAGTCTGGCCCTTGGCCTTTTCAGACCATGAAGCATACCTCTGTGACGTCACTCTCGCCCGACAGCAAGTGTGGCATAGTCGTGGTCTGTGGAAACTCAATGTCGCTCACTTGACCTCCTCAGACTGTCGCCGTATGGTCGAAGAAGCGTGGGCACGCTGCCACCATCGTCGAGAAGCCTATGACTCCACCTTATCATGGTGGCTCTCCTGTGCAAAGCCGATCCTCAGGAAGACTCTGATGCGTTATGGGAAGGAATTAAAGGCTGGCAAACTAATACCCTGCACTTCTACTACACCATTCTACGTGACTGTACGACGATGCCTTTCTCGCCAGCCCGGCAGTCGATGGTCCATCGCACGAAGGCGCAGATCTCCTTGATCATGCGGCGTAACTTGGAAGGCACTGTAGTCCGTTCTCGAGCTTCTAATCGAATCCCTCAAGAACGTCCGTCGATGTACCACCTCCTTCAGGAAAGACAACGACGACGACGAGCTCTGATCCAAGTCCTCACTGATGTGGAAGGGCGCCGGCACGACACCCAACAAAGCATCGCTCGTACTCTCCATGCTCATTTTGCAGGGCTATACGCAGCTGTACCGCATTCTGCAGCACTGATCACAGAAGTCGCTCAGCTTACTACGAACACTCTTCCGGAGGATGCAGTGCATGACCTCCAAGACGACGTAACCATAGATGAAGTAGTAGACGCTATCAAGGCGGGTTCCGATAACAGATCTCCTGGACCTGACGGTATACCCATCGACTTTTATAAAAGTTTTCACTGTTTGTTGGCTTCCACGTGGACGGCAATCGCACAAGAGCAGATGTCACCGATGACAGTGGTCCCGAGCGCCTTTCTAGAAGGCATTATTATCCCCTACATAAACCGCGCGGGTTATCGAGGGTCCAGGACTATCGACCAATTACTTTGCTCAATAGCGACATGAAAATATTCACACGGCTACTGGCATCGCGACTCAAGAAGGTCGCACGTTACGTCACATCCTGCGACCAGACTTCCATAGGAGGCGACAACAACATCCGTACGGCCCTTTGCCGTTACAGAGACATGATAGCATTATTGCATTATCAGCGTCTCCCTGGCGCCTTGGCTTCACTGGACTTTAGCCAGGCTTTCGACCGTGTTGACCACTTCTATTTACGGACAGTTCTTCAGCATGTGGGTTTTCCTGGCGGTATTGCCACAGTGGTTATGCGCCTGTTGAGTAGTGCAACCTCTAAAATCATGTACAATGGTCGCCTTACACCGTCCCTGGTCATCGCACGATCTGTACAACAGGGATGCCCTCTTTCCACGATTTTGTATGCTTTCGCCTTGGAACCCCTGCTCCAGGGCATGCGCCAACGTTTGGAAGGCATGGCTGTGCAAGGCCACCGTTTTTGTTGTACAGCCTACGCAGATGACATAGTACTATATCTGCACAGTGAAGATGAAGTACGAGCCGCACTGACATTGGTGGCGTCGGGGAGCTGCCTCAACGTGTCCAAATCCAAGGTCCTGCTCATTGGTGAGGGCTTGCCGGAGAGATGCGCTGCCCCCCCCCCCCCCCTCCTTAGTGTCGCCGCCACCATACGGTGTCTTGGACTTGATTTCACAGCAGACCTGCGCCGCTCAAAGACTATCAATGGTAGACGCTTGCTACAGATAATCAGAGCAAATCTCGCAGATCACCGGCTACGAGCTCTCGACGTTATCCAACGCGCGCAATACGTGAACATGTATCATGCTCCCCGTATACCACACGTGGCTCAAGTACTACCAGTCCAAAATCTCCTGGCGCGACGACTGTTGATGGCTTTCGGCTCCTTCGTCAGCTCGGGGATGTTATTCAAGGTGCAGTATGAATCCCTTGCACTGCCACGAGATCGTGGCGGGGTGGGACTCATCCACGTGCCGACTCGTGTCAAGGCACTATACGTCAGCTCCCAACTAAAACTTTAGCATCGTTGCCCGCAGAGCCTTACTAGCCTCCTGCTCCACAACTTTGCACCGGCCTCCTTGTTCGCCCCAGTACTGGTATCGACCATTCCTACCCCCTTTTATTACATCCAACGATTTTTCCTGGAGTTCAGTTATATCAACCGGTCCTTACCACTTACACGTTTGTACCTCACGAAAACAGTCTCCGAATTGTTACAACAGTGCCGCCCGTCCAACCCCATCGAACGTAAGTGTCCACAGTACGTGTGGCGACACATATGGAAGGCGATCCATGCGCGTTTTCTCGAATCAGACGTTCAATCAGCGTGGTACATCACCGTGAATGGCAAACAAGTTAACCGAGATCGTCTTCACCGCATCCACCTCGCCGATTCATCCCTCTGCACCCACTGTGGAGTGGATGACACGGATGTCCACCGGTTCCACTGTTGGCACAGCGCTCGACGTCTGGACACTTGCGCGGCGAATTTTGGCGTTTCTCACTCGCCAGACACCGGCTCAGATCGACGTCCACATGCTTTTGTACCCCGATAAGACTTTCTACCCCTCCGCCAAAACTCACTCTGTGAATTGGATCTGTGGCCACACGATCCGCTATCTTTTTACTTCTGGCGACAAGTCTACGCTGGGATATTGGACTTATCTCAACGAACGACACTGCGTCCTGATACGCAACCCACGCTATAAACAATATTTTTCCAATTTCTTACGGAGCACTTTCGATGACCCACCTAATAGCTGGAACGTTCAAGCCCTGAGAAGCTGAAAACTGTATAAACCGAACCGAACTGAATAGATCTGCTACCCAGAACCCATGCCTACGCCATGAGAAGACACGTTTGGACGAGCTGGCATGCTGTAGTCGGATACACTTCAGGAGCTCCTGTAAGAACTGGACTTTAACTACAAGTCGCACGACGACTTAAATTTAAAAAAAAAAAATAAAAAATTAAAAAATAAAAAAATAAAAAAATAAACGTTTCCTTATTTATTCCTCAAAATTTGTTCTTAAAGGGAAAAGAAATTTGATTTTGGCTTTGAGAAACTTATTTTTATTCCAAAAGATTGCTTCGTCGCCAACAAGACGAAGGAGAGAAAAAAAAAAAGCGGTTAAAGGCGCTACAGTCTAGAACCGCGCGGCCGCTACGATCGCAGGTTCGAATCCTGCCTCGGGCATGCATGTGTGTGATGTCCTTAGGTTAGTTAGGTTTAAGTAGTTCTAAGTTCTAGGGTACTGATGACCTTAGAAGTTAAATCCCATAGTGCTCAGAGCCATTTGAACCATTTTTTTTCTGTTACTGTATTTGAATAGATCAACTGCAGCGGAGATTACTAAGCGCTAGAACATATGAATTACCAAATCAGCCCGGGTAACTGAGTTTATATTTAGGTTCTAAAAGACTTTCTTCAGTTGGTTCTTGTAGCGCCTTAGACGAATATCGCGTGGATAGGGAGTACATTAGAAGGGATATGTTGAAAAAGTCTCTCATCACTTACGAGAAGGGCGTAACCTGTCCTCCTTAACTTTTGAGTAATAAAGGTGTCTTCCACATTGTTCTCAAAGCCGTCAGATGAACCGTGACATAAGTTAAGCAGTAGAGCAGTTTGATTTTAAAAATAGACTCAGCTGACAAAAGCGCTGTAACTACTCGATGCACCCACTGATCCAAGGTTCGGTTTTGGAGGCCGGGTTACAGTTTATGTTCTACTCTCCTCTATCCTTCATCGCAACGTGGTCACACCCAGTTTGAAAGAACTGTAAATGTCTGGTTTTTTAATGTATACAATACACACCTGGTGACCTTCCTACGAGTAATTTGGAGCTCATTCTCTGCTGTTTTGGCAGATATTTGCAGCTTAGATTGGCAATGTCTAGTTGGAGGCAGCCCAAACAAATACTGTTCACCACGTCTTTCACACGACGCCCAGTGTCGACGGAGAGCGCCGGTTTATTCCCCGTTACAAACAAAATTATTTTTAAAGCGCAATTTTGTGTGCCCTTTCGATAGAGCGCTCCCAAATCCGTCCAGTACGCTTTTATTTTTATCAGTATATACTAAGAGGAATATCAAAATACGGTGAACAAGCAGTAATCCAGCAGCAACTCTTGTGCCGCCGTGGCCCGTGCTGGGTACTACCGGCTAATTCGGGGCCACCGTATGAAATGAGTACCTAAGATACCTGGTCGTCGTATGAAGGACGTGATTAGCAATATTTGTTTGGGCTGACTCCAGCTACGCATTGTAAGAACTGAGACTTAGAAATACAATTGAGAACTGCCTCTACCCTATACACAGTATAGAAGCAGTTCTCAATTGTAATTCCAAGTTAAACACCACAATCACGTCTTTCAAACGACGCCGAGCGTCAACGAAATGCGTCGGTTTGTTTCCCATTACAAACGAACAGAACCCGTTGTAAGCGATGTGGAAGGCGTAGTATACCGCTAGCAGAGCCTGTTCTGTTGATGGTGCGAATGGAGCGGTCTATTGCCTGTCGAATCTCTGGAACAGTTCTCAAGTGAATGCCACGAAGTGGTTCCTCAATCTTCGGAATCAAATCAAAATCACAATGACTTTAGTCCGGGGAGTATGGTGTATGGTACAGTACTTCCCACTCCCATCGACCGAACAGAGCAGCCACAGCTTGCGCTGTATGCGCCAGTGCGTTGTCGTGCGAAATGATGGGCAGGTTGCGCAGAAAGTGTCGCCGCTTATTTCGCAAAGCTGGTCGCAGGTGATGCTCCAAAAACGAACAGTAATACTGTGCATTCACGGTCTGCCGTGGAGGAACATAATGCGTTGGGATAACACCATGAGAGTCGTACACGAGAATCACCATAACTTTAGACCGCTCCATTCGCACCATGATCAGAACATGCTGTGCTTATGGTATACGACGCCTTCCACATCGCTGGCAACGGGTTCTACACAACGCTGGTGACTACTTTGAAGGACAGTAACAGGTGCCAAAATGTAACTCTTTTTAATCGGTTGTGAATAAATAGTTGCCACTATTTAAGTTCCAACCCTCGTATACCATGTGTACAGGAATAGGTGGCATTAAACTGAGGTAAGTGTATAGGTCGTGGCTCGCCAGAACCATAATCTCCAATGTCCCACGACTTAAACCCGCTGGCTTCTTTTTTGGGGGGTGGGGAGGGTTAGAGGGGGAGGAGAGGGTATATTTAAAATGTTTGATGTGTTCCAGTATAGTGTCCAGTGTCGGTGTTTAACTTAGAACTACGACTGAAACAACAGCAGCTTCTGCTTCTCCCAAGGGAACCTCCCCATCGCACCCCCCTCAGATTTAGTTATAAGTTGGCACAGTGGATAGACCTTGAAAAACTGAACACAGATCAAGCGAGAAAACAGGAAGAAGTTGTGTGGAACTATGAAAAAAATAAGCAAAATATACAAACTGAGTAGTCCATGCGCAAGATATGCAACATCAAGGAGAGTGTAAGTTCAGGAGGGCCGTGGTCCGGTGGTTGGCGTAAGCACCTGCGGAACGAGAGGTACTTGGTTCAAGTCTTCCCTCGAGTGAGAAGTTTACTTTCTTTATTTTCGCAAAGATGTTACCTGTCCGTTCGTTCATTGACGTCTCTGTTCACTGTAATTAGTTTAGTGTCTGTGTTTTGCGACCGCACCGCGAAACCACGCGATTAGTAGACGAAAGGACGTGCCTCTCCAATGGGAAACGAAAACATTAGATCGCAAGGTCATAGGTCAACCGATTCCTCCACAGGAAAACACGTTTGATATATTCTATACGACACTGGTGACGGCATGTGCGTCACATGACAGGAATATGTTGTCGACCCACCCAACTTGTGCCGGCTGGCGTGGCCGAGCGGTTCTAAGCGCTACAGTCTGGAACCGCGCGACCGCTACGGTCGCATGTTCGAATCCTGCCACGGGCATGGATGTTTGTGATGTCCTTAGGTTAGTTAGGTTCAAGTCTTTCTAAGTTCTAGGGGACTGATGACCTCAGCAGTTAAGTCCCATAGCGCTCAGAGCCATCTGAACGATTTTGAACCTAACTTGTATTCTTGGCGGATGGGTAAAAAGATTCTTCTACCTTGCCCGCTTTAGGTTTTCTTGTGGATGTGATAATCACTCCCAAAAAAGTGATGAAAACATAAGAGTTTGTCGCATAAACTGCAACAAATGAATGCAACAGTTTCACAGTCGCACAGTTTTCCCTGTGCTCTGTCAAAACATATGTTTTTAACGTCTTCAATTTTTTCCGTGAGTAGCCCGTCTAATCCATCGGACGGACGGACGTACAGATAATAATTGTCTGAAAATAAAAGAATTCAACTTTACACTCGAGGGAAGACTTGAACCAAGGAATTCTCGTTCCGCAGGTGCGCACGCTTACCACGGGACCACGGCGCTCCTGAGCTCGTAGTATCCTTGATGTTGTCTATCTTGTGTATGGAGTACTCAGTTTGTATATGAAGGGTATCCACAAAGTACATTACGTTTTGGAATTAAAAATAAATGAAGTATTGGAAATTTTTTTATTATATACAGATGAGAGCCACACTTAAATACTACTTTTCTACATAGTTTCCATTTAAATTAAGGCACTTATCGTAGCGATGGACGAGTTGGAAATTCCTTCGTCGTAAAATTCGGCCGCCTGCCCCTTCAACCACGTGGTTACCTCTTCTTGAAACTGTGCGTCGTCATCAAAACGCTGCATAGCCAACCACTTCTTCATTGCTGGGAATAAGCGGAAGTCGCTCGGTGCCAGGTCGGGACTGTACGGCGGATGAGGAAACAACTCCCACTTAAAAGATTCGAGAACTTCACGAGTGGCATTTGCGGTGTGCGTCCGAGCGTTGTCGTGAATCAGCAAGATCCTTGAGCCCAACTTTCCCCTGCGCTTGTTTTATATTGCTCTTCTGAGGTTGTGCAGAGTTTGGCAATACCTTTGAGAGTTTATTGTAGTGCCTCTTTCCAGGAAATCCACAAAAATCACATCTTTTCTGTCCCAAAAGAAGAGGTAACCACGTGGTTGAAGCCGCAGGCGGCCGAATTTTACGACGAAGGAATTTCCAAGCTCGTGCATCGCTACGATAAGTACCTTAATTTAATTGGCAACTATGTAGAAAAGTAGTATTTAAGTGTGGCTTTCATCTGTATATAATAAAAAAAATTTCCAATACTTTATTTATTTTTAATTCCAAAACGTAATGTACTTTTTGAATAGCCCTCGGTATTTTGCTTATTTTTTCATAGTTCCACACAACTCCTTCCTGTTTTCTCGCTTGATCTGTGTTCAGTTTTTCAAGGCCTATCCACTGTGCCAACTTATAACTAAATCTGAGGGGGGTGCGATGGAGAGATTCAAAAATGGCTCTGAGCACTATGGGACTCAACTGCTGTGGTCATAAGTCCCCTAGAACTTAGAACTACTTAAACCTAACTAACCTAAGGACAGCACATAACACCCAGCCACCACGAGGCAGAGAAAATCCCTGACCCCGCCGGGAATCGAACCCGGGAACCCGGGCGTGGGAAGCGAGAACGCTACCGCACGACCACTAGATGCGGGCGATGGAGAGATTCCCTTGTCAGAAAAATCAGCTAACTATGCTCACTATATGATCCTGACGGACCAGACCCTGAAAGAGAGCAGTTATTGTAAGTGTATTGCCGTATATAGAGAGAGCACGACAATTAAATGCAGGTAATTTACACTCGGCAGGACGCCGTGAAATCTGACGCTCAGCGGCCACCGCGCCTACGTCTGGGTAAGCGCCGCCGCCCACTCGGCGGGCACGCCTGCCGCGGCGGCGCTGCTCTTTGCACGGCCCCTGCCGCCCAGCGCACAGTGCCTGCTGTCTCGTGTTTCGCACGGCCAGTGTCTGGGGTCGCGGGGTCGCGCCAGCGGGCCACGCCTCGGCCGCGCGCTCTGCCGCGCCGCGCTGTCGTAATCCGCACCGGCCGCTCTCCCCCGCCCCCCCCCCCCCCCCAGTGTGTTTGCGAACTGCCTGCGGTCAGCTGGTGGTGTGCTGAGTTATTCCGGGGTGTACGGAGAGACGCTAGGAGAATGGCGAAGAGCTCTGCGCCGCGTGAGAAATATATTATCCGCTGGACAGGTACGAATTGGCGGTGCACGTAATTGCTTCGCCGAGCGAACGAAACGAGAAGCGTTGCGAATAACTGAAGAGACGCGATTGCTTCGTACATACAACAATAGCTCAGGGGAGTTGCGTTGGGTTATTACCTGTGTCTTAGAGGGCGTGCGAGTACTGCGCAGTGAAATTGCGCTGTGCCTCAAAAGCCCTGCACCTGCAGATTACAGGCCCCTCAGGATAGATTTTCGCGTGACATGTTTGGGCTATAAATGTAAGAAGGCTAAAAGAAAGAATACATGGCATATTTATCTTGTTGATGGATTTCATTTACTGACTGAGGTGATGACAGTCCAATCCCTATCCTCGTCTGCCTAATCATCAAAACCGTAATTACCTCTGATAACTATATAATGAAATGTGTGCGAAATCGTATGGGACTTAACTGCTGAGGTCATCAGTCCCCAAGCTTACACACTACTTAAACTAAATTATCTTAAGGACCAACACACACACCCATGCCCGAGGGAGGAATCGAACCTCCGCCGGGAACAGCCGCACCGTCCATGACTGCAACACCGAGCGAGGTGGCGCAGTGGCTAGCACACTGGACTCGTATTCGGGAGGACGACGGTTCAATCCCGTCTCCGGCCATCCTGATTTAGGTTTTCCGTAATGTCCCTAAATCGCTTCAGGGAAATGCCTGGATGGTTCCTTTGAAAGGGCACGGCCGAATTCCTTCCCCATCCTTCCCTCGCCCGAGGTTGCGCTCCGTCTCTAATGACCTCGTTGTCGACGGGACGTTAAACACTAATCTCCTCCTCATCCTTATGACTACAACGCCTCAGACCTCTCGGTGAATCCCGCGCGCCTGATAACTATAGTTTACGCTTTTCACTGAGAACCTAAATTGCAAAAACTAAGTACGTAAATTGTGAGAAAATAAACATCCAAAAATGGCTCTGAGCACTATGGGACTTAACATCTGAGGTCATCAGTCCTATACAACTTAGAACTACTTAAACCTAACTAACCTAAGAACATCACACACATCCATGCCCGAGGCAGGATTCGAACCTGCGACCGCAGCGGTCGCGTGGTTCTAGACTGAAGCGCCTAGAACCGATCGGCCACACCGGCCGGCTAAAATAAACATTGCAGAATAGTAACAAATATCTTCAAGTGAGAAACCAAAGACGTACAACTTCGTGATTGAAATATAAAATAAAGCAAGACCCCTTATAGTTTCATGAAATTCCAATAGGTGGCAGTTCTATACCTAAACTTTCAAAATGGCATCTGTAGCGGAGGTGTGTTCCAAGCAGAGAGCTCTCATTTGAGTTTCTTTTGGCGGAAAACCAGAGCATCGTCGATATTCGTAAGTGGTTTCAGAATGTTAACGGAGACCAGGCTGTGTACAGAAGCACAGTGAGTGGTGGACGAGGCGTCTGTCAGCATCACAACAAGTTCGCGAAAACCTGTCCGATCTCCCGGGTGCCGGTCGGCCGCACACAGCTGTGACTCCGATAATATTGGGAAGTGCGGATACTTTCCTTCAGGTGATCGACGGATCATAGTCAAACACCTCGCTGCTCATCTGGATGTCCCTGTTGCTAGGGATGACACACTCGTCCACCAGTTGGGCACTCAAAGATTTATACCACCATGAAGTCCGGGCCTCGCACCTTCCGACTCATATCTTTTTGGCCCAATTGAGGATGCACTCCGGGGAAAACAGTACGCGGATGATGGGTAGGTTAATGATGCAGAAAGACGTAGGTTCCGATGCTGATCAGTGGAGTGATGTCATGTGGGTATACAGGTCTTCCCAGTAAGGTGGTGTAAAGCTATCGCACTGAACGGAAATTATGTTAAAAATTAAGGTTTTGTAGCCCAAAGAGTGGGGAAGAATATGGTGTTTTAGAATCCTTAATAAAACAATCTGCTTTCAGAATAAAAGTGTTACATTATTAATCGAGCCCCCCTTGTAAACACATTAATAGTAAGAGAACAAATATTGTTGCTACTTACAATAAAAGTGTAACAAATCTTCTTCTAGGCAACGGAAGATGTGTAACAGTTTCCTGAAGTCGATTTGTACCAACAAAGCTGTGACTAGCAACAGACGAGTCACGTGATCATTACCGTCTTCTTGAGGTTACTTCCACCTCGCATAGGTCGCATTAACCATACGCACGCTGACCCACCAGGTGGGCCTTCAATAAGCCTACATCACTTCCTCGAGTGAGATACTAGGTACATAAATCAATAATTGTAAAAGAAACTGTGCCTTTTCCGCTCACTGCTGTTTTGTTGTATTTGTAGACGCAATGATGTGACAAAGTTACAGAAAAAGTTGCAGGCCAAGTAGAGAAGTATTCCTGAAACGGTAACGATTTTGAGGTGATAGTTTGACTCCTTGCTGGATTGGTAGTTGACTAATAATATCATTATGAAAAACGTCGCTGTAACTACAGTATGTCATCAAAGGTATCCGGACACCCCAAAAAAATATGTTTTTCACATAAAGTGCATTGTGCTGCCACTTAATGCCAGGTACTCCAAATCGGCGACTTCAGTAGTCATTAGATATCGTGAGAGAGCAGCATGGGGCTCTCCGCGGAACTCACGGACTTTGGACGTGGTCAGGTGATTGGATGTCACTTGTGTCATACGTCTGTATGCGAGATTTCCATACTCCTAAACATCCCTAGATCCACTGTTTCCGATATGATAGTGAAGGGAAACGTGAACGGACATGTACAGCACAAAAGCGTACTGGCCGACCTCGTCTGTTTGTTGAATGACAGAGACCGCCGACAGTTGAAGAGGGTTGTAATGTGTAACACGCAGACATCTGTCCAGACCATCACACAGGAATTACAAACTGCATCAGTATTCACTGCAAGTACTATGACAGTTACGCAGGAGATAAGAAAACTTGGATTGCTTGGTCGAGCGGCTTCTCATAAGCCACACATCAGCCGGTAAATGCCAAACGACGTCTCGCTTGGTGTAAGTAGCGAAAACATTGGAAGATTGAACAGCGGAAAAACGTAGTGTGGAGTGACGAATCACGGTACACAATGTGGTGACCCGACGGCAGGGTGTGGGTATGGCGAATGCCCGGTGAACGTCGTCTGCCTGCATGTGTAGTGCCAACAGCGAAATTCGGAGTCGGTGATGTTTGGGTGGCTTGCACCCCTTGTGATTTTGCAGGGCACTATCACAGCGCAGGCCTACATTGATGTTTTAAGCACCTTCTTCCTTCCCACTGTTTAAAGCAATTCGGGGATTGCGATCGCATCTTTCAACACGATGATAATGCACGGCCTGTGGGTAAGTGGTTACACGATAATAACATCCCTGTAATGAAGTGGCCTGCACAGAGTCCTGATCTGAACCCTATAGAACACCTTTGTGATGTTTTCGAACGCCGACTTCGTGCCAGGCCTCACCAATTGAGATCGATACGTCTCTTCAGTGCAGTACTCCGTGAAGAATGGGCTGCCATTCCCCAAGAAACCTTCCAGCACCTGATTGAATGTATGCCTCCGAGAGTGCAAGCTGTCGTCAAGGCTAAGGATGGGCCAACACCACATTGAGTTTTAGCATTACGGATGGAAGGCGCCACAAACTTGCAAGTCATTTTCAGCCAGGTGCCCTGATACTTTTGATCACATAGTGTATATTTGTACTTGGGACCGTTGTTAGAATACAAAGGTCTGAGTGCTGGCTGAATGACAACAGATAGCTTACCATGATGAGTCACATTAAGACATATGGACTTCGACGTGTCTTCTGAGAAACTTTCCAACCACTGGTGAAGGAACACAATTAGAGGGAGAGCGTTAGGGTCTCTGGAGTGTTTTCGTAGATTCGAGGTTGTTTGTTCACGAATCACGGAAGTGTGTAGTCACCCATCTGGTCAGCAGCTTGTGACATGCTCTTGTAATTGTACGCTGATACTGACTGGAAAATTCTATAGGACTCTCGATTCTTCGCTATACTGCCTATGCGACACAAACAATTTACAGCGATTTGATATCTAACAACTGACTTCAAGAGCAAACAGACAAAGGTACCATAAATTTTGAGCATTTCTTCTAATATGAAATGCAAGTGGTGACCAAAAAGTTTCAGTTCGAATGGCGTACAGTCCAAAATCTGTACGCTCATCAGGCAAACTCGCCGTGAGCCCTGAGGCAATCATCTTACCGACACACGAGTTTGAAGATACCCGTTTGGTAAAATAGTGTCTCCTGTTGCATGAAGAAGTCCCTAAGTGCCTGCTGCACATCCTCGTCCGTCAGGAATCACAGACCTCTCAAGTCCTTTTTTTAAAGGACTGAAGGCACGATAATCGCACGGGGAGAGACCGTGAGTATATGGGTATAAGGCTAATGATTGAGTGTATAACACTTCAGCCGGTGCAACTTCTGCTTTACGATGTTGGCGATATCTGAACGTGCGTTATCATGAAGGAGCAGCACCGTTGTCGCACGGAATTTCGATTAGCATTCCATAACGGTGGTTTTAAATGGACATGCTGCGCCGTATGCATTTTTCATTCTCCAATGTGTGTCTGGCGGTAGTTGTCCTTGGGAAGCCAAAAAAATAAAAACAGCACTTTTACCTCACAAAAATCTTGGTTACTCGAACTACTGCAATACAGCGAGCGCCACTACTGACGGCTAGATAAAAGATTCAAACTACAGAAGGCACTAACTACTGATAGGCATAGTTAGCAAATGAAAGATTTTAATAGAGAACAAACAATGTATTTACCTTAATAGTCATCAAAAGTCATAAAATATACAGCAGCTCATGACATCCATTTTTACAAATTTCAAAACTCCGCCATTTCTCTCCCCACATCCACCACTGCTGGCGGCTCACCTCCAACTGCGCAACGCTACGCGCTGTTACGTCCAGCTGCCCAACACTACAATGGCAGACAACAATGCAAACTAGCCACAGACTGCACACAGCACAGCCAGTGATTTTCATACAGAGCGCTACGTAACGTTGCCAATAAGAAAACATTAACAGCCTACTTACAAACTCAGTTCCTTAGCTACATGTCGTGGTTATACAGGGTGAGTCACCTAACATTACCGCTGGATATATTTCGTAAACCACATCAAATACTGACGAATCGATTCCACAGACCGAACGTGAGGAGAGGGGCTAGTGTAACTGGTTAATACAAACCATAAAAAAATGCACGGAAGTATGCTTTTTAACACAAACCTACGTTTTTTTAAATGGAACCCCGTTAGTTTTGTTAGCACATCTGAACATATAAACAAATACGTAATCAGTGCCGTTTTTTGCATTGTAAAATGTTAATTACATCCGGAGATATTGTAACCTAAAACTGACGCTTGAGCACCACTCCTCCGCTGTTCGATCTTGTGTATCGGAGAGCACCAAATTACGTAGGGATCCAAAGGGAACGGTGATGGACCTTAGGTACAGAAGAGACTGGAACAGCACATTACGTCCACATGATAACACCTTTTTATTGGTCTTTTTCACTGACGCACATGTACATTACCATGAGGGGTGAGGTACACGTACACACGTGGTTTCCGTTTTCAATTACGGAGTGTAATAGTGTGTGTCCCGACATGTCAGGCCAATAGATGTTCAATGTGGTGGCCATCATTTGCTACACACAATTGCAATCTCTGGCGTAATGAATGTCGTACACGCCGCAGTACATCTGGTGTAATGTCTCCGCAGGCTGCCACAATACGTTGTTTCATATCCTCTGGGGTTGTAGGCACATCACGGTACACATTCTCCTTTAACGTACCCCACAGAAAGAAGTTCAGAGGTGTAAGATCAGGAGAACGGGCTGGCCAATTTACGCGTCCTCCACGTCCTATGAAACGCCCGTCGAACATCCTGTCAAGGGTCAGCCTAGTGTTAATTGCGGAATTTGCAGGTGCGCCATCTTGCTGATACCACATACGTCGACACGTTTCCAGTGGGACATTTTCGAGCAACGTTGGCAGATCATTCTGTAGAAACGCGCTGTATGTTGCAGCTGTTTGGGCCCCTGCAATGAAGTGAGGACCAATGAGGTGGTCGCCAATGATTCCGCACCACACATTTACAGTCCACGGTCGCTGTCGCTCTACCTGTCTGAGCCAGCGAGGATTGTCCACGGACCAATAATGCATGTTCCGTAGATTCACTGCCCCGTGGTTTGTGAAACCCGCTTCATCGGTAAACAGGTAGAACTGCAACGCATTCTCTGTTAGTGCCCATTGACAGAATTGCACTCGATGATCAAAGTCATCACCATGTAATTGCTGATGTAGCGACACATGAAACGGGTGAAAGCGGTGACAATGCAGTACGCGCATGACACTACTTTGACTCAGTCCACCGGCTCTCGCGATGTCCCGTGTACTCATGTGTGGGTTCATGGCAACAGCAGCTAACACACCAACTGCACCCGCTTCTCCTGTGACGGGCCTGTTACGGACCCGTTTGCGTGCTACGACCATACCTGTTGCATACAGTTGGTGGTAGATGTTTTGCAATGTGCGGCACGTTGGATGCTCTCTGTCCGGGTACCGTTCTGCATACACCCTGCAGCCTTCAGCTGCATTTCGTCGACACTCGCCATAGATGAGTATCATCTCCGCCTTTTCAGAGTTCGAGTACACCATGATCACAGTTCCTACAACACTACCCTATCACAGACGTCTGGTAACACGGTGTACTACAGTTGGTCTGCGAGCGGAGACGAATGCAGAACAACAATAGCAGCAAGCGCTACATGCGGACACTGCGACAGCTAGACCAAACCACAATAGTGCACTAAGGCCACACTCGTAAACACGGTCGTCATCGTAAACATGTCCCTGCAGATGCTGCTCGCCGAACGTGGCCCGTGTTTGTTACAACACGCAACTGAACGTCGGAGGTTTCAAGCATCAACTTTAGGTTACAATATCTCCGGATGTAATTAACATTTTACAATGCAACAAACGGCACTGATTACGTATTTGTTTATATGTTCAGATGTGCTAACAAAACTAACGTGGTTCCATTTAAAAAAAACGTAGGTTTGTGATAAAAAACATACTTCCGTGCATTTCTGTATGGTTTGTATTAAACAATTACACTAGCCCCTCTCCTCACGTTCGGTCTGTGGAATCGGTTCGTCAGTATTTGATGTGGTTTACGAAATATACCCAGCGGTAACGTTAGGTGACTCACCCTGTATACCATCATCGGAGTCATGGTACGTTGTACATAAGCTGCAGCAACGCCCTAAAATGGAAACATTTCTTTACTCCCTTGTATGCTATACAAAATAGTTTCATCTGGAGCGAAGATTAGCTAGGCCCTGACAGTTTTAGTAAATGATCAATGCTGCCACAGTTGCCATATATTGAGGCATAAAAGAATGGGATGTTGTTTGTTGCTTTTTGTTGTTAAGCGACTCACTGTGATCGTCGATTACTAAAATAAATACACATCTAACTGGCTGAACTCAAGATGCCATAAACCGAGTCGTGAAAGACCTGATGCATCTTTTCAAAAGCAAAACATGGTATTCTCTTCACTAGAACATCTGCCATTTAGTGTCGTTGAAGAGCCATCAAACGTTATCCATCGATACGATTCCAATTAAGCAATAAATTCCGATGTATATGGTAGAGAGCGGTATTATCCATGGGAGAGCTGATGATTGCAGAATTTTTTTTAAATGTCTCTTAACTATAAAGTGCATGCTAAATTCATTCTGGTGGTTAGAGGACAGTGAAAAGAGGCCCTCACTGTTTCCGCCCGGCTCGGCCTGACTTCAGCAGACGAGGTGGCTGAGTGGACGCGTGCTGGGACGTAACACCGGCCATCTGACTGCAGTGCGCGGCCGCCCGCTGTCCCTTTCACGGCGGCAGAGGGCGACGTGCATGTTTGAAAAATTAGCCACACTCAGTAAACAATGCACTAGCATGGTGTGTTCAGCGAACTCGTCCTGTCCGCGCCAATTGCCGAACACGAATATGGAGTTTTTTCGAACGACAGACCACCGACGCAAATGGCGTGTCCCGCGCGATAACATCGCAATACTGTACAATAGCCGACGGGCCGCTGGCGCCTTGCTAGAATGTCTGGAGGGACGCCACTTGATATGTCGGAACTCGGAATCTTTGGGAATATCGATGTGCCTTAGGGCGGCAGTCGAAAGTTGCAGGAGAGAGGAGAGAGGATAGATCGGCATTCGAAATATCCCAAAAAATCGACGCTGAACCACCCAGAATAAAACTGTAGGAGGTTTCATACTGGCGAGATAAGGTATGAGGTCTGTGATTATCCAGGATGGCAGTTCTTGGTGGTTTTGCACAGACAAGGAGCAGGAGAGAAAAGTGTCAGGTACTTCCTCACTGGGAACTATACTAAACGCTTCTACGCCGGGAGCCAAAGAAAACAAATCCTCGCCAGGAGCCGAAGTAGACGAACTTGGTGATCGAGAGGCGCAAAGAACGGCTTCTTCGCCCTGAGAGAAGGCAACCAACGAGCAGATGGGCTGAGCCATGGTAGCGTCCGGCCCCACTTGCAACCTCACCTCGCATCGTCTCGCGCAAATGATTTAAGCATTGCAGCAACGGCGTACGAAATTCATACGGGATGATTTTACTCCTTGGGGTTCTATTTATCTTTACTTGCTAACCTTCCCATGCAATCATCACCAACGCTTAAAAATTTCTTGATTATCGGTCGGTGAACATAATTTATTTCTCGTTCGGTCTATTTTATGAGAACTTTTCCAGTCTTTTCCCACTGAAGATCCACAATTATCACAAGCTCATGAGTATAGGACTTTGCACTCATTCTCCTGTAACGAGTATTTAATCGAACAATTCCTGAATTCACAAACAATAAATGTAAGTGATCCGTAGCCGTTGTTTCATTCCAATAACTGATAGTCCCTATCACTACTTAGTAATCAGTAATATTTCATCGGGGCACACTGTTACCATCCACGTGTTGTGAACAACCTTTCCCTTCCGTTTCCGTGCACACAGTTCCCTTAAACACACCTGGACCGTACTGGGAGACTTGCACCTTGAGACAGGATACTCAGTGCATGTCAGTGGCAAAACAGATGGACTAGAGCCCCACCCCATTGCCGCCTTGCAACAGAGGTATGCCCTTCAGCCTGGACAACGTTACTTTCTCTTACATCATTGTAACAGAATTTTCCAACACCAGCTAAGTAAAAAATAAATCTCTCTCTGATGAAAATTATGTGCAACATGACGAGTTTTTACTCATAGTTCCATGTTTTTATAATTATGACCGGAATCCAAACTACAAAAAAATGTTCAAATGTGTGAAATCTTGTGAGACTTAACTGCTAAGGTCATCAATCCCTAAGCTTACACATTACTTAACCTAAATTATCCTAAGGACAAACACACACACCCATGCCCGAGAGAGGACTCGAACCTCCGCCGGGACCAGCCGCACAGTCCCTAATCCCAGCTACAGCTTCCACATATATAAACAGGTAACTGAGACGAAGACTGTTCACGATTCCCACAATTGTTGCAAATATTGCTAAACTTAATGGTTTGGAAAAGATCTCAGACAGTAATGAGACCAATGATGCAATACAAACTTAAAATTTCTTTCACACAAACATTACCATTTTCCTTTAAATTATTCCCCAATCCGAGCTCGTTACCGCCTCTAATTATCTCTTCATCGATGGGACCTTCCAGCTGTTTCCATGTACGACCACCAACGACCGGGGTTTTCATCCTACAAATCGGAGAAATAAACCCAAAACCGAAATTAACAAACCAAGCCTCTGCTTTGGATCTTCGACTCTATTCTTTGTAAGGGCCTCCTACTTTTTATTTAACTATGCAGCAGATGAACATCATACTGTAAGATTCTTCAGCAATCGAAAAAAACATTGCTTGAGGAGTTCGCTAAACACTATTTACCTGCACTTATGACAATTGGAAGAAATTTGATTTGTCCTTAAGGACTTCTAGCTTTTATGGTACCGTGCAACAGATATGTGAAATTCACCTTATAGTATGTCGTTCGCTTGCAGCAGGATCGGGAAGGTTCTTCACTTCATAGTTGTGGATTTATTTTTGAGTTCTAGAGTAATTTATGGACACACGAATCAATACTAACCCTACGGCTCCTCTTATAAGACAAGCTCAAGAACTGAAAACCTATATTAATAGCGTTTATTGATTTGGAAAAAAATTAACTGGAAATACTGTTCCAAATTATGTTAGCAAGAAGAAAACACACGAAGTGAAAGATATCTATATCTTTTACAAAAAGCAGTCGAATTAAATTAGGTGTTTCTCAAGGAACTAGATTAGGAAATGGTACTCTGAAAGGAGCAGAAGAGTTTATTTTAGTTTAAAATGCAAATTTTGAAAAGCAAGAAAAGGATCTAATATAAAATCAGGCATGAAGAAGTTTTTCTAGAAGTATTTACGTGGTATGTAGCTTTATATGGATCTAAAATTCGAATGGTAAAAGATCGAGACAAGAAGGGAATAGAGACTGTTGATACGTGACGCTACAGAAGAATGCTTAAGATTACACGTAACTAAAGAAGAAGAGGAAGAAATATATGCCACAATCTGACTAAAAAATTGGTTAAGTTGAATGAAAAGTTCTTTTCGTCAATCCTGAAAGCTTACGCGGCATGAAACGAAACGGTACTCGCGGAGGCGCAGAAACCCACGCGCTTATGGCCATGTGCGACGTGTGAGGCAAATTAAGCAATGACCTGCTGTTCACATTTACTAGAAAATGTTTTTTAAAAAATTTGAATTAATTCTCTGCACTACCAAACCCATAAATAAGGGTCCTCTAGTGTCGCTTTGACGTGTGAGACAGGTTTAAACGTGTCACTAAAAATCGAAATGGAATAAAAGAAATTAAAGTCTTGTAGCTACCTACGTCCGGAAAGGTACTGAGATCCATCATTCGCACTGGAAAACATCACAGCCACCAGTTCATACACCTTTTTCTGTTAGAACCTAGCTACTTCTGTGGACAATCATTGCAACGAAAGATCAGAAATACATGTTAAAATCAATACGGAAAAAGACACACCAAAATACCACAGCATATTTTCATGAAAACAACTGAAATTTACTGGCTTCAATTAAAACCTACCAAGTGATCTTCATTCATTGATCATCACCTCCCACTACCAGCTGGCTCTGCAATCTGATACGTCTGTATCTACGTAGCACGAGCACGCTCGCTAAAAAGCAACAATATCCTAGAGAAACCGAAAAAGGACAGTTCTCCGAATACCGACAGAGCACATTCTAATCTTGCAGTCTTCCTGTATTTAAAAGTAGTACTGTATATTACAAGTGATAAATAACAGGCGATTTCGGAAGGTTAAACGCTTTAAATTACCACCTCAGCACCAGAGGGCATAACACTTTCCCACTTTCCATCCGCCTCCCCTCCACCCAAACCACGTGTGAGGCCGTAGGCCGCCTTCGGACTTCACGATTTTATTTTACATCCAGACCTTTTTGACTGTCACCTTCAGCAACTGTATACGGGCATTTCATCTGGTCATCTCTAAGCTTGCAAAAAGGCACTTGTCTGGAAAGACCCCCCTCTGCCAGGATTTTTCAAGATTTCTTTCCGAAAGGTGCTGGAAAATACCTGCCGTCATGGACCGTCTCCTGATGGCTCTAAGCACTATGGGACTTAACATCTGAGGTCATCAGTCCCCTAGACTTAGAACTACTTAAACCTAACTAACCTAAGAACATAACACACATCCACGTCCGAGGCAGGATTCGAACCTGCGACCGTAGCAGCAGCGCGGTTCTAGACGGAAGCGCCTAGAACCGCTCGGCCACACTGGGCGGCGATGGACCGTCTCACAATGCTTGAAGCCACCCAAGTAGACTCAGAACATAACACATGTAGAATGATGAGCAAGACCAATTCAACATCGCAGGCTGGATAAAAACAAACAGGAGCGACCAGGAAATAATTTATAGGATAGTACAGAGTCTGAGGCATAAAGCAGTATTTAATTTGGTAACGGGGGAAAGAGTTAAAGAGAGGGATCAAGACCTGAAGTGCAGTAGGCAGGTTCAAGTGGATGTACACTGCCTGATCAAAAGTATCTGGACAGCCTTATGTAATGCGGAATTAACCGCTAGAGGCGGACTTACTTGTTTAAAAGGAGGGGGGGGGGGAGGGGGATATCTTGTTGTCAGCAGAGGAGCGGTAAGCAGAAAGAGACCTCTTCTACTGATGGACAGGGAATGTCGAGCACTGCGGATGTTGATTCGTGTTACCAGCAGTGTAGCACAATGACTGTAGGTCGAAAGTTAAAAAGGATGATGTACAATGATCAAGCTGTTCCTTATGAACCACATGCTTCTGTAGCCAATGCTAAGCGGCACTTGAGGTGGAGTAAAGAGTGGCGCCATTGGTCGATGTATGACTGGAAACGAATGATTTGGAGTGCTGAATCGCGCTACACCCTGTGGCAATCCGATGGATTGTTCTCTGTTTAGCGAATGCCTGGATAATGGTACCTGCCACTACGAGTAGTGCGAATTTCGTAGTACGGAGGAAATGGTGTCACCGTACATGAATGTTATTCATGATTAGGATGTGTTCGCCTAATTTAGTTAAGTAAATGCGGAAAAATATGAACACACTTTACAGCGTTGTGTACTGTGTGCAGTAGATAATGGTTCAAATGGCTCTGAGCACTATGCGACTCAACTTCTGAGGTCATCAGTCGCCTAGAACTTAGAACTAATTAAACCTAACTAACCTAAGGACATCACACACATCCATGCCCGAGGCAGGATTCGAACCTGCGACCGTAGATAGACACATCGGAGACGATCGTTGTTTGTATCGGCATGACAAGTGCACCCTGTCATAAAGCAGCATCTGTAAGGCACTGGTTTGTGAAACATAACTTTCCAGAAATGGACTACCGTGCCCAGGGTTTCGACCTGAACATCATGGAACACGTTTGACATGATGTAGAACGGCAACATCGCTCAAGACACCAACGTCCAACATTACTACCTCGTCTCGTTCCGGTCCTTGAGGAAGTGGGCTGCCATTCCTCCACAGAAGAGTACTTGAGTATTGCTCATCAGTGTGGGATCCGTACCAGATCGGGTTGACAGAGGAGACAGAGAAGATCCGAAGAAGAGCGGCGCGTTTCGTCACAGGGTTATTTGGTAAGCGTGATAGCGTTACGGAGATGTTTAGCAAACTCAAGTGGCAGACTCTGCAAGAGAGGGGTTCTGCATCGCGGTGTAGCTTGCTGTTCAGGTTTCGAGAGGCTATGTTTCTGGATGAGGTATCGAATATATTGCTTCCCCCTACTTATACCTCCTGAGGAGATCACGAATGTAAAATTAGAGAGATTCGAGCGCGCACGGAGGCTTTCCGGCAGTCGTTCTTCCCGCGAACCATACGCGACTGGAACAGGAAAGGGAGGTAATGACAGTGGCACGTAAAGTGCTCTCCGCCACACAACGTTGGGCGGCTTGCAGAGTATAAATGTAGATGTAGATGTAGAAGATATGGCACCTTATTGAAAGTGTTTCCAGCAGAGTTCAGACCCATAAAAGCGAAGGGCGGACACACCCATTATTAATAGCCACTAATCGGGATCTGGATATGATTGTGCGTTAGACTCTTATCAGACGGTGTAGGCTGCCACGGTGACGCAGGTGTAATAACATTTGTAGAGCATGGATTAATGTGAAAAGGTGCATCACACCACTCTTCGGGCTGCACACCATAACACATAGGCTTAAAAGGCAATGGTCAAACGAGTATGTTCCACTACGGCACCTTCACTGACAAAAGCACTTGCTGCCTCCATTTCTCCGGCACTGGAGCGGCCAGCAGTCGAGTGCTACAGCTGCCCACGGTATTGTTTAAGAGCGGCGTTGAAGGCGCAGCAACGGGCGCTGTCAGGAAAAGAACCGGCTGAGGGCAGGGAGATACGGCAGCACGCCGTGTAGGGCCTGCGCGACAGGCGGGGCGAGATGTAATCCGGCTGTGGCTGCGGCTCGGACACGCACGGCCGCCGTACGGCTGCCGGTCGCCGCTCCTTACGGCCCGGGACGGCGCCCTAATGGCCGGGCCCCTGTACGACACGGGCGCCCGGATCGGCGCCGTAAATATTTCCAGGAGGTGGACGCGCGCGCCGAGGGAAAGCGCCCCGGCGCGGCCCGCGTTAGCCGCCTGAGTTAGGTGGGCGCATCGGCTCCGCCCCGGTCGACGCAGTCCGGCCGACCAGATTTACGCGGGCGCGCCCCGGCACAATCACACCTAACTAACCGGAACGCATCGCGGCAGACGGATGACGCACCGACGCCTAGCGTGGGCGGAGCCGCCCTGGGCAACAATAGCCGCCGGCAGCCGTGGTCATCGAGCCGACGTCCCTGTCACTGGAGCCATGCTGCGGCCGGCTTTCCTCTTCAAGCCGACTCGACAAACAAGAGTCCTGAAATTTCGTTCAAAGCCCCCGTCACAAGGAGCAAGTTTCGCTGTTAGCTGACCTGATGGCGTGCTCGGTTGTATGCCATATTCGTGTGAACGCAAGAAGGCGGGTGGTGAGGTACACGCACTGTGGCAAGAATCGGTGTTCCAAGTGACGCAACGGCCAATAGAGTCAGTATGCCGCGTCAGCCTATAACGTGTACTTTGACATGACTGTTTTGAATTAACTGACAGGTCAGATTAGGTAGTGTAAAATGTAAGTAGGCTGTTTAGGCTTTCTTTATGTAAGTTTGCTGTTTATGTTTTTTATTGGCAACGTTACATAGCACTCTGTATGAAAATCACTGGCTGTGCTGTGTGCAGTATGTGGCTAGTTTGCATTGTTGTCTGCCATTATTGTCATGAACTGCTATAGCTGGATGCGAACAGCGCGTAGCGCTGGGCAGTTGGAGGTGAGCCGCCAGCAGTGGTGGACGTGGGGAGAGAGATGGCGGAGTTTTGATAATCTGTAAGACTGAATGTCAATTATGAATATTAAGGTAAATACATTGTTTGTTCTCTATTAATATCTTTCATTTGCTAACTATCCCTATCAGTAGTTAGTACCTTCAGTGGTTTGAATCTTTTATTTAGCTGGCAGTAGTGGCGCTCGCTGTTTTGCAGTAGCTTGAGTAGCGAAGATTTTTGTGAGGTAAGTGATTTGTAAAAGGTATAGGTTAAAGTTAGTCAGGGCCATTGTTTTGTAGGGGTTATTGAAAGTCAGATTGCGTTGCGCTAAATAATATTGTGTGTCAGGTTAAGCACAGGCTTGTATAAATGTTCTAAGTGGACGTTTCACATGTAAAATTGTTCAAAGGGGACATTTCATATGTCGACCCTTAGCCTAGGATACCTCACTGGAATCTTCTGATTTTTTTCTTGTAGTTTGTGTATTTAGTGTAGCTTTTGTTTATTGCTAGCGCGTAATTGTAGAGAGAATCTCCTTTGTAGTTGCAGTCTTTCATTGTTGTACAGTAAAGCAGTTGTGGCATGCATGTAGCTTTGCGCCAAGTATTTCGCTGCTGCAATTAACTAGATATTATTTTCAGTGCTATGTTAATGTGTTCTCTTGTTTTTGCTATTCAAGTTGTGCTTTTCTGTGTTGTCGTGTGAAATATTGTGACAATAATGGCGTGTGAAAAACGTAACACTAGGCTCCAAACTAAATTGAGAAATAATAGTGACGACGAGCGTAGCTTATCAGCACCACTGGGTAGTGAATTAACTAATATTCAAAGTAGTAATTTGGTAACTGTGCATAGGGAAATGGAGCGGGCGTCAGACAATGGCGTAGGCAGTGAAACAGGTAGTGAACAGGGAAGCATTGTCGATCGATCGGTCGGCAACAGCTCGCCTCAGGAATCCGAAATGATAGGACACAATTTTGCAAATACTGTAGATTCAGGTTTTGCGTCCTCACCGTTTTCTCAAATGAGTCAAGACACATTTTCCGCTTGTCAAAATGTGAATGTTGCCGGTGCAAATTCACTGCCGAAAAGCACTGAGGAACATGTTTCAGACACCAGTGCATTGTTATTACAGTTAATGCAACAAATGGGACAAAGGCTACAAAAGTTAGACACAACGCTTGAACAAAATCAGAAACAAATGGGACAGAATCTTCAAAAGTTAGACACAATGGAACAAAATCAGAGACAAACACAGCAAAAGCTTCAAAAGTTAGACACAATGGAACAAAATCAGAGACAAACACAGCAAAAGCTTCAAAAGTTAGACACAATGGAACAAAAGCTTCAAAAGTTAGACTCAGTGGAACATATGCTTGAACAAACACGTGAAGATTTAACTACTGAGTTACATAAAATAGAATCGAAATGTCAGAAAGTCTGTAATGACGTAAAAACACAAATTTGTGAGCATTTCCAACCTATTTTTTCGCGTCATGAGAATGTATTACAGAATCACGAAGCAGCCATAAAGGAACTGCAAACCATTGTTCATGAAAATCATGAGACCTTGTGGGCTAAAATTGACTCAGTTGCATCTACCGATTCGGTTACGCAACTGGCAAAAACTCAGGAAAACTTAAAGAACACAGTAGATTCGATTTCAACACAAATGGACACTCTGAAACTTGGTTCAGAAAAACACACTGAGGAAATGAGTTCACTATCGGAGAAAGTAGCTGAACTTTCGGATCAGGTCACTAACTTATCTACAAAGGTAGATGATGATCTGAATGACACAAGACCCGTAGCCTTCACTGACACAGAAGACTATGAACAAATAAGAAAATTCAAACAAAATCAAAATCAAATTAATACACAGTATAAAAGAGAAATCCGGGAAGTACAAGATCAGTTGACACAGGTGATACAAGAATTACGTATTTCAGAGGACACTCGCGCCCCAATACTGGAAGAGGGACATAGAAATACGGAAAAGCCACAATATAATAACACAGAGCATTTCGGTAATTATGAAAGAAATTGGCAAGGTGCACCGAATTTTGAGATGGAACCACCGACACGACGTAACAATGACCGATATGTGACTCGCCGACATGATGATTTTGACTATAAGCTGTTCATTACTACACGTAAATTCAAAACATTTAAGAATTCTGGCAACGACATTCATCCACAAGCGTGGCTCCATCAATTCTCTCATTGTTTTCCTCCCAACTGGTCATTAGAACACAGATTAGAATTTATGTGTGGCTACTTGGAGAATGAACCAGCTGTAAGAATGCGATCGGTCATTCACGATTGCCACAGTGAAGGAGAATTTTACCATGCCTTCCTCTCAGCATATTGGTCTCAAGCTACACAAGACCGCGTAAAACATAGCATCATGATGATGAAACACTTTGAACAATCTGAATTTTCCAGTCTTGTCAAATATTTTGAAGACATGTTGCACAAGAATCAGTACCTATCAAACCCATACAGCCCCTCAGAACTCATCCGCATTTGCTTAATCAAACTGCCTGAACATTTACGACACATTATTTTGGCAGGACGTTGCAAAGACGACATTGAAGCTTTTCAGGGACTGTTACAAGAACTGGAAATTGACACAGACAGTCGTGGGATGCGAAAACAGGAAATCAATCACTACAGGTCACATCCGTCACAATTCCGTGACGACAGAAATAATAACTGGACACGACAAGTCTATTCTTACAACGCAAATCGTGACCAAAACAGACACCACCCGTATGACAACCGTTGGCAGAGTAGTAATAATTACAGGGAAAGATCACCTCTCCGCAGTAATGACTATCACAGAGACAATCAGAGAAACAGACAATATGGGAACCAAAATAACTATTATCAAGGGAGACAGAATAACTTTAGACGCAACGGTCCAGCATGCAGTTACGATTCCGGGAGAAATTCTCTACCACATGACCGACAAACAAGAAACTATGTAAACTACCGACATGACGACAGACGATATGATCGTAACGACAGACCTGAACTGCATCAGAACTGGCGAGTTTTAAACAGAGCTGGGCCCTCTCGGCAAGGCGAATTTGTGGAAGTTAGGCCTCCTAATCCCAGTAACGGCGCGCGCCAACAAAGAAACAGACAATGACTCGCACCGCAGGCAGCTGCGTGCGCCGGCTGGCTCCGAGAAAAATAACATTGACGCTAACCTTGAGCAAAATTCCAGTATTCTTTACGGACGAATACCGCATGATAATTGCATTCAAGTTGAAACTCTGCGTACTAGGAAGAGTAAAGGTTTACACCACATTTCTCATGTAAAACCATTTATTGACAGATAATCTGCTTTTTAACTTAGTCTTTGCAATTTTCACTTCACGCTACTTGTACAATTTGTCAGAGTTAAGAAACTGTTAACATGCAACATTTTGGTTTGCTTACGAGTGGATTCTGGATTTGAGGTGCTTTCTGTGAAATGCCAGATGACACAGTGGTTAGTTTATGTGACAGCTACACGATTATATCACGACGCTGCTAATGCATGACAATTTACAATGTTGCTTTTGCGGTGTATCTGTTTTATATCTGCACAGTTTTTCTGAATTCTTCTATAAAGTGAGACATGTTTTAGTGGTGACTTTTGTGGTATAGCTACAAGGAAACAGCCTTTTCTGTAGCACAACAATACGTTACAGCACAGTACTTTCTTCATCACGGCAATAAGCGTAATAAGTATGTTATCTATACGCAAAGCATTTCACTTTGTTTATCATGAGGTAAGTACATTGACTTCTGCAGAACTTAGCTTCGGAGGACAATAACTACGACACTTCCCAGAGATTATCTTACAGCAAGACGCACATTTAGCGCTACAGGACATGTATTTGAGTGATTAATTTTGTACTTAAAACATTTATTTTTAGAGATTTTTGAATTACAAAGAAAGTTTTTCGCAATACATTTCATTCCATTGCTGTAATCTGTAATACCTGAGGATACAATTACAATAAACCTCAGGGGGGTACACGCCTACTTTGTGTACCATGTGTTTGGCAAGCACAAGGAGCCCTAGCTAATATGGTATTTGCTTATACAACTTTACACATCGGTACCATATTTCTCTAACACATAAATTACACACCTATCTGATCATTTAACAGAGAAACAAACATCCTTTTACTACGTCAGTGACACATGTTTACGCAATTACAGAGTTGGATTACTTCACACTTAAGAAATTGTACTTTGTCTGTACTTTGTGCACTGTTCATATTTTTTTGGAACCATTGTGATACTATGAGAACTTTGAATGATGTATTTTGGTATGAGATCATAATTTTTAAAGTACGTTTGAGGTAGATGACACTACTGAAATGAGCAGAGAATTTTCTTTAGGTTTTGAAATCATTGGAGGAAGCTACGACGTTTTTGACATTTGACTGAGGTGTTATGATGTTATTTTTACGACGACGATGTGTATTATGCTGTTGAGGTATGTTTATGTCAATAAAATTCTTGACCTATGAAATGTTTTTATATGAGACTGTCTCTGTAGCGGAAAAATGTCGTAAATATTTCCATAAGAAAGTTAAGTGACCACCTGCACGTGCGTCGTCGGCACACAGCTGTGTCAGACACCTGGAGAACAAGCCATTAGGGTGTGCCTTTCATCGCTAATGCGACACGCTCGTTACTTGAAAACATGATTTTTGTAATGCGTTGTGGGCACACAGCTGTGTCAAACACCTGGAGAATAAACCATTAGGATGTGCCTTTCATCGCTAATGCGACACCCTCGTTACTTAAAAATTTATGATATTTACTGAAATGCCTAACAAAATGACAAGAAATATTTTTACATCTGCACACCTGATTATGACAAGAGTCTTTGTACGAGAGTTGAGAGCAATTAACTTATGAAATGAAATGTCACATGACTACTGAATGACATTTTTATGCTTTGGTTTGTGTAATTGCTTATTTCATTTGATGTCTGGTTTCCAGCTGTGTTGCAGCATTGCTTTTATAAAATGAGATGCATTTGCTAATGTGAACTCTTTCTGTCAACAGATCTATTAAATGATAATTTTGTAATCCACATTCTTTAAAAAAGGAGCACTTGGAAAGGAAAGAACAATAAGAAGTAACTCGTAACAGTAACACTTAATTTTCTTTTCAGGTACATGGTAATATTTTTTTTACAATAAGTTGTTATGGTACACCACTTTAATTACATAGACATTAAGATGACCACTTTAATTACATAGACATTAAGATGTGAATATGCATTTCCCTTGTCTGCATTGTTGTTTTTACTGTAATATTTTTTCTGCTTGCGCTATGTCATGTTTAGGTATAAGTTGCTGCTGTTTGCAAGGCATAGTGTTATTGAATTTGACTTTTGCTAATTTATGCTGCTAGCTTTGCCAATTTGCATTTCTTTGTCATTTCTGTTTGTGTTGATTTGTTGTGATGCTGCATTGCCTCGTCCTTTGGTATATATATCTGAGCTCAGTAGATTTAAGTTAGCTTAAGAGGGGGTAGACTATATAAGAAACTGACTATGGAGAATAGGTAAAGAATGCATTGCGAAGAAAGATTTGGGCCCCAATGAGTATTGTACAATCAGAAATAATTATTTTGAAAGAAATATGGATAGAATACAGGAAGGAGGTATAGGTAGGATTATCTTGGAAATAAATAATGAGGTAAGAAATATGTGAACACATAAATACAGAAAGCATGCTTGGATAGGATTTTTTTGGTGGAAGCAAAGGTTGAAATAAGACGAAAGATCTATCGAATGAAGTTGTGGGGTGGACTGCAGTACCAAATGTTACACTGAAAACAAACCCTGTCCTTTCCTTTTGTGTTATCCCACTATGTGTTTGGGTACCCTTGTGTATTTGTGTTTTTCCTGTCTTTATGTGTTTAGCTGATGAGAGCTCTGTTGTAGACTTTTTCTAATAATATGTTATTTACTTTGTAAAGATGCTTAGACATTATTTATTCTGTGTTGTTTTAATGCTCATGTGTGAAGTTGAATTTTTAAAAGTGATTCTGATCTTTTATGTATGTACTCATGTCATCATTCCTGTAACACTGATGTATATGTTTATTTCTATTGTTTTGTAAAGCCCCTATTACTACAAATATTATCTGTATTGTTATGTCTTTAATGTTGTATTTTGTATCTTTGTAATTGTATTCTTATGTTATATAATTGTAATTGACACCAGTTACTCAAATTAAGTAACTTGTAAGCATTCATTTCACTGCACACATTTCTGTTGGTCATAGTATATGGACAATATGTGAGAAGTAGGGACTGTTAGTGTTTGCACGTGTGTTAATAATTCAGCAAGGGACTGGATAACAGCATTGCTGGTTCTAAGGACAATTCCAAAAACTTTGTGAGTGCACAAGTGGTGGTTATGGACTTGCTCTATTATCCGCAAGACTCTTCAATGGTGATTGTGCACCTGCACAGTCGCAACAGATGGCTGCTGGCCATCTCTACAAGGACAACAGTGGGTCTGCTCCTCTGGTGGCCCACCAATACCATACTCTCTACCAGGACTACAGTGGGTCTGCTCTGTGATGACCTACCTACCAATCTTCTTCAAAACGTCGAATGACTCTGCTGTGGGTTTGCTCTGTTGTGGCCCCTTACCTGTCAGCATGTCAAGAGTCAGCACTGTCTTTCCGTTGTAAGGACAACACTACTTCTTCAAGACTGCATGGAAATCCACTACTTCTGTGTGCAATTTTTTTTTACTAATGAGACTTTGTGAACAAACACCTGTAATTACTATTATGATGAACAATCTGGACTGTCTTTATGGACTGTGAGAAAATTTTAGCTTTTGACCAACATTGTATCAATAAGTGTGTGCATTGGATATCTTTGTTAGTGTAATTATGAAAAATTTTATCAAATCATTATTGGCCACCGGCCAAAAACATTTTGTAAAATTTTTTGTGGGGAGCATGGGGGCTATGTAAGTAGGCTGTTTAGGCTTTCTTTATGTAAGTTTGCTGTTTATGTTTTTTATTGGCAACGTTACATAGCACTCTGTATGAAAATCACTGGCTGTGCTGTGTGCAGTATGTGGCTAGTTTGCATTGTTGTCTGCCATTATTGTCATGAACTGCTATAGCTGGATGCGAACAGCGCGTAGCGCTGGGCAGTTGGAGGTGAGCCGCCAGCAGTGGTGGACGTGGGGAGAGAGATGGCGGAGTTTTGATAATCTGTAAGACTGAATGTCAATTATGAATATTAAGGTAAATACATTGTTTGTTCTCTATTAATATCTTTCATTTGCTAACTATCCCTATCAGTAGTTAGTACCTTCAGTGGTTTGAATCTTTTATTTAGCTGGCAGTAGTGGCGCTCGCTGTTTTGCAGTAGCTTGAGTAGCGAAGATTTTTGTGAGGTAAGTGATTTGTAAAAGGTATAGGTTAAAGTTAGTCAGGGCCATTGTTTTGTAGGGGTTATTGAAAGTCAGATTGCGTTGCGCTAAATAATATTGTGTGTCAGGTTAAGCACAGGCTTGTATAATTGTTCTAAGTGGACGTTTCAGTCAGTATAAATTGTTCTAAGGGGACGTTTCATATGTATAATTGTTCTAAGGGGACGTTTCAAAAACTACTCGGCCATTGTAGCATTCGTTATAGCTGACATGAACCAAGCACGTCAAGTATTAGCTTAACATGTAATAGCGGTGGTTTTCCAAGTACAGTTTCTATGGAGGATCAGTACCGTAAACAGTGGCTAAGTGCGGTCCTTATCCGAGCGTTACCGCTTACAGTGAGGTGTCAAATGTCATGGGATACCTTCTAATGTCACGTCGAACATCCTTTCGCATTGTGTAGTGCAGTAACTCGAGGTGGTATGGACTCAGTAAATGGTTGGAAGTAGCCTACGGAAATACTAAGCAATGCGTCTCTATAGTCGTCCATAATTGCTCGAGTGTACTTTTGTGCACTGACTGACCTCTCGATTGTGTCCCATAAATGTATGGTGGGATTCGTGTCGGGCGATCTGGCTGGCCTGATCATTCGCTCGAATGGTCCAAAATGTTCTACAAAACAATCGCTAACAGTTGTGGCACCGTGATTGGGAACACGAAGTCCATGAACAGCTGCAAATGGTCTACAAGTAGCCGAACAAAACCAAGTTCAGTCAATGATTCGTTCCAGAATGAGATTTTCACTCTGCAGCAGAGTGTGCGCTGATATGAAACTTCCTGTCAGATTAAAACTATGTGCCGGACCGAGACTCGAACTCAGGACCTTTGCCTTTCACGGGCAAGTGCTCTACCAACTGAGCTACCCAACACGACTCACGCCCCATCCTCACAGCTTTACTTCTGCCAGTATCTCGTCTCCTACTTTCCTAACTTGGTAGAGCACTTGCCCGCGAAATGCAAAGGTCCCGAGTTCGAGCCTCAGCCCGACACACAGTTTTAATCTGCCAGGAAGTTTCAATGATCCGTTCAGTTCCATGTACACACAGAACACACCATCATATAAATACTACCAGCTTACACAATGCCTTGCTCACAATTTCGGTCTATGGCTTCGAGGCATCTGCACCACACTCTAACCCTACCATCAGCTCTTACCAACTGAAATCGGTTTTTATCGGACCAGGCTACCGATTTCCAGTCGCCTAAGAGTCCAAGCAGTGTGGTCAGGGGACCAGGAGAGTGCAGGAGAGTGTCATAAAGGCATTAGCATCGGTCATCTGCTGCCATAGCCCATTAACACCAATTTTCGCCACGCTGTCTTAACGGATACGTTCGTCCATCGCACGTTCCACACTGACTTTCTTAATTATTTACTCTGTGCTGCTTGTCTGTTAACACTGACAGCTCTACGCAAAAGCCGCTGCCATCGGTTGTTAAGAAAAGGTCGTCCGCCAAAGCGTTCTCCATGGGGAGAGGTAATGCTTGAAGTTTGGTATTCTCGGCAAACTCTGTCCACTGTGCATCTCGGAATACTGAATTCCCTATCGATTTCCGACATTGTTCCATGCATCCAGCGGCAGCTAACATTCCGCGTTCAAAGGCTGTTAATTCCAGTCGTGCGAGCATAATCGCGTTGGAAACCATTTCACACGAATCACTTAAGTACAGATGACAATTTCGCCAATAGACTGCCATTTCATACCCTGTCTAAGCGAAACTACCATCAGTATCTGTTCGTATCGCTATCCCATGACTTTTGCCACCTCAAGGTATTGATATGTCTACTACATTGGGTGGTAAATGCCCTTTCCATTCCACTATCAAGAACTGTGTTGATGCATCTACAACAGGGCATTTCAACACTAAAGCTGAAGCATCACCTTGTGTCTGATATGGAAAAGGTAAATATCAGTGGTTATAAACTAGCTGCACTTACAAGTAGAGAGAATAAGGTGAGAGGAGGAGTTGCCATATATGTCAAAAGTTATCACTGTGTAGAAAGCTTAGATACAAAAACGTTTTGTCTAGAGCAACATATAGAAGCATATGCCTGTCAACTTAAACTGTAGGAGGGCTCTTTTTTAATTGTAACAGTATATCGGTCCCCTTCAGGAAACTTTCATTTATTCCTGGAAAACGTGGATGACTTGTTGTGCTATTTGTCAGATAAGAGAAAGCAAATTATTATTAGTGGGGACTTCAATGTTGATTCACGGAAAGAGTGTAATAGGAAGAATAACCTGGAAGTCTTAGTCGGTTCTTTCAATTTGACATCTGTCATTAATTTTCCTACTGGGGTAGTAAAGGACAGCAGCACATTGATAGATAACACTTTTATAGACCAAGTCAGGTTTAAAAACATAAATTCTTGTCCTGTTGAGAATGGTCTTTCTGATCGTGATGGTTAACTAGTTACAGTATATGACATAGCTCCATTCAGTAATTCAAAACTACCCTCCAAAGCTGTGCGTTCAATTAATGACTCAACAATTAGAAATTTCAGAGAAAATCTTCAGCAGTTAGACTGGGATGACGTCTACAAGGAACCCGATGCTAATTTAAAAAATAGCTTGTTTAATGATACACTTGTAAGAGTATTTGAAAACTGTTTCCCCAAGAAAGTAGTTAAATCTAATTATAAGAAACCATGCAAAAAAACTTGGCTTACTAAAGGAATAAAAATACCTTGTAACCACAAAAGGGAACTGTATCTAACAACAAGAAAGAGTAATGACCCAGAAACAGCCTGCTACATTAAGAAAGGTTATTAAAAAGTCCAGAAGCATGTACATCATGTCTGAGATTAATACCTCTGATAACAAAATCAAAACAACTTTGAATATAATTACAAAGGAGACAGGGCCACCAAGAGTACAAGATGACGACATCACCATCAAAGCGAATGGAAACCTGACAAACAGCAGGCCGGAAGTCGAAAACATTTTGAATAATCATTTTTTAAATGTTGTAGAGAAAATATGGTCTAAATGTTCATTAGAAGAAGCAAGGCAGTTAATGGAAGAGGCCTTACCCACACCATTTGATAAATTGAAATTCCACCCACCTCTCCTGAAATTAGGAAGTTAATAAACACTCTCAAGAATAAAAGCTCACATGGAATTGATGGCATATCTAGTAGGATAATAATAGCTTGTTCCCAAGAAATATGTGGGATTTTTAGCCAGATATGTAATAGCTCTCTGAAGCAGAGTATTTTCTCAGATGGACTGAAGTATGCCATTGTTAAACCACTGCATAAAAAAGGGATACGTCTGATGTCAAAAACTACCGCCCAATCTCTCTTCTGACTGCCTTATCCAAAATTCTTGAAAAAGTAATGTATTGTAGAGCAGCTTCACACCTTTGCAAAAATAAAGTTTTAACAAAATGTCAGTTTCGATTCCAGAAAGGTTATTCAACGGAAAATGCTACATATACTTTCACTAATGAAATATTAAATGCTCTGAGTAACCGGAAGTCACCCATTGGGATTTTTTGTGATCTATCAATGGCTTTTGATTGTGTAAATCATGAAATACTTCTAGATAAGCCCAAGTACTGGTGTATGAATGAGACAGAGCTCAAATGGTTTAAATCATACCTAACTGGTAGAGTGCAGAAAGTTTAAATAAGCAGTTCACATAATATGCAAAAAAAAACTGGTGATTTCTCAAACTGGGGAACAATCAAGAATGGGGTGCCGCAAGGTTCGGTCTTGGGTCTTCTGCTGTTCTTAGTATGTACATTAATGACTTGCCATTCTATATTCACGAAGATGCAAAGCTGGTACTTCTTGCCGATGATACAAGTAGAGCTATCACACCCAACAGACAGGAATTAACTGGTGAAATTGTAAACGATGTTTTTCAGAGAATCATTAAGTGGATCTCTGCAAACGGGCTCTCATTAAACTTTGACAAAACACAGTTCAAAAAATGGTTCAAATGGCTCTGAGCACTATGGCACTTAACATCTATGGTCATCAGTCCCCTAGAACTTGGAACTGTTTAAACCTAACTAACCTAAGGACATCACACAACACCCAGTCATCACGAGGCAGAGAAAATCCCTAACCCCGCCGGGAATCGAACCAGGGAACCCGGGCGCGGGAAGCGAGAAGCTACCGCACGACCACGAGCTGCGGACCAAAACACATTATATACAGTTCCATACAGTAAATGGAATGACACCATTAATATACTTCGATCAGAAGTCGGTAGCTAAGGTAGAATATTCAAAATTTCTAGTTGTATGCATTGATGAGGGGTTGAACTGGAATAAGCACACTGAGGATCTACCGAAACGTTTAAGTTCAGCTACTTACGCTATTACGGTCATTGTAAATTTTGGCGATGTACATCTCAGTAAATTAGCTTACCACGCCTATTTTCATTCTCTGCTTTCGCATGACATCATATTCTGGAGTAACTCATAATTGAGCAAAAGAGTGTTCATTGCACAAAAGCGTGTAATCAGAATAATTGCTGGAGCTTATCCAAATCATCCTGCAGACACACACACACACACACACACACACACACACACACACACACATATATATATATATATATATATATATTCACTTATGAAATTTGTTATTAACAATCTGAACGAATTCAAAAGTAATAGCAGTGTGCATGGCTACAACACTAGGAGAAATGATGATCTTCACTACTCAAGGTTAAATTTAACTTTGGCTCAGAAGGGGGTAAATTATGCTGCCACAAAAGTCTTTGGTCACTTACCTAATGGCATCAAATGTCTGACAGATAGCCATATAGCATTTAAAAGGAAATTAAAAGAATTTCTTAATGGCAACTCCTTATACTCATTAGATGAATTTTGGGATATAGTAAGTGGGTAATTTCCCCAACTCCACAAAAAAAATTAAAAATATTAACAGTCATGTAATATTTTGTGAAATGCAATTTTGTATAGACAACTTTTATTAACCTGAGACGTTCCACACCATTACGAAGTGTCGTATTCGTGATCTATGGAACAAGTACTAATCTAATCTAATCTAGAACGTCCTGGAAGGCCAACTCAGGTGTTGATCCCATGATCCTGGATGATCGGAAGATAACTGCTAAAAAGTTACCAAAGACCCTGGTCATATCCCAAGAACGCATCGGTCAAATTATTCATAAAATTTTTGGCTTGAGAAAGCTCGCAGCTAAATGGGTTCCCAAATGACTCAATGCATACCAAAAGTGTCAAAGAGTGGTTGCCTCACAGTCCGTTTAGGTCGTATGTCACCCACATCCTGGGGGACTTTTGGATCGTCTCATCATTATATTTTAAAAATGGGTATATAATTATGAACCAAAGATCAAAGAACAGCCCAAAGAATCCAGAAAAGTGGTTCTCCATTACCAAATAAGATCAAGAGTCAAAGATCAGCAAACAAGTAGCTTGCATCCGTCTTTTGAGATAAAGATGGAATTATACTTATTAACCACATAAAACATGATAAAACTATCACCCCAAAGTACTATATTGAACCTTCCGGCAACCTGGAACAATAGTTGGTCTCCAAACGTCCAGGAAGTCTGAGAAAAGAAGTCTTGTTTTTGCAAACTAATGCCCCTCCTCACAAGGCCATCGCACAGTATAAAGTGGCACATCTTCAATTTCAGATCCTCGAACATCCACCCTAATCGTCTGATTTGGCCCACCCCTCAGAGTATTATCTTTTCCCAAACATCAAGGAACATCTCAAGGGAAGACAAACCTGAACAATGAGGAAGCCAAAAGGGTTGCGGATGAGTAGCTTGCCGCACAGTCGAAATCTGTTTCTTTTTTAAAGTGGGTGAAGAACCAGGAACCAAAATGCAACATAAATGTGTTGAGCTCATGAAGGAATATGCTGACTAAATAATTTTTTTAAAACCCGTAACAGTATTTTTTCTTTTTAAAGCCATCAGCGCCCCACTCGTATCTGGTCTGTTTACCATATCTAAAGTTAATCAGCCACTGTAATGTTTGTTACGGATTCCAGAAAGCAAACTAGGCAAGTATAGCCTCAGCAGGTGACACTGATAGTTTCCCAAGGATATAACTTTATCTATGGCGAATCATAAGCGCCAACAGTGGCTCATTGGAGCGCTTTCCCGAGCGTTGCCAGTAACCAGGGTAGGTAACAGCTGGAGGATGCGGCATGCAACGGAAACAAAGAATGACGCTGCAGAGTATTCGCTGTCTTTCTCTGTTCAGGATAGACCGTGCAGCCGCCTTATCTGCGCAGCAGTACAGCTGCTAGCTTACTGACGCTGCTCGACTTCAGGACAATTAAAACTGCTGTGAATCTAAATGGACTGACTAACCCCCCCCCCCCCCCCCCCAGGGGCCGTGCTTCACGAGGACGAGGGCTATGACACAGTGTGCCACTAAAGCCTCGGATTGTACGTAGTCACAGAAGCAAACGGTTCGGGAGTAGAAGATATCACTATCTGTCCGATTACTCTTTCATCGTAACACAGATTTCAGGCGTGGATAACTATTCGTCAGCGACGACTAGTGGAAACACTTCTGATCCATCAGCCGGCTGTTAGCGTGCTGCTGTCGCGGCCATCCACAGAAAATGGTTGAAACCACAAACTACTGACCGGTTACTGAATGGTTGATGCCTATGCCTCATACTAGCACGGAACGAGCAGATCGGAGGTTTGCGTGCTCAATAAAGGAGGGTAGGCTGCGATCTGTGGACAATCTTGACAATACACTAGAATGCTGGAGTAGGCAAAAGGGTTTTGAAACCCAGAGGTAAACGGATTTTGTTGAGCATGAGCCCCGCAGCAGACGATTGTTACGTGTTCCCACGTCGAGCGAACAATATCATCAGTTACTTTTGCAAGTGGTCTATGGATCATCGACACCGCATCTCATAAACATGCACTGACTTACATGCCCTATTTTAGCGATCCAGTAGTGTCTGCAGCTCTGAAGAAGATAATTTCAGCAGTTTTGCACTTATCACGGCAAACAAAATGTTCAAATGTGTGTGGAGTCTTATGGGACTTAACTGCTAAGGTCATCAATCCCTAAGCTTACACACTACTTAACCTAAATTATCCTAAGAACAAGCACTCACACCCATGCCCGAGGGAGGACTCTAACCTCCGCCGGGACCAGTCGCACAGTCCATGACTGTAGCGCCTTAGACTACTCGGCTAATCCCGCAAGACAAACAAATATAGCCAGTACCTCCTGAACTAATTACAAATTTATTATTATTGTTATTATTATTATTGTCATTGTAAGTATTAGGATTAGTTTTAATATTAGTATTAGCGTTACATTGGCTTGTATTGAGAAGCCGACCGATTTTTCACAGTACTTCAAAAACACAATTTTGTACCAATACGCTATGTGGTAGGTATTGCCAGCTGCGTACGAATAAATTTCATTTTTGGTTTCTACTTACGGTTTTCCTTGATTCTCTTAATAAGGCGCAGTTTTGATAGCTCAAATGACAGTTTTTGAAACGGTAAACGTCACGGATGCGCGAAAGTAGATCAAACGAGCAGTTTGAGCTCATGTTCAAGCAAGCATTGGCCCACCGGGGATCTCATTCTGGACAGATATTTTACTGTGCTTCAGAGACTTGGAAGTTACTATTCCCAGCAGATGAAGTGAATCGGTCATTCACACAAACTATGCTTGCTACACTTGTAGCTCCCTTGGCTTTGAAACTGGCTCACTAGGCCACTCATAAGGTAACCCATAACATTCATGTGTAATCTGTAGCAGAGCATTTTGAATTTTTCACAAACACATTAAATATAGTTTCTGCAGAAAAATACGCGTAGGAATGTAGAACTCTACCGCAGAAACTTGTTATTTTTACTAATGGCACGAACGACAAGCCAGATTGTCCTTCAAGACGTAGAGCTGCCACAATAGCCTAATTTATGAATGTTTCCTTTTTTCTCTCGATTATTGGAGGGGAAATATCGAGGTCTCCACGACTGATCCTTGTTACCCCAGTAGTTTTAAAGGTCGTTTCCCTGTCTCGATTTTCGCGTTTGGTCGTCAAATGATTGGTCTGTTCAAGACCATTCAACAGCTCATCCTTCCTTAAGCTTCGGATCTAATATACGAGCCATAGACCACCCATCGACGAAGGCAATCGGCCTGACCCAGAAGCATTTCAGTTTGGAACTTTTTGCAATTAATATCTTTTAATTCCTCAGATCCGGCTCTGCTGTTCTTTCAGCAAGTATCCACTGGTGTGATCTCGTTGATAGGCAGCAGTCCTTCCATATTTCCATATTTCATGAGATCTTTTTATTTTTGTTACGTTCTGCCAAATTTCTTTTCCCTGTCTGTGATTTCTCAGATTTTTTGTCGTCCCAAGGGGAAAGATCACGCCAGGAACCTATCTAATTGAATTTTATATTCATTTTCATTGGGATTGGTATCCCGCATCCCATATACACTCCTGGAAATGGAAAAAAGAACACATTGACACCGGTGTGTCAGACCCACCATACTTGCTCCGGACACTGCGAGAGGGCTGTACAAGCAATGATCACACGCACGGCACAGCGGACACACCAGGAACCGCGGTGTTGGCCGTCGAATGGCGCTAGCTGCGCAGCATTTGTGCACCGCCGCCGTCAGTGTCAGCCAGTTTGCCGTGGCATACGGAGCTCCATCGCAAACACTGGTAGCATGCCGCGACAGCGTGGACGTGAACCGTATGTGCAGTTGACGGACTTTGAGCGAGGGCATATAGTGGGCATGCGGGAGGCCGGGTGGACGTACCGCCGAATTGCTCAACACGTGGGGCGTGAGGTCTCCACAGCACATCGATGTTGTCGCCAGTGGTCGGCGGAAGGTGCACGTGCCCGTCGACCTGGGACCGGACCGCAGCGACGCACGGATGCATGCCAAGACCGTAGGATCCTACGCAGTGCCGTAGGGGACCGCACCGCCACTTCCCAGCAAATTAGGGACACTGTTGCTCCTGGGGTATCGGCGAGGACCATTCGCAACCGTCTCCATGAAGCTGGGCTACGGTCCCGCACACCATTAGGCCGTCTTCCGCTCACGCCCCAACATCGTGCAGCCCGCCTCCAGTGGTGTCGCGACAGGCGTGAATGGAGGGACGAATGGAGACGTGTCGTCTTCAGCGATGAGAGTCGCTTCTGCCTTGGTGCCAATGGTGGTCGTATGCGAGTTTGGCGCCGTGCAGGTGAGCGCCGCAATCAGGACTGCATACGACCGATGCATACACGGCCAACACCCGGCATCATGGTGTGGGGAGCGATCTCCTACACTGGCCGTACACCACTGGTGATCGTCGAGGGGACACTGAATAGTGCACGGTACATCCAAACCGTCATCGAACCCATCGTTCTACCATTCCTAGACCGGCAAGGGAACTTGCTGTTCCAACAGGACAATGCACGTCCGTATGTATCCCGTGCCACCCAACGTGCTCTAGAAGGTGTAAGTCAACTACCCTGGCCAGCAAGATCTCCGGATCTGTCCCCCATTGAGCATGTTTGGGACTGGATGAAGCGTCGTCTCACGCGGTCTGCACGTCCAGCACGAACGCTGGCCCAACTGAGGCGCCAGGTGGAAATGGCATGGCAAGCCGCTCCACAGGACTACATCCAGCATCTCTACGATCGTCTCCATGGGAGAATAGCAGCCTGCATTGCTGCGAAAGGTGGATATACACTGTACTAGTGCCGACATTGTGCATGCTGTGTTGCCTGTGTCTATGTGCCTGTGGTTCTGTCAGTGTGATCATGTGATGTATCTGACCCCAGGAATGTGTCAATAAAGTTTCCTCTTCCTGGGACAATGAATTCACGGTGTTCTTATTTCAATTTCCAGGAGTGTACTTTACCTACCTTTCCTAAACAAAGTGACTGCTTGGTTAGTCAAAATGTCTTTTCTCTGAACATGGTCTGAGTTCGCTACTTGAGTGTCGTCTGTCGAGTGTTCTTCAGATTACCTCAGACAACTGCCTAGCCTAAATAATCTCTATTTGCACTCCACAAGTACTCTGTTACTTGCCTTTTGTAGTGTCGCTGACCTATCAAGGGGCTTTCTACAATTTCCCACTCGATAGCGCAGGTACAGAAATCTGCAAACAAAACTTTACAGAGTCGACGAAAACTTTGGTTGAGACCCTCAGCATGGCTCCAGACCAAACGACCAGATAAACTCTGGGAACAAAACTGCAAACGGTGAGCTCTACTTGCACCCTATGAGAGTACAGCAGCCTTCACCTCTTCCGCCAGCCGCCTATCTGAACTGAGGATGGCCTTAGATCCCAAGTGACAGGCATCGTGAGTGCTGACGTGAGCCACAGACGACTACACTCTGCACACTCGATAGCAGTAGGAAAGTCCTCTTCAACACCCGTGGCAGACATACTGAGTGTATACTGGCTTTCCTTCTGTCCCTGAGTGCTATCTCCCCAGGGGGCTCCAAAGCACACCTAATGTTGTAGTTTACAATAACTACCAAACCCCTCCCCACGTGTGCCTGCTTGGATCCTGCTGAAGGAACGGCCACCTGTCACCCGAAAGGGCGATATGCAAGACTACATGGTCAGCCTCCACATTGGCCCTCCATTTCGAAAATGTATCACCACCCGCTACTCAGCCTGCATTGAGGGCGGATCCACCATGCTGGGTACACCGGAAGGTGCTTCGGCAGAAGAGCCCATTGTCGAAACAAACGACACCTGAAGTGTCCCATGAAATGCCCCAGATTCTCCATTACCTCTAAACCTAGAGGCAGCAGACTGAAGACGGATGACCGTAACCAAAAACACATTCAGCTGGTCGCGAACTGTGACCAGCTCTAGAATCTCCACATAGCAGGCACATATCCTATCCATCCCATCAGGGCTAACTGAAGAAGTGAACTATAAAAGCACACAGAGAAACCTAAATTAGCAACTTGCTAACCTACTAACGACTTAATGAGCTATCGGAAGAACAGCCAACTGTGCTATAGACTGCCTGACTCTACACTTTATAATTACTAAAACGTGAGATTACAGTCTTAAATAGTAAAAGAGGTACGAAATTTAAGAATTACACTACTAAGAAAACACAGATAAGTTCTCCAAGTGTGCACCAGGCGATAGTCGAAGACTGAGTAACGCTTATTAGGCTGAAACGAAGCTCCATGTATCTCAAACCAAAAAAACGAATAACTAGTGGGATACAGATTGCCTGCATTTACATTTACAGTTATGAAACACACATTAAACTTCTTAAACAGAAAAACACGCAAGAAATTTCAGAAATACCCTATTCATAAAACACAGAAGAAGCTAAATATGTATCTTGTCGCTCTCCATATGTGTACCAGGCGGCAGTTGTAGCCTGACTCACGGTATCCTCCGCCACGCACCGTACGGTGGCTAGCGGAGTAAGTAAGCAGATGTAGAAACAGATTATTTGAATGTGGGTGTAATTGCAGATGCACACACGTAGGTAAATTTCGCCTTGTAGCAAGGCTTGGGAACGACGGTTGCGTAGAAGTCCCCGCGGCGCCAGTTTAGCCGTGCGCCTGTCCTCCTTTTCGTAACACGCAGCTTCGCAGTTCGTCTCTTGAACCAACCAACGTGCATTCAGAATGGTTGTTGATATTTTAGACGTTAGTCGCTAGGAAAATTCGGAACGAGGTAGTGTCTGCTGTTTGCTGATTGGGAGGAGACGCGTGGCAGCAGCGCAGATTCGCGTTTTCGACTGGTCACTTCGCCACCGCCAAGTTATTCTTTTTTTTTTCTTTTTTTTTTTTTCTCCTGTCTGTCCACACAGTTGGTACAGGTTATCTTTTGCTCAGAGTTATGAGTCACTGTTCAGGAGTCTGGCGAGTATGCTCTGCCACTGCTGCGTGCACTTGGCAAATGATTTTGGATGCGAGTTAGTCAGATTTATCGTGTTATGAAGTTTCTGTAATAGTTAATTCATCTGTAGGAAGCCTTTTTACGGAAATCTCGCTAGTGATAATCTTCTTATCGTTTAATCTGATTCAGCTTGGGTCGACTTTGCTTCTTATCCGGTCACGATTCACTTCATGAAATCCTTTTCAAGTTTCGTGATGTCTTTCCAGTGTGGGTCGCAAGCTTGTTTTCAGAACTAGAACAGCGCTGGAGATGATTACTTTCCTTTCCGTTGGAATTTTTGTAGTACTTCAGTGTCCACGTTACGTTCTTCACTTCACAGAATCCTCGTTGAACACCGATCACAAACTGTGTGGAAAACAGGCACCCCTTCGGGAACCATAGTAATACAACTTTGTACTATTAACTGTTCACTGAAGTTCGCTCTATTCTTTGAATAAAACGTAACGTGGAATCAACTTAGCATGCTAAACTTCTCCCTAATGTGCCTTGCGACTAACCATCGAGTATTCCTGAGCTCTTTACTCCGCAAGTTCAATTAACTTTTAATGTGACTATGGCCGGCTTGGCTTTTCGTGAGAGGTAGAGAATAACAGATGTTGTTTCTTCCAAAGGAAACTCGCAACTTCGAAAAAGTCCACGTTATACGGCGAAAATTCGTTCCATAGTAAACTCAGACGATATCAATATTTTATATACGATTGGAAGCTTTTAACTCCTTTCACGTCATCTCATTATTTTTTAAAATCTTGATAGTTTTCATCTCTGCGTATATGGTTGTATTAAACCCGTTAGTACTGAACAGTGCTGCTGTATGGCAGCAGCAGCAGCCCACGAGGGCTAGAGCGGTGACGTCGCCGCTAGAGTACTGGTCACTCTTCTTGTTTTACTTTTCTCTGTCAATACATATCGCTAAACTGAATATCGCGCTAGACTAGTTGGGGACCGCTCCAACGAATAGGCACGTAAAGTTCCATTTTAAAAAAACATTTTGTTTGGAACGATAGAAACCCGACGTTTCTCCGGTACTGGGCGTCGCATGAAGGACGTGATGAACTGCAGCCAATTTGTTTTGGCCTGACTCCAGTGTACATTGCAAAACATGAAGTTACAGTTATCTCCTGAAACGCCAGGCAAATGCGCCGGACGATTCTTAGGTTCAAATGGTTCAAATGGCACTGAGCACTATGGGACTCACATCTTAGGTCATAAGTCCCCTAGAACTTAGAACTACTTAAACCTAACTAACCTAAGGACATCACACACACCCATGCCCGAGGCAGGATTCGAACCTGCGACCGTAGCAGTCCCGCGGTTCCGGACTGCAGCGCCAGAACCGCTAGACCATCGCAGCCGGCGATTCTTAGGAAGAATATACATTACGAGCAGGGTGTTTGTTTAGCCTTCAGCCAACCAAATATCTCAAAAACTATGCGTCGTACGAAAAGGATGACGTAGTTGAAAAGCTATTATTAGTAAGTGGAACGTCTGTGCTACAATTGGCCACCTCCTAACCACCACACCTACTTGGGCGGGATCAACTTTGTATTTTCCAGTAACAAGCCCCATACCCCCCCCCCCCCCCTTCAGCATTTTATAGCATATTCGAGTTCTACGCCAGAAATAAGTACGATTTGCTCCTACCATTGTTCCCCTATCGCGGTAGATGACTCTGTAATCGACAAATATCGAATATGCCTGTTGTAATTGAGAACGCCGGCCGCGGTGGATGAGCGGTTCTAGGCGCTCCATTCCAGAAGCGCACGACTGCTACGGTCACAGCTTCCAATCCTGCCTCGGGCATGGATGTGCGTGATGTCCTTAGGTTAGTTGGGTTTAAGTAGTTCTAAGTTCTAGGGGACTGATGACCTCAGATGTTAAGTCCCATAGTGCTCAGAGCCATTTGTAATTAGGAACCGATGAGTTTGACTCTACATTTCATTTACGGTGTAAATGTAAGCCTTTATGTTCTGCCGGTTGACAGTGATGTTCATACGTTACTGCAATGTCATAAATGTATTTCCTACCAGGTTGACCGTGCTGAGTCCCCAAACCATCGGAATGCTTCATTTCGATGGCCCCCCTCATATCCCGACGTCAGGATGACTGATTTAGTTATGTGTTTCTACCCAACCGCCATAACTCTCGTGCTGGCCGCTATGTGGCTACCGGTGCAATACAAACCACAACCACTGTAATAAGATAAAACGTTCATGAAATGGTAGTGACAGGTACACATGACATGGATGCTCACCGAAATCAAGAATACCCAAACGTGAGTGGCAAGGGGGCTCACAGAAATAAAGCACCACAATTGTGAGAAGTGACGGGACTCAGTGATATCAAGTAGCCCCGGAGGGAAAGAAAAGTGTAACATCCACGTCGTTCCTTGGTCACGCGAAACTTAGTTTCTAACCAGACAAAGAAACTGTTAACCATACTGTACTGTACAATCAAATCTGCAACAGTAAAGTAAATTTAGAACATAACTATCAACCGTTAGAACACAAAGGTTTACGTTTATATCGCAAATGAGATGTAGTATCAAATGCGTCGGTTCTTAAATGCAAAAACAGACGAGATCTGTCGATTACAGCGCCATCTATCACGGATGGAAAACAATGGTTGTGTTTGTGTTTCCGTCTGTCATTTTTCGTGTTCAGTAGAAAGTTAACCAATCGTCGATGCCTAGTGAATGACCTAATAGTCACTCAGTTGAAAAGGCAGTTGTTCTCCTCATATTTGTTATATCGCTTGTTCTTTATACTTTTTCTCCGTCTGTCCACTTTGGAAACAACTCTACGTCGTCACAACTCATCCGCAATCACACGTAACAAAAATATATCTTCGTTATTCATGACCTGCATGTTACTGTGTTATAATTTTGAACGCCTTGGCTGGGAAACAAGAATCGTTTGAGTCACGTCGTAGGAAATGACTTTGCCAAACGTCTGTGGCGCTAGTTAGCCGACACAAAAATGGAGCACATGAGGCTCGATCGGCTTAATCACTGTGAGTTGCGTCATCAGTCGGAAACTGAAAATTTGTGGTAAGTCCCTATGGGACCAAACTGCTGAGGTCATCAGTTCTAGGCTCACACACTACTTAATCTACTTTAAAGTAACTTACGCTAAGGACACCACCCACACCCATGCCCGAGTCAGGACTCGAAACTTCGACGGGGGTGCCGCGCGAACCGTGACACGACGCCCGTCAGTCGGCCTAGGCTAACAGAGGAAAACGGTGAACTTCATCCTCGTCGTCTTCAGTAAAACAATATATGTGCAACATCGTTTAGAGTGATATTATTTGTAAGCTAAGGGTTGTGCTACACATTCAGCGCTTTTTCTCACATCGACCATTAGATATAGAATAACATCTTGGGTTGTCGGGTGTTCTGCCCGATATCAGCGTCGTACTTGCACGATATTTCGGTCACGTAGCTCGTGACCTTCATCAGGTGCGACCTGAGACTGTCTCAGGTCGCACCTGATGAAGGTCATGAGCTACGTGACCGAAATATCGTGCAAGTACGACGCTGATATCCGGCAGAACACCCGACAACCCAAGATGTCATTAGATCGCCGGGAAAGCCTGAAGAGTTACAGTGAGAGATGATGCCATCTTCGAATTATTATATTTTCAAAAGATGAACTGTTAACTCAGGCAGGACCTGCATATGTCATTGCCATGAGACATGTCCAAACGCTTGCCTAAACTCCCGATTTCTTATGGAAGAAGATGGAAGGAAACAGGGAAGATGTAAAATGCCTTAGCGGAGTACGTCAGGACCTATCGAGATATCTCGTGGCAGAGCATTCTGAAGTCAGTGGGGCTGAGCATACTATTTCTATGCCACTTGAAACGCGTATAGACTATGTTGTAGGTGAGATAACGCTAGACACAGGACTGACTCACACGATGCTCTCGAAGGGCACTTGCGAACCAAAGAAACAACTGCCACCTACCGCATTCTCCTTGATATAGGGGAAATGGATCATTGAGTGATACTACAGATCACACTAACTACGGTGCAGCGACGGATTTTTTTAACAGTGGCATTCTTATTGTACATAAACACCATGAGTCCTTTATACAGAGAGAAAACGATATCTCGCTAATTAGATTTCCACCTACGGTTATTTTGATAACCGAACCAGCGACACTTCGGTAAACGTATAGGCGGAACAGCCCATACAGCCAATAAGGCAAGCATCAGAACTGCTGTCTCTCGCATTATCTATCATATGGGTAGAATAAGTTCCGTCACTGTATCTAAGTGTTAAAAGGCGTTGTTATTCTCGCGTAGGGCTACTACGTTTTATCGTACATCGTCCTGTCATTGAATCATACATGGTACGTCGAGAAACATCCGACATTAGCGTCATGAAATAAAGAAAACAGAAGGGGCAAATAACAAAAAATTAATTCCTTTCAGAGTTATTTCCGTGGGCAACAAAACAGGGACGTTTTCAAAAAACTGTGGAAACTGTCAACTAAGGTTATTTTTTGAATTGCTAAAGGCCTTAATGTCAAAACGTAAGCTTGTTTTAGTACCACTGCTTGTCGAGATGTACAATTAGGTGAGTGTTCGGTGTCAAATGATTAGGGTAGAGTAATTAAGACGCGACTTTTCGAGTGGAGCGGACGAGTATAATGGTCGCAACTGCGTGACTCGGCGCAAGGCGCAAAAGGACAGATTTTGCGGCGGTATTGAATGAAGACGTGGAAGTGGGTAAGCTGCACGAAACTTAGCAAGGAAACAGTCTTACATAAAAAGTTGGAGGTCTTACTTTATGAGTAAAGAACTGTGTGTTCACATTATACCACGACGGGAAAAAGTTACACGAAGTGAATAAATTACCCATCATGTTACTAAATATAGGCAAGCAATATTTCAATCCGGAGACAGGTTTACATGCTTGGTGTTAGCAAAACAAATAAACGTTTGTGGAAGAAAAAAAAACCGATAAGTAGACTTAAGTCGAATGTAGCTGAATTCGCCCTTGCAATCATTTCAAGAAACACACAGTGGTATAACGTATCACTCTAATTTACCTTACTAGGACTTTGTGACCCTTCTGTGCCACTATGCTTATGTGTGCACCAGACCCCCAGTTATTCGACCATTCCAACGATAAATTTCTGTAGTTTGGAGCGTCATGAATCGAGACCGATGGTAAGACAGTGGATTCACATTTTGGAGGATATTGGTTCAAACAACCCTACTTGATATCCAGAATATTCAACATGTTCACCCAACTTGTTACATAAAAATACAATCATTGCCTTCGAACCGGATGTAACCTCCCCCTCACTTATTGACCTAATTGACAGTGAAAAATTAAATCGCATGTACCTAATGGAAATTTGGGAAAAGCAATCGTCACTGAAGTTAATCTGTCGGTAAAGAGGGAGGAAAGGGTTACATCTAAAAGGGTTACATCTAAATGAAAGGAAAAATGCAAATGAAACCGGTGGAAATTAATTTTGAAAAGGTTAAAGTTAATAAAGAAAGTAAATGTGCGGCCGTTACGTTAACAATTAACTAGCGGTAATTAGATATTTGAGATTTGGGGGAAATTACAGTCGCCAGTCCTAAGGACAATTACTATAGTAACTGAAAAAGAAAGGTTATTACACATATAATTAGCACTAGAAGCGTGGCAACTGAAGGTTGACACGTGTAGTGTGAAAACTGAAAGTTTGTCAGAAGTAATAAATTTCGCTACACTCTGACTTAATTTAACAAAAGAATTAATAAAACCGGGAAATCGGAAGTTAATTTAGTGACTGAAGTTAATAGTGAGCATTCTTTCTGAAGTACATCGAAATTAAGTAAAATACGGTTAGTCTTGGACTACCTCAACAATCATTTCAGAAGCTACTTGAATCTACGCAATTTAGAAATAAGAGATTTAACTTTGAACTTGAATTAAATGATTCTGAACAATTAACAATAGTAAAATTTAGTACGTACCAAGCTGATCTGCAGTCACAGGTAAGCTAACATACGGTAACAAAATTCTCACTCTTAATTTGTGCTTGTGTAATCTAAATATTGTAGCCAGCTATGAATACTTTAACTGAACTTTGAAATTAAAGGCAGTGAAATCGAATGATGCTGGCGTTTGAATTTCAACGACACTCGGGTTCATTCCGGAAAGGAAGGTACCCTGCTTGGTAATGCAATTGGGACAATGAGCAACAAAGGTTCATCCTATGTTGCTGTAATTTTATGATTTGAAGAGTTTGAAAAGCTGAGGTCTGCCATAGAGTTCTAAAACTTTACGTGCTTCCAGTCTTCCTTGTTGGTTGATTGAAGGTTTAAAGCCGTCGATCGAGGAGGTGGCGACAGTCACTCATTGTCGGCCGTCGCTGTTGCAGAAGCTGGATGTTGGCGCACCTTCTTCTCGACACGGTCACCAGACGAAACGGGCTCTTGATGTGCGCCAGCTAATGCTTCCCGTCCGCGACACCGTGTCAGAAACTATCATAGCAAGTTGAGCGCAATTACATGCTGCCCAACCCTGAAAGCGCAGCAACTCGCGGGAGCTTCACACAACACACCTGCTCCACTGCACCACCCCAGCCAGACTCTCTCTGCTCAGCCCACGCTCCACGCGGCAGAGTTAACACTACCAAAGATGCTAAACACTTTCGTTCTCCACACGACCTATCGATGTATTCGTTCGATAGTATAGTTTTCTCTAGGCCAGACCCAGCGTATAAATACAAATAATATTCACAAAACAAACCAATTATACATCGACATAAATGCATATATATACAAATAGTAAAACAATTACAATATACAAAGACACAGAAATGTTATATCCTCAGGTAACAAAATAAGGAAAACCATTTGCAGTGCAATAGATGGAAATAGGAGGATATGCATTTCCGGCGTTACACAAACCCATGGGAAAGAGCTAAATCTGAAAAAGAACGCAGCGCAGAAATCAGCAAGTTCCGCCCACAAGACTTCTATACGCAAAAGGTAAGATCCTGGAAAAACTTCTAACAATTCGAATCGTGCATTTTATCTCCTCTAGAGACCTTCTGCAGAAGAATTAATAAGGTTTCACGCCACAAACAGTATTTTGATAACATTGCGTGAATTTGCATCTCTTAGAAATCTGTACATCTTGACGCAGTTATTTTAGCCATAGAACCGCAACATTAAATGTCAAGAACCTTTGAAAAGAGAGAAGGGCCACCAAAGGATGTCTACAAGAACCTCGTTGCTGTTCATGTAGCTGTAATATAAATACATGTTATAACAATGGCTCTACGTGTGTTTGTGTGTATATGTGTATGTATGTATGTATGTATGTATGTATGTATAGTTCAGATGTCCTCCTAAACCACTGGACCGATTTCAACCGATTTTGGTACACGTGTCACTTAATGACTAAGATAGTCGCTGTGACGCTAAGCACCAAGTATCTACCAAATGGGTGGGGGTAGGGAGTGAAAAAGCAGTTTAGCCGACGACATGTAAATACCCATACTTCATTTATCAACAGAGCGCTTGGTGACTTGAACCAACTATACAACTGTTTTCAAAGTTTCACGAAACATTTTTCCCTGAGAATCCCCACAAAATGATGAAAGGAATAAAGTTTGTGGCTTACTACAGTTTCGTGGTTCATGCAGTAAAACTACCAAATGAAGCATGATATTTTATTACGTCCTTACTACTAATTGTATTACAAACTCATACTGCAGACAGCATTTAGATATACAGGTGGATGGTACAAGCAAAATGATATCATTGTACGACATTTAGTTCAGGTGGTATAAGATCAAATACTGCGATCCCTGAAAAACTACCGCATCATGCACGAAGTTTTACTTTATTGATTCTTTGTTAACAATTCTATTCGCAACACACATTGTAACATTCTTTAAAGATGAAATAATAAACTTAACGATTACGTTGAATGAACGTTTAAACTATGGAACGGATACAGAACTCGAATTATCGTGTGGTGTGTTGTAACTGCAAATGGTGTGCTTATTCTGTCTTCTTGTCAGCAAAACTTTACACGAATCGATTGGGTAGGCTAATGCAACTCCCAATACCAACAGAGAAATACAGTCACAGCAAAATATATTCACCCACTTCGGCACTGAATCATCTGGCCCTGTTCAAAACTGATAATTTTGGTTCCTGTGCACATAGCAAATGAAATAAAATGTCTAACCTCTAAAGCAGCAACCGAGTAACGTGAAATAAAAAAAATAAAAATATGCTAGCTACAGGCTCAGCAGTGTGCAATGCTGGCCATAAATCTGGAAATGCACATGAAATACGTTTGGCTGATAAACGAGAACATTCAATATAGTCCAATTTCTTTGAAAAATATATGACCTGGACTGGGAGGCGGTACTGATTATGGTGAATTATTAACACTCAGCTTTTTTAGCAAAATTATATTGCAAGCTAAGTTTGTGTTTTCAAAAACATCTGACAGTTCAAGTTACGTTACTCACAATTGATTCACAAACAATGAGATTTAAACAGCAAATATTATCTAACTTCATTTAACCAACATAAATGCAAGTCAACAAATGACATATAGCTTTGTTAACAAATCCTAAAAGCACCATAAAAATGAAATATCTAACTAGCCTTTTTAACAAAACAGTTTAGATACATTCTGGAGTTACTCAACAATTAAAAATTATCAGCCAACTCATCTATACTAACTCGCTACCAAAAAAAGAAATCATAATTATTTCAAATTTTTTCCATGGTTCCATGAAGACTTCTTGTTCTGCCAACTTAGATTTCATTAGCATTACATTCGCCATTTTGTCTTCTAGTTTAGTATGTTCCCGATACGTTTATTAGTCTTCATGTTTTTCCCAGTAATTATCGACATGCTTGGCTCAGTCGCTTACTGAGGAGAATCAGTTTTTGAACGGTTAATATAATGAAATTACATGTCTCGTAACTATAAATCAAAACATAATACATACTGACTGTAAACTACACTTTTCATAGTTTACTAAAACTACTCCAGAGCATTTCTACTCTTCTGTTTATTTCTTTTTCTGTCCATTTCAAAATGCCCTGAGTATAAAATTAAAATAAAAGCTTCCACTAGTTTGTTGGTTGTTTGTGTTTTTGTTTTATTGTAATTGATTTTAGACTTGGCTGTATTAAGTGACCCCATTCGTTGCTGAAGTTTGTCTGCACTGAAAACAAACAGTTCAGTATCGCAGCTAAGAGGAGGTGGGTTAGCAGATTCCATCAACAAGTACTTTTCCCGTCTTTACCAACCTTAATAAAAGTCTTATTATGACCAGACGGGTTCTTCTTTATTTTAAAACACCTTCAGTGGACAACTGTAACATTATGGTTTTTTCATATGACAATTTTATATATTTTGATCATTAACAGTTCGCATGTTTTTCTTATTACTACAAACTTTTTTTATTCTTTTCGTTACTCACTGTTTTTTGTTGTATGTTCCATTATTTTGAGTGTTCCTTCCACATGTATGTGTTGAGTATATGCATTTGCATGCAGCACCTTCACTACACGTAACATATTTAGACTTCTGCGTTGCGTATTATCACTGTCTCTAGTCAGTACGCGAGCTTTGTTTTGCTGTTCCGGGATACGTTCGTGTTTTGTTTGTTTTTGATAGTGGTGAAGGTGTTTGCTATCGGTCTGTAAGTGTGTGTGTGTGTGTGTGTGTGTGTGTGTGTGTGTGTGTGTGTGTGCTTGCGTACGAATGGAGCTAACATGTCCTGGCTATGGTGTGCATAAGTTATTGCTTTGTTATGGTACAGTGGTGGATGATCTAGGCTGGAGATATCGCCTACTTGATGATTTTATATTGTGGGGTCTATGGGGGTTGTTCTTTCCCAAAGAAATGTTTTTATTAGTTTAAACAGCGTCTGATGGTTGCTGCCTGTCTTGTCATTTATTATGTGTTTCTTCTCTGTTATTGCTTATTGAATTTCAAAGTTTTCTTGTAGGAGTAGCAGATGTGTCTTATTGGTGAATCTGACTACTTTCATTTCCTTTTCTATTGCGGTATGGTGGTGGTTTTCGTCACTGAGGTGTTCTGCAAACAATGAATGGCTGGTGCCATATTGCCATGTTCCTTATACTTCATTTCAAAAGTTCTGCCTGTCTGTCCTAGTTATACAACATCACAGATGTTACACTGGAGTTGGTAAATGCCAGGTTTTTGGTAGTGTCCATTTGATTTTCCTTTTTTAGACATTTCTGTATAGAGTTTGTTACTGTGAAGTGCTATTTTTATTCTTTGTCTCTGGAGCATGTTCCCAATCCTGTGTGTCAGTTTATTTCCGTAGGTGAGAGTGTATCAGCTTGTCTGTCGAATTTCTATGTTGTTCTCTTGTTGTGCAGTGGTTGTGAGAAAGAACATCCCCACAGACATCACAAAATAATATGTTAAACTAGGCAATATCCCGTCCCTAGATCATCCACCACTGTACGATAATAGCCGCGCGGGATTAGCCGAGCGGTCTAGGTCGCTGCAGTCATGGACTGTGCGGCTGGTCCCAGCGGAGATTCGAGTCCTCCCTTGGGCATGGGTGTGTGTGTTTGTCCTTAGGATAATTTAGGTTACGTAGTGTGTAAATTTAGGGACTGATGACCTTAGCAGTTAAGTCCCATATGATTTCACACACATTTGAACATTTTTTTAACTGTACGATAATAGAGCCATAATTTACATATACAGTGGCCAGCACACGTTAGTTACATTCACACACACACAAACACATACACACACCAACAAACAAACCAAGATAATGACCCCCACTCTAAAAAATGAAATAAATAAAATAAATTAATTACGTAAAAAAAAAATTTAAAATGTAATCTCTGTCTCTCTCTCTCTCCCCCCTTTCCTCCCAGTCAGAAAAATCTCTTCCTAGTCGAAAATCGAGCCAGATGGCGCAGCGGTTGGCACACTGGACTCGCATATGGGAGGCGACGGTTCAAATCCTAATGTAGGTCTTCCGTGATTTTCCTAAATCGCTTCAGTCAAATGCCGAGATGGTCCCTTTGAAAGGACATGGCAGACTTCTTTCTCCATCCCGCCCTCTTTCGATGGGACCGATGACCTCGCTATTTGGTCCCCTCTCCCAGATCAACCAACCAACCAACCTACTTGGAAAACACCGAGCGATAGCAGACGCCTCGACGACTACCTAAACAAACACAAACACGAACGAATCCCGCAATAACAAAACAAAACACGCAGAATGACGAGAAACAGTGATGATTCCCGACGGAGAAGCGTAAATGAGTGAAGTGCAGTGATTGTGAGAATACCTAAGGGACCAAACTGCTGAGGTCATGGGTCCCTAAGTTAAGTACAGTGAAAGTGCGGTGTACAGATGCAGATACTCAACATATGCACATGGTAGATGAAGAAGAATGGAACAGACAAAAACAAAAACATGAGTAACGAAAAGAATGAAAACTGTTTTTAGTAATAAGTAATGCATGACCAAAAGAAACAAAATTTTTAGAAGAAAAAACCATATTTTTACAGTGACCACTGGAGATTCTTTAAAATAAAGAGAAACGCCTCTGGCTTTTATAAGACATTTATTACAGGTGGTAAAGACGGGAATTAACCTATACAACTTGTATACGTGCAAATGTGGGAAAGAGAGGTCGAAAGACAAAGAAGATAACAGGTATTTCGTCATGGTTTTCTTAGTTCAGTGATCCGATTATTTCTTCTACGATTGATGAAAGTTCCGTATGTGCAATGAATTGATGAAGGATGTGTTGTTACAGTATGGGGGTGTTTTTCTTGATCAGGTTGATGCCCCCTTAGTGCGCTTGAAAAGCGCTAAATGCGGAGGAAAGATGTGAACACATATTACAGCAATGTGTACCGCGTACTTTAGAGGGCCAGTTCGGAGACGATGATCGATGCTATCAGCATGACAACGCACATTACAATAAAGCAAACCTGAGGCAGTGGTCTGTGGCCAATAACATTCCTGAAATGGACTGGCATGCGCAAAATCCCGACCTGAATCCAGTGGGACACCTTTGGTATGTGTTAGAACAGTAAGTTGGCTTCAGATCTCAGCCGCTAACGTAACATTCTCTGGGTTCGGATCTTGAGGAGGAGTGGACTGCCATTCTACAGACATTCAGACAGCTCATTGGAAGTGTCCCCAGCAGGATTCAAGCTGTCATGAAGGCAAAGGATGCACACAACTCATATTAATGTCTTCAAATAGGTGTCTGTATAATTTTGATCACGTAGATGAGATGCTTCAGTATCCTAAAATAAGTTGGATCATTGCGCATTTTCTCGAGGACTGTAAGTCGAGATCTATTTGAAACCGAGTCAAAAGCTTTAACAAAATATGAGTTACACGAAAAGTGGTAGCTAATACCTATTTCTCCATACTAAACTTTTTGTCTAGACTTACAGAGGCCTGCTGTGCTTCATCCACTTCTGAAACCAGCTTCCATTTTGCCTATTTAAATTCCAATGTTTTCCAATGTAATTGGCTATATGTTCGATGTACGTCTTGCACATTATGGAGAGGACACTGATGTATAGTTTCTTTGCGTCTCGTGTGCCTACTTTCTTGTGAAGTAGGACAAATAAAACATTGCTCCGGTTTTGGGCAAATGCCTTCCTCAGCCCACATATTTTAATTAGTTCTACAAGCTCTTTTGGTATTAGCTGGTGTCCGCCTTCAACCAATCTACTGAATCATTGTTATCACCAAGCACTCAGTTTTTCGTCGTGTTTGGAATGGCTTTATAAACCTGGCACAACTTCTAGAGTGTCATGATCTTCTCCTTTGTTTCTATCCCATTTTATATACAGACAGTTAAGGGAGTTTTGTAATGCTTATATATTTTCCTATTTGCTATTAATGCTTTTGATATGGTACAGTGCCCCATCAGAAACAAAATCCCATAATCCACGTTCCTTACTTTCTATCTGATAAGTCAATACAGTGCTAGCTTTGTATATATATATCAGATAAATTACTTTCAGTTCTGTTCTTACCCGTCAAGTCTGTTTTCTATTTGCTGCCTTCTAAGTGAATGTGCTATATACCAACACGATTATTTTTTCAATTTTTTATTTCATTTTTTTGGAAATAACACTAAACTGATGTCTTGTATTACACAGCCACATAAAAGGCCGTCAGGTTTCAATTGTGTCTAAAAAGCTTAACATGCAATTAGACATCCTTAATATCAAGTCACGGATGTAAATAAGTTGTCGACGAGAATATTACTTAATTCAAAAGTAGAAGAAGTTTTAATAGGTCTCAATTCATGAGATTCTCAAAAGTATGAGCCAGGAGCAAGGACAAAGTGAATACCATTACATTATGTTTCGCACTTACTACAATCTAAGTGAGTTATGAAAGTAATGCAAAATATAATTACAAAATACGTGCATAGTATCGTTGGGATATAACACAAGACAGAGCTGTCAGAAACCTGAAAAGCTTACAGGAAGGTAACAACGTTTATGGAAGCCTCTGCTTGCACATATATGGAAGTTTCTAGGGTATTGCACAGCTGACTAAAAGAAGTGCGTGAGATACTACATTTGTTACACCTCCAGTTTTTTTTATTAATCATGTGGGCATAAATTGTTATTTACATGTTGGCTATCAGTAATTTACTCGTTTACATATTTACATTAGTTACGTAAAACAACTGTAACATTAGGTAAATTTTTGTAAAGGAGAATTATAACATACTATACTCATTCAATACTTATGGCACTACAGTGATAAACCCTTCATTTACCTGGGTAATGTAGGTTCCATGAATTCTTCAGTCTCCACTACATATTCCCTTCTAAGCCATATTTGGAAAATCATTTTTTGAAATCAAAAAATGTTTACGCAACAAAATGCGATGAACGTCATAGACCATAATGCACTCACCTTCTTGATGAACATTTCAGTCTTCAGTAATGAAAATAAGTTCAGTGGCACCAAATCTGACGAATAGGGCGGATCCTCCAACTGCGACACGACTCTGGCTGAACGAAAGCGGGCGTTGCCAGGCAATAGAAACCAAGCACCGGAGTGAATCAGTTCGGCACTGTCACGTTCGGTGCCCTTTAGCGATCCACCCATGACGTCCCTGAAGAAGATTATATTCAGGGTTTGCCCTTGGTTGCAGATTTCGACTCATGCTCCACCCTGAGCACCGAAAAACAAGATCAGCGGTATCGTTTAGCTTTCTTTATGGAGAAGAATCTGGTCTTACTCACTGCGTAGAGAGGAGCTGGGGTAATAAAGGCACCGTTCTCCCCAGACTGTGATAATTATTTCCAAAAAATCTTGTCCTGCGCGAGCGACTTCAGCGCGACCTTATGATATCGTCACCCGTTGTTCTTGCTGCTACTGTACATGGAATCGTGCAACGAAGAGTACACACATGCCTGTTCTTCCCAGATACTGTATAACGACGAAGCAAGGGTCTGCGATAATTGACAGTTGGTTAGTAGTTTTTCTGACGTACTGCCAGTAACAGTGGTTAGCAGTATCAAATATTCATACTCCGTTGATGGTAATGGACTCACCAACCATTTCATTTAGCTTATTAGCTATTACTCAAATAACTGTCAACTGTTTATTACTCGACAGTCGTGCACTGACACAAGACGCATAACAAGTAAATGCAAATGCATGTGCCTTTGTGGTATAAACTGAGGACCGTTTAAATAAAACTCGACAAACAGTATTTACAAAATTTTACGGGAGATTTATTACTTAGTCGCACTCAATATCTTGATTCAAAAAATATAAAAAACAGCATAATATTTTTCATCCACGTAGACAGGGATTGATGAAGGAATAATTTAAACCCATCGCTAACTGTCTTTGCTGAGAAAGAAAGTTATAAATTACAGGTTTTTTTATTACGAAACTCAACATATCCAATTTTTCATGGAAGTTTCTTCATTATTTTATTAAGTGAGGAGTCACAAATATATATTCTAAGCATTTAAATTCTGTGGGGTCTTAAGGATATTATATTTTGTAGCTAATGGCATAAGATGAAGTTAACGAAGTAGTAGTAAATTTTTATTATTCCTGAAAGTAAGAAATGAACCCAAGTCTCCTCAATAACATAGTCTGTTTCTCACATCCTAAAAATATTATGAAACTCATAGTGATATGTTTAGATGAAATCTAAAGCAGTGGTACATAATATAACACGATGTTTAGATTTAATGCTTTGTGAAATGCGAAACAATACTGAAAATAGTCCTGTTTAGTGTAAAGGTTCTTCATAATGCACAATTTTGTCTTCAGTGTTATCAGAATTCTCTAGTGCAACTTTTAAATAAAACTCTTTACTTTCCAATGAATAATTTTCAAAGTTAGACATCAACTTCTTCACACCATTATCTTTATTTTTGCTTATGTGATTCATTGAAGGAAGTTGAAGTGCTTTAAACTTTATCGCAGCACTTCTCTTTCCAGGTTGCAGCACTCAACGTCTACCAGTCAAGCAAAGTAGTGTTTTGAAAAAGGCATTGTGCTCTGGTATTAGGTCCTGCTACGTAAGGCGTTAGTCTTTGCTTTTGATATCTTAAAAGATAATTTGGCTTTCATTACACATTTGGAGACTGATTTCATACCGTAAGTATACTAGTTTTTACCCCAAACCTTAACCTCCCCAAACTTTCCCGAAATGTCATAATATTCTATGGGCAGACTGATTGTCTCGCATTTTCTTCGTTCTTTTTCGGCTAAAACAAACCCTGTCAGGAGCCAAAACCGCTATGCCAACATATTGAGAAATAATGCTGAATTCCTTTAAATATCTTTGAGCTTTCAATGTGACTCATATGCATTGCCATTATTGTGGAATTTTCGATTTGGGAGCTACAAGAATCACAAAATGATGTGAAACTAAGATTTTATGCAACGTCTTCCATTAGATATTGTTCTAAAGAAATTAAATAGCCTTCCACAGCACATGCAGTTTCGTTTTCTTCCCTTATCCCCACCCGTTCCTTCGTCCTGACCTGAGTCACTCTCGAGCCATGTGTCGTTAACTACTTTGGCGTTTTCTTGTAGTAAGTTTATACAAGCAGAATTCTCTGGAGCAAAATAATTCTCCCACAGACAATTTGGGTAAGGGCTGATTCTGCTTCCAGTCAAAACTCACCGTTAGAGTGTTGTTTTTATTTTCATTTGAAATGTTGAGAAACCTTGTTGTTCTTATTATGTGCAACATTCAGTCTGTTCTCATATCATTTTTAATTCCAAATCTTGATATAACTTTAACCACACAAAGTTTGCAGAAGGTGAGCAAGTATCAGACTGAGAATTAGAAAACCCCATGTTGAAACATTTGTAGAATACCTTTCAATATCTTGAAAGAGAGCAGGCCAGCGATCCTTGTTTAGCTCGACTAACTCTGGTGGAAGATATGACTGAATAACTTTATTCCTAGAGTAATGATAAGACCTGCTTTCATACTTAAGTAGATCCTTCTTAATGAACTGCGAGTGGTCTTTGTACGCTTCCTCGTCTACATCGAGTCTCCTTAGGTAGTGCACCCTCCAGCTAATACGAGTCGTATCTTTTTGCAATAGACCTGAGCCACCCGCAGACACTATTATAAAATATGTATACAATATAAAAATAGTATAATAAAATATAAAATATTAATATTAATAAATACTAATTTCAATATAAAATAATAATATAATGTTAAATATAATCTGTTCAAGCAATTATTTTTGTTTTACAAACTTTTTGTTTAGCCTATTAATAAACTCAGACTGACCTATCACTTTTCTTAAATGTTGAGACACTTACAGGAATCTCTTGGCCTTCTTATTCTCTTGTATAGTAGGAGACTGACACAGATCTTTGCCTACTTCTACAGTCTTCCTTCCCTCTGTGTCTTTTTAGGCAAATTCATTCTCACTTGCCGTAGTAAGAAATTATTCTGTTCAACTTGTCTTATTGATTTAAACTATAGAGGTTATTTGTACAGTGAATATGTCATAGAAACATAAATATCCTGATTTTCATATTGTTTCCTTTGTTGTTTAAATATGATTACAGTGGATACTCAGATCTTCATTTGAGAGTGCAGTAGTGCAATTCTTACTCTATTGACGTTGATGATTCCTGCTTTTCCTTCCACTTTACATCTCCTGTACAATTTAGAATATTCTGAATCTTCTAACGTATTAAAAATGACGTTCCAACAAGAACGTCCTACAACAGCTACTAATCTTATTGAGAAACAGTGGCAGAGCATGAAACAGATTAAGCTGGACAATATGCACTGCTTAACAGTCTGTTCGTTTGCCTCGTAGGATGTTGTGTGATTCCCGAACAATAAGCACATGTGAATGTATAGCCTATTAATTTTAAATTTTAAATTTTAAATTTTATGTTCGAAGTTTCAACCAAAGAGTGTAAGAGAAAGATCAGTTGTGTTTTGTGGAATTTTAAGAACGAAGATATCGAGTTTTGTGAATACTTGCTATGTATAGGAGCTCTTTCTAACGACAAATATTCAATTACGTAGCATTCATCTTACTCATTGTGTGAGGCTCATATTAAAGTACCAGAATCAGTTAAAAACGACGTAGGTTCCAATACAAACCAGTAAGAAAATCGCGCCTGAAACCAACGAGAAAATATACAAAAAGATAAAAAAAGGAGAAAAACAGCAACAGGGAACAAAAGTGAACTGACGTCCTTGAGGAAGAATAATATGCTTAGACTTGTAACGTATGCCTCAACTGCTTTTAAACCAAATAGATACCGGAGAGCCAAAAAAACTGGTACATCTGCCTAATGTCGTATAGGAGCCCGGCGAGCACGCAGAAGTACAGCAACACGACGTGGAATGGACTCGACTATGTCTAAAGTAGTGATGGAGGGAACTGACACCATGAAGCCTGCAGCGCTGTCCATAAATACATAAGACCACGAGAGGCTGGAGACCTCTTCTGAACAGCACGTTGAAAGATATCCCAGAAATGCTCAATAATGTTTATGCCTGGGGAGTTTGGTGGCCAGCACAAGTGTTTAAACTCAGATAAGTGTTCCTGGACCCATTCTGTAGCAATTCTGGACGTGTGGGGTGTCGCATCATCCTGTTGGAATTGCCCAAGTTCGTTGGAATGCACAATGGACGTGCATGTATACAGGTGATCAGACAGGATACTTACATATGAGTCACCCGTCAGATTCGTATCTAGACGTATCAGGTGCCCCATATCACTCCAACTGAACGCGCCCCATACCATTACAGAGCCTCCACCAGCTTGAAAATTCCCCTGCTGACATGCAGGATCTATGAATTCATGAGGTTGTCTCTAAACCCGTACAAGTCTCTCCCGTCGATACAACTTGAAACGAGACTCGTTCGACCAGTCAGCATGTTTCGAGTCATCAACAGTCCATTGTCGGTGTTGACGGCCCAGGTGAGGCGTAAAGCTCTGTGTTGTGCAGTCATCAAGGGAGCACGAGCGGGCCTTCGGCTCCGAAAGCCTATATCGATGATGATTCGTTGAATGGTTCGCACGCTGACACTTGTTGATGATCCAGTATTGAAATCTGCAGCAATCTGCGGAAGTGTTGCAGTCGTCGCTGGTCTCGTTCTTGAACGATCTTTTTCCAGCCACAGCGATGTCGGAGATTTGATATTTTACCGTATTTCTGATATTCACGTTACTCTCGTGAAATGCACTTGATCTATACATCGGATATTTGTGTCTCATCGCTCGCGCGACGACTGCCGTTGTAGTAGCAGTATCCGAGATAACAACTACGCCAGACAGTTGTCTTATATAGGCGCTGCCGACGGCAGCGCCGTATTCTGCCTGTTTACATGTCTCTGTATTTGAATACGCATGCCTATACTAGTTCCTTTAGCGCTTCAGTGTATAACTGTTCTCTCATAATTTACGGTAATCAGACGAGTGAAGAGTTTTTTTTTTTTCGCTATCATCTAAGCCGTGTATCTATTACAAACTGGATTTCCCCTTTCTCCTAATATAGGGAATCAATTTAACAACAGTTCTTGAATAAACGAAGTCATTCAATTATATACTTATACATGGTGTATTCCAGCTTGTTAGAGCGGGTGTTCCAGGTCCTCAAAAGTCGCACTCTTTACTGTAATGACACTTTCCTTTAAGCCCCATAGATTGGTTAATTACATAAAAGTTCACATTTCGCGATCTGTAACTAGTGATAAACTCGTATTTCTTGGCAAATAATTCGGCAGTAACACATCCTGAGAGAACTTGGAACGTTATTCGACACGTAAGCTACGGTGAGAACCTTTAGTACTGGTAATGATAACAGTACGCATATAGACCGCAGTACGCTCAAGTATCGTCTCTGTGAACTACATCAGACACAGTAAAATTTGAAACACTGCAACACCTCTTAATTAGGGTAAATTTTTAAAGGGATAAAAATGGTATGTCTTATAACTGACTTGGTTCCAAAGAATCCATCATTATAGTGATAAATCGTGTGACAGTTCCGTCTCTTTGTTTAACCCATACAATTACATTTCCAAGATTCCTCTTTCTTCGAGGATAAAAACAAAAGCACAAGTAATGGTGTTCTCCGTAAGCGGACTTCCACCAATTTACACTGGTATGCAAAACTTAAGGATGAAAGTAATTTTCGCATATTGTTTCACTTCGAAGTAACATAGCTCGATGAAATTTGGATCGTACATAGAAAGAACTTCTACGGTTTAGTACAGAAGGTAAATGAAAGAAATACGCATTGGGGCTAACAGAAACGGGGCTTTTATTCAAAAATTGTTCAAATTGCTCTGAGTACTATGGGACTTAACATCTGAGGTCATCAGTCCCCTAGAACGTAGAACTACTTAAACCTAACTAACCTAAGGACATCACACATATCCATGCCCGAGGCAGGATTCGATCCTGCGACCGTAGCGGTCACGCTGTTCCAGACTGAAGCGCCTAGAACTGCTCGGCCACAGCGGCTGGCGTGCTTTTATTTAAAGATAACAATTACCCCCCATGAACCATGGACCTTGCCGCTGGTGGGGAGGCTTGCGTGCCTCAGCGATACAGATGGCCGTACCGTAGGTGCAACCACAACGGAGGGGTATCTGTTGAGAGGCCAGACAAACATGTGGTTCCTGAAGAGGGGCAGTAGCCTTTTCAGTAGTTGCAGGGGCAACAGTCTGGATGATTGACTGATCTGGCCTTGTAACATTAACCAAAACGGCCTTGCTGTGCTGGTACTGCGAACGGCTGAAAGCAAGGGGAAACTACAGCCGTAATTTTTCCCGAGGACATGCAGCTCTACTGTATGATTAAATGATATTCCGGAGGTAAAATAGTCCCCCATTCGGATCTCCGGGCGGGGACTACTCAGGAGGACGTCGTTATCAGGAGAAAGAAAACTGGCGTTCTACGGATCGGAGCGTGGAATGTCAGATCCCTTAATCGGGCAGGTAGGTTAGAAAATTTAAAAAGGGAAATGGATAGGTTAAAGTTAGATATAGTGGGAATTAGTGAAGTTCGGTGGCAGGAGGAACAAGACTTTTGGTCAGGTGATTACAGGGTTATAAATACAAAATCAAATAGGGGTAATGCAGGAGTAGGTTTAATAATGAATAAAAAAATAGGAGTGCGGGTTAGCTACTACAAACAGCATAGTGAACGCATTATTGTGGCCAAGATAGACACAAAGCCCATGCCTACTACAGTAGTACAAGTTTATATGCCAACTACCTCTGCAGATGATGAAGAAATAGATGAAATGTATGACGAGATAAAAGAAATTATTCAGGTAGTGAAAGGAGACGAAAATTTAATAGTCATGGGTGACTGGAATTCGTCAGTAGGAAAAGGGAGAGAAGGAAACATAGTAGGTGAATATGGATTGGGGGGAAGGAATGAAAGAGGAAGCCGCCTTGTAGAATTTTGCACAGAGCATAACTTAATCATAGCCAACACTTGGTTCAAGAATCATAAAAGAAGGTTGTATACGTGGAAGAATCCTGGAGATACTAGTAGGTATCAGATAGATTATATAATGGTAAGACAGAGATTTAGGAACCAGGTTTTAAATTGTAAGACATTTCCTGGGGCAGATGTGGATTCTGACCACAATCTATTGGTTATGAACTGCAGATTGAAACTGAAGAAACTGCAAAAAGGTGGGAATTTAAGGAGATGGGACCTGGATAAACTGAAAGAACCAGAGGTTGTAGAGAGTTTCAGGGAGAGCATAAGGGAACAATTGACAGGAATGGGGGAAAGAAATACAGTAGAAGAAGATGGGTAGCTCTGAGGGATGAAGTAGTGAAGGCAGCAGAGGATCAAGTAGGTAAAAAGACGAGGGCTAATAGAAATCCTTGGGTAACAGAAGAAATATTGAATTTAATTGATGAAAGGAGAAAATACAAAAATGCAGTAAATGAAGCAGGCAAAAAGGAATACAGACGTCTCAAAAATGATATCGACAGGAAGTGCAAAATGGCTAAGCAGGGATGGCTAGAGGACAAATGTAAGGATGTAGAGGCTTGTCTCACTAGGGGTAAGATAGATACTGCCTACAGGAAAATTAAAGAGACCTTTGGAGAGAAGAGAACCACTTGTATGAATATCAAGAGCTCAGATGGCAACCCAATTCTAAGCAAAGAAGGGAAGGCAGAAAGGTGGAAGGAGTATATAGAGGGTTTATACAAGGGCGATGTACTTGCGGACAATATTATGGAAATGGAAGAGGATGTAGATGAAGACGAAATGGGAGATAAGATACTGCGTGAAGAGTTTGACAGAGCACTGAAAGACCTGAGTCGAAACAAGGCCCCGGGAGTAGACAACATTCCATTTGAACTACTGATGGCCTCGGGAGAGCCAGTCATGACAAAACTCTACCATCTAGTGAGCACGATGTATGAGACAGGCGAAATACCCTCAGACTTCAAGAAGAATATAATAATTCCAATCCCAAAGAAAGCAGGTGTTGACAGATGTGAAAATTACCGAACTATCAGTTTAATAAGTCACAGCTGCAAAATACTAACGCGAATTCTTTACAGACGAATGGAAAAACTGGTAGAAGCCGACCTCGGGGAAGATCAATTTGGATTCCGTAGAAATGTAGGAACACGTGAGGCAACGCTGACCTTACGACTTATCTTAGAAGAAAGATTAAGAAAAGGCAAACCTACGTTTCTAGCATTTGTAGACTTAGAGAAAGCTTTTGACAATGTTAACTGGAATACTCTCTTTCAAATTCTGAAGGTGGCAGGGGTAAAATACAGGGAGCGAAAGGCTATTTACAGTTTGTACAGAAACCAGATGGCAGTTATAAGAGTCGAGGGGCATGAAAGGGAAGCAGTGGTTGGGAAAGGAGTAAGACAGGGTTGTAGCCTCTCCCCGATGTTATTCAATCTGTATATTGAGCAAGCAGTAAAGGAAACAAAAGAAAAATTCGGAGTAGGTATTAAAATTCATGGAGAAGAAGTAAAAACTTTGAGGTTCGCCGATGACATTGTAATTCTGTCAGAGACAGCAAAGGACTTGGAAGAGCAGTTGAACGGAATGGACAGTGTCTTGAAAGGAGGATATAAGATGAACATCAACAAAAGCAAAACGAGGATAATGGAATGTAGTCAAATTAAGTCAGGTGATGCTGAGGGAATTAGATTAGGAAATGAGACACTTAAAGTAGTAAAGGAGTTTTGCTATTTAGGGAGTAAAATAACCGATGATGGTCGAAGTAGAAATGATATAAAATGTAGACTGGCAATGGCAAGGAAAGCGTTTCTCAAGAAGAGGAATTTGTTAACATCGAGTATAGATTTAAGTGTCAGGAAGTCGTTTCTGAAAGTATTTGTATGGAGTGTAGCCATGTATGGAAGTGAAACATGGACGATAACTAGTTTGGACAAGAAGAGAATAGAAGCTTTCGAAATGTGGTGCTACAGAAGAATGCTGAAGATAAGGTGGGTAGATCACGTAACTAATGAGGAGGTATTGAATAGGATTGGGGAGAAGAGAAGTTTGTGGCACAACTTGACTAGAAGAAGGGATCGGTTGGTAGGACATGTTTTGAGGCATCAAGGGATCACAAATTTAGCATTGGAGGGCAGTGTGGAGGGTAAAAATCGTAGAGGGAGACCAAGAGATGAATACACTAAGCAGATTCAGAAGGATGTAGGTTGCAGTAGATACTGGGAGATGAAGAAGCTTGCACAGGATAGAGTAGCATGGAGAGCTGCATCAAACCAGTCTCAGGACTGAAGACCACAACAACAACAACAATTACACCGAAACAGTGGCAGTTATGGTGGTCTCCTGGGTATTACAAAAAGGTGGGACGTGGATATTAATAGAGTGTGTGATAACCACAGACGGCAATGCATGCTCTTCAACGTGCTCGCACGTTCGTCATAAGGCTGGCATGGAGTGCTTCTGGTAGGGCGTTCCATTCGTTCGCTACCCCATTTGGAAACTGGTAGGTGTTCGTTTGTGCATATTGTAAGGCATTGACCAGTAAATGTACCGTCTTTAGAGATTTGGAGGTCAGTACGCCCATGGAGCATCAAACATCCCCATACCATAAGAACTAGACCATGAAGACTCTCATGCTGCAGAATGTATCTGGGTGCATTACGTGTTCCTACCTCTCGTCGTAAGAGAGTACGACCAAAAACGTCGAACATGGTCGTGTCGTTGGTCCTGGTGTCATCATGTGGGGAGGCATAACGTTGTACGGGCCTTCTGATCTCCAAACCTTTGGCCACGACACAGTCACCCGTAAACGTTACTGTTATGCTGTACTCCTCCATGTACGTCTTTTTAGAATGCACTCAGCTCTGACTTTATTATTTTTTTTATGATAATGCGTTATCGCATCGAGCAGCGAAAGTGAAGCAGCTCTTGCACCGCTTACCCGTTCTGCGGACTTAAATCCCTTGGAGCATATATGGGGTGCGTTGGAGTGACGTACTGCAACACGTCGATATGCGCTAACCACGAGCCAGCAGTTGTCAACCAGACTGGTGGAGGAATGGGATATCCTACCACAAGAGCTCCGTATCAAGTTTAAGGCCAGCGTGGCAGCACGTGGCAGAACATGGACTGCCGTCTGCGGTGGTTACACATCCTATTAAGAACCGTGTCTTGCCTTTTGTAATGTCCAAAGGAGGACAATGGATCGCGGTGATTTCTGAGCAATCATTGTCTTTGAATAAAAGTGTCACTTCTGAATTCGGTTCAGGTACCTTCTGTAGTATTTTTTAGCAGTTCTTTCTATCTGGGGTCCTATTTTTATAGAGCTATATTACTTGGTCGGAACACCCTGTAACCTCCCCCTCACTTACCGACCTTAATGACAGTGAAAAATTAAACCGTGTGTACCTAATGGAAATTTGGGAAAAAGCAATCGTCACCGAAGTTAATCTGTCGGTAAAGAGGGAGGAAAGAGTTACATCTAAATCAAAGGAAAAATGCTAATGAAACTGGTGGAAATTAATTTTGAAAAGGGGTAAAGTTAATAATGAAAGTAAATGTGCGGTCGTTACGTTAACAATAAACTAGCGGTAATTAGATATTTGAGATTTGGGGGAAATTACGGTCGCCAGTCCTAAGGACAATTACTATAGTAACTGAAAAGGAAAGGTTATTACACATATAATTAGCACTAGAAGCGTGGCAACTGAAGGTTGACACGTGTAGTGTGAAAACTGAAAGTTTGTCAGAAGTAATAAATTTCTCTACACTCTGACTTAATCTAGCAAAAGAATTAATAAAACCGGGAAATCTGAAGTTAATTTAGTGACTGAATTTAATAGTGAGCTTTATTTCTGAAGCACATCGAAATTCAGTAAAAAACGGTTAGTCTCGGACTACCTCAACAATCATTTCAAAAGCTACTTGAATCTACGCAATTTAGAAATAAGAGATTTAACTTTGAACTTGAATTAAATGATTCTGAACAATTAACAATAGTAAAATTTAGTACGTACCAAGCTGAGCTGTAGTCACAGGTAAGCTAAAATATGGTAACAAAACTCGCACTCTTAATTTGTGCTTGTGTAATCAAAATATTGTAGCCAGCTATGAATACCTTAAGTGAACTTTGAAATTAAAGCAGTGAAATCGAATGATGCTGGCGTTTGAATTTCAACGACACTCGGGTTCATTCCGGAAAAGGAAGGGACACTGCTTGGTAATGCAATTGGGACAATGAGCAACAAACGTTCATGCTATGTTGCTGTAATTTTGTGATGCAACAATTTTAAAAAAAGCTGAGGTCTGCCATACAGTTCTAAAACTTGACGTGCTTCCAGTCTTCCTTGTTGGTTGATTGAAGGTTTGAAGCCGTCGATCGAGGAGGTGGCGACAGTCGCTCATTGTCGGCCGTCACTGTTGCAGAAGCTGGATGTTGGCGCGCCTTCTTCTCGATACGGTCACCAGACGAAACGGGCTCTAGACGTGCGCCAGCTAATGCTTCCCGTCCGCGACACCATGTCAGAAACTATCATCGCGAGTCGAGCGCAATTTCATGCTGCCAAACCCCGAAAGTGCCGCAACTCGCGGGAGCTTCACACAACACACCTGCTCCACTGCCCTCCTCCAGCCAGACTCTCTCTCTGCCCGCTCTCCACGCGGCATAGTTTACACTACCATAGATCCTACACACTTTGGTTCTTCACACGACCTACCGATGTAATCGTTCGATAGCACAGTTTTCCCTTGGCAAGACCCAGCGTAAAAATACAAACAATATTTACAAAACAAACCAATTATACATCGACATAAATGCGTAAAAATATACAAATAGTAAAACAATTACAATATACAAAGACACAGAAATGTTATATCTTCAGGTAACAAAATAAGGAAGAAAATTTGCAGTGCAAAAGATGGAAATAAGGGGATATGCATTTCCGGCGTTACACGTGCCCCACATTGTCTGAGAATGTTCGTGTAATCTAAACAGACTCAGAAAATGTCCCAAAAAAATAAACAGCAGAAATGCATATGCTCAAAACATCAACAAAATGTAGCATTCGTCTAATTAACCATAAATCAATTTTTAGACCATAATAATTTAGTGGAGACACTCCTAATCTTATTCCACTCTGTCATCTTGCACAAAATAAAACAGGTTGACAACATATTAAAATTTATAGAAAACATAGAAAATGGTTTAGCTGTTCCAAAATCATTAAAATTTGTAACCGTATCAAGAAATGGAATTCTATTTACAAAATTAACCAGAGTACATGGTCATAAAAAACAGGTATTTTAAAATACGCAAATTAATAATTAATTAGATAGAATACACATTTTATATAACCTTCTCATAATTAATATTCTCGTCATGAGAGTCCACTTAACGCTAAACAAGAAAATAATATACAGCAGATCGACAAAGAACATAAATATTGACAACAGAATTCTTTCACATAGACTGTCCGGGAAGAAAAACAACTGCGCCTTCCGTTCCCGCAAGTACAAAGAATGCCGACAGCGGCACAAGAGCCGACAGCGACACAAGAGCCGACAGTGACTCCGCCTCGCCAGTATTGTTGCGCCCGCCTGTGCGGCACGCTTGATCTCACTCGTCTGTGTAACGGCATTTCCAGAACGTCCGTTTCACTGAAATCTTTCGGAAAGACTCACTCCCGAGTAATCTCAAAGAGTCCATTAACACTATCACAGTGGATAACTCAACACCGTCCATCATCATACGCATGTACTAGCCAGAAACTTAAAACAGTGTCTAAGTACACTGGCAATGACTAGTGAAACACACATTCATGAAATCTTACAGCTAGTTACAAAATCATATTTACATTGCTTCATCTAATGTGACTCAGCTGAAAACTTAAACTAGCAGCTTGGATTTTTCAATTGACAAATAATCACTCTCTCTTAAATAATTTAGTAACATTAATTACTTATTAATTACAACTTCTTTATTGTCCTCTTGGTCAGGAAAAAGCATGGCAATCTAGCAAATCATTTATATCTTACACTCTATATTTACGTACTGTACAAATTACCCATTCTGTCGTATTAATCAACCCTAGGTTGGTACAATTTCAAGTTTACAATGTTCCATATACCTAATAGTTTCCCAGAGCTTGGATACTCTAAGCAATAAGCATTTGTGTGAGGTATACAAACGACTGTATATGGTCCATTATAAACAAATTTAGAGATTTCATTTTCTACCTCGCTCGATTTCTCATGAGCTTTTACAAGTACTAAGTCTCCGATTGCAAACTTAGCAAAACGCGCTTTAGCGTCATGACGACGTATGCAAGCATCGGCTTTTAGCTTCATTACTTCTCGCAAACGATCTTTTTTCACACCAATACTAATGTCAATCCGTGGAGGGAATTTGATTACCTCTTCCAATTCACTTTCTACACTTTTGTCAATGCCGAGATTCCTCACATTACAGTAGTTCAAATTCATACCTACATCAATACCATCCGGTCAGTTAACAATGTGTATAGGCTGGTATTGCCTATGCACACCGTCTCCTGCCTCGTCAAAGGTAACTACTATTGTTTTATCTTGTGACGTACATGTCAAAGTTTTGCTTTCGCAATTAATCACTGCACGGTACTTTAATAGCCAGTCTACCCCGATAATTACTTCCGTAGTTAAGTCTGGCACGACGACAAACTCTTGTTCAAATCGTGCCCCACGTATCTCGAAGTTGACAAAAATCTGTTTTGTGACCGGCTTACTGGCCTTCCCAGTAGCACCGATGATTTTCACTCCTGTTACTGGCATAACTACGATGCCGGGTCTGTCTTTCAGTAACTCAAATATTTTCCCAGATACAGCACTCAATTCTGCACCAGTGTCAATCAATACGTTTAGTTGTAGGTCGTGCATATTAACAGACACTACTATCTCTCTACACTTGTCCTCGACTGTTTCTTTATTTTCCCACAATAAATCCTCGTCTATATCCAGCTCATTCGAGAAAAACTCATCCGGCTTTGATCCTAAATCCGGCTTATCTGGCGGCTTTTTCAGCCTCTGTTCACATACAGTTTTAATTTCAACACGTTTGTCCTGAGGCTTAGTCTGTAGCTTCGCCTCCAATACCAAAACCTTTTCCTGTAACCCGTCAACTAGTGAGTGATGCTTTGGTATCAATTCATTAATTGTCACCTTCGTTGACTCCTCTTTGGTCAGATTAATCTCATGTGCCAATCTACCTGGAGTAATGTGCCCAGTAGTATCTGCAATTACTTCCTCTACATCTACGCAACCCACACTGCTATCGCCGGCCAGTGTGGCCACGCGGTTAAAGGCGCTGCAGTTTGGATCCGCGCGACCGCTACGGCCGCAGGTTCGAATCCTGCCTCGGGCATGGATGTGTGTGATGTCCTTAGGTTAGTTAGGTTTAAGTAGTTCTAAGTTCTAGGGGACTCATGACCTCAGATGTTAAGTCCCATAGTGCTCAGAGCCATTTTGAGCCACACTGCTATCGTCTGACCGTATAATGTCAGCTCTAACCTCATACACGCTGTAATCTACATGCTTTTCTACCAATCGTTCCGGCTATCACTAAAATTCTCGTAATCTTTCTCCTCAATACTTACGCAATGTTTAAACTGGAATTTCACGTCGGATGGGTCGGCCACTTGTAACACTATAACTTACGGTAAAGTCTGCCGGTCAGGGCCAGAACTTTCCGTTACTACTTCAACATCCAACTCTTGCGGTATGAAACACGACGAATCCTGCTCGTGCTCCCCATTAACATCAACTATTTCTGGTAAAGTCTGCCGTTTAGGGCCAGAACTTTCTATCACTTCACAAACACTATCTTCCTGCGGGACGAGACCCAGCAAATCCTGCCCGCGCTCCCCACAAACACTTCTCCCGTACAGACCCCTATAAACTCTTAGTTCGTCGTATAAGCGACCGAACTGCCTTAACCAGACCTCATCCCTCTCTGCATCCCCTCGCTCAATGACGGACGTGTTATCCGACATCTGATCTTCTCTCAACAATTGCGAATCATTGCCGGACGCGGTGGCCGTGCGGTTCTAGGCGCTTCAGTCCGGAACCGCGTGACTGCTACGGTCGCAGGTTCGAATCCTGCCTCGGGCATGGATGTGTGTGATGTGCTTGGGTTAGTTAGGTTTAAGTAGTTCTAAGTTTTAGGGGACTGATGACCTAAGATGTTAAGTCCCATAGTGCTCAGAGCCATTTGAACCATTTTTTTGCGAATCATTCTTAAACTCAATCTCCATTTCCGCTGTGGGTGTTACAGCTGCCACTTTATAATCGTTTTCCGGAACACTACTTAAATTGTTCTCACTGACAGTGAATGTATTTTCTACTGCCGTGTCTACAGCTGATCTACTACTTGTGGGCGCACTCCTTTCTCTTAACAATGGCACACTCTCCCACCGTTGAATATTCCATACGGAATTTTCGTAATGACGACACCTGGGTTTTCTCCTGTTACTGGGCCTCCAAAATTTTTCCACGCCCGGTGGGCCCCTCACCGGCGCGGCTAATGGTTTCCCTGTCTCGTCCCAGCAGATATGCTCCCCGGATGCTGCTGAGGCGGCTTATCGCACCTTCTGGCGTTATTAATAAACTGTGAAGCCCGTATCACATTAGTATGATACTGGTTTCCGTCATTCGAGTTATTATTTGCATTTTACCGATTGTTATTACGGTCCGAACCATAATTGTTATTGCTGCCATGTTTGCGGTATGCATTATTCCCATGGTTATCGTTTTTGTGGTTGCTGTGGTACCCGTTGTTGTTACCAAGGCTTCGACCACTATTGCGATTATTGCGCCAATTGTCCTCGTCCTCAACTCTTTCCAGGAAATCATTGATTGTCCTGTAATTGCTTCCTATGTAGCGTTTTGTATCATCTGGAAGTGTAGTGTTGGCAGAAGAGCCAACACTGTGTTACTAGAGGAGGCCGAAATGCACGCGTGCAAGCTCACGCAGACTGGCGTGAGGTCTGGAACAGTTAACGGAAATTACAGTAGCAAATAAAGTACGTAGTTGAAGTAATACTTAACTTTATTCCATAATTGGTGTACATCCGTCAGATGGTTCATGCTTCATCAGATACATAGCAAAGGATAAATGGCGCCTTGCTAGGTCGTAGCAAATGACGTAGCTGAAGGCTATGCTAACTATCGTCTCGGCAAATGAGGGCGTATTTGCCAGTGTAGCTTCGCTAGCAAAGTCGTCCGTACAACTGGGGCGAGTGCTAGTACGTCTCACTAGACCTGCCGTGTGGCGGCGCTCGGTCTGCCATTACTGACAGTGGCGACACGCGGGTCCGTCGTACACTAGCGGACCGCGGCCGACTTAAAAGCTACCACCTAGCAAGTGCGGTGTCTGGCGGTGACACCACAGGAAGCTTCTTGTAGAGTTCCCAGACTATTTCGGATTCCGTGCTGCGATCACGGAAATATTCCAACTTGCGGATCCAGCCCTCACAAAACTCCTTCATCGAGCCGCGCGAATTCACATCGAAAGGCCTCGATACGACAAATTTGCGCCAGACACTTTGCTGTTTTTGCTCTGACCAGTATTCAGCCAGAAACAAATTTTTAAACTCGTCAAAAGTCAGGTTGGTAATGTTGAGGTTTAAGCCCCAACGCTTGGCACCACCAGCCAACACATCAATAACCGCATTAATTTTTCTCTCATTAGTCCATGATCTGGGTAAAACTCTTTCACAATTTTTAATGAAATCCGTCGGGTGTATACTGCCTTTTTTCAAGGGGTCGAACCGCTCCTCTTTCGTCAACAATTCCGAACTATGTGCACAGATTGGCACATAGCTCTGTTTTTCGTCAAGTTTCTTTTCTAATTCCGACACTCTCGTAATTACTTGGCAAGTGGTTGTCGCAAGCGTTTCTACTTCCCTTTTTTTTTCTTCGTCACTTTGGTATCTACTTCGGATACTAAAGCCTTTAAAGTTTCCACCTTCTTTTGATCCTCTTTTTTCACTAATTGAATTTGTTCCGTCACCTTATTCTCGATGATCGGAGTAACTGCTTCTCCTACACCTTTCTCGATTCTGCTAATTTCGGAATAAAAACGAGTATTTATGCTCGCAATTTCCGCCTGAACGCCTATCATTTCCTGTTTAAGATTACCGATTTCGGTATTAATCAGAACAATACCTTCTTTGATTTTATCAACTTTTGTGTTAACAACTCCAACATTGTTGTTAACAACATTAATAGCTTTGTTCTGATCGTCTAGCTTCCATTCAATTTTTTCAGACTGACTCGTGAATTCGTTAATCAAAACATTCAATAAATCAGTTAAATGCCTGTTAACTACCGGCTTTACTTCCGTAGCGGCTTCCTCTTTAATTGTCCCCCGTATTCGTCATCAAGGGATTCACATTTGGTTTTCACTTCCGATTCCGAAACATTTTCTAAAGTTTGGAATTCCATTTCTGCTCTTTGTTGCGTTTCGGCGGTCGCGTCTTTCACGCTTGCCGCCTGCCCCTGAACAATGAGCGTTTCCCACTGTTCGACCGATTGTTCCGTATCCAAGTCTACCAAATTTTGGTAATTGTTGCCTTCACTCATTTTAATAATTTTCAATATAAATGCCAAATCTCAAATCTAATTAAGATTCCTCACACTAATATTCTCGCTGACGTATCGACCATTTCGTAACCAGTACTTTGTTACAAGATTTGCACAATGCAGAATTCGTGTCCAGAACCACCTCAAATCCGAAGATTGTCCTGTCACCAGGTCGCCACGTGTAACCTCCCCCTTACTTATCGACCTTAATGACAGTAAAAAATTAAACCGTGTGTACCTAATGGAAGTTTGGTAAAAAGCAATAGTCACTGAAGTTAATCTGTCGGTAAGGAGGGAGGAAAGGGTTTCTTCTAAAACAAAGGAAAAATGCTAATGAAACTGGTGGAAATTAATTTTGAAGAGGGGTAAAGGTAATAAAGAAAGTAAATGTGCGGCCGTTATGTTAACAATTAACTAGCGGTAATTAGATATTTGAGATTTGGGGGAAATTACGGTCGCCAGTCCTAAGGACAATTACTGTAGTAACTGAAAAGGAAAGGTTATTACACATATAATTAGAACTAGAAACGTGGCAACTGAAGGTTGACACGTGTAGTGTGAAAACTGAAAGTTTGTCAGAAGTAATAAATTTCGCTACACTCTGACTTAATTTAGCAAAAGAATTAATAAAACCGGAAAATCGAAAGTTAATTTAGTGACTGAAGTTAACAGTGAGCTTTCTTTCAGAAGCACATCGAAATTCAGGAAAATACGGTTAGTCTTGGACTACCTCAACAATCATTTCAAAAGCTACTTGAATCTACGCAATTTAGAAATAAGAGATGTAACTTTGAACTTGAATTAAATGATTCTGAATAATTAACAATAGTAAAATATAGTACGTACCAAGCTGAGCTGCAGTCACAGGTAAGCTAAAATACGGTAGCAAAACTCGCACTCTTAATTTGTGCTTGTGTAATCTAAATATTGTAGCCAGCTATAAATACCTGAACTGAACTTTGGAATTAAAAAATGGTTCAAATGGCTCTGAGCACTATGGGACTTAACTTCTGTGGTCACAGTCCCCTAGAACTTAGAACTCCTTAAACCTAACTAACCTAAGGACACCACAAACATCCATTCCCGAGGCAGGATTCGAACCTGCGACCGTAGCAGTCCCGCGGTTCCGAACTGCGCGCCTAGAACCAACTTTGGAATTAAAGCAGTGAAATCGAATGATGCTGGCGTTTGAATTTCAACGACACTCGGGTTCATTCCGGAAAAAGAAGGGACACTGCTTGGTAATGCAATTGGGACAATGAGCAACAAATGTTCATGCTAAGTTGCTGTAATTTTGTGATGCAACAATTTTAAAAGTTTGAAAAGCTGAGGTCTGCCATACATTTCTAAAACTTGACGTGCTTCCAGTCTTCCTTGTTGGTTGATTGAAGGTTTGAAGCCGTCGATCGAGGAGGTGGCGACAGCACTCATTGTCGGCCGTCGCTGTTGCAGAAGCTGGATGTTGGCGCGCCTTCTTCTTGACACGGTCACCAGACGAAACGGGCTCTAGATGTGCGCCAGCTAATGCTTCCCGTCCGCGACACCATGTCAGAAACTACACTCCTGGAAATGGAAAAAAGAACACATTGACACCGGTGTGTCAGACCCACCATACTTGCTCCAGACACTGCGAGAGGGCTGTACAAGCAATGATCACACGCACGGCACAGCGGACACACCAGGAACCGCGGTGTTGGCCGTCGAATGGCGCTAGCTGCGCAGCATTTGTGCACCGCCGCCGTCAGTGTCAGCCAGTTTGCCGTGGCATACGGAGCTCCATCGAAGTCTTTAACACTGGTAGCATGCCGCGACAGCGTGGACGTGAACCGTATGTGCAGTTGACGGACATTGAGCGAGGGCGTATAGTGGGCATGCGGGAGGCCGGGTGGACGTACCGCCGAATTGCTCAACACGTGGGGCGTGAGGTCTCCACAGTACATCGATGTTGTCGCCAGTGGTCGGTGGAAGGTGCACGTGCCCGTCGACCTGGGACCGGACCGCAGCGACGCACGGATGCACGCCAAGACCGTAGGATCCTACGCAGTGCCGTAGGGGACCGCACCGCCACTTTCCAGCAAATTAGGGACACTGTTGCTCCTGGGGCATCGGCGAGGACCATTCGCAACCGTCTCCATGAAGCTGGGCTACGGTCCCGCACACCGTTAGGCCGTCTTTCGCTCACGCCCCAACATCGTGCAGCCCGCCTCCAGTGGTGTCGCGACAGGCGTGAATGGAGGGACGAATGGAGACGTGTCGTCTTCAGCGATGAGAGTCGCTTCTGCCTTGGTGCCAATGATGGTCGTATGCGTGTTTGGCGCCGTGCAGGTGAGCGCCACAATCAGGACTGCATACGACCGAGGCACACAGGGCCAACACCCGGCATCATGGTGTGGGGAGCGATCTCCTACACTGGCCGTGCACCACTGGTGATCGTCGAGGGGACACTGAATAGTGCACGGTACATCCAAACCGTCATCGAACCCATCGTTCTACCATTCCTAGACCGGCAAGGGAACTTGCTGTTCCAACAGGACAATGCACGTCCGCATGTATCCCGTGCCACCCAAAGTGCTCTAGAAGGTGTAAGTCAACTACCCTGGCCAGCAATATCTCCGGATCTGTCCCCCATTGAGCATGTTTGGGACTGGATGAAGCGTCGTCTCACGCGGTCTGCACGTCCAGCACGAACGCTGGTCCAACTGAGGCGCCAGGTGGAAATGGCATGGCAAGCCGTTCCACAGGACTACATCCAGCATCTCTACGATCGTCTCCATGGGAGAATAGCAGCCTGCATTGCTGCGAAAGGTGGATATACACTGTACTAGTGCCGACATTGTGCGTGCTCTGTTGCCTGTGTCTATGTGCCTGTGGTTCTGTCAGTGTGATCATGTGATGTATCTGACCCCAGGAATGTGTCAATAAAGTTTCCCCTTCCTGGGACAATGAATTCACGGTGTTCTTATTTCAATTTCCAGGAGTGTATCATCGCAAGTCGAGCGCAATTACATGCTGCCAAACCCCGAAAGTGCGGCAACTCGCGGGAGCTTCACACAACACACCTGCTCCACTGCCCTCCTCCAGCCAGACTCTCTCTCTGCCCGCTCTCCACGCGGCAGAGTTAACACTACCAAAGATCCTACACACTTTGGTTCTTCACACGACCTATCGATGTAATCGTTCGATAGCACTGTTTTCCCTTGGCAAGACCCAGCGTAAAAATAAAAATAATATTTACAAAACAAAAAAATTATACATCGACATAAATGCATAAATATATATAAATAGTAAAACAATTACAATATACAAAGACACAGAAATGTTATATCTTCAGGTAACAAAATAAGGAAAAAAATTTGCAGTGCATAAGATGGAAATAGGAGGATATGCATTTCTGGCGTTACAACCCGACGCGAAAGTTAATTTCGTCATTACTTTTTGACACCAATGAATTTCTACCACAGTCGATTAAATAAACTGACCTGTAGAAGCACTAAACTTGTTTCGACTCCCTGTTCGTCACGTGAATCTAAAGTCTCGATTCGTTCTAACTTGACATGGACAACTTACATTCCTTGTTTTTCCTTCAGTTGCCCATACCGCTTTAAGCACTTCATTACTGAAATGCCCCTTCAATAACAATGTGATGATGTTTATGTCACCATTTATTTCAGAAGAGGCGTTCAAAAAGTTTCCTTTCGAACGCTGTACATTGCAGAATCGATATTTCAGTCAGGTAAAATAACTGTGAGTTCTGAGGTCATCGACACATGAGATTGAAGATACTCGTTTGATGAAACAATATGTCCTGCTGCGTGAAGAAGTCATTAACTGCCTGCTGCATATTCTAGTTCGACAGGAATTATCTCCCTTCAAGGCCCTTTTTAGGGATCGATGGTGTGATGATCGCATGGTGAGAGATCGGGACTATAGGGCGGCTGCTCGAGTATCTCACATTTGCGTTGGCGTAAGTTCTGCGTTCTGACGTTTGCGATGTAGGAATGTGTAATATCATGAAGCAGTAGCTCCCCTTATAGAAGTCGCTTTTCGTCAGACACTCTGGATTATACACGTTCTTCATTCTGCGATGGATATATACCGATATGTGTCCTTCGGCAGCCAAGGAAATAACAGCAACACGTTTGTCCTGTTTGGACGCATTTGATAATAAAGTCTCTGTAGTTCACGTTTCCCCATTTACGCTGCAGTAGTTCCCTTAACCCCAAGCTCTGGGCACCTCTTACGATATAAGCCTGCATGCATTGTCACAGTCTAAAGAATCGTTGAGATTAGAAGTGTTTCTTTCGAGTCTACGTAAACAGTTTATGATTACTGGCGCTATCAGAAATGAAAAATCTTCTGAACACAGAGTTTTTTTTTTCACTAAATTTCATTTCCTTTCCCTTGAATTCTTTTTCCGAACACTGGTGACTACTTTTCTTTGAAACATATTACTTTTACAAATGCTCACCAAGAATAATCCATCATTCTGGTCTTTTTGCGTATGAGATACAATCTTTCTAACTTCCATCGCAGAGATTACGTTGAAGATAAGAGGCACAGCCAAACATTTTGTATGGAGCTAAGAAAATTGAATATTTCTTCTGCAGCTCTACAGACAAGTGTTGTGGTGATTAATAAGGCTGAAATTTCGTAGTGAACGCAGATAAAATATTAAACATCGCACTTGTTTCGACAAGAAAGCATAAACAGGATATAAATAAAACAGTTTCGTTGTAGTTAATTTATCTTCGTAGCGGTCATATCGAGAGATCTTACATCGATCGGTTAGCGCCATCAGATGTAGTATGTACGTTGATTGAAGAGTGATTAGCGCTTCTGCGGGTTAAGTTCTATTCCCCGAAAGAACGCCTTACCTGCCGACAGCGTGACTTGAAATAATCAGTTTCCCGTCTAGCACTGCAGTGCAACGCGTTGTGATTTACGTAGATGCTCTCGATGAACGTGTCTTGAGCTATAATAGTTATTAATTTCAGTATTCCATATATTAAGAACACATGAAATGGAAAATAAATACTCCCACACATATCTGAGCACTGGGTCGCCATTCATTTAAGAGGCACATTGCAAAAAGGACGGTATAACAAAAGTGTAAGGGCAATTGCCTTTAGCTGCTCCTTGTGAGTATACGAACAGACTATAACGCCTCCTGGGGCGCAACTGAAAAATAATGTCCGTGTGGGTGGGTAAATAAAAGGGGGGAGGGGGGCGGATATACAGAGAATGAGAGAGCATGTAGCGCGTACATAAAGGAAGGTAGAAGAAACTTGTTTACGATGCTAATCGCCATATCTCATTAACACCACAGTAATTTAATGTGAGAAGAAGGTTTATGCATTCAATTAACCAACACGTAAATAATCGTAAGCGCGTTCTTGGGATATAGCGGACCATCTAATGAGCTTATAACGGTAATACAACTTTCAGAGTGTAGGACGATTCGAAGGGTGAGCACATTTCCCACTTCACAATGTGTGTTGCCGTCAGCTGTTCACATGCTTATTTTTCACGTCTAACACTTTGCGGAATTCCGCCAATATGCTTACTGCGCACAAGTAGTTATTACTAAGGCGATAATATTACACAATTTACCAAGTGGATTAACTTTCTAATAGCAGCTGAAAACAGGATAAGGTTCTTTATTATCAAGGGAGCGTTTCAAGACGAAAAAATCAAAAAAGCTTAGCTACGCAGAGGTAAATGGTAGACCCACTTTTAAGGGAAGAATCCGAAGATGACATATGAAACTGAAAACTTGACAACTGCTGGACACTTATCATCAATCTGTGATCCTTAACAAGTTCAATTATCGGATTGTTGGAGTCACAGCAGATCTGCAAGCTATATCACGAATCCGTTTAATTGCAGAGAGATTAGCGTAACGACCAGTATTCTCCGTGGGAGATGATACAGGAAAACAGTTCTACGCCACGTAAAATCATGCTCTTAAAATTGTGTAAGCGTACGTTTCATGACGTGTCAAGAGATACTTTACAAGAGTTCCAAATTTATATTGGTGTTCCGAAAGTTCTAATCTCCTCCATTCTCGAATGAAACAGTAGACAGGGGGTATGGGGCAGGGAGAGTTGAGTACACTTTTAAGTGACTATCTTGGAAAAACAGAGAACTTTTGGATGACACGTAGTTGCGTTAACGGTGACATTGATAACAAGTCTAGTAAAACTGTAGATTTTCTAGCTGAAATTATTCCTATGTGAATTTAAACGACTGACAATGTTCGCAAGGATTGTAGCGCTACTTCCGCATTTGAGTTGAACGACGTTTGTTTTATTTTTTGTAGATGACTTAGATATCAACTGATCCCAATCATGAAGGTATCGTGCTCTGAAATACGCTTTCTGCTAAACTTGTTTACTCTAAGTGTTACGAAGTCCAACTGTTCCTTCCGACAGTACGACATCACATTAGGAAAAAAAAACAGCCTACACATTCATAAATTTATTGTTTCGACAATGGGCTTCTATTCGTTTGCATCTTTGAGTGAAAAAAAATTTCTTTCAACAATGTGTCCCAAAAAATTAAAAGCCGACGCATCATGTAGAATTTTACAAGCTGTGATAATATATAAAAGACAAGCCATGTTCTACATCTTACTCATTTGTTACAGACATTATACGTCTGTGAACTATTTTGATGATCAGAGTTCAATAAATACTTTAATTTCTTTATGAGATTCACTCCTTGTACAGTGGACTAAACTTCCTGGTGACAGGACATTTATCAATTGCAACAACAAGAAAAAAATTGTATATTTAAAGTATTTTTACTGCATGGATTCTTTTTAGAACTACAAAAAGTTCTATAAATGAATCTATCTCATCGACATCTGCTATTCTGCCAGCCAAAAACTAGTATAGTTCCATTAAAAATGCGTTGATACTTATATCAAACTTATTAATGAAGTTGCGAAAACGTGTTGTTCTTTGTTGTTTTGGAATCGGCAATGCTTCTGTTTCGTGAAATCCTGGTTAATGACCCTGCATATAAAAACACACTACAAATGGCTTTAACGTGTCAGAAGTCATACCACCCCGTATAACGACTCAGCTTTTCATTTGAAATAGTTTCTGAACCGTTTAAGATACCATAATTATGTTTTCATCCCACCTAAATGTGAAAAAATGTGTGCCTTACTTGACAAAATGGTTCAAATGGCTCTGCGCACTATGGGACTTAACTTCTGAGGTCATCAGTTCCCTAGAACTTAGAACTACTTAAACCTAACTAACCTAAGGACATCACATACATCCATGCCCGAGGCAGGATTTGAACCTGCGACCGTAGCAGTCGCGCGGCTCCAAACTGTAGCGCCTAGAACCGCTCGGCCACTCTGGCCGGCTTTACTTGACACACAGCCTTTTCTCAGAGCTATATTAGTTACAAAGATATAGGTACCAACTTCACATTTCCCAATATCTACTGCTGCTATCGTATTTCGCAAAGCGACAATTGCGACAGCATTTCACTTTTCAGAATCTGAGTAGTAGTTTCGGAGAAATTACAATATTTTATATTCAGGATTTATCTGTTTTTAACGTGAAACCCACTGCTGTCTTATGTGAAATTCGTGTTGTTATACATAACTGCTGCGTCAGGCTTATGGGGCACTCCAGTTTGTGGCTATGAGAGCCTACTTATATAAGTAAAAATAGTAGGGAAGTATCATTTAAAACTAATATTAAACAAACTTGGCTACATGTCGTTGCACCGACACACCAAGTGGAAGCAGACGATGTGGCATCTAAGGATAATTCAGCAGCTAACCATGGTGACAGGTCTGATCTTGTTTGTGCTAAAGCCTTTAAAAACGTTTGGCTGTCAAAAATGAATAAATCTGTAAAACAGGGAATCCATACATATTAAAAAAGTATACGTATATATGTGTGTACATTCCAAACCTCACACTATTGGACACGATGTAATAAGTAATGAAATGCATGGAAAATTGTCACATCATGCACGAAGTTCAAATTTATTACATTTGTGCTACTAACTATATTCACAATAAATTTCGGATACAGTATTCATACATGCTACTAAATGAATGTACAGAATTATATCATGGCACCACATATAGATCAGGAGATTTGACGTAAACACTGAGAAACGTGAAAAACTGCCACATCATGCTTGACGTTTAAATTTATTACTTATTTGCTGCTAACTCTATTCGCGACGTATTTCGCAGATTGTTTCCAGACATGCCACTCAATGCAAGTAAAAAAAAAAAAAAGTAACATTATATATATCGATAGTATCTGTTCCCGAAAGACCAGTTACCGTGGATGAGCATGCAGCTTTTCTAGAAATGAAATGATAATGAAATGGGCACCCTAGCTGCAAACAGGCGTTTATGTACTTCATTGGGAACATGTTGAAAATGTGTGCCCCGACCTGGACTCGAACCCGGGATCTCCTGCTTACATGGCAGACGCTCTATCCATCTGAGCCACCGCGGGCACAGAGGAAAGTGAGTCTGCAGGGACTTATCCCTTGCACGCTCCCCGTGAGATCCACATTCCGAACATGTCCACACCACTACATTCGTAGTGCGCCTAAATGTAACATTGTACGACGCATAGTGCAAGAGATATGACACCCTAAACATTGAGATGCGTGAAAAAATGCTGCAACACGCGTGAATTTTTTACATGTATTCTTTACTACTAAGACACTCTCACATTAGAGTCAGATTAAGGAAATCCCTGACATCTGGCAGCGTTTTCGACAGCTTTCAACAGCGAAGAGTAAACGGCTGTAGGCGAAAACAATAGCCGTCTAAAGACACATAAAGAAGCGTTTCCATAGAGAGGTTTACAATATCGCGTTATAGGTACGCGAAGCAGCTACGCCCAGCGTACAGAAACCGTTTCATAGTTTCAAACGTGTTTTCACGAATGCACGGATATGAAATCTATTCGATATTACACAACAAACACAGTTCATTTTTTGCTTTCGTTTCTAATAGAAAGTTGAGAAAATGGATACCCTTGCGATGCCAGGTCTGTCAGCTAGTTCAGATATCGATGTGTAAAGAATGTCATGAGTTTAAGGTCTATATATAAGGGCGATGTACTTGAGGACAATATTATGGAAATGGAAGAGGATGTAGATGAAGATGAAATGGGAGATACAATACTGCGTAAAGAGTTTGACAGAGCACTGAAAGACCTGAGTCGAAACAAGGCCCCCGGAGTATACAACATTCCATTGGAACTACTGACGGCCTTGGGAGAGCCAGTCCTGACAAAAACTCTACCATTTGGTGAGCAAGATGTATGAAACAGGCGAAATACCCTCAGACTTCAAGAAGAATATAATAATTCCAATCCCAAAGAAAGCAGGTGTTGACAGAAAATGGTTCAAATGGCTCTGAGTACTATGGGACTTAACATCTGAGGTCATCAGTCCCCTAGAACTTAGGAATACTTAAACCGAACTAATCTAAGGACATCACACACATCCATGCCCGAGGCAGGATTCGAACCTGCGACCGTAGCGGTCGCGCGGTTCCAGACTGTAGCGCCTTTAACCGCTTGGCCACCACGGCCGGGCGGTGTTGACAAATGTGAAAATTACCGAACAATCAGTTTAATAAGCTGCAAAATACTAACACAAATTCTTTACAGACGAATGGAAAAACTAGTAGAAGCCTACCTCGGGGAAGATCAGTTTGGATTCCGTAGAAATAGTGGAACACTGAGGCAATACTGACCTCACGACTCCCTGCATCTCGTGGCCGTGCGGTAGCGTTCTCGCTTCCCACGCCCGGGTTCCCGGGTTCGATTCCCGGCGGGTTAGGGATTTTCTCTGCCTCGTAATGGCTGGGTGTTGTCTGCTGTCCTTGGGTTAGTTAGGTTTAAGTAGTTCTAAGTTCAAGGGGACTGATGACCATAGATGTTAAGTGCTCAGAGCCATTTGAACCATTTGACCTTAGGACTTATTTTAGAAGAAAGATTAAGGAAAGGCAAACCTACATTTCTAGCATTTTTAGACTTAGAGAAAGCTTTTGACAATGTTGGCTGGAATACTCTCTTTCAAATTCTAAAGGTGGCAGGGGTAAAATACAGGGAGCGAAAGGCTATTTACAATTTGTACAGAAACCAGATGGTAGTTATAAGACTCGAGGGACATGAAAGGGAAGCAGCGGTTGGGAAGGGAGTAAGACAGGGCTGTAGCCTCTCCCCGATGTTATTCAATTTGTATATTGAGCAAGCAGTAAAGGAAACAAAAGAAAAATTCGGAGTAGTTATTAAAATCCATGGAGAAGAAATAAAAACTATGAGGTTCGCCGATGACATTGTAATTCTGTCAGAGACAGCAAAGGATTTGGAATGGACAGTGTCTTCAAAGGAGGATATAAGATGAACATCAACAAAAGCAAAACGAGGATAATGGAATGTAGTCGAATTAAGTCAGGTGATGCTGAGGGAATTACATTAGGAAATGAGACACTTATAGTAGTAAAGGAGTTTTGCTATTTGGGGAGCAAAATAACTGATGACGGTCGAAGTAGAGAGGATATAAAATGTAGACTGGCAATGGCAAGGTAAGCGTTTGTGAAGGAGAGAAATTTGTTAACATCGAATATAGATTTAAGTGTCAGGAAGTCATTTCTGAAAGTACTTGTATGGAGCGTAGCCATGTATGGAAGGGAAACATGGACGACAAATAGTTTGGACAAGAAGAGAATAGAAGCTTTCGAAATGTGGTGCTACAGAAGAATGCTGAAGATTAGATGGGTAGATCACATAACTAATGAGGAAGTATTGAATAGGATTGGGGAGAAGAGAAGTTTGTGGCACAACTTGACCAGAAGAAGGGATCGGTTGGTAGGACATGTTCTGAGGCATCAAGGGATCACCAATTTAGTATTGGAGGGCAGCGTGGAGGGTAAAAATCGTAGGGGGAAACCAAGAGATGAATACACTAAGCAGATTCAGAAGGATGTAGGTTGCAGTAGGTACTGGGAGATGAAGAAGCTTGCACAGGATAGAGCATGGAGAGCTGCATCAAACCAGTCTCAGGACTGAAGACAACAACATATACTTACATCATAAAACTACTTCGATAACAACAACAACAACAAAAACAGCAACAGAAAAATAAAGGAATATGGTCATAAATACTATTTTAAAATTCCATTGATGTCATCAAGTGTTCCAGTCACCCACTGTCTATCGCAGTCGCTGGTGCAAGTACGTCTAGAGAGACTGAAGAGGTTTCTTCCTTATGATAGTACACGCTGCAATAGTACGATGTGGTAACCTCTCACGGGTCCTCGGAACATGTGCATAGACTTCAGTTTTGATATCATCCCTGAGATAAGACCAGTGGCGTTAAATCTTTGCCACGACTTATAGCTGTTTTATTTGTGCTCATATGTATTAACTATAGTCATTTCCAGTACGATAATACAGTGTATGAATCTTCCCCTCACACAAATTACATCAGTATACTCGTACACTCGGTAGCATTTCGAACTAAAACAAAAGTTATTACATCAGTCTGAGGTAGAAGTTATTCGATACAAAAGATTTAATTGAGAAAACTATTTCGGACACTACCATGAAGTTATAAGCATCCCCTGCGGGTAGCAGCACTTCCTGGACGGTACGTTAAATGCAAAATATGAACTGTTTGGACTACTTATTGAGTCATTAACATAAAAAAACAGATGAGAAACAAAAAGCACGTCTATTACTAGAAATGGACGAAGTGTAGTTACGATATGACGTGTATGTCATGACATTATGAAAATGACCAAAACAGTGCTACCCTTGATGTCCTCTGTGATACAAGAAAACTACTGTATTATATGATCTGTTGTTGTGCTACTGAATCGTGATAATAACATGTCAGTTCAGAGTTTTACTCTTCTCTTTCTACGATTGTCGCGCACATTTTTGTAAAGAGGGTAGGCAGTAAGCGACACCTAGCGGTGAAGGTTCCTCCGTGTCATAGCTAGCACAGTGGGCCGACGTTGATCCCCACCGTATGGTTAGGCACAGCGTTTGTCCTTTGGATGTGCCATGTTTCTGACGTTGCAAGACTTGGCAGGAATTTTATACATGAGGGCACTTCGAAAAGCTTCAAGTAATATCGCAACACTTATATCTCCTACGTGAATATTAAATCATGCATAAAACTACAGAGTTTTTGTGTTCAACAGATCCACCGGATTTTACATGGGAATGTCTGCGATGTGATTGCATATTCAACTTCGGGATGCTTTTTACAGTTGCGTTTAGGACTAAAGTTTACATTTAACTTTCACAAATGTAAGTGTGACCTGTACCGGACGTCAGACATCCAGATATGCACGTCGGCTCGTCTCAAAGTTCTGCGAGTTGATGGCGGTAGGGGAGGCACGGCCACAGAGGCCAATTAAAAAGTCACATACTGTACATCAGATCTCGAAGGCCAATAGCGCAATTCAAGAACCTTACGCCCCTCGCGACCTTTCCATCTCGGCAGCACTTTGTTATGAAATGTTGTTAAATGCAGGAGCCGCTGAGTTGTGCTCCATCTAGCTGAATAATGATATGTTCGGCACGTTCTCGTAATTAGGGAGTTGGCTGGGTAATCCTGGGACCATATTTTCCGAAAAGGTGACCGGTCGTAAATATTTTCTCTAGAGAAAGCTTAAAACACATAAATGTTTAGAGGGTGTCTGGGATTCGATTATGGGAAGTTACAGTTATGTTCCTTACGTTAATACGTAGTAGTGTTCCTCATATTATTACATAGTAGCGGTTCTCTTTTCCATTCAGATGCAACGTAGCCTCATCACTGAACACTGAAGATGAAAGGCAATTGGTATCCTCGATGTCCACGCCCAAGGTGAAGTCACAAAACCTTACAAGTTGTTTATCACGATCACGAAGTGCTTGTAGGAACTGTAGCTAAAATGGTCTGAAACGCAAAAGTCGCCGCAAAACAGCTAGACAGGCACTCGAAGAAGGAGTAACTCTCGCTTGGTGTAATGAGTGGATTCTTGGAGTATGAGAAAAAAAATTGTTGGTTTAAGTAATGAAAAACTGCACCATTTACTTACCTTTTTTTCATGCATAACACAACTTATTCCGATAATTTCGATAATTTATTCACATTTACAAGTGCATTTGCTTAAATAAATAATTTTTTATGTTTGCGTGTGCGATGAAAGAATTACGTAAATAAATGCACTTCAAACGATTGACACAGTTTGCAGGCCTTCCAAAAACATCGATTATGATGAACGAAATTAAAAATTTGTAGAATGCTAACATAAGCGATTTACCAGACTGCTACTGCATCACATTGTGAAATAAATGTCGCTGACGTGTGTGATGCCTACCTTTCGATCACTGTTGCAGTGCCCTTCGGCTTGGTCTGGTTAACGCTTACAAGCCTACACACACGCTTTGGCTGGATGCCCACTCTACGTCTTGAACGAAGAAAAGGAGGCAGCATGTAGATTTTTCCGTAGATAAACAACCAGTGTTTTGAAACGGCTTGTGCTATCGTCGAATACTTCTTGCGATAGGAGGCGCAATGGCGTAATCTCGAAGAGAATAATGGCTTACAGCTGTATCTGAGTTTGAGCTGTTGGCACATAGGACGTAAAACGCCTTTTGTTGCTGTGTTATCACCATTTCGGCTCGAGGCACATTTGTTAAGGAACGAGCGAGGTGGCCTGGTAGAAAACAACAGGCAACCACATGAAGTGGCAACTTTCGGTTCCGATGAGTAAGTAAAATACATTCCTAAATTATATCGTCATTCATGTGAAACATTTAGTCTCCTGAAATTGGATGAATCTATTTAAAATTTTCCGTGTTTTTCGGTGTACATATCCTCACGACAGTATTATTCTAATTCTCTTGTCGTAAATCTCCTCATGTGGTTTCTACAAGACTCATCTGAAGATAACCATTACTGACTGAAACTGGTTGCCAAATAAAATTTTAACACTTGTGATCAAGAACTTGTATAAATACTGCAATTGCAACGCACTTTATTTAGCTTGTTCCAGTGACAAGATCCCATCCCTCAAGTATGAATCTGGAGAGTCGGCAAAGTACAAATCTACGGCTGCCATAACGTAATCAGTGAGCCCAGAACACTTTCGAATACAAATTTCTTCTGCTGACATCGATAAGTTGGAAGGGTGGTGAACAGTGTTTACATGAAATAAAAACGTCCCGGGCTTCCAACCTCGTCAAATGGCTGTGTATCTACCAGTGTTCTGACGATTTCTCGTCGCATATTGTCAAGTGGTAACTGGCTGCGATGTGGTTGCCACACTTGTCCTTATTAAGCCATGATATTGACAGTGACATCACTTTTGTTCAGTCTACCGTCGTATAACACAACGTTTCCGCCCCACGCCTGCTGCACCTGCATTAACCACGCGACGGCTGGGTGCTCACCTGTAAACTGCCATATTTATTAGAGGTGCCATCGTATATTTCGACCATTACAGCTTCTTTTATTACGCGTTCCCGGAAACAGCATTCGTGATGTCAGAGGTGCCGTCGAATGCATTTTTGTGCTCATTTACCATGCATCCTGTAGTTTCTCTGGATAGCGTAAACACGGACATTTCTCATGTTCAGCCCGACGTAATATTGTTTGCATTCTTACGGAATTTCGTAAAAGCGGCAAATTTTGAGCCATAGGGCAGCCCGCGTCACGTCTGCGTATGGGGTGTGTTTCCGCAGAGCACTTTTCTTGGTAACCGTTGTTGCCAGAGCGCTACCGACAGTGAAAGCTTAGTGCTGTCACCTAGTGAGGACCCCCACAGATTTCATGGTCTCAGGTGAGTGAACGTCTTAGAGCGAAGAATGCATATGTGTTTTTGTGCAATATAATTACATTTTGTTACTCAGATATCAAATATCGAAGTTCCTGGGGAGCTTACCTTTTAGAACTGAGAATAGATATGTGTATGTTCGTTAGAACACACACACACACACACACACACACACACACATACATTGCAAGGTACATTTGTATAATCTCTGTATAATCAGAAGGCCTAAAAGTTAATATTGTAGTTCCGAAACTACACTGGTGTCCAAAGTGAAAGCAACAAACCACTATTTCCCCATCCTGTGTCTAATTCACGATATAATCATAAAAAGTGTCAACCAGATGTCCGTACGATCGTGTTCTGCACGGAAAATGGCATTCAGGTCAACTGACAACCACGTCAACGGTGACGTCAGGGCACCTGTGGGCCGAGATTGCCGAGTAGTTCTGGGCGCTCCAGTCAGGAACCGCGCGACCGTCACGGTCGCAGTTTCGAATGCTGCCTCGGGTATGGATGTGTGTGATGTCCTTAGGTTAGTTAGGTTTAAGTAGTTCTAAGTTCTAGGGGACTGATGAACTTAGATGTTATGTCCCATAGTGCTCAGAGCCATTTGAGTCATTTTTTTGAGGACACCTATGAAACGAGGTAGCGTCTGCCGGGTTGTCCCACATCCACAATCGCTGTGTACAGTCACAGACGGTGCAGTATAGCATAGAGAAGATGCCTACCAGATTCTCTGCGGGGCAGGGCTATAGAAAGAAATGAAACAGTCCGACTAATGTGGCCCGATGCATTTATGTGAATCGTTCTGTTGTTTTTTGGATGTGGCGACCAGGGCAGGGCCTAACACGTGTGACGTCAGAAGAAAGGACCGTTATTCGGCTGTAAGGGCATCATGGTTCAAATGGCTCTGAGCACTATGGGACTTAACTTCTGAGGTCATCAGTCCCCTAGAACTTAGAACTACTTAAACGTAACTAACCTAAGGACATCACACACATCGATGCCCAAGGCAGGATTCGAACCTGCGACCGTAGGGGTCGCGCGATTCCGGAAAGGGCATCATGGTACTGCCGTAGTACTGCACGGCAACTGGCATGTGAGCTCGCAACATCCACTGGACATGCTGTATTGAGGCAAATAGTGTGCAGAGGGCTATGGTAGACTGTACTTTATTGTCGGAGAGCTGCCCTATGGCGATCTCTGACGCATCATCACAGAAGGGAACGTCTAGAGTGGGGTCCTCTTCATACCACCTGGATGGACGAAAGGTGGGCCACTGCTGTTTTCACAGATGAGTCACGATTTAATCTGGAGAATGATTCTCGATGAATTAGTATCTGGAGGGAGCGTGGAAAATTAGGAAAGAGACCGATATCGAGGAGGACCCCTAATGTTGTGGGTAGGGATTCTGGGGATTCTGTTGACCATTCGAACACATCTTCATGTAATCGTACGGGTGAATCGATAAGGTCTATCTAGTGTGAAGTAACGTGACAAGATCTTGGGACCCCATTTGTGGTTGTTGCGAGGTGCAGTAAGCCCAGACTTCGTGTTCATGTACGACTATGGTCGATCTCATAGAGTATGGGTGATTGATGTTTTCTTGGAAACATCTGTTGGGTCACGCTTACACACTAATCTGCATTGCATACACATGCCCCTGCATATGTTTGACTACTTTGATTCTCACATGTTACACAGATTTTTCACCAGGGTGCAGTGTAAGTATTTTGTAACCTGAATTTTGTAACATGGGTAGGCCTACGAAGACGATGAGGACTGTGACCTATTAAACCCATTTGGTGATAACCCTACAACCCACCTCAGTCATCACAATTCCTATAGGGCAGTTACTGCGTCCTAAGCTAGATGCCAAACCTCCCTCTGTCTGCCTTCTATATCATCTCAGGGAGTTTCCCAAGCCCTCAACAGTAAATGCCATTCCAAAAATCCGATGAAGGCTTGAGAGGAATAAGGGGAAGATAAAGAGGAAATCAGCCATCCTAAATGATCAATCAAAGAAACTTGACAGCAGTGAAGACACAGGAGACTAAAAGAAGGAAACTGCTAAAAAGCCATTTGAATGCAATGAATCTGAAGAAGAAAGAGTTAATTCTTTGAAAGCAAGGGCTTAGAAGGAGACGGGATTGGAACAAGCGACCACGAGGAAAAATGAGGGAAAGCCTACTTGTGCATGAAGAGGATGAAAATAGAGCACAGAGTGATATACGCCGATAAAGTGCGCACCCGTGTCGTCACAGTGATGGATTTTTAAGGATGACAGCAGCAGTCATTTATCATTAAACAATGACCGAAGAGCAGGTGTCCAAAGCTCATGGAAGCCCAGATTTCAGGGATGTTAGTTTCTACGTTTCACCCGCTTTTCTAAGGAGTACCAGATAATTTCTATATGATTAAAGTCGGACGATTTAGTGGACCATTCGCGGTCTCGTAGCGCGGCTGAGCGTTCATCAAAACCAGAAACGTATGCAAGCAGTCCTTTGAACACTGCTATTGTCTTCTTAGAAGACGCTAGTGTCCACTTTATACTCACCTTGATTGTGTAAAAGCAAGGGTAACACCTGATCACTAAGGATTTAGAGATGAACATCCTAATTCTTGTTAACGGTAACATGAATGAGTGGGCCTAAGTAATACTACGAAAAATACCTTCAAAGCAACGTAAAATTACCTCTAGCCTCACTTACAATCTCCACAGAACGTATTAAAAATTAGTTTGGATCGTCAGTAGACTCGACGCATTGTATCGTTTGAAGCCAATAGCAACATTTCGGACCAGACTATACGCCCACAATAAGCCACTGGCCAGTTTCTGTGTCGTTTGGCCCGATGGAGACGTGCAGCATTATTCTGCGTTGTTTGAAATGGCCATTTATGAGATATGCGACGCAAAATGTAAATCGCACTCCAATCTGCTCGCAGTATTTGCTCGGAAACTGATTGAGATGGACCTGCATTTCCTGGTGATATCAGTTCACACCGGCTTTGAAACCGACTACCATTGACAATGTGGAACACTCATCAGACTTACTATTTATGTTACGACCACTGTTCTTACGCCGCGTCACATTCCTATAAGTTGTACACCATTCCTTGTTGACACATTCGAAAGTTCGGTTTGACACACCAGCAGATCGGACAACTTCATTCACGGCGTTTTATTTTTCATTTATTATTTGTTTTATTACCACCTCATTACAATAGAGTGAACTGTTGTAGAACTTCATTCCTTCAGCCAAATAACCCAGCAGGCTGTGAACGGGGCAAAGGGCATCCCAATTAGTAATATTAGGGATCGATTTCCAGTTCCGGTATTTACTTGATGACCAGTGGAGCCTTCCCACAACCCAGAGCCGGACTGGGCGACTGGAATAATTTTAATTTATTTCGGAGATAATGATGCTCTCGTTAAACATGAAAAAAATAAAATTTTGCATGTATTTATGTGTATGTGTTTTTGATTATATTTGTCAGTGTGCGTGAGTGGTTCGTGGTTTGGGTTCATGTAGTCATGTCCTAGTTCATGAACCACGGGCAACGCATGAGTGGCCAAGTAAGTGGTCCCGACAGTCGGGATACCAGTTACTTTGGAATAAGGCTGGGCATCTCGGACATATTCTGAGTTGTGGTCACCTTTGTGCTCAAACGGCAAAGACTACCAAATCCACCGGTTAGTCCCTCAGCCGTTAGGGGTAAAACCCAATGGGACTCGGGGCAAGTAAGGCTAGCAACCTGCTTCCCTGGTACTTTAAATATGATGCTGGCAACAATCAGAGCAAAATGCCTCGGACCTTTGGAGGTGACGGAGTCCCACCTCTAACTGACAAACCAGGGACTCCTAAGATACGACTTGGCAAACAAATGGTAATGAGATGGGGAGCTATTAATATCAATGGGGGCTACTCTGGGAAGAAGGTAGAGCTGGCAGAGGCTGCAAGTAAGATGGGGCTGGACGTTTTACCTGTTAGTGACATTCGGGTAAGGGGTGAGAAAGAAGAGGAAGTGGGAGAATACAAGGTCTACCTGTCAGGAGTCAAATCAGGAATAGCACAATGGGGTGTAGGGCTTTACATCAGGAAAGAAATGGAACCCAGCGTAGTTGCAATAAGGTATGTAAACGAACGACTGATGTGGATAAATTTGACAGTGTCTAGCATGAAAATTAGGATTGTGTCAGTATATTCGCATTGTGAAGGGACAGATCAAGATAAGATGGATAGTTTTTATGAAGCACTCAGTGATGTAGTTGTTAGAGTAAAGGACAAGGACAGTGTTCTGCTCATGGGTGATTTTAACGCCAGGATTGGAAATCGAGCAGAAGGGTATGAAAAGGTTATGGGTAAATTTGGAGAGGATATGGAGGCCAACAGGAACGGGAAACAACTCTTGGATTTCTGTGCCAGTATGGGCTTAGTAATCACAGACTCCTTTTTTAAACATAAGAACATTCACCGGTATACTTGGAAAGGCAGGGGAACCAGATCTGTCATTGACTATATAATAACAGATCAGGAATTCAGAAAGGCTGTGAGGGACACACGTGTATTCAGGGGATTCTTTGATGACACTGATCATTATTTAATCTGCAGTGAAATTGGGATTGTGAGGCCGAAAGTGCAGGAGGTCAGGTCCATATGTAGGAGTATAAGAGTGGAGAAAACTCAGGATAAGGAAATCAGGCACAAGTACATAACAGCGATCTCAGAAACGTACCAGTTAGTTGAATGTAGTCAATTACAGTCATTGGAAAAGGAATGGACAAGGTACAGGGACACAGTACTAGAAGTGGCTAAAGAATGTCTTGGAACAGTAGTGTGTAAAAGTAGGATGAAGCAAACAGCTTGGTGGAATGATACAGTCAAGGCAGCCTGTAAAAAGAAAAAGAAGGCGTATCAAAAATGGCAACATACCAGAACCCAGGTAGACAGAGGAAGTTATGTTGAAGAAAGAATCAAAGCCAAACAGATAATTGCAGCATCCAAGAAGAAATCGTGGGAAGACTTTGGAAACAGGTTGGAGACTATGGGTCAAGCTGCTGGAAAACCATTCTGGAGTGTAATTAGCAGTCTTCGAAAGGGAGGTAAGAAGGAAATGACAAGTATTTTGGACAGGTCAAGAAAACTGCTGGTGAATCCTATGGATGCCTTGGGCAGATGGAGGGAGTATTTTGAAGAGTTGCTCAATGTAGGTGAAAATGCGATCAGTAATGTTTCAGATTTCGGGGTAGAATGGGATAGGAATGATAATGGAAATAGGATCACATTTGAGGAAGTGGAAAAAATGGTCAATAGATTGCAGTGCAATAAAGCGGCTGGAGTGGATGAAATTAAGTCGGAACTCATCAAATACAGTGGAATGTCAGGTCTTAAATGGCTACACAGGATAATTGAAATGGCCTGGGAGTCGGGACAGGTTCCATCAGACTGGACAAAAGCAGTAATCACACCAATCTTTAAACATGGAAACAGAAAAGATTGTAACAACTACAGAGGTATCTCTTTAATCAGCGTTGTGGGTAAAATCTTCTCAGGTATTGTTGAAAGGAAAGTGCGAGTATTAGTTGAGGACCAATTGGATGAAAATCAGTGTGGGTTTAGGCCTCTTAGAGGTTGTCAGGACCAGATCTTTAGCTTACGGCAAATAATGGAGAAGTGTTATGAGTGGAACAGGGAATTGTATCTATGCTTTATAGATCTAGAAAAGGCATATGACCGGGTTCCTAGGAGAAAGTTATTGTCTGTTCTACAAGATTATGGAATAGGAGGCAAACTTTTGCAAGCAATTAAAGGTCTTTACATGGATAGTCAGGCAGCAGTTAGAGTTGACGGTAAATTGAGTTCATGGTTCAGAGTAGTTTCAGGGGTAAGACAAGGCTGCAACCTGTCTCCACTGTTGTTCATATTATTTATGGATCATATGTTGAAAACAATAGACTGGCTGGGTGAGATTAAGATATGTGAACACAAAATAAGCAGTCTTGCATATGCGGATGACTTAGTTGTGATGGCAGATTCGATTGAAAGTTTGCAAAGTAATATTTCAGAGCTAGATCAGAAATTTAAGGACTATGGTATGAAGATTAGCATCTCCAAAACGAAAGTAATGTCAGTGGGAAAGAAATATAAACGGATTGAGTGCCAAATAGGAGGAACAAAGTTAGAACATGTGGACGGTTTCAAGTACTTAGGATGCATATTCTCACAGGATGGCAACATAGTGAAAGAACTGGAAGCGAGGTGTAGCTAAGTTAATGCAGTGAGCGCTCAGCTACGATCTACTCTCTTCTGCAAGAAGGAAGTCAGTACCAGGACTAAGTTATCTGTGCACCGTTCAATCTCTCGACCAACTTTGTTGTATGGGAGCGAAAGCTGGGTGGATTCAGGTTACCTTATCAACAAGGTTGAGGTTACGGATATGAAAGTAGCTAGGATGATTGCAGGTACTAGTAGATGGGAACAATGGCAGGAGGGTGTCCACAATGAGGAAATCAAAGAAAAACTGGGAATGAACTCTATAGATGTAGCAGTCAGGGCGAACAGGCTTAAATGGTGGGGTAATGTTACACGCATGGGAGAAGCAAAGTTACCCAAGAGACTCATGGATTCAGCAGTAGAGGGTAGGAGGAGTCGGGGCAGACCGAGGAGAAGGTACCTGGATTCGGTTAAGAATGATTTTGAAGTAATAGGTTTAACATCAGAAGAGGCACCAATGTTAGCACTGAATAGGGGATCATGGAGGAACTGTATAAGGGGGGGGGGGGGGGGGGCTATGCTCCAGACTGAACGCTGAAAGGCATAATCAGTCTTAAATGATGATGATGATGATGGTGTGCGTTTGTGAAACCACCCGTATTGACGGTATGGCCACGAACGCGTTAAGACACAGCAGCTCCTTTCTCCCATTCCGTCGCATCCCCTAGTCGACACGTTTTACCCTGATGTTCCCATACAGTCGACTATTGTATGAAGTGCGGATTCTTTAACGTTGCGCACGGTCGCGAGTGTGAACAGTAATTTTGACCTAAGGCGAGAGGAGTGGTGCGGGAGAATAAGTCCCGCTTCCTTCTCACGTGGCTGGCAGACTGCACCAGTAACTTGTGTTCTGCGAAAGCAGAACTGACACATAGACGTAAAGATCACCGATCGCTTCTGGTTTCGTGGCTGTCACACGTAAACCTCTATTGGATAACAATCAGTCTCTTCACTTGTTTCTGAATTAGACAGGAAAACCACGAGCAGCGCCAACACAAAGTAAAGCTGCGCACGGAAATCATTTGGTAACGCCTATGGCGCAAATTATTGCTGAGGTTGGCAGTGCTGTAAACGACCCAAGCCCGACCGGCCTCTTATGGCAACCATAGTGCTAAAACTAATACGTTATACAGTCCACACTATACACAAAACTTCACTGTCATGACTTACGTCAACGGTAGAAAGTCGTGTTACTGCCCGGTGTCATTTCTACTGTGCTCCGAAGCGACAAGAGTGCTCTTTTATCGTGGTGACTAACATGTTGTTCAAATGAATTAGGGGGACACCTGTACCAACGACCGGTACGTTAAATCTATTTCGTTAGAGGCAGCACCTGTTATCTTACTGTATGGGTTGAGATCTTCGTTATCAATGTTTGCAACAATTAAAATCATTCGCCGTCTGTTGGCTGTGTTGTGCATTTCAGTGTCATGTGACACCTCAGAAGGAAGGGACTACCGATGTCCAAGTGTTTTCTAGTGAGGTACACAGACGGAACTTGTCATTTATGGCCGTTGTATTCAACCAAGCACATGCAATGCGACGTCTTAATGCGGTGCAAGTTGCAAGGGCGGTCCGTTTGCTCCAAGAATGATGGAATTCCCGTCGTATTGCTGTAGATGCCGTTGGTTCTCCATGTGTCGTCCATAGGTTGTCGACGCGCTGCAGGAAGAAAGGTACACAAGGCGGATTGGACAAGGTCGCCGACGCAATACATCCGCACGTGAAGATCGATATCTGGCCATCTCCACGTCTCAGCGTCGTACGAATACCAGCAGAGCACTGCAAGATGATCTAAGAAGGGCCACTGCAGCCGCTGTGCCTGATCAGACTGTAATGGAGACGATACAATAAAAGACCTTACAACCCAGACTTGCTAGCTGAGTATCCCGTTTGACACATATTGCAGTTCACCTTCAGTTCTGCCGTTCCCATGTGAAACTGGAAACTTCTTCTCTGGTGAACGTGTTATTCACAGACGAGTCCAGATATTCTCTGAAGAAAGGTGGTAACCATGTTCGTGTGCAGGGAGCTGTGGTGAGCGGTACCTGCCATATGTTCTCCAAGAGATTTCCAGGGTTGTGCGATGTGGTGAGGCTTCAGTGTTGACGGCCATACGGATCTTGCCGTTGATCACTGTCGACTGACCGACAGTCAGTATCTCGAACTGATCCTGTTGGACCATGTGATGGTAAGACATGTGGTGGTGGATCTGAACTCCTTCTAATGCCAGGGCCAATGTTTTAGGCATCGACAGGGAAGTCTTGCGAAGCCTGGACAATGAAATAATGAAATGGAAGACAGTGAACCCTGACCTAAAACTCATCGTGGATATGTGGGACATGTTTTACAGACATGTTCGTGGTCGTCCCGTCCCACCACAGATTTTCCAAGAACTCTGATGGTCCCTCAGTGAAGAATGGAAATGGATACAACAGGGTGGCCTCAGTAGACTTATACGGAGCACGCAAGGTAACTGTCAGGAGGTGGTGAACGCTCACGAAGGGCATACAGGTAATTGAAGCTCTCAACGTCCAATAAAAAGCATCCAATATGACGGAATAATGACTGGTTTCGCTTTTTTTTACGCCTTCGGACACTTCCGTTCTTTTTAAGTAAACAATCAAGGATCTAATGATGTACTTAATTTTCGAAAGGTAAACGCATAATTTGGTAACATACTCAGTCCTCCGTTGGAGTGTGGGAGACGCCAAAAGTTATTTCCCCTAGTTCTTTTGATCAGTGTATTTTATGTATTGACGACGCTGGTAGCTCGAGAGGATTTTATTCGTTATATCACCACGAGACCATACATTAAAACATTAATGCCGTGCAAATGCGTTGTTTGCGCGTGCGGACTCAGTCTGGACGTGCACGGTGCAGGACCGCAGCAGCAAAGCGATGCCAGCCACTTGGAGTCCCGGGAGCGCCGCCAGGCCGGACGTCGGCGTACGCGGCGGCGCGCGATGCCGGCGATTAGGCGGCGGCGGGAGGCGGGGGACGGGGAGAGGGCACACGTGCGTGACGCGTGCCGCCAGCCTCCAGGCAACGGGCGCGTCGCGGGGCACTTCAAAAGCGGGGCGCCACGCATGTATGGTGTCTTGCCCTGTCACAATGGTGGGGCAAAACTCAGCCGGTAAGTTTACCCGAGCTCTGTTACACGACTGTCCCGCATTTGACGACGACATATTGAAAGCAATAGATGCTGGTGAACCGCTAGTTCCCATCTTCCAAGATTTCCAAAAGGCGTTCCAACACTGTACCACATCGTCGACTGCTCACCAAGATACAGTCTTACAGAGTATATTCGCAAATACGACACGCTACATAGGAACTATCCGAATGAGACGGAAATCGGTATATGTGATGTACAGGGTGATCAAAAAGTCAGTACAAATTTGAAAACTTAATAAACCACGCCCCCCCCCCCCCCCCATGAACCATGTACCTTGCCGTTGGTGGGGAGGCTTGCGTGCCTCAGCGATACAGATAGCCGTACCGTAGGTACAACCACAACGGAGGGGTATCTGTTGAGAGGCCTGACAAACGTGTGGTTCCTGAAGAGGGGCAGCAGCCTTTTCAGTAGTTGCAAGGGCAACTGTCTGGATGATTGACTGATCTGGCCTTGTAACAATAACCAAACCGGCCTTGCTGTGTTGGTACTGCGAACGGCTGAAAGCAAGGGGAAACTACGGCCGTAATTTTTCCCGAGGGCATGAAGCTTTACTGTATAATTAAATGATGATGGCGTCCTCTTGGGTAAAATATTCCGGAGGTAAAATAGTCCCCCATTCGGATCTCAAGAGGATGTCGTTATCAGGACAAAGAAAACTGGCGTTCTACGGATCGGAGCGTGGAATGTCAGATCCCTTAATCGGGCAGGTAGGTTAGCAAACGTAAAAAGGGAAATGGATAGGTTAAAGTTAGATATAGTGGGAATTAGTGAAGTTCGGTGGCAGGAGGAACAAGACATCTGGTCAGGTGACTACAGGGTTATAAACACAAAGTCAAATAGGGGTAATGCAGGAGTAGGTCTAATAATGAATAGGAAAATAGTAATGCGGGTAAGCTACTACAAACAGCATAGTGAACGCATTATTGTGGCCAAGATAGACACGAAGCCCACACCTACTACAGTAGTACAAGTTTATATGCCAACTAGCTCTGCAGATAACGAAGAAATTGAAGAAATGTATGATGAAATAAAAGAAATTATTCAGATAGTGAAGGGAGACGAAAATTTAATAGTCATTGGTGACTGGAATTCGAGTGTAGGAAAAGGGAGAGAAGGAAACGTTGTAGGTGAATATGCATTGGGGCTAAGAAATGAAAGAGGAAGCCGCCTGGTAGAATTTTGCACAGAGCACAACTTAATCATAGCTAACACTTGGTTTAAGAATCATGATATCAGGTTGTATACATGGAAGAACCCTGGAGATACTAACAGGTATCAGATAGATTATATAATGGTAAGACAGAGATTTAGGAACCAGGTTTTAAATTGTAAGACATTTCCAGGGGCAGATGTGGACTCTGACCACAATCTATTGGTTATGACCTGTGGATTGAAACTGAAGAAACAGCAAAAAGGTGGGAATTTAAGGAAATGGGACCTGGATAAACTGAAAGAACCAGAGGTTGTACAGAGTTTCAGGGAAAGCATAAGGGAACAATTGACAGGAATGGGGGAAAGAAATACAGTAGAAGAAGAATGGGTAGCTTTGAGGGATGAAGTAGTGAAGGCAGCAGAGGATCAAGTAGGTAAAAAGACAAGGGCTAGTAGAAATCCTTGGGTAACAGAAGAAATATTGAATTTAATTGATGAAAGGAGAAAATATAAAAATGCAGTAAATGAAGCAGGCAAAAAGGAATACAAACGTCTCAAAAATGAGATCGACAGGAAATGCAAAATGGCTAAGCAGGGATGGCTAGAGGACAAATGTAAGGATGTAGAGGCTTATCTCACTAGAGGTAAGATAGATACTGCCTACAGGAAAATTAAAGAGACCCTTGGAGATAAGAGAAACACTTGTATGAACATCAAGAGCTCAGATGGAAACCCAGTTCTAAGCAAAGAAGGGAAAGCAGAAAGGTGGAAGGAGTATGTGGAGGGTCTATACAAGGGCGACGTACTTGAGGACAATATTATGTAAATGGAAGAGGATGTAGATGAAGATGAAATGGGAGATACGATACTGCGTGAAGAGTTTGACAGAGCACTGAAAGACCTGAGCCGAAACAAGGCCCACGGAGTAGACAACATTCCATTGGAACTACTGACGGCCTTGGGAGAGCCAGTCGTGACAAAACTCTACCATCTGGAGAGCAAAATGTATGAAACAGGCGAAATACCCTCAGACTTCAAGAAGAATATAATAATTCCAATCCCAAATAAACCAGGTGTTGACAGATGTGAAAAATACCGAACCATCAGTTTAATAAGCCACAGCTGCAAAATACTAACACGTATTCTTTACAGACGAATGGAAAAAACTAGTAGAAACCGACCTCGGGGGAGATCAGTTTGGATTCCGTAGAAATACTGTAACACGTGAGGCAATTCTAACCTTACGACTTATATTAGAAGTAAGATTAAGGAAAGGCAAACCTACGTTTCTAGCATTTGTAGACTTAGAGAAAGCTTTTGACAATGTTGACTGGAATACTCTCTTTCAAATTCTAAAGGTGGCAGGGGTAAAATACAGGGAGCGAAAGGCTATTTACAATTTGTACAGAAACCAGATGGCAGTTATAAGAGTCGAGGGACATGAAAGGGAAGCAGTGGTTGGGAAGGGAGTAAGACATGGTTGTAGACTCTCCCCGATGTTATTCCATCTGTATATTGAGCAAGCAGTAAAGGAAACAAAAGAAAAATTCGGAGTGGGTATTAAAATCCATGGAGAAGAAATAAAAACTTTGAGATTCGCCGATGACATTGTAATTCTGTCAGAGACAGCAAAGGACTTGGAAGAGCAGTTGAACGGAATGGATGGTGTCTTGAAGGGAGGATATAAGATGAACATCAACAAAAGCAAAACGAGGATAATGGAATGTAGTCGAATGAAGTCGGGTGATGTTGAGGGTATTAGATTAGGAAATGAGACACTTAAAGTAGTAAAGGAGTTTTGCTATTTGGGGAGCAAAATAACTGATGATGGTCGAAGTAGAGAGGATATAAAATGTAGACTGGCAATGGCAAGGAAAGCGTTTCTGAAGAAGAGAAATTTGTTAACATCGAGTATAGATTTAAGTGTCAGGAAGTCATTTCTGAAAGTATTTGTATGAGGTGTAGCCATGTATGGAAGTGAAAAACTAGTTTGGACAAGAAGAGATAGAAGCTTTCGAAATGTGGTGCTACAGAAGAATGCTGAAGATTAGATTGGTAGATCACATAACTAATGAGGAAGTATTGAATAGGATTGGGGAGAAGAGAAGTTTGTGGTACAACTTGACCAGAGGAAGGGATCGGTTAGTAGGACATGTTCTGAGGCGTCAAGAGATCACCAATTTAGTATTGGAGGGCAGCGTGGAGGGTAAAAATCGTAGGGGGAGACCAAGAGATGAATACACTAAGCAGATTCAGAAGGATGTAGGTTGCAGTAGGTACTGGGATGAAGAAGCTTGCACAGGATAGAGTAGCATAGAGAGCTGCAATAAACCAGTCTCATGACTGAAGACCACAACAACAACAATAAACCACGGAATAATGTAGCTAGAGAGGTAATTGATACACATGCTTGGAATGACATGGAGTTTTATTAGAACCAACAAAAAACAAATTTCACAAAATGTCCGACAGATCTGACTGGACAGCCAAACTGCTACCGTGACGGGTGAGAGGTACGCCGATATGTTACAGAATCGCATCATCCCCAGCCTGGCTGATAAATGCCTGCTGGAACGTACGATGTTTGTGCAAGATGGCGCTCCACCCCATATTGCTAGACGCGTGAAATATCTCTTGCGTGCGTCGTTTGGTGATGACCGTATGCTCAGCCACCACTTCCGTCATGCTTGGCCTCCCAGGTTCCCAGACCTCAGTCCGTGCGATTATTGGCTTTGGGGTTACCTGAAGTCGCAAATGTATCGTAATCGACCGACATCTCTAGGGATGCTGAAAGACAACATCCGACGCCAATGCTTCACCATAATTCCGGTCATGCTTTACAGTGCTGTTCACAACGTTATTCCTCGACTACAGCTACTGTTGAATAATGGTGGACATATTGAGCATTTCCTGTAAAGAACATCATCTTTGCTTTGTCTTACTTTGTTACGCTAATTCTTGATATTCTGGTCGGATGAAGCACCATCTGTCGGACATTTTTGAACGTTTGTATTTTTTTGGTTCTAATAAAACCCCATGTCATTCCAAGCAAGTGTGTCAATTTGTACATCTCTATCTACATTATTCCGTGATTTATTTAGTTTTCAAGTTTATACTGACTTTTTAATCACCCGGTATATGTAGACAAACGAATGATTACGATCTAAGAAGAAACTGGATGATTTAGTCAAGAGAATGGTCCTTACACAAGCAATTATTCGGGTTGGCATCAATTCATAAAGTTGTTGGTTGCCCTCCTGAGGGATACAGCGTCAGTTTCTATCCAGTTACCGTGTTAGAGCATCGAAATCCTGAGAAGGTTGAAAGGTCATGGCCATATTTCTCCAAATGTTCCCAATTGAGGATAGATCCGGCGACCTTGCTGGCTGAGGTAGCATTTGGCAAGCACAAAGACAAGAAGTAGAAACTCTCGCCGTTTGTGGGCGGGCATTGTCTTGCTGAGAGGTAAGCCGAGGGTGGCTTGTCAGAAAGACCAAAGTAAGAGGGCGCAGAATATGGTTAAGTACCGCTGTGCTATGAGGGTGCCGAACCTGCCATGAAAAGGAATAGCACCGCATCACCCGTGCTTGTCGAGGAGCATGGTGCGTGACAGCCAGGTTGGTATTCCACTTCTGTCCACTGCGTCTGGAGACACGTCTTCGCTAGTCATCGGGCCTCAGTTTCAAGTGGGACTCATCACTGAAGACAGTTCTGTTCCACCAGTCAGTGAGATTCCAGGCCGAAGACGTCGCCCGCCATACGATCCGACAAACAGGAATGATGGTCTGGGGCGCCATTTCTTTTCATAACATGACCACTTTAGTTCCATACACAGTACTTTTACCGCATAGCGGTACGTCGACGGTTTCTACTCCCATTTTGTTGTCCTTCATGGCAAGACATCATGGACTTACATTTGAGCAAGACAATGCCCGTCCGCAAACGCCGAGAGTGTCTACTGCTCTTATTGAGGTTTGCAAAACCATACTTCGGCCAACATGGTCATCGGATCTCTTCCCAGTTGAGAAAGTTTGGAGCATTATGGACAGGGCCCTTCAACCAGTTCCGGATTTTGACGCTCTAGCAAGCCAGATGGACAGAATTTAGCGCTATATCCATCAGACATACATCCAGGAATTCTGTCTATTTGTGTCAAGTTGAATAACAGCTTGCATATGAGTCAGAGGTAGACCAACGTGTTGACGACTACCTCAATTTCTGGAGCTCTTTCTCTTGAATAAATGATCCAATTTTTCTAAAATTTTAATCATTTGTTTATCTGTATGCGTACAACATGCCTAACTATGTCTCTAACTACAGATATCTCCGTGATGCGTCTTTTGTGTCTTAGAGCGTATTTGAATTACTCCTGTCTGACAAAAATAGCAAAGCACCCACAAGACGTGGTCGGATGGCAGTATATTTTCGACACATGTGCATCGTTGGTGGTTATGCGTAAGGCGAGTGCAAATAAAGAGGAGACTACAGCTATCTTTAAGGAAAGTACAGTTGATGTGAAACAGTACAACCGTATACAGTTGCTATTAGCAATGGTACACCGATACCAGTGCATAGAATGGGAGCGGAGGGCTTCAGAGCAGAAACTATGCGGTTGTTGAGGAATCCAGTTTTCCATGGTGACCCGAACTTCCTTTTTACAGGTGAACGTCTCCCCTTTCTGAGATTGTTTTAATGGGCCGATGATATGCGAATCACACGAGGAGATACCGGGGTGCAAATAGGATGTTCGAGGACCTCCCATCGAAATTCTTGAAGTAGCTTGAGGATCTTCTTAGCCACATATGGCCTAGAGTTGTCCTAGAAAAGCACTACCTCATTCGAGAGCTTCCTTCTGCGCTGGTTCCTTGTGGCCTATTTGGGCTTCAGCAACGTGTTACATTACTGCTCAGCGGTAACTGCTGCACACTGTGGTAGCCAGTCTATGAGTAGAGGTCCTCTTTCTTTGCAAAAGACACAGAGCGACATTTTTCCGTCGTTTGAGGTAGTGTGAGAATTTTTTGAACGAGGGGATCCGGGATGTCGTTACTCTGTGCTCATCTGTTTCGAGGCAGTATCGAGGTAGTGACATTAAGTCTCATCTCGTGTTGCTATCTGAGCAATGAAATTAGTTCTGTGATTCCACGTATCTCAGCAGATGTTTCAGCAAACATCCATTCTTGCCGTCTTCTAATTCTCTGAGAGATGCTTGGGACAAACTTCGCCATAACGAAGCTTTTCGTGGATTATGTGGTGTACAGTTCTTTGCTTACAGACAGCTGAAAAGAAGTGTCACGTGTGGTAATCTGTTGATTCATCTCTGAGCTCCGCCACAGCAGAAACGGAGGCACTGGTGGCGACAATATGCGTCTGCCCAGAGCGTGGCATGCCCCTGATGTTTACGCCTTCCGCCTCGTAACACGGTCACCACCGGAATGTTGTCCACCGCGCGAGGCGCTTCTCACCGTACACCTCTTGCATCCTGCGATGAAATTGTGAAGCACGCTCCCCTTCTGCGAGAAGAAATGAGATAACCACTCCTTGTACCGATCTGGACGAATCCATCATGCACCGAATTGTGGAAACAACTCCCCACAAATGAAGAAATTGTTTTGGAGCTGTTAACTCCACTTGTGCAACTGGAAATAATGCTACTCCATCTCCCGGCAAATACGTTCATACCCTGGGATTACATTCAACGGCGCTACACCAAAGGTCTCATTTCCAACTGGACGTGTTTTGTAAATGAACGCAGTTGCAAGTCCTTGTGACAGATGGCACGATTGTCGAATGCATTAGTTTTCTTCTTGTACGGTACAGTTATCAGGCCTCGTAGGGTATATAAGGGACGTGAACAGCGTTAGCAGCGTTAGGTGAAATTTATTACTGTGAAGGACACGAAGATGCCGTGTTCTCGGTTGACACACCGTTATCAGCACCTTAAGAATTTGTAAGTCAGCCCGTTGTCACCCTGCATGTCGAATCGTGGAATGTCTAAATTTCTGGAGCATTTGGATGTGACAGTGCTCGATGTTAGATTGCATGGGAACGCGAGGACAGGCTGACTCGTCCAGATTCCGGTTGACTGTCTGACCACCACAGTGTAGGATCGTCGTACTGCGTACCATTACATCGTAACTCTTTCGCACCTGCGCCTACTTTCGAAGAACAAGAAATGCACTCCCTGCATCATGTCATGCAGCAGCTTTGATTGGAGACTAACAGCAGTTATAGTAGAGGATTACAATTCCGCACATTAATTGCCGTTATCATCGCAGCACGAACTCCTGCGTTTGGAGTGGTGACTTGTCCTGGAAGCATGTTCTGGTGATGAATGGCGTCACATCATGTTCAGGGTGAGTCGTGGTTCTGCACTGCTCCGGATGACGAGGACAGATCCCGTTCTTCCAACGATTTCGAGAGGCATAGTGGTGTTTCTCCAGGTGGCATGGTGCGGGTGGCTTTGGGTGCGATTTCAGGTCATGGCTGCTAGTGATTGAGGGAAACCTGACAGTAAAACGGTACGTCACGGACGCTCTGTGTCCTCAGGTGTTACCTGCCACACGACAATACTGCGGTGGCATTTCTCAAGAGAACAACGATCGTCCACACGTGGCACATGTATCTGTGAAATGGGTGCGCGACGTTGAAGTAGTCGTGTGGCTAGCAAGGTTCGCAGATCTGTCCACGATATGGCATGACTGTGTGAGACCAGCATGGACGTGAGGTGCATCCCATTACAGGCGAGCGGTCTAGGGCGCTGCAGTCATGGACTGTGTGGCTGGTTCCGGCGGAGGTTCGAGTTCTCCCTCGGACAGGGATTTGTGTGTTTGTCCTTAGGACAATTTAGCTTAAGTAGTGTGTAAGCTTAGGGACTGATGTCCTTAGCAGTTAAGTCCAATAAGATTTCACACACATTTGAACATTTTTGAACCAATTACAATAGTTGTGAGCCAGTGCCCCTCAGGAGAATATACAATGACTTTACGACTCCCGTCCTAACCGAATTAGTGCGTTCAACCAGGCCAAAGAGGGTGCAACGTCATGTTGATAACAGAGTTCATACAGCTAAGTTCTTTGTGAATCTGACTCGAATACCTAATCACTGGAATAACAATTGCACAGAGTGACAATTTTACGCAGCGTGGGGCTCTTGCTGGGCTAAACGGCTTTTCACAGGTCCAGGTACACTAAGAAGTCTAGCAGTTCGCCACAGTTGCTCGTGCGAGCTGGTTCGCACTCACAGCACAGCAGAGAGCAGCCAAGTATCGCTTCAGCGTGGCTCATAAACGCGTTTCGGGGCAGATTTTTTTAAAAAAATGTTGTATTATTGAGAACTGACAATGAAATTCAACGTCTGTCTTTAATGTCTTGATGATGAAAAGATCAGGGCAGCTAAGTAAGAAACATATGTCTTACGACTGTTGTAGCCTTATGATGACTGCCGTTTCAACACGAAATTTAAGTTGAAAAATATATATTTCGTTACAATTTTATTTAAACGTTAAACATAAAAACACAGATCTTCAATGAACGTTACTTACTTTGCTTTTCACACAAGTACACTGTTACCAGTTTTCGAGGAATGCTAGTTCGTAGACAAATTGAAGTCTGCCAGTGAGCTTCTATGGGCGGGTTTCGTTCCCTTCACTGAGTAAAAAAGCAGCATGTACATGTAAATCTAAACATCGACGTAATCGCAGCTATAGACTTGTAAAATCGCGAACATCTACCTTGGATAAACAGAAGGCTACAACCCTAATTTTCCTATGAAACTAACCACGCAAACGTCACACTGTAGGTGTATAAGTTCTAGCTGTAGCAGAGTTTCCACACTGTCAATATGTTTTATTATTTCTCCACTTCAGCTTCTCGCTGTTCTCCTTCCAAGTGTGCATAATCTTTTGCATAGAAACCTATTGTAATGTTGTTCCAAACTGAATCTTTCATCGTGTTAGAAGTTTTGAAGCACAATAATAGAACTCTAAATGGTTAAACTGGCTCTGAGCACTACGGGACTTAACATCTGGGTCATCAGTCCCCTAGACCTAGAACTACTTAAACCTAACCAGCCTAAGGACATCACACACATACATGCCCGAGGCAGGATTCGAACCTGCGACCGTAGCAGCAGCGCGGTTCCCGACTGAAGAGCCTAGAACCGCTCGACCACACCGGCTGGCTTAGAACTCTAAGCACGCCAAATCATCGTCGCATACAATAAACATATACACTAGGCATCCTGCACTGATACATAGATGATGATGAGTCTGACTGTTTTGAAGTTCATAACCTGACCATCATGCTACTTTTTGTTGTGTCTAGACAAGACAGTCTAGACACAAGGCGGAGATACCGAAAGGGCACGCGTCAACTCACGCCGGCTTGCGTGAGGTCTGAAACAGGATACGTTATGAATGCTATAAAGAAAAGTATGTAGCTTGTATAATACTTATCTTTAATCCATCATTGTGGTACATCGCTCTTGACGATACAAATGAGACTTTAATTACAAGCACTGTAAGGCTAATGGCGCCTTGCTAGGTCGTAGCCATGGACTTAGCTGAAGGCTATTCTAACTGTCTCTCGGCAAATGAGAGAAAGGCTTCGTCAGTGTAGTCGCTAGCAAAATCGTCGTACAACTGGGGCGAGTGCTAGTCCGTCTCTCTACACCTGCCGTGTGGTGGCGCTCGGTCTGCAAATACTGACAGTGGCGACACGCGGGTCCGACATGTACTAATGGACCGCGGCCGATTTAAAGCTACCACCTAGCAAGTGTGGTGTCTGGCGGTGACACCACATTCCTCCCCCGCAAATTGGCGAACGGTCGTGTTATAAGGCTTCCACCCGCCGTGGGGAGGGCCCCAAGGTGACGTATGCGATGAGGTGGGGAGCCTAACAACAGGCGAGACTGTGCCACCCGCACCCCGCCATTCGGTCCGAGGGGAGCTAGGAAACGCCTGAAAACCTAGTCCAGGGTGCACGTCAACATGCGGCGTATGCGCCCGTAATGAGACAGGAGGGGCCGAAGAGTCGACCTCCATTGCGTCGGGGTATCCGACGCGCGATGACGCCATGTGGTCCGGAGCGGGCAAGAGTTCCATGGCGGAGGACAGCTGGTCAGGGGAAGCGGACGGCGGCGCGTGACCCAGGGAGGCGCTTGGCGGCGGCAGCGAAACGTCCACTGCGGGCGGCGCCGGCGGGAGAACAGGCGGCGGCGGCGGCGGCGGCGGCGGCTGCGGCTGCGGCGCGTCGCCATGGGGCAAAACGGAAGGCATCGTCGGTAACACTTGGGGATGAGGCGAGCCAGTAGATGGGTCGCCAGGGCGCTGACCGGACGGCACCGTCGCTGAAAGCAGACGGGGAGCGGCAGAACCCGTGCGACGACAGAGGCGCAGCTGATTGAGATGCCGACGCACCTCACCAGAGGCCCCCAAAACCAAATACATCGCGCGGCCGAGGCAGCGAAGAATGCGCCCTGCGAGCCAACGCCGTGAACCGCGATAGTTGCGATGGAATACAACGTCGCCTGGAGCAAAAGCAGGAGTCTGCCGCTGCACAGGAACCTGATGCGGCGGATGCAGCAAAGACATCAAGTTCGATGAGGACGACCATGGAGCAACTCAGCCGGCGAGCGACTATCTCGGGGCTGAGAGCGATACGAAGACAAAAAGAGCAACAACGCGTCCTCCCGAGAATGCGACTCTTTCAACTTCAACATCTGTGACTTGAAAGTCCGGACCAATCGTTCAGCGGCACCGTTTGACTGAGGCGAAAACGGCGCGGATGTCAGATGTTGAATACCATTGGCCTTGCAGAATGACTGAAATTCTGCGGACATGAATTGTGGGCCATTGTCGGAAACAATAGTCTGTGGAAGACCTTCCATGCAAAAGATAGCAGACAACGCTTGGATGGTGGCAGATGACGTCGTGGAAGACATCCGGACAACAAATGGAAAAGTACTGAAGGAATCGACAACAACCAACCATCGAGCATTCCAGAATGGACCAGCAAAATCTATGTGTAAGCGTTGCCAAGGGGAAGTGGCTTTTGGCCAAGCAAAGAATTTCCGCGGCGGTGCCATACAAGAAGAGCACATCTTTGTAATCGCAGCATCGATTCCGAACCAAGTACAGTGCTGACGAACAAGTTGTTTCGTATGCACTATACCCCAATGTCCTTGGTGGAGAAGCTTTAAGACAGAGGACTGTAACGAACGTGGGACCACGACCCTAGACTGATCATTATCAGAACGCAACAACAAAACACCACGTCGTACAAAAAGTCTCTCCTTGTGAGCAAAAAATCGGCGAACCAACGGATCCCCGATCCGTGACTTCGACAAGGGCCATTGCGTAGTAACAAAACGCAAAACGGTAGCAAGGACAGGGTCAGCAGCTGTGGCTGTAGCTACACGACGAAAATCAATCGGAAACTATTCGACCACGTCATCGGTTTCCGCATCAATGAACATGCAAGCAAGTTCGGAAGAATCAAATGCTTTATCCTGAGCAACAGGGAAACGGGACAACGCATCGGCGTTTCCGTGCTTAGCAGTGGACCGATACAAGATATCGTAGCGGTACTGCGAGAGGAAAAGAGACCAGCGAATGAATTTCTGCGCTGTACGTGGAGGTACAGGCTTGGTCGGATGAAAAAGCGATGTCAAAGGTTTGTGGTCCGTGATGATGGTAAAGTGACGACCATACAAGAAATCGTGAAACTTTGCAACACCAAACACGAGAGCCAAAGCTTCTTTCTGTATTTGGGAATAATTTCTTTGCGCAGACGACAGCAATTTGGACGCAAAGGCAATAGGGCGATCATGCGAACCATCTTTGTGCGCCAGCACAGCACCGATCCCGAAATCCGATGCATCTACCATCAACAAAAGGGGTTTCTGGGGATCGAATGGCGTAAGGCAAGTATGTGAAAGCAACGCCGATTTCAACTGGCGAAAGGCGCGTTCGCATTCCGTCGACCCGACGAACGGAACACCTTTACGGCGTAAGCGATGAAGCGGAGCTGAAATGGAAGAGGCACACGGAAGAAATTTATGATAGTTAATTTTTCCCAACACACTCTGTAGCTGCTTCAAATTCTGCGGCGAAGGCAAGTCCTGTATGGCACGGAGGTGCTCTGGACTCGGATGGATGCCTTGGGCATTAAGGACATGTCCCAGATATGGCAAGTCACGAGCAAAAAACACACATTTGTCCTTCCTCAAGCGAAGACCATTTTTTCGCAAGACCTGAAATAATGTTCGTAGGTTTGCAAAATGTTCTTCTTCTGTCTTTCTGGAGAGCACTATATCGTCCAGATAGTTTGCTGCAGTAGGGACCGACGCACAAATAGTTTGTAAATGCTGCTGAAACAATGCAGGGGCAGATGCACACCCGAATGGCAGTCTTTTGAATCTGTACAATCTAAGATGCGTGTTAACCACCAATACGCGCTGGGATTCTTCGTCCACCGGTATTTGCAAGTACGCATCTGCTAGGTCCAACTTTGAAAAATATTTTCCCGGGCACAGTTTGTCAAAAAGATCTTCCGGGCGGGGGAAAGGAAAAGTAGCGGTCACTAGTTGTGGATTCACTGTTGCCTTGAAGTCCACGCAAAGTCTCAATTTTCCAGAAGGTTTTTGCAAAATTACTAAGGGTGAGGCCCAGAGAGAAGCCTGCATACATTCAATGACACCTTGTGATTCTAAATCGTTTAATGTTCTTGCGACCTCCTCACACAATGCGTGGGGAACATTGCGTGCTCTGAAAAATTTCGGTTGCGCGTTCACTTTCAGTTCCAAATGTGCTTCATAGTTCTTTGCGCAACCAAGGGCCGGTGCAAAAATGTCTGCAAAATCTTCACATAGACGAGAAACACTGGCTGAAGGCACAGTCTGGTTCACTGATAGGACCTGATTGACGAGAGACAAGTTAAACAACTGAAATAAATCTAAACCAAACAAGTTCACCACAGCAGAAGAACGAAGAACGTAAAATGACACAAGTTTTGTTTGTCCCTTATATGTGGCAAGAAGGCTGCACTGTCCTAATACAGGGATATGCTGTCCTGAATAACTAGTGAGCTGAACCTTTGTGGCACGCAACGGAGGTGTGCCCAGTTGTTTGTACGTGGCGTGATTGAGCAATGAAACTGCAGCTCCGGTATCGAGCTGGAATGGTATCACTTGTCCGGCAAAGTCCAAATCTACAAAAAGTTTATTGTCCTGCTGACGACAAGAGCGACTGTTTTGTGCAACTTGAACAGACACTGGTACAGAATCACTTGCGACGTGACGGGATTGCCGTCGACGTCGACGCACACTTTTTGTGGGACGAACACAGTCACTGTTAGAGAGAGGAACACTGGGCGGAGTGGCATTAACTACATGAATGTCCATGGGCGAAGGTTCCCGAGTCTGAGTGTCCTAGATTCGATTGCGGCTCGAAGCAAAGGGCCTGGAATGGTTGTGAGTGTCCGAGCTAAGCTTTTTCTGGCAAACACTTTGAACATGTCCTTTTTTATTACAGAAAAAGCAAATAGCTTGGAGTGACGGGCAATTCTCACGCGAATGTCTAGTTGCACACCGCGGGCATGATTTCAGCACTGCATTTGCTCGCGTGCGCAGCACACGAGGCGGTGCGGACGTGCGCGAAGGCTGTTTACAGTTCTGTGCAGCGCGCCCGGCGGGCCGGTTAATGCGACACACAGCTGGCGAAGTTTCAAAGGATTCCTGAGCAAAGTCAAGTGTGTCTTGCCTATCCAATATGTCTATCACTTGTTGAAGAGAGGGATTGACGAGTTTCAATATCTGTTCCCTTATGCGAACATCAGAAACGTTCTGTGCTATTGCATCACGCACCATAGTATCTGAATAAGGGAGTCCACATTCACATTCAAAAGCACAATCCCTCGTTAGGCCTTACAATATTGCAACCCACTCCCGATTAGTTTGACCGGCTGTACGTTTTGTACGAAAGAATGTATACCTTTTTGCAACGACATTTACTGTTTCTTTGAAATAAGCATCTAAAGCAGCCAAATTTCCTCGTAGGACAGAGTTGCTACGTCGCGTCGGGGAAACAATTTCACTATCACACGGTAGGTGGACACACCTACACACGAAAGCAAAAATGGCTGCCGCTCATTACCTTGAATTCTGTAGGCGGCGAGATGGAATCCAAATTGGCGTGACCACTCCGTCCAGCTTTCGTCGTCGGGACGAAAATTACGGAACGGGGGTGCAACTGCGTGTCGTGGCTGCGGTAGCGATGAATCGGCGGCGGCAGCATCGTTTTGCAGTGCACGTTGACCCTGGACGAGCTGTCCAAGGGCATCCAAGAACGCCTGCGTCTGCTGATTCTGCAAGCGATAAAATTCGGACAGTACATCAGGAGAATGTGGCGAAACCATGACACAAGTAATGTAAGCAAGTATAAAGAACACGTTTTCCTCGCCGCCAGTTTATGTTGTGTCTAGACAAGACAGTCTAGACACAAAGCGGAGATACCGAAAGGGCACGCGTCAACTCACGCCGGCTTGCGTGAGGTCTGAAACAGGATATGTTATGAATGCTATAAAGAAAAATACGTAGCTCGTATAATACTTATCTTTAATCCATCATTGTGGTACATCGCTCTTGAGGATACAAATGAGACTTTAATTACAAGCACTGCAAGGCTAATGGCGGCTTTCTAGGTCGTAGCCATGGACTTAGCTGAAGGCTATTCTAACTGTCTCTCGGCAAATGAGAGAAAGGCTTCGTCAGTGTAGTCGCTAGCAAAGTCGTCGTACAACTGGGGCGAGTGCTAGTCCGTCTCTCTACACCTGCCGTGTGGTGGCGCTCGGTCTGCAAATACTGACAGTGGCGACACGCGGGTCCGACATGTACTAATGGACCGCGGCCGATTTAAAGCTACCACCTAGCAAGTGTGGTGTTTGGTGGTGACACCACACTTTTCATCACTTTAAAAAAGCTACCCTCTATTTTAAGGGGAGACTCCACCCTAAAAATTCAGTTTTTTCCAAAAATAAAATTTAATGGCTGTTTCACATCTTCGGAGTGTTTGGTCTTAGATCCAAAAACGGTTTGGCCGTAAGTATGTCTAAGAAATACTTGAAATACTCACTGCGTAAGGGGCAGTGGCACACCGAAAGATGCCAAAGATAATTTTTGGTTTCTTTCGCCATCATAAACTCAAACTTTGAAAAATAAGTTGCAAGATTTTCAGAAAAACTGAAGCGTAACAATTGGCACCCAATCGTTGGAAATCAATTACTTTGCCTTTTGACTACGTAAATATAAATTTAGGGACTACACTGAAGTTCTGTTCAGTACAGTCAACAAACTCCAAGGAAACAGGCATTGGGTTACAATCAGATATCCCTACCACTGCACGTCCTCAAGAAGACTGTGTGTAGATTTTTATTCATATAATCAAGAAAAAGGCCTCGGTGAGCTTGAAATTACAAGAAGTCTCTCACATAAGCAGGAAGGGAAAACTTTATGGTGCCAGTGTATTTTAATGGCTATATGTCTTGAAGCAACAATCATTTTTTGTTAACGTGTTAAAATACATTTATCATAAGTAAAATAAATGTTAACCAACCTGAATGAAATTTTTGCAGAAAGTAGTCTTGATGTGTTTATATACGCCTATACATTCATATTATCTAAAACGTAAATTGTTTAGTCTGTCATCACATTTACGTATCAATAATTGAAGAAAATTTAAGGCTGAAATTTTAAATAAGCACTGAAAACTAATTATTAACATTTCTCATAAAATGAATGCACAGAAACTTTGGATTTTTGTCTTGTGAATGTACCTACAAGATCCGGCATGTGAAACTTTTGGTGCGAATACCAAAAGTTAGTTTTCAAGAATATCATTAGAATCATATTAAAAATTCAAAACTCGAAGACCACTGAGGCTATGTACTTTAAAATTTGGGTGTAGCCACATATTTACGCAATAGACACGATTTTAAAATTTGGCTGTAATCGGCAAAGTATAAGAAAAGTTATATTGTTGGATTGAGTCTCCCAATAAGCACCGCGGCGTAAAAACAGTATGTTCATATTTAAGGCTGCGCCAAACCCATTTATGTTCTTCCCTCTCAAGCAGCATATTGTTTGCACTTCTCCTGCACTAACAGGCGGCCGTTCTGTGCTACGTAACATCTGACCGTCGCATTTTACCGCTAGCGCTCACAACCAAGGCGGCGAACGAGCATGATCGTTCTTTTTCGCCTAGCAGCACAATCTACAGTTCTCCTGCAATCATGTGTTACTGGGAATCAGTTTTAACGTATGTTAAAAGATAGAAGAATTGCGAACAGTCACTTTTTTATTAGACTTTATTTCGTGTTTAGGTTTGCTCATCTTCTAACGGAGGGAGAAAGTATGAATTCAGTCGCTTGTCATTTGCCTGCGTTCGGTGTCTGTCCATACAGACTTTGATTCTAAGAACCCCACAAGACGAATGCTACGATTATTCCGTAGGAGAGGCTTGGCCTTTGAGACAGTGTTGTCAGTCTACCTTAGAGAATATTTTACAAATTTCAAGATATTTAGCCCACTTTGTGTCGTTTCCAGGGAACGCCACGTGGAGGTCGTCACTTTTCATCCCACATTAAATTTATTTACAATATTTACAAGATGGCCAATGATTACATTAAACTACTTTTGTATAATTACAAATATTTCAATGACTCTGACGTTTTACCCGTCTTAGTCACTTCTGGGGGACTGATGACCTCAGATGTTAAGTCTCATAGTGCTCAGAGCCATTTGAAACACTTGTCACTTCTGTGCATAGGCCACACAAGTCAGAAATGATTTTCGGGTTCCATCAGTTAGAAGTTTCTTTAAAGTTTTTCAATCGTTTCGTCAGTCTTCACTGCTGATTTCTTTCTTCTTTTCCCATCAAAGTTTAAAATTAGTCGGAAAAATTGTTGTCCGTGGTACTCTGCATCTTCTCGAAGATTTTTCACTAATGAGTAAACATTCGAGTGAACTTTTGATATTAATATATTTATTCTTCGGTTCTGTGCTTCTGAGGCATTATTGCGATGACTCCTTTCACTGCATCAAATATCCCTGTAGGCATGTGTTCGTTATCGAGCCACCAGTCCACTAAATAGTCATAAAAGTCCTGAAGCTTTTGGTTTTCAGGCGTGCCTTCCTCAATACACAGACAACCACCATCCACTATTTCTGGGGGAAGATGCGATAGAGTAGAACACATTCTTAGGTGACAGCATATGTCCTCATTTTCCTTATAGACCGGTACATTGAACTTGTTTCCACAAACAATGATTAAAGTGATAACTGCAACTAATAACCTCTGTTCCAGGAAATAAACTGTTAGCTTCTTGGACGATGGAAATTCCGAAGTTCATAATCAGGGATGCAGAGTTCCATCCAGGCACATTAGTCTTAATAGCTTTAAGCGAACGTACATATGTTTCTCACTTTTTATTTGTTAGGAAAGCGTAAACAACTGAAATGGTTTTTGTTTCCTCCCAAGAACTATTAAAGCTGGCGTGGAGTATAAACAACTGTCCAAACTGCTTGCTTGAACTCTTGAACTTTCTGTCCACAAAGAATGATTCGCAGTGTGATGAACATTTCTTTCCTTTTCGCTGGCAAACACCAGTATTCTGTCATTCGGTCCTCTGCTATCATCTGCAACTAAAAAGTTGCTACCATCATTCATCAGTAAATTATTTTCTTGGAAGAATATTCCTTCAGAATTGGTGGGATCTTGTGTAGTTTCCATATATTTTCACCTAATGTGATGTAACGATTGTTTCTCACTTCTTTGCGAAGGTAATGATGTCACTAAGTCGTCGCCTCGAAGGAAGAGCTGCCACACTTCTTCAACGTAAACGGTTTCTTTTGTCAGCTTCTCTGTCCTGACTAAATGTTTTCCACGTCATTTGCTGCTTTATCTGGAATGCAGACAGGGATACCTTCCCTTAAAACTGTGTTATATTTTGTGGATAATCTGTTCCCGCTAAAGTCAAGCGGGCACGCCAGTCGGAAACGAGAAAATAGTGTGGAAGACATTAGCCAAATGCATGCTGACCGACCCCTCTCCAGGACGACAACGCGACAATAGCGTCCTATATGCGAAGAGGACATAAGTGTAGCTTCCGACTGGTCGCGACCCAGTCGAACAGCAGCCTCAATATTAGCGACTAGCATAGAAGCGTCAAAGCTGGTTACTTCGCTTGTATTAGAGGAGTTATACTGAAGAAGCTTGTTTATTTCGGATGTCGCCCTTTGCTAGCGGCACATCTATGTAATTCTCAAAGTTAAGTATTGTAATTTACTTTTCGTAATAAAACTCATTAATGAGATTTGTTCGAACTGTTTGTCTAGCAATCCGAGAAAGCAGGTTTCCTAGACACCCCATATTCGACAAATAGTCGGGATTTAACACTTGGCGACGAGTTATAAGATGAATCCAGTGCCTGGCGGCCAAGGATTTTCTTTTGTGTTTTCTGGCGTCTTAATTCTGCATTGTCGATTAGGTGCTGGTAGCTAATTTTCAAAATTGATTTTTGTGACGCATATCCGCAAATACCACATAGGTGAAGAATTCAAAGCATGTTTGCTGCGAACACCCACTTGGACTTGTTTAAATACTGGCGTTTTCCTTTTGACAGTGCTTTCGCACCTGCCACTTTCCGATGGCATTTGGAACAGATGACTGCTCAAGAACCAAACTGTTCAAACTATTTGGTCGATTTTGTCGTAGCAGGTCGTACACCTGAAGAACACATTGCAAATTTGCGTGCTTTGTTTCGTGTGTTATCTGATGCAAGACTAAAGTGTAGACTGGACAAGTGGGACTTTTTTACACTTTAGCTGCAGTATCTTGGTCATGTCGTAAACAGTCAACGTGTACATCCTCTTCAGACATATTTGTTAGCCATACGTGACCCGCCAGTTCTTCGAAATGTCACAGAATTTCAATCTGTGTTAGGGAAAATGAACAATTATGTTCGGTTCATAACGAATGCTGCACAAATCACAGCTCCATTGTATCGCTTGGGTCGCAAAAACGTTCCCTTTATTTGGACAGATGAGTGCGAAGTAGATTTTCAAAAACTTAAAGATGCAGTGCTCAGTGATCGAGATTTGGTTCACTTTGATCCTGCCAAAACGGTTGTGCTGCAAGTTGTCGCTTCTTCTTACGGAATCGGTGCAGTGCTTCCGCACAGATTTGGTGATAAAGGGAGGCCTATTCCTTTCGTATCGAAAGTGTTGCCCAAAGCTCAGTGTAACTATTCACAAATAGAGAAAGAGGCATTGGTTATTGTTCATGGTGTCACCGAATTCTACCAGTATGTGTATGGCAGAAAATTCTACTTAGTGACGGATCACAAACCACTGCAGTCCTTATTTCATCCGATGAATCCTGTTCCTGTACGAACTGCCCAAAAATTGCAAAGATGGGCATTGCTGTTGTCTCAGTACCAGTACGAGATTGTGTATCCTCCGCCAGTTCATCATCGTAATGCGAACGTACTTTAACGTCTTCCAAATGGCCCTGATACAGACTTAGACGCTTCTGCTGCATCTTGTTGTCACATCGATGCTCAGGATTCAGAATTGTTTCAATCCTTTCGTCTGAACTATACGAAAATTGCACAGATCACGGAAGCTAATTGCGATTTGAATATTTTGCTAAAACATATTCGCACATATTCACCTCGCTCGTTGCATAGCATAAAGAACTCTGTAGTGCGTCAATACTTTGCACGTCGGCACAGCCTCGCTATACAGCAAGGTGTGATTGTTAGTCAAGATGACAGTGGACGGTCACGTGTGTTGATCCCCAAAGTTTTTCAAAAAGAAGTGTTGCAGTTACTTCACCAAGGACGTTGGTGGATTGTTCGTAGGAAACAGTAAGCGCTTCGACATTGTACTTGGCAGCGTAAGGACACCAAATAGAACAGACGACGTCACAGTGTCATGCGTGTGCGGAAAATCACTCCGCTCCACCACAAAAATTCTCTACTTGGCCAAAGTTGCAGTCACCATAGCGACGTGTGCACATAGACTTTGCGAAACCTTTCTGCAACCCTCGTTAGTTGATTGTGGTAGACTCATAAAGCTAGTTTCCTTTTGCTGCGCCAACGAACTCGACAACGCCACGTAGCACAATCAGACGCTGTCCTCTATTTTTTGCCTTGAACGTTTGCCGGAAGTCATAGTGTCGGACAACGGACCTCAGTTCACGTCGAAATAATTTGAAACATTCTGTGAACGCAATGGCGTACAGCATCTAACTAGTGCACCGCTCCATCCACAATAGAACGGCGAAACGAAACGTTTTTTTCAGAACATTCAAGCAGCACATTACCAAACGTCGCACCGCACACACTAGGGATCAAGCGTTGCAAATTTTTCTCGCCTCCTATGATTCGTATCCACGAGATGGACCATAGCCAGCGGAATTGCTTCACGGCCGCCACCATCGGACATCGCATCTCCTGCTCCACCCTCCTCAGCATCCGGCGCCGAAGGAAGGCCGCGAGTATCGCAGAGTTTTTAGCGGCAGCAGACGGTGGCGCGAGGCGAGATTCTTAGGCCCAGACGGATTGCAGCGCCGACAACACAGTCATCACAGTGATCCTTCTGTGTCTCTTCCACCCAGATTCACGGATCCCGAGGACAGCGCAGCCACAGCATCCGCCAGAGGGTGTCATCACGACACCGTGGGAGGATCCCATGGAGACGGAGCCTTCGCCACCACCGCCTCCTCTCGTCCTAGCGATGGCGCTGGATCCGCCAACGAAGCAGCCGACGCCTTCTACATCTTGCTATGGTCCTCAGGAGGTGGACGAGTACCCTTCTAGGCGTTTTCCGGGCCACGTTTCCATCAGAGCGAAGGCCAGATGGCAAGGTACGACAGGAAGCCCGACGTCCCCTGCAGCCACAGTCCATTGCAGAGCGTCCACGCTACTGCCTGTCCACTCGTTTGGTGCTCGTTATACGACGACGGTCCGTCGCTTTGAGGGGGGGGGGGGGGGGGGGAGATGTAACTGCGTAAAATCAAACGCCGGCAAGCCAGTCGGCAACGAGAGAGCAAAGAGGGCTGAGAAGAAGACGTCAGCCAATGACATGCTGACCGACCTCTCTCGAAGACGACAGACAGCTCGACAGCGGCGGCCTCTATGCGAAGAGAACATACGAGCCGCGCCCGACTGGTCCTGTCGAACAGCAGCCTCAAGACTAGCGACGTGAATAGAAGCATCAAAGCTCGTTACTTCGCTTGCATTAGAATTGTTGTACCGAAGAAGCTTGTTTGTTTCGGATGTCGCCCTTTGCTTGCGACACATCTATGTAATTCTCAAAGCAAGTATTGTCATTTACGTTTCGTAATAAAACTCATTAATACGATTTGATTGAATTGTTTGTCTAGCGATTCGAGAAAGCAGGTTTCCTAGACATCCCATATTCGACATGTAGGCAGGATTTAACATATTCTTTGCATTTACTGTTTTTTTAAGTGTAAAAAACGACAGTAAGCTATTTCTTGTTTGTTTTTGTAGCCCAGAATATACCAATGCTCGTTGTAAATCAGTAAGGGCTTCCTTCTGATGGTGTCGGTGAACTCCATCATCTCAGCACTAAGACAAGGAACGCTACTTGCTAGTTACAGGTCAGCTGTAGTACTGAACTCTGGGAGAAAGCCACGCGGACTACGATATGGTGCGGGGACAGGGAACTTTGTGCGGGAAATAGGCTTTGGCTTTCCCTCAGAATACGTCGCAGGTAACCACGGACAGACCATTGCATCCTATTCTGGAACACCCTGTCCACTACCTACAGTGTCCTCGGCTCGGTGCTAGTGTCAACACACTCCCTTTCCGTACAAATGTCACTCCATACAAATGTCACAATATCCTCTAAAACCGCAAAATTTCATTTCGTTTCCTCCTCGTCTTCAGGGTGACTCACTTTTTTTTGGCAGTCAATGTAATTATTATATATTACCAGCTACGCTGTAAGATTGTTCAGTCAATGCTGTCGTCGCTAGATGATCGCATGGAAATACGTCAAGACTTGGACAAAATGTCTAGTCGGTGTAATGAATGTCAGCTATCCTTACGTGTTGAATAAAAGTAAGTTAAGCACTATAACAAAGAGAAAGAAATCGACAGTATGTGATTAAAGGATCAGTGGTGAACATTCTTAGCACGTCACATTATATAAGTAGTTTTAATACTCAGAAGCATTTATGAAATGGCACGATAATATAAAATCAGTATTAGGGAAAACTGAGACGTAGTATTTACTGATATTAATGAAAACGTGGAAGGGAGGACCGACCAATGTAATTTTTTTTCACACAACATGTTTCTTTCACAATATATAATCATAAATTTTTTTTCTTTGCAAATTACAAGAGAAATCAAAACAAGAACAACATGACAATAATTACAAGCGCCCGGACCTTCAGCCCGCCCGTTATCGGGTGAAACAGCGGTGTTTATTACCGCGCTGCACAACGGTTTCTCTTGTTCAATGCTCATTTTTTCGTAAGGGACCAAACTGCTAATGTCATCGGTCCCTAGACTTACAAACTACTTAAACTAACTTACGCTAAGAACAACATACGCACCCGTTCCCGAGGCAGGACTCTAACGTCCGTGGCAGGACGCCTCAAACCGCGCGGCCACTCCGCACAGCTATTCAGTGCCATTCTGCAACGTATGAATACATATAGGTAATACTGATGACAAGAGTGCTTCAATTACTCAAACAGATAACGTATTTATTTTTAATTTGGACACTGTACGAGGGGCGTTTGAAAAGTCCGTGCAAAAGTGAAAACTACTTACGTGTTTGGCGTAAGCCTTTTTTAGTTTTCGACATAGTCTCCTTTTAGAATTATACACTTCGTCCAACGCTGTTCTAATTTGATGATCACTTCTGAATAATAGTAATTGTCCAAGTCTGCAAAATAGCTATTAGTTTCTGCAATCACCTCCTCGTTTGAGTAAAATCTTTGTCCCGCCAGCCGTTTCTTCAAATTGGGGAACAAATATTAGTCCGAGGGACCCAAGTCTGCAGAATAGGTGGGATATCAAACGAGTGGGAAATCTATTTCCATTAACTTTGAGACCACAACTGCTGAGGTGTTTGGTGGTGCACTGTCGTGATGGAAATGGACTTTTTTGCGGTCCAATCGCCGGCGTTTTTCTTGTAGCTTGGTTTTCAAACGGTCCAATAACGATGCATAATATGCACCTGTAATAGTTTTACCCTTTTCCAGATGGTCAATGAGGATTATCCCTTGCGAATCCCATAAGACAGTCACCATAAGCTTTCCGGCTGAAGGACTGGTCTTGCCTTTTTTGGCGCAGATTCTCCCTTGGTAACCCATTGTTTAGACTGTTGTTTGGTCTCAGGAGTACAGTAATGTATCCATGTTTCATCCACAGCGATGAAACGACGCTTTAAGTCCTGCCCGATCTGGTCGGATCCCACACTGATGAGCAATACTCAAGTATAGGTCGAACGAGTGTTTTGTAAGCCACCTCCTCTGTTGATGGACTACATTTTCTAAGGACTCTCCCAATCAATCTCAACCTGGTACCCGCCTTACCAACAATTAATTTTATATGATCATTCCACTTCAAATCGTTCCGCACGCATACTCCCAGATATATTACAGAAGTAACTGCTACCAGTGTTTGTTCCGCTATCATATAATCATACAATAAAGGATCCTTCTTTCTATGTATTCGCAATACGTTACATTTGTCTATGTTAAGGGTCAGTTGCCACTCCCTGCACCAAGTGGCTATCCGCTGCAGATCTTTCTGCATTTCACTACAATTTTCTAATGCTGCAACTTCTCTGTATACTACAGCATTTTCCGCGAAAAGCCGTATGGAACTTCCGACACTATCTACTAGGTCATTTACATATATTGTGAAAAGCAATGGTCCCATAACACTCTCCTGTGGCACGCCAGAGGTTACTTTAACGTCTGTAGACGTCTCTCCATTGAGAACAACATGCTGTGTTTTGTTTGCTAAAAACTCTTCAATCCAGCCACACAGCTGGTCTGATATTCCGTAGGCTCTTACTTTGTTTATCAGGCGACAGTGCGGAACTGTATCGAACGCCTTCCGGAAGTCAAAGAAAATAGCATCTACCTTGGAGCCTGTATCTTATATTTTCTGGGTCTCATGAACAAATAAAGCGAGTTGGGTCTCACACGATCGCTGTTTCCGGAATCCATGTTGATTCCCACAGAGTAGATTCTGGGTTTCCAAAAACGACATGATACGCGAGCAAAAAACATGTTCTAAAATTCTACAACAGATCGACGTCAGAGATATAGGTCTATAGTTTTGCGCATCTGCTCGACGACGCTTCTTGAAGACTGGGACTACCTGTGCTCTTTTCCTATCATTTGGAGCCTTCCGTTCCTCTAGAGACTTGCGGTACACGGCTGTTAGAAGGGGGGGGGGGGAGGGCAAGTTCTTTCGCGTACTCTGTGTAGAATCGAATTGGTATCACGTGTCCGCAGCTCGTGGTCGTGCGGTAGCATTTAGCTTCCCACGCCCGGGTTCCCGGGTTCGATTCCAGGCGGGGTCAGGGATTTTCTCTGCCTCGTGATGACTGGGTGTTGTGTGCAGTCCGTAGGTTAGTTCGGTTTGAGTAGTTCTAAGTTCTAGGGGACTGATGACCATAGATGTTAAGTCCCATAGTGGTCAGAGCCATTTGAACCATTTTTTTGGTATCCCGTCAGTTCCAGTGGACTTTCCTCTGTTGAGTGATTGTAGTTGCTTTTCTATTCCTTGGACACTTATTTCTATGTCAGCCATATTTTAGTTTGTGCGAGGATTTATAGAAGTAACTGCAGTGCAGTCTTCCTCTGTGAAACAGCTTTGGAAAAAGTTGTTTAGTATTTCAGCTTTACGCGTGTCATCCTCTGTTTCAATGCCATCATCATCCCGGAGTGTCTGGATATGCTGTTTCGAGCCACTTACTGATTTAACGTAAGACCAGAACTTCCTAGGATTTTCTCTCAAGTTGGTACATAGAATTTTACTTTCGAATTCACTGAACGCTTCACGCATAGCCCTCCTTACGCTAACTTTGACATCGTTTAGCTTCTGTTTTTTCTGAGAGGTTTTGGCTGCGTTTACACTTGGAGTGCAGCTCTCTTTGCTTTCGCAGTAGTCTCCTAACTTTGTTGTTGAACCACGGTTGGTTTTTCCCGTCCCTCACAGTTTTACTCGGCACGTACCTGTCTAAAACGCATTTTACGATTGCCTTGAACTTTTTCCATAAACACTCTACATTGTCAGTGTCGAAACAGAAATTTTCGTTTTGATCTGTTAGGTAGTCTGAAATCTGCTTTTTATTACTCTTGCTAAACAGATAAACCTTCCTCCCTTTTTTTATATTCCTATTCATATTTCCATATTCAGGGATGCTGCAACGGCCTTATGATCACTGATTCCCTGTTCTGCACTTTCAGAGTCGAAAAGTTCAGGTCTGTTTGTTATCAGTAGGTCCAAGACGTTATCTCCACGAGTCGGTTCTCTGTTTAATTACTCGAGGTAATTTTCGGATAGTGCACTCAGTATAATGTCACTCGATGCTATGTCCCTACCACCCGTCCTAAACATCTGAGTGTCCCAGCCTATATCTGGTAAATTGAAACCTCCACCTAAGACTATAACATGCTGCGAAAATTTATGTAAAATGTATTCCAAATTTTCTCTCAGTTGTTCTGCCACTAATGCTGCTGAGTCGGGAGATCGGTAAATGAGCCCACTATTAACCTACCTCGGTTGTTGAGTGTAACCTCCACCCATAATAGTTCACAGGAACTATCCCCTTCTATTTCACTCCATGATAAACTACTACTAACAGCGACAAACACGCCACCACCGGTTGCATGCAATCTATCCTTTCTAAACACCGTTTGCGCCTTTGTAAAATTTTCGGCAGAATTTATCTCTGGCTTCTGCCAGCTTTCTGTACCTATAACGAATTCAGCTTCGGTGCTTTCTATCAGCGCTTGAAGTTCCGGTACTTTACCAATGCAGCTTCGACAGTTTACAATAATAATACCGATTGCTGCTTGGCCCCCGCATGTCGTGACTTTGCCCCGCACCCTTTGAGGCTGCCGCCCTTTCTGTACTTGCCCGAGGCCATCTAACCTAAAAATCGCCCAGTCCACGCCACACAACCCCTGCTACCCGTGTAGCCGCTTGCTGCATGTAGTGGACATCCTTGAATCACTTCCCAAGATTCCATTTTTGGTCGAGCGTGAGCAATCGCGGAACCCATCTTGCGGATAGCTTTCTCATGTGGCAAATGTTTATGCAAAATATTATGTACCTGTTAATTCGAGATGCCCACAGCACTAGAAATCTCACGCACCTTAACTTTTCTGTCATCCATCACCATATTATGGATTTTATCAATGATTTCTGGAGTCGTAACCTCCACCTAATCGAAGGTGCAGAGTCACCGTACTGTTTATCGAGCTTCTCTTTACTCTCCTGAGGCGTTTTGCATTTCATAAAGTAATGTTTAATCACCACACGAAATTCTTCTTCGTCCATTTCTTGACAGTCACTGTACTTCCTTGGTTCACACGAATACCAAACACAAAGAAATAGACCAATATGGCCGAAACTTGGTGAGCGTTCTTTCCAACGGCGGGGTCAGGGATTTTCTCTGCCTCGTGATGACTGGGTGTTGTTTGCTGTCCTTAAGTTAGTTAGATTTAAGTAGTTCTAAGTTCTAGGGGACTGATGACCATAGATGTTAAGTCCCATAGTGCTCAGAGCCATTTGAACCATTTTCTTTTTTCGTTCTTTCCAAAGATGCTACTAACTTAACATGACTTCGATACGCGCCGGTGGTGCCATCTCTCGGGCTTTGCATGGACTTTTGAAACGCCCCACGTATGTAGAGAGGTTCGGGGATAAGATGCGCACCGATGCTTAAAGGTTAAATAAATTGGGAAACAATTATGACAATGATAAGGCTTGCTTCAAAGCAAGTAACCTTTTCATTTCATTCAGCAACCGAGGTGCGACTGGATCCCAACACGTCCCTTTTGACAATCTTATTCTGACTGAAGCCCTGGTGACAGTTGGCTGTTAATATGTCAAAAGTTAAATTACTTTTCAGTTATGAAGTCCGCTCGGAAGGAACATTTTAAAGCATTACGTATGAGCACTTATTACAAGAGAACTCACTTGGCAGAACCACAAGCTCCAGTTAAAAATACTCCAAAAATGCACAGCTTAGTACAACAGGTAGTTCAGATTATCTCAAACGCAATTGCAATCAAGAAATTGAACCGGTTAACATCTAAATCTAACCACAAGACCCCCGTTTGCTTAACGGCAACCTGTGAATTCGCACAATTGTTCCGACTGTATTTCCGACCAGGAGCTGATTCATTAAAACATTAATGATTGGGTATAAACTAGAAAGGAAGGGCAATATAACATAAGAACAAATTTTAAAGTGACAACTAGTGTCTAGTACAATACTACGGTCTACATTTACGACCAAACAGCAGACCTGGTAAAACTCTGAGGGTCGGGTACAAACCAGAAAATAATAAAGAAAGGCAATATAGTTACGGGGCAAATTTTTAAACGACAGCAGTGTCTTAGTATAATACTACGGCCTATATTTACTACCAAAGAGTCGACCGAGTTAACCTCTGAGGGCCGGGTACAAACCAGAAAATAATTAGGAGGTCGGGTAGACAATGACACCAGTCACCACGAGGATTACAGAATGTAATGATTTATGAGCAAGCGACTCCATGGATCCGCGGTGCGTCGCGGCGGCTACTGAGTGGTGCCGATTACAGCCAGGTAGAAGGGGACGAAAGCCAGACCACCAACGGTCGTCCGACACGAATGTTGTCAACCAACCGACGGGATGTCTGCCTGCTGCTTGTAGTCGACACTGACCCCTGTGAAGTGCTCCGGTATCTTTGCTCTGCGCAGGCCCTCCTTGCGTAGCTCGTGGCTTCGGCCGCTCGGACCTTGTGACCGCCTCTTGTCGCAACGCTACCGCCAGTCCCCAAACTTGGTACCTCGCCCCCTCGGGCCAGCGAACCCGTATATATATCGGCAAGCAAAGAGCTTCTGAGAACAGAACCCACAGATACCAACTCCTTCTCAAAAAATACTGGCAACGGGGCCGCCAGAGGGGTAGTCGATACTACCCCTGAGCTAGAGAGAACAGCCTACTACCTTAATGGTACCACGGCTCAAAGGCGAGTGAAATGGTTCTCTGAAAAAAACAATGCATCTGTAAAGGCAATAGCATACAAGACGCTGATACGAGCAATCCTAGAGCACTGTTTCATCGTTTGGAGGCCTCTATGAAGGAGGCATGACAACATACACCGCATCTCCACTCGCTCTACTAGGATCTTAACAAGTTTGCGTAGTCCGCATAGGCCTCATAGAAGAACGACGACGACGTTTCGCGAAACCCTGTTAAGTCCCTTTAGAGGAACTTTATTTGAACAAGACTGCGCGACCATTATGACATGACCATCTTATATCACTCATGAAGCTTATGCGTTTAGGAATAGAAAGCTTAGGGATGTACGGACGCACATTTTTATGTCGCACAGTAATTGAATGGAGCAGCATAAAGACTCGATAATATTGGTACGATATACATGAACCATGGACCTTGCCGTTGGTGGGGAGGCTTGCGTGTCTCAGCGACACAGATGGCCGTACCGTAGGTGCAACCACAACGGAGGGGTATCTGTTGAGAGGCCAGACAAACATGTGGTTCCTGAAGAGGGGCAGCAGCCTTTTCAGTAGTTGCAGGGACAACAGTCTGGATGATTGACAGATCTGGCCTTGTAACATTAACCAAAACGGCCTTGCTGTGCTGGTACTGCGAACGGCTGAAAGCAAGGGGAAACTACGGCCGTAATTTTTCCCGAGGACATGCAGCTCTACTGTATGATTAAATGATGATGGCGTCCTCTTGGGTAAAATATTCCGGAGGTAAAATAGTCCCCCATTCGGATCTCCGGGCGGGGAGAAATAAAACTGGCGTTCTACGGATCGGAGCGTGGAATGTCAGATCCCTTAATCGGGCAGGTAGGGTAGAAAATTTAAAAAGGGAAATGGATAGGTTAAAGTTAGATATAGTGGGAATTAGTGAAGTTCGGTGGCAGGAGGAACAAGATTTTTGGTCAGGTGATTACTGGGTTATAAATACAAAATCAAATAGGGGTAATGCAGGAGTAGGTTTAATAATGAATAAAAAAATAGGAGTGCGGGTTAGCTACTACAAACAGCATAGTGAACGCATTATTGTGGCCAAGATAGACACAAAGCCCATGCCTACTACAGTAGTACAAGTTTATATGCCAACTACCTCTGCAGATGATGAAGAAATAGATGAAATGTATGACGAGATAAAAGAAATTATTCAGGTAGTGAAGGGAGACGAAAATTTAATAGTCATGGGTGACTGGAATTCGTCAGTAGGAAAAGGGAGAGAAGGAAACATAGTAGGTGAATATGGATTGGGGGGAAGGAATGAAAGAGGAAGCCGCCTTGTAGAATTTTGCACAGAGCATAACTTAATCATAGCCAACACTTGGTTCAAGAATCATAAAAGAAGGTTGTATACCTGGAAGAATCCTGGAGATACTAAAAGGTACCAGATAGATTATATAATGGTAAGACAGAGATTTAGGAACCAGGTTTTAAATTGTAAGACATTTCCTGGGGCAGATGTGGATTCTGACCACAATCTATTGGTTATGAACTGCAGATTGAAACTGAAGAAACTGCAAAAAGGTGGGATTTTAAGGAGATGGGACCTGGATAAACTGAAAGAACCAGAGGTTGTAGAGAGTTTCAGGGAGAGCATAAGGGAACAATTGACAAGAATGGGGGAAAGAAATACAGTAGAAGAAGAATGGGTAGCTCTGAGGGATGAAGTAGTGAAGGCAGCAGAGGATCAAGTAGGTAAAAAGATGAGGGCTAATAGAATTCCTTGAGTAACAGAAGAAATATTGAATTTAATTGATGAAAGGAGAAAATATAAAAATGCAGTAAATGAAGCAGGCAAAAAGGAATACAAACGTCTCAAAAATGATATCGACAGGAAGTGCAAAATGGCTAAGCAGGGATGGCTAGAGGACAAATGTAAGGATGTAGAGGCTTGTCTCACTAGGGGTAAGATAGATACTGCCTACAGGAAAATTAAAGAGACCTTTGGAGAGAAGAGAACCACTTGTATGAATATCAAGAGCTCAGATGGCAACCCAGTTCTAAGCAAAGAAGGGAAGGCAGAAAGGTGGAAGGAGTATATAGAGGGTTTATACAAGGGCGATGTACTTGAGGACAATATTATGGAAATGGAAGAGGATGTAGATGAAGACGAAATGGGAGATAAGATACTGCGTGAAGAGTTTGACAGAGCACTGAAAGACCTGAGTCGAAACAAGGCCCCGGGAGTAGACAACATTCCATTTGAACTACTGATGGCCTCGGGAGAGCCAGTCATGACAAAACTCTACCATCTGGTGAGCACGATGTATGAGACAGGCGAAATACCCTCAGACTTCAAGAAGAATATAATAATTCCAATCCCAAAGAAAGCAGGTGTTAACAGATGTGAAAATTACCGAACTGTCAGTTTAATAAGTCACCGCTGCAAAATACTAACGCGAATTCTTTACAGACGAATGGAAAAACTGGTAGAAGCCGACCTCGGGGAAGATCAGTTTGGATTCCGTAGAAATGTTGGAACACGTGAGGCAATACTGACCTTACGACTTCTCTTAGAAAAAAGATTAAGGAAAGGCAAACCTACGTTTCTAGCATTTGTAGACTTAGAGAAAGCTTTTGACAATGTTAACTGGAATACTCTCTTTCAAATTCTGAAGGTGGCAGGGGTAAAATACAGGGAGCTAAAGGCTATTTACAGTTTGTACAGAAACCAGATGGCAGTTATAAGAGTCGAGGGGCATGAAAGGGAAGCAGTGGTTGGGAAAGGAGTGAGACAGGGTTGTATCCTCGCCCCGATGTTATACAATCTGTATATTGAGCAAGCAGTAAAGGAAACAAAAGAAAAATTCGGAGTAGGTATTAAAATTCATGGAGAAGAAGTAAAAACTTTGAGGTTCGCCGATGACATTGTAATTCTGTCAGAGACAGCAAAGGACTTGGAAGAGCAGTTGAACGGAATGGACAGTGTCTTGAAAGGAGGATATAAGATGAACATCAACAAAAGCAAAACGAGGATAATGGAATGTAGTCAAATTAAGTCGGGTGATGCTGAGGGAATTAGATTAGGAAATGAGACACTTAAAGTAGTAAAGGAGTTTTGCTATTTAGGGAGTAAAATAACCGATGATGGTCGAAGTAGAGAGGATATAAAATGTAGACTGGCAATGGCAAGGAAAGCGTTTCTCAAGAAGATGAATTTGTTAACATCGAGTATAGATTTAAGTGTCAGGAATTCGTTTCTGAAAGTATTTGTATGGAGTGTAGCCATGTATGGAAGTGAAACATGGACGATAACTAGTTTGGACAAGAAGGGAATATAAGCTTTCGAAATGTGGTGCTACAGAAGAATGCTGAAGATAAGGTGGGTAGATCACGTAACTAATGAGGAAGTATTGAATAGGATTGGGGAGAAGAGAATTTTGTGGCACAATTTGACTAGAAGAAGGGATCGGTTGGTAGGACATGTTTTGAGGCATCAAGGGATCACAAATTTAGCATTGGAGGGCAGTGTGGAGGGTAAAAATCGCAGAGGGAGACCAAGAGATGAATACACTAAGCAGATTCAGAAGGATGTAGGTTGCAGTAGATACTGGGAGATGAAGAAGCTTGCACAGGATAGAGTAGCATGGAGAGCTGCATCAAACCAGTCTCAGGACTGAAGACCACAACAACAACATACTGTTTGCCACGCAATGTGCAGTGGCTTGCGGAGCATGTAGACGATAGGAAGCCGGTATATACCGCTCCATTGATTGTAGCTTCCACCTCGGATCTTTCTAGTAGTAGTGGGTCTCCTTTCGTGGGATGATAGTTCAGATGAAAGATGGGTTTGTCGTAAATGCTAATGAAATATATATAGATTTCCAAACATGCTAAATTTTGCTTGTCTGTCAAATGTCCTTTCAATAAATGGAGGACAGATCTTCCGACGACAGAAATATTTGTGAATTACGGCATTAACAAGATCCTTCCTGATCCCAAACTCGTCCGATATCATTCTTAAAGCCTATCGCATAGGGATGATGGGAATAAGATAAAAGAAATAAGGGCATCTATATACGGAGTTGTGTAGAAAGTCTATCTTCGCCTATTCGCTACACCACTGGAATTTGACACGAAAACGATGACATTTGTACTATGTATACTCCGCCGTGCACTGTATACTACCTTGCAGGGATTACAGGTATTTAAGCAGATGTACTGTTCGTCTACATCTACATCTACATCTATACTCCGCGAGCCACCTTACGGTGTGTGGCGGAGGGTACTTATTGTACCACTATCTGATCCCCCCTTCCCTGTTCCATTCACGAATTGTGCGTGGGAAGAACGACTGCTTGTAAGTCTCCGTATTTGCTCTAATTTCTCGGATCTTTTCGTTGTGATCATTACGCGAGATATATGTGGGCGGTAGTAATATGTTGCCCATCTCTTCCCGGAATGTGCTCTCTCGTAATTTCGATAATAAACCTCTCCGTATTGCGTAACGCCTTTCTTGAAGTGTCCGCCACTGGAGCTTGTCCAGCATCTCCGTAACGCTCTCGCGCTGACTAAATGTCCCCATGACGAATCGCGCTGCTTTTCGCTGGATCATGTCTATCTCTTCTATTAATCTAACCTGGTAAGGGTCCCATACTGATGAGCAATACTCAAGAATCGGACGAACAAGCGTTTTGTAAGCTACTTCTTTCGTCGATGAGTCACATTTTCTTAGAATTCTTCCTATGAATCTCAACCTGGCGCCTGCTTTTCCCACTATTTGTTTTATGTGATCATTCCACTTCAGCATGTCCTCGCTCTTGCGAGACCAATATTCGTAATTTCAATACATTCATCGTCCTCAGACGTGTGAGCAGTCATCTGGCTAAGATAGAGCAGCTTCTCTTGTAATGAATGATAAAGCCAGCTGTTACTGATGAAAGAGAAGGAACTATCCTGCCATTTTTTTTCCTGTGCCGAGAAGAAAGTGAAATTCATACGTCTCACTTGAGTAACGAAGTTACTGACTACATTCAACACTCTGCTGTCTGAGACTGGTTCCCAACTTGGAAGTTTATAACTGATATATACTTAGACTTACAATTAATGTGACGACCTGTCAAATGCCATAATCACTACCTTTTGCAGAGCTGACAGCTGCGGGACATGCAGGAAGATAACCAGCGAGGTGCAGGCAGATACCAACAGAGATGCCGACTGCAGTGCCCTGGCAAAATACGCTAGTTTTCTCGGTTGAGGATCCACAGCACGTATAGCCCGATCGAGGTAGTCTCACAGATTCTCGACTGCTGCATATACGGGTGGACATCGTTCTACAGAATCGATGCATAGGTCTACTTGTGTTGACCCGTTGTGCCTTTCAGAATGACGAGATCACCCAGCCAATGGAAATGGAAATGGAGTATGGCTAGGGCCTCCCGTCGGGTAGACCGTTCGCCTGGCGCAAGTCTTTCGAGTTGACGCCACTTCGGCGACTTGCGTGTCGATGGGGGATGAAATGACGATGATAAGGACAACACAACACCCAGTCCCTGAGCGGAGAAAATCTCCGACCCAGCCGGGAATCGAACCCGGGCCCTTAGTAATGACATTCCGTCGCGCTGACCACTCAGCTACCAGGGGTGGACACCTATCTATTGGCATGAAATCATTCCCCTGGCCATAACGCTCCCTTCTTCGAACTGGGCCCTTTCGACGATATTGTTCCAGAGTGTTTGCTTTCAGACGTTCCACGCAGTACACGACAACGGCCATCCTTCGATGGTGCATAAAACGTGATTCTTCTGAAAAATGTACCTGTCGTCACTTAGTGGACATCCAGTTGCGGTAGTGGTTTGCAAATTCCATCCTTAGTCGCCGATGCACAGTGGTCAGCATGAGTGCATGAACCAGGTGCCTGCTGTGGACGCCTATACGCAACACCGATCCCTGACTATGGTCTGTGGTGCACCCAGTTGCCTAGGTACCGGTTTTGGATAGAGCCATGTCATTCACGATATACTTTAACCATGACGGCACACGAACCGCTTACAGACTTAGCCTTTTCGGAAATGTTTCCTCCCTTGACCTGAAAACCAATGGTCATGGCCCTTTCGGACAACAGATAAATCGCTTCGTTTCCGCACTGCGACAACGACCGCACTGTTCTCCGCGTCCTCCGACACGCTTTATATACCCTGCACTGCTAGTGATGCTACCTATAGTCGAACATAGGTGGTGGCCACATTAATGTAACTGGACCGTGTATTAGCTGAAGACGACAACGCGCAGAGTTTATTGGATTTAAAGAAATACACCTCACACGTAATACATAACACATCGTCTGAGAACAGGTAAGGCAGTAATGGGCCTGCATTTTGTTCTGTCTGACAGATTTCCACTCTAGTCGGTGCCCGCTCGCCACATTCGTCAACAGCACCATTACAATCAGTCCAATCTTCAAGTCATGTGGTGATTATCGGCAGGCAGTAATCCGATATTATGCTTCATGGATACGGTGATCAGTTCTGAACCTGCTGCATTCTGTTGTACCACCGCTACCGGTAGAGAGGACAGAGATAATAGAATCCCCAACTTTCTGTTGAGATCGAACTATTATGCCTCCAGACGCTACGTGTGGTGCATTTCATTAACCTTGCGTTAAGAATGTCTATTTGTGCCTACTGTTCGTCTTTTCCTTTGCTTGCTGGCAACTCATTTGCCACGCATCAGAGCCGATGTGTAGCGTTTAACAGCGGCACTCTACTTGCTGGAGTACGTAACATGTCTATTATTAGTTTTCATTGTGTGTAAAACAGTTGCGCCACCTGTCGAGAACTCTGTCTGAACAGACACGTCTCTGTGACCCCGGGTGGATCGGCGATGTTCTGATGTTTCATCTCCTGACACTCCTCGTATCTCGCGTTTGCTCATCACGGTGTCAGTTCACGGGGTCAGTCCACTTGAAAGGCATCGGGCATCGTCTGTTGGTGAGCGCACAAACTTGTTGCTCCGCTGTATCGATAGTTGTACCGGAGCTACTGTTATCTCTGCGAGATATAATCTCTGTCTACTGCCGATTTCGCGAGCTGGTAGCTCCAAAATGTGGATATCTGAACTGGTTAAAGTGCTGTTTTTGAGGATTGTGTGAGTGGCAATCTCTACATCCTTATCGTCCATGTTTACTGTAGGATGTTTGCCTCGGACTTTTGTTCCAGTTGACTCAATTTTCTCAGACCTTCTCATATTCTTGTCTGGTTCGCAACTGAGGAAACCGGAGTCCCATCGTCATCTGCTGCCATCAAGCAGTAGCCGAACTGTCATCCCACTTATCACCTAACATTAAGTCTCTACCACTGCTGCAACTTTGTTTTCACTTGGAGAACCCAAGCCAGTCTCTATAAGTAACCTAACTATCCCCACGCCACAATGAAAAGTGCTCCTATCCTAGCACAAAAAGGGGAATATGTCCTCTGTAGAGTCAGGGATGTAAAATAAGGGAACTAACATTTCTACTTATCTGGCAGCTTCAAACACCTTTGAATCAATATAGCTTGACGCATTCGCGGATCTTTCCATTCAAACAAACTGTCGTGGACATTCCAGCGCGTTGGTTTCCATCAGGTTTAGTGGCCAACAGCTACAAAGGTACACAAGTAACATCTCCACTCAGAAGTCTCACTTTAAGGTCATGAAACATTTCATTTCCACTTCAAACTGCACAAAACGACGAGCCAGAAAAATCGGCCCTCAATAACTATACGATGTCCATGAATGATTAAGGGAATCGTTATTGCCCTCTTCACTGATCGAAACAAGCACCAGAAAAGACAAACTAGAGTAGACAAGCTACTGCAGCTCTATTGGGTCTAATTGTCAATGAGTAGAGTAGCACTCTATCAAAAGTTTTGTAGTTTTCGTACATTAAATCAATAACGTAGTAAATGGTAGGATTACCAGTAGTATTCTTACACTGATAGCGAAAGAAACATAAGTGAAAATAGCCTGTAAGAGAGAAATTAGGAGTAGATTACTCCTATTTGTTTTCTATTTGTTTGCTCTTTGTTTTGCAGTAATTGAACCCGTACATCATTCAGTGTTACTCCATTGTGTATTCTATATCCTTACGTTAAGTTTAAAAGTAACAAAAATTCGTGAACTGCCTAACTTCTGCACTTTTATGTAACCAAAGCATTTACTTTAAATGCAAGTACAAGAACGTTCTTCATCTTGACCAACGGAAAGATTTTTCGGTTGTTATTGATAAATACGAAAATATGTTTATATATATTCGATTAATAGTAGAGGGATGTTTGATACATTTTGGTTTTGTGTTTCCTTAATTTTGCAATCTTTTTGAGGAAATTGCGTTTTCTAGTACTATATGATAAATCTCTATTATTTTCTTTGTTTACACTACAACATACCCCTGGTTCAAGTTACGAATCAATAATTTTCAAATAAAACCTGATTTAAATATTGACAGTTTCAATTTTGCTATCAGTACTGTTTTTTTAAGTAACGGACAGGAGGATCACTATGCAGAACAAAAATGTTATGTATATTACCCAGCTCTTTACATATCCTCACACAATTTCTAGATTGTTCACGACTTCCGGTATTACATGAATCCAACAACATACCGGCGGCATGAATACGGAAAGTGATCGTTGTGAGATAACGCCTGATACGTATACAACACACCTAACATACAGGTACGGTGGGTACGTTCTTAAATGACCAAATATACTAGGAAACTCCACTTTTACTTACGAGGGGGGGGGGGGGGGCCTTCGATTAGTAATGCCACACACTTTTTTATCTGAAAGCAGATTGCTTTTATTCAGGATTCCTACACACTGTATTAATCGCCACGGTTTTTGCTACTCAACCCAATTTTTCAACATAATCTCCATTCAATCCCACCTTAATTGGAGCATCTGTATGCCCGCATGGTACCACTCTACTTGTTAGTTTAGTTAGCTCCTCTCGGATGCACAGACTTGTGTGAGTCCTTGGATGTCATGGAAAGGAGATGATCACCTCAAATGAGAGCATTCCAACGTTCCAACATTGCTGGAGCCACTGGCGTGCGCAGCTGGTCGGCTCCCGGGAGATCGCACAGATTTGAGCGATCTTGTTGCGATGATGACAGACGCCTCTCCTGCTCTGGTTTTGCACCAAATGAAACTCACTGACAGCTCCCAACTAGAACGCACCTCTGTTACAGGCCCCATTTTGAAGACTATTTGCAGCACCACCATTTACTGCAACTTCAAGCAACATAGGTGCTGAAATGGGAATATTTCTTACAAGAAATTCCGCATTTTTTCAGCCGAAGCTGGGCGAGACGAAAATGCGTTGCATTACTTATTGAACGCCCCTGCCATGATGTTTACGGTAGCTTACGTTAGTTTCACAACACTGTGAGTGAATGGTTTGGCTGGTATGTCATAGTTGAAGAAATTTTTTAACTCTGATCTTCGCAGAATCAAGGTCATATGAAGGCTAGAAGTGGTGTTGCATTATCGCGGTATCTCCCTACGTTGCTCGGTATTGCTCGTTATCTATAAAGCGCTTTGTTCGTATTGCAGAGCTCGTGGCGGCACTCCTCAGTGATCCTTCAGTGGCTGCGGCGCCGAGCACCGCCTCTCCTTCCCAGTGCAACGGCCCACACGTCCCCGTTACAGGAGAGACAACACAGGGCTCAGTGTGGCCTTATTAAGCCTCCTCGAGACCGAGCGGTTTGCCTCAGATTTATGGCCGGAAAAATATGCCGGCTGTGCTGTGCTGTGCTGCGCTCGGCCCGCCCTGGCTCGCCGTCTAGTGGGCGGGCGTCTCTAATTTCCGCCCGCAGTGCGGCGCGGCGAGGACGGAGCGCGGCCAGCGACGCCTGTAAATTTGTCTGCGGCGGCCGCGCGGCTCGGGCCGTGAAGGCCCCCCTATTCATCGCAGGCCGCGGGCGCAAAAAGCGATCGCTTCGGCGGCCGCACGTCACAGAGGAGGGGCGGCCGCGGCTCAGCGCTATCGGCAGGCGCGGGTCAGGAGCGGCCAAGGTCCGCGGAAGCGACGACCCGCTGACCCAGAGGTGCCCCTCGGCTGAGCCAAATCTAGCTTCGTTAAAATTGCGTCTAATTAGAGCACACAACACGAATCTTCGCGACCCACTCCACTCTGAATAGACTTGCGTACGAGTGTGTGCAAAATTAAGACGAGCCCAATCCGGTATTCATTCTAAAAATGTTCCTCCGTGCCTGTCTCTATAATTATCCTTCACCATATCAGAATGGAAAGTGGTCGTATCACTATCACAAAAAGGGGGAATATGTCCAGGGTGGAGTCATCATCATCATCATCATTTAAGACTGATTATGCGTTTCAGCGTTCAGTCTGGAGCATAGCCCCTCTTATACAGTTCCTCCATGATCCTCCATGATCCCCTATTCAGTGCTAACATTGGTGCCTCTTCTGATGTTAAACCAGGGTGGAGTTAGAGGTGTAAATGTTGGGAACTAACTCTTTGACTTACCTGGGAGCTTCAAAGGCATCAAAACATCTTGACATAATTTTAGCTTCTCCAGGTCAGTGAGCTGTCTTAGACCCACCATCTACACTACTGGCCAGTAAAATTGCTACACCAAAAATAAATGCAGATGATAAATAAATTATACTAGAACTGACATGAGATTAAATTTTCACCCAATTTGGATACATACATCTTGAGAAATCAGTAACCGTAACTACCACCTCTGGCCATAATAACGGCCATGATACGCCTGAGCATTGAGACAAACAGAGCTTGGATGGGGTGTACAGGTACAGCTGCCCATGCAGCTTCAACACGATACCACAGTTCATCAAGAGTAGTGACTGGCGTATTGTGACGAGCCAGTTGCTCGGCCACCATTGACCAGACGTTTTCAATTGGTGACAGATCTGGAGAATGTGCTGTCCAAGGCAGCAGTCGAACATTTTCTGTATCCAGAAAGGGCCGTACAGGACCTGCATCATACGGTCGTGCATTACCCTGCAGAAATGTAGGGTTTCGTAGGGATCGAATGAAGGGTAGAGCCACGGGACGTAACACGTCTGAAATGTAACGTACACTGTTCAAAGTGCCGTCAATGCGAACAAGAGGTGACCGAGATGTGTAACCCATGGCACCCCATACCATCACGTCGGGTGATACGCCAGTATGGCGATGACGAATACACGTTTCCAATGTGCGTTCACTGCCATGTCGACAAACACGGATGCGACCATCATGATGCTGTACACAGAGCCTAGATTCATCCGAAAAAAAGACGTTTTGCCATTTGTGCACCCAGGTTCGTCGTTGAGTACACCATCGCAGGCGCTCCTCTCTGTGATGCAGCGTCAAGGGTAACCGCAGCCATGGTCTCTGATCTGATAGTCCATCCCGCTGCAAACGTCGTCGAACTGTTCGTCCAGATGGTTGTTGTTTTGCAAACGTCCACATCTGTTGACGCAGGGATCGAGACGTGGCTGCACGATCGGTTGCAGCCATGAGGATATGTTGCCTGTCATCTCGACTGCTAGTGATACGAGGCCGTTGAGATCCAACACGGCGTTCCGTTACCCTCCTGAACCCGCTGATTCCATATTCTGCTAACAGTCATTGGATCTCTACCAACGCGAGCAGCAATGTCGCGATACGATAAACCGCAATCGCGATAGGCTAAAATCCGACCTTTATCAAAGTCGGAAACGTGATGGTACGCATTTCTCCTCCTTACACGAGGAATCACAACAACGTTTCACCAGGCAACGCCGGTCAACTGCTGTTTGTGTATGAAAAATCGGTTGGAAACTTTCCTCATGTCAGCACGATGTAGGTGTCGCCACCGGCCCCAACCTTGTGTGAATGCTCTGGAAAGCTAATCATTTGCATATCACAGCATCTTCTTCCTGTCGGTTAAATTTCGCGTCTGTAGCACGTCATCTTCGTGTAGTAGCAATTTTAATGGCTAGTAGTGTATTATACGCAGTGTGAGGCGTTGAAGAACATTTAGGTACATATTTACGGTTTTCTACAGAGTGGAATGTATCAACAATAGGAGGTATCTGAGAGCGAAGCTGCATCGATAATAGGTAGTATCCCCGAGAGGAGGATGCATGCGTCCTAAACTTTAGTGACGTGCTGCGTCTTATTGCATAACATGTCAAATCCCGTGTAGACGACAGGATGGCCTGTGTCAAGTTATACGACACATATTAACACTCATTGCCTGTGAAATACACGAATTTTGCTTCTCCGGGAAGAAGACCTCTACGCTGACCAAAGAAACGATGGAGAGACGAATCCACAAGAACTTGCTGCAGATCGGCATGGACGATGCTTGGCGTCAGAAAGCAAGAATTAGATTCCAGTGGAAGAACAGGAGCCTTGTAGCAGCACACAGTCCTCTGGACCAGGTCGCACAAATTAAATTAGTAGTAATCCATATCGGAAATAGAACATTCGACACTCTCTCTTCAATTGTGCACAACCTATGTTATCTTTTACTTCAAGTTTTCATTTTTTTTTACTTATTGTACCATGTGTGCTGAGCGCTAATGTTCTGTGTGCCATCGTGGGCCGGCCTTGTAGCCGAACGGTTCTAGGCGCTTCAGTCCGGAACTGCGCTGCTGCTATGGTCGCAGGTTCGTATCCTGCCTCGGGCATGGATGTGTGTGATCCTTAGGCTTAAGTAGTTCTAAGTCTATGGGACTGATGACCTCAGATGTTAAGTCCCATAGTGCTCAGAGCCATTTGAACTATTTTTTTTCTTTTTTTTTGCCATCGTGGCTTAACTACGTTTTGGAGGTAATTGTATCTAAATCAATTCAATTTTCTCATCAGACGCATACCTTTTGAACGTAATTGTATGACGCTGAACTAAAATATTTTCAAATCAATTGAATTTCCTGACAAGACGAATTTCCGTGGAGTTGCACTTTGTAGTTAACACAACAACAGTCGACCTATAGTGGGTGACCAGGGAGCCTCAATTGGTACAGTTCTGGATGGCCCAATTCGATGTAAGTGTTTATCTCTCTGCAAAACCCCAGAACATTCTGGTAACATTCACAACAAAGCTGGCGTGCCAAGACCCTGGATTCAGACCCAGCCTTTGCAGTCGAGATGTGGGTAAGACACGTTCTTGTAGAGTGCATTGGAAGTTCACAAGTCGCAGTGCCTATACTTCATGAGAAGTTTATTAACAAATCTATCACAGCTGCAGTACCTATCTTTGGCGTCTAGTTTCAAACCAGCTGGTTCATACTCAAGCCTGACCTGAGGCTGCGCTGAACATAAAAGGGCAAAACGTGCATTGCAAGGTGGCAAGATTTTGGCACTACGTATTTAATATTCTCTATATTCTTTTCTGTTTATTTTTATATTAGAACACTATTTATTGAGTTATTAACCACTTCATTGGCTGATACTGGCTAACACCATGTACTAACAATTTTTGTAGTACTGCATATCTGGAAGCTAATTAGAGCTGAACACTGATAGAAAGGGCAACGTGGGCCACACGATCCTCAGAAGACGCTAGTGGCCAAAGAGACAGAAGAGACGTGCTGTGGTTTTCAGTTGTGGACATTTACTGCCCAGAGGGCGAGCAGCGAGAGGAGGCTGCAGTTTGCAATGCTGAATGCCGCAGAACCCCCACAACGAGGACAGTGTGGGTTGGAGGTTGCACTCTGGTGGTAGAGAAAAAAATTCAGAATAGCGTATCTGGAGAAAGATCATTGAGTTCGGAACAAGGCGAAAAGAACTTTTATTGCGACGGAATGCCCAAGACCAAAAACGATGTTTACGAGTTTTCTAAGGAATCTCCTCAAGGGAAGCGCCGGGGTATACTGCCTGCCGAACAGAAGAGATGTGTATTTGATTGGCAGAGTGCTAAGAATGTGGGAGGGGAAATGGAAAATTTCAGAAAATCTTCTGAAACGATATGTACTGCGGGTGATGGCTGGCTGACTCATGACCCATATATTGGGAGGTAATGTTCTTGTAACGGCTGTTGGAATTCGTCGCCTGAGTTCAAAAGCAGATGCCGCGTCCCCAGGACAGGTACTTCCCTGCGGGGATCAATCGAAGACACTTCACTCTGGGGATCGACCTAGAGATTTCACTGGCGAGAGCCACAGCGGAGAGTCTAGCAGTTAGATTTTGAGAAGTACTGCTTGCGACACGAGAAGTACGTAAAGTCGTTTTTCTGTGAACAGAGTTGTTAATTCTGTCCATTCGAATGACGATTCCCTAACTCTCTGTGGAGTCTCACACACACTGAGGTGCTTCTTTATGGGAGAATACTTCATTCGAATTTCTCCTCTTGGTTAGTGAGCAAACAGAAATCTTGACTCGTGTTCTGTTTCGTACTCAGGTAACTTCAACCCTAGGAGTTTGCAGTCGGCACATTGCGTACATTATATAGACAGACAGTTGCAGGTGCACAGCGACCAACGCCATAGCGAGGAGATCAGTAGTGTAGGACAGCTGCTGCCCGTACTACAGTAAGTGATATGTGCGCTCCCGTTCGACAGACAAGGAAAACTCACACTAAGTCACACTAAGTGAGGTTGTCCACCGAGGGTTTTTTTTTTTTTTTTTTTTTTTTTTTTTTTTTTTTTTTTTTTTTTTAATGCCAGTCAGGTTGTAAGTCTTCTGTTTCTCTCCACTACTCAGTATCAATCAACTTTGTGTCCGTCTAATAAAGAGGAGCGCGGTCTAAAGAAAGTCAAACATACGTTCTGCCGATCTCGAAGTTACACGTACGGTATCAGCTGACATTCTGCACTTAATATTTATTCATTTTGTTGCACTTTAAATGTTTTTTGAGATTAAATAATTTGCCGTATCAAGTAGTGATTCATTCTAGTAGTCTCCCGATAGCAATGATTGGTTTGGTGTTCTAAACTGAAGTGATGGCAAACCCCAAGACGATACTTCGTCTTAAGGAAATCCCTAGGTGTAGACTGTCAGCGGCAGGGTCATTTTAATCACTTGTAGGCATGAGAAATCCATTGCTGAGAAAACTAACTTTAGGCAACCACCCATACAAACGCTTATGTTACATTCAACAAAGCGGTTTACAGCTTTACAGAGTAATGGTCGATCACACTCTTGTAACCAACTTGTGCCCACTTAACAAGTCTGAATTAATCTCAAGTTTGCTACTGTAACAGATTTGTTAATAAACGCTTCATGAAGCAGTAAAAAAAAGTTGTTAGTTCTGTATTAACAAAGTGTTGAAACTGAAAAAAGTAGACACAAACGTGTTTGTACTATAACTACACTATACTACACTGTACTATGAGCTACTCTACGAGACTGGAGACTGCTGAAACCTGAAGCTTGGTAGATTTTTTCCAGTGGAGTGGGCTTCATGTATCCTGTGACTAGCCTACAGTTTCATTAAGGCTTACGTCGATCTTCTTTGCACGAGCCGATTTAGACCAGACAGGACATGCGTACTCAGCTGCGGAAAAGCAAAGTGCTAAAGCGGTGGTTCTAAGCAAAGTATGTTTGGCGGCCGACTTACTACCAGTTAGCTTTCTCATGATACTGTTCCTTGCAGCTGCCTTATTTAGGGCTTTTTCGCAGTGATGTCTGTATGTGAGGGGCCTGTCAAGCCCCACTCCGTGGTATGTAGGTTGGTGTGTATGCTCAAAGGTAGAACCATTCCTATTAACGTACATCTTTCTATTTGCTAGGCGTATGTGCATGTGAAAAGCGCAAACTTCAGATTTATTGGCATTTCGTTTGTGAGAGTTGTCATCGTAATATGTTGATATAGCTTCTAGGGTATTCTTCAACCTTAGCTCTACTTCCTCAAAGGTTCTTCCCTGCGCTGTGATACCCAAATCATCAGCATATAGAAAATATTTCGTATCTTTCGTTATTGGCTGACCATTCGTGTGTATGTTGAACAAGCTAGGTGTTAGGAAACTTCCCTGAGCAAGGCCGTTGTTTTGCTTCTTCTGGGACTTTTTTCCCTTCTGTGGTGACGTAAGATTGTCGGTTCTACAACTGTTATGCTCTCTAGTAATATCATAGATTTTGAGTAATAGCTTTCAGTAGATTACTGTATCGTAGGCGGCACTAAGATCGACCAGAGCCAAGCCAATTATTAATTTATTTTCGTATCCCTCCTCTCCATACTCAGTGATTACCAAGATCTGCCCAGTACAAGATTTACCTGGCTTGCTGCAGGATTAGCTTTGAATCAACAATGTTATTGATTCGATTAAAGATTAGCCTTTCATACAGTTTGAAGAGGTGGCATAGAAGGGATATGGGCCAATGGTTACTTTGTTAGTCAGGCTCTTTTCCTTGGTTTTATGAGTGCTGTTACTTTAGACTTCGTCATAGTTTAGGGATTTAGAATGTTTATTGGCAGTGATTAAACAGGCTTAACACTCAATTTTTTACATTTGGTCCAAAACGCCTTACCTGTTCCACACACACATCATCAACACCAACTCCCTTTCCGGTTTTCATGGAGTTTATGCCCGCATTGAGTTCTATCATTATGAAAGGAGAGGAGAAGTTGCGGATTTCTTTGTAAATATCACGCTGTAACTTGCTTTTCTTACATTATTTGTTAGGCTTGCCGTTTAGTAATAGTTGATGGGCAATTTAATTAGGTGTCACTCTAAACATGCCATTTCTCTGCTTTCTTTTGGGTCCCCATGGACCTTTTTGATCAGATCCCATGCAATTTTGCGGCCACGTAACATATCCAATTTCCCCAAGGTTTCGACCCATTTCATCTGCCTTTTTTTACACAGTGCTGTCATGAGAGTTGTGTCACAACCTATTACCTCGTCACTGAAAGGGTCTTTTAAGTACAGTTCATCGTATTTCGCTAAGATGTATTCTGTGCCCTCGGAGAGTCCTAGTATGAAGTTCTGTCTAAAGCCTCTTGAAATGTACTTTTCTTGGAACTTTAGGGAGAATTAGTACAAGTGTGTAGTTTTCTGATATGGCATTTATCTTGTTAATTTCTTCTTCTAATTTCCTGAAAAGATTCGTCCCTCTGGTTTTTGAGGAACTGAACCTCATTCGAAAGATTGTGTTAACAGATTTAACTGACGAAAAGACCAAAACTACAATGGGCCTAGCTGAGTTTTTGAAAGAGCATCATATACATTTTTAACACATCTGGCTTGGATGCTTCTGCTGACATTGCAGGTATCCGGATTGTAGCCTCGTTTCCAAATTATGCTCATGAATAAATAGGGCAGCTTTGAGTCATGTGGGGAAAAGAAGTTATTCGCTCCCATCCATTCTTCTAGCAACAGGTCATTTCCATCAGTTTCATTGTGCCCCAGGTCATACTACGGCTACTGAAGTCGCTTCGATAAACTGTGTCTTTTAGTTTTTGAAATTGTCTGGCGTAATAAGCATAAGATTTTCACCTGGAGCCTTATACATGAATTTTACAACGAAGATTCCATATTCGATGGTTGAGACCCGCATTCGATAATTAAGATTTCAGTGCCATTTTCTGTTGTTTTCCCTGTGGAAGTTGGGGTCACGTCCGATCTAATGGAAACTGCACAGCCTTTGTGGTACTTCTGTGGCTTAATGTACCCCATTAGTTTGCGACCCACGTCGTGATTCATCTGTGCACATTTCCTATAGACACAGTATAATCCGATTTATGCGTCTGGCATAGCTGAGAAATTATTTCTTGTTCGTTCTTTATTATTCCCTCGACATTCAGACTAACAGTAGTCAGTGACGGCTCTCGAAAGTGCCTTTTATTTGATTTCCTCCGGTGGTGGAAGGATTGCCCGCTGCCCTCATAGCCACAATTTCCAGTGTGCGCCGGTGTTTTCTAGTATTACGTTGGCTTCCAATGAGAATGCACACTTGAAGGTACCTTTCGTGCTCCCCGATATCATGGAAAAATCTGGGAGACACGGGAAGATTTCACTCGGATTACATCATGGTCAGGAAGAGATACCGAAATCAGACACTGGATTGTAAAAAAGTAACTAGGAGAAGATGTAGACTCAGAGGCAATTTAGTAATGATGAAGAGTAAATTTGACGGCAAAAGAACAAAGTAAAAAAACTTTCTGATACATAAATACAAGCCAATTAGGGATGAAATAAGTAGGAAGTGCAGGGACGTTAAGGGGAGTGGCTGCATGAGAAATGTGAAGAAATCAAAAGAGAAGAATTGCTGGAAGAACAGACTCAGCATATAGAAAAGTCAAAACAATTTTCGGTGGAAAAAAGCAAGGGCGGAAACTACTAAGAGTGCAAAGAGAATTCCACTACTAAATGCAGAGGAGACAGCTGATAGAAAGAAAGAGAACTTTTCTGATAATGTGATGGAAGAAGAAACAGGAGTCGATAGGGAAGAGGCAGAGGATCCACTGTTAGGGACAGAATTTAAAAGAGCTTTGGGAGACTAAAGATCAAATCAGACAGAAGGTTCAAATGGTTCAAATGGCTCTGAGCACTATGGGACTTAACATCGGAGGCAATCAGTCCCCTAGAATTTAGAAATACTTAAACCTAACTAACCTAAGGACATCACACACATCCATGCCCGAGGCAGGATTCGAACCTGTGATCGTAGCGGTGACGCGGTTACAGACTGAAGCGCTGGGCCACAGCGGCCGGCATAGACAGAAGGGATACATAACACTGCTTCAGAATTTTTAAAATCATAATCAAAAGTAGCAACAAAACGATCATTCACGTTGCCATGTAGGATGCATGAGTCTGGCGATTGTCATCAGACTTTCGGAAAAACATCATCCACACAATTCCAAAGATTGCAAGAGTTGACAAGTGCGAGAATTATCGCACAATCAGCTGAACAGCTCACGCATCCAAGTTGCTGACTAAGATAATACACAGAAGAATGGAAAAGAAAATTGAGGATCTGTTAGACGACGATCAGTTTAGGAAAAGTAAAGGTACCAGAGAGGCAGTTCTGCCATTGCGGTTGGTAATGGAAGCAAGACTATGCAAAAATCCTGACACGTTTACAAGATCTGTCGACATAGAAAAAACATTCAACAATGCAAAATTGTGCCAGATGTTCGAAATTCTAAGAAAAATAAGTGTAAGCTATAGGAAAAGTTGGGCAACACAGTTCAAGAGCCAAGAGGGAACAGTTATACGGAAAGACCAAGCGCGAAGTGCTCGGATTAAAAAGGGTGTAAGGCACGGATGTAATGTTTCGCCTCTACTGTTCAGTCTATACAGGGTGTATCATAATTAATAGCGCAAACGCATACAGTTCAAAGTACGCAATACTAGAAGCAAAAAAGTCTCAGTATACATAGGGTCGAAAATGCAAACCTAAAGAGCTACGAGCAGTTTTTCATCTTCGATAGTGTGAAACAAGTCTCTTCTATGGCAGGTTCTTTCCTTTCCATATTTTGGGAAGTGGTAGTACGGACCAAAATAAGAGAACAAGTCCAGCAAACGTGTGCTCTAAAACACATACCTTAAAAGTTACGAACACTTGATCATTAGCTGTGTTTCAAAGTAGCAAACATGAACAAGTGCGCATAGCTCTTAAGGAATACATTTCAGAGTACACGTTTACTGGACTTTTTTCCTTGTTTTGGTCCATACTACCAGTTTCCAAAACATGAAAAGCAAAGAAATAGCAGTATAAGAGATTTGTCTCACAATGTCGAAGATCAAAAATTGCTCGAAGCTCTTAAGGTATGCATTTTCGATCCTTTGTTTACTGAGACTTTCTTGTTTCTAGTGACGTGTACTTTCGACAGTATGGGTTTACGCCATTAATTATGATACGCCCTGTATCTCGAAGAAGCAATGACGGAAATAAGACGAAGGTTTAAAAGTGTGATTAACATTTAGGGTGAAAGGATATCAATGGTGCCATTGCTGTCCTGAACGTAAGTGAAGAAAAACAAGATGTGTTGAGCTGAATGAACAATCTAAAATGTACAGAATGTGGATTGACAGGAAATCCAAGAAAGTCGAAAGTAATGAGAAGCAGCAGAAATAAGAATAGCGAGAAATTTAACGTTAGGGTTGGTGATCACGAAGAAGATGAGGTTAAGGAATTCTGCTATCACAGCAGCAAAACAAACCATGACGGACGGAGCAAAGAGGAGATAAATACCAGAGTATCAATGACAAGAAGTGCTTTCCTGGCCAAGAGAAGTCTCAAGAGAAGGCTGCTAGCATAAAACATAGGCTTTAATTTGAAGAAGCAGTTTCTGAGAATGTACGTTTGGCGCACAGCATTATATGGTAGTAAAACATGGGTTGTGGGTCGACGGGGACAGAAGAGAATCGAAGCATTTTAGATGTGGTGCTACAGAAGAATGTTGTAAATCAGGTGGACTATTAAGGTAAAGAATGGGGAGATTCTCCACAGAGTCGGAGAGGAAATGAATATCCAGAGCAACATAGAGATTTGAAACATCCAGTAAATAATTGAGGGCTTTGGCCACAGTTGCTTCACTGAAATGAAAAGGTTGGCACAGGAGAGGAATTTGTGGCGGGCAATATCAGACCAGTTTGAAGACAGATGACTAAAAATAAAGAAAAAACGAAAATAAAAATGAAAAATAAAGAAGATACTGTATCACAATTCCCTGAGGCACTCCTGACAATACATTTGTCTCTGATGAATACTATCCTTCGATGAAAACGTACTGCGTTATATTGTTTAAGAAGTCTTCGAGCCACTCACATACGTGGGGATCTATTCCAAATGCTTGAACTTTCCGGAAATTTATGAATATTGAGTTTGCTCTTGCCCTTCATCCTTTGTTCGCTGGATATAGTGCAAGAAAGGGGCAAGCCGAGTTTCTGACGAGGTATGTTTCTAAATCCATAATGATCTGTGGACAGATGCTTTTCTTTCTTAACGAATGTTCAAGAATACTGTAGCATACCGATGTCAAGGATAAGAGCTCTTTCAAATATTAGTCACTTCCGGGTTTCTCCAGTTCTGGGCGAGAGACTCACAATAAATGCAGGCAAAGTAAGGAGCCCACACGTAGATCGCTCTGTAAATGCGGACTGTGATTTCGTCTAGAATATTCATTTTTTTCTGTTTCTGTCTTCTGTTTTGGAACCATTTTAATTCACGGTTTTGACCTGTATTGTATGGCTTATAACTTGTGACGAAGGTTTCCCCATTTCTTTAACTATAATAACAACCCACGCAAAAAATATGCTCACATTTCTTGGTTCTTCTTCGTTATGGTGCTCAAGCTTATTTACAGTGTGCTTGAAATACATTCATAATTTTTCATCACGTTCGAAATTATTTACTGGAAGAAGGTGCATTTTGTGATGATGTGGGATTACAACAGTGGTAGAGAGTTTTTCCCCAAGCAGAAGCTGTCATACTTCTGTCTACATACTACAGATTAAATCATATCTTAACTTGAATACAGAGTTTGGTGAATGCCGTGTTACGAGCATACTGTCAGTAGAGCGGGACACAGGAATTGATTTTTTGACTTGCTTTTAGCGATGTTGTTTCACTTCGAAAGACAGTCTAAGATGGGAGGTAAAGTCGATTATTAACTTCTTCATAATCGCAAAAAAATTATGCCGACTAGCAACATTTGACACTAATTAATAACTAGCCGTATCTCTCGAGGAACTAATGCTTGTACCCTCCATGCTAAAGCACTCGCGTTAGGGTGCCTTTTTACTGGAAGTGGCAGCTGAACGATGTATCTGCCTGCAACGGCGAAGCTCCTCGACGGAGCCCGGACTACATATTGAAAGAATACCAATGAGCAGAAGTATTGTGCACGACGGCATTAATATCCGGGATTTCAGCTGGTTGTAGCTGCATACGTAGATATTTAATCGAAGTTCCCACAATACGATTTCGTGTGTTTTGTTGTGCCACACGAACAAATAAAATAAAAAAATTAAAAACTAATTATGGCTACCTTAAATTTTCAGCTGGAGAGTCATCTTTGAATTTAAATAGTGTAACTTTGTTGCTAGAGAACTGTATTTGCGCACATCGCAAGTTAATTGCCTTTTTCAGATCTTAAACAGTATCATAAAAATTTTTTCAGTTAGATGGCAGTTATAAGAGTCGAACGACATGAAAGGAAAGCAGTGGTTGGGAAGGGAGTAAGACAGGGTTGTAGCCTATCCACGATGTTATTCAATCTGTACACTGAGCAAGCAGTAAAGGAAACAAAAGAGAAATTCGGAGTGGGAATTAAAATCCGTGAAGAAGAAATAAAAACTTTGAGGTTCGACGATGATATTGTAATTCTGTCAGAGACAGCAAAGGACCTGGAAGAGCAGTTGAACGGAATGGACAGTGTCTTAAAAGCAGGATATAAGATAAACATCAACAAAAGTAAAGCGAGGATAATGGACTGTAGTCGAATTAAATCGAGTGATGCTGCGGGAATTAGATTATGAAATGAGACGCTTAAAGTAGTAAATGAGTTTTGCTATTTGGGGAGCAAAATTACTGATGACGGTCGAAGTAGAGAGGATATAAATTGTAGACTGGCAATGGCAAGGAAAGCGTTTCTGAAGAAGAGTAATTTGTTAACATAGAGTATAGATTTAAGTGTCAGGAATTCGTTTCTGAAAGTATTTGTATGGAGTGTAGCCATGTATGGAAGTGAAGCGTGGACGACAAATAGTTAAGACAAGAAGAGATAGAAGCTTTCGAATTGTGGTGCTACACAAGAATAACTGAAGATTAGATGGGTAGAACACGTAACTAATGAGGAGGTATTGAATAGAATTGGAGAGAAGAGAAATTTGTGGCGCATCTTGACTAGAAGAAGGGATCGGTTGATCTGGCATATTCTGAGGTATTAAGGGATCACCAATTTAGTATTGGAGGGCAACGTGGAGGGTAGAAATCGTAGGGGGACCAAGTGATGAATACACTAAGCAGATTCAGAAGGATGTAGGTTGCAGTAAGTACTGGGATATGAAGAGGCTTGCACAGGATAGAGTAGCATGGAGAGCTGCATCAAACCAGTCTTTGGACTGAAGATCACAACAACAACAACAACAATCGCTATCCGCCGTTAGCAAGAAGGAAATCTAATGGACGTACTACATGCCATCTACGTACATAGACCATTGTGCCATTATATGTAGTGCACTGTCATTTACCCATGGACAGTTTTCGGAACAACTGTAATATAAGTAAAAACTGTTATGGAAATCCAACTTAAATAGGTAAAATATAACGTGCCCAAAGCTAACATACCACGCTGAAGAACACGCTTCAGTGTAACGTAATACACACACCAAAAAAAGTTTTGCATCATCTCGGTACCGAGAGTTCCGGAACCTGTACAGAAAGTTGCAACAGAGATCAGCATAAACATCGTTTCCGCCCTTTTTATTGCTCATGAAAACCACATATTGCATGTTGTACCACCATACAGCTAGACCTTCACGGGTTGTGATCCAGATTGCTGTACACACCGGTACCGCTAACACCCAGTAGCACGTCCTCTTGCATTGATACATGCCTGTATTTGTCCTGGCATACTATACCAAAGTTCATCAAGGTACTGTTCATTCAGATTGTCCCACTCCTCACCGGCGATTCGTTATGGATCCCTCAGAGTGGTTGGTCGTCCATTAAGAGCTGTTTTCCATCTATCCCAGGCGTGTTCGATACTGTTCATGTGTAAGCGATGTCGTTATCCTGATGGAAGTCATTCACAAGATGTGAACGATGGGAGTGAGAATTGTTGCCCATGAAGACGAATGCCTCGCCAATATGCTGCCGACATGGCTGCACTATCGGTCGGAGGATGGCATCGTACAGCCGTTAGCCGGCCGGGGTGGCCAAGCGGTTCTAGGCGCTACAGTCTGGAACCGCGGGGCCGCTACGGTCGCAGGTTCGAATCCTGTCTCGGGCATGGATGTGTGTGATGTCCTTAGGTTAGTTAGGTTTACGTAGTTTTAAATTCTAGGGTACTGATGACCTCAGAAGTTAAGTCCCATAGTGCTCAGATCCATTTGAACCGTACAGCCGTTACGGCGCCTTCCATGACCACCAGCGGCGTAAGTCGGCCCCACATAATCTCACCCCAAAATATTAGGGAACCTCCACCTTGCTGCACTAGCTTGTAACGCCGGAAATGCATATCCTCCTATTTCCATCTATTGTACTATTTTTTTTCCTTGCTTTGTTACCTCAAGATATGACATTTCTGTCTCTTTGTATATTGTAATTGTTTTACTATTTGTATATTTATGCATTTATGTCGATGTATAATTGGTTTGTTTCGTAAATATTATTTGTATTTTTACGCTGGGTCTTGCCTAGGGAAAACTGCTATCGAACGATTACGTCGATAGGTCGTGTGAAGAATCAAAGTGTGTAGGATCTTTGGTAGTGTTAACTCTGCCGCGTGGAGCGCGGGCTGACAGAAGGAGTCTGGCGGGAGTAGCGAGTGGAGCAGGTGTGTGTTGTGTGACGCTCCCGCGAGTTGCCGCGCTTTCGGGGTTTGGCAGCATGTAATTGCGCTCGACTTGCGATGATAGTTTCTGACATGGTGTCGCGGACGGGAAACATTAACTAGCGCACATCAAGAGCCCGTTTCGTCTGGTGACCGTGTCGAGAAGAAGGCGCGCCAACATCCAGCTTCTGCAACAGCGACGGCCGACAATGAGTGACTGTCGCCACCTCCTCGACCGACGGCTTCAAACCTTCAATCAACCGACGAGGAAAACTGGACGCACGTAAAGTTTTAGAACTGTATGGCAGACCTCAGCTTTTCAAACTGTACCATTTTCGTAACTATAATAACAGCAACTTAGCATGAACCTTTGTTGCTCATTGTCCCAATTGCATTACCAAGCAGGGTCCCTTCCTTTTCCGGAATGAACTCGAGTGTCGTTGAAATTCAGACGCCAGCATTAAAGTAACATCATTTCAATGCTTTAATTTCAAAGTTAGATTACACAAGCACAAATTAAGAGTGCGAGTTTTGTTAGCATATTTTAGCTTACCTGTGACTGCAGCTGAGCTTGGTACGTACTAAATTTTACTATTGTTAATTGTTCAGAATCATTTAATTCAAGTTCAAAGTTAAATCTCTTATTTCTAAATTGCGTAGATTCAAGTAGCTTTTGAAGTGATTGTTGAGGTAGTCCAAGACTAACCGTGTTTTACTGAATTTCGATGTGCTTCAGAAAGAAAGCTCACTATTAACTTCAGTCACTAAATTAACTTTCGATTTTCCGGTTTTATTAATTCTTTTGCTAAATTAAGTCAGGGTGTAGCGACATTTATTACTTCTGACAAACTTTCAGTTTTCACACTGCACGTGTCAACCTTCAGTTGCCACGCTTCTAGTGCTAATTATATGTGTAATAACCTTTCTTTTTCAGTTACTATAGTAATCGTCCTTAGGACTGGCGACCGTGATTTCCCCCAAATCTCAAATACCTAATTACCGCTAGTTAATTGTTAACGTAACGGCTGCACATTTACTTTCTTTATTAACTTTACCCCTTTTCAAAATTAATTTCCACCAGTTTCATTAGCACATTTCCTTTCATTTAGATGTAACCCTTTCCTCCCTCTTTACCGACAGGTTAACTTCGGTGACGATTGCTTTTCCAAAACTCCCATTAGGTACACGCGGTTTCATTTTTCACTGTCATTAAGGTCGGTAAGTGAGGGGGAGGTTACAAGCTGAATAGAAATTCTAAGGCGTTCAGCCTGACCGGGTTGCCTCCAAACACGTCTCCAACGACTGTCTGGTTGGAGGCATATGCGACACTGATCGGTGAAGAGAACGTAATGCCAATCCTTAGCGGTCCATACGGTATGTTGTTGGGCCCATTTGTACCGCGCTACATGGTGTCGTTGCTGCCAAGATGGACCTCGCCATGAACGTCGGGAGTGAAGATGCAGCCTACTGGGCACAGTTTGAGTCGTAACACGACGTGCTGTGGCTGCACGAAATGCATTATTCAACATGGTGGCGTTGCTGTCAGGGTTCCTCCGAGCCATAATCCCTGGGCGACCTGACCGAGGCATGTCATCGACAGTTCCTGTCTCTCTGTATCTACTCCATGTCCGAACATCGCTTTGCTTCACTCCGAGGTGCCTGGACACTTTCCTTGTTGAGAGCCCTTCATGGTACAAAATAACAACACGGACGCGATCGAACCTGTGGTATTGACCGTCAAGGCATGGTTGAACTACATACAACATTAGAAATGTCTGGAGCTGATCGGCTGTCGGACCCCCTCCGTCTAATAGGCGCTTCTCATGCATGGTTCTTTACATCCTTGGGCGGGTTTAGTGACATCTCTGAACAGTCAAAGGGACTGTGTCTGTGATACAGTATCCACAGTCAACTTCTGTCTTCAGGAGTTATGGGAACCGGGGTGATGCAAAACTTTTTGTGATGTGTGTACATTACACAAATAAACCACGGTTGTGCCAAGCATGCACAAAAGTTCTGTGTCCGTATTGATAGTTGACGGCACACAGCCGGGCTGTAGTCCATGATAACTCAGAAATTAATAAATATATATTTTCCTTGTTTGTATAACAGATAAAACGATGGCGATGATCTATCTTCTTCTCCACTTTCGATGAGGATAGCAATGTCATCAGCGAATCTTGAAATTGATATCCGTTCACCTTGAAATTTGCTACCACTCATGAACCTTTCTTTCATTTCCGTTATTGCATATTCGACAGACTAAACAACTGGGACGAAAGACTACAAACTTGTCTTACATCCTTTTCGATCCGTACAGTTCGTTTCTGGTCTTCCACTCTTTTTGTCCCCTTTTAGCTCTTGTACATACTGTATACTACCTGTCTTTCACTATACTTACCCGTAAAATTCTCAGAATTTCGAACATCTTGCATCACTTCACATTGTAGAATGCTCTTTCCTGTTCGACAAATCCTTTGAACTTGCCTTGGGTTTTCTGTAGTCTTGTTCCATTATCAACCGCAACGTCAGAAATGCCTCTCTGGCATATGTTCAAGGAAATTTAGGAATACGGAATTTTAAGTCACTGAAATAAATAGGAATTGCGGGGCAGCTAAGGTGAAATAGTTTCAAAATGTGAAGGCTTAAAAGAGAAATGACTGTCGCAAGCACTGACTCAGCATATACGAAAGTGAAAACAACCTTTGCTGAAACTAATAGCAAGGGCGCTAACATAAAGAGTACAATGGGAGATCCATTGTTAAATGCAGAGGAGAGAGCGGATAGGAGAAAAGAGTACGGAAAGAATACATTGAGGGCGTCATGAGAAGGGACCTACCGGACGACGTGATAGAAGAGGAAACAGCAGTCGACAGGGGAAAAATAGGGGATCCAGTATTACAATCAGGATTTAGATTAATTTGTCTTGCCTTTCCTAAAGCCAAGCTGATCTTCACCTATCAGATCCTCAAGTCTTGTCCGCAACTTGGATGCATGAGGTGTTACCCTGACTGAGCGATAATTCTCGCACTTGTCGGCTTTTGCTATCTTGGAAATTGTGTGAATGACGTTTTTCCGAAAGTCCAATGGCCTATTGTCAGTTTCAATCTTTCTACACGCCAAAGTGAATAATTGTTTTGTTGCCACTTCCCCCACTGATTTCATAGATTCCTAGGGAATGTTAGGTATCCCTTCTGCCTTATTTGGTTTTGAATCATATAAAGTTAATCTAAATCCTGATTTTAATACTAGATCCCCTATTTTTCCCCTGTCGACTCCTGTTTCCTCTTCTATCACGTCGTCAGGTAAGTCCCCTCTCATGGCGCCCTCAGTGTATTCTTTCCGTACTCTTTTCCCCTATCCGCTCTCTCCTCTGCATTTAACAATGGATCTCCCATTGTACCCTTTATGTTACCGCCCTTGCTTTCAGTTTCAGCAAAGGTTGTTTTGACTTTCGTCTATGCTGAGTCAGTGCTTGCGGCATTCATTTCTCTTTTAATTCTTCACATTTTGAAACTATTTCACCTTAACTTCCCAGCAATTCCTATTTATTTCAGTGACTTTAAAATCCGTATTTCTAAATTTCCCTGAACATATTTGTACGTCTTTCTTTCGTCGACCAGCAGAAGTATTTCTTCTGTTACCTATGGTTTCTTCTCAGCTATCTTTCATGTACATATGTTCTTCACTCTAACTGCTGCTTCCTTCCACTTCAACTCAACTGCCTACTGAGCTATTCGTAATAGCAGTATCTGCAGTCTCAGGGAAATTCAAACTTATATCATCATTCTTCAGTGCTTCCATATCCTACTTCTTTGCGGATTGATTCTTCCTGATTAGTCTCTTAAACTTCAGCCTGCTCTTTGTCAACACTAAATTGTGATCTGAGGGTATAATTGCCCTTGGATACGCCTTACAATTCGATGTCTCATTTTAGAATCTCTGCCAGACCATGATGTAATCAAACTGAAATCTTCCTGTGTCTCCTCTTGGGTTTCTTGAAAAGAGAATTTACATTACCAACCTAAATTTACTGCAGAACTCATTCTTTCCCCACTCTCAGTTCCACTTTTTTAATAACTTTTCAACTCAAAATAGCACTTGCAACCCACATATTCAATTATTTGATGGACGTATTCCACTCTCTACACTTTTTACTCTCTGCAGCTCCGTCCAGTACCAAGGAGGCTATTCCCTGACGTCTTAAGAGACATCTTACCATCGAGTTTCTCCCTCTTCTGAATGTTCTCCGTTTATTCCTTTCCTCGTCGATTCTGCAGAGAACATCCTCATTCATTACTTCATCAGTTCACATAATTTTCAACAATCTTCTGTAGCACCCCATCTCAAATACTTCGATTCTCTTCTGTTCCCGTTTTGCCACAACTCATGTTTTACTGTGCGCCAAACGTACATTCTCAGAAATTTCTTCCTCAAATTCAGGCCGGTGTTTTTACTAGTAGACCTCTCTTGGCCATTTTTGTCGTTGCTAGTACGGTTTTTATGTCCTCCTTGCTCCGTCTGCTATTGGTTATTTTGCTGCCTAGGTATCAGAATTCCTTAACCTCATCTACTTCGTGATCAACAATCCCGATGTTAAGTTTCCCGCTGCTCTCATTTCTGTTACTTCTTATTACTTTCGTCTATCTTCGATGTACTCTCAATCAGTAATCTGTACTCATTAAACTCTTGACTTTCGTTGAGGATAGCAATGTCATCAGCGAATCTTGTCACCGAAATCATTTCACCTTTGATTTTAATTTCACTCTGAACCTTCCTTTTATTTCCGCCATTGCTACTTCGATGTATAGATTCAACAATAGGATCGGAAGACTATATCGCTGTTTTACAACCTCTTTAACCTGAGTGCTTCGTTCTTGATCTTCCACACCCATTGTTCCCTCTTGGCTCTTGTACTACCTGTCTTTCACTATACTTACCGATAAATTTCTCAGGATATAGAACATTTTTCACTATTTTAAATGTTTTCAGGTAGACAAATCCTATGAAAACCTTGATTTTTGTTCAGGCTTGGTCCCATTGTCAACCGCAACGTCAGAAATGCCTCTCGTGTGCCTTTGCCTTTCCTAAAGCTAAACCAATCATCGTCTAATAGATCCGCATTTTCTTTTCCATTCTTCTATATATTATTCTTGCTCGCAGCTTGAATGCTTAAGCTGTTAAGATGACTGTGCGGTAATTCTCGCAGCTGTCGGCATTTGCAATCTTGGGAACTGGTTGGATTACGTTTTTCCGAAAGTCTGATGGCCTATCGCCAGTCTCATACTTTCTATACGCCAATGTGAATAATAGTTTTGTTGCCAACTCCGCCAATGATTTTTGGATTCTGATGGAATCATATCTGTCCCTCCTATCTCATTCGATCTTAAGTCCTTCAAACCTCTTCCAGATTCTGATTCTAAGATTTGATACCATCGACTCATATTTCTGCTTCTATCAAGTCATCTGGTAAGCCTCCCCCTCCCCTCCCTCCCCCATAGGGGCCTTCAATGTACTTTTTCCACCTATCCTCTCTCTCCTCTGCATTTAGCTGTGGAATTCCCTTTGCACACTTAATGTTACCACCTTTGATTTTAATTTCACCGAAGGTTGTTTTGACTTCATTCCTTCCGACAAACATTCTTTTTCGATTTCTTTATATTCTTCGAGCAGTCATTTCGCCTCAGCTTCCCTGTATTTTCTATTTCTTTTATTTCTAAGTAACTTCCGTTTATGTAAATCTGAAATGCCTTGAACAATTTCGTACTGTCTTCTTTCATCGATCAACTGAAGAATTTCTCCTGTTACCCATGGTTTCTTCTTTGTATCAATTTTTCTTTTCTTTCCAATTTCCGTGATTGCCATTTTTAGAGATGTCCATTCTTCTTCCTCAAAACTGCCTACTGAGCTATTCATTTTAGCTGTATCTGGTGTCTCAGAGAACTTCAAGCCAATCTGTTCAGTCCTTAGAACTCCCATATTCTATTTCTTTGTGCGTTGATTATTCCTGACTAGTCTCTTAAACTTCAGCCTATTACTCATCACTACGAAGTTGCTATCTGAGTATATATCTGCTCTTAGTTACGGCTTACAGTCCATACTTGATTACGATGCATTCTAAGTGAAATCTTCCCGTATCTTCCGGCCTTTTCCAAGTATATTTCCTTCTGTCCTAATTTCTGAAAAGAGTATTCGTTATTACTAGCCTAAATTCACTGTGTTGGTTTGCTGTCGATTGTGATGACAACAACCTTATCACTGAACAGTTTACAGTAACACACTCTCTGCCCTACCTTCCTACTCACACGAGTCCTACTCACATTATACTATTTTCTGCTGCCGTTAATATTATCCTGCACTCATCTGTCCAGATATCCTTGCCTTCTTTCCATTTCACTTCACTGATCCTCACTACATTTAGCCTGAGTCTCAACATTTATCCTTTTCTGATTTTTCTGACGTTCCAAGCCCCGACTTGTATAACGTTATCTTTTTGTAGGTTATTGAGTCTTTTGCTCATGGTCAGCTCCCCCTTGGTCGCCCCGTCCTGGAGATCCGAATGGGGGGACTAGCCCGGAACCTGTTGCCGATGGAGATATCACCATGATACTTTTTCAGTTGCAGGCCACCAGTCCTGTGGATACACATTATGTGTCTTTAATACAGTGGTTTCCATTGCCTTTTGCACCCTCGTAATGTTGATCATCACTAATTCTTCCACCTTTAGGGGCACTTCCGCACCCCAAGGGCAAGAGAGTGTACTGAACCTCTGTCCGCCCATCCACTGTCTTTGACAAGGCTGTTAGCTGAATGAGAGTGACTTCTCAGTCCAGAAGTCTTCGAACGCCATTCCTATTACCAAGAGCACATTTTCCTGTAACCCTTTCTTCTACACCTTCCCCTGCAACCACATTCCAGTCCCCCTGACTATTAAGTACTGAATTACCCGTTAAATATCCTCTTGCAGTTTCTGTACCTCTTCATCTTCCGCTTAACCTGGCACGTATACCTGAAAAGTATACCTGAGAGGTGGACCATAAAGGTGGGAAAGAAGAGCTTGCTGGGAGGCGGTTCGTCTCAACCATCGACAGAACATTACCACACCTTTAAGTATAAACTATGGAAATAATTACAGCGTTTATGAAATACATCGAAAGTATAGCGATATAATACAAATAGGATTTTGAGTGCTGTTAGTCGTTATGGATACACAGGACGTAACGAGTATAAGTGCCAATATTTCTTATGGCGGCCGAGGACCCTGTAATGAGCAACATTACATCAGTATTTACGTCATTGGCAGACTAATAATTACACCTATTACAAGTCGTATGTTTTAGGTTGCTTGGTATCTCCAAGAGCATGCGCCACGAGCAAGCCATTAATGTATATTTTCCCCTGGGCAGCAGGTCAGGTGTTAGGTGTAGTCACGTAGAAGCAAATCGGTAGTCTGCACTGACAGGCGTAGCCCACTTAGTGGTGCAGTTACGACCATTCAAAAACATCAAGTCTTAAAGTTTCTGGTGTGTTTGTGAGAAGACTGTTCGACGCAGAGAAAAAGCAACCAATACACTGTTGTGTGCACATACTAAGGCAGCACATATAAAAATATCGCCACTTATCCGCGTTACACCCTGTGTACGGAATACACATAAGTTACTGAAAATAGTTAAAATCAGCAAAACACACAATATGATTCATAATGATTTATAGTTGCTAAGCAAGAGTTACAGATTTACAGGAATACACCTAGGCTATTGAAAATAGTCGGTGGCTAGCTGTTACAATCAGCAAAAAACATGTGTTTCTAAGCGCTCAGATTTAAAAGTGATTCACAACAAAACTGCCTACGATCCCTGCAAAAGGTCAAACTGTGTTCACCACTAAAATACAAGGAGAGAAAGTGGCTACAAAGGTTGAATTATGGAAAGTGCTGTGAATCGGGTTGTCTAGAGCATTGATAAGAGATTTAGGTCACTTAGATTACAATATATTTCAATATTACATGAGGATGATGGTTGTAAATATATATAGCGGCAAAACATTAGTCGTAACATGCTATTACTAGAGTACATAGCCATTGGTATGGTAAGGACATAACACAGGATGTTAATATCAAAACATGTTCTGACGCCATATTACCTGACGCATGATTAATAACAAAGTGGAAAATTATAAGTTTATAGTATATACATGTATCATCTTACGTAGTCAGACAAGTATTAACTCTTGGGCCTTGTGTGAAGGTTAAAGCACACTGTTAAAAGTCCTCTTCTAGGAGAAGGCTTAGGTCATGATTAAAGTTATATGCCCATACACTATATACAGGTCCAGATTCCAAATTATGGTGACGAAAATTAAAGTAACGGGGCTGTGTGGGTGCAATCCCTAGTGTACCCTAAAGTTACCCAAACTAGAGGAAGAAGAAACTTTCATTAAAGAAAAGTTTAACCTCGCACCACAAAATAAAGTAGGTCCATGAATAAGAACAAACTGAGTAGTTTTACCAACTCCTCTAGTTTCATTCTTTTTACCCTTCCCAGAAGATGTCAAGACACCTAGAGTGCCGTCCACATTGACAAGTGATTTGTAAATAAGCATTCGCCGACGGCGACGAAAGCAACGCCATTTATAGCTTACGCTGATAAGCTACCATGAATAACGTTTAAGCATTATACAAGCAGAATCGTGGCAAAAATAGTATACCGGTGAGTATTAGGTAAGTAATACATTTAATGCCATGTGTAACAACGTTACATCCACTGAAATAAAATATGTCAGATCGAATCTTTGTAATATCAAAATACCAGTTTCATTGTATTTGTTGATTAACAACAGGTTTGAAATACTGTTAAATCAGTTGTATTCCGTATGTTTCTTATCTCATACAATACAAGAGCGTTACCTGTTGGGCACTCAGTGAAGTGTAATTCATGGTCTACGTGATAATACAAACCATCATGTGGGATACCTATGCACAGGTCTAGGCCATAGTACGAAATGTCTGTAAAGAACAACGTAATAATCATAATGTACAGTCGTGGACAAAACGAACGAGACCCCTCGCCTTTTCGTTATGCTGACCCGCACAGCTTTAAAGTCTGCTACACAGCATAACAGGCAAGACGATGAAGTGCTACCAATATACTATGCACAGGCGTGAAATTGAAAAACTATCCGAAATTTTTCAGACTGTTTTCAATCATGTGTAAAACTATATTAATGCTGATTAGTGTGTTGACCACAACAGCTAAATATAAGATATAAATGAAAGAAGAAACGCTAATTAGTATGAACTGTACTAATAAAAATGAATTTCAGCTTATCGAGATAACGTAACTGTTTCAGTAAGACAAAGTACCCCAGATCTTTACGAATTAGCAAAATATTATGAGCATTCGGCCGCGAAATGGTCTGTGTCAACGTTCAGACAAGTCATACTGGATTACCGTTGCTGACCTACCATGAAAGTGTGCAAATTTAGAAATGCGTGAAGATTCATAACGAAATTCAGTTAAAAATCATTCAGTGCCATACTTAAGTTCATTCAGTTACTGACAGAAACGGAAAAAGTAGGCAGTAACAAGTATGAAATTCTACAAGAGTTTCATATCGACATCCACAGGCCGCCGGTACAGAATAAAGGTAGCAATAAAACGTATTGAGGGCGCGAGAATTTCTTAAAATTCCTTTACTGATTGTCTATCTGCCACCATCGAGATTAGAAACGAAAACAAACCAGACCTCCCTTGCAGTAGCAACCACCTTTCACTACGCTAGCAGAGAACCCAGGCAAACAGCCCTCTATTATTACCGCCGACATGAATAAGCCGGCAATTTCGCAATGAAAATGGCAAGATGATCTGCAGTTTCTGTTACATAGAGCTTTCTGGACTCAAAAACATGGATTGTCTACCTTTATATCACCGCTTATGTGACACTCATTCGGGATGTTTATCGAAATAACAAAAAACTGTTATTAGCGAGTAAATTTAGTAGGATAATTCTGCACCACACCAGGAAATAAACGGCGACGTAGATGCCAAACGTATTCTACAATGTTTCGAATTCTCCATTAGACTCGCCACAGCCAGAAAATGTTCATTAGCCGAAGTGTTCCTTAAGGTAGCTAGCAATGGGAATGCTCGCACATCTAAAACGCGGTGAGATTAATAGTGGGATCTGAATTACCACGTGTAAACGCACATAGAAGAAGAATGGGTAGCTTTGAGGGATGAAGTAGTGAAGGCAGCAGAGGATCAAGTAGGTAAAAAGACGAGGGCTAGTAGAAATCCTTGGGTAACAGAAGAAATATTGAATTTAATTGATGAAAGGAGAAAATATAAAAATGCAGTAAATGAAGCAGGCTAAAAGGAATACAAACGTCTCAAAAATGAGATCGACAGGAAGTGCAAAATGGCTAAGCAGGGATGGCTAGAGGACAAATGTAAGGATGTAGAGGCTTATCTCACTAGGGGTAAGATAGATACTGCCTACAGGAAAATTAAAGACACCTTTGGAGATAAGAGAACCACTTGTATGAAGATCAAGAGCTCAGATGGAAACCCAGTTCTAAGCAAAGAAGGGAAAGCAGAAAGGTGGAAGGAGTATATAGAGGGTCTATACAAGGGCGATGTACTTGACGACAATATTATGGAAATGGAAGAGGATGTAGATGAAGATGAAATGGGAGATACGATACTGCCAGAAGAGTTTGACAGAGCACTGAAAGACGAGTCGAAACAAGGCCCCCGGAGTAGACAACATTCCATTGGAACTACTGACGGCCTTGGGAGAGCCAGTCCTGACAAAACTCTACCATCTGGTGAGCAAGATGTATGAAACAGGCGAAATACACTCAGACTTCAAGAAGGATATAATAATTCCAATCCCAAAGAAAGCAGGTGTTGACAGATGTGAAAATTACCGAACAATCAGTTTAATAAGCCACAGCTGCAAAATACTAACACGAATTCTTTACAGACGAATGGAAAAACTAGTAGAAGCCGACCTCGGGGAAGATCAGTTTGGATTCCGTTGAAATACTGGAACACGTGAGGCAATACTGACCTTACGACTTATCTTAGAAGAAAGATTAAGGAAAGGCAAACCTACGTTTCTAGCATTTGTAGACTTAGAGAAAGCTTTTGCCAATGTTGACTGGAATACTCTCTTTCAAATTCTAAAGGTGGCAGGGGTAAAATACAGGGAGCGAAAGGCTGTTTACAATTTGTACAGAAACCAGATGGCAGTTATAAGAGTCGAGGGACATGAAAGGGAAGCAGTGGTTGGGAAGGGAGTAAGACAGGGTTGTAGCCTCTCCCCGATGTTATTCAATCTGTATATTGAGCAAGCAGTAAAGGAAACAAAAGAAAAATTCGGAGTAGGTATTAAAATCCATGGAGAAGAAATAAAAACTTTGAGGTTCGCCGATGACATTGTAATTCTGTCAGAGACAGCAAAGGACTTGGAAGAGCAATTGAACGGAATGGATGGTGTCTTGAAGGGAGGATATAAGATGAACATCAACAAAAGCAAAACGAGGATAGTGGAATGTAGTCGAATTAAGTCGGGTGATGTTGAGGGTATTAGATTAGGAAATGAGACACTTAAAGTAGTAAAGGAGTTTTGCAATTTGGGGAGCAAAATAACTAATGATGGTCGAAGTAGAGAGGATATAAAATGTAGACTGGCAACGGCAAGGAAAGTGTTTCTGAAGAAGAGAAATTTGTTAACATCGAGTATAGATTTAAGTGTCAGGAAGTCATTTCTGAAAGTATTTGTATGGAGTGTAGCCATGTATGGAAGTGAAACAAGGACGGTAAATAGTTTGGACAAGAAGAGAATAGAAGCTTTCGAAATGTGGTGCTACAGAAGAATGCTGAAGATTAGATTGGTAGATCACATAACCAATGAGGAAGTATTGAATAGGATTGGGAAGAAGAGAAGTTTGTGGCACAACTTGACCAGAAGAAGGGATCGGTTGGTAGGACATGAGGCATCAAGGGATCACCAATTTAGTATTTGAGGGCAGCGTGGAGGGTAAAGATCGTAGGGGGAGACCAAGAGATGAATACACTAAGCAGATTCAGAAGGATGTAGGTTGCAGTAGGTACTGGGAGATGAAGAAGCTTGTACAGGAAAGTGTAGCATGGAGAGCTGCATCAAACCAGTCTCAGGACTGAAGACCACAACAACAACAACATACGCACATGGATTTTCTTTGCATTCCTGTAAACGTGATTTGGATCGAAAGCGTAGCTACGATTATTATGCTGCTCTATCGA